>NC_069802.1:12161037-13361037 GCF_027406575.1 Nycticebus coucang
GGCAAATTGCTTAACTTCCTAACCTGAATTTCTCAATCTGTAATACATAACAAATACCCATAGTGACCTTACAGGGTTGAGGCAAGATTAATGATGATTTCATATGAAAAAAGAAAATTTCAGTTAAAAACCAGGCACAGATTCGTTATTCAGTTAGTTATGCAATCATTAGTGATTACTATTAAAATTAGTAAAGTTTTTGTCTTCTTTTTCTGTAGTGTGGACACCAGTCCCCTCAGCCCTTAATCACTGCTAGCTAAAGTAATCACTCAAAACTTAGAATGAGAAAAGATTTGTAACTTAAGAAAGGTAGTTACAGGACTCAGGCTGTACAGAAACTAACAAGATGATGAGTGAGGAGAAATCAGCAGAAGAGAAAAAAGACACCAATCATAATTAATAAAATCTTTACTAAATCAACTGTAACTCCAAGAGAATTTTATATATACATATGGTATATATACAGAGGGTGCAAAAATATATATATATACACATCTTAAGAAAGGCAAAAAACTGTATTAAAATTGTAATACTCAAGTTTGACTTGTGTAACTGCAAGAGGTTCTCAATGTGACTTGTACTCATCTTTTGTTATTGGTATATGTTGAACATTATAATTTTAATACAGTTTTTTCTTTCTTAAAATGTGTATACATTTTTCGTCCCCCTCTGCATAAGAAGCTGTTAAACAATTTTCAGTTTTGCACATCTCAGGGAAGGATCATGTTCGCCTGTGGCTCAGTCAGTAAGGCGCTGGCCCCATATACGGAGGGTGGCGGGTTCAAACCCGGCCCCGGCCAAACTGCAACTAAAAAATAGCCGGGCGTTGTGGCGGGCGCCTGTAGTCCCAGCTACTCGGGAGGCTGAGGCAAGAGAATCCCTTAAGCCCAGGAGTTGGAGGTTGCTGTGAGCTGTGTGACGCCACGGCACTCTACCGAGGGCCATAAAGTGAGACTCTACAAAAAAAAAAAAAAAAGTGACCAAAGCCGGTGAGGGCTGGTGGGTAATCTTGTACCTTTATAAACAAGTGATTCCCTTCTGTGCCCTGATCAACACCTCAGTAAACTTGCCAGGAAGTTTCCTGATGTCTAATTTATTAAAGCCATTTCAACAACCCAATCAGGGTAACACCAAATTGCCCTGGTGGAAATCTGCCCATGGTATCTGTGTCACTTAAAGGTGACATCAAGGTTCCTCTAATTGGTCCTCTTGGTGTTTGGTGGTGTGAACCTGACAAGAGATGAGTTGGAGCAGAAACTGAGTCTGGCACAATCAAGACAGACCTAGAGGAGAACCCTGCGAAACCGGCTGAAGACGTGGTGCTGTCCTCAGGGCAGCCCTCTGTCCCCATGAAGAGGGACAGCGATTCCAAGGGTGACTGAGGCCACAGTTGCCACAACTTGCCCAAAGTTCTTGATGTGACAAATTGTCTGGATTTTTGTGAAAAGGAAAAAGAATGAATCCTTTTGTGTTTTAGCCTTTTATAATCATGTTTTAAATCTCATACATTTTAGAAATAACTACTGCTGGGAATTCTATTAAATTTTGTGGAACTCTCTTTTTACACTTACAGTATTTCTTAAGAAAAAAATTAAAATCAGCTATTGGTATGGCAGGAAAAAAAAAAAGAAGCAGCTGTTGAAATAGTTCTTATAGCCTTCATATTACTGAGACGGACGCTGAGAGTTAAAGAGATTAATCAACCTGCCCAGGGTCCTACAGGTGGTAAGCGGCTGGCCAAGACCCCAACCAGTTTCTATAGGTCCCCAGACTGCTCTTCTTTCTACCAAGCAAAGGGAGATGGTATGTCTCAAAGCTTCGAGGCTGACTCTGAATTTTGCAGAGAAGAATGGGAAATAGACTGCGTAATCACTTTTCATTTCATGTCTAGACGTTAGGAGACAACCCCTAACCCAGTAGGAAGCAGACAAGAAACAGGGAGCCATGAACCCCACACTGGAAATGCATCTGAGGACCATGGAGAAATAACAATCCAAACGCTCACTTGCCGTTTAGAAGGTCAGGCCCAAGTTCAGACTGATGTCTGAAATTTTAAATGACAAGCTTGCTTGTGTATTGTGCAGAATTGCTACATTTTCCATTATAAAGCCATAATGCTGGTTTATTTCCAATTTCAGTACTGAAAGCCACATAGGAAAAAAAAAAAGAAAGAAACCAATTGGCTTTCAATGAAATTCTGTCTGCAATTTAAGCCAACATGTAATAAAAAAGTTATTCTCCTTAGGCACATTCAATATTTACACTGCTAAAGCATGGCAAAAACACAAAAATGGTGTGTTTCACATAGAAAGACTCAGAGGCGGGCCCCTGTTATGTAAAATTAAGAAAAGCCATTTTTTAAAACTAAGTTCTGAAGATTATTTAGTAGCTACTTTTAACTTCATGGAAATACTTACAAAAAACAGACAAATGAGAAGATAAAGAAGACATTCTCAATTTTTTTTAATATAGAGATAGTTGTAGGGCGCCGGCCCCATATACCAAGGGTAGCGGTTCAAACCCAGCCCCGGCCAAACTGCAACAAAAAAGTAGCCGGGCGTTGTGGCAGCGCCTGGAGTCCCAGCTGCTCAGGAGGCTGAGGCAAGAGAAATCACCTAAGCCCAAGAGCTGGAGGTTGCTGTGAGCCGTGTGACGCCATGGCACTCTACTGAGGGCAGTAAAGTGAGACTCTGTCTCTACAAAAAAAAAAAAAAAAAAAGCATCTTAGCTTCATCAATATGTTTTTGAAATCCTTGTGGAAAGCTATTTCCCAGAAATTTGATTTCTCTAGGATTAGAACACACTCCATTCATTTTGCGCCCCTAGCATTCAGTACTGGCAATATACTATTAGGCATTTAGTTGTGTTCCCCAATATTTCCAAGTCTCCTTCCTCCAAGGATATGATAGGAGTGTATTTCCTTGCCATGATCCCATCACGGCATGGCCATTTGACTTGCCTCAACTTGCCTTTCTTTGGCCAATGAATGTGAGTGGAGGGAATATGACTTCTAAGCCAAATCCCTCAAGATGGATTGCATGATTCACCATCTTTCCTTTCTTCACCCCAGTCACTGGCAACATTCAAGATGTGGTAGAATCCATCAATCTTCATCCATGAGGTCAACACAAATGCAGCTGTCAACAGATGTTGCATAGGCTATAAAGAAAACGTGGTTGTTTTAAGCAACTGAGATTTGGATATTGTTGATTGCTCCAGCATAACCTGGCACATCCTGACTGATAAAAGTACTCTGAATGAAACTTTAATGAAGAAAATCAAAGCAAGATCACTTGAAAAATACAGGTGTGACAACCACTTACCTTGACTTCATAATTCTTTATAGGCTTGATCTGAGAAATGCCGTGCTCACCACAGCCTGATACAAACACGAACATAAAACAAGTTAAGTATGGGCGGCGCCTGTGGCTCAAGGAGTAGGGCGCCAGTCCGGTCCCATATGCCAGAGGTGGCGGGTTCAAACACAGCCCCGGCCAAAAAAACACAAAAAAAAACAAGTTGAGTATTTGTTTGAGTAGAGCATTATGCTGCCAAATGCCACTGTTGTCACCATCACCTCTCAAAGATACTAAAATCTGTAGAGAACAGACTGTTCGCATATTTTAAGCCAGAATAATAAGCGTGTTCTTAAGAAATGAGCACCCTTTACTCGGTGGCTGAACACAAACTAAACTTATATTCAAATAGCCCATGGGTCAGAGCTCTAGAAACAAAAAAACAAATGCTGCTTTGTAGAATAAGCATATTTAAAGAGCCAAAGGGAGAAATGTGAAAAATAAAGCAAATAAAAAAAAAAAACACGCATAAGAAGATGGTGCACAGATGGACCCTAATATCAAAAACATGCTATCAAGTTAAGAAGGAGAATTCAGCACAGCCACTTAAGCACTCTCCCTCTGCTGGAACTCAGCTAGAGGATTTGCACCTGCTATTTATGTTGCTGCATACCATTCCTTCCTCCCAACCAGAGAGATTTCAAAAAAGGAGGCCCTTTCACATGCAACTTAGAAAGAGCAATGTCAGGAAAAAATTAGGGAATAGAACTAAATGGTTGAGAGGGGAAAGGAAGAACACGTTAGAAACCCACGTATGCCTTCAGGCCACAGTGCGCAGCTAGCTTCCTGGAGCAGCTGGCCCCCAGGCCGCCCAGCCCCAGCCTTGCCACTGGGGGTGATGTCTCTTCTCCCTCCCTGTCAGGGGTAAACTCTAGCTTCTTTCCTCAGGGCTACCTGAAGCTACCATCTGGCCTCTGCTCCCAACATCCCACTAAAAACAGATTGAAGGATTTCTGGAGCTGGAACACACAGAGTATGAAGCCAGACAACTGTCACTTTTTGCTGATAGAGAGGCTAGATGGGTTTCTTAAAGTCACACATCTGTATACCTAAAAGACGCTTCAGAACTCCAAATGGCCAAATTTACAGTTTATTTTTTGTCTCCAACCTACCTGCTTTCTCTGCATGTCTATCACCACTGATTATCTCTTCTCATTTGAAACTGGCCCCCCCCTCAGAGTTCTCGACACTAATCTCTTCTGACATTTTCCTATCTCCATTGCTTTTCATTTATTTTAAAAACACTCACAAAGCACATACGATGTCCCAGGCATTGTCGCAAGCGCTTTAAAAATATTAATGCATTTAATCACAATAGAAGGACAGGTACTTCTATTATTCCCACTATACAAATGAGGCGTGATGAGGTTAGGTGACTAGCTCAAGGTCCACAGCTAGTAAGAGGCAGAGGATTTGAAACAAAGCCAGCTGGCCTCAGGGTTCATGTTCTTCACCGCCACCTGACACTGTCTCTATTCCTGTATGCCCCTCTTTCCCCCAAAATAGAAATTTGACACTACACCCTTTCGAGATGTCAATTCCAAAGCAATCTAACCGTGAAGCTGTTAGGACCACCCAAGGAAAACTGCTTATTATTTTCAGCACACATTTCAAACAATTTTTTTTCTAATTGCTGAATATGGAGGGGAAAAAGGAACCAAAAAACTACTGTTTTTTTTTTTTTCTTTTTTTCCACATTGACTCACTATTTGGTGGGTAAACAAGGTGAGGAAACAGACTAAGCCCCAAGGACTAGACAATGTGCTATAAGTTGAAGATAAAGCAAAACTTTCACTGAATCCATCAGGAATGATTGATTGAAACCTAACTGGGGAACTCACTTGTTTGTGCAAGCTAAAGAAGGAAGAAGTCCTATTTTGGTAAGATAACCTTAAGTCTGGCTTCCATTTTATTTTTGTAATATATTTTTGTAATTTGGGACTTGCATGAGCAGGAGTGCAAAGGTCTTCTGGCAAAGACTCCTTTGTTAAAATCCAGAAAAACAAACAATCAACATGGATGTTTTGGAACAGGCCACAGCTGCCCTGCTTTCAAACACATTACCTTCCACTTCTTTAAGGAAATGAGCACTCAAAGGCTTCCAGAATTGTCTGACCCAGTGGAGATCACTGCATGGAACCAACTGATTTCTTGCCTGACAGGGAGAAGGCCATCGGGTAGGAGGAAGGAAATGGCCGTGCAAATTGACAGATATAAAACTGCCCACTCTCCTGACCCTCAGGTGAAAGACAACAAAATCCGTCATTTGGGAGCTTGGCAAAGGGAGTTTTACTTTGAAGACAAACTTCATTTGGTACTTACAACACACGTGAGATGGTCTTCCTTTGAGTATGAAGAAATGAATATTCAATAGAGGCCCCAGATAATCCATAATGGAAAGAGAGGGGAGAGGAAGAGCAATGGACAGTCTCAAAAATTAAAATATCGGGCGGCGCCTGTGGCTCAGTCGGTGGGGTGCTGGCCCCATATACCGAGGGTAGCGGGTTCAAGCCCGGCCCGGCCAAACTGCAAAACCAAAAAATAGCCGGGCGTTGTGGCGGGCGCCTGTAGTCCCAGCTACTCGGGAGGCTGAGGCAGGAGAATTGCTTGAGCCCATGAGTTGGAGGTTGCTGTGAGCTGTGTGAGGCCACGGCACTCTACCAAGGGCCATAAGGTGAGACTCTGTCTCTACAGAAAAAAAAAAAATTAAAATATCTTAAGCTATCAAAACATCTCCCACTTCAAACTTGCCAAGAAATGCTCTTATATAAAATAACATAAGTCTGGCCACTTTCTCTCATCACCAGGTAGAATTAGAAGCAACCAACGATCATTTTTCATTGATTCACCCAACATGAACTTGATGGCTCTTTCTGCACCCAGAGATTGTGAACAGCACGAGATGCAGACTGATAAAGGTGCATCTCCAGCCATGGCCACAGAGTTGTGAGTTAACTGGAGTTTCACTGAAAACATTCAGCAGGTATTATTTTATGTACCAAGTGTAAAAAATGAATGTAATTTTACTTAGTGCCTTACCCGTAAGGAATATTTTAGGTAAAAAGAAAACCAACATCAACTGTAAACATGAGAGCCTACATTTTTCCACTAATTTCAACAAGGCTGAAGATGTGTGGTTACAAAGACCTGTCAAACTATACTCAGGAATGGGGTGGGTCCTTTGAGCAATAAAGTTTCCGTGCCAATCCTAAGCCTAAAAGGGAGAGTCCCTGGGAGGAAACAGCACTGCTATGTGGGAAACAACTGCGGTCCACTCAGAGAATTAACTACACCCTGAGAACAATCCTCTCCAACCCTATCCTTAAATGTGGAAGAGGCACTAATAGGCAGAGTCCCCTTCAAAAGACTGAGTTATCTGAATTACTCTAAGCATATAGTATTTCTAAAGTGAAATTGCCAGGATAAAATTATTATTCATAAATTTCACTAAAGCCTCCCATGAAACAGATCTACTGCTATCAGCCTCCATCACTATTATAAAGAACATACAAAACACCTCTTCCATGCATGCTATGAAAAGAACTAAGAATGAACTGGAATCTTAGAAGAATCTTTTCACTCTCTCAGATTTCATAGTTAGCAGTCTCTGTTTCAGATCAAAACTATTCACATGAATATAAATGTTCTTTAAAATAGCGGCACCTCAGGCATCAGCCCTCAGCTGCCCAGCAACCCAAGTCCTCCGAAACAGCCATGAAACTAGACATTTAAGTGTCTGCACATGTGAGCAGAATCCCAAATAGAAAGGCCTCCTTTTAGGAAACTCTTCTCAGAAATTGACCACTGATGGTAGACGACTAAAAGTAGTTGTAATTGATTTAAATGTGGAGGTAGCAGAAGCAGAAATAGAGATGGGGTGATAAAAGAAAGCCACATCCCACCCCCTGGAGTGTTGAAAATCAAAGATGGAAACCAAGACCCTGGGGAGAGGGATCAGGAAGAAACAGATGGGACTAAAACAGTTCATGGGATCACGAAGTTTCACAGACATGAAGCATTAGACGTCATTAGCAAATGACTCTACGCTCTTTACAGTCTGTTGCACGTTTCAAGTCCCTTTAAATGGTCCAAAGAAAACCAGATATGTTCTCCTTTTAAGAATCCCTTTGTACAAGGCCAAGCCCGGGTTGTTAAAAGCAATGAGCAATGTCATGTTCTTTGAGCCCTGATAAAGTGGGAGAGGGACCAGCAGGGCGACAAGGGGAATTTGGTGGCCAAGAGGAATGCTTTTACAATGGAGAGACATAGCTAATCAGGATCCAGCACAGACACCCAGAGGGAAGGCCAAAGATGAATTTTCCTCTGATTTTCTCTTTGCAGAGCATAAAAAAAATACAGATTTCCTGCAGGAAACAGGAGATGAATAATATCCATAGCCACGGTCTGACCCAGAGGAATCCAATTGTTTCAAAAGCAGCCTGGGCGACAGCTAACAGCAACATAGGCAAGAAGCAATTTCAAAGAGCTACTATAGGCCACAGTTCTTTATCCACAATTCCAAAATCCCAAAGCCCTGAAAAAACAAAAATATGTAAGATTGGTGAACGCTCCATTAGCGACAAAATCTGACCTGAACGGACTTGAAACTGTGTATCGTCTTCATTTCTTCAATGTGGACATTCACGTTTCATTACCAAAACTAACAACAATAACAACACTAACGTTTGAAATGGGGTTCTGCTACTGGAAATGCACTGTATACATTTTTTTAAATCTGGAAAATTCTGAAATATTAAATGTCTTTGGCCCCAAGAATTTCCTGGAAGTTCGCATGGATCTGTGCATGGTAAAATTACTTTAAGCAGCCAATAAGAATATACAAAAACAGCTTATAACTTTAACCTAGCTTCTTTCATTCAAACGAACATTTTAAAAACACCCACCATGTCCTTGGTACAAGGCTAGATGTGTTTATTCCCAAAAGGCCTCAAAATTTGGTATTTGTCTTACATGTAAAACAAAGTCACGAATAAGAATCATTATCACTGCTGAAATCGCCAACAAAGTTCCACGTGCATACAAAAGGAAAGAAAGAGAGAGGGGAAAGGGAACCCTGTATCATAAGCGTAGGGTTAGCGTATGCGGTAAAAAGAAAAAACATTCATTAAAAAGAAGTCTGAGTTGGCTCAGCACCCGTAGCACAGTGGCCACGGCACCAGCCACATGTACCGAGGCTGGTGGGTTCAAACCCAGCCAGGCCAGCTAAACAATGACAACTGCAACAAGAAAAAATAGCCAGGCATTGTGGTGGGCACCTGTAGTCCCAACTACTTGGGAGGCTGAGGCAGGAGAATCACTTAAGCCGAAAAGTTGGATGTTGCTGTGAGCTGTGATACTTCAGCACTCTACAGAGGGTGACATAGTGAGACTCTCTCTCAAAAAAAAGTCTGAGCTAATCATATCAAAATGGGAGGAAGAGGGGCAGGAGAAAGGGGACCACACTGATGGTTAACATCGTACCCTAATTATTCTGAGGCCTAGAATATCACTCAGAGGGAAGAGTGACCCACTGACTGGGCCCACTGACCTGAAACACCATGGGGATGCCCTGTGATAGGATTTTTCCCCACTCTCCTCCCCACTCTCTCCACCAACCTACTCCAATTCTTCCCCATGTTAGACACTTAACTTCACCCAAACCCTGTGCCTTTTCAGCCTTTCAAAAATTTAACTTCTCAATTCTCAGCCCTCACTTAGACTTCTCCTAGATTGGGACAATCATAGCAACCTCCGAAATCTATGGAAATGTATTAGCTTATAGGACTTTTATCCCCATTCTCCACACTCCCAAGCTGTAAGCTTTGAAAAGGCAGGAACTTTGGAGGTGTTTGCCTAACACAGTCCTATACTTAATTTAATGTTTCAAAATTCAAAGATTCACATTAGCTGCTTAAAGTAGTCTCTCCAAGTACAAGTCCACAGACCTTGACTTGACACTCTGAGGGTGAGATACAGCTCATATGTCAGAATGTTCCAGATTTTAGAATGTTAATTCAGTGCCTGTACCCTCTGTCACATAAACAGATATGCTGGCCTGCTCTATCAAACACTCACTTTTAGTTCTGGTGGCTGATGGTAGAAAAGGGGGGGAATGTAGAATGGGAGAGAGCAACCCCCTTCTCCAGCAAAGCAGACATCAAAGGAACACTGAACTCATAATAAATACGGAGTCCAGGAGCCACGCTGAAGCAGTAATGACTATGGTATCACCATGACATTGACAACAACCAGCATCTCCTGAGCATACAGAATGTGCCAGGCATCGTGGGGAGCACTTTGTGTTTCAACTCATTTAAGGCTCACATCATCCCAAACGGAGATACAGTCTTACTCCCATTTTACGGATAAAGAAACTGAGGCACAGAAAGGCAAAATAATTTTGTGAACTCAATTTACCAGACATCATGGACTCACAGCATGATATTCAATAAAAAGTAGTGGGATTAATGAATTACCATATTTTACTGTGTAAAAGGCACTCCCGTGTATAATGCACACCCACATTTTTTTGCCTAAACTTTCTGGAAAAAAATGCCCTTCAAGAAAGTGGCTGTCTCCTGTTTAGGAGAAACCCATTTGAGGAGAGCTGATGCTGCCCTAGTAAACATGCAGATCACACCACCCTGGGCAGCTACCCGCTCCTCTCTCCCAGAGCTCTTCCCTCCCTGCCGGGTCAGGGTCACAGCAGAGACAGCTATGTTCCTAACCAGTGGAGCCGGAGCTTCTGAGGTCTCAACAGCTGCAGGCAGCCAGGCAGGTCTCTGGGGCCTGCATGGGACTCCTGATCCACGGGGCAGCCCTCAGGTTTCAGGCCTTAGTCCTCCCTCCAACACCCCCCACAGCTGCAGCCACCTCGCCAGCCCAGCCAACACCCTCTCCTCTGATCATAGCACTCAGCAGAGGCTACTGCAGCCCATGTCCACAGGATCCTGGATCCTCCTGGACTGGAACCCCATGCACCCAGCTGGCCCAAGCAGGAGGGTGAGGTGGCCCCATGCACAGCAGGACCACCCATGAATAATGCACATCCTTATTTGTCCCTCAAAAATTTAGGCAAAAAAATATACATTATACACAGCAAAATATGGTAACTACTATTCACTCACTAATCTATAGCATAGACTAATGAGAAGAAAAATGAAGCGCAGTGGCAAGAATATGAACTGTAGACAGAAAGAACTGCGTTTGAATCCCAGTCCTATCGTTATATAAATACATGGCCAAGAAGACAGAATTTGAATCCTATGATTCTTCCCCTTCCAAGAGTTAAAAGAGGGTGACTGCCACCCACCTCACTGTGCTATGAGGACAGCCATTGATATGTGGTCGGTCACTCAGTCTGCTTTTTAAAAAAAATATTTAAAGTACACTTATATGCAAGTTGCTGTACTTGAAACATTAAATGTTTCATTTAATTCTAGCAAAAATTGAATAATAGAGACTCTCATTAATTTTATTTTAGATATAAGGAAACTGAGGCTTAGAGGCAATAAGTACTTTTTCAAGGTCACAGAGCAGTTCTTCTTGTTTTCCCAACTAAGGCCCAGTCTAAAAATGATAGAATAGGCTCAGCACCCATAGCACCGTGGTTACGGTGCCAGCCACATACACCAAAGTTGGTGGGTTCAAACCCGGCCTGGCCAGCTGAACAACAATGACAACTGCAGCAAAAAATGACCAGGCGTTGTGGTGGGCACCTGTCATCCCAGCTGCTTGGGAGGCTGAGGCAAGAGAATCGCTTAGGCCCAAGAGTTTGAGGTTGCTGTGAGCTGTGACGCTACGGCACTCTACCGAGGGGGACATAGTGAGACTCTGTCTAAAAACAAAATAAAATAAAATAAATTAAAAATAAAAATAAAAATGATAGAATAATGCTCATGTTTCTTTTCCTGGATAGAGAATTCTCTTCCCTAAGTAAAAGAGGTACACAGAAAGGTCTTTTCAACTCAGATGTTTGTGTAACATTTTCCTAGCTTACAATATTGTTCATAATGATGTCAACCTTCAAAACAGCAACCTATCCTCATATCAAACCAAGTTAAAATCCTCTCTCAATGCATACATTTCCTGAGTATGACCACTCATTCACTTAGGTTGATGCTTTCAAAAGACTGATACTCAATTTAAAACATGAGTGAAGTAAGTTGTCATGACAGCTAACAACCAGCGTCACAGCCACTGGTTGAGATCTCACATTAAATCAGCTATAAAAGAAATGCTGGCTTTTATATGTCTGATAGAAATGTTTTAGGAGAAAGTACAAAAGGTATATTCCATGACATTTGGGGCATCCACAGACAGGGGCTGCCTCAGGCAAATTAAGTGATAGCTTTCAATGAAAATCTGTGGTTCTGGGCAGGTTTTGTTGAAGCAGGAAAGATCCTGACCTTGACAGTCCCCGAACTATAGCTCCTAACAGACACTTCTCATCTTCAGGTATATCCTGGTAGGCCTGAGGGCAACTGGGTAATTACATGGAATAGATCTGGGCCCTCAAGTTAAACTGCCCCCGCCCTATACTCTTCCCCCCTCCAGGAGATGCTCTACTTAACATCAACCTACCCATTTCTCTGCCTCGTCCAACAGACCATCCCCATAGCTTCTTACCCCACCTCCCCTCCACTATGCCAGTGGGCTCCTCAGAGCTCCGCCGGCTTCACTTCTGACCCCAAGATGGCATTCTTGTGCTTAACGTAAATCATTTTTTGCTCATTTGCAAAAGTCCTTTTAAACAACCTATTGATCATATTGGTGTGTTTCCCACCCAGAATTCTCCCAGACTTCATGAAATTCAAATCTTTCCATTTGCCAGTAGCTTTAGCCAAGTAAATGGCTTTCCCTTTAAGCAATTACTTGAAGAGAAAAGTTACGGCTTCAAGTTGGTTCATGAGTTTGCTGACTTTTCTTTACTTCTCCATGTCATATAGAGGGTGTCTGACACTGGTGTTTATCAAGCATCCCATGAATGGTCGCTTTACAGCAATACCCAGAGAGGGGCCTCACCGGTGTCACCGAGGCTGTCACTGGGTGACAGAACCCCATTTGAAATCCTCCCCCATCTATTGGAACTACTTGGGAAAATCATAATTTGACCAGGCTTTCAGCTTTTTAACCCCAAATTGATTATTCGCCATTTTTTTGTTTTACTTTTGAGGCTTCTTTCTACTTCTCAAAAAAGTTATCAAGTGATGTCTGTATTTTATTTTTGCTAGACTTATCTTCAAATAAATTTTTCCTTTTTAAAAAATTCAATATTGTCTGGGCATGATGGCTCATACCTATAATCCCAGCACTTTGGGAAGCCAAGGCAGGAAGATAGCTTGAGGCCAAGAGCTTGACAAGACCAGCCTGGGCAACACAGCAAGACCCTTATTTCTACAAAAAAACAAAAATTTATCCAAGCCTGGTGGCACATGCCTGCAGTCCCACCTACTTTGGAGGCTGAGGTGGGAAGATCACTTGAGCCCAGGAGCTGGAGACTGCAGTGAGCTATGAAAGGGCCACTGCACTGCAGCCTCAGCATCAGAGCAAGACCCTTGTCTCCAGAAAAAGAAGAAATAACCATCAACCTTAAAAGCTTATTTAAAATAATGTGACACCATTGTTCAGGCCATTTCCCTGGAGGAGTTTCAGTTATATTTGGTGGATGACAGCATCACTCAGAAGTCTCTAATCTCATGGCGATGTTTTTCAAGTACTGGTTCATATGTTACAACCGTATGTTTTACAGCATCGTCCTACAGGACAGCTCATTTAATTATAATATTGGAAATACCATTTTCAGTCTTAGGCTTTTCACATTCATTATAAAATTAGGAACTATTGATAGACCAGTGGTGTACTAAAAAATATCAACAAAAACACTGAGTCATTTCAGCTGTTAGGTACCTCAGTTTCCCCAGCCGTGGAGGTAACAGTGCTACTACTTTGAATAACATACTGTCGTGTTACTAGCATCGTCAATATCTTCATATTCTACCTTTGAGTTTATGTTGTAAAATCATAACCAGTAACTGTTGAACACAAGAAAAAGGAGAAAGATTAGGATCAAAAGACTCATGTCTGGGGCTCAACTTTGCAAATTTGATCCCTCGAGCCTGCAATGTGACAATGTGACCTCTTGAGTCTCAATCTCCCCCGCCTTCACATTTAAGTCCTGGTTCCCATCCGATGCTACATCTAAGGGGCGTACATATATTAACTTACTTCATCCTCACAGCACTCCCATGAGGTAGGTACTGTAATTCCCACCTTGCACAGATGACCCCGGTTAGCATATTTAACTACCCAGAGTATGCTAACCAGGGTCTCACAACTAGCTGTCAAACCTGACCCAACCCCCTGGAAGTCCAGCATCAGAGTCTCGATCCTCTGGACCCCTGTGCCGCACGACCCGGGAAGTCCATTCTTAGAGCTAGCCCTAAGGACCCCAGGATGTGGTAAGGCCTAAAGAGCAGATCAAGGTATAAATGCTATGCAAACAAGAGGATTAAATATTATATAATGTGGTACTTGAGCAAGCCTTGAATGCAGCTTTTGAAATAAAGTCTATGGCAATTACCAACAAGTAAGAAGAAATTCAAAATTGGCCCACAGTCAAATGTGCTTTCTCCAGCATTCTTGCAATGAGGAATCTCTCTTATCTACCACTTGGCAGCCACAAGGTAACACCTGCTGTCAGATCTTCCAAGCCAAAGCCAACTCTGCCTGCTCTGCAGTGCAGAACTGGGGAATTTCAGCGGAGAACCTGCCAAGCACATGAGCACAGCTCAAGAGACTCCCGAGGCCTGCAAGCACGCTGGCCTGGCCTCAGAGCTTCCTGCATCTCACCTCCTTTGGGAGGAGGAATTGGATTAAACAAACCTAAGGCGTGGCCCGTGTTGGGAAGTCCTATGTCCAACTCATCCATCACATAACGAAATTCTAGCCAACTCCTGAAATTAAGTTGGCCAAGAAGGGGACGTAATTGATCCCACGGATAACCTCACGAGGCAGGGCTGAATTCAGCATCATCTTGTTTGCTCTTATACCTTGGACCCAAAGCATGGCTCTAGTGGACCTTTTATCCTGATCTCTACAGCCAGCACATTTTTATACAGATGATATAGTAACTACTTCAGCTAACAGACATGAAAAATTGTAGGGGATAGGAGCATTTGTATGGGACACTTCACGAGTTTGCGTGTCATCCTTGCGCAGGGGCCATGCTAATCTGTGTCCTTCCAATTTTAGGATATGTGCTGCTGAAGCGAGCACGAGGGGAGGAGTATTTTTAAAGCCTTACTGATGCGGTTCAGGCTATGAAGTACCAAACCGCTGTCTGAGCCTCTGGCATGTTACCGCAGCTAATCCCAGCCAACGATGGGGTAGGCATTACCGTCCTGCCATTAATACCTGGGAAAGCTGGAGCCCCGCGTCTGGCTGGAAGCATCTCCCACTATTTCTCATCATATCAGGTCTCAGCTGAAAGGTCAGATCCCCAGAGAAGTCTCCCCAGACCACCCAACTGTAAGCAGAAAGCCCCTCTGCCAATTTCTCAGCCCCTTTCGATCACATTATCTTGTTTGGTTTTATTCATGGCATTTAATAATATCCCAAGTTCTTTTTTAATTTATGTATTAGCTATCTCCACAAGAATGTCTGTACCTTGAGAGCAAAGGAACCTGTCTGTCTGGTTTAAAGTTGTATCCTCAACAGCAATAACAAAATCTGTCAGAGAATGACATTGACGTATGTGAGGGAGGGAGGAAGGAGATGAAGATTCCCCCATAAAGAGAAAGGCTTATTGTGGCCTCAGAAAGAACTTTGTGACTTAGAACATGTCAAATTCTGAGACACTTTACTAAGGGAGGTTGTAAAGTAACTGGAAATTCAGAAGTGAAATAAACCCTACATCTCTCTCTGAAAGAACCGTTGTGCAATCCTTTGTGAAATTCGGATGCCTTCAAATGCCAGGACCATTCTGCCCTGGTATCTTTGTTTCATCACTGCTAACCCTCAGAACCCCTGGAAATCAAAATATACGTTTGTTCTCGGGTTGGAAATTACGCATTTGTGGGTCTTCCCACTGTCCTGTCCCCAACACACACAACCAGCGTGCTCTCCCCCCGCCTGTCTCACTGTCAGCCTTTTAAAAGCCTGAGTTAACAGAGCTTCATGGTCACACGCAGCATTCTAAAATTGGAATTTGGCTCCCTGACCACACACACTAGCCCTGGAATTCTGCAAACATCTGGGCTAGTAAGTGTGAGAAAGTTCTGCGGTAACAAAAGTTTCTGAGGTAACAAAGAGAGCGGGAATCCCTCAGGCAGCAAGGCGCAGGTGGGGCCCCAGGCCTGTCTGCCAGCAGGGCCCCACCCTCATCCCCTCGGTGCAGCTCGGGCTGTGAGTGTCAGAACCCTCAGGCAGCAAGGCGCAGGTGGGGCCCCAGGCCTGTCCGCCAGCAGGGCCCCAGCCTCATCCCCTTGGTGCAGCTAGTCTGGTGATGTCACAGGCACATAAACACCAGTGATGTGTTTATGCAACTCCCAGTGCAAATCTGGACATTTTTATGGTCCTGCCTCTGTACAGGACTGACCAGAAGACCCCTGTGCCCGCTGCTTAAACAGCCGCTCACCCAGGTGGACAGTGAAGCCAGTAGATTTCATTAAATTTTACAACTTCCACAGAATCCAGAAAAGCATGGTTTGTTATATTAAATTTTCCAAAGTTAGAAAATTTGTATCCTAATGGAAAGAGGCCTTTACTGAGGAGAAAGTTGTGGTCTTTTTTACAGTCACTGAGGTTTAATAACTGCATGATCCATTAGCTAAAACTTCCCCATCCCCACAAATAGGAATGTGAAATCCAAGTGAATTGCTGTGACCCAGAAACCAATGAAAATGGTGGGAAGGGGCAGGGAAAAAAGAAATTCTGAGTATCTTTTGTTTCAAATGCATTATTGTAACTCAGGAACTGAACAACTTTCATTGCCAAAAAAGAGAATTAAATTCATACTTTGGTTGCTTTGCCTCGGCTACTTCTTTTTCATAAAATGCATGGCTCCAAAATGGAATTATCATTCATTGCTTTATTTCGTTAATGATAACATAATGCGTGTTCACTGGAAAAAGTTTTTTTCAAACCAAACAGAAAAAGTACCTCGTAGAAAACAAAAACCTAGGGTGGCACCTTTAGCTCAGTGGGTGGGGTGCTGGCCACATACAACCAGGCTGGCGGGTTCGAATCCAGCCCAGGTCAACTGAACAACAATGACAACTGCAACGAAAAAACAGCTGGGCATTGTGGCAGGCACCTGTAGTCCCAGCTACTTGGGAGGCTGAGGCAACAGAATCGCTTAAGCCCAAGAGTTTGAGGTTGCTGTGAGCTGTGACTCCACAGCACTCTACCCAGGGCGACATAGTGAGACTCTGTCTCCAAAATAAAAGAAAAGACAGCAAAAACTACTCCCTACATCTGAAATTCAAGTCCCCAGAGATAGGCACCGTTCGCTCAGTGATGGATAACCCAGCAAGGCTGTTTTTCATATCCTCACACACACCACTGTACACAGCCCTCTCCAACTTGCTTTTTATTTGCATCCCCAAATGCTGTGTGTCTTTCTATACTGGGTCAGACAGTTCCACTTCACCTGTAAATTGAGGATAATGGCATCTAGTTGCAGGAGGATGTTGTAAAGATTAACTGAGATGTTTGTTAAGTGCTCGCAGTAGGGCCCGGCACATGCAGGAAGATGGCCTGGTGCGCAGCAAGAGCGACTCCATCTTGTTCCCGTAGCACAGATAATCCCCGTAGAGGAACAATGAGCACAGCACAGATAACCCCTCACAACGATGTTTATCTAACCTCCCCAGTGGTCATGAACTTTGCCAAGGAAGTCTGAAGCATGACCAGCTGCGCATATTTTACAAAAAAGCTTGCTCTAGAAAGGACGTTTTCTGGACCCTTCACCCCTCAGCCACCAGAGACGCTGATTCAGTTGATTGGTCCCTATTCAACATTTCTGAGAAACTGAATTTTTGAGCCTCTCTCTTTGGCCTCTTAGTGCCCTGAGTCTTTGGAGGTAAGATTTCCTATAGCTACTCACTGCGGAAAAGCACATAATTTAAAACTCTGGTAACTATTATCAGCTGCCTGATACTACCTTGCATTAGACACTCTGGTGATGGCTCAGCTGTTTGTAGTCCTCACTGCTATAAACCACACCACAGTAAACACTACGGCTTGGTTTCCATATTATTGTTATTATGATGACCAGTTATTTTTATTATCTTCAATTGCTGACATTTTCAAATTACAGAAAATATTCATACTTGTTCAGCTGGGCTCATATCAATTATTTGTAGGCTGTGAGTTGTATGCGATGTTCATTTCAGAGACAAGGAAGTTGTGGATTTAAAAAAGTAATAAGTTGCCCAAAACACCCAGAAAATAAACCCTAAGTCCTGGCTTGACTCTGGACATGCAGTCACTCAGCAATCTTTACTAACTCAGGACTCAGGGGCAGGCTCTGTGCTGAGCACTGAGGATATAAAAACGCGTGACATACCCTCGACAACCCTGCAGTGTGAGAGGCCGGCAAAGGATATTGTTTGGAATAACCATTTGGTGTTCCCGGCATAATAAGGGACAATGTATGTACACAAGTACCCAACATTAGACATGTGGATAAAGGAAATGATGGCTGACTAAGGTCACAGAAGCGTCACAGCGCTGGCCATGGTTCCGAACTCTGCCTGCCACGGTGGAAGGCAGGTGTACCGGCAAGGGTGGGTTTCGTTAGCAGGTAACAGAAGTTACCTAGGCCCTTTGTAGCCCTCCTGCAGCATGCCGCTGCAAAAAGTCAATGAATTTAGAGTCTTGTGCTAGCAAAGAAATCATATACACCTTATTGCCACCAACTTTCTCTTCAAGAAGGGGAGGGTGTGAGAGAGGGGAGGGAAAGTTCAAAGAACATTTTAACTGGATGGTTAAAAAAATCATTACCAGATCCCCTCCCAATCATAAGCTTTCAGGATATGCTATTGACGTCCTCCACGTGGCTTTAAAGATCAAAAGGACAACATATATATACACATATGTTAGTGGGACTGCAAACAAATATAACCTCTAAGGAAAGAAGTATGAAGAATTCTCAAAGAACTAAAACTCAACCTTCCATTTGATTCCGCAATCCCATTACTAAGGTTCTACCCAGAAGAACAAAAATCATTTTACCACAAGGACATTTGCACTAGAATGTTTGTGGCAGCTCAATTCACAATTGCTAAGATGTGGAAGCAACACAAGTGCCCACCAACCCAGGAATGGATTGACAACAAACTGTAGTACATGTAGACCATGGAGTACTAATCAGCCATAAGGAAAGATAGAGACTTTACATCTTGTGTGTTTCATCTCATCCCTGGATGGAGTTAAAACACATTCTTCTTAGGAAAATATGTCAAGAATGGGGGCAAGGGGGTACTCCATTAGTATTATGCACTCAATACTAATATGAAACCAATAGATAAACAACTACACAGCCACACGAAAGAAAAAACACAAGTATAGTCTAGCAAGGAGGAGGGAGAAGAGAGGGGAGGAAGGAGCGGAGGGAGGGTAATTGGCGGAATCTCGCCTAATGTGCGATGTGAGGGCGTTCAGCAGCCCCCCGGTGAAGGGCCCAACCACAACTTGAACTTTACCTTAGAAATGAAAACAATGTTACCTGAACATTTGTATCCTCATATTAATCTGAAATTAAAAAAAAGAAACATGTTCCTCGCCATCAACATCAATAACAACATTGTTGTAAATGTGTAAAACTTTATCATCATGGTCGACACCTAAATTTGAAATTGGCACCATTTATCACATGTCATACTCCTAGAATTAGACAATCAGGACCGACATCCTGATGGTATCTTTGCATTTTCAGGAAGGTACTATAAACAATGATGGCTGACAGACGCCCACAGAATTTTCCCCTCTTTCTCCTGACCTTCTTGGCTTGACACAGCTGAGTTCCCAGGAGGGAAGGGGTTGGAAGGAAACATCAGGGCGGGTACCTTTATTATTTATTTCTATTGGTTTTATCAACTGAGCACTCATAATGTACCAGGCTAAAGCCTTTACATCCATCATCTCATTAATATTCACAATATCTCTACCAAACAGGTATTATGTATATTATTAATAATATATTATGTTATTTCTATTGTATATACAGGAGAGATGAGATTAGGAGAGATCAAACATCTAAGGTTTGATTCCAAAGTCCATGTACCAAACCCCCCGGTTGTGTTTTTACATTTCATCAATGTAAACTGGGATAGGCATAGAAGTCATTTTCTTTTTAAAATATTCTGAGTGCAATCTACATGTAACATTCTTTCAAAGCATGGAACAACTGTATTCTTTTCATGTTAAGAACCACTTAAAAGATTTAAGTTGCTTTAAAGCACAAATGTGTAAAACTTTATCATCATGGCCGACACCTAAATTTGAAATTGGCACCGTTTATCGCATGTCATACTCCTAGAATTAGACAATCAGGACCGACATCAAACAGAGGCTTCCGTGGTGATTAGCTGACACGTGACATAATGCATAACTTTACATCAGGCTCCAAGTCTGACATAATTTATGTTCCTACCAAAAATGGCAATCGCCCCGTATCTGACATGAATTTACGATCTCGACGGTGGCCAAGTCAAACTGCATTAGCTTAGTGTGTGTAAACCTCTAATTCTAATTATTACAGGGAGGACCACGTCAGCCCTTGGAAGAATATTTCACAGACTGTGAGAAAAATAGCTAAGACTGGGATAATGGCTTTTTAAATTTAAGATCACCAACTTTCAGTAGTATGTGAGTTGTCTCTTCCTTCCAACCCCTTCCCTCCTGGGAACTCAGCTGTGTCAAGCCAAGAAGGTCAGGAGAAAGAGGGGAAAATTCTGTGGGCGTCTGTCAGCCATCATTGTTCTGTGTCATCCACACACCCTCTCTTCCCCCCTCCCCTATCCTGTTCATATGAATGATAGAGGATTATTTCGTTTTTTATTTACTCCCAGATACTTTGGGGAAAGACTTATAATAAATCTGTAATCTTTTTTCGCATAAACATAAAGAACTGAAGTTCAAACTAAATGTATTTATTACCCTGTAATGATATTTCCCATCCTACCAGAAAGGAGAAAGGAATGGAGGTGAGCCCCCCATCCCCTCTGCCTTTAGGGTCTGCACCTAAACCCTGCACCCTTTTTCCCTGGTCTATTAATCCTCAGTCATCAATCTCTTCCTTCAGCCACTTCCTTTTTGTAAACCACAGGAACCTCTGCTAATCTTTTTGTTTCTTAAACCCATTTATCCTCCTCCTACTTGAGGTCACCTTTCTGTTCTGTGGACACTAACCATTCTAAACCACACTAAATAAATATTCCCAGCCACCAGGATCAATGGTATATGATGCTAACATCTCACCATTTCTCTGGGCCTTTGTGCCACATCATTGCTGTTTAAAAGTTAAATTGTAGATGTCATTTTCATGGCTCCTCAAGACTCCAGACCATGTGGCCGGATGATGACGCCCTGGAAGTTATAATCTTATAACGTACAAAATCTCTACTTTTTAAAAAAACTTATTATATCAACGTGGTGCATATAATCAAATGGTTCTCCATAAGGTTTTATAAGACAGAGGACTCAGGAGAACACAAATAGTGCCGTCAGGAAAAATTTAAACAACTCATAGATCAATATTTAAAGAAGGGGAAGGGAATTTGACATTTATTAATAAGTGCCAGATATCGTTATGTACGTGATCTCAGTCCTCAGAGATGGTAGGTAAACTCATTCTCATAAAACCCTTTCAAGTTAGATATGAGAATCTCCAAGTTTGAGACCTTAGATTCAGCAACTTACCAGGTATACAAAGCTGGTAAGGCCCACACAGTCAACTATTTCACACTAATCCCCTACATAAATACCTTCCTTTTTAATTTTTTCTCTTGACAACGTGGATCCTTCAGCCAGAAGACAAAGGACAAGTGTGCTTGAATCCAGACAGATGTATTTCAATCCCAGCTCTGTCCACACTCCCTCACACCTCTTGGTCAACTCATTCAACCTCTCCAAGGCTCATTTCCCCATCTATTGAACACTATTCCAGGCCGGGCACAGTGGCTCGTGCCTATAATTCTAGCACTATGGGAGGCCAATGCCAGTAGATTGCTTGAGCTCAGGAGTTCAAGACCAGCCTGAGCAAGACCAAGACTGAGACCCCGTCTTTAAAAAAACTAGCCGAGCATGGTGGCAAGAGCCTGTAGTCCCAGCTATTTGGAAGGCTGAGGCAAGAGAATCAATTAAGCCCAAGAATTTGAGATTGCTGTGAGCTAGGATACCACGGCACACTACCAAAGGTGACAAAGTGAGACTCTGTCTCAAAAAAAAATTTTTTTAAATAAAATAAACACTATTCTAATACATGATGTTACTAGAATAAAATACCAAAATCCTTTTTCCTTTCCCATACACATGCGTACATAAATAAACTGACCCAATTAGCATATTCCTTTTTTACATACTGCCCTAAATATTAATGTTTTAGAGTTTCCCATTTTACCTCTATTTCCCCCTATGACTATAAAACCTCACATCACTTGGTATCCTTAAGTCACCTTTATAAACATTTGGATTATCTAAAAGTCTTCCAAACTGAAAAGTGAGGAAGAAATATGGGTTGAGATACGAAATTCAGCTCCCTGTACAGCAGCTGCCACATATCTTTAGGACATAATTATATTTCATTCATTAGCATCTTTTCATTTTCATCTGGATGCTTCTTTAAGATACTATTAAAAATATTTGGCTACATGAGGCATGAGGAAGACCAAGCTCCATATGAAATCTTCAATTTGTACCTAATAAATCGCTGCCCACCTGAGCCAAGTCCAGCACGTGACTATGAGATGAGAACGGTGGGTCACAGCCTTACTACCCAGGAAAGCATTTTTTAAAAAAGAATTTAAGTTGGATAGAACTTTTAATCTCTGCTAATGGAATTGGCTTTTTAAAAATGCACATTCTCTGCAATCTATTTTAAACAGGGTTTTTAGCCTGTGTCAGGACTATCCTTTCTTTCAGTAGCAGCTGAGCTCACTGGCAGATGGTGAACCACGAGTGGTGTAGATTGCGGAGCTATCAGTCAGGCAGTGGGATCACAGCCATCAGGGAGGGGTGAAAAAGTGAGAATTGAAGGTTTCTTAAACCTTCAAGGGAACTTGCTGATAAAATGCAAAACAGAACAGCAAGCCAGGCCTGTGCCTATAATTCTAGCTATTTGGGAGGCTGAGGCACTAGATTTGCTTGAGCTCAGGAGTTCAAGACCAGTCTAAGTAAGAGCAAGACCCCATTTCTACTAAGAATAGAAAAAATTAGCTGGGTGTGATGGCACAAGCCTATTAGTCTCAGCTGTTCAGGAGGCTTGAGCCCAAGAGTCTAAGATTGCAGTGGACTATAATGATACCATTGCACTCTAGCCACGGCAAGAAAATGAGATTCTGGTTCAATTAAAAAAAAGAACAAAGAAAATTTAACCAGGCATGGTGGTGCACTGACAAATTGTGGACGTGATGAGTTAGAATGCCACGTAAGCAAAGGAAGAGGTTAAATGTAAGGGGATTTGTTCATGTCCTAATCTATTATCACAAGTATAAAGCAGAAATATAAGAACACGGGCTCTGGAGCCAGACTGCCTGGGTTCAAATCCCAGCCGGACCACATTTAGAGAATGTCTGTGAGACATTCTAAGTAAAAATCCATACTGTAAAAATGCCTCACAAACATACACTGCCATTCAAGTGCCGAGTTTGAAAAGACAGAGTCTTAAATGTAGCCCAACATGGGGCCGTGTGGCTCAAGGAACAGGGTGCCAGACCCATATACCGGAGGTGGCAGGTTCAAACCTGGCCCTGGCCAAAAACTGCAAAAAAAAAGTTAAGGCCCCGCTGGTCTATAAGAATGTTTCTGCAGAGAGAACCAATCTCTGGTTTGTGTTTTTTTATTATTTTTTATTGTTAGTTTGTTTGTTAAGTGCCCATGACCCAACAAAAAGATGACAACAATTCTTCTGAGGTCTGCACCAAGCATGGAGGAAACTCGGAGGAACTGTTTCACTAATCTAGGCATGAGCTGATGAAAGCCAGAGGATGGGCCAATGAACCAATATGTAGCAGAAACATTGGCTCGGTGGCTGCAGCTCAGCGGCTAGGGTGCCAGCCACATACACCAAGCTGGCAGGTTCGAAACCGGCCCAGGCCTGCCAAAACAACAATGACAACTACAACCAAAAAATAGCCGGGCATAGCCTGTAGTCCCAGCTACTTGCCTACAGTCCCAGCTACTGAGACAAGAGAATCGCTTAAGCCCAAGAGTTGCAGGTTGCTGTGAGCTGTGACACTACAGCCTCTGCTAAGGGCAATGTAGTGAGACTGTCTCAAAAAGAAAAAAATGTAACAGAAACACATAAATTAACCCCAAAACACCTGGGACACAAATATTTCTCACCAGATCCCAAGAATGGGACAAGAGACTGCTGGCCCGTGGGGGAGGGGCACTGTTTTGCAGGGAGCACAATGAGTTCTATTTTCTACCATGGTTTATTTAAGTGCATTCAAGCAGAGCTATCACATCCAGGTTGAGATAGAAAGTGATTTGAGGGCATATCCTTCAGGGGAAGAGCAAAGAAGGACCATTGATAAAAACCCAGCAGAGGGAACAGGAAGAAATCATTCTTCCTACCGCGTCAATAACACAGGCCTTGATGAAAGAGAAAAAGTAAACTGAGAGGAGCATAGATCTTAATGAGCCGAAAGAAGCTATACTGAAGCATTGCATTAACCAACGGAAGTGAGCAGAATCAAATATTGTGCAAGATGCAATCTACAGGCCCCAGGAATCGCAAACACAGCCTCCAGGGAAAGCACACAGGTATTCACTGGGTCTTGAGTCAGAAACTGCTACCCTTGTTTCTGGAAGGCAATGCATTCATCCTCCGGGGCTTCTCTGCTAAAACCAGCCCTGACTTTTTTTTTTCCTCCCTGTGCTTTCATTCAGAATCTGATGGAGGTTCATTTTGGGTTGTATTTTTTTTTTTCTGGTTTACATAAAAAGATTTTGGTAGCATTAAGATGTAAAGCCCTTCTATGATCCCATTTTTCAGGAATTCCCAACATAATAACCATTCTGAGCTCTTCTAGGGCAGATAAAGGATAAAGAAATAGCTGTTAGGATTTTTTTCTCTTTTGTTTTTAAAGAAATTAAATGGAAATGATTGCATTAAGGAGGAAAGGCTTTAATAAAAGGGGCCAGGGAACAGTAAATGAAGTTGGCGATTACTCAGTTTAATCAATTTATGACATGAAAACTATCTCAGCATAAGCCCTTTGCTTGGAAGGAGTAAACAGTGCAATTTTCACATTGTTTCAAATTACATTGCAGCTGTAAAGTCTGGCTACACTATTTGAGTAAAACAAGCCAGGAGTGGACTTCTAAAAGATGAATACAGTGTTACTGTGTCATGACGCATTTATAGGAACTGCCCATAAGTTCATTTCAACATAATTTCTGAATAAAGCCCCAACCAGCCTACAGCTCTCACATCACCCCTCTTTCCTCAACATAGATGAATTTTTGGTATAAATGACAGCAAAGATGTCCAAATTTTTTAATTTTTAATCCAATCAGTCAATATTTTCCCAATATGAGGCTGTTCCTGTTATCACTGAATCCATTTTCTGACTCACCTAAATGGTATGATATTCAAATTTGAAATGTCGTAATGGAATATAATCATCTTTACTACTGGCTGCATTAAACCCCCTGATATTCTAGGCCCATAGGAGCATGAAGAAATGTTTTTTGGCTGAACGTTTCCTAATGAACTGACTCAAAATTCAAGTCACAGATTTCAGCTGCTGATGAGTAATAATGAGTCAAACAGTCAGATTGTACATGGTCATATGTAACTGCTTATAAACAATAATTTCTTTTCATTTGGCACGAAAAATATGCCAAGTCCTGGCATCACTTCAGAAATATAAAGTCATGTTATAGAATTTCAAGTTTCTAAGCTTATGTAATAAAAAACTTCTCAAAATGAAGCAAGCACATTCTTCCACGCTGATCTATACATAACCTATGTACTGACCAAGTCAAAACTAAGAAATTTTATGAAATAATTCTAATCAAGAGATAGGTACAAGTAATTCTGGGCTGTTGCTTCCTACAACTAAAGTAAAAAAAAAGCCTAATTTCGAGACCAAATTGCTGATCTTCCCTGAAATTTATAAGAAACATCATGACTAATTTAAGTGCAAGAAGATTGGAGCCAATAATTGTTCCGTCTTGGAAACTTAACCTCGGTACAGTTAACTGAACTCCTAAGAGTTGAAACCATCACAGATGTTTAAGAAAGAACTAAACAAAATGAAAATGTTATTTCCAGCCCGGCGTGGTGGCTCACGCCCGTAATCCTAGCCCTCTGGGAGGCTGAGGCAGGTGGACTGGTTGAGCCCAAGAGTCCAAGGTTGCTGTGAGCTATGACATTACAGCACTCTACCCAGGCTGAGAGAGTGAGACTCTATCTCAAAAAAAAAAAAAAAATGTTTTTAATTTTAAAAAATGTTATTTCAGATGGAACTAAAACCTGTTGATTCAACTATTCTTTTTGATTCCATAAAATCACACAAAAATGAGCTTGCTGGGTTCTTATTTCTCATCCTCTTCCTATTTTTGCCTGGGGCCAACAGACACTACACAGCTGGCTGGGAAAGGACGACCAGAGAACCTGACCTTTCTAACACAGGTATATGTATGCCGATTTTAAGGATAGCAAAGAGGCTCCAAGTATGAGACTCTAGGCAAGTTTCTTGATTCATCTGAGTCTCAGGTTCCTTATCTCTAAAATGGGATAGCAGTAAGTGTGGTGCACCTTGTTATAAGCACCAAAATATTCACAGTGGAGTCATATTATATTTGCATAAAGTTAAAGAAAGTTAGGAGTTCCCGGGAGTGTTTCTTTTAGTCTTTATTGCACTGACTGGGATGGTCCTCACTCTGGTAGAGTCTACCCAATGGTCACCCCTGTTCACCCTTCTCTAATCTCATCAGCCCAAAAGCCTTTTTCTTCAACTCCATAAAGCCCTCCCAGAGTAGCCCCCTAACTCTTGCCAATTTGCCTCTTTGCTTTGCTGCGTTCCATCAGTAAATCTGTCTGGCATGCCACCTCTTTCATTCAACCTTATGTTTTGAGCCCTAACTATGGACCCAGCACTGAGCAAGGCAAGGTACGGAACGAGACCAGTTGTATATTCTATGTGAAACTCTACTGGCAAAGAGCCAATAACTTTACAGATACAACCTATTTATTTTATTTCCAGGAATTTTTTTTTTTTTTTTTTTTTTTAGGTAGAGTCTCACCTCTGTCGCCCTGGGTAGAGTGCCCTGACATCATTTTAGCTCACAGCAACCTCACACTCTTGGGTTCAAGCGATCCTCTTGCCTCAGACTCCCAACTAGCTGGGACCACAGGCACCTGCCACAAGGCCCGGCTAGTTTTTCTATTTTTAGTACAGATGAGATCTCACTCTTTCTCAGGCTGGTCCTGAGCAATCCACCTGCCTTGGCTTCCCAGAGTGCTAGGATTACAGGCATGAGCCACTGCACACAGTCCAGGACATTTTTTAAATGATACCTATAACATTAATCCAGCAATATGCACCCAGTAAAGTAATTGAGTAACTAATTGTGAATATTCCTCCATCCAAAGTCGAAGTAGCCCAGAGTTTAAATTGCGAGAACCTGGGAGAGCAGCAGCAGTTTGGTTTTAAACACTAGATATTCCACCCACACCTTTCACCATTAACTAAGATAGACTCTCACTGGATTAAAGAGTTAAACTTAAGACATGAAACTATAAAAATACTAGAAGAGAGTGCAGGGAAAACCCTTGAAGAAATCAGTCTGGGCGAGTATTTTATGAGGAGGACCCCCTGGGCAATTGAAGCAGCTTCAAAAATACACTACTGGGACCTGATGAAACTAAAAACTTCTGCACAGCCAAGAACACAGTAAGTAAAGCAAGCAGATAGCCCTCAGAATGGGAGAAGATATTTGTAGGTTATGTCTCGAAAAAGGTTTAATAACCAGAATCCACAGAGAACTCAAACGTATAAGCAAGAAAAGAACAAGTGATCCCATCGCAGGCTGGGCAAGGGACTTGAAGAGAAACTTCCCTGAAGAAGACAGGCGCATGGCCTACAGACATATGAAAAAATGCTCATCATCCTTCATCATCAGAGAAATGCAAATCAAAACTACTTTGAGATATCATCTAACTCCAGTAAGATTAGCCCATATCACAAAATCCTAAAACCAGAGATATTGGCGTGGATGTGGAGAAAAGGGAACACTTCTACACAGCTGGTGGGAATGCAAATTAATACATTCCTTTTGGAAAGATGTTTGGAGAACACTTAGAGATCTAAAAATAGATATGCCATTCAATCCTATAATTCCTCTACTAGGTATATACCCAGAAGACCAAAAATCACATTATAACAAAGATATTTGTACCAGAATGTTTATTACAGCCCAATTCATAATTGCTAAGTCATAGAAACAGCCCAAGTGCCCATCGATCCTTGAATGGATTAATAAATTGTGGTATATGTACACCATGGAATATTATGCAGCCTTAAAGAAAGATGGAGACTTTACCTCTTTCATGTTTACATGGATGGAGCTGAAACATATTCTTCTTAGTAAAGTATCTCAAGAATAGAAGAAAAAGTATCCAATGTACTCAGCCCTACTATGAAACTAATTTATGGCTTTCATATGAAAGCTATAAAAGAATATGGGGAAGGGGGAGAGGGAGGAGGGGAGGATGGGCAGAGGGAGGGTGATTGGTGGGATTACACCTACGGTCCATCTTACAAAGGTACATGTGAAACTTAGTAAATGTCTTAACACAATATAAATGTCTTAACACAATATCTAAGAAAAAGCCAGGAAGGCTATGTTAACCAGTGTGATGAAAATATGTCAAATAGTCTATAAAGCCAGTGTATGGTGCCCCGTGATTGCATTAATGTACACAGCTGATTTAATAATTAAATTAAATTAAATTAAAAAATAAATAAACACTAGATATTCAAGTCTAGCCCTGGGGCTCAACCCACCGTGCCTCGGTGAGGGCTACCATGATGGGAAGCAGGCAGGAAGGGCCACCAGTGGTTGTGGGATAGGTGAAGTTTGTGCTTCTCTGGTTTCGTTTTGTTTTTATTAGCCTGGCACCTGCCCCAAAGGGTGCAGATAGGCCAAATGACTACACTGACAGTCCCCATCAATGGACACTTATCACTCCCTCCAGGATGCCCCACTTGGACGCTGAAGACCCCTATGGGGTATCTAGACTTACAAAAGATTTTTTCTTTTACCTTCATCCCAAGAGCACAAAGGCTCTTTATTAGGAAGTTGGAAGGGGATTCACTATCATGAACACGACGCTGGGTTCCACTGGGACAGCTGAAAGCCACCAAACATGTGGGTCCCAATTGATATATGAGACCATCAAGAGACCCAGCAATGGTAGTCACACATGCCTGGAAGCACAGAGGTCGAACAAGCTCACAAACTGCCAAGAAAGTCCATGGCTTGCGAGTGAACATCACCAGCTCTCAATCCTATTTCCTAAAGGCTGGTAACTCTGGAAGAATCTAAAAATCATCTCCCTGCTGAAGTCTTTCATAACGAACATATATCCCACCTCAGCTCCCTTGAATAAGAATTATTACCACACATAGGAAGGGAAGGTCGGATTATCCAGGCACTCTGGTGCAATATTTTTTATTTGAGCAACCCATTTTTGGTCCCTTAGAATAAGGCTTCGGGCAACTCAAGCCACAAAACAAAATCCTTGAAATTTTAATAATTTGTCCCCCATGAATGCCCCAATCCTTGAATTCCATAGTAAAAGTAAGATCAGTTAATAATAGCTCCCAGCCATCCCCTCCTTAGAGAGGCAGGGAAGAGAGATGTCGATGAGGGATTGCCCTGCCCTTACATACAGAGGCTTGACCTTGCATTCATTCTCTGTGAAGCCGTTTCCTGTCCTCAGTCTTCCAAGCACACTCACGTGAAGTCTCTGATGACATCACTACAGCTGTTCTAGGTAATTTACCAAAAAATAAAAAGTAAAAGTCATCAACTAGAAGAGCTACCATAAAACCACCTTAATCCTGACAGTAGACAAGTCATGAACCATCAATCGAGCAGTGTTCTTTGCCCAGAGTTAGAAAAGACCCATAATGTGGCTTCTAAAGTGTCAGTTAATTATGTTTCTTCAAGGCAGAAACACTGGATTTGGTCCCAGAAGAATTTGCTTCAACTGCTCTCCTGAAAAGAAAATACTAAAGTTATTAAGACAAGTGTAAAAGTTATTGATAGAAGGCTTGATTGCATCAAAAAGCTGCTTTCTCGTGTGTTTTTTAATCTTAAGAACATTAATTTTTACATAGGAAAAGAGAAACAAATTTCTCCCTTGTAACAAGTTAAGGCAATCCAAACAGGCTAGAACGTTCCATACACAAAGCCGTCAAGGCAAGCTCTCTGTCCCACCTCTCCTCAGCCTTAGTTCCATAACTACTTTCTGAATTAAATAATAACAGAAATTTTCTTTGCATTATATTGCCTCAAAAATTCAACCCTTATCATCAAAGAAAATAAAATTCATTTAAGAAGCTTTTTTCTGTCTATTTTTCTTTGTCTTTATTGATACATGATAGATGTACATATTTGGGGGTTCACATGATAGTTTAATTCATACAATCAAAACAGGGCAATTGGAATATGCATCCCCTTAATATTTAATAAGCTTTTACTTGAACAGTTCCTACGTACAAGGTATTGTGTGAGGTCTATGGAGTGAGGGAGGGGTGGTGGGCTGCAAAGATAAATAAGATACTTCCTATGCTCACAGAGTTCTGAGAAAGACAAAATTACAGAACCACATTCCAAGTCAGATCGTGCAATGGAAGTGTGGAAAACAAAGCCCAGATGAACCAGGAGAAACTGATTACTGTGAAATAAAACTGAGTTGCACTCGAGAACCAGACCATGGGTGGCGCCTGTGGCTCAAAGGAGTAGGGTGCCGGCCCCATATGCTGGAGGTGGTGGGTTCAAGCCCAGCCCCAGCCAAAAACTGCAAAAAAAAAAAAAAGAACCAGACCATGTTGCATTGTCTATAGGAGATTCTTCCCTTGGGATAATTTTACTCTTTACAGGCTACAGGCTAGACTCATTTGACTCTACAAGTAAAACAGCCAGGAAAGAAAACAGCAACTCAAAGTACTAGGAAAAAAACAAAACAGTAAGGGAAAATTTATATCTGTGTACTAGAGATAAAATTTTAAGACACTAGTTAAAATATTAATAGATCGGAATGATTTTTCTAATCAAAACTGCCTCACAGAGATATTGAAAAAATATAACCAAAACACTCTGCTTATTCCATGGTTATCAAATATTTAGTAAGAAGACATTAACATAGTATGGTGAAACAGATCAAGTCTATACCCAGGAGGAAGTCAAAACAGATCAGGTCCATACCCGGGAGGAAGTCAAAAACAGACCAGGTCCATACCCGGGAGGAAGTCAAAAACAGATCAGGTCCACACCCGGGAGGAAGTCAAAAACAGATCAGGTCCATACCCGGGAGGAAGTCAAAAACAGATCAGGTCCATACCCGGGAGGAAGTCAAAAACAGATCAGGTCCATACCCAGGAGGAAGTCAAAAATAAAAAATTCAAAATAAACACACACACATTGCTCCTGAGTGCAACTAAAAATTAAAAAGACATTAAAAGAGTTTAAAAAACAAACATCAAAGATTACACAAGCAAATTCAAAATCAATAAGATAAAAAAATCAACACGTTATATACTTGACATGTGATAGTTCAATAAATATTTATTGAAGGGATGAAGGAACAAAGGAATGACGGAAAGAATGAACAAACAAACATGCCCTGGGATCACTTACTTGGCTGTGGCCTTGTACGCAATGTCATTAATAGATTTTTTCTTTTTTTTTTTTTTTTTTGAGACAGAGTTTTGCTTTGTTGCCCTCAGTAGAGTGCTGTGGCATCATAGCTCAGAGCAACCTCGAACTCTTGGGCTCAAGCGATGCTCTTGCCTCAGCCTCCTGAGTAGCTGAGACTACAGGTGCTCACCACAACCCCAGGCTAGTTTTTCTTATTTTTTAGTAGAGATAAGGTCTCACTCTTGTTCAGGCTGATCTCAAACTCCTGAGCTCAAGCAAGCCACCTGCCTCAGCCTCCCAGAGTGCTAGGATTACAGGTGTGAGCCACCTTGCCCAGTTCACTCATAGACTTTTAAAAAGAAGATATCCCCATACAGAAATGGTTGGCATTGTACCCACCTTAATCCTCTACTGACACTGCTCTTTCTCAAGGAAAGTTGGGCACCAGTCCTAGCTATCACAGGTTTCTGGATTTTCTGTTCAGAAAGGATCTGCTGGCTCTTCTGCGTCCTCTCTGCAGGAAGGCATCACTTGCTTTAGCCCAAAAATCATGTCCCAACAGACATCAACTTTCCTTCAACAACCATGAAGGAAGGGTGGGTTCCACCCGTGTTGGATGTATACTGCACGAGTGGGGAAATGTCCACCATGCAGGCCAGTGAGGTTTGGGGGTCACTTGTTACTGACACATAATCCAGCCCGTCCTGGCTCTGGCACACACACTATTATGTATATCAAACCCCATTCCCTTTTCCCCAGTGCCTGTACCCCGTATCAAACACCTGTCAGTTGCCCAAACACACAAAATCACAAATACACTATACCTCAAATATCTGAAATCAATTCATTTTATCATACTCCTTTAATGAAAAGTATTTGGACAGTAACAAAACAGACAAAGGGAGAATGGTTCATGTGCAAGTTTATTTTAATTCCAACTTTTCTTCTCAGCAGTTCTCCAGGACACAGCATTAATGAGACTAATGAGGCTTGCTATGGGAATTTAGTGCACAGTAGATCAACCACAGCATAATGCATTGAAAATATACAGGGGACCAGTCAGAGTTAGGTAGAAATTAGAGTTACTATTGGAGAATAAGGAAACTAAGATCACTGATGGGTCCCTTAAAATAGAAAGGACAACATAGTTCTTTACGTCTTAAGTTTCATGTTATAAATCAACTAGGAAATTCTATCTCTCAGGAGAAAATGTAGCAATAAAATGTCTAATGGATAGACAGTGGAGGCATTTTTATAGCTTTAGCCTGTTTATCTAGATATCATTCTCTAGGCTTCTTTTTTTTTTAATTTGGGAAAATATTTAGATCATGATAGCTATGTGAAATCTTCAATGTGACCATTTCATCCATTTGTAATTCCTCCTCATTCAATTTTCAGCATTTGGATAGGTCTTTTTAATAAAACGAGAAGGGAGATCAAAGAATATTCAAACATACTTAGCTTTGAAATTTCTGCTGCAAATTTCATGGTGCAAAGGATGATTTGTGGGTACTATCTCATGTCCTCATCCAAATATGTCCCAGAATTGACATTCTAAATGTAATTTTCGGCACCTTCCATTTTGTTTTATACTGCGATCTCTTTCTAGCTAGCAATCAAGATCTATCTAGAAAACATCAAGTGATGTTTAACCTGTGTTCTATAGCCCTGGGCATTACCACACAAAAATACTTTTCATTACTATGGGTATGCAACACTTTCTAAATATACCACCTTAGAGCCCCATCGTCCTCCCCCTACACATGATGAGTGAGACAGTACAACAGAGGAAAAGATCCTCTCTCCCCGCTTTGCCTGCAGTACAAATTGCTAAGTCCATGTAATTCTTCCACTATGACTCACGACAGAGTCTGATTTGAAAACAGATACCTGCCCTTACACTTATAATGAACAACTGGAGAAAATTTGACAGAGTAGATTCTGCATTGTATCGTCCTTAATTTTTCCAATGTACCATAGGATGTGGTTTTCAAAACGTAAAACATTCTCCCTGGACTTCTGCTTCCGTCTCTATAAATGGAACACTAAAGACCTTTTAAACTTGAAAATTCTAGGCTTTTACCGCCAGTGTTCGAAAAAAATATGCAAAGTGTTTTGGTTGTACATTTTATTTCCTCAAGTAAAAAAGCCTGGTATAAGACACCCATGAGGGGCACAGTCTTGGTCCAAAACCATGTTTTTTTTACTTACCATGTAAAAAAGAGACTTTACGTTGTACCCTCAATGAATCCCCAACAATAAAAAAAAATATATATAAAAAAAAAAAAAAAAAGAGACTTTACGAAATTTAATCTCTCTAAGCTTTAGTTTCTTCCTCAAGACAACAAAAACAGTGGGAATGAAAAGAGTACCCAACTCATAGACTAAGTAAGAGTAAAATTAACTGAGTCCAGCTTCCCACCGGTTTCCGTTCATACATGGTAAACATTCATTAGCCCTTGGCCAATATTCTTATTTTATTACCTCTTCTCTTGAAATGTATGTCTAGAATCTACGTTTGACCAGTTACATGCACGATCTTTATAATCAGGGAATCTGACTTCTCTCTACCCACAGCTGATAATTCTTTTTGGTTGTTTGTTTTTGAAACAGAGTTGGCATTGTAGCTCACAGCAACCTCAAACTCAAGCAAACTTCCTGGCTCAATCTCCCGAACTGGGAGTCCCTGTAGCTGGGACTACAGGTACCTGCCACAACGCTGGGCTAGTTTTTCTATTTTTAGTAGAGACAGGGGTCTTATTCTTCCTCAGGCTGGTCTCAGAACTCTCAGCTCAGATAATCCACTTCCTTATTCTTCCTCAGGCTGGTCTCAGAACTCTCAGCTCAGATAATCCACTTGCCTTGGCCTCTGAGAGTGCTGGGATTACAGTTGTGAGCCACTGGGCCTGACCACAATTCTTTATTTCACTGGAACAGATCTCTCAACTTCTTCCATCTCCTCATTTCCTGTACTCCTTTGGGCAAACCACGCATTTCTTTTTCTTTTTTTTGAGACATAATCTCATTATGTCGCCCTCTGTAGAGTACTGTGACATCACAGCTCACAGCAACCTCCAACTCTTGGGCTTAAGCAACTCTCTTGCCTCAGCCTCCCAAGTAGCTACAGGCACTCGTTACAATGCCCAGCTATTTTGTTGTTGTTGTTGTTGTTGTTGTTGCAGTTATTTAGCAAGCCCGGGTCGGGTTCAAACCCGCCGGGCTCAGTGTATGTAGCTGGTATCTACCCAGCCGAGCTACAGGCTCTGCCCAAACCACGCATTTCTTATCTTTGTACGTCCTTCCACCTCCTCACACCCCCAATGCCCTTCATTTCCTCTATTTTATGAGGTTCGTTTTCTTGTGTGTCCCACTGAGCAAGCTTAATACAACACATGAGCGAATAAACAGTCTGTGTTGCATAAAACAGCGTGTTTTTCACAATAAACAGTAAGCTGATTTGCACTAAGCCTCGCATGAAAATCAAGCTCCTCGCTTTGTAATAACCTCTCACGCCTCTGCTCTCCCCTTTACACAGGCAAGGAGACAAAAAGCGCATTTTAATTTATCTGGACAAAGCTTGAATGCAGCTCACCTGTGTTCACAAGTACTCTAAATAAATGGATGGAATAAGGGGGTACAACCCAAGTTCTTGAACAATTTTTTATTTTAATTTAAACTATCTAGGCTCACTCACAGCTACAGAGAATCTGGCATGTGGGTGTGGGTCTGTATCTCACAATTTCCCTTCTTTTATTGTCAGTTTACCAGTGGGTACCCTGTAAATATTCATTAGTGGAAATCTTTTCCTAGAACTCCCATTTTATGTTTCTGGACACCAGAACACAAAGAGTTTCTAGATTTTGCCGGAATTAAAAAGGAACTATCTTCCAGCTAGGCATTTGGGGTCACCTGTTTGTTGTATTTAGGAGTAAAGGGAGAAAGAGAAATGGGTGTTTTTAAGTATTTGTCCGTGACACTTGGGATGGGGAGTTTGGAAAGAGAATACTAATTTCGCACTCTCAGTCCACATCTCCCTACAAGATTTTAAAAGAGAATAGGGTGTGCTTTGGAATTGACCATCAGAGGCCATCCTCTGTCAGGTAGCTCGCTCCAGGCTCAGCAATCAGAGAACTAGGCACAAAGCTACCTTGTGCAGAACCTTGGAACGCTCAGATTTCAGTTCAGATGCAAAAACGACGCTCGCTCCCTCCCTGTGAGCATTTTCCCAGGGTCTTAGCCAAACTTTTTATGTGCTGCTCACTCGGCCTTTCAGAGGCAAAGCTGGACTCCCAGCTTTTGCAAGAACTGAAAGATAGGTGAACTGAGGGCAAGGGACACCACAAATGTTTCTTTAAAATAAATAAAATGGTAATGTTCTCAACCCACTAACCTCCGCCATAAGATGAAATAGGGCAGAAATTTTGATGAGCCCTCAGTCCGGCCGCCTTGAAACCCCTGCATTTGGTGTCTCAATTTGCCATGATTACGTGTGCTTACGAATACTCTTAATAAATGAATGGGATAGAGGGATGAATTCCAAGTTCTTGAAAAAAGAATTTTTTTTTTTTTTTGTAGAGACAGAGTCTCACTTTATGGCCCTCGGTAGAGTGCCGTGGCCTCACACAGCTCACAGCAACCTTCAACTTTTGGGCTTAAGCGATTCTCCTGCCTCAGCCTCCCGAGTAGCTGGGACTACAGGCGCCCGCCACAACGCCAGGCCATTTTTTGGTTGCAGTTTGGCCGGGGCCGGGTCCGAACCCGCCACCCTCAGTATATGGGGCCGGCACCCTACCAACTGAGCCACAGGCACCGCCAGAATTTTTTTTTTTTTAATTTAAAGGGCTCATGCAAAAGGTGCCATGAATCTGGCACATGGGCAAGGCTTGATATTTCACAATTTACGTTTTCTTTTCTACTATTGTCAGTTCAACTATTGCTAACTTAAATAGCACTGGTGTGATCGTCAGAATAAATTAACATGAGTTAAAGAGTGCTTTCAGCTCTTTAAACACACAAAATTATCATAGTCTCTCCATGTAACAAAACTCGTGATATTGTATAAGGGCAACTTAACCTCACTGTGTTTCCACTTTAACCTTCTAAAGTAAATAGGAGTCTGTGGCTCTAAGTATTCCTGGGAAATGTTACATGTAAATCCACATAATGTATTCTGAAAAGGACTTCAGAAAGGGAATTAACAAATCTCTGTCATTTAGGATACTTTCAGCTGTAAATAAAACAAATAAACTGCCTCAGACAATAAGGACATATGTTATCTAACACCATAAAGAGCCCACAGTGAGTGGGCGCCAGAGATGGATGATTCTATAGCTCAGGACATACTAACTTCCCTCTCAAGCTGGTAACAGGATGGCTGAATCAGTGTCAGGCATCACATTCAGATGCAGCGGTGACCAGAGGAAGAAAGGCAATCTTCTCTTTGTGACCTTCTTTGAAGGAAGAAAACCCTACAAAGAAGCCCTTTCAGCACTGGCCGTGACCAAGTCACTGGCCCGTTCCTTGATCAATCACTGGCAAGAAGCGCAGGAGTGCCACGACTGGGGTGGGGACTGGATCTGAGGGACCACGGTGGAGCGGACTGGACGTCCGGGAATCAACCATCATGACCATTACACCCCACACACCTTGTCTTCTCACCACTCATTTCCTAAAAACGCCCTGGTGCGCCCCAAGTCAGGTGCACAATCCAAGAGCCGCACGCTACAATCACGAACCAATGTATCAACATTCTATCCCCACGGAGGGTCAAGTACATGTTGTCAGACTGGGAAGGACCCTACGCTTGGCACATTTAACAAGTCAGGAGCAAATGCTGCTTTCCCCAGCAAATGACATAGAGAAGAGAGTTTTAACAGAAGTAGGCACCTAGATGCCAACATCTGCATTTAAAATACAGTGTTATTTACGTTGTGCTTATTTATTTGTTTGCCTTTGAAACCTTAACAAGTCTGGATGTTGAATCAACTGGGCTTAGTAAAGAAGGAGGCATCAGGAAGCAACTTACACTCCAGGAGAGAAATCCCAGCCATGTTTTTCCATGAGATCCTACAGATGATCCTAATATGATCTTACAGATCTGGCCCCACAAACTCTCTCACTTCTGTTACTTTTCTCTTACTCTGCTGCACGGGCATGGCCTCCCTGCTGTTCCCATCACCAGGAGGCTTTTTCCCTTCTTTTGGCTTCTTTTATGGCTTTTTCCTTCATTCCATTCTTCAGGTCTCCGCTCAGATGTCACCTTCTCAGTGGGACTATCCCTGACCACCATAGACGCCCAGCAGACTCCCTTCCTCAAATGCTCCCATCTCCACTGCCCTACTTTATTTTTCTTAGTAGCTCTTACCACGTCCGATGTATATTTTTACCTCTTTTTTGTTTCACCCTCTAAAATATATGTTCCCCGGGGGCAGTGCTCAATAAATATTTGCTGAATAGATGAATGGGGATAAGAAAGAACCAAAATAGGAAAACAAACAAACAAAAGAAAAAACACTCAAGACTTTTATAAACATATACTCAGACCTCTGAGCAGGGCAATTGAGATTTAGACACCAAGAGGTTTTTTTCTCATGAAGTCAAAAGTAAGCACAATTATACCACCCCTGAGTACATGCACTTCTATTAGTCTGGCTAATAAAGAAAATCCATTGTAAAAGCACAAAATAGACCTGTAGTCCCAGCTACTTGGGAGACTGAGGCAAGAGGATCGCTTGAGCCCAAGAGTTTGAGGTTGCTGTGAGCTATGATGCCACAGCACTCTACTGAGGGTGACAGAGTGAGACTCTGTCTCAAAAAAAAGGGGGGGGGGACACAAAATAGTATATCAAATTCTAATTCTCCAAGGTAAGTTTTAAGAAGTCAAATCAAATTATTTTACTAAAATTAGCATTTCATGCCCAAGAATCATACAACACAGGCAAACTTTTCTCTTTTTCCTCTTTTTTTTTTTTTTAAAGAAAAATAAGGCACCCCGGTACTGTCTGTAAAGGCATTCACAATTCAGTTTCTCAGACGTCGCGCACTGTTTTGTCCTTTTTTATCCAAAGGAAAAAAAGGGAGGCTGGTAACTTAGGTTGAATGGCTCAGCCTACTACACAGAATTTAGGAGAACTTATGTTAGATCCTTACTTTCTTTTCTGGTGTGGAGACAGGCTTGCTCAGAGCACCTCATGTAAATGCACTACCCACTGCCAAGTCTCCAGGCACTCAGATTCCTCCAGCCACAAAAGATGCGCTATGAATCATCTGCCCTGCCCTAATTACTCCCCAATTACACAACCAAGAGAGCCATTTAGGTGTTCCCCAAAACTTGTGATTTCCAAAGGAACATTTAGGTGACTCATAATAAAGATTCTTGAATTAAAGGTCATGGAAATACCTACAATCCCAGATGGAGAACAGCAGTAATTTCCTTGGCATTTTCACTTCTGTACTCCCTTCCACTACCAATCTCAGGAAATCCAAAGGTTTTAAATACCAAGACCCAGAGTACAAGTGCACAGCTCTTAACAGCTTGCAGAAAAGTATGATAGAGATTTTCAGATTAGGTTTAGTCAACAATAGGTCTTTCTTCTGTAACTCCTATATGAAATTTAAGAATTTAACAGGTTCCAAGCAAATGAATATTTCATTCTTGTTTCATAATATAATAAAAAGTCCTTTTCATTGGGAGGGTTTAAATGTAACCCAAGACTCCAATTTCTGATTCTATCAGGCTATAACCGGAGTCCTATTGAAAGTGTTCATTCCTTAAGGTACCACGGCAACAGACTCAACCATCTTCTCCTGGCAGGGCTGGGGGGACTCAATCACAAGCTGTCAATAATACACAAAACAGAACCAATTTTGGCCCAGTCCACTACAGAAAAGGAGGAAAAATTCTTCATGTAGTTACTTTAAAACTTCAAAGTTTACATAGAGAATTCAATCCCAAAAACAAGAATAAAAAGCTGCCCTCAGATGATATAAAGTTTCTACTTAGACCCATATACTTCAGGCTCAAGGATATTTTATATTATTACAAAACTGTTGTTCTTTTTCCTAATGACACAGGGGAAAGAGCTCCTGCGATAATCTAATTGAAAGGGTTTCATTTTATATATCTCCTAAAAATAAAAAGTCTGAGCCAGATGATAAAAATACCTTTTGAATAAAGGGAAACTTGATTTCTTTTTGTACGAGTATCTTCAGATCTTTCCAATTTTACAGTTTATACATATACATACAACTGCAGATGATTAAGAAAGGGATCCAATTTTTACAGGTTAAAGAGTTGTTTTTCCAGCTTGGTGCCCGTAGCTCAGGGAGTATAGCGCCGGCCACATACACTGAGGCTGGCATGTTCGAGCCCGGCCCAGGCCTGCTAAACAACAATGACAACTGCAAACAAAAAACAGCTGGGCGTTGTGGTGGCTGCCTGTAGTCCCAGCTACTTGGGAGACTGAGGCAAGAGAATCACTTAAGCCCAAGAGTCTGAGGTTGCTGTGAGCTGTGAGCCAAGGCACTCTACCCAGGGTGACAGCTTGAGACTCTGTCTCAAAAAAAAAAAAGAGTTGCTTTTCCTTTTGTTATGTGGGTTTAAAGCCACGGTATCTGTTATAAGGTATCAAAGTTTCAAATGAAACTATGATGCCCTATTCTGTAGGGGAAAGTCTCATTTTCTTTGGTTTCCAACAGAGCTTTCGGCCACTCAGCTTCCATCGAGGGACTAACCAGCTATCCCTGAGTCACTAGAACACACATCTGGCCCTGTCTTTACAGGTCTGTTTAAAGAGATCGCCTTTCCAGAACCCATAATAAAGGAATTCTTATCAGAGGACATGCCCAAACCAGGGGCAGCGACCCCACAGACTTTATTAACACAGGCTGCATTGGCAGTGACAGTGACATTCACGAGGGCAGACAGAATCCTCATAATCTGCTACCCACAGCAGCAGCAGCAGCCACATCCTCACTATCCACCAAAGGGACTAAAGACACAGCACTTTCCACCAAGATGTGGAACCAACCCAAGCACCCATCAACCCATGAATGGATTAATAAACTGTGGTATCTGTATACCATGGAATACTCTTCAGCCATAAAAAGATGGAGACTTTCCATAAAGCATCACAAAAATTGAAAAGTAGGCATCCACATACTCAATACTAATTTGAAACCAATAGATAAACAACTACACACTTAAACAGGAGAAAAACATAATTAAATTCAAGGGGTGAGGAGGGGCATTGGTGTGATCTCACCTAAGGGGCACCAGGTAGGGTCTAGGACACACCTCCTGGGTAAAGGGCCCAACTACAACTTGGTCTTTACCTAACAAATGCCAACAATGTAGCCTAATCACTTGTACCCTCATAATAAACTGAAATTTTTTAAAAAGAGAAAAAAGGCATAGCACTTTTCTCCCAAGCAGGTGGGAGAGTGGGCACTAAATGAAGTCCAGAAATAGTGGGAAGCCGTTTAGGAATAAATAACTCATCCTTTCCAGAATCACTCAGTACTGTCATTATAAACATACTCTGTAGCCACATCCAATCTGCCTGTAACAAATTCACCATAAGTCATAGGTGCTTCACCAAAAGATTAAAAAATAGAAAAAGGGACAGTGCCTGTGGCTCAAGGAGTAGGGCACCAGCCCCATGTAACTGGAGGTGCTGGGTTCAAACCCAGCCCCGGCCAAAAACTGCAAAAAATAAATAAATAAATAATAAAAAAAAATAGAAAAAGAACATTTGGGGGTTTTTATTTAATTAATTAATTTATTTATTTATTTATTGCAGTTTTTGGCTGGGGCTGGGTTTGAACCTGCCACCTCCGGTATATGGGGCCGGCGCCCTACTCCTTTGAGCCACAGGCGCCGCCCAAAAAAGAACATTTTGAAGAGTGAGCACAGCGTAGTTCTCCATTCTCCTGGGTAAGCCTGCGGCACTGAGGAGCTGGAGGGGGACGGCCCCTTCATGTGGGCAGAGTTCCACATGCCTCTCATAGTCTGAGCATCTCACCAAGCTGAGTGTGATCCAAAGTTATAAAGAGGCATTTTTCCTGCAAGCTGAGTGTGATCCAAAGTCATAAAGAGGCATTTTTCCTGCAATGAGACTGCAAATGATAACTAGCTACTCTCCACCTGAGGTTCAAATGAGCAAACAGCATCCCTTGCTGGTCTTCAAATACACCAAGCACGGGCTGTGCCGGGACCTTTGCAAACGCTATTTCTTGCGTCTGGGAGGCTTTTCTCCAAAATATTTATATGTTCTACATGGCTCATTCCCTCACTTTCTTCACATATGGACATTAATGTCACCTGCTCAGGGAGGACTTTGGGGAACTGCAAACTAAACATTTACCAATCCTGCCCTGCTTTATTTTTCCCCGTAGCACTTCACACTATTCACCACACTACACATTTCCCTTACGTTTCTTATTTGTCATCTCCCCTTCTGGAACGTAGTCTCTGTGAGGGCAGAGATTTTTCTTTTTACTGTTTTATTCACTGCTATATCACCAACACCCAGAAAATCCCATGTTAAATACCTACTAAAAAAAAACAAACAAACAGTAATCTGCTCTAAAGCTGGAGCAAAACTGGACTGTTAATCTTCATGATGGCTCATGGTTCTCATCCTCAGCCTAAGACATTCCCAAGAGAATTTCAGGAGTACTTTTTTAAAAAAACTTTCTTTCTTCATAACTTCAGGTTTAGGAAAAGATGCAAAGAAGGCTCTCATATGCTCTTTACCCAGCTTTCTCTACTGTGAACACTTTATCCCTGACGCCCCTTAACATAGGTACAAAACTATTAATTACAGAGTTTATTTGATTTCACCAGTTTTTCCTCTAATATCCTCATTGTACTTAGAGTTCATGACCCATTAGTCTCCTCCAGTCGGTGACAGCTTCTCAGTCTACCCTTGTTTATTATGATCTTGACACTTGAAAGGTCCTTGGCTGGATATTTTGTAGAATGTCCCTCAGTTTGGGTTTGTTTGATGCCTTCTCATCACTAACCTAAGATATGGATTGGGGGAAGAATGCGCAGAGAAGGACCCTTCAGGGACACTCCATTCTGACATATTGCCAGAGAGGTTGACCTTGACTGCTGGGTAAAGGTGGCATCTGTCAGGCTTCTCCACCATACAGGTACTATTTTTCCCTTTGAATAATCTATGTGTTAGAAGTGAGTCACTATGTCAGCCCATACTCAGATCTTTTAACTACATACGATGTTTTGTCAGCTTTGTGTGCTGACTTTAGAACCTAATTCCTGCAAAAATGCACCTCCACCTTAACTTAGTCATCAAGGTAAGATGACATATACAAAATTTGGTGACATGTTTTGGAATTACCAACAGTGGGATCAAAACCCAGCTAAATAACGTATAACCTCAGATAGAGTAGTAGCTAGTTATCATTTGAGTTATTTCTGTGGCCCAAATCAACATGGAACTTTATTTTTTTTTTTTTCAGAGAATGAACACACAAATGAAATTGTTCAAACCAAATTCTTTTTTTTTTTTTAAAGTTAATTTTTTTTCTTTTTTTGTAGAGACAGAGTCTCACTTTATGGCCCTCGGTAGAGTGCCGTGGCCTCACACAGCTCACGGCAACCTCCAACTCCTGGGCTTAAGCGACTCTCTTGCCTCAGCCTCCCGAGTAGCTGGGACTACAGGCGCCCGCCACAACGCCCGGCTATTTTTTGGTTGCAGTTCGGCCGGGGCCGGGTTTGAACCCGCCACCCTCGGCATATGGGGCCGGTGCCCTACTCACTGAGCCACAGGCGCCGCCCTCAAACCAAATTCTTAAGGTAGAATGCTTAAGGATTGAAATAGTCTTCCAACATGGCAGGACAAATCAGTCAATGAGCTGAAGAGAAAAGTCACCCTCCTCCTCTGTGTCCTGGGCAGGGATCCAACACAATTTCTCGATTGTTGCAGCTGGGTAATAGCCTCTGTCCTATTAATTGTATTTAATCAATAGCATTTATTTAATGGGATTGCAGACAGGAAAAAAAAATGTATGGCCAAGACTGTTAATTGTCCCTGAATTCTTCCCATATAATAAAATCCCTAATTGGTAGCTTAGGCACGTGGCCGCCAGGAATAAGGACCATGTCTAAACCACCCTCAGAGATGGGCGTGGTCATTGGATTGTATTCCAGACAATAAAATGTAAGCATAAGTTTTATTTTTTTTCCACTGATTAGTTGCAGTGTGTGGGTTTTTTTATTATTATTAAATCATAGCTGTGTACATTAATGCGATCATGGGGCACCACACACTGGTTTTATAGACCGTTTGACACATCTTCATCACACTGGTTAACATAGCCTTCCTGGCATTTTCTTAGTTATTGTAAGCGTAAGTTTTAAACTCAGCATCTAAGGCTAACCACTGTTCCCCATAAGCTTAGAGTCCCCTGAGAAGGAGGGGAGCCTACTTTTATAGGCACTATTTACCCTAATTTTCAGGTAAGGAAACCAAAGTTCAAAGATGTTAAGTAATCTCCTGAATTCCTAAGTACTCAAGTAGGGAAACCAAGAGGGAAGCCAGGTTGGTCAGCCATTTAGGGTTGCCCAGTAAAAATACAGGATCCAAAGTTAAGATTCAAATTTCAGATTAAAGGACATTTCTAATAAAAATGTTTGTGATTCATTTGCAACGCAAACCTAACTGGGCATCGTGCGTTTTTATTTGCTAAATCTGGCAACCCTAGTTGGACTCCGAAGCCATCTGAGAATCCATCACTTGGATTCTCAGTGCGTGAGCAGCCCTCTCACGCACCGCGTTCACTCTGGAACTATTTGATGACTTCAGTTGGACTAAGCAGGGCACATAGATGCATGGCCATAAGCAACAATGGGCTCCTCTGCACCCCCCACCCCCAGAATTCCAGGGAGGCAGAAAGGTGACCCAGCCTGAGGAGGCGGCTTCCTCTCAGAGACACAGGCGGAGCAAAAGGCCAGACCCAATGGGGTCATCCAAGCTTTGGAAAATCTGGGAGCAAAAGGGATAAGGAAGAAAGATGGCAGAAAGGTCACAGAAAGGGACCCCAGGATTTAGGGGAGCAGGAATGGTGTTTGCTCTGTGGCTAATGCTTCCTTTTTGTCTTTCAAGTAAAAAAAAAAAAATCATGGTGCTGCTGATGCTTCTGGGGTGACTCAGTTCCTTAAGATAAATGCAAAGAGGCACCAAGTCCAGCTTTGAGCAAAAGAAAAGCTGTAAGGTAAACCACGGGGAGCTCAGCATACACCGGAAGAGGAGGTGAAATCAGCACCTGTGGGTGTCTTTGTACATTTGAGAATAAACAGTTCAGGATCAGAGCAACAGCTCACATGAAGTGGTCCCTGGTTTCCACCCTGGCTAGCCGTGACAGCCCCCTGGGAAGATCATTGAAAACTGGGGCTCCAAAGGTAGGGGCAGGCCCAGGACTCTTTTTTTTTTTCTTTTTTTTCCCCATGAGATTCTGGCTAGCAGTCAGGCTGGGACCTTCTGATGATGTCCCTTTGTTTGGTTGGTTGGTTGGTTGTCAAATGATCCTTCATTGAAATATTTCCCTTTGTATTGAACTAACTGGGCATTCCAGTGCAACACTGCTGATGTCAGCTCTGCTGTCATGCGGGGGGTGGCCTCAACATTGCAGCCCCCAGACAGAGCAGTCCCCAGAATGTCGTTAATGGTTCCAGAGAGTTCTCTGGCTAAAGATTAGTGCCACATCTGTTGGGCATTGTTGACAACCCACTGAGTTCAATGTTTTTCTGTTTCTTTCTGACCCTCAAGGGTTCCTGGAGGGCTTTGATGAACAGGGCAGAAACAAGAGGCATCACTTCAAACTGGGCCTGTTTTAATGGTCAGTTTGACTGCAATCCTCAGACCCTCTGGTCACTGGTTGTCTTGGCAACATCCTCAGCAACAGTTTTTGAAGACAGATCCAGGGGACTGATCTTGGAAGCCAGGGCAGACGTGCTCAGATTTTGCCACTGATGCACCTCAGATACACAACTTTGATCTCACTGGGGTTGAACTTAGGCGGCCTGGGAGAGGCAGCTCATGTGGGATGAACCTGGACATGGAACCACCCAAGAGAACCATGGAACCAGCCTCGTCCAGCTGAAAACAGAAAGTACTGAAGATGTACTACCTACTACTTTCCTTTCCAACATATCGACAACTACACACAGTTCATTTATTCTTAAAAAAAAAAAAAAGAAAGAAAGAAAAGAAAACAGGTTTATGGATACATAATCTGCATGCTATAAAATCTACTCATTGTAAATGTCCAATTCAATAATTTTTAGTGAACTTATAAAACTGTGCGACCATCATTGCAAATGAAGTTTAGAACATTTCCATCACCCCCAAAGACTCCTCATTCCTGTGAGCAATTAATACCCACATCCCTCTCCAGCCCAAGCAACCAGCCATCTGCCTTCTCTCCCTGTAAAACTACTTTTTCTGGACATTACGGATAAATAGCAGAATACAATGTCCAGTCTTTTGCATCTGATTTCTTTCACTTAGGACAATGTTGTCGAGGTTCATCCACAGCATAGCACAGATCGGCCGTTCGTTCCTTTTTATTGCTAAGCAGTACAGTATTCCACTGTATGGGGATATTACCTTTTGTTTATCCTTTCACTGACTCATGGACATCTGGGCTTTTCTACTTTGGGGCTATTGTGAATAATGCTTCCATGAACCTTCATGTACAAGTTTCTCTCTCTCTCTCTCATATAGATACGTGTTTTCAATTCTCTTAGGTAGATACCTAATGGAATTGCTGGAGCCCCTGTAAGTTAACTTTTTCGGAAACTGAACATCCATTTTTAACTGGCAAAAGTTATGAAATAGTTACCAAGGACAGATTCCCAAGTCATTATCTGTCCTTCCTTTGCTCATTACTGAGGTATAGCTCGTCCACAAAAATGGTATGGGTTTTTCATCAAATGCTGAAGGAAACCATTCCTTCATGAGGAAACGGTCCTCCTTGAAATACATGTGCAGAGAGAAGATGCTTCTTTTGCTTTTCAAATAAATAACCCTTTAAGCTGAAGGAGCCTCATTGTCGTGCACGGCTGGCAAGAGTCAAGTCTTGCTATTTAGAACATGTTTATGAAAACTGGAAACAATATGCATGTTGATAATAGAATGATGACTAAATACTTCTTTTGGTCTAACTTTTGATTTTTTTCATGAATTGCTCAATAATATCATGAATGTATATTCATTGTAAAGGAAATGTGTTTACAATATATTTTAAAATGGAAAGCATATGAGCCCCATTTAAATAAATATTTGTACTTAGAAAATGTTCAGGAAAGTAGATTTCTGCATCAAAGTATTATGATCATATTTCGTTCTTTGTACTTATCTGCATTTTTTATTTTCTGTATTTTTATCATCTATAATAAGACAAATGAAAACAAATATTGTTTAACTTTTTAAAACATACAGTATAGGGCGGCGCCTGTGGCTCAGTGAGCAGGGCGCCGGCCCCATATATCGAGGGTGGTGGGTTCAAACCCAGCCCTGGCCAAACTGCAACAAAAAAATAGCCGGGCGTTGTGGCGGGTGCCTGTAGTCCCAGCTACTCCGGAGGCTGAGGCAGGAGAATCACCTAAGCCCAGGAGTTGGAGGTTGCTGTGAGCTGTGTGAGGCCACGGCACTCTACCGAGGGCGGTAAAGTGAGACTCTGTCTCTACAAAAAAAAAAAAAAACATATGGTATAGGTGAGTATTTATTTAATTGTCATGGATAACAATTTATGTCTCAGAAGTTACATAGTGTTGTATTCTTTTTATACCTTCTACTAGCTAATTCTTTTTTTTTTTTTTTGCACAGTTTTTGGCCGGGGCTGGGTTTGAACCCACCACCTCCGGCATATGGGACCAGCACTCTACCCCTTTGAGCCACAGGCGCTGCCCCCTCTACTAGCTAATTCTTCATCACTCTCCAGAATTTGGGAAAAAGGAAAGCCCAGATAATCTAAAAGCTTGGAATCAAAAGCTACAGTGTCTCAGCATAGCTTATTGCTACAATGAATGGCCACTTGAGCTAAGAAAAGATAAAGAAAATAGCATAAACTAGGCCGGGCAAGGTGGCTCACGCTTGTAATCCCAGCACTCTGGGCAGCCACGGCAGGTGGATCACTGGAGCTCAGGAGTTTGAGACTAGCCTGAGCAAGAGGGCGACACCATCTGTACTAAAAAAAGACCAAAAAAAAAATCGAACTGGGCATTGTGGCGCGTGCCTGGAGTCCCAGCTACTCTACTCAGGAGGCTGAGGTGAGAGGATCACTTGAGCCCAAGATTTTATGGGGAGATACGTTGATACCACAGCACTCTACCCAGGGCAACAGAGTAACACTCTGTCGAAAGAAAGAGAGAGAGAGAGAGAAAGATAGAAAGATGGCTTGGCGCCTGTAGCTCAAGTGGCTAGGGCGCCAGCCACATACACCAGAGCTGGCAGGTTCGAATCCAGCCTGGGCCTGCCAAACAACAATGACAACAGTGTCTTATTTTAAGGTGTGCTCCCAAACATGCACTAGGTCTTATTTTCAGGGAAATAGGGCCTTATTGTTCCTGTAAGTAGATCTTATTTTTGGAGGATGTCTTATTTTCAGGAAAATAGGGTACTTGGGAGGCTGAGGCAAGAGAATCAGTGAAGCCCAAGAGTTTGAGGTTGCTGTGAGCTGTGATGCCATGGCACTCTACCGAGGGCGACATAATCTGACTCTGTCTCAAAAAAAAAGAAAAGAAAAGAAAAGGAAGGAAGGAAGGAAGGAAGAAAGGAAGGAAGGAAGGAAGGAAGGAAGGAAGGAAAAACTCCTTTTCCTGGTATAACACCAGAAAACCCACCACTGAACTTGGTGCACATCAGAAACCCCACTCTTGAACTGACAGTTCTCCAGGCTGTTCCTTTGATACATCTTTGCTAAACAGCCACACTTTTCCTAAATGTTAAAAGCCAGAATGTTCTAGGCCTCAGTTGTCTCTCAGTATTCCACATGATGCCGCATGAAGGAATCAATATATCCCTTCCGCAGGTGTATTCGTCCCATTTTAACTCATCAAAGAGTAACAACCACAACAAAAAGTAATTGCTTGGCTGGCCACTTTGTAGACATGCTCAGTTCAGAAAAAGTCACATCTATAGTTTCTTGAATCATCATGATAACTGGTGTTTACTATGCAAACAGATAATGTATTTCTCTTAAACTTTTCCACATATGAACTCATGTATTCCTCACAACAACCCTATGAGTTGCTACCATCATAACCATCTCACAGACAAGGAAACTGATGTTTGCAGAGGTTAAGAAACTTGCCCAAGTGACTTCATTAGTAGCTGGATTCCAACTGGGTCAGCAGGGCTCTATGCCTGAGGGCTTCACCCGTCCTCTGCTGAATGTGTGTGCCAAGGTCCTTGCCAGACTGCTGGTGCTTCCCCAGGAGGGGGACACGGGAGCCCCATGTAGTGGATGGTGCTTCTGCAGAAGGGGCACACAGACGTCCCATAGGGCAGCTGATGCTTCCCCGGGAGGGGGACACAGGAGCCCCATGTAGTGGATGGTGCTTCTGCAGAAGGGGCACAAAGACGTCCCATATGGCGTCCCATTAATCAGTTAATCTTGGGCTTAACTGATTCTCCCCCTCCAGGAGGGGGACACAGAAGCCCCATATAGCGGCTGTCTGGAGGTCAGACACTGAGCTCCAGGGGACCTGTTTGGTGCTACCACTGGGTCCCATACTGACGACTGGCTTGCCTCCACTCTCGCTACAATTATGGTGCTCGGCTTGATTTCTATTTTCGATCTTATTTTCTGACACATCCATTCACTCACTATGTATCATTTCTCTTTTTTATAATCTGTCAGCATCATTCTACTCAAACTTACCCTGGTCACACTATTCCAGGATTCAAGGTGCCAAAAATCGTGTGATGATATCTTAAGGACCTTCCCCCACCAGCCCCTCCAGCTCTCCACTCGTCCTTGGCTCTGACACTTGCAGGGAGCTCCAAAAAGGTCACATTACAAAGTAAACCTCGGGAGGCTGTTTGGCAGATCTGTCTTGGAAGCACCAATGGACATGGATAAGCCACCTTTTTATAGCTCTTCCCTACAGGAAAAAGGAAACGAGGCTCTAAATACCACTGAGCCACACAGGGCACCAACCCCGAGCTCACTTCCTGGAAGCCAGACGCACAATCGGTACTGCTCTTTTATGCCTCATTATCCAGTTTTAGAATTTTTCTTTCAGGAAAACAAAATAAGGGCATTCTACTGTGTTTCCATGGTGATTTTTTTTTTTTTTGCTTTCCTTTCTGGAACACTTTCAATATGCAAAATAAAATGTGTTCTAGCTTTCTGACAAATTTTGCATGCCCACAGGATAAACTCAGTACCCCTCCAATGGTCACGATCCACAAATTTACATTTTAAGAAATGTGTTGTCGGGCGGCGCCTGTGGCTCAGTGAGTAGGGCGCCGGCCCCATATGCCAAGGGTGACCCAGCCCCGGCCAAACTGCAACCAAAAAAAAAAAAAAAAAAAATAGCCGGGCGTTGTGGCGGGCGCCTGTAGTCCCAGATGCTCAGGAAGCTGAAGCAAGAGAATCACATAAGCCCAAGAGCTGGAGGTTGCTGTGAGCTGTGTGACGCCACGGCACTCTACCGAGGGCAGTAAAGTGAAACTCTGTCTCTACAAAAAAAAAGAAATGTGTTGTCACCGACATTTAGGGAAACCCATGACAATGATTTCTGCATCACTCAGAATATCAGAAAAAAATCAGAATTATCGTTGAATGCACAGAAGGTGTTCGGATAACAAATACTCTCAAACCAAAATGGCTTTACAAAAGAAAGGGGTTATTTGTTCACACGGATTTTTTAGCAAAGAAGTCTAGGGAGGGGGCAAAGGGGAGGAGAGAGGGGGATTGAGGTGCTCCCACTTAATGGATACAATGTAAGGGTCCATGGCACACCTCCTGGGTGTGGGACATCACTACAAGAGAGACTCTACCTAACAAACGCAAACATTGTAAACTAGTTGTTTGTACGCTCACATTAATCTGAAATTTAAAAAAAAAAAAAATTTTTAAGAAGTCTAAACTGAAACACAGAGGAATAGAAACAGATGTTCAATCTCTATCTGCAGATAAGAATTCTTCACTTGCCTACTTACCACTGACAGAGGAAGGAAGTTCATTCATTAAGGAAATAAAAGCTGGCCCAAGTGGAACAGAGCCAGGTGACAATTATTCACCGGGTCAGAGTACAAGTGAATTTTCCCAACTTCAGAAGAACAAAGAGAAGTTACATGCATTAAAAAATCGAGTATGTGATTTGAAAATACCCCAACAGAGGTAAATCTAATCCAGCTTCCTCATCCAAAGAGGACATGTTTCCTTTGCCATCCGTTCTCGTTTACATATACACAAAAGCGATGTTTTTTATACTGTTTTCTTAAATTTCTAGATTTCTTTTTTTATGAAACTCTGCCACCTTCTCAAGTTTACAAATTTAAGGAAAAACCCTAGTTTTGATCAACTTCAAGTCGTCCGTGGTAGTATTTAGAATGGATTTGACAGACAACGCTGCACTTCTAGAATAATCAGAAAAAGAGCATCAAATGCAACCCATCTACAACTGCACTTAGCAGCTCCTCCCTTGCCCGTCTAAAACACAACACCAAACTCCGTCTGTTCTTCCTGCTTTTTTTTCACAGCTCAGCAAAGGCCCTTGCCATGTGCCCAACTAGCCAACCTATGAATTTTGTATCACCTTCACCCCTTCCTCTCCCAAGACACACATTTTCAGTTATCTAAAAAGTGTTGACTTCCAAGGATTCTATGAAGGCCAAGAACACAGAGCCCATCCTGGAGGACCCGTCACTGTCCAGCCTTTCTACTCCCCTCACTGCTCGGCTCCACCATTCCAGCCCAGATCTCCGGCAACATTTTTAGCCAAGTTCAGTGGTCACATTTCAGCTTGTTCTTTGATTTCTTGGCAGTTTTTGACAATTGCATCCATCCCTTCCTTCTGGAAAGCTTCTCTCGCCTTAGCTTCTGAGACTCAGCTGTCTCCAGAGTTTAACAACTATGCCTCCCTCCCCACACCTCTGACTTCTCTGTCTCGATTCCTCTTCTATTCATCCCATACATGTTGTTCTTCACATTTTCTTTCTGTTTTTCACCTATTCCCTGGTCAATTTCATCCACTGTTACAGGCTCAAGTGTCAGGTGTATGGTGAGGAGCCACGGTTCTCTCTCTCCAGGCAGAAACATCTCCTGACCTCCAGACTCTTATACCTAATAACCAAATGAACAATCCTATGTGGAGGGTCTGTGAGCATCTCAAACGCATCTAAAACTGAAAACTGCCCTCCTTTAACATTCCCAGATCAGTGAAGAGCACCACTTTTCCACTCTGAAACTTGAAACCAGAACTTGGAGCCACCCTTCCTCCTCTAGGATCAATCAATTAAGTTCTATTGGTTCTCGCTCTTAAATATCTCTTGTTTTTTTTTTGTTGTTGTTTGGTTTGTTTGTTTTCTTGTTTTGTTTTTTTTTTGAGACATGGTCTCACCCTGTCACCCAGAGTAGAGTGCAGTGCCATCAGCCTAACTCACAGCAACCTCCAACTCCTGGCCTCAAGTGATCCTTCTGCCTCAGCCTCCCTCATAGTCGGGACTACAAGCGCACACTACCATGCCAGCTAATTTTCTTATTTTTTGTAGAGATGGGGTCTCACTCTTGCTCAGGCTGGTCTCTAACTCTGGGCCTCAAGCGATCCTCCTGCCTCAGCCTCCCAGAGTGCAAGGTTTACAGGCATGAGCCACTGCAGCCAGCCTAAATATCTGTTAATCTCTACACGTTTTCTCCAATCTCACTTTAACTACTCTAGTTTGAGCCACCATCACCACCCTCCTGGTTTACTTGCCTCCCATCTTCTCCAGTGTTTCCTCTCCACTGTGGCCCTACAATTCTCAACTCTGGCCACACACCAGAATCATCCATGGACCTTTAAATATATACATATACACACCTGGGCCAAGTGATTCAATAGGCTTAGAACTGAGCCCAGGTATCCACACCATTAAAAGCTCTGTAACATGGTTCTGATGTATAGCTAGGACTGAAAATCAATCAGAGTAATTGTTTCCAACACAACTCTGATTGTAGTTTACAAGGTTCTTCATGGTCAACAATACTGAATAGTCTTCTTTCCTTACACGTGCTGTGTTTTCTCTTAATCCAGAGTCATAAGCCCTGGCCTTCACTTTGCCATAGCTCTCCTCTGAGAGGCCTACCCTGTCACCTCCCACTCCAGATTAAGTGTCTATCCTGTCTGTTCCTGTCCCCTTCTTTATTTCCCACATTACAGCAAGTGTAGTCAGTAATCGCCTGATTATCTGTGTCACTCCCTACCATACCGAAAGCTTCAAGAAACCAGTGACCACATATTTCACAGCTGTAGCCCAAGCACCTACCACCAAGCCAAGAGTAGGTGTTTAGCAAGTGAATTAGCAGCAAATGATAGGGGATAGACAGACTTACCACTGACTGGTTAAAATGGAAAATTTAATAGTAAATAAATTAACACAGTCCTATGAAAGAAACAATGGTGAAAGCCATATAAGCTGTGCCTCCATAAGACTTCACCAAAGACACTTCCCTGAGTGTTGAGCTGAGTGTTGGAGGCTGAGTAGAGAATCACTGGGGGACAGGGAGCATTTTAGACGGAGGGAACCAAATGTGCCAAGGCAGCAATGCACAGGTGACGGAGCTCTGTCAACTTCACACCCAATGTGTCCAGCAGAACCTCCTCCCACTCCAAACCTGTGGTCATTCTCCCAACTTTGGCCTCCTGCCTGAGTCAGCTGAACTACAACAGAATCTTTCCTCCTACCTCCAAATCCCCCTGCCTACTGCTGCCTGCAGGATAGACCAATAAATAAATAATAAACACATAAATTAAACCTCTGACAGCCCCTCCACCCGTGAATGATCATATCCCCAGTTTGTGCTAAGGCACCTGACACCTCATGGGTACAGCACCCCACCCCGAGCTTCCAGCTTGTCTGCACCTCACACCAAGCCAACGCCACCTGCAACCCACTCACAGCTCCCACCCACTGCACTCTCTGCTGCCCACCTCCCGCTTTCACAGGCCCATGTCTTTGGTCACTATATTAGCTACTCAGTCCATAAGAATGCCACACAACAAACAGCCACAAACTTCAGTGGCAACAGCACGGAGCTTCTATTGCTCAGGTACCTGGGGTCAGGAGCGAGGTCACATTCTGATCTTGGTGGACACACTGTAAGTCTGGGTCAATGGTTCTCAACAAGGGCAGTGTTGCCCCCCAAGAGACAGTGGGCAATGTCTGCAGATGTTACTGGTTGCTGCAGCCGAGGAAGGTACTAGTGGTATCTCGTGGGTAGAGGACAGAGATGAGGCTAAACATCCCGTAATGAACAGTGCCCACAGCAAACCACCATCCAGCCTCTGACGTCCGTGGCGCTGTGGCTGAGAGCCCACGGCAGGGGTCAGCTGGCTGGTGCCCATCTAGGATGGCCGGCCTCATCTGGGATGACGGGGGCAGCGTGGCTCCATCTGCTTCTCTCATCCTGCACCAGCCATGAGGCATCTTGTCATGGAGATAGGACAGGAACAAGGACAACAGAATTACCCCAGGGGGTTTACAGGTCAGAACCGTCACAGCACCACCTGTGCCAAGTTCCATCGGCCAAAGCAAGTCACAGGCCTGCCCAGATCCAAGGGGTCGGGAAACAGACTCCAAACGAACTCCAGCCACTGGGCCAGGGGTGTGTATGAGGACGGGAGGAAATGCTGGTACAGTCAGCCGTGCTGCTTCTGTTCCTTCTGGGAGGGAAACAGATGAATTTGGAATCTAAGTGTTTCCTTCTCTCTGCTCCCTCTTGTTTACATCTCTCTTTGGGTCTTCAAAGTGTTCTACTTTGTATGGCCCATGCGCGGGGCTGGACGGTGGCCAGCATTCCCTGAACTAGTCTCTGGCTGGCACTATTGTGACCGATGGGCTGGTGCTGTGCAGACAGTTACTAAAACTTTGTTGCCTTTGCTCCCACTTATTCCTTTCCCTCCTTAGCTCCCCTCCTAGGATAGGGAATCACTCGGTTGGTGCTAGAATCTGTCTTAAAATATAGTTTAAGACTTTGGTTAAGTTCTCCCTTTTCAGCGCCTTGGGCATTACACATACCTCCTGGCACCCAGCAGGTATCCCAGACCTGTGTATTGAATGAATGAATAAATACGTGTATTCATCTAAGGATAGTGACTGTGATGTGAGTTTACATGCTGGGATGTCCCTGATTCAATGGAGAAATGCAGAAGATTCTCCTAAAGAAACTGTGATCAAATAGGATCATCCCTTTAGAGTCTAGAACTTTGCACTGCTCTTTATCATTCACTATGAAATACTGATTATCTTCCTCCATCACATGAACCAGCAATGATGTTGTTGGCAGACAAAATATAACCCTAGTCCCTGGATACACATTCGTTCCCACACCCCAACAGAAATAGTCATTAAAATAAGTTTTAAATCTCACATCTACCAATATTGCCTTGTGCAACCTGCTCACTTGTTCTGTCATCCACGGGGGTCTCCGCCCTGTTACAAACTGGAATCACTTAGGGGAAACTTTTCTAAAATAACAATGCTCAAGCTCCAATCCAGATCACTGTAAATCAAAAGCTCCCAAGGGATTCTCACGTGCAGCCAGAGTAGAGAAGTGCTGAGATCAGGCTCTGCCCTCGCAGGGAGGCAGTCATGATTCTGGCATGCTTGTTCTTGAAAGATAAAATTTAAGAAGATTTCCAATCACTGTAAGATTTTGTTTGAATAAAAGACTCCAGGCTCGGCGCCTGTGGCTCAAGCGGCTAAGGCGCCAGCCACATACACCTGAGCTGGCGGGTTCGAATCCAGTCCGGGCCCGCCAAACAACAATGACGGCTGCAACCAATAAATAGCCGGGCGTTGTGGCGGGCACCTGTAGTCCCAGCTACTTGGGAGGCGGAGACAGGAGACTCGCTTGAGCCCAGGAGTTGGAGGTTGCTGTGAGCTATGATGCCCAGGGTGACAGCTTGAGGCTCTGTCTCAAAAATAAATAAATAAATAAATAAATAAAAGATTCCAGATTCAAGCAAAATTTGGGTAATGTGGGTTTAGGCATGAACAGTGCATATTACTGGTGATTATCTGTATCAAGTGGGACTTCGGGGAAGAACCTCTTTTACTTGTATATTGTTAATTATTGGTGTATTGTTGTTTACAATTTTATAATTTTAAAGACTTGAACTATTTGGAAAAGATATCTACATAGAACATCTTACACTCACAAGTTATCCAAATAGATTAGATTGGGACCAGTGATTAAGTATCAGAATATCTAATATTGAATCTCTTATATATAAAACATGGTAAGTGAGCAGTTACAGTTACAATTACATATTCCATCTGTAGCCACTTATGATGGACTTAAAATAGGCCCACAATGGCTCAGTGCCTATAGCACAGTGATTATGGCATCAGCCACATACATTGAGGCTAGTGGGTTCGAACCCAGCCCGGGCCAGTTAAACAACGACAACTGCTACAAAAAATAGATGGGCATCGTGGTAGGTGCCTGTAGTCCCAGCTATTTGGGAGGCAAAGGCGTGAGAATCCCTTAAGCCCAAGAGTTTGAGGTTGCTGTGAGCTGTGACGCCAGAGCACTCTACCAAGGGTGACATAGTGAGACTCTGTCTCAAAAAAAATAAAAGAGGCCCACAAGTTTTCTGAAGCCCCTTCTGTCAAACAGTGAAGCCTAATTCCTCTTTTCTTGAGGGTGGCTGCACTTAGGGACTGAATTCTAAGGAACAGAATCTGGCAGATGGGGAAGCACGTGGAGTCCAGGGCCAGGTGGTAATCGGCCTTGTGGCTTCCTCCTTGCTCTCTTGAACTTTCCCTTTAGAGAAATCGACTGCCATGTTGGAAGGGCACAGAAGCAGCCCTACAGAGGGGCCCAGATGGCAAACAGCTAACACCTGTCACCCGCAGTCAGCAAAAACTGAGGACCCTGCCTACAGCCCCATGAGGGAGCCACCTCAGAAGTGGATCCTCTAGACACGGTCGTGTCTTCAGATGACAGCAGCCCTAGCCAACATCTTCTTGTTTTTAACTTCAAGAAAGACCCTGAGCCAGAACCATGTCACTTACAATTTACAAATGTATGACTCACAGAACCTGTGAAATAATAGATATTTGTTGGTTTAAGTTTGCTGTTTTAGGGTGGTAATTTGTTATGCAGCAATAGGAAACTAAATCACCATCACAAAACTTTCAACAGAGGCCGGGCAGAGTGGCTCATGCCTGTAATCCCAGCACTCTGGGAGGCCTAGGTAGGTGGATTGCCTGAGCTCAGGAGTTTGAGACCAGCCTGAGCAAGATCAAGATCCCATCTCTACTAAAAATGGAGAAACTATCTGGGCCTTGTGGTGGGCACCTTTAGTCCCAGCTACTCTAGAGGTTGAGGCAAGAGGATCATTTGAGCCCAAGAGTTTGAGGTTGCTGCAAGCTATGAAGATGCCATGGCACTCTAGACCAGACAACAGAGTGAGACCCTGTCTCAAGAAAAAAAAAAAAAACCTAACAGCAGTTAACACCTACTGAGCACTTGACTGTATATCAAGCACTTTGTGTATCAATTTATTTAATCCTAACCACAATTCACAAGGTACTGAACATACCCTCACTATTTCACAGATGAGGAAGTAAGGCAAGTGACCTCCCCTCTAAAAAATAAATGACAGAGCCAAGTTTTGAACTCAGGCTGTCTTTCTCAGAGCCCAGCCCATTTAGTTCCAGCTCCAAAGCCTCAGGCATGGCGGGCAAGGCCCCAGCTGGCGGGGCGGCCTTCCTCTCCCACCAGCACACTCCCTGTGCTGCGCTCCAGCTGGGCTGCCTCCTTCCTGCACCCCGCTCCTGCACACCTCCCAGCTCTGTTCTAGCTGCTCTCACCTCTCCCCACCCTCATCTGCCTGTCCTACTGACCACACTTGCTCATTACCAAGACTCAACCCAAGTGCTATAGTGTGACTGTGCCCCGGAATTCCTGTGTTGGAAACTTGGTCCCCACTGCAGTGTTGAGAGGTGGGATCTTTGGCTGGTGAATTGGTCTAGAGGGCTCTGCCTCATGAATGGATTAACCCATTTGTGGATTAATGGATTATCACGGGAGAAGGTTGGTTTTCATGACAGTGGATCTCTTATGAACGCCAGTCTGGCTGTCTGGCTGAGGCCTCTCACCAGGTGACACCCTGTGCTGCCTGGACACTCTGCAGAGAGACCCTACCAACAAGAAGGCCCTCACCATGTGTGGCCCCTCACCCTTGGACTTCCCAGACTCCAGCCCCTTAAGAAATAAATTTCCATTCTTTATGAATTACCCAATCTGTGATATTCAGTTGTCACAACAGACAATAAACAAAGAGGCTGAGGGACTCAATGCCCATCGCCTGGCCCGTTTCAGTCCCTACCCAGGCAGAATGCTCACTTCTTCCGTTGTGGCCTCAGGAACCCCAAACAGACATGTTTCCCAACACTTTGTGATAGATTAGAGCCATGGTTCTCAACCTGTGGGTCCCGACCCACAGGAAATGTATTAAAGGGCCACGGCATTAGGAAGGTTGAGAACTACTGGATTAGAGTATTACTAAGAAAATATCCACTCCCCTCTCCTCCCGGGTGAGCAGAATGTCTCTCCCTGCCCTGCTGACTTTGGACTTGGCCACATCACTTGCTTCTGCAGTGGAAAGTGAGGAGATGTGATGTAAGTGGAGACTTTAATCTGTCTGTTGCATGTTTGGGCTGGGCTCCCATGCACCTCTCACTCATTTGCCATAAAGAGAATACTCCCCAGGTAGCCTCTAGTCCAAGGAGAACAGAGACACATGAAATAGACTTGAACCAACCCACAGCCTTGAGTCAAGTACAGCCAACCCAGAGTCTAAAGCAGAACCACTCCAGCTGACCCTTCAACCCAAGAACAAGAAAAATTAAATATATCATTGCTACCTGCCACTGAATTTGGGGCTGGTTTATAACACTGCATTACTGGACCCAGAACTGTCCAACATACACCTGGAATTCTTAATTTCATGTGTTTGTTTACTTATCTTGACAGCTCAAAACAGTGCTTTAAACATTAAGAGCTCTTAGTAGACTTTTTGTTGTTAAAATATAATTCAGATACCAACAAATTCATCTCTTTTAAAATGTATGATTCAAAAAGTTTTAATGTTTTTACTAAGTACTACAAACAAATAAGAAGACATCATCACTAATTCCAGAACATTTCCGTCACTGTAAAAGGAAACCCATAGCCACTAGCGATCTCTTAATAAATTTTGTGAACAAATTGGTTAGTGAAAATGTAAGAAAATTCATAGAATAACTCTTATTCCAAATTATCACCATGATATAAATGTTGCAAAAAAGAAAAATTTTCCAGAAATGTATCTTACTAGAATAATATTAGGTCATTTTATTTTTAAGTTATGTCCACGTTTCTCATATATTTTAAATATAAATATTAATATTCTTTTTAATTGCTATAGCAAAGCAAAGGCCATTTGGGGATTTAGTTATTAGTCCACAGATCACAGAGAGATTGTTTCATTAAAAGCTACAAAGCATTTTGATGGGAAAAAATAATCTCATAGAGTTCAAAGCTGTCAGTAACTGGGGAAAGTACAAAACAGACTATGCTTTTGCATTGAAAATAAAAAACCTCTTCATCAAATGCCAGACATAAAATCTCAACATTTCTAATAGTAAGGACCAGAGCTTCAAAAATTAGCAAATCTGCACTTCAAAAATCTATACTTCAAAAAAAAAAGTCAAAATGCCAAAAAATGTCAGAGATTGAAAAGCTATTCTCAATGGACAGCTTAACACCATACCTAAAAACTTCTACTACTTTTTTTTTCTTAGATAACAAAGAAAACAATAAAGAATCTATAAAGTGCGGATTAAAAAAAAAAGGATCTATAAAGCCAAGCTTGTTTCTTTCGATTAACAGAAAAGAGAGAGAAAGACAGATAGAAATGTCTTATTTCAGGGAGCAACTCCATACAAGATGCCTTTGGGAAAAAGTGTATTAAAGACTTCAATGTCGGGCAGTCCCCGTGGCTCAAGGAGTAGGGCACTGGCCCCATATACTGGAGGTGGAGGGTTCAGACCCAGACAGGGCCAAAAACTGCAAAATAAAAACTTGAATATTGAATAATGGGATAAATAAGAAGCTCATCAAGGCTAAAATGTTCTAATCTCAAAAGAATTTTTTTCTATATATAGAAAAAGCACCTCTAACACGTATTTGCTGCAGGATGAAACTATTTTGCCAAATCTAAGGACCCTAGAACAGAGTCATTCTAATCATCACTAGTCCCAAAAGAAGGAAAGAAAGAAAGAGAGAAAGAAAAGATCTGAGCAGGAATTAGCAAAATAACCAGTGAACTTTCCAGCATCCCAACTCTACCTAATCTCCCAAACCAGTTTTTATTTTTACCCTCTTCTTTCCCACACTCACTCTGGGTAGGACCCAGCTGTGCTGTGCCAATCTGGGTCATTCAACACAGAGGATCAGTGGGCGACAGCCGCTGTATCCACTTTTAGAAAGGTCCCACCTGTCTGGGGCAGGCTCAGGCACAGAGCCGCACATTCCCTGGACCTGGAGTTCCCAGTGAGCAGCAACTGCATGGTTTTGCTATTTGTAGGCTTCAGACTCCAAAAAACATATCCCCACCTGAGAAATGCAGGGTGTCCATAAAGTTCACGTGCAATTGATGGGCTGGGCGCGGTGGCTCACGTCTGTAATCCTAGCACTCTGGGAGGCTGTGGTGGGTTGATTGCCTGAACTCAAGGGTGCAAGACCCCCATCTCTGAAAACTAGCTGGACGTTGTGGCAGGCACCTGTAGTCCCAACTACTAGGGAGTCTGAGGCAAGAGAATCTCTTGAGCACAAGAGTTTGAGGTTGCTGTGAGCTATGGCACTCTACCAAGGGAAACAAAGTGAGACTCTGTCTTAAAAAAGAAAAGTGTCTGCAATTTATTAAATTGCACTAAATTGCACATGAACTTTATGAACACCCTACATAAAATTAAATGAGAAAAACAAATCAGATACTGGTACTGGATACTTCCATTCCTAACATCTTCTAAAAGCTGTTATTTTATAAAATAATTATAAATTTATAATCTATTATACAAGTCCACATACGTTGGGAAGAAAGGAGAATTGAGGTACCCGGTATAGACTTTTAAATTTTGTTTTCAAAGTCAACACTTCAAAAATCAATCTGGCTCATTCACTCACATTTTTACACCTCGTAGAACAAATCAGGTGCTGACTCAGACACCTGATATTCAGTGATACCTCTAAAAATGACACTTTTCTAGTCTTACAAAAATAGGAATAAAACAATTTTTTTTTTTTTTTTTTTTTTAGAGACAGAGTGTCACTCTGTTGCCTCAGTAGAGTGCTGTGGCATCATAGCTCACAGCAACCTCCAAATCCTTGGGCTTAGGCGATTCTCTTGCCTCAGCCTCCCGGCTGTAGCTGGGACTACAGTGCCCACCACAACGCCCAGCTATTTTTTGTTGCAGTTTGGCCGGGGCCGCGTTTGAACCCGCCACCTCAGTATATGGGGCCGGTGCCCTGCTCACTGAGCCACAGGTGCCGCCCTTAATGCCTCTTTTTTAACCACTCCCAGATTATAATCTTATGCCCACTTCTAAGAAGTAGGCACTATTCTAAGGTTTTTATTTATTTATTTATTTATTTTAAGGCAAGCATGAAACGAAGTTTATTGAGGAAGGGAAAGGTGGATTTATAGAGAGGAGCAACATACGTTCACCATAGCGGGTGAACCAGCCTCCACTGTCAGGGCGAGTAGACAAAGAGGCCTCTGAGGATTTTATTTTAATTCTTTCCTTCTTTTCCTTACCACCCATGCATGTGTTCTTATACATCACCACGTTTTAATTAAAATGTTAGTAACAACTGGTGGTGGCCTCTGCAGCATCCACTTTCCCCCTTTTTCTACCAAAAGTATCCAGATTTTCCTTTAGGAAATTCACTGCTTCCCTGTTGGGTAGCAGGCAGCCTTTCTGATAGGGACAGACCAGGGTACACCCTGATTGGCTCGGGGTAATCAACTGATCTGTTCCCCTGGCATGCTGAATGAAGGAGATGTCCTCTTTCTCAGCCCAGAGGCATAAAGAGAACATGAGGTTCTGTGGTCGTCGCTTTTCCCCAGTCAGCCCCAGTCAGCCTGTAAGGGAAAACCTGGACCTTCTGAAGTGGGGTAGGGCAGTGTGGGGACTGGTAGCATGGGAGACCAGCACATAAAGCCAGGCAACGCACAGCACGGTGGACAGAGAATCCAGGGCCTCATCATGGGGCTGCTGAGTCAGCCTCGCCCAAGTAGGGATCTATCTGCAGACTGTCAGCTGAGCCAATAAACTACTCTTCTAGAGCCAGTTTCAGTTGGATTTCTGTTGCTTGCAATCATAACAATGTGCTAACTAAAACACACAAAAAAATTGTAAATGGAAAAATTACCAAATACACACACATGCACTAGATTAAAATCTAAGAAATAAAATTTTAAATAGGTCATATGACTCACAACTCTTGATGAAAACTAAAAGTCGGTGGCCATGAACACAATAATTAAGAAAATGCCATGAAGATTATGTTAACCAGTTCGGTGAAAATATTTCAGACTGTATATGGAACCAACACATTGTACCTCATGATTGCATTATTGTACACAGCTATGATTTAATTAAAAAAAAAAAATCAGTGGCCAATCATGTCGGAGCAATGCCAGGGTTCATCTTGACACTGGGGAACCAGAGTCCTCACATGCACAGGATGTGGTGTTGGGGAGAGGCGTGGAGCATCCTTTGGACAAGATCACTCACCTTCCCAAGTGGCAGCAATTGTCAAGAAGTGGTATTGGTTGAGAGAACTTATTTTTGAAGTTTCTTTTAAAAGTACTGAAAACATGTAGGGCCACACTGGCCTCCAGCACCCTTCGGTGTCCCCTCTCCCCACCCTCCACCCAGCTCTTCACTCCTGTTCCCCATCCTCCATCCCCCTCAGGGACGCCCCTGGTGAACAGCTGGGCTGCCCCCCACAGTGTGGTGGTTATGAACACAGGGAAAGCAGCCAGACTACAGTGACTTGAAGATCAGACCTACCATCTAATGACTGTGTGGCCATTGGCTGTTCATACCTTCCTCCACATCATGGTAGCAATGAGAGTTTGCACGTACTCAAAGGATGCTTGAGAGGTTAAGTACTTAGAACAGGGCCTGCCAGGCCACCAGCCCTCATTACCTATGTTTAAATTATTTTTGTCATAAACTACGGCATTAATAACTTGAGGGAGTTTAGAGAAACCCTAATTGCTGTCCTCCAAGAGAAAGCAAGCCACAGCCCAGACAAAGCCAGGTGGCACCAAGGAGTCCCACCTCTGCACCAGCCCACCCCAGCTCCACCCAACACCTCTCCCTCCCAGACTCCCCACCCCACGCTCCTGCCTGACTGGCGTCCTTTACCTCTCCTCCATATCAAGGCATCTTTATACATCCTTAAGCCTCCACTGAAAACATGATTTCTTGTTCCTTTTTGCATGGCCAACCCCTGCCCATCCCCTGGCTCTCAGCTTAACCAGCACTTTGTCAGAGAGGCTGCCTCGTGACCCAGGAGACCAAAGAGATTCCAGCCATCTCTGTGTTCCACGCAACCTGCTCTTCCCCTTCTGAACATGTATCACGTGTGTGATTCTGTGTTCGGGGTCTGCATTTGTCTCCCATGCCACTGAGTCCCTAGAACTTGCTCGATAAATATACAATGAATGCGTGAATAGTGTCCCAAACTGAGGCAAATTGCCAATGCCCACATCCTGGTGGTAGAGAGGCCTCTATGTCAAAGAAATAATGGAAGTGGAGAAGTCAGCCACCCTTAGACCAGTTGCTTCCTCCCAAGTCTCTCTTCATTTCCAGCTCACCGTCCAAAAGCTCCTCACTCACAGTAAATAACCCTTGTGGGGGGGAAAAGCACTGCTTCAATTACTACCAAGAGGTAACACGTCCCAAAGAAAATATGTGTCATTAAAAAAAAAAATAGGGGGTGGGGGGAGGCACTATTCTACTACTTTCTCCAAAAAACAATAGAAAAACCTTTTCCTGGAAATGTGGCCCAAGGGCCTCTGACAGCAGATAAGAAAGGTTGTGCAATTCTTTTAAAAAAGGCATCTCCGTATGACCCAAGATCGCAGATCCAGCATTGGAAATCCTCAAGGTATTGTTTCACGAGCCTGTGTGTATACATATGTGACTAAGATACTGCCTGTGCAAAATATTCACATGAGTATTTTTACTATAAACAACATACCTATTACTCCAAGTGCATGAATAATGTCCCAAAATAAGAGACACAGCAAAAGTCCTTGTATTCTACAAGACGACACTGAAAAAAAATAGACCCTAATGGAAAAGATAGAGTTGGTGCAGAAGGCTCAAGCCCCATTCAATTTTGTAGCCAGAGCATTAGCAATAACAAAAACAGTAAGAACATCAAAAATTGCTGCCACAGATAAAAATGTGTGTTCTATTTCCTATAACAGGATAAACGTGGGATTTTGCAAAAGGGAGGGGCGACAGGGGTGCCTGCTGAAAGGCTGTGAGGAAAGACTCAGGCTGCTGCTTTATGGAGATAAGAGGAAAATGCAGACAGATCTGGGGAAATCAGACCTTTCAATCAGAGGCCCAGAGCCAGAATGGAGCCTGGAGCAAGAACGGGATCACGTCCTGGGGGGTTGTGCCGTCCACACTGCCCTAGCTTGCTGTCAACTGCTGCTGCTCGCTGCTGCAGAATAAAAGTGCTAATGAAAATCTCACATGAGCCATTGTAATTTGCACCTTCTCGAGCATCCTTCCTCTGTTTCCCAAGTGCATGGGCGATAATTCACCTTACAGAAACAAATGACAGCAGGCGTACTTGTTGGGAGGTCAGGGCCCAGGCCAGGTGAGCGGTCCCAGAGCAGAGCTGCAGTTGGGAGGTGCCGGCTGAGCAGGCCAGAGAAGGGCAGCCGGGAGGGCACCATCTACGGCCACTCCGGACCTGAGTCCTGACTGGCCTGCCTGCCAAGCTGAACCTGGGAGAAACTTCCTGAAACAGGCACAGCAGAGAACCTGGAACTGGGACAAGGTGGAGGGCAGGCAGCAAATATTGGAGCAAGGACTCGCCGGGACACCACGGTGGAGAGCCTAACAGTGGCAGACGGGGAGACACATGGAATCCACATTTTTCTCCTTCTTGTTAATAATCATACTTTTAGTCTAGATCTCACTCAGTATCCAGGACTACTGAATCCAGAGCAGGAGTCAGGTCCCAATCAAGAGGAAAGAGGGGGGGAAGGGGATGTGAAGGGAAAAGAAGGGACCATAGTCCCACCCGCGGCAGTGCACCCTGCGCCCGGAACGGCCTTTCATCAAGGTCCTCAACCACTCTCCCGACAACACTCACCTTTCAAAACACATTCAAAGGCCTCCAGGCTGGGCAAAGGGGCTCATGCCCATAATCCCAGCATTTTGGGAAGCCAGGGTGGGTAGATTGCCTGAGCTCATGAGTTTGAGGCCAGCCTGAGCCACAGCAAGACCCCCGTCTCCAGAAAAAATAGCTAGGCATTGTAGCGGCCACCTGTAGTCCCAGCTACTCAGGAGGCTGACGCAGGAGGATTGCTTGAGCCCAAGAGTTTGAAGTTGCTGTGAGCTACGAGGCCATAGCACTCTACTGAGGGCGACAAAGTGAGAATCTGTCTCAAAAAAAAAAAAGGCCTCCAGCTGCAAAGAACATGCTCAGGAATCCCACAGGTTCCCCCCACAGGGGAAATGCTCAACAAACAGCATCACACATGGTTAAGAGAAGGAAGAGGGAGGGGGGAAGGGGCAGGCCACCTGCTTGGCTAGGGAGGTATTTGGGATCATGATCTGCCACCTGCTTGGCTAGGGAGGTACTTGGGATCATGATCTTTTTAGAAGTTCACTTTTACTTCTCAAGGGTCCCAAATACTAACTCCAGAAAGTTACCCTCTCTGATGATTAAATATATACTGAGCCACTCTTCAGAATAGAGCTGCACACCATGGCAATCACGGGTCCAAGCTCTGGAACTACATTGCCTGGGTTCAAATCCCAGTTCTGCCACTTCTTAGGTGTGTGACTTCAGGCAAATCAGTTAACATTTCTGGGCTACTGTTTTCTCATCTGTAAAATGGCCATGAAACAGTGCTTATCTGAGAAGCCCTTCATCTGCCAGGCCCTGTGCTGGGGTCCTGTGTATGAATGTGTCTACACACACACATACACACATGCACATCGCCTCATCAACTCAGACAAGCACTGAGACTCGTGCTGACATGTGATAAATGTTCCAGAAGTGTGCAAGCTGTTATTATTTTTTTTTAATTTGGCACTGAACTAGCCACTTTACCACTTCCCATTGTCACATTCCGTCAGCTCTTACAGCACCATCAATCAGGCTTCTGGTTGTCACAAGCCACTCCCATGTATGACATCTTGCACGGTCCCTAAGAAAACAGGCAGTGACCACATCTGCAGGCTAATGACAACACTCAGCTCCGCAGGCAACGTTTTTTTTTTTTTATTTCCCATAGGAAAGGCAGAAAGGATGTTATTAGTGTTACCATTGGGTCATGACAATTAATGGTCATAGCCGTGGTTATTTATTAAAACAAGGTACAGGTTGGTCATTTTTATGGGGTCTTTTTTCCTTTAAAAATATCCAGGTAATAAGAACCCATACAGGTGACCACAATAATACACTTCTTTTTCTTTTTAAATCTATCCTATAATCAGAAATACTCCAATCATTCTTGCATATCGAGAAGTAGAAACTTGTTTTGAACAGGTGAAAGAGGTTTGCTTTGAGGTAGGGAAAGAAAGAGCAGCCCAGAGTCCCCAGGCCAAATGCCAGAGGCATGTTGGCTTAAAGAAGAGAGACGTTTCCTCTCCCTCCCTGCAGCCAGGAACTCCGAGTTCAGTAAGCCCTACCTAGTCCTGAGGGCAAAGTTGGCTTCCTAAATAATTCCCTCAGCTGATATCACCTACCTAAGTGCCAACAGGGGAATCAGTGCATCCAATCACTGACTGTCTCCAGGCAACTACTGGGTAAACTGCTTTTTTAAAATCACTCTTTAAAAAAAAAAAAGTACTTTGTTTCCCATCAGGGCAGCAACAGAGTCTATTTCAGGGGTAAGGAAACTATGGCCTTCTAGGTCCTTAAGTGAACCCTTTCGACTGAATCCAAATTTTACAGAACAAACCCTTTTATTTTTATGAATACATTTGTATTCATTTGTTATGTTTTTATTCTATTTTTTAAGTGAACATATTTAAAATACCAAAGAATACAGTTTGTTTCAATGAAATAACCCTCCCAGATTGACCAGCAAGTGAGAACATTGTTGGCTCCTACGCTCGTGACTTAGTTCTAACTTCTCCTGCCTGACTCTTCCCATTACTGCACGAGGCTAGTTGGGAGGGTTTATGGGGCTTGGGTACCAACCAGTCTGTTGTCAGCTTTGACAATGGGGCCCTGCGTTTCTGTTTGAATTTGTGAACAGCTGCACAGCTTGATAGTATTTTTTAATTCTGTCTGCTTAACAGCCCATCGTGTCAAAAAAGACCCAGAGAACAATGAAGGCAGAAAGCAGACTTTTTAATGAGGCTTAAGAATTGCAATATTATCTTGTTTCTGCTAATGATGATTTGCTTGCTTTGTCATACTGCAATGACATCATTAAAGAAATTCAAGGCTCATCAGCCTTGTAACATTCTTAAGGAACACAAAAGCTTTAAATTAGAGGGAGAGGTACAAAAGGTACCTTTCTGCCTTTATTGCAGAAATTAAAAGATGAAAAGTAAAAGCAATAACATCTGGAAATAATGCCACTGAAACAACTTATAAAGTATGTTATGTATGTGGAAAGCTTACGTAAAGGGGAAGCCATCGAGTGATGCAGAAATTGTGAAAGGTTCCATTGTCAAAACTGTAGGATCCTTAGACCCTGAGAACATTTCAAAAGTACAAACAATTGCCTCTTTTAAGGAGAACCATAACTGATGGGCACCATGAATTAGCCTTGAACTTAACAGAACAACTTTATGCAACTTCCTTTCAAAAGGAGCATATATGTCATTCAATTGCTCTGGATGAAGCAACTGATAGTACCAACTTAGCACAGGTTTTTTACTTCCTTCAAGTCATAAAGATCTTCTTTGCTTCAGAGAGTTACTTGCTTTGGGCACTCTTGCAAACAGAACACAGGGAACAGATACCTTTAGTAACTTTCAAGATAAATTTTGTGAAGTTGGACGGGATTTGATAACTTTAGTGAGTATATGTATAGATGGTGCACCTTCCTTGACAGGAAAACATAAAGGGTTTATTACACAGATAAAAAAAAAAGTATTAACAGACCCAGATGCTCTCATTTATTTTTATTGTACCTTGCATCAACAAAATCTCTCAGCTAAAGATACTATAGTAAGTAACACTTTGCAACAAGTTATAACTATTGTTAACTATATTCATGCAAATGGAATACAGCATCATCAGTTTTGTAACAGGCTAAAGTTAAAAATTAGGTATTAAGTGTGGATTTGTCCTATCATTCTAAAGTGCCTTGGCTATCACAGGGACAGTTGTTAACCAAAATTTTATCTCTATCAGAACAGATAGTTAATTTTATGAAGGAAAGAATCAGCAATGATAACTGGGCATAGTGGCTCACACCTGAGATCCTAACACTCTGGGTGGCCGAGGAGGGCAGATACCTTAAGCTCAGGACTTCAAGGCCAGCCTGAACAAAAGTAAGACCCCTTCTCTACTAAAAATAGAGAAAATTAGGTGGGCGTTGTGGCCAGCTGTGGCGATAGTTCCAGTTACTTGGGAGGCTGAGTCAGGAGAATCACTTGAACACAGGAGTTCGAGGTTGCTGTGAGCTAGGCTGATGCCATGGCACTCCAGCCTGAGCAACAGGGTGAAAAGGAAGGAAGGAAGGAGGGAGGGAGGGAAAAGGAGAGAAGGAAGGAAGAGAAGGAAAGAAGGAAGGAAAGAAGGAAGGAAGGGAAGGAGGGAGGGAGGGAAAGAAGGAATCTGCAATGTGAATTATTGAAAGAAGATTCCTATCGGAACGCAGCATTTCTGGTGTGATACTATGTCAAATTAAAACAACATGAATATTTCTTTACAAGTTAAAACTAAGTCTATAGTTTGGTGCCCCATGATTGCCTTAATGTACACAGCTATGATTTAATAAAAAAAAAACTAAGTCTATATATGTCATGTGACAAAAAAAAATTCAAGCATTTTGAGAAAACGTATCCTTTTTCAAAACACGTCTCCTGGGCGGCGCCTGTGGCTCAGCGGGTAGGGCGCCGGTCCCATATGCCGGAGGTGGCGGGTTCAAACCCAGCCCTGGCCAAATTAAAAAAAAAAAACACGTCTCCTTCAAAAAAAAATTCCAGATGAACATTTTCTCCAGTTAGCAACGTCATTGGTGAGCAGGGTGATATATGCAAATCCTTTGAAGAATATGCAGCTGTTACAAACCTATTAATTGGAGAATACAATGAATGGTTCACTGACTTTGAGAATTAAATTAGCATTTCAGCCTTACCTAGTTGATATCACCAAGAGACCTGAAGAACTACAGATGGAATTGACTGAGCTCACAGTAGATAACATTTTTAATTCATTGTTTGATGCTAAAAAAAGGAGACGGTTTAAATACAGAAAAATGCAGTAGAATGCCCATGCCTTCAGCAACATGCCTGAAAATGCTTTCTTGCTTTTCAACCATTTGTTGCTGCAAATTTACATTCTCCTGTCCAACTCAAATCAAGATGCCATTAAGGTCACAAATAATTGATACCCATCTAGGGGATCAATTGAAACCACCCAATCAAATATCCAAATGCAGACACAAAAAAGTCATTAAGAGGCTAATCAACTTTAAATTTAACAAATAGTTTTCATTTTTTGAAATTATTAAGTACATAATGTAGTTAGGTTTTTACAAAACAATGTACATTTTTAAGTGTATCTAATCGAAGGTTCTTTAATGAGGCCTTGTTTTATCACAGCTAAATGAATGAGGCCTTCCAACATGAAAAGATTCTATTTTCTCGGTCACAGCAGCGTCCAAGTGCCAACCAGGCAACTGTAGCTGGGCATAGACTCACTGAGAAATCTCTCAAGCAGCGGGCAAGGTGGCTGTGGGGCCCTGGCAGGGAACAGATTGAGTCAGACAAGGAGAGGACAGGGTGATGACTGAGGCTCAGCCCTGGGCCACAGGACTCTGAGGTTTACCCAAGAAGGCAGATCTCTCGCTCTGACACACATACAAATTCGTTACAGCAAAATATGACAACTTTCCTAAAAGAGGTGACTACTTAGCGTCAGGTATACACAGAAAAGGGACAGCTTAATGAACTTAGAAGAATCAAGGAGTGTGCCACGGATTTAAGCTCCGTCCTACAATGATTTGTCCCTGGAGAAGCAGAGAAGAGGCATTCCAGGGTGTCCCTACCCCAGGGTGGCGCCTGTGGCTCAGTGAGTAGGGCGCCGGCCCCATATGCCGAGGGTGGCGGGTTCAAACCCAACCCTGGCCAAACGGCAACCAAAAAAGAAAAGAAAACACTCAAGTGGACTTTACTGAAATGCCTCCATTAGGAAAAAAAATACGTATCAGGGTGTCCCTACCCCAGTAGCCATTCGCCTCTTTCTCCTGAGGAACAAAACTTAAAACTATGATCTGGGAATTAATTACCACTGCTTAGAAAAAAGAGCCTTCGCCAGGGTCTTCCCTAAAACCAGGAGTGGTCAAGTAACTGAATTTCTAGGCAGGACATATACAAAATGCAGATATGTCTGGAAGAATTTCCCAAATGTCATCTTAAAAGGGAAGACTATACTGGTCATTTTCCTTTCCGCCATCCTGCTTCCCGGAAAGGCGATGTGATGGTGACTCCCTGGCAGCCATATTTGACCATGAGGAAGGGGTGGAGGGGGTGGGGGAATGGTGGGTTCAACTGTTGAAAGCAGTCACAGGCCTCCAGAGTTTATAATTTATGGGGCTCTCAAATGCTACATGACTGTATTAGTTTATAAAGCCCCCTGTTTCAGAGAAATTTGGAGCAAGTTCTCAAATCAGAGAATATCTGTGAGTCACCACCCAAAGACACAAAATTGCTCTGCTCACCCACGGAAAAGCAAGCAAATTTCTTGCAGCCCCTTCTTCCTCAGAGTGGAATGCGGCCTCCACAGCCCCCATGTTGTCCAGAAAGTTTAATCCAGAGTTCAGGCTCAAACATAAATCCTCAAGTCCTCTGCCATTTCTCTTATATAAGAGTTCTTAATTTACCTGCGACTCAGACGCAAAAGGTACAGAAGATCCTCGTGAAAACTCAAGAGTGGCCTGCAAGAATATTCAAGAACTTCCGACACCACTCCCTTCCCTGCCGCCCCCACACACCTGAAGAGCTATGAGAGGATTTCTACCCTACCTTTATTCAAAGCATAATCATAATACAAGCATGTGTTATCAAAATCTTTGCTCAATAAATTAGTCCCAATCTAATTCTCCTGCTTAGAACCTTTCAGTGGCCTTAACTTTAATATTGTTTTCACTAAGAGTATTTTCCTCCTAAGCCTCCTCCAACCCCGCCATCTTCATGGTATACAGCCCTAATTATAATTATGTATTTATTATTCAGAATCTCTCCACACACTACATGGTACACTTCATGAGGGCAGCTACTATGTTTATTTTCTTCCTCTCTTAAGCCTGGTTCCTAACACTACACCTGGCACTCAGTAAACACTTTTTGAAGCTCAGTAAATACTTTTCAGGAAAGGAACTTTAGGAAGCACATTTTCACAATTAAAGTTTATTTTCGCCACTATACGGAAGCAAACTTACAAATACGTGAGAGCCAAGTGTCCCGAATTGTTATTTTCCTCTTTTAAACCATTTGACCGAACTCATCCTGGCCACCACTCAATTAAGATAAAACATTCAACTAGGGGGACGCTGTGGCAGAAGCCTGTAGCCCCAGCTACTCGGGAGGCTGAGGCAAGAGGATCCCTTGAGCCCAAGAGTTCAAGGTTGCTGTGAGCTGTGATGCCACAGCTCTCTGCCGAGCGTGACAACGTAAGACTCTATCTCAAAAAACAAAAAAAGAAAAAGAAAAAGATATTTATTTAAAGATAAAATAAAATAATATATAAAGATATCTATTTAAAGATAAAATATTCAATGAAAACAAAATAATTGCTTGAAATATCATTTCAAAACATTTCTTAAGGGAGGAAACTATGTACTTATCACAATAGACATAACTTCAGTTCCTCTCTTGGTACAAACTTGCTCGGTGAATCCACTTGGTAGAAAACAGGGCTGAGAGGGCGGTGCCTGTGGCTCGAGGAGTAGGGCACGGGTCCCATATGCCAGAGGTGGTGGGTTCAAACCCAGCCCCGGCCAAAAACCACAAAAAAAAAAAAAAAAAAAGAAAGAAAATAGGGCTGAGGATTTTTTTTTTCTTTCTAACAGTGCTAGGTCATGGAAATTAAAAAGCCACAAGCCTTTCTGCCCCTGACCTTTTTTAAAAAGGCAAGGGAAGGTGTATTCTTACATGGCCTCCTAAAGAGCTATTTAGGGATAAATGGGTGGGGTAGTCCCTAACTTCTAAAGCTCGACAGTGACCAGGAGGCCACACAGTGTCCTGCAATAACTGTCCTGGCGTCACTGTCACAGGCAGAATAGGGGACAGCAGAAACACGAAGCTACCCCAGGCTAACCAAGATTTTATGCTAAAGGTCTCAGCAGAGATGAAAGGGAAGAGCTGACTATGGGAAAAGTTGTCCACCGAGCCGTTCCTTACGTGCACATTATATGATTATGATGCCACCTTTCCTCTCCCTGACGCCAAAGATAATTCCCTGAGATACAATACCCATCCCATCAGGGTTACATGCATCAGGACTTCTCTTTGGAAGTGTTGTTTTCAAAATTGCAAACACGGAATTTTACCACAGCAGAACTGAACTCCACGACACCCTTCCTCCTTGAAATACAACATCTCGTGGCCAGGCAGAAGTCTTTCCAGTGTCCTGTTCTTTTTTTGTTTGTTTTGTTTCAAGAACTATTTTTTCCCTATATTATCTATTAACCCTCTATCTTAGGCTACTTTTATATTTCTGTCACTTAAAAACAAAGTTCTATTATGTTTTCATTTCATTTTAATTATACTGAAGTCATCCTTTTTCCTATCCGACCCTTCCCTCCAAAAAATGATCCTATCAAATGTAAACACACACACACATCCTTAGAAACAAATGAGGGAAAATGTTACAAAACTGCATTGTACATTTTTAAAAATCACAAAATAGTGAACTGGGCTTAAACAGAAAATTCGATTCCAATGATAGTAGTTTAGTAAAAAAAAAAAATCAACCAGTGTTAACTGATTCAGTCCTCACCTGTGACAATCAAGGCCAAAATGCAAAATGATGAGGGTGAAATGGAATGTGATAGGGATGTCCACACAGCCAAGAGTGCCAGCAATCACAGACCTGCCTCCGTCAGGGCCCGAGCTGGAGGACAGGCTGGCCCACTCCTCCCTTGGAAGGACCTGCCTCTTGGCAGAACTCAACAAGACCGTCCCTAGGTGTAATTTTGTCCAGATGGGAACTATCAGGAAAGGTGAAGGGACTACAGCCTCAGACAAGTGTGCTAACAGCACTTAAACAAATTGGTGCTGAGGCTGGGCACCATGGTTCATGTCCATAATCCTTATACTCTGGGAGGCTGAGACAGGTGAATCACTTGAGCTCAGGAGTTCATAACTAGCCTGAGCAAGAGCAAGACCCCATCTCTACTAAAAATAGAAATCCTAGCCAGACATGGTGGCATGTGCCTGTAGTCCCAGCTATTCAGGAGGCTGAGGCATTAGGATCACTTGAGCTCAAAGAGTTCGAGGTTGCTGTGAGCTATGATGCCACAGCAATCTATCAAGAGTGACAGAGTGACTATCTAAAAAAATTTTTAAAAGTGACAAGTGTGGTGGCTCATGCCTGTAATCCTAGCACTCTGGATGCCAAGGTGGGTGGATTGTTTGAGCTCAGGAGTTCAAGACCAACCTGAGCAAGAGTGAGACCCCCCATCTCTAAAAATAGCTGGGCATTTTGGCAGGCGCCTATAGTCCCAGCTACTTGGGAGGCTAAGGCAAGGATTTGAGGTCTCTGTGAGCTATGACGCCACAGCACTCCACTGAGGATGACCAAGTGAGACTTTGTCTCAAAAAATTAAATTAATTAATAAAATAAAACAAAGTACAACAAATCCGTGCTGAGAAAGATATCCCTTCACACCCATATTTGGAAAACAAACCAAAACAGACCACACAGATAGTAGGTCTTTACCCAAACAAAATAAGGCACCTTCTCCGTTAGTTAGCAGATGTTAGAAGCATTTATTCCTGGCCACTAAAGACCAAGCCATGGAGACAAAGCTACAAAAAGCAGAGCCATGGTCCCTAATGCCACAAAAATAAAATATTCTAATACCATCTGTCCTCTTAAGAAATCAGAATACAATGCATCAGCAAGCTTAAAACATTTTTAAATTAATCACTTACCTACCAGCCACCTGCCTAATAAAACTTCAATAGAGTAATTTGGGGCTGCGGCAGTCGTGATGACAGGGCCCAGAAACTGGATTCCAGCAACTCTGAACCACATATGATCCCACTGCTCTGTTCCACTTCGGGAATTTTAGGTCTGGAGACAGCAGGCAAAGGTGACGAGCCTGGTTCTTGTTGCCTGAGGACTGCGCAGCAATACGTACTAGATAAAGCTGAGGTCAGCTGTCCAAGGGAAGAGACCCTTCCATACCGCAGCCAAAAGAGACAAACATGGTCTAGGGAGCCACAGCTTTGGAAATCCACATCCTGCTCCCACACAGAGAGGTGGTGGTGTAGAGGAGACCTCTGCAGTCACAGGAACAGAAAGCTCGGTCCTTATAGGATTTTTTACACGTGGCCTTACGTGTGCAAAGCAATCTAAGATGTCACATAGCAGGAGCTGTGAGGTCAGACAGCCTGGCTTGAATCCTGATTATGACAAGCTCTTACTGACTAGGTGAGCCTGGACAAGTTTCCCAACTCCTACAAGCCTCAGTTTCCTCAACTGTAAATCTTAGATATCTGGATATACATATTCGTAGAAGTTAAGCAAGGAGGCATTGGATTCACGGCCTAGCTCTGACACTTACCTGTAATCTTGGACGGATACATAATCTCTCAGCAACTCGATTTCCTCATCTAGAAGTTGGGATGATAATAGTACTTACTTACAAAGGATCAGAAACAGACATTTTGAGGTTGGTTGAATCCATGGATGCCGAACGCACAGACACGTAGGGCCAACTGTACACAAGTCGCCCGAGCCGGCACATGGTAAGCACTCAGTGAATCTTAGCTGCTCTCATTAGCAACATCAGCATCATCGCCACAGTTATCATCACTATGACACTTAAAGCTTCAGAGTGGTCTAAGAAAAAAGAGAAGCCGCCAGCACTCCTAAAAAGAGCTGCCTTGTCCCACCTGGCACTGACTGCCACCCACGGAATGGAGGCCAGCTGTCTGCATCACGGCTCTATTGTCACCCATCCACAGAGAGCAGGAGGCCAGGAGGCTCAGTTGCTGGGAATGCAGGCCCAGCCTACCCCTCCATGGTGGCCAGGGTACAGTCTGCCCATTTGGAGCTTACTTGATGCAATTGGTTTCCAGGGAGATACTGGAGCAAAAAGTGCCAGCTCCAACCTCCTGGTTTCCCTTTCCCCCAAATCCGTGGGACCTCACTGTTTTCCTACCACCCTTCCCTTCACCCTTCACTGAGTGTCTTTGCAGCCCTTGTACACAAACAAGCTAGACTATTTCAATGTCATTGTGAGAAAGATGCTGCCTGCTGAAATTTACATATCTATTCAGACCACCACTCCTTTCTTGATCCAGCCAGAAAAGTTTTTTCTTCTCCCTTGGCTGGAGACCATTTGCAAAGTTAAATCCTTGTTGTAATAACAGGATGTAAGAGTCAAGTCGCTACAGAGATGCAGAATTAGAATGATGAGATATATAACACATGGCATCACATCACAAAGGTCATAGGTTACTGCCACCAAATGCTAAGTCATCTCAAAGGCTCCTCATCAATGTTTCCTACGACCAAACAATACAATGTCTTTCAGTTTGGGAGAGCTACGGTGTCCTCAGCACTTTTAATCTCCAGGATTAGGCCCCAGTTGAATGAGAAAGCAGCTCTATGTGGGTGGGGGGAAATGAACCAAAATGAGGAACCAATCCCTTCCAGCACTCGTTCCCACTCACGCGAAATATAGATTAGTCACAGATAAGATTGCATTCATCACCAAGCCCCAGGGGCTTACCATGATTAAAGTTAAAGGAGTCCAGGGAACCGCTCAAGTCGAGAAGGAAGGGTGAGTTGGGTTGAAATTTCCAGCCCCTCCCTACAGGCCTGGGAACCTGGTCCAAATCACAACTGAAACTAAGTTGAAGGACATCTGTTTCTTCCGAAAGTCTTTGGCATTGAAAAGAAGAACTGAAGATTAGAACAGATAAATATTGTTGTGGGTGGAGAGACAAGGAAGGAGGATCAGGAAAATTAGAATCATCTACTAACAAACTCTCTCATAACTCAATAAATACCACCAGAAGAAAGAAAGAGAAAGAAAAGGGAAGAAGGTGGAAGGAAAATCAATGACAAATCTTTTCTTTTCTAGCAGAACTTGACACAACAGTGAACGAAACACTGCTGAATTTGAGATAAATGTTTGGACATCCACTATTTGTATAACAATTTAATATTGGATTATCCACAAGAGGAGGGGCAGTAAGCACTCTGCTTAGAGTTTGCTAACAAAGACATTTAAATATTCAGCATAATACTAGGGAATAATTTTCTAAGCCCAGATGGACTACCAGGATCATTTTATGAGCAGTCGTTACAGCCTCTCCTCTGACCCTAAAATCATTTCTAGTGCTCGTCAGAGTACATGTAGCATCTACTTCCGGTCCAGATATCCAGAATTAATAAAATGAAGTAATAGCATGAAATCGGTAGGCAACTGAATTATATTTCTACCCTGGACATTTAGTGTTCTGAATAAATTTCTTTTAAAATCATCCTTAGCCCAGGCATGGTGGCTCACGCCTATAATGCTATAGCACTCTGGGAGGTGGGTGTATTCCTTGAGCTCATGAATTCGAGACCAGCCTAAGAAAGAGTAAGACCCTGTCTTTACTACAAACAGAAAAATTAGCCAGGTGTTTTGGAAGCTGCCTATAATCTCAGTACTCAGGAGGGTGAGGCAGGAGGATTGGTTGAGCCCAAGAATTTGAGGTTGCTGTGAGCCATGATGATGCCGGGGCGCTCAACCCCAGGGCAACAGAGTGAGACTCTGTCTAAATAAATAAATATATATATGTATATGTATATAATCAACTTTCATTTTTATTAACAACAGAAAAAAACAATAGCAATGATAGTGATACCACAGTAGTAGAGATGATGAGGCTAAGAGTAATAACAACAGTAATACTGATGGTAATATTAATACCAACCATCACTTACACAGCACTTCCGAAGTCTTGGACACTATTCTGAATACTTTAAATGTATTAATTTATACTTTAAATGTATTAATTTATTTAGACCTCACTGCACTCCCATGAAGTAGGTGCGCTATTATTAGCATCCTGTTTTACAGCCACTTCCAACAATCTCCCCTTGTTATTTTTGTTGTAGTTAACAACCACAGCTATCTTTCAAAGAAAATATTTGGAGTCATAGAGAGGAAAAGCGGCTTGCCCAAGGTCACCCAGCGAGTGGCCAACAGACCCAGACTCAAACCCAGGATGCTCAGCTACAAGGTCTGATCTCTGCCACTGGGCTCTGCTTATTGCCCCTTGTTTCCTTAGGGAGGCCTTCTAGAAAAGGCAGATGGAAGTTAGTCATGCTCCTCCCTGCATAACCAGGGTTACTATTTGAAGTTTGCTGTTCCTTCCTGAGGCTTCCCAAACCACGGTAAGATGCACAGCCTGCTCCTACAGCTATGAAAAGTCACTGGCAGTATTGTGAGCTGTCCCCACACTGTCTCTGACCATGGCGAGCTCCATTACAGCTTTCACCTTTGCCAGCCAAGGAAGAAGTGGGGGTTGGGGGGGATCCTTCCCAGGCCACATTTCCTGCCCAGTAACACAGTCCTCAAATAGCCAAGGCTGCAGGCCGAGAAATTCCTCACCAGCAAGTTACGTCCTGGAGCTTGTTCCTTGAGCCTTTGTTAAGAATGGACGTTTTCTCATGAATCCATGATTCAAGAAGACCAGGGACTGAGTTAGAAAGCCAAGCAGCAAAGTTTGTTTATTAACCTGCTACACCCAAGGGAACACTTTTCTGAAAAGGTGAAATTCCTCACTACTCAAAAAGAATAAAGGAAAGAGGAGGAAAAAAAAAAAAAAACCTAGGGGGAAATTTAATCACCAAGTGAACAAAAGTGAAAAACAAAGCCCTTCCAATGAGGATGTTGTCAGAGACAATAGGCCCCTAAAAGAGACGAAATTGTCTCCAGATATCAATCCCCCCAGGAACTCAGCTGCACTAACTACTACATTATTGCTCTACTAGCCAAGGAATCTTTGTTCACACGGCAACTGCGAGCAAAGCCATCTGTTACTGCTCCTGGGTTCCCCCGGTTTGCAGACATGGCATTTACATTTCAAGAGGAACCTCCAGGAAAGGAAGAGGGAGTTCTCTATCTTTCCCCAGGAGCAAATATCTTTTTATACAGTCTGGGAGGGGGAAGCTCGCCTTTCCTTGAAACTGAACTCTGCAATTGAAAGGAGATAGGCCACTTCAATAATGCACATGCCGTGTGCTCTGGCCGGGCCACCACCGAGTGCTACAGGCACGCACACCTGATGACGGTTTTCCCATTCTTACATTGGTACAATTGATAAAGTATCAAGAATAACACCAAACTCTCTAGCACCTAACAGGTCACTACTTTGCTAAGTAATCCCCTTTTCCTTTTACTAAACCTAATATAAAGCTAATATTCTGTACTGTATAATATTCAGCCTGAAATCTACCACCTCATAAAAGCAGACTGTAGTCTGGGCCAAAGGAGACATGTTTTATATATTGATCTAGGTGGAGGCTATCATAATATATACATAGGTCAAAACTCACGCAGGGGACACTTAGGATTTGTACACTTTACTTTCCTGGATATAACTCACACCACAATGTGTTTTTAAAAGCAGAGTATGTTGATATTACTTACAATTAAGGAAACTGGGAATACATCAGGCGCCTTCAAGAATAGTATGACTATTCTGTTTTATATCTTCCTCTCAACCCACACCTACAATTTCCCCAGAGAATTTTAAAGTTCAAGAACCTGAAACATACAGTCATCTAACTCTGCACTAAGCCGGTAACTACAAATGTCTCCTGAGTATCCCGTGAGCCCAGAGAGAGAGAGCACCTGTCACACGCCAAACCCGTTCCAGCCACATATAAAAAAATAAAAGGCCAAGGTCTTTTCTCATCTCATAGGGACATGCCTGAGGCTATTAGCAATAAGCCTGGAGTTTATTGTTCTGTTTCTTTAACCCTGTTTTTAAATAGATGCTTCTGAATTCAGAGTGATATTTTGCTTGCATAAAGCATGTTAACCCTGAAAGGTGCAGGTGTCTGGCGGAGCATGACAGCAGCATCTTATGCGGGTGGTGTGTGCACGCAGCTCAGCGGATTTATATCCGCTCTGAGCCCTGTTATCCCGGCAGCACCTACAGGGCCCAGAGGAGGGGAGTCTCTAAGGGACCGTCTGAGTACTGGAAGCTTCATCACGGTTGGGTCGTGACTTAGCGGTACACTCGCTTCTTTGAACTAATTGCTTGTAGTTTTGGCCTTGGAGATCGAGGCCAAATTCACACCTTTCACTAAGCCTCGAGAAAGGCCACCCATGGGAACAGAGGCTCCTTACACGGATCACAGGGGTCACCTTCCCGCCTGGAACCCCTCTAGTGTCCTGACCACCGCCGACAGGTCATTTCCGGAGCCCAGGGCTTCCAAGCTGCATTTACAGATAGACATCGTGAATCAAGATCACCCGGCTAGCGCTTCCTGGACCGAGCCGAGAGCTCCAGTGATTTCCCTGGCCTGCCACCGTGTCATTTAAGAAGTGAAATACGCTGACCGAGACGGGTCCCCGGCACGTCGGAGCCCACCCCGCCGTCTCCAAGATGCAGCGTCTATGCGGATGGTGAGCTCGCGGATGGTTCCCGCAGGCTCCCCCGGCCCTGTGCGGGGTGCCAGCCACACACCTGACCCGGGGCCAGGAATACAGCAAGAGGCTCCAGAGGGTATGCGCCTCCGTGGAGACACTGCCAGCTCCGCACCGGGAGCGCGGAGAGGGGGCCACGAGGCGGAATGTGGGGCAGGGAGCTAAACACCCCGAAATGCGGCCCCTGTGAGGACTCCGGGGCTCGCGCTTCTGCGCCCTTGCAGCGCTTCTGCTCGCACTGCGCTTCCCTCCGCAGCGACTGGCAGCGGCTGGAGCTGAGATTTTCGCAGCCGGCCGGCAGGAGGATGCGGACGTGGGAGACCGCTCCTCCCCTTGCGCGCACTCTACACTGCAGGGTCCCCCGTTCACGCCCACCCTCACCCGGACTTAATACCGAAGCTCCAGGGGATCACAGCTCGCCGAGGCCCTGGCGGGTGACCCAGAGCTCCTGGCCTAAGAAAGTGGGGGGAGGCGAGGCTGGACCTGCGGACCGAGCGTGCGCGGGTCACTGGCTCCGGGCGCCCCTGCAAGGCCGCCCGCCGGCCACCAGCACCTACCTCGATCCACTTCTGCGCCTCGGAGAAGGCAGGATCGGGAGGCGGCTCGGGCTGCAGGGGCTGAAGAGCTTCCAGACCAAGAGCGGGACAAGCCATTTGCGAAGCCCCGCGTCCACTAGCGCGCCGGGATGAGGACGGCCGCCGGCGCCGCAGGAGCGCGCTGCCCGCCCCTTCCCGCCCGCCCGCTCCCCGCTCCGCCCTCCCCTGCCGTCCCCTCCCCCGCCCGGCGCAGGTCCCGGGAGAGCCGCGCGCTGCCGGAGGACGCGGCTGCAGCTGTTCCCAGCGCCGCCGGGCTCCGGCGCTCCGCTCCCCACCTTCTCCGGCCGCTCCGCCCCCGGGGAGGGGGGGGGCTCGGCTACCGGCTAAAAATAACCCGGAGGGATCGCTGGATGTCTCCCTACCCGTTCACGCCGGCCCGGGAGGGGGACTCGGCTGGCCGCCCCGGAAGCCCCCGCAGGTCTCCGCACCCGGCCGGCTGCAGAGGGGCGGGCAGGGCGACCCGCACCTGGGAGCCGCGCGCGGAGCGGGGCAGGAGCGTCCCGGGAGAGCCGCGCTGCGGCAGCCGGGCGGGAGGACGCGCTGGCACCTGCCGTCCCTGCCCGGCCGGCCGCAGAGGTGGGGGCCAGAGAGGCAGCCCCAGCCCCGGCTCCGGGAAGTGTCCGCCCACCTGATCTTTCTGTAAGAAAAAAAAGAAAAACGACCCCGACGAGCTTCTTTTCCCACCAGGCCAGCTACCCGTGTGCCAGCCTGTAGACTCATTCAACCAACAGTTAACTGTCCACCTACTATGCGCCGGGCACCGAGCCAGGCGCTGGGCACTCAGACAAAAAGTGAAAGAGAAAAAAAAAGCAACTCGAAGTCCTCGTTCTCAAGATATTTACATTCTAGAGAGAATTGGGGGTGGGGACAGACAATAAACAAGTAAATCGAAAGAAGATGGTTGCAGAGAGTGCAGTTAAGGAGATAAAAAGAGGGAAATGAACAAAGAGGTGGGGGCCAGAGAGGGAAGCTGGCCTGGAGGGAAATGAACAGCCCCTCGCGCTCCTCGGGAAAAGAAAGTGCGGGCTAATTTCCGACAGCCTTTCCACCCTCCGCCAGGGAGACGGGCCTGGGGGTCCGGGTTCCACAGATGGTGGGGGGAGGTCTGTGTTCCACAGATGGTGGGGGGAGGTCTGTGTTCCACAGATGGCAGGTTGGTGGGGGTCCGGGTTCCACAGATGGGGGGGGTCCGGGTTCCACAGATGGGGGGAGTTCCGGGTTCCACAGATGGGGAGTTCTGGGTTCCACAGATGGTGGTGGGGGGTTCCGGGTTCCACCGATGGGGTGGGGGGTTCCAGGTTCCACAGATTGGGGGGGGTCCAGGTTCCACAGATGGGTGGGGGGTTCCGGGTTCCACAGATGGTGGTGGGGAGTTCTGGGTTCCACAGATGGGGTGGGGGGTCCGGGTTCCACAGATCGGGTGGGGGGGGTCCAGGTTCCACAGATGGGGTGAGGGGGTCCGGGTTCCACAGATGGAGTGGGGGGGTCCGGGTTCCACAGATGGGGTGGGGGGGTCCGGGTTCCACAGATCGGGTGGGGGGGTCCGGGTTCCACAGATGGGGTGGGGGGGTCCGGGTTCCACAGATGGCAGATTGGGTGGGTCCAGGTTCCACAGATGGGTGGGGGGGTCCGGGTTCCACAGATGGGGTGGGGGATCCGGGTTCCACAGATCGGGTGGGGGGGTCCAGGTTCCACAGATGGGGTGAGGGGGTCCGGGTTCCACAGATGGAGTGGGGGGGTCCGGGTTCCACAGATGGGGTGTGGGGGTCCGGGTTCCACAGATCGGGTGGGGGGGTCCAGGTTCCACAGATGGGGTGGGGGGGTCCGGGTTCCACAGATGGCAGATTGGGTGGGTCCAGGTTCCACAGATGGGTGGGGGGTTCCGCATTCCACAGATGGGGTGGGAGGAGGCCAGGTGGCCGGAGGGGAGCGGAGCGTCTTTATCCTGCTCCTTCCTTGGCGAGGCTCAGTCACGCCGCTCTGCTGAGAGCTGCAGCTCTGCCCGCCGCTCCCGCCCTGGTTGCTTTCCTCAGGGTCCCAAAGGTGCCTGTCCCCTCTCGCCCCGTCCACGTCCCAGGCCTGGAGATGGCAACGGCCCGTCCATTCTGGTTTCCCCACCGTGCTGACTTTCTCCTAACAGCCGCTCACACTCCTCTCAGCCGCCCCCACTTGAGCCTGTTTTGCATGAGAGACAACAAGGATCCAGGGAAGTTTTCGGAGGAGGTGGCATGGTGAGTGAGGGGACACGAATGGGGGAGAGTGACGAGTGCCACAGTTGGGGCAAACATCTCCAGATGGGTGCCAAGGCTTTGAGGTAGGAAGAGTTCGGTGGGGGTAGAGGGACCCACAGCTGGCCACCTGGGTGGCTGGACTGAGGTGCGGAGAGAACCAGGTGGGCGTGACAACGTGGGGTACGCAGGCCAGACACGCCCACCTGGTTGGCCGCACGGAGCTGCGGCCTGGTGAGTCCGGCTGCCCTAAAGCAAAGGCGCCCTCCGTTTTAGAACGCTAGCTGGCCAGAGGTGTCTGATGGCGGCAGGAGGACAAGTTTAGCCTTTGTCTAATTCTGCTGCTAGGGTAGGAGATGGAACAAAAAACAGGCCTGAAATTCCACCATTAGCAGCTTCGGAGTCAGACAGACTTTATTCTGTTTACTTTGAAAACACCTACGTGGCGCTTGGGCAGCATCCGGGACTGTTCTAAGTGCATTTCAAATAATCGATTATTGTCTCCACGAGGAAGCCCGAGGACGGAGCTGGTGAGCAGGGAAGCTCCAATTCAAGCCAAGATGGCCTGGAGCCAGACCTGCCCCGTCCAAGCTGACCAAGCTGCTCCTGACCGAGTCCCATCCAGACTCTGCCACTTACAACGTGTGCCTCCCTTTCCACATCTAAAATGAGGTTGAGGCCAGGCGCCGTGGGTCACACCTGTAAGCCTAGCACTGTGGGAGGCCCAGGCAGGTGGATTGCTTGAGTTCAGGAGTTCGGGACTCTTGCAAGAGCAAGACCCTTCTCTTCTAAAAGTAGCAAAACTAACGAGGCATGCTTGCTGGTGCTTGTAGTCCCAGCTTCTTGGGAGACCAAGAGTTTGAAGTTGCTGTGAGCTATGATGCCACAGCACTCTATCCAGGGTGCCAGAGTGAGACTCTGTCTCAAAGAAAAAAAGAAGAAGAAGAAAAGGGGATGGAAGGTTGGGTAGAAGCATCCTTAGGCTACCTGCACTTTCAAAGGAAGTTCAACAAAGCCATCAGGAGGTCCTTGAGCCAAAGTCAGTACCGGAGTTCTGGGTCTCAAGAACAGGCTTGCTTTGCTATCACTGTCATTTTCAGTTAATTGACTGGAAGCAGTCAATGCCAAAGCCACAGGGGAGTTCAGAGCACAACAGCTGGGGTGTTTGGTCAGTTAAGCTCCCTAAGGGGCACATTTCATGGTCACCACACTAAAATTTGAATCCCGCCCTGTCACTCATTCTGTTATATGAATGACTTTATCCTCTAACCTCTCCGAGTCTCAGTTTTATTGAAAAGTACCAATTTCCTTGCCTGGTACTTAGATATCAGTGGTTAACAATCACTTTGGCAACATTGCACATATATTGAAATATGCATATCTGTTAGTCACCCAGCCCTAACTCTAAATTTCATCACATAGAATACTGGGAAAACTTGTGGTTGAATGGAAAAAGTACTTATGAAATTTCCCAAGTTCTGTCTTAAATATTACCTTTTTGATGAAGGCGTCCTCAGCCACAAGTCAATATTAGTCACATCTGTGTTTCCATCACATAGGTATTCTCAACATGAGAAAGTAGGTATAAGAATCTTTATTATTTGAAAAATACTCTGAAGCCAGGTGCTCATGCCTATAATCCTAGCACTCTGGGAGGCCAAGGAAGGAGGATTGCTTGAACTCAGGAGTTCGAGACCAGCCTGAGCAAGAGTGAGAGGCCATCGCTACTAAAAAAAAAAAAAATAGAAAAATTAGCCAGGCGTTGTGGTGGGCACCTATAGGCCCAGCTACTTGGGCTGCTCAAGCCAGTGGATTTTACTTGAGCCCAAGAATTTGCAGTTGCTCTGAGGTAGGCTGAGACTATGGCATAATACCCTGAGTGACAGAGTGAGACTCTGTCTCAAAAGTAAAAATGAAAAGTACTCTGCATTCATCATTGCTTTGACATTTGAGGCCATTTAAAAATAACGCAAATAATTTTAATTCCTAGACTACGACACACTGAATCACCTCTCTACTACAAAACTCCCATAAATGCCACATAAACTGTACATAGTATTCTCTGCATGCACAGCTTCAGATTCCTCACATGCATAGCCGAGATGAAAAGAAACGGATGGAAATCCCCAGAAGGCAAACTGGGGAAGGAAGATAAAGCCAGAGCAGTAAGTCCATGAGCTGACCTTTGACTTCCCAGCAGAGAAACATTGTACCTGCTGGGCTCAGAAACCTCAGGCCTTACTGCCAGCAGTAGAGGCCCTGGCCTGTGCCATGTGGAGAATGGGAACTTGGCGGCACTATCCCCCCAAAACACACACACACAAAGGCTACTCCCACAGAGAAAGAATAGACCAGAAAATTTTCTACTACCACTGTAGAAGGGTACATGCAATAGGAGGGTTCTTTGTCTTGACCTCAGCTCTGGGTGTGTGTAGGACAAGGGCAGTGGGTAAGGATGAACCTCCCTTGAAAATGTATAAATATGGGTGGTGCCCGTAGCTCAGTGGGTAGGACGCTGGCCACATACACTGGGGCTGGTGGGTTTAAACCCGGCCAGGGCCTGCTAAACAACAATGACGACTGCAACAAAAAAATAGCCCGGGATTATGGCAGGCACCTTTAGTTCCAGCTACTTGGGAGGCTGAGAGTTGGAGGTTGCTGTGAGCTGTGATGAAACAGCACTCTACTGAGGGCGACATAGTGAGACTCTGTCTCAAAAAAAAAAAAGAAAGAAAGAAAATGTATAAATATAAGCCTAATAATCTTTACAGACAAAATACGTGGGTCTTTAATCTCTTTATGGACAAAATACGTGGGTCTTATGATAGTTTTGAGATACACAAAAATCAAGAAACATAAAATCTGCACAGATGGAAACAAATGAAGCCCTCCCAGCAACACCAGTAAGCGGAGCAAGTTGAAACTTACACAGGTGAATCAGACAGGCCGCTGTCAGCGGTGTTTCATGGAAGTGAAATAACGGACCATAATACAGTCTGTCTCATAACTGTCATAGTGACCCAAATATACTTGATCCAGGATGCTTCCCAACTGCCAGCTAAGACATTAACTTACAATTTTGTCTAGCACCTCTAGGGCACCTAGAAGAAGCAAATGTAACTTTGGCAGGCATGCCCTCAGCCCAAGCCTCACGGGATTCCACATGTATCACCCTGCTGAAGATGAGTGTACAATCCCAAAGTATAAAACGCAAAAACAATGCAATCTAAACAAGATTGAGATGCAACAGAGCTACCTAGAAATTCATCTAATGGAGCCATCAGATAATGTTTGAAAAATAAATTTTAAAAAGATTAAGGATGCAGAATAATGAATAAAAGCAGAATAATAAAAGGACACACAGATATAAATGTATATGAAAAGAAAACTAAAAATGGAATATATAGCTATAAATTTGAAACTCAAAGGATGGGTTAAAGTACAGGTTAGACAAACATGAAGAAAGAATGTGTGAATTAGAAGATAGATCTTTGGAAATTATATGGAAGGAGGCATGAAGAAAATGGAGAAAATAGTAAAGATGGTTTAAGAGAATGTGAGGATCCCACAAAACAATTACTAGGAATCGTACAAGGAGAGACTGGAGAAAATGGGAGAGGCAATATTTTGAAAGATAGTTGCTAGAATTTTTTTGAAATTAATGCAACACAAAAATCATTAGATTCAGATAGCACAGAATTCAAGATAACCTATATTTTTTAAAAAGAGACATACTTTAGTGCCTGTGGCCCAAGGAGTGCCGGCCAGAGGTGGTGGGTTCAAACCCGGCCTCGGCCAAAAATTGCAAAAGTAAATAAATAAATAAATACAAATAAAATCTATATTAAAAAGAGAGAGAGAGACATGGTTAATAACAATGGGAAATACCGAGATACCTGCTTCTTTACACCCCTACAATTGCATATGTAATGCTTCCCTGTGGTTAGACATACAGCAGGAATCACTTCTTCTTGAGATTGGCACTCCCAGGACTTAGCACCAAGTTCTGGATGATGGATGAATGGACAGATGGCTATATGGCTAGATAAAAGACAATGGCCACATATACTCTGGAACACATAGTTTGAATCAACCTAGTGTGAGGGCCAAATACTTTCCTAATATATAACATTTACATGGGGTATGTAAATTATATTTATGTAATACTCAACATTTTTTATCTTTTTAATTTTTCGATTGTACTTGTTTCATAAAATTTTAGGGAGATTTTTGTAAGAGAAATATAAGTAAAATTATCATGGTAACACTTCTGAACCATTAGTTTCTGGACACTAAGTAACCCCCTAAAATCTGAGGAGTTCTGTCATTCTTCAAGTCTAAAACGTCTACTTCTTTCGAAGTTTCCTCCCTTCTATTTTCTTTCTTTTAGGGCCCCTATTTCTTGGAGTTGTTCCTGTTGATTTTTCTCTAATATGTCCCATCTTTTTGTCTTTCTGCTTGATGTCGTGGGTGCCTTCCCTAACCTCAGAGTCTTTCATTGCATTTTAAATAGCAGTCACTACAATTTTATCTCATTATGTTTACTAAGTAGTGCTGCTTCTTAGCAAAACACTCTTGTGGGTATATTCACTGCTTACACCTGAATACATTAGAGTTTTAAATTTGTTTTTTCTTGGATGATGGAAATGTTTCACACCTTCACGAGTGATGGTTACCCAGCTCTAAAAAAATTCAGTGAACTGTACTTAAGAGTTGTGCATTTCATTACCGGTCATTCTACCCTTTAAAACTTTGACTTCACTGTTGTAGGAGGAATGAGACTACAAGTGGATCTATGTTTTGGTGGACCCAAAGCGTTTTTTATAAGTTACAAATACAAAATTGGATTTGAAAGTGAATAGATATTAGGGTGGCACCTGTGGCTCTGTCAGTAAGGCGCCGGCCCCATATACCGAGGGTGGCAGGTTCAAACCCGGCCCCGGCCGAACTGCAACCAAAAAATAGCCGGGCGTTGTGGCGGGCGCCTGTAGTCCCAGCTACTGGGGAGGCTGAGGCAAGAGAATCGCTTAAGCCCAGGAGCTGGAGGTTGCTGTGAGCTGTGTGAGGCCACCGCACTCTACCGAGGGCCATAAAGTGAGACTCTGTCTCTACAGAAAAAAAAAAAAAAAAAAAGAAAGTGAATAGATATTTAGAATGATGAAAGAAATCAAACAAATGACAAGTTTTAAGATGCTGTCATATAGCACAGCCATTGTAAAATCCAAAAGAATCACATAATTATTTTTGTTATTTAACTGCCCTAATGCATCTCTATAATGTTTTGTCATACCTTTTTTTCGAAGGAGAGGGATGTACCTCTTTAATTCCCTCTTTATATGACATTTTGTATAATCCTTTTCTTTTCTTTTCTTTTCAGACAGAGTCTCACTCAGTGCTGTGGGCTAAATTGCTATGACACCATAGCTCATATCAACCTCAAACTCTTGGGCTCAAGCAATCCTCCTGCCTCAGCCTCCCAAGTAGCTGAGACTATAGGCACCTACCATGATGCCTAGCGAGATTTTTATTTGTTTTTCGTTTGTTTGTTTGTTTTCTATTTTTAGTAGAGACGGAGTCTCCCTCTTGCTCAGGTTGTTCTCAAACTCCTTAGTTTAAGCAGTGCACCCGCCTCACCTCAGCCTCCGAGAGTCCTAGGATTACTTGGGAGACCTACCATGCCCAGCCTCTTTTTCTTTCTTTCTTTCTTTTTTTTTTTTTCTAAACAGGATCTCCTATCACCCAGGCTAGAGTGCAATGGCATCATCACAGCTCACTGCAAGGTCAAACTCCTGGCCTCAGGGATCCTCCTGCCTCAGCCTCCCAAAGTAGCTGGATTACACATGGGAACTATTTTATTTTATTTTTTTTTAAGGGAGAAGACAAAGAGATTATTCAGTCTTATCTCTAGCATGGTAAACTGACATTTGGAGTTTTTTCCATTGAAGCCTTTTTTTATTAAACTTCATCTATATGCTTATGCATATAGGATAAGGAAAAGATTTTTTTTTAAATAAAATAATAACTGAGACAGGAGGATTGCCTAAGCTCACAAGTTTGAGACCAGCCTGAGCAAGAGAGAGACCCCTATCTCTAAAAATGGCCAGGCATTGTGGGGTTGCCTGTAGTCTCAGCTACTCGGGAGGCTGAAGCAACAGAATCACTAGAGGCCAAAAGTCTGAGGTTGCTGTGAGTGACAGACACCATGGCACTCTACAAAAGGCGAAAAAGTGAAACTCTATCTCAAAAATAAATAAATAAAATAATAAAAAATCATGATATCCGTTATAGTAGAAAAAGGACAAAAGTAATGGATGGCTTTTTTTAACGACAACAATACATTTTTAAAAGAGGGACAAGCTTTTGAAAAATTGCTTTCTAAAAGTAAACTGCAAAGTTCAGAGGTTGGTTTACACGGAAAATAACAATACCGAAGTAATTGGAGTTCTATTTATGCATGTTTACAATTACTGAGGTATCACTGTTTGCTGAGAAGCGGCCGTTTAAATGCAGAAGTATTATCACCAAGAATAGAAACACAATCTCTGTTGGAAGCAAAGTGAAGTGATTCTGAACCTTTATGAATTTACTCCTGAAATAACACGCAGGCTCATGCCTGTCATCTTGGCACGCAAGAAGGTGGAGGTAGGACCAACCTGAGCAAGAGTGAGATCCCAACTCTGCTAAAAATAGAAAAAATTAGCCAGGCACGGTTTTGCCTGCCCATAGTCGCAGCTACTCTGGAGGCTGAGGCAGGAGGATCGCTTGAGCCCAGAAGTTGGAGGCTGCAGTGAGCTATGATAACACCACTGCACTCTAGCCTGGGTGACAGAGCAAGACTCTATCTCAAAAAAGAGAACACAAATAATAAATAGATGGACAGATGGATGAATAACACTCATAGCTGAGTCAATGTATGCCTAGTGTTGATCGGTAAGTGCGAGTTTATCAAACAACTCCTATGGAGAATACAATGCTGGTTAAAGGATTAATAATTTTAAAAATTGGCTGATTAAATCTTACATATATATTGTGTTATAAAACCTTAATAACAGTAGTTATCAGCAGAAGGTTGTGTAGGAGAGGAATACTTCCTCAGTAACAGTGTTAAGAATTGCTGGCCCATAGCACAAGGTAGAATCGTGATGGAGGGAAGTCTCAGTGGAAAGAGACAGCAGCCTGAACCAATTGCTATTAAAATATCTTTTACAGGCTTGGCCCCTGTGGCTCAAGTGTCTAAGGCTCCAGCCACATACACCTGAGCTGGCGGTTCAAATCCAGCCCGGGCCACCAAACAACAATGACGGCTGCAACCAAAAAATAGCTGGGTGTTGTGGCAGGCGCCTGTAGTCCCAGCTACTTGGGAGGCGGAGGCAGAAGAATCACTGAGCCCAGGAGGTGGAGGTTGCTGTGAGCTGTGATGCCACAGCACTCTACCCAGGGTGACAGCTTGAGGCTCTGTCTCAAAAAAAACATTTTTTTAAAAATATATCCTTTACGAATTTGACAAAAATTTCAGCAAAATACATGACCATGTGAATAATCTGAAGACACACACCCCCACCCACCCCCTCCAGGGCTTTGGAAGAGGCCAATTCAAGCAAGGGGGACAGGAATCTTAAGCTTCCTCAGCTCTGATAACAGAGAGACACAGCGAGATCAACTCCTTCAACCATGAATTCAGAAGAGCGTAGAACTTTCCAGACCAGCTGATTCCTCACATGTTAATTGAGTGCCTGGAAGTTCAGACAAAATACTTGTTAATGATAGAATTTATTCCAAAAAGAAAACCACATTGACAGAAAAATCAAATTTATTTGAATTTCTATTCTTTAGAGCAAACAAAAATGAAAACATTGCTTCCTTAGTAAAGAACACACATTTTCTGGTGGAGACCACTAAAACTTGTTAATGATTTTCAGATGTGAACAAGTAAAAATGCTTATACTTTCTCATATTTGATACTCACAAACACTTTATTGAACTTATTTTACATCGTACCTAAGTATCATTTATTATCCTGTTATTAACTAAAGTTAAAGCGTTTTAAAAGGGAAAAACTAAGTGTATATGGAGAGACTGGTGGGAAGAATGCAGCCATTTTTCTAAGACCATGCTGCCTGGAGCCTGTTTCCTATTCAGTTCAAATGCCAGGCAGGATGGCTGCTTCCTCTGTTCCCATGGAAACCTCAGCCTTGCTGAAGTTCAAGTTAATTTCTTACTGCCATCTGCCTGTTGAGCTACAGGGTTTTCTGCAGCTAATACCATGCAGAGGCCTGATAGGAGAATGAAGTTTACTTAGCAACTCCCTGGGCTGTTTCCTTTAGGAGGTCAAGATGGAAAACAGACCCAGCTGAACCTTCATACTGAATTAGTGAGAAGGATGAAAGGGGTTAAAATGTACTGTGGAAGCGCTTTTAAAATGTTAATCACTCTTTAATGCAAATTGACTAGATGAGATATGAGGAACAGTTCTCATTACACTGGACCAAGTTTGTGAAATGTTTTACCATCTTTAAACTCTAAAATTGGCCAGATTTCTATTGCTTCTTGAAAATGTTAGTACTGTTTCTCATCAGTACGAGCTAGTGACCCATGAACCAGCTCCAGCCTGCAGACTTGGCTTTTTGGCCAGCAAAGTGTTTTAAAATAATGCTTGAATTAATTGCCAACATCTAGAAATTGGGAAACTCCATTTGAAAAGAACTCCAGAGTTCCCCTTTTTCTTGAAAACTTGGACACTGTGGCTGGCTGTGGACTCCTGCCGTGTGGAAGCCAGAGTCAGTAACAGCTGCCCCCTCCACCGGCCCCCGGAAGGGGAGTGGCTCTCCCATTTGTCACAGTCTCTGTCACTCCTTCCCAGGTTACATTTGCCTGCTTCATTCATGGGTGGTAGCTGTTTGGTCTCTGCAACATTTGCATCTACAATTCCTGCCATAAATTCAAGTAACATCCACTTCCTAAAAATAATACCCAAACTCCGAAGCTCAAACATGTCATGCTAGCTCATAGAATACAGTATTTCTACCAGCCTAACACACGGAGTAACAAAATAAATATTAATCACTTGTTGGCTTCTCTACCATCAATTATTTGATTTAAGTAATTGGCAGTGCTTTTTATTAAGAATCAACAAACATAAAACCACAGCGCGTCAGCCTTTCCATTTTCCACCTAATAGTATTTATGAACAATGACCTCACCTGTACTTGTTGCTTGCTTTCTGTGTGTGCTGTACAGCAACGACCTACCAAGCCGTTACAATGCTCCCCACTTTATAGAAGAGAAAACTGAGGCTTAGAAGGATGAGTGGATTACCCAAAGTCATATAGCTAGTAAATAACCAACTCGAGCTTTGCTCAATTCTGTCTGATTGTAAAACCTGTGCATTAAACCACTACTGCTATTATCCTCATTTTTGTTTGTGTCTTTACCAAAAGTTTAAACTGTTTTTAAAAAATGGAGACAATCTTACTCTGTCACCTGGCCTACGGTGCCATAACATCAGCCTAGCTCACAGCAACCTCCAACTCTTGGGTTTAAGTGATCCTCCTGCCTCAGCCTCCCGAATAGCTGGGACTACAGGTGCCTGCCACAACACCCAGCTATTTATTCTTTTCTATTTTTAGTAGAGATCAGATCTCACTGTTTCTCAGGCTGGTCTCGAACTCCTGAGCTGGAAGGATCTGCCTGCCTTGGCCTGCCAAAGTTCAAACTATTTCTTTTCTTAAGAAAATTGTTAGGGATTCATTGAGGGTACAAAGAATGAGGTTATACTGATCGCATTTGTTAAAGTCCCTCTTATACTTTTGTCCCACCCTCAATAAGTGTGCCATACACCATGACAAACTATTTCTTTTTTTTTTTTTTTGCAGTTTTTGGCTAGGGCCAGGTTTGAACCCGCCACCTCCAGTATATGGGGCCAGTGCCCTACTCCTTGAGCCACAGGCGCCGCCCCATCCCAACAAACCATTTCTCTTTTTTTTAGACAGAGCCTCAAGCTGTCACCCTGGGTAGAGTGCCATGGATGACAGCTCACAGCAACCTCCAACTCCTGGGCTCAAGCAATTCTCCTGCCTCCACCTCCCAAGTAGCTGGGACTACAGGCGCCCGCCACAATGCCCGGCTATTTTTTGGTTGCAGCTGTCCTTGTTGATTGCAGGCCCGGGCTGGATTTGAACCCGCCAGCTCAGGTGTATGTGGCTGGCGCCTTAGTTGATTGAGCCACAGGCACTGAGTCCCAACAAACTATTTCTATATCTAAATCTGTTTTAGAATATGTTCAGGATGAAAAACTAAAGGCTATGATGTGGTCCTTAACTTCAAGTAGTATAGAATGTCACTGAGAACCATTGCTTTAGCAGGCATTATTATCTACACCAGTGGTCTCCAATCTGGGGCTACAGATCAGCACACCTATCCATGCAAAAATTGTCTTCCATGTAACCAGTCCCTGCAGCCAAAAAGGTTGGGGACCACTGATCTATACTGCCCACAAACAAATAAACATGCAATTACAATATAGCATGATGTGTGTTATTATAAAGGAAATAGAACTGTGATAACACAAAGAGTTGAAGCAGGAGTCACCAGAAGGAAAAGTATGCACAGAGCCATTTGGCAGTACAAGAGAGTCTGGTGCTTTGAGAAAACTGAAAGTAGTTGGCACGAGCTAAAAACAGAACAGACATGTCACAAAAATGATTAGTACTATTGGCCAACAATGTGGTAGGATAATATTCTGAAACTGGTATTTACTGCATTGAGCAGCTCCGTGTTCCAGAATGACCACCTCAGGGAAGTGATGGTGTGTCAAATGGAACATTTCACACCTTCACAGTCCCTCCTAAGTGCCAGCCTGCCTGTGTCCCAAAAGAGACCTGAGAAAGAGTGAGGTGAGCTGCCAGAACCGAAAGATCCTTATGGACAAGAATAAGGGATGTCTTCCTGTCCCTGCATCCTGCAGGGATGAAAGAGCAAGGACCAAATGGAAAGATGGCCACCTCACGTCAGTAGATACCAGGGTGGAAAGGGTGACACGGCCAGTCAGCCGGGCCTCCAGCCACACACCCCGACACCCATGCCCAGTGCCTTAACATTTAGTCCCTGGAATTTGGCCGTGATACAGGGACAACTGTATGAGACTGAGATTGATTTTCCATCTCCCCAGTGAAGACTCAAAAGCTGAAAAAAGTAGTTTGGGTACAGAGAAATAAACAGTGCCTTTGCACCTGACTTGTGGAATAAATATCACCTTTTCATGCCAATAATCACAGAAATACAAGTTATAACAAAATCTCATCTGTAAGCCTACACAGTAGCTCATGCCTGTAATCCTAGCACTCTGGGAAGCCAAGGCAGATGGATTGCCTGAGCTCAGGAGTTCAAGACTATCCTGAGCAAGAGCGAGGCTCCATCTCTATTAAAACTAGAAAACTTGGGCGGCACCTGTGGCTCAGTCGGTAAGGCGCCGGCCCCATATACCAAGGGTGGCGGGTTCAAACCCAGCCCCGGCCAAACTGCAACCAAACAATAGCCAGGCATTGTGGCGGGCGCCTGTAGTCCCAGCTACTCAGGAGGCTGAGGCAAGAGAATCACTTGAGCCCAGGAGCTGGAGGTTGCTGTGAGCTGTGTGAGGCCACGGCAATCTACCGAGGGCCATAAAGTGAGACTCTGTCTCTACAAAAAAAAAAAAACTTAGGGCCAGGCTCAGTGGCTCATGCCTATAATCCTAGCACTCTGGGAGGCCAAGGCAGTTTGATTGCCTGAACTCACAGGTTCCAGACCAGCCTGAGCAAGATGGAGACCCTATCTCTAAAAATAGCCAGGCACTGTGGTGGGCACCTATAATCCTAATTACTCAGGAGGCTGAGGCAAGATGATCGCTTGAGCGCGAGAGTTTGAGATTGCTGTGAACTATGAAGCCAGGGCACTCTACCCAGGGTGACTGAGTAAGACTGTCTAAAAAAAAATAATAAAATTAAAAAAAATTATTGTGGTAGCTTTATACTTACTAACATATTCAAAGCTTGTAATACGTATACAGTTAAAAAGAAGAAAAACTTACTGTGTATATTATGATGAAATTCTTCTAAGTCTATACTTACGTTTGCATAGAAAAAGTCTATGAAGACTTTCTCCAAAGTATTAACAGTAATGATCTTTGGTTGACATGATTGTGAGTAATTTAAATTCTGCAGCCGTTTGGCTACTTTGTGTTTTCTAATTATCTTATAATGCACATGGATTACTTGTGCTATTGATTTCTTTATTTTATTTAAAAAATAGAAAGTAGGCCAGGCAGGGCCGGGCAAGGTGGTTCATGCCTGTAATCCCAGCACTCCGGGAGGCCGAGGTGGGTGGATTGTTTGAACTCATGAGTTCGAGACCAGCCTGAGTAAGAGTGAGACCTCGTCTCTAAAAAATAGGCATCGTGGGGGCGTCTGTACTCCCTCCTTGGGAGGCTGAGGCAGGAGAATTGCTTGACCGCAGGCGTTTAAGATCGCTGTGAGCTATGATGATACCCAGGGAGACAAGAGTGAGACTCTGTCTTGAAAAAATAAAAAATAAAACAAAATAAATAAAACATAGAAAGTAGTTGAGATCAGCTGAAACATACCAGGACCATGGCTGAATGACACAGGTTGGAAATGAGAACCGAGGACTCAGACCACAAGCCCACGTCAATAGGGATTTTTCCCAACATTCTAGGAAATAACTATAAAAATAACTGAACCATTTCTCTCAGCAGGCAGCGAGAGACCTTGAGAATTAATACTAGACTCAATATCTCAACATTTTAATTCTCATGTAAATGGCTCAATGGCTCAAGTACAGATAATTTATTTTCCTTTGCTATGTTGCCGAGGCAACAAAATAGACTGGCATTTCTTTAGATGGTTATTATCTGATCTCCATCCAAAATACCACAACTATTATCTATAAAGCCGGTTCTCCTATTTTTATTTAGAGCCAGCCCAGTTGGGGACCCCGCATGGCAGAGATTTTCAAAGCACAGCAGGTTCCCTTTCTGGTGCCCTCCTCCCTGGAAAGAAGGGACTTGAGGCTTGAAATGTCCTCCAGGAGATTCCAATATGTCCCCGCCAGACACACCTGGTCTGATCCATACTATTCTGTTGTAAAAGACCACAAGACGGACCATATTAAAGGCTTTTTCTTGGTTTAACATTTGCATTGGTTTCCTAAAATTGCTCTAACAAATTTCTACAAACTGGGGGGCTTAAAACAACAAAAATTGATTCATGCTCTCACAGTTCTGGAAGCCAGAAGCACAAATTCAAGGTTGCAGGAGAGACCACACTTCTCTGACAGTCTAGGGGAGAATCCTAGCCAGAAGCTCCAAGCCTTCCTTGATTTGTGGCAGAATAATTGCAATTTGTGTTTCTGCCTTCACATGGCTGCGTTTCCTGCCTGTCTCCCTCCTTTTCCTTATAAGGACACCAGTCATTGGATTTAGGACTCACCTGAGATCAGTTCTTATCCTGAGATCTGTAATTCATTCACATCTGCAAAGAACTTATTTCCAAATAAAGTCACACTTGCAATTTCTTAGGAGTTAGGACTGGGCATGTCTTTTGGGGGAATACAGTTTAACCCACTATAACATAACACCTGTATATAATTTTCTTCTTGGTTAAGAAGCTAATTACAGTTACCACTAACATCTATTAAGAGCTTACTCAGGCAACATGCTAAGCATTTTGCAAACATTATTTCAATAAGTTACACCCCACCCACCTTACTCTCCTCAACTCCCAAATATCCAGTTTCTATTTCTTGGTCTTCTGATAAAGAGAAGCATTTCAGAATTCCTGCCAGTGCATAAAGCAACAGCTTTCACAAGTCAGAAGAATTGCCGCTCCTAGACAATCACTAGTACGACCTGTTTGGTCACTTTTTGAAGCTGTAAGGCTAGACTTACACTTGGTGGCAATACCAATGGAATCTGCAAAACTCAATATGATACCAGGCTCTTTTTTAAGAAGACAGTATCTGTCAGCTTCCCGACTTACATCAAATGCCTTTGTCAAGCTAGACCATCATCAAGCATACTGGTTCTTTTTTTTCTTTTTCTTTTTTTTTTTTTTTTTGAGACAGAGTCTCATTATGTCGTCCTTGGTAGAGTGCCATGGTGTCACAGCTCACAGCAACCTCCAACTCCTGGGCTTGAGCAATTCTCTTGCCTTAGCCTCCCAAGTAGCTGGAATTACAGGCGCCCCCCACAGCACCCAGCTATTTTTGTTTTTGTTGTTGTTATAGTTGTCATTGTTGTTTGGCAGGCCGGGGTTGGGTTCAAATCTGCCAGCTCTGGTGCTTGTGGCTGGCGCCCTAGTGGCTGAGCTACAGGTGCCAAGCCTGATTCTTTTTTCTTTAATTTCAAGTTAATGTGAGTACAAACAACCAAGTCACTGCATTTGTATTTATTAGGGAGAGTCCCTCTTGTAGCTGTGTCCCACACCCAAAGGGTGTGTCATATACCCTTACATGGTACCCACTAAGTGGGAACACGCCAATCCCCTCCCTTCTTCCTCTCTGCCCCCTCCCTCATGTCTCCTCCCTCCATGGCAAATGGAATGCCTGGTTTCCAGGCATTAAGTGGGAATCCCTGCCACTTAAATTGAATTGAGTTTTTCTCTTATGTGGGCGTGTATCAGACCGTCTACAGACTTCATATTAGTATTGAGTACATTGAATATTTGCTTTTCCATTCTTGTGATACTTTACTAAGAAGAATGTGTTTCAACTCCATCCAGGTTACTACAAAACATGTAAAGTCTCCATCCTTTTTATGGCTGAATAGTATACATGTATACTCCATGGTATACATTTACCACAGCTTGTTACTCCATTCCTGGGTTGATGAGCATTTAGGTTGTAACTACATCTTGGCAATTGTAAATTGAGCTGCAATAAATAATCTAGTGCAAATGTCTTTATGATAAAATGATTTTTTTTTTCTTCTGAGTAGATGCCTAGTAAAGGAATTGTGAGCATACTGGTTTTTCCCAACTTTTTAGTATGAAAATTTTCAGACAGCAGAATTGAATTAGGAATCCATCTATCCTCTCAATCCATGAATCATCTTAATTTTCTCCCACTAAATATTTCAGTATGCATAGCATTAAATCAGACCAGAACTCAAGCCCCCTGGAGGCAGGCAGAGCCCTGAAGACAGGAGAGAGAGAGGCAGTTAGTTGAGCGCACCCACTTGCTTCCTTCTTCCCATTCATTCCATTTGCCATGGGAGAGGTAAGAAGTGGTGAGAGAGGCCAGACGTGGGATAGTAGGGATCTCTCTCTGTAAAGAAACAGGAAGAGTAAGGACTGACTTGCCTTACAAAGGATACACTAAATGATATAATGAATGAACATCTTCAATAGCATCCCAGGACCAAATACAACGGTTTCTTGCCAGGCCCAACATGCCTGCCAAGCAATGAGTTGGGCTTAAGTAACTCCAGTGTGTTTCATTTTTTACAAATTTCCTATGACTGTCACCATGTCCATTTCTTTTTGTTTATTTATTTGCCTTTATCTTCATTCTCCCATACTCCAAAATAACATTCTCCATGCAAAGAGGAATATGGTGGCCTGTGGTGATGGACTCACATCCTAATAGCTTCCTGATCAAAAAAGAAAAAGAATTATTTCTAACCTCTGACTGAAAATTTTCAGGAAAGGTCTAAAACTGGGTCACGTGAAGTCAAGGGTGTGTAAAGAACAGTAATTGGCCCAGTTTGGGTCATGTATTCAAAGAAATAAGGTCTGTTATGGAAAGAATTTAAGGGTGCTGGGCCTCAACAGGAATACAAAGAAAATCCAATTTTCTAAGTCATTTATTTACATCCTTCCCCCCGCCCCCAAGTTCCACTTTATCAATAAACTTGATAAAAGTTGAAAAGTTGAAACTTCTTTGTTTTTTTTTTCTTTCTTGGAGAGAAAGTCTTACTCTGTTGCCCAGACTAGAGTGCCATGGCATCAGCCTAGGTCATAGCAACCTCAAGCTTCTGGGTTCAAATGATCCTCCTGCCTCAACCTCCCAAATAACTGGGACCACTTGTGCCCACCACTACTCCTGGCTAATTTTTCTGTTTTTTTAGTAGAGACTCCAGAACTCAAGCAATCCCCCGACCTTAGCCTCCCAGGGTGCTAGGACTGCAGGCATGGACCACAACACCCAGCCTGAAATTCCTATTGCTGTTATAGGTAGTACAGGGAAATTATCTCTAGCAAATAGTTTTTATATTATGACAGTTAGGGGCAGTGAGTCTTTTAATGATGTATTTAGACTAAATGAGCAATTAGTAAAAGATTGGCATGCTTTTATATAAAGGAATATTGGTAGTTTTTGCTAAGATTGATCATAATTTTTTTGTTCTTAATATTTTTGTTGAGTAAAACAGAAATTTTTACGGGTGAATGCAAACACTTAAAGGTCTTGGTATGAAGGAGGAGAATAAACTGTTTAACCTCTATGTAACCTTTTCTAGCATGTTTATTTAAACATTCTGCCAATGTTGATGTGATTCACTCAAGAATGTAACCCAGGTTCTGTACAGTTAGATAAAATTTATTTACAAATCTGTAGAACTTTGGTTGCCTTTGTAACAAACTTTAAGAAAATAAATGGAATGTGCAATGGCTTTAATCAAATAATGTCAACATTTAAAAGTAAAAACAAAATTGAGACAATTCTAACCCTTAACTCTGTTTTTCCAACTCAAAGATTTGACCAGTAGTCAAACGAGAAGATATTAGAACAGACACTGATAACACAAATCCAGTGTCTGTTACACCGACATCTCACTCATTCCTCCAACTTTAGTATCACTAATCAACCAATCCCATCAAAATCAAAATCAAACCCACCCAAAAGTCATTTGCTTTTGCAAAACTACAATCTTGTTTGTGACCGTGTTGGCAGAATGGAAATTCTATTTCACTTATCTTTCCCAGCACATGGGCTATAAAATCTCAAATGCCCTGACTTTCTCAAAATGACTATAAGCAATTGCAACTTGGGGGAACATACTTTAAAAAGTAATCAAAGGGGGGAATGAGCTATCAAATGGCTCCTCCATCAGATCTCTTCAGATATTCCATGTAGGGTTATTTTGGGGATGCCAAGTAAATTCTGGCTTAATCCTAACCCAAACGCTTCTGGAGCGCCCCAACTAAAGCTCCTCCATATGACTGTGGTTTGACTCTTTCTTGGACCCTTCCGATGCATACTCAGCCTTTCTGCCATGGGAAATCCCGTCTACCAGTCCTAAAAGCCTGGGAGAAGTTTTCCCACAACCAAGTGAGCCCTGTTTGCTGGATCCACTGGGAAAGAAGATAGTTGAGTTGGACTGTTGAAGCATAACAGGAAAGCAGTTCGTCTCGGTTCCTGTACCAGGAAACAGCTCCGGGTGCCAAGACTAATTCCCCTGCCAAGACCCCAATCATATGGAGTTTGACATTCTGTGTTAATCCCACTGCTACTGAGGAATAAAGCTTCGCAAAAAACGTTTCTAAAGTGCATCCTGTCCAGCACAGAGCCTTGAGCAGACAGAGGAACCTTTGTCCCTGCTTGGATCATGTGGTGGACAAAGGCCTCCAGTCATAATTTCCTTCTCATTTTGGACATGCAAATCAACAACAACAGAAAAAAATAGAAAAATAAATGCAAGACATTAGAACATTGGAACCACTAATTCAGACCAAATGGCAATCTATTCAGCCCTATATTTTGTTTCTGAGAGTGGAAACTAATGAATGCTTGAAGGAATGAGGTGGTTACTCCTCACAATGTAAAGCCCAAGAGGTAGTGATGGGCCTCAAGTATCTCTAACTGCCCTTAATTGCAGCTTTGGAGGCCTCCTAAGACTAACTCTGCCATACAACGTTTCTGCCTTGAGCCCCAAAGACTGTCCTGCAGAGTCATCACTGTTCAAGGGGTTAACTCACAAATTCCTCCGTCTCTTACTTCCTCCTCTTCCTCTTGGAGGTACTTCAACACTGTTGTTTTGTTTTGGTTTAGCCTCTCCATTTTAGGAATTTTTTTTAAATTATTTATTTATTTATTTATTTTTAGAGACAGAGTCTCACTTTATGGCCCTCGGTAGAGTGCTGTAGCATCACAGCTCACAGCAACCTCCAGCTCTTGGGCTTCAGCGATTCTCTTGCCTCAGCCTCCTGAGTAGCTGGGACTACAGGCATCCGCCACGCCTGGCTTTTTTTTTTTTGGTTGCAGTTTGGCCGGGGCCAGGTTTGAACCCGCCACCCTTGGTATATGGGGGCTGGCACCCTACCCACTGAGCCACGAGCACCGCCCAGCCACTCCATTTTAATGCACTGATAACTGCTTCTGGATTCTAACCCAAATTCCATTTCTTGGTTTGTAAACCCCTATCCTTCTGACAGTTTTTTGTCACAAACACAATGGGAGCCACCTGCTACATTTGCATCTGCACTGCACCCAGGTGGGTCATCCCAGGTGTAGCCTAATCTTCCAGACATACTCTCTCATGTAAGAGAAGTGCACTCCCCCTTTCCTTATTTGCAGCAAACTACTTAAAGTGTCTAAGTCAGTTGTTTTCAATGTTGGCTGCACACTGGGATCAAGTGTGAAGTTTTAAGGACCCGTTATGCCTGCATTTCACACCTAGCGTCTGGCTTAATGGGTATAGCACAGGGATTCCTCCAAAATTCCAAAGTGGAGAATTTCTAGATTTGGAAGACACACATCAGTTCAAGCCAATTTAGCTCTTCTCCACATCTGTGTTTGGCTGGGCATGGTTGATCATGCCTTTAATTCTAGCACTCTGGGAGGTCGAAGCAGATCACCTGAGGCCAGGAGTCCCAAACAAGACGAAAACATCATCTCTACAAAAAATAGAAGTAATTAGTGGGTCCCGATGGCTCATGCCTATAATCCCAGCACTGTGGGAAGATGAGGCAGGTGGATTGCTAGAACTCAGGAGTTCAAGACCAGCCTGAGGGTGGCACCTGTGGCTCAGTGAGTAGGGCGCCAGCCCCATATACCAAGGGTGGCGGGTTTGAACCCAGCCCCGGCCAAACTGCAACAACAATGAAAATAGCCAGGCGCTGTGGCGGGTGCCTATAGTCCCAGCTACTCGGGAGTTTGAGGCAAGAGAATCGCCTAAACCCAAGAGCTGGAGGTTGCTGTGAGCTGTGATGCTACAGCACTCTACCAAGGGTGACAAAGTGAGACTCTATCTCAAAAAAAAAGAACCAGCCTGAGCAAGAGTGAGACCCTGCCTCTACTAAAAATTGATTGAAAAACTGAGGCATGAGGATCCCTTGAGCTCAGGAGTTCGAGGTTGCTGTGAGCTATGATGACACCATGGCACTCTACCGAGGGCAACAGAGTTAGAAAAAGAAAAAAGAAAAGAAAAGAAAAAATTGGCCAGGCATGGTGGTGTGCACCTGTAGTCCCAGCTACAAGGAGGCATTGCTTGAGACAGGAGAATTGCTTGAGCCCTGGAGTTTGAGGTTGCAGTGAGCTATGATGATGTCACTGTACTCTTTAGACGAGATGACAGAGTGAGACTTTGTCTCCAAAAAAGGAAGGAAGGAAGGAAAAAAAAAAAGACCAATTAGCCAGGGATGGTTGTGCACACTTACAGTTCCGGCTACTCTGAAGGCTGAGGCAGGAGGATCATCTGAGCCCAGGAGTTGGAAATTGCAGTGAGCTGCGATGATGACACTGCTCTAGTGTGCGAGTTCTGGGGCAATAGAGCCACAGTCTGCCTCAAAAAATAGAAAAAAAAAAAACTCCTTAGTATGACTTATTTTGTTTTTGAGCCAATCTCACTTTGTCACCCTGGGTAGAATGCTGTAGCATCACAGCTCACAGCAACCTCAAACACTTGGGCTCAAGCAATCCTCTTGCCTCAGCCTCCTGAGTAGCTGGGACTATAGGCCTCTGCTGCAATACCCGGCTATTTTTAGAGATGGGGTGTCGCTCTTGCTCAGGCTGGTCTCCATCTCCTGAGCTCAAGTAACCCACCCACCTTGGCCTCCCAGAGTGCTAAGATTACACCTGGCATTTTTAGTATGACTTCTCACAGAATATTTCTGTCCTCTTGATTATTTTAACAGTTGCTCTCAACTTACTAAAGTGTGTCAATGTTAATTTGGACAGGTGAAATGAATAATTGATACCATTTCAAGTGAATAGAAATGATCATATTATAAGCTTCTCAAAGGAAGGGAGATGTCTATTCATTTTGTATTTCCATGGAAACCTACCACGGTACTTTGATCAAAGTAGGCACTTAACACATATTTAGAATAACCTGCATATGAGGTCAGCTTCTAATTTTTAAAATATTTGTGATATGTATGATGTGCAATAGTTGAAAAATGCTTTAAGGGGAGTAGCCAGTATTTTTTCAATTGATTCTTTGTTAGCAGCTCTAGCAGGATATAAATCACAGGCCGTACAATCCACCAATCGGAAATATTCAACTCTGGCCAGGTCTGGTGGCTCACGCCTATAATACTAGCACTCTGGGAGGCTGAGGTGGATAGGTTGCATGAGCTCAGGAGTTTGAGACCAGCCTGAGCAAGAGTGAGACCCCATCTCTACAATAAAAAAAAAGAAGAAGAAGAAGAAAAACTAGCCCAGAGCTGTGGTGGGTGCCCATAGTCTCAGGTACTTGGGAGATTGAGGCCAGAGGGTCCCTTGAGCCCAGGAGTTTGAGGTTGCTGTAGCTATAAAGCCAAGGCACTGTAGCCTGGGGCAATGGTGTGAGCCACTGTCTCAAAAACAAATAAATAAATCAAACATACATAACACAATGGTTTTAGTATATTCACAAATTTGGGTGACCATCACCACAATCAATTTTAGAACATTCATTACCCTAAAAGGAAACCCAGCTCTCATTAGCAGTCACTCTCGTTTCTTCCCCAGTCCCCTAAGCCCTCAGCAACCACGAATCTATTTTATGTCTCTATAGATTTGCCTGTTGTGACGTTCTTACATATGGAATTGTGCAGTTTGAGGTCTAAATATCAGGCTTCTTTCACTTCCCATAAATGCTCTCCACGTTCATTCAATGATATATCCCCTTTTAGCATTTCATTTTTATTGTTTTGTTTTTTTTTTTGAGACAGAGTCTCCCTATGTAGAGTGCTGTGGCATCACAGCTCACAGCAACCTCAAACTCCTGGGCTTAAGCAATTCTCTTGTTTCAGCTTCCCAAGTAGCTGAGACTGCAAGTGCCCACCACAACACCCGGCTATTTTTTGTTACAGTTGTCATTGTTGTTTAGTAGGCCTGGGCCAGGTTCAAACCCCCCAGGTTCAAAACCACTTGCCTCTGTGTATGTGGCTGGTTCCCTAACCATGGAGCTACGGGCACGGAGCCTTTATTGCTAATTAGTATTTCTTTTTTTAAAATGTTTTTCCCTTCTGAGTACGTACATTTTCTTCAGCACTAACATTTCATTGTATGAATATCAAGCATTTTATTTATCCATTCATCAGTTGATAGACATTTGGATTATTTTCATTTTGGACTGTTATACATAACACTGCCGTGAGCATTTGTTTTCGGGTGGACATATGTTTTCATTTCTCTTGGGTATATTTGCAGGAATAGAATTGCTGCATCATGTGACAACTCTACCTTTAACTTTTCCAGAAACTGCCAGACTGGTTTCCAAGTTGGCTGCACCAGTTCACGCCGCTGGAACTCTATTACTCTCCTCCTTTCCTCCATTCAAGCATCTAGATCTTTCTTTTTCCATTGCCTCAAGAGAAGGATGAGACGGGTTAAAGAAGAAACAAAGGCGTGTCCTGATGACTTGCTTTTCCAAAAGGCTACACCCTTAGGGGACCAGTGAGAAACTCACAGAATAAACAAAAGGGATTAGAGAGGACTTCCCTCATTCCACTCCACCCAGATCCTCAATGAAAAGGAAAGTTTCCTCCAGGGCTGGGAAGAGAACCAGAGGCCAGAAAGAAGAGATAAGACAGCTGTTAGCAGTCCCAGTTGGCAGCTGTTGGATGAGCCACAGGCTTTCCTAAGTAAGCAGAAGCACAAAGCTCAAAGCTCAGGGAGGAAATTGCTGGGTAGGGAATCTAAGCTCCTACGTCTTTAGAGAGGTCTTGCAGACATTTCCTCACCCCACCATGGCAAGAACAACAGATGGTTCAGCCACACTCAAAGCTGACACAGAAGGGCTAGGTTGGCAGGAATGAAGGACATCTCAATGGTAACACACAGAAAGGAGGGACTGTGGGCCTACACCCTAACACCAAGGAACTACGCACGCTTCCAGGAACTTAGACTTAATCTCAGAGGTAAGAAGTGATGAAGGGACCCCAAACTGATTAAGATTGATTTTCTACCAGTCTAGCAAGATATAAGCTCAAAATTAAAATTAAGTCTTGTTTTGGCAAAGAGAAGTCATATTTTCAAAGTATCCATTGAGATTAGTATTCGCCACGTAAGATTAGAAAAAAGACTAAAGAAATCAAATGTTCAGTAAATACGTTAAAAGACACACCCACTACTGAAAGCACCATGTGCAGAAAGCAGGTCAAACACAATAAATTCTTCTAAACTGCTGGTAGAGTGGTGGGTGGGAACTACTGCTTTGGAAAACAAGATGGCAGTCATTAAATTGAACAGTGGTAGAACCTGTGACCCAGCAATTGCCTTCCTCGATATATACACCCCCTAGACAACTCTTGCAGAGCTGTGCCAAAAAGTATGCAAAAGAATATTCACTGTAACGTTCGCAATGCTATGTAATGGTAAAAATAAATTTAAAACAAGTAAGTGCCAATGGGGGAATGAATAAAAAAAAGTGCCACATGTATTCAAAGGAATCCTATACAGCCTTGCTACTCAAAATGTGATTACTGAGCAGCAGGTTGTCTTTGTCAATGGAAAAGATGTCATACTGTATAAAATAATTTAAAGAGGTTTTAGTCTGAGCCAAATTTGAGGACCAGGACCCAGAGCTGCACCCAAGAAACTTTCAGCAAGCAGACTTGCTGTGGTGGGGTTACAGTTTGGTTTTATACATTTCAGGGAGGCAGGAATTACAAGGAAAGTCATAAATCAATACATGGAATGCATACATTGGCTTGGCCCAAATGGTGGGACATCTCAAAGTGAGGGCTTGCAGGTTACAGGTGGATTTAAAAATTCTTTAGCTGGCTGTGCTCTGTGGTTCAGGCCTGTAATCCTTGTACTCTGGGAGGCAGAGACAGGTGGATTGCTTGAGCTCAGGAGTTCAAGACCAGCCTTGCTGCAGAAAGACGGGGCACAATGGAGAGAACAAACAGCCAAAAACCATGTTTAAAAGAGCAAGGGCTTTCTTTCAGCGGGTTGAGCAAAGGCACAGAAGAATTCAAAATGGCGGTGCTCTCAGACTGGCTCTGACTTCTCCTTTTTATCCCCAGTCGAAAAGTTCTGGCCCTTTCTCATCGGTCAGTTTGAATCAAGCTGGAGAAGTGGGCCCGGGCTTTTACGGAAGGAAGCAAACATTAGTTTCCAGGTCGCAGGAAGTTAAGTTTCTACAAATTCCTAAAAGCTGAGTCACCACGGGAAGGACCTCACAGGTGTATCCTTGGGGTCTCCTTGAAAAGACCTCTGTTCTCTTAGACCTCACTTTTTCCAGGTATCCTCTCTCAGCCTGAAGAGGAGCGAGACCCTCATCTCTAAAAATAGGTATTGTGGTGGGTGCCTAGAGATTACTGTGAGTTATGATGCCACAGCACTCTACCAAGGGTGATAAAATGAAACTCTGTCTCAAAAAAAAAAAAAAAATGAATTTTAAAAACTGTTTAAAAATCAAACTTCTTTAGCTGAGAATTGGCTGGAAGAGTTAGTCTTTGCCTAATAGGCCAGAAGTCAACAAAAAGGACACTTGAATTAAGATAAGGGTCTATAAATCAGAGACAAACTACCAGACTGTGCCCTGAATCAAGAGATTTGTTATGCAGGTTGAAGACCCAGCTAGTAGGTTGTGCATAGCCTTAGGCCTGTTGGTGAGTCACCAAGCACATTTCCAAGAAGGGGAGGGGGCATGTTGAGGCATGTCTGATCTCCTTTCTCCGAGCTAGCAATTCAGTTTTAGGGATCCCCTTGGCCAAGAGGAGGTCCAGGCAATCAGTTGCGAAGATTTTAATTTATTTCACAACTTCACCTGAGAACTCCAGAGCTATCGAATCAAAATCTGTATTTTTTATTTTACCTTTTTGGACTTATTTATTGACACACCGAACCTGTATTTTAACAAGACCCTGGTGATTTGTGTGCCAATTAATGTTGAAGAAGTGCTGTCCTGTGCAGTTAAATGAATGAACTAGGGCCACTGTGTCAACTTGGACAGCTCTCAAAACATAATATTAAGAGAAAAAAAAAATACAAGTTACCAAACAGTACGATATTTAGGTCATTTATATAAAATTTGAAAACATGTACAAAAATGCTACATACTTTTATGAATACACTCCTTCGTACTAGACAGAAGGCCATGCAGGGAATTTTAGAAACACCAAATCCTGGATACTGGTTATTTCTGGAGGGATTAGAGAGGATTAGGAAGCTGTAGAGGGGACTTCAATTGCAATTATAATTATTATTTTTTAAGCTGCAGGGAAAATACACTTGGGTTTCTTATTTTTTAATTTTTTTATCTTCTAGAAACATTTTTATTATTACAGGTACGTACTAGTTGTATATATTGAAAGGGTACGCGTGATGTTTTGATATAAGCTTACAATGTGTATTAATCAAATCAGGGTAATTGGGTTATCTATTACCTCAAGCGCTTATCATTTCTTTGTGTTAGGAAGATTCCAATTCCACTCTGTTAGTTATTTTAAAGTATGCCCCAACTTAATGTCGGTTATGGTCATTTCATTGTGCTATCAAATATTCTTCCTTCTACCTAACTATATTTCTGTACCCATTAACTATCCCCACTTTATCCCCCACCTTCTGCTACCCTTCTTAGCCTCTGGTAATCATCATTTTACCCTGTATCCATGAGATCTATATATTTTTACATACCTAAAATTTTTACTTGTACAAAAAGTTTTTTTTTAATAGGGTTTATATCTGGGTAGGTGATTTTTACTTTCTTCTGAATATTTTTTGTATTTTCCACATTTTTTATAATGGCCATGTATTGCTTAGATGACCCAAAAAGCAATCTTTTAAGTTATATTGACTTCTAATTTTATTTATTTTATTTATGTGTGTGTGTGACGGTCTTACCCTGTCACCCCTTGGCCTAGCTCACAGCAACCTCAATCTCTTGGGCTAAAGGGATCTTCTTGCCTCAGCCTCCCAAGTAGTTAGGATTACAGGCACCTGCCACAATGGCTAGTTTTTCTATTTTTAGCTCACTCTTGTTTAAGCTGGTCTAGAACTTGTGAGCTCAAGCAATCCGCCAGACTAGGCCTCCCAGAGTGCTGGGATTACAGGCGTGAGCCACCATGCCCAGTCCCTGTAATTTTATTCTTGATGAGTTAGGCAACTCTTCACTTAGAGCATCAAGCTAATTGCTTCCTAGCTACTCACTTCGTTACAGGAGGAAGAGGGTCCGACCTCCTGTCACTGTCAGCCAACAGACACAGACGAGGATAGGTCCACTACACTTTGTCAGAAGGCCAGCAATGCTGGATAACAGTGACAGCAGCCTCTATAGGACTGTTCTGTTCCTCTTGTTCCAAAACCATAGTTTTGTACTTAAAGGTTCAAAGCAAAGACTACCTTAACTCTTCTTATAAATAATAATCAGCACAACTCAGTGACCTATTACAACATTCCAATTCAAAAGTTTATTTCCTAAATCAATTCTCCTAAGCTACTCAAGATAGGCATCTTTAGGGTGGGAGCTAAATTTATAAAACAATAAAAATGGGAGACGTAAAATGACCAGACCGGCTGGGTCTTACAGGCCCTAGCGAGACTGACTCCATCTTATTTTCATCACATAATGCTCTCAGCTTCAATCTCATATCACTCTTTGCCTCAGCACCCAGACTGGGGCACAGGCATCACTGGCAATGCCCAAGAAAGCACCCGGGAGTGGGGGTGGTGGTGATGGAAAGTACATAGAGACAGGAAGCCCCTGAGCCTGCCATTCAGGCATTGTGTAAGCTGGAAAAGCATCATTTTTCCCTGGGCCTCTCTTTTCTTTAAAATGGGGATAACAACTCACGTGGTTTATCATCCAGCATCTTGTAAAGGTTAAAAGAAAGAAAGAGTGGCTCGTCGCCCACAGCACAGTGGTTACGGTACCGGCCTTATACACCAAGGCTGGCAGGTTGGAACCCGGCCCGGGCTAGCTGGGCAACAGTGGCAACTGCAACAGAAAAATAGCCGGGCGCTGTGGTGGCATCTGTAGTCCCAGCTACTTGGGCAGCTGAGGCAAGAGAATCGCTTAAGCCCAGGAGTTGGAGGTTGCTGTGAGCTGTGTGATGCCACAGCACTCTACTGAGGGCAACACAATGAGATTCTGTCTCCAAAAAAAAAAAATGGGAAGGGCAGTGCCTGTGGCTCAAAGGAGTAGGGTGCCGCCCCCATATACTGAAGGTGGCGGGTTCAAACCTGCCCCGGCAAAAAACTGCAAAAATAAATAAATAAATAAATGAGAGAAGGAGCACGGAAATGGTTTTGAACTTTGAACTGCTTTGGGAAGGTGAAGTTCTTCCTCAAATTCTCAACTCTCTGCTCTCAGTCAGCAATGCTGGGCCGCCCTAAAGTTGAATGTAGCGATTCCATTTAAAGCGGCTCTTCCCTTTGTCCCAAGTCTGCTTGGTAGGGTTGTCTTTGGGTTGCTCATCAGCTTTTCCCAGTGCCCCCCCTGTTCTGGACACATGATAGGATTGCACTTTTCTGCTTTCTTGAAATTAGGTGTGACCGCGTGACTTGCTTTGGTGAATTTTGAGCACAATGAAATGTCTCCCTTTCAGGAAGAAATCTGAAGAGTCGTTTGGGGAATGGCCTCATCCATTTGAACTGCAAGGTAATTGTGGAAATATGTGCTGCTGGAGCCACAGAGAACCTGGCTCTCTGAATGAGTAAGGTGAGCAGAGCCTACCTGCAGCGGATTTGTAGAATGAATGAAAAATAAACCTTTGTTACAGTCAGCACCTGAGATTGACAGATACAACTGGCAAAAATCAATGTAGCAAAGAAAATGATGGGTGACGACACAGGCCTTTATCAGAAATAAAGGTAATGGGTGTATAACAGGATGCCGTTCGCCAGTCCCCTCCCTAGGGGCAGAGAAATTTCCAGGCTAATCTGATTCTTGCAATGAAGCCCTTCCATCCCTTTCAGAGACAGTTTAACCCCCCTCAGTGAACAACCAAGTCAAGGATTGGCATGATTGCCATTAAAGCTGTTTGCCTAGCTGGACATTGTGGCGGGCACCTATAGACCCAGCTACTCAGGAGGCTGAGGCAAGAGAATCACTTAAGCCCTAGAGTTTGACATTGCTGTGAGCTGTGACACCACAGCACTCTACCGAGGGTGACATAGTGAGACTCTGTCTCAAAAAAAATAAAAAAAGAAAAAGGGAAAAATGAAGCAAGATGATCGCTTGAACCCAAGAACTTGAGCTTGCTGTGAGCTATAATGCCACGGCACTCTAATCAGGATGCCAGAGTGAGAATCTATATCAAAAAAATAACTAAATAAATAAGATATAAAAAATGCTGTGGAACAAAGAAAAGGTAGAACAGAGCAAGGAGGGATTAAATAGGGCAGTCAGGTTAAGCCCTGTCGAGAAGGTGAGATTTGAGCAAAGACTTGAAGGAGATGAGGAAGTCAGCCTAGCAGACACGGGTAAGAATGTTCCAGGCTGAGGGAGCAGCTGGAGCGGATTCCTTAGGCAGAAGGACGCCTGGTTTGTTCTAAGAAGAGCAGCTGGAGTGGAATAACAAGAATAGTAGATCAGATCACTCATTGTCGAGTGAATGAATGAAAAAGTAAATAAATGCTTGTTTCAAAATTTTGCTTTGAAGAATTTTCACGGGCCTTGCACATTTTCCCATAGGAGAAAAAACGGCATCTAGGTTTGTCCGGTCCACAAACTATGATCACATTTATAGTAAATGGCAACTCTACAAAGCATTGTGTCCTTTTATCGCCAAAGAGAAAGCACCTCCCGTGTGGGTCAAGAGATGGCCACGCGTCCTCTTAACTTTGAGTCACTGGACCCCTCTTAGCCTGGACCCAAACAGTGAAGTCTGAGGCTGGGGAGATAAAGGTGATTCTGGGCTCCCGTCACAAGCCCCCGGTGCTGACAGGCCACTCCACCTCCAAGGCTGACGTGATGGGAACCAAAGTGCAGTAAGAGGAACAAGGAGGCCTTCAAAGGGGCCGGGAGGTGCTATCTCACTCAGCACGCAGAGCAGGAGGAGGCAGAAAGGGAAATGGGCTCTTTGTGGACAAATGACCCCCTTCCCCGGCCCTTTGAAACTCACTCCCCAGAGAGGGTCTGAAATCCTCGTGCGCTAATGGCCTGTCTCAGTGGTTTCCAGATACCACCAAAGTTCCAACTGCCAGATGTTTGGCCAACTTTCCCAGTCTCCTGAGATGTCTTCTCAAAATGCAGAGTCCAGGGTCTGCCTCCAGAGAGTCTGAATCAGGGCGTCTAGGTGGAATCAGGAATTAGTCCTTTTATCAGCTCCCCAAGACATTCTAATGAGCCAAATTTGGGAACCACTACTCTACTCTCCTGGGTAGAGGGGTGCCTGCATTTTGTGAAAAAACAATATCTCTTGCCAAGGGCATAGGTTTATACCAGTGCTACTTCCGGCATCAGTGATCAAGTTATGCTGAGGTACCAGGGAGGCCACTAGACTGTCTGAAATCACAGGTTGGAAAGGTCATCTTCACAGCACACATGCCCTGTGACACAGCAATGAGAGAAACCCTGAAACTCTTCCGGGGTTTCTCCTCACCCCCACCCCCAGCAAGTTCCAATGGGATCACCAGTTTGAAAGCAGTGGGAAATCTTTGTATGTATTAATGAATTATAACGGGAGAGATAGGAAGTTTGAAAATGTTAGAATTTCTATAAATATTCTGCAAGGGGTATTGAGGAAGATGGGTATGGAAGGCAGTCCCAGCTTGGCTCCAAATCATCCTTTCCAGCTGGGCTCACACCGCTGGGCAGTCTGCTTCCACCATACGGAGGTTGATCTGTGTGGTCAGTAGCACACAGCACAAGTGACAGAAGGTTGCTTCTGCAGTCAGGTTTTTAAACAAAAACACTGTGGCTTCCATCGTGGGCTCCCTTTCCCCTTGGTGCACTCACTCTGGGGGAAGCCAGCTGCCATGTTGGCAACACTCAAGCAGCCTGTGGAGAAGACCACATCCTGACGGACTGAAGAACCACCAACAGCTGGCAAGGCTCAGAGGCCAGCCAGCAAGGCAGATGAGCGTGGCCATGAACCTGCCAGCCCCAGGAAAGCTTTCGGGTGAGTAACCCCAGTCAGCAGTCTGTCTGCAATTTGGTAAGACACCCTGAACCAGAGCTATGCAGCTAATCCAGGCCAAGGCTGCTGACCCACAGAAACCGTATGAGATAATAAATATTTGTTGTATTAAGCTGCTAAATTTTGGAATAATTGTTAGACATGAGTAGATGATACAATGGTGTAGATAATACAATTCTGTCATCAGAATTTTTTTTTTTTAGAGACAGAGTCTCACTTTATCGCCCTCAGTAGAGTACGGTGGCATCACAGCTCACAGCAACCTCCAGCTCTTGGGCTTAGGTGATTCGCTTGCCTCAGCTTCCCAAGTAGCTGGGACTACAGGCGCCCACCACAGCACCCAGCTATTTTTTTGTTGCAGTTTGGCCGGGGCCAGACTCAAACCTGCCACCCTCGATATACGGGGCCAGCACCCTACTCACTGAGCCACAGGCACCACCCCTGTCATCAGACTTATTCATGTAATCTCAATCTAGACTTTTCTCTCCAATTAATCTATACAGCATTTTAACGGACTTTATTTATTTATTTATTTCTGAGACAGAATCTCACTTTCTTGCCTCCTATAGAGTGCTATGGTGTGATAGCTCACAGCAAACTCTTGGGCTCAGGGATTCTCTTGCCTCATCCTCCCAAGTAGCTGGGACTACAGGCATCTGCCACACGCCCAGTTTTCTTCAATTGTTAGTAGAGCCAGGGTCTTGCTCAGGCTGGTTTTGAACTCCTGAGCTGAGGCAGTCCACCTGCCACAGCCTCCCAGACTGTTAAGGTTACAGGCCTGAGCCACCTCACCTGGCACATTTTAACAGACTTTCATTGAAGTATAGCACATATATAGAAAAGTATACAAATAGGCTCGGCATCCGTAGCACATAGTTAAGATGCCAGCCACATACACCAAAGTTGGCAGGTTAGAACCTGGACCCGGCCAGCTAACCAACAATGACAACCACAACAAAAAATAGCCAGGCCTTGTGGCAGGCGCCTGTGATCCCAGCTACTTGGGAGGCTGAGGCAAGAGAATTGCTTGAGCCCAAGAGTTTGAGGTTGCTGTGAGCTGTGACAGCATTGCACTCTAGTGAGGGCAACATAGTGAAACTGTCTCAAAAAAAAAAAGAAAAGTATACAAATCATAAACAAGTACATCTCTTAATACCACACCCAGATCTGGAAATAAAATATTACCAGGACCCCAAAGCACCCTCATGTCCTTTTCTTGTCACTAAACACGCTCCTTAAAAGTAACCAGTATAGGCTTGTGTATTGTAAAAGCTGTGATTTGTTTTTCCTGTGTGGATATCCGGTTAATTCAGGGCTACATATGAAGATCATTCTTTATCTTACGGTTCATTGTCCTTTGATCATAAACCTAGGGACTGTGTGGTCTGTTTCTGGACCATCTATTTTGTCCCAGTCTCTGTTATACTTCTATTGTCATTGTCTTAATTATGGTAGTGTTAAGTGAGTCTTGATACCTAGCATATTCTTCAAGATTGTGTTTGGTGATCTTCGTCCTTTGCTTTTCCATATAAATTGGAATCACTAATTTTTACCCATAAATAAAACCTACTGGGATTTAGGAGGGATTATATCAAAGCTATAGGAAATTGTTATTATTTTTTTTTTTTGTAGAGACAGAGTCTCACTGTACCTCGCCCTTGGGTAGAGTGCCGTGGCGTCACACAGCTCACAGCAACCTCTAACTCTTGGGCTTACGCGATTCTCTTGCCTCAGCCTCCCCAGTAGCTAGGACTACAGGCGCCCGCCACAACGCCTGGCTATTTTTTTGTTGCAGTTTGGCCAGGGCTGGGTTTGAACCCACCACCCTCGGCATATGGGGCCAGCGCCCTACTCACTGAGCCACAGGCGCCGCCCGAAGAAATTGTTATTTTTATATACCAAATCTATCAATCCATAAAGATGATGTATTTCTTCATTTATCTAGGTCTTGACTGATTCGTTGCAGTAATATATTGTAGTTTCTTTCTTTCTTTCTTTCTTTTTTCTTTTTGAGACAGAGTCTTACTTTGTCACCCTCAGTAGAGTGCTATGGCATCATAGCTCACAGCAACCTCAAACTCTTGAGTTCAAGTGATCCTCTTGCTTCAGCATCCCGAGTAGCTGGGACTACAGGCATCTGCCACCACACCTGGATATATATTTTTTTAGAGATGGGGTCTCACTCTTGCTCAGGCTGGTCTTAAACTTGTGAACTCAAGCAATCCACCTGCCTTGGCCTCCCAGAGTGCTTGGATTACAGGTGAGAGCCACTGCACCCAGCCTAATATATTATAGTTTCAGTAATATTTGTTAGTATAAAGTGGATTGCATTTGTTTTTGTTTTACTTTTTATTTTGAAATCATCTTAGATTAAGAGTTACAAAAATAATACAGAGATTCCCCCATGCCCATCACTTAGCTTTGCCTAATCTGAGTATCATTCATATAATTAATATTATATTATGATTTATATTATATTATAATTAATATAATTATCATTAGTACAATCACAGTACATTTATCAAAACTAGATGAATCAACATTGGTAAATGTTACTTTAAACTATAGACTTTATTCAGATGCCCTCCCCCCACCCCCCAGTTATCCCCTAGTGCCCTTCCTCTATTCCAGGACCCAACATGGTTACCACACAGCTTCTGGGCAGCTGGAGTTTTGAGAAGGCGGATTCCCATCTGTGGTCAGCATCTGTCTCCCTTTCGCCCCAGCCCCCACCAGACACTCTTCTGCAAGGGAAGTTGGGGCAGCCTGTCCAGTGGATGCACATTGAGACTATAAATGACAGCTGATGACACTCTGTGATGGGGAGAAGGTTTCTGTGCGGGAGACTTCTCCAGAAAGCTACATACCTCACTTTTCTGCTCCACTTGAGTCTTTATTCAAACATCCTTCCTCCAAGATGCCTTCCTTGACCACACTGGGTAAAATAGCACCCATCCCTTCTAACCCCCTTTCCTTGCTTTTTCTTCACAAAACTTGTTACCACCTGTCATGACACATGTTATCTGTCTGCATGTTTATTGTCTAACTCTCCCCTGGGATGGCTCCAATGTGTAGTCAGATCCCTGAACAAAGATAAAAAAAGGAAGGAGAGAAAGAAACATCTCCAAAGACACAATGGAAACGAGACAGCAGGTGGAGCATCTGTGCAGAGTTGCTGTGGGATGGCACTGGTGTGCCAGGATGGAGCGGACGCTGGCCCCGCCTGGCATGCTCTCCTGTGAATCAGACATGAGGCTGCACCGGAAGGTCATGGGCCACGGCCAATCTTGGGGTGACTTTGTGGCAGGATTGGGTAAGAAAGAGTTCCCGTTTTTCTCTCCCACCTGTTTGTCTTCCTTCAGCCAACACTGTCTCCTTTTGCTTCATAGTCTTTCTAATTAAGGAGCTTTAGCTCTGCTTAACTATCCGTGTAAATCCTTCTTATCCACTGCATGTGTCTGACAAACAGCAAGTGAATCTCCGAGGAGAACAAACCAAGTGCTTCATTTGAAGGAATATTCCATGGATGTACATATTCTAGTTGGGTCTCTTTTGTTTGCAAGTAGGAGGCCCCAGCTCAAATTAGCTTAAGAAAAAGATATTTATTGGCTCCTGTAACTACAGAGTCCATAGAAAAGAGGCACAGCCACATACAGGAGCTCACGTGGCGGCAGAGGCTGCCTCTACCTCTTAGCTCAGGTTCCTCCGCCTCCCTCCCCAGGAAACAGTAGCTGCCAGCAACTCCTGGGGCTCCATACTTCCTGACTCCCACCCAAGGAACAAAAGCAGACACCTTCTCTGACAACTCAAGCAAAGTCTTTAATGGAGTCTGATTGCCTCTAATTAGCCTGACTTGATACGTCAGGGGTCATTTTGAAAGTTTTGAGATACACAAAAATCAACTAACATAAAATCCACACAGACAGAAGCAAATGAAGTCCTTCTAGTAATAAGCCAAGCAAGGTGAAACTTGCCTGGGTGAATCAGAAAGGACTGTCGACTGGGTTTCTTGGAAGTGAAATGACAGACCATAACACAGCCTGTCTCAAAACCTTTGTAGTGGCTTGGTGCCTGTGGCTCGAGTGGCTAAGGCGCCATCCACATACACCTCAGCTGGTGGGTTCAAATCTAGCCCAGGCCCGCCAAACAACAATGCTGGCTGAAACCAAAAAAAAAAAAGCCAGGCATTGTGGCAGGCACCTGTAGTCCCAGCTACTTGGGAGGTGGAGGCAGGAGAATCGCTTGAGCCCAAGAGTTGGAGGTTGCTGTGAGCTGTGATGCCACAGCACTCTACCTAGGGTGACAGCTTGAGTCTCTGTCTCAAAAAAAAAAAACCTTTGTAGTGACCCATGTATGTATCTAGGACCCCATCATTGGCTCCGGGTTATATCATGTTCTGATTGGTTGATATTTGGTTACATGATTTCTTCTGAATGAGAAATGGAGCCCCATGGGAAGAACATGGCCAGGCTGTACCAGGGGTGGTAAAGAAAAGTGGAATAGATGTCTACTGTGCCAGGTCTCAAACTCATAGTCATGTTCTTTGTCCACAGGACAACTAGTACTTTACAAGACTGAGGTCATTATCTTTAGGGGTTAATCCTATCTCGTTCGCTTCCCTTCTGAAAAACCCAGAATCTTTTTCAGATTTCTTTCTGAAAGACTTCTTTGGGCCCATGGAAAGAACCGTCAGCCAGGGATCCAGACTTTTTTTATTCTTTCAATGTGTGGCAGAGAAGAAAAATGGTTGGACACCCTGGCAGATGAGTCTTTCTGTGGGCCTGAAGAAATCTATCTGCAAGGAAAGAATAAGAGTTGTCTTGAGCCACACATTAAATACGCAAACACTAACAAAAGCTGATGAGCAAAAGCAAAGTCCGTGCCCACTTTTCACGATGTCCGACAGGAAAGATAAGGACGACGTCTTCACAAAACACACACGTGGACCACGGCCACAGGCTGGACACTCCTGAAAGGATTCTTACACAAATCTGCCCAGTTGTGCAGAAAAATCTTTAAGAAGGGAAACTAATTTATAGGCAGAGAAATGTGAACTGCAAATAGATGGAGAAAAGGGCGTAATGAAAGAAGGGTGGCGGAACAGAGCCCGTTGGAAATGCCAGCTCCTATTTGAATATTTTCTCTGCCTGTTTCTTACGTTGGGTTTCCAAGAAGTACGTCTCCTGGGTGTGCCCTCAGGAGAAGGGCAGCAGGGATGCCGTGCAGGGATGCCATGCCGGGATGCTGCACAGGGATGCCTCACAGGGCAGGAGAGGTAGCAAGCCAGGATGTGCGCTCACCTGCTGACCAGCTTCAGTCCAAAGAAGTGCTAGACACTAACGGTACCACTGAGTCAGTCCCACCTGCAGGCAAGGGGTGGCCTTTGTGCCCTGTGCAAAACAATCTGGGGGCAGAGTATATCCCCTCCCTGGAAGACAGCTCCTGTTTGGTCAAGGGCAATTTTCCAAAGAGAGGAACAGCTGTGAGTTGTTACCAGCCGACATTCAGAACGGCTGAGGGATGGAGGATTGGCAAATGAAGCGAATAGAGGCGAGAGTGTCAATGACCCCTGCGACCTGCTGTACAAAGCACTCTGCCTGTAACTCCCCCCTGAGCGTTTAGCACAGTGTCCTGTTGTACGGCTAATTCTCTTATATCCTAAATAACCTCTCCCCTCCACTCACATCACCTCTGACTTTTTCAGTTTCTCGTGGTCTATTGCGTACACTCTGAAAATAACCTTCTAGTTGTGTGGTCCCAATAAACCAGCCTCTTTTAATTTACACCTTTGTGACTCTCCTATATGGCACAGCAGAGGTGGCGCTCTGCTAACAAAACTGTGAGCAATAAAAGTCACCACTGTTTTCAGTCAGTAAGTTTGGGTCATTTATTACAAGGTGGTTGATAACTAGAACACCCACTTCTTCCCTTTATCCCATCAAATCCATCCTTCACACTGTTTTCTACAACCTAGATCTGACCATATCTTCCCCACTTAATAAAACCCCCACTGGCTCAGTGCCTGAAGCTCAGTGGTTAGGGCACTGGCCACATACCCTGAGGGAGGAGGGTTCAAACCCAGCCCAGCCCTGCTGAACAACAATGACAACTGCAACAAAACATAGCTGGGGCAGGGGCCTGTAGTCCCAGCTACTTGGGAGGCTGAGGCCAGAGAATCACTTAAGCCCAAGAGTTAGAGGTTGCTGTGAGCTGTGATGTCACAGCACTCTACCTAAGGCGACATAATGAAACTCTGTCTCAAAAAACAAACAAACGAACAAAACAAAAAAGAACCCTATAAACTTCTACTCCTTCCAGAATCATGCCTCAACTCCTAAGCCTGCCATGTGGCATATGAAATTCTTCATAACCGAGAGAAGGGAACACTTTTACATTGTTGGTGGGATTGTAAACTAATACAGCCTCTTTGGAAAGAAATACGGAGAATCCTCAAAAGAACTCAAACTAGACCTTCCATTTGATCCTGCAATCCCATTACTAGGTATCTACCCAGAAGGAAAAAAAATCCTTTTATCATAAAGACATTTGCACTTGATCATTTATCGTAGTTCAATTTACAATTGCCAAGACGTGGCATCAACCCAAGTATGGATTAACAAACTGTAGTCTATGTATACCATGGGATACTCTTCAGCCACAAAACAGATGGAGACTTTACATCTTTCGTATTAACCTGTATAGAGTTAGAGAATATTCTCCTTAGTAAAGTGTCATAAGAATGGAAAAACAACTATCGAATGTACTCAACTCTAACATGATGCCAGTAGATGAACAAATACATGCCCACACAAGAGAAAAGTTCAATTAAGTTCAAGTTGGAGGTGAGAGGAGGAGGAAGGAGGGAGAGGGGAAGAGAGAGGGGGACGATGTGCTGTCACTTAACAGGCACAGCGTAGGGCATGTGGCACACCTCATGGGTGAGGAGCACAGCAACAATAGGGACTTTCCCTAACTAATGCAAATAATGTGACCTAGTTGTTTGTAACTGCATATTACTCTGCAATTTGAAAAAAAGAAGTTCTTCACAACCTAGCCCTAGCCTACTTTAGCAATCCTAACCTTCAGCTGTAAAACCTGAGCTTGAGCCACCACAAACCTCTCCCCGCCCTCTAGACACTATGTTGACACATGTCATTCCTCTGTCCACCACGCTTCATGTGGCCAATCCAGCTCCGAGGCAGATCCTCCTTCCAGATGTCCTCAGCTCCTTCAGGGAGATTCCATCCTTCTTGCCTCTGTGTTTTCTTAACGCCTTCTCACCTCCACGACAGTCCTGCATAAGACGAGGTCCTTCAGCACAGGCTCCTGAGTGTGCCCATTTCTGAACCCTCAAAACCTAGTTCAAGGCCTGGCACATAGTTCAGCCTTCCAGTGATGGCTGGTGCCTGTGCAATATCACCAAATACAGGCTTCATGAGAGTGGGCACTGAATCTTAGTCATCCTGTCCTGCTTGGTTTACCTCTAGGTTCTCGCCAAATATTTAACTGGACTGAGTGAAAATTAATATTTAACTGGACAGAAAATTAAGACATGAAGAAACACAAGGATGAAAAGAATCATTTGAAAGTTCTTTACAAGAAGGCAGCTAAGGTAGTCTTTAGAAAGCCAATGACAATTAGAACTTCTCAGGGTGGAGGATGTGTGCTGTCTCTGAACACTCTGATCTTAGTTAATTTTCATTTTATCCCTCCAGTCTCTTTTTGCACCAAGTGGGAAGCTTTGATAGAGAGAGGAGAGGGCCAGAGGCCTGTGATGTGGTTTGAGGACTGATAGCGCTGACTTTCTCAGACACCTCCCCGCAGAGGCACTGGCGCGGCCTCCCTGCTCACAGACCAGGTTTGAGTGAGGTCCTGCCAAGGTGGGGGCCAGGCCCGCAGGGGCTCACCCTTAGGAGTGATTTCCATATGTTGTTTTATCTGCTCAGATAAACTGGAGCCACTGTAGACAGTCCAGGAACACCCACCTACCTTTATCGTTGGCCCTGGAGCAAGGACAGGAGTGATTTTCCCAGGATTTTTGCAGCTTGTCCAGAAAGCTCAAAATGATTTCCATTTTCAGCCACACCCGTGCTTCATTATTGCCGAGATCGGCCAGAACCACCAGGGAGACCTGGACCTGGCCAAGCGCATGATCCGTACCGCCAAGGACTGTGTGGGGCTGACTGTGCCAAGTTCCAGAAGAGTGAGCTGGAATTCAAGTTTAATCGGAAAGCCTTGGAGAGGCCGTACACTTCGAAGCATTCCTAGGGAAAGACATACAGGGAGCACAAACGGCACCTGGAGTGCAGCCATGACCAGTACCGGGAGCTGCAGAGATATGCCGAGGAGGTGGAGATCTTCTTCACTGCCTCCGGCATGGACGAGGTCTCCCAGTGGTGATCTCCAGCGGGATGCAGTCGATGGACACCATGAAGCAGGTCTATCAGATCGTGAAGCCCCTCAACCCCAACTTCTGCTTCCTCCAGTGCACCAGCGCCTACCCGCTGCAGCCCAAGGACGTCAACCTGTGGGTCATCTCGGAATACCAGAAGGTCTTTCCTGACATTCCTGTAGGGTATTCTGGGCATGAAACAGTCATAGCCATATCTGTGGCTGCAGTGGCTCTGGGGGCCAAGGTATTGGAACGTCACATCACGTTGGACAAGACCTGGAAGGGGAGTGACCACTCAGCCTCACTGGACCCTGGAGAACTGGCCGAGCTGGTTCGGGCTGTGCGCCTGGTGGAGAGGGCCCTGGGCTCCCCAACCAAGTGGCTGCTGCCCTGTGAGACGGCCTGCAATGAAAAGCTAGGCAAGTCTGTGGTGGCCAAAGTGAAAATTCCAGAAGGCACCATTCTGACACTGGACATGCTTACTGGGAAAGTGCGCGAACCCAAAGTCTATCCTCCTGAGGACATCTTTAATCTGGTGGGCAAGAAGGTCCTGGTCACTATTGAAGAAGATGATAGCATCATGGAAGAATCTATAGAAAATCATGGCAAAAAAGTCAAGTCTTAAAATAAAGTGCTGTTGTCTAAAAAAAAAAAAATATCACGGCTTGGGTTTGCATTATAGTTTACAATTCGTGCCATTAGCGAGAAGGAAGCTTGGGTAAGCAAGTGTGTATAAGTAAGTCTCTACACCAATTTTGAAACTTAAGTGATATCAGAATCCCCCAGAGCAGTGGTTCTCAACCTTCCTAATGCCACAATGTATTTTCATTGTCACAAAGGGGTCGCAACCCACAGGTTGAGAACCCCTGCCCCAGAGGTCTTGTTAGGATACAGATGACTGGGTTTCTGATTCGCTTGCATTTTTCACAGATTTCTGGACAATGCTATGAGAAGGCCTCATTTTCAGCACCGTTGGATGAGGCCATGAGCTTCTGTAGGAAAAAAAAAACTGGCCTTTTATCTCTATGTGCTCACTGCCTACGTATGGCCAGTGTCCGGTGTGTGGTTTTTAAAATTCAAATGACTGGCTGTGTATCGTGGCAGGCACCTATAGTCCCAGCTACTCAAGAGGCTGAAGCAAGAGGATCACTTGAGCCTAAGAGTTTGAGGTTGCAGTGAGCTATGACCCCACAGCACTCTACCCACCGGCCAAGAGTGAGACAAAGTCTCAAAAAATAATAAAAACAGGGTCAGCGCCCATAGCACAGTGGTTATGGCACTAGCCACATACACCAAGTCTGGTGGGTTCAAATGCAGCCTGGGCCAGCTAAACAACAATGACAACTGCAACAAAAAATAGCCAGGCATTGTGGCAGGCACGTGTAATCCCACCTACTTGGGAGGCTGAGACAAGAGAATCACGTAAGCCCAAGGTTGCTGTGAGCTGTGATGCCAGCGCACTCTACAGAGGGTGATATATCAAATCATCATCATCATCATCATCACAACAAAATAAAATAATATAAAATAAAATTCAAATAACATTAAGGTTAACATCGTTGTTAGAAAAGTTATTCAAAGATTATTTCCATGCTGGTCTGAGTACAGTGGTGCTTTCAACTTATTGATCACAATCAATTATAGATTTCTTTGTTCCTTCTCCACTCCCACTGTTTCACTTGACCAGCCTTTAAAAAATAATAATTGGGCTCGGCGCCTGTAGCTCAGCAGCTAGGGCGCCAGCCACATACACCAGAGCTGGTGGGTTCAAATCCAGCTCAGGCCTGCCAAAAAACAATGGCAACTACAACCAAAAAATAGCTGAGCGTTGTGGTGGGCACCTGTAGTCCCAGCTACTTGGGAGGCTGAGGCAAGAGAACCACTTAAGCCCAAGAGTTTGAAGTTGCTGTGACCTATAATACCATAGTACTCTACCCAGGGTGATAGACTGAGACTCTGTCTTAAAAAAAAAGAAAAAATGGGGTGGCACCTGTGGCTCAGTGGGTAAGACACCAGCCCCATATATCAAGGATGGCAGGTGTAAACCCGGCATTCCCCACCCGGCCAAACTACAACAAAAAAAATAGCCAGGCATTGTGGTGGGTGCCTGTAGTCCCAGCTACTTGGGGGGCTGAGGCAGGAGAATCATCTGAGCCCAGGAGCTGTAGGTTGCTGTGAGCTGTGATGCCAAGGCACTCTACCCAGGGCGACAAAATGAGACTCTGTCTTTAAAAAAAGAAAGCAAATAAATAAATAAATAATAATAATAATTAAAAGTAAAATTAAAAAGCATTCTGGAGAGTGTCAGCAATAGCCTCTTTTTGTATTAAGAGAAAAGGAAATCTCCGGTAATTCTAATGAGAGCAACTCAGACAACACTGTCATGGCAACTAAATAGAATATAGACATACAAATTGTTCAAGTATGCTCTAGAAAAAGAAACTTTCTTGACATAAACTACTCTTGACATAGCATTTGTTTGCTTTAGAGTGCTAGAAACCCCAAGGGGTGTTGAAACCACCAATCCAAGCAGGGATGTGACTCAGCTCAAGAACCAAGTGGAAACGGGGTCCTCAGACCAGCCAATGCTGCACTAGGTCGCTCCTCTTGGCCTCTCTCTCCATTTTGGCTCTACTGTTTGTTACTATAGACTGGCTTTCTCCATATTACAATAAATTCAAGGAAGAGACTCAGCGCAACTAGGATAAAAAGATGGAGTCATATACAAAAATGGCACTCTTGCAGAAGCCGTCTGGGTATGGACGGGCACAGCCCCAGGAGCGTGTGTATTGGACACAGACGTCTGCCACTGATGCTTCTGGGCAATGAAAACCTTGTAACTGTCGGTGAGTTCTAAAGCTCATCCAGTAAACATTCTCTGGATCTCCTACCCTAAGCAGGTAACAAAAGTGAAATACTTCTACAAAGAGGTCCGCCCTGGGGGACAGCCTAACAGGGAAGACCAGCCTGGAACCTGGGCTGCTGAGAAATGTTCCAGACTATCAGTGGGGTGTTATAGCTTGGTGCTTCTTTAAATTACGCCCTCAAATAAGAAGGTTCTGGAAATGCAAGGCAGACGTTCTCCAGTTACATTATCAGACCCTAGTCATCATCAGCAAATGATGTTTCCAAGGATGTGATCATGGCTTTCCTACCCTGTTTCCCAGAAAATAAGAAAGGTGTGCTCCCAAAGATGCGCTAGGTCTTATTTTCAGGGGGCATCTTATCTTTCCTGTAAGTAGGTCTTATTTTCGGAGGATGTCTTATTTTCGGGGAAACAGGGTAGATCTTTGGAAGAGATGGTTTTTCTGTTCCATTTCCACACTGACCCAAAGTTAGACTTAAATCTGAGTTTTCATATTGAAAAATCTTAGCATGTGAGGCTGAGTCCCAAATAAAACAACAATCGGTGATATCCGGAAAATCAGCTCATTCCTTGTACTCGCTGTGGGTTCTGAACGTTTTGCATTTTAAGTACTACAATACCACTTGGAGTGTAGATGAAGGCCCCGGGGACATAGATTCTTTAGAAAAAAAAATTAAACTTAGCAAACATAATCGTGCTGCTGTTCAACAAGCTCATGAAACACAAGTCATCCAAATTCAAGCTTACTTTGAAAGCGAGCGTTGGTTTTTTGTTTGTTTTGTTCTGTTTTTCCCCCAGAATGCTGAGTCAGGTGCTACACATTAGGAGGATGAGGTCACACGATGTTTGGCCTCTGCCTAACCAGGTCACCGGTGATGATGCTAACAGTCACCAACATTTCCAGCTCATGTTCTTGTGGTTTTCCTTTCTACGTGGCAATTATTCAGACAAAAACTTCCGGGATCTCCTATTGTGTTTTTAGGCTGAGATTTAATGTTAGTTTTCCGGGATCTCCACCTTCATGTTCTATTATTATTGTTGAAGTTAGAAAATCCAGATAATAGCGGAACTCAAAATGTGCTGGAATTGATGAGAAGTCAAACTGTGAGTACATAAAACTGGAAAAAGTTGACAGCTGACAAAATTAAGCACATTAAGAAAGCATGAACATTGTCTTCAAATCGTACAATTGCGAGTAGAGCCAAAAACAAAAGATCATGCAAGCCACATGAAGCAGATCTTAATTATTAAGAACAGGAGCAGAAAGTATTTATTTGGAGAATGCTAGACGGCTGGAACACTATTTGCAGAAGACTGATGTAGACACACCGAGTGCATGGATTATCTATCTATTCAGCAGTTTCTATTTCTCTTACATATTTAAACATCACAATTTTGTTACTTCTAAAGAGACAGAGTCTATCTCATTTGTTAATTTTACCAAGAATTACAACTTCCCATTCTGTGCCAGACCTTGAGATAACTGTTGGAGACATAACTAAAGAAAGTCAGATTCCTGTTCTCAATAAGTTCCCCGTCTAGCCAGCAGACAGATGTGTAAATAAGTAATTTAGCAGGAGATTACTTATACTTACATAGTTATGTGTCACTTAACAACAGGAATACAGGGGTGGCGCCTGTGACTCAAGGAGCAGGGCGCCTGCCCCGTATACTGGGGGTGGTGGGTTCAAGCCTGGCCTCAGCCAAAACTGAAAAAAAAGAACAACAGGAATACATTCTAAGAAAAGCATCATCAGGTTGGCTAGTTGCAGTGGCTCATGCCTATAATCCTACCACCCTGGGAGGCTGTGGCAGATGGATTGCTTGAGGTTAGGAGTTCAAGACTAGCCTGAGCAATAGCAAGACCAGGCTCTACTAAAATTAGAAAAAAAAACAAAACAAAAAAAACTAGCTGGGTGTCATGGCAGGTGCTGTAGTCCCAGCTACTTGGGAGGCTGAGGCAAAGAGGAGTGCTCAAGCCCAAGAGTTTGAGGTTGCTGTGAGCTGTGATGCCATAGCACTCTACCGAGGGTGACATAGTGAGACTCTACCTCAAGAAAAGAAAATAATAATAATAATAAACAAATAAGAAAATTATCAATAGGTGACTATATCACATGTAAACCTTACAGAGTATACTTCCACTCTAGATGGTCTAGCCTACTGCACACCCAGGCTAGATGGGGTAGCCTACTGCTCCTGGGCTACAAAATCTGTATGGCATATTACTGTACTGAATACTGTAGGAAATTGTAAAATAATGGTATTTGTGTGTCTAAACATAGATAAGGTACAATAAAAATATGGCAGAAAAGATTTTTTTAAATGGTACACCTGTATAGGGCACTTAACATGAATGGAGCTTGTAGAACAGACAGCTGGCCAGGGTGACAGTGAGCGGTGAGTTCATGTGAAGGCCTAGGACATGACTGTACACTGCTGGAGCCTTACTTTATAAACCCTGTATGCTTAGGGTATACTAAATTTATTTAAAAATTTTTTTCTTTCTTTTTTTTTTTTTGTGGTTTTTGGCCGGGGCTGGGTTTGAACCTGCCACCTCCGGCATATGGGACCCGTGCCCTACTCCTTGAGCCACAGGCGCCACCCAATTTTTTCTTTCTTAAATAATAAATTAGCCTTAGCTTTCCGTAACTTTTTTACTTTATGAACTTTCTTTCAACTTTTTTTATTCTTTTGTCATAACACTTAGCTTAAAACACAAACACATTGGCCAACTTACAAAAATATTTTCTTTCTTTATATCCTTATTCTATAAGTTTTTCTTATTTTTAAAATTTTCATCTTTTTACTTTTTTAGTAAAAAAGGGGGTCAGGTTCATCGCTACCACTGCCTTCCATGTCCATATCTTGTCCCACTGGAAGGTCTCCCAGGGCAATAAAGCCCATGGAGCTGTCATCGCCTATGATAACAGGGCGTTTTTTGATATACCTCCTGAAGGATCTGCCCAAGGCTGTTTTACAGTTAACCTTTTTAGGAATAATTTGAAGTAGTATACTCTAAAATAATACATATACATAGCAGTATAATAAATACATAAGACAATGACATATTTATTATCATTATCAAGTATTACATAATACACATAACTTAAGTGCTAGACCATTTCTTCTTCTTCTTTTTTTTTTTTTTGTAGAGACAGAGTCTCACTGTACCGCCCTCAGGTAGAGTGCCATGGCATCACACGGCTCACAGCAACCTCTAACTTTTGGGCTTACACAATTCTCTTGCCTCAGCCTCCTGAGCAGCTGGGACTACAGGCGCCCGCCACAACACCCGGCTATTTTTTTGTTGCAGTTTGGCCAGGGCTGGGTTTGAACCCGCCACCTTCAGCATATGGGGCCGGCGCCCTACTCACTGAGCCACAGGCGCCACCTGACCATTTCTCTTTTTAAAGATGGACTCTCATTCTGTCTCCCCAGCTAGAGGGCAAAGGGTGTCATCATAACTCAACCAATCCTCCTGCCTCAGCCTCTCAAATAGCTGAGACTACAGGCGCCCACCACCACACCCAGCTAATTTTTCTATTTGTTAGTAGAGACAGGGTCTCACTCTTGCTCAGGCTGATCTTGAATTCCTGACTTCAAAGAACTCTCCTGCCTCAGCCTCCCGAGTGCTGGGATTAGTCCTGAGCCACTGCACCCAACCTGTTCTAGACTTTCATATGACTGCCCACACAGTAGTGCTTTAACACCAGCATCACCACAAATACATGAGTAATCTGTTGTGCTATGACATTATGATGGCTACAACTTCACTAGGAAGTAAGAATTTTTCAGCTCCTTTATAATCTATGGAAACGCTGTTATATATACCATTCGTTATTGACAGAAACATCATTATATTATACATCATTATGACTGTAATTTGTTTCTTTCCCATCTAGAATAACACTAGATTCTCGGGACCTACCTGACCCAGCCCAGAGTCTAGTGACCAGAATGGGCAAAGCCAGGTAAGCAGCACCCTATGGGTCACTGGTTTGGGTGCATTTCTCTCTCTATGTATCTGTCGTGTATTTGATTCTCAAGAAGACTGTGCAAAGTGACGTGCCTGTATCTACTTCCCTCTAGACCAAGGTTTTTGAACCGTTTTTATCTCATGAACCTGTAGTTAAACTTCCGAGGCACACTTAAATTATGTTGACCCAAAAAAGAGTAAAAAATAGACATCTATCTATATATACACATCTATATCTATATATGCATATATATATATGTGCTTTGAACTTCTTTCAAAAATAATCTCATTAATGATCTTTAAAATTTTTCTTGACACACCTAAGATCCTCTCATGGCACATCAGTTGAAAATCACTGCCCTATAGCCGGGCATTGTGGCGGGCGCCTGTAGTCCCAGCTACTTGGGAGGTTGAGGCAAGAGAATCGCTTAAGCCCAAGAGTTAGAGGTTTCTGTGAGCTATGACACTATGGCACTCTACAACATAGTGACAACATAGTGAGACTCTTTCTCAAAAAGAAAGAAAGAAAGAAAGAAAGAAAGAAAGAAAGAAAGAAAGAAAGAAAGAAAGAAAGAAAGAAAGAAAGAAAGAAAGAAAGAAAGAAAGAAAGAAAGAAAGAAAGAAAGAAAGAAAGAAAGAAAGAAAGAAAGAAAGAAAGAAAGAAAGAAAGAAAGAAAGAAAGAAAGAAAGAAAGAAAGAAAGAAAGAAAGAAAGAAAGAAAGAAAGAAAGAAAGAAAGAAAGAAAGAAAGAAAGAAAGAAAGAAAGAAAGAAAGAAAGAAAGAAAGAAAGAAAGAAAGAAAGAAAGAAAGAAAGAAAGAAAGAAAGAAAGAAAGAAAGAAAGAAAGAAAGAAAGAAAGAAAGAAAGAAAGAAAGAAAGAAAGAAAGAAAGAAAGAAAGAAAGAAAGAAAGAAAATCACTGCCCTAGACTCTCGACACAAGAAGAGACGATGTGTGGCCCGGAGTGGTGGCTCACGCCTGTAATCCTAGCATTCTGGGAAGCCAAGGAGGCTGGATTGCTTGAGTTTAGGAGTTCGAGACCAGCCTAAGCATGAGTGAGACCCCATCTCTACTAAAAGTAGAAAAACTACCCAGGCATCGTGGCAGGTGCCTGTAGTCCCAGCTACTCAGAGGAGGCTGAGTCAAGAAGATGGTTCAAGCCTAAGAGTTTGAGGTTGCTGTGAGCTATGACACCACAGGGCATTCTACCCAGGGCAACAGCGTGAGATTCTCTGTCAAGAAAAAAGAGAGAGAGGAGAGACCATGTAGATGCTGGCATGGGCAAAGAGGAAAAGCTTATGACAAGTATATAAGATAATTTAAAACTGATAACTTGGATAGGCAGAGTAAAATAGAGAAGTCCCTTGTCTAGATATGCAAATTACTGAAATAAATGAATTTTGATTCATCATAATTGACTATCAGACACAAGTTTTTCCTGTCAAAGCCCACGATACTGGAAAAAAATTCATCTTCTTGTGGGTTCTCTGCCCCAGGTAGAACTATATCCTGATCAGAGGCAGTCACCAAGCTCCCTGACTGTGATTAGCTTGAGACCGGGCTAGACTAGAGATGGACACAGCCCACCAGGGACACCCCCCAAGACCCAGTCTCGGACACTCTGCCAGGCAGGCCCCTGCAGGAGAGACCCAAGTGCAGCAGGATCTCTGCTTCAGGCACACAACCGCACGTTGGGATGTTCTCACGGAGGATGCGCTTTGTTTCGTTTGTGCACATCTGGACCCTTCTCTTTCTTCCTCTGTGACTGTCTTTCCGGCCTCTTGAGAATGCAGGTCTGGACCGTTCACCTTCTGATTCTCACCTTCTGGACGCAGTGCCAGGTAGAAACGTGGACCCTCAAGGACCCAACGTGTCGTCAGGAAACACAAGCAAAAGTTGATTTCATAAAGAATGGCCATGATGATGACTAACCCTAGTTATTTCTCAAATTTAGAGGTGGTACCTTATAAAACAAAACACTGTGGCTGCCTGGGCCCCAGCCCAGAATCAGCATCTCTGGGAGTAAGGAATTTTTTTTTTTTTCTTTTTTCAGTTTACAGGGTTTGTAGAGGACTAGACTAGGTGGTGTTTCTCAAACTTGCCTGGTCCAAAGAATAAGCAGGGTAGCTTATTAAACCCACTGAGTCTCAACCCTCCCCTGGAGATCCTGCTTTAATAGGTCTGGGTGGGGCCTGTGAATGGCTCTGAAAGCTTAACAGGGGCAACCAGGGAATCCTATAGTGCAGCCTGCTTGGAAAGTACCGAGCAAGTCCAAGTTCCCCGGACTTCTCCTGTGATAAGAATTACCCAGGGCTCTAGTTGAAGACACAAATTCCTTTGCTCCCCTCCAGACTGACACAATGGGCATTCTGGCTCAGAGGTCTGGCAATCTCTTTATTTAGTAAAGACTTCCACTTGATTCTTACTACTGGAGAAATGATAACAAAAGCACATTGATATGGGCTTTGGCGTGCTATCAGCACCATCTGGGAACTTACGTGTGTGAGTGGGGGGGCATTAAATACACAAACATAAAAGATGTCATTAGTGACAGTACATCCTCAGTGTTGTACAGCCATCACCCCTGTCTAGTTCCAGAACACTTTCATCTCTCATCTGGGGACTTTAAACACATGCAGATGCCCAGACTATATCCCCACCAAATCAACAAGATTGCCTGTGGACACATTCTGGGAAATGATGGTGTGAAATCAAATTCTGTCCTCTGGAAAACCTTTGCTAACGATCCCACCGGGGTCTCGTGCTGTCACTCTGCGTCCCTTGAGTCCATCCCCACATTGCTCAGAGCCATTCTCTTTGTGAAGTGTTGCTTAATTTTATTTTCATGCCCCATCAAGACCCTTAGTTTCTTATGTCCTTCTCCGGAATGGGGACCACATTTCCTGTTGCTTTTGTGCCCCTAGCCATGGGGATGATCCCAAAGGTTTTCATTCAGTGAATGGAGACAAGGGAATGAATATATTTATTTAGAGTAATCTTGTGATAATACTCTATGAAAGCAATGTTTTAATTAATTCAACAGACCTATTTAGAGCACAAATTATGTGCCAGCATTGTCCCTACTCCGGCAGGAGTCAAGAGGGAGGACAGAGATAGGAGATGGCGGACACTGTGGCATGTTCTCCCACGGCAGCGTGAGCATAGGAATGTGAAAAGGGGGGCATCTAATTTAAGGTCCGTAGCCTTTTTCTTTATGGGGCCAAATAGTGGCCCCATAAAGGCCAGCTATTCTTTAGCCTTTGTTTACAATCTCGGTGACACCTCTTCAGCTCTGCCCTGGCCATTATAGTACAAAAGCAGCCATAAAGTTGTTCATGCCTGTAATCCTAGCATTCTGGGAAGCCAGGGTGGGTGGATTCCCTGAGTTCACAGGTTCGAGACCAGCCTGAGCAAGAGCAAGACCTTGTCTCTAAAAAATAGCTGGGCATTGTGGTGGACACCTGTAGTCCCAACTCAGGAGGCTAAGGCCAAAGGATTGCTTGAGCCCAAGAGTTTGAGGTTGCTGTGACTGAGAGTGGCATGGAGTTACATGTGACACCACAGCACTCTACCAAGAGGTAGAGACTCCAAATAATAATAACGATGATAAAAAATAAAAATAGAGTGTCAAAGAGATATTTGTTTATCTATGTTTATAGTAACACTATTCACGATAATCAGAAGGTGGGCAGCAACCCAAGCGCCCCTTGATGGATGAATGGATAAACAAAGATGGTACAGTGTAAACACACAATGGAATAGTTTTCAGCCCTAAAATGAAAGGAAATCCTAACACATGCTACATCGCGGATGAACTCTGAGGACAGTATGCTCAGTTAAGCCACAAAAGGACAAATACTCTATGAGTCTACTTATACGATGGACCGAAATCAATCTGGTTCATAAAGACAAAAAGCAGAATGGGTGTTGCGAGAGGGTGGGGAGAGAGGAGAATAGGGAATTAGTGGTAATGGACACAGAATTCCAGTCTGGGGAGATGATGGAGTTCTGATGGTTGTACAACACCAAATACCTTGGGGAAGGGATTTAATGCCACTTAAAAATGGTTAAGATGGTAAAGTTTCTGTTACGTATATTTTGCTACAATGGAAAAAATATTAAGCAATATTTTAAGACAAGAGAAAATAAGATTGCTGCAGTAAGCCAGGTAAGAAATGCTCAGAGCCTGAACTGAGTGTCTGCAGAAATGAGGGGAGGGACTCTAGGTTTCAATCTTGGGAGGTGAGCGGGGCATTTTTCAAGACAGGGAACATGAAAGGAGGAGAAACCCCACTTTCAAAACACTTTCAAAGCTTCCAGACTATTTCAACACCTATAATCTCATTTCAACATGAGCTGGAAAGGAAAAACATTTTCCTTCACATTTTACAGGTGGTGAAACTGAGCTCCCCAAACATCTCCCACAGATCTTTAGACTTGCGGCTGGAAAATTTTACTCTAAAGTTTACTGATTTCTTAGAAGCTGTGATGTGAGAGGCTTGGAAGAAACGTTTGTTTCCACTGATTCGGAGATTCATGGAAGGTGGGAGACTACAGAAAGTTAAATAAGAGACAGAAACAAGGGAATATCTCATAGAAAGAAATGTAATAGTTTCTGAAATTAAAAAAAAAAAGACTGCTTATTGAGTCCTACAATCTCTCAAGCGTTATTCTAGGCATCAAAATAAAGTGCTAAAAAGACAAAGTCCCTCACTTCAAGAAGATATTAATGGAGGGAAAGCAGGTGACCAAGAGAACGTCAAAGAGTGATTGTGATTATGGAAATAACACTCATCAAAAATCAAGGTTAACACAGCCTTCCTGGCGTTTTTCATGTGTCAAACGGTTTATGAAGCTAGTGTGTGATGCCCCATGATCATATCAATGTACACAGCTATGATTTAATAAAAAAAATAAATAAAAGAGGCTTTTCCAAAAAAAAAAAAAATCAAGGTTAAGCTACTTGTCCACAGAAATACAGATAGTTAGTGAATTGGAAGTGTTTTACTAACGTACACTGCCTCTGATTGCAAATTTGTTTGTTTGTTTGTTTTTAAAGACAGAGTCTCACTCTGTCACCCTGGGTAGAGTGGCGTTATCATAACTCACAGCAGCTGCAAACTCCTGGGCTAGGCAGGTCTCCAACTCCTGAGCTCAAGCAGTGCACCCACCTCGGTCTCCCAGAGCGGTAGGATTACAGGCGTGAGCCACCATATCCAGCCTCATTGTAAGTTTAAAACAGTAATAGAGAGTGTTTGGAAATATTTTACTTTAATCTTTTCCTTTTACTGCTTCTCCACTAGGAAAGGGTCTCCCAGGAATACTTTCTCCTTTCTCAATCCTGCTTTCCTCTTTCTAAGCCCCATTTCTAGTCCCTTGGGCTGGTGGTCCCACTCAGAAAACTCAAACTTTCCCTTCTGGAAAAGGAGCTTCAGGGTCTTGGTCTCTTCCTATATTTTGCAAACTTGAGCATTGCTTTTGATTCAACCACATGTTTACCAAGGCTCTCCTCTGCTCAACCAATGAAGGTTTATGGAGCTCCCACTGTAGGCTAGGTGCTAAGGACTCTGAAGGTCAATGTTGGGCTGGGCTTGGGGCTTCCAGTCCATGATCCAGAACGTATTGCATTCAGTCTTCCTGCCAGAGAGAGCTGAAGACAATTCCTTACGGGCACCTAAGAGGTGAGCTCAGCTCCCCAAGGCACAGTCAGCATGATACGCGCTCAGACAGAGGAAAGGATATTTCCCCCGCTAACATGACCTTCCCTCACTTAAAAAACAAAACTCCAACATTTCTTAAATGCCCACCAAGCTCCAGGCCAAACCTTGGTGCTGGGAATATCAATACAAATATAGGGCATTCCATTCTCCTGTTCTCTAACAGAAAGTCTGATGGATAAAAGGCAAATGATCATTGACCCCACCCTTTATGGGGCAATATAGACCCCACTTTTGTTGTAGGACGGGATCGACTTCTTTCCAGCCCCGCCTGAGCCTGACCTGCATTACGCCACAAACCTTCCCAGCTGTAAAGCCTGATGGTAAAGACAATGGCCCCAGCTCCTGTTAGGGGGGTTTGATTCCAAGTTGCTCCTGACAGAAGCGGGGTAAGTTGTCACCTCTGTTATGACACAGATAATAATACAACATGAATGAACTTGTTGAGTGAAAGAAGTCAGATGCAAAAGACTACACTTGTATGATTCCATTTAGATGAAATATTAGGAAAGGCAAATTTGTAGAGCCAGGACTGGGCACGGGGGCTCATGACTGTAATTCACTGTAATTCCAGTGCTTTGGGGTGCTGGGATCACTTGAGGCCAGGAGTTCCAGATCAGCCTGGGAAACATAGAAAGACCTGTTCCTACAAAAAAAAATTAAAACTGAGCTAGGGGTAGTGGTGCGCGCCGATAGTCCTAGCTGCTCAGGATGATCCCTTGAGTGCAAGAGTGTGGGGCTGCGGTGAGGGGCTGCGGTGCCTGGGTGATAGAGCAAGAAGCTGTCTAAAGAGAGAGAGAGGAGATAGAAAACAGATCAGTGATTCACAAGCTGAGAGCAGAAATAAGAAGTAACTGCGCCACACCTGGCTTCAAAAGACAAATTAAAGCTCCGAGTCAAGGGTTGGAAGACAATTTTTTAGGCAAATGGAATTCAGAAGAAAAGAGGAGTTGCAATCTTATTTTCAGATACATGTGGATTTAAAGCAACTAAAGTCAAAAAAGACAAAGATGGTCACTTTATATTGGTCAAGGGAAAAATACAACAAGAAGACATTTCAATTCTAAATATTTATGCACCCAATTTAAATGCTCCCAGATTCTTGAAACAGACCTTACTCAGTCTGAGCAATATGATATCTGATAATACCATAATTACAGGGGACTTTAACACTCCTCTTACAGAGCTGGACAGATCCTCTAAACAGAAATTAAACAAAGATATAAGAGATTTAAATGAGACCCTAGAACAACTGTGCTTGATAGACGCATATAGAACACTCCACCCCAAAGATAAAGAATATACATTCTTCTCATCACCCCATGGAACATTCCCCAAAATTGATCATATCCTGGGACACGAAACAAATATCAACAGAATCAAAAGAATTGAAATTTTACCTTGTATCTTCTCAGACCATAAGGCACTAAAGGTGGAACTCAACTCTAACAAAAATGCTCGACCCCACCCAAAGCCATGGAAATTAAACAATCTTCTGTTGAATAACAGATGGGTGCAGGAAGAAATAAAACAGGAAATCATTAACTTCCTTGAGCATAACAACAATGAAGACACAAGCTACCAAAACCTGTGGGATACTGCAAAAGCAGTTTTGAGAGGAAAATTCATCGCTTTAGATGCCTACATTCGAAAAACAGAAAGAGAGCGCATCAACAATCTCACAAGAGATCTTATGGAATTAGAAAAAGAAGAACAATCTAAGCCTAAACTCAGTAGAAGAAAAGAAATATCCAAAATCAAATCAGAGATCAATGAAATTGAAAACAAAAGAATCATTCAGAAAATTAATGAAACAAGGAGTTGGTTTTTTGAAAAAATAAATAAAATAGATAAACCAATGGCCAGACTAACGAGGAATAGAAAAGTAAAATCTCTAGTAACCTCAATCAGAAATGATAAAGGGGAAATAACAACTGATCCCACAGAGATACAAGAGATCATCTCTGAATACTACCAGAAACTCTATGCCCAGAAATTTGACAATGTGAAGGACATGGATCAATATTTAGAATCACACCCTCTCCCTAGACTCAGCCAGGAAGAAATAGAGCTCCTGAACAGACCAATTTCAAGCACTGAGATCAAAGAAATCTTCCAACCAAAAAATGCCCTGGTCCAGATGGCTTCACTCCAGAATTCTATCAAACCTTCAAGGAAGAGCTTATTCCTGTACTGCAGAAATTAGTCCAAAAATTGAGGAAGAAGGAATCTTCCCCAACACACTCTATGAAGCAAACATCAACCTGATACCAAAACCAGGAAAAGACCCAACCAAAAAGGAGAATTTCAGACCAATCTCACTCATGAATATAGATGCAAAAATTCTCAACAAAATCCTAGCCAATAGATTACAGCTTATCATCAAAAAAGTCATTCATCATGATCAAGTAGGCTTCATCCCAGGGATGCAAGGCTGGTTTAACATACGCAAGTCCATTAACGTTATCCACCATATTAACAGAGGCAAAAATAAAGATCACATGATCCTCTCAATAGATGCAGAAAAAGCATTTGATAAAATTCAGCATCCTTTTCTAATTAGAACACTGAAGAGTATAGGCATAGGTGGCACATTTCTAAAACTGACTGAAGCTATCTATGACAAACCCACAGCTAATATTTTACTGAATGGAGTAAAACTGAAAGCTTTTCCTCTTAGAACTGGAACCAGACAAGGTTGTCCTCTGTCACCTTTACTATTCAACGTAGTGCTGGAAGTTCTAGCCAATACAATTAGGCAAGACAAGGAAATAAAGGGAATCCAAATGGGAGCAGAGGAGGTCAAACTCTCCCTCTTTGCTGACGACATGATCTTATACTTTGAGAACCCCAAAGACTCAACCACAAGACTCCTAGAAGTCATCAAAAAATACAGTAATGTTTCAGGATATAAAATCAATGTCCACCAAGTCAGTAGCCTTTGTATACACCAATAACAGTCAAGATGAGAAGCTAATTAAGGACACAACTCCCTTCACCATAGTTTCAAAGAAAATGAAATACCTAGGAATATACCTAACGAAGGAGGTGAAGGACCTCTATAAAGAAAACTATGAAATCCTCAGAAAGGAAATAGCAGAGGATATTAACAAATGGAAGAACATACCATGCTCATGGCTGGGAAGAATCAACATTGTTAAAATGTCTATACTTCCCAAAGCAATCTACCTATTCAATGCCATTCCTATCAAAATACCAACATCGTACTTTCAAGATTTGGAAAAAATGATTCTGCGTTTTGTATGGAACCAGAAAAAACCCCGTATAGCTAAGGCAGTTCTCTGTAACAAAAATAAAGCTGGGGGCATCAGCATACCAGATTTTAGTCTGTACTACAAAGCCATAATGCTCAAGACAGCATGGTACTGGCACAAAAACAGAGACATAGACACTTGGAATCGAATCGAAAACCAAGAAATGAAACTAACATTTTACAACCACCTAATCTTTGATAAACCAAACAAGAACATACCTTGGGGGAAAGACTCCCTATTCAATAAATGGTGTTGGGAGAACTGGATGTCTACATGTAAAAGACTGAAACTGGACCCACACTTTTCCCCACTCACAAAAATTGATTCAAGATGGATAAAGGACTTAAATTTAATGCATGAAACAATAAAAATCCTCCAAGAAAGCATAGGAAAAACACTGGAAGATATTGGCCTGAGGAAAGACTTCATGGCAATTACAACAACAACAAAAATAAACAAATGGGACTTCATTAAACTGAAAAGCTTCTGTACAGCTAAGGAGACGATAACCAAAGCAAAGAGACAACCTACACAATGGGAAAGGATATTTGCATATTTTCAATCAGACAAAAGCTTGATAACTAGGATCTATAGAGAACTCAAATTAATCCACATGAAAAAAGCCAACAATCCCATATATCAATGGGCAAGAGACATGAATAGAACTTTCTCTAAAGACGACAGACGAATGGCTAACAAACACATGAAAAAATGTTCATCATGTCTATATATTAGAGAAATGCAAATCAAAACAACCCTGAGATATCATCTAACCCCAGCGAGAATGGCCCACATCACAAAATCTCAAAACTGCAGATGCTGGTGTGGATGTGGAGAGAAGGGAACACTTTTACACTGCTGGTGGGACTGCAAACTAGTACAACCTTTCTGGAAGGAAGTATGGAGAAACCTCAAAGCACTCAAGCTAGACCTCCCATTTGATCCTGCAATCCCATTACTGGGCATCTACCCAGAAGGAAAGAAATCCTTTTATCATAAGGACACTTGTACTAGACTGTTTATTGCAGCTCAATTTACAATCGCCAAAATGTGGAAACAGCCTAAATGCCCACCAACCCAGGAATGGATTAACAAACTGTGGTATATGTATACCATGGAATACTATTCAGCCATTAAAAAAATGGAGACTTTACATCCTTCGTATTAACCTGGATGGACGTGGAAGACATTATTCTTAGTAAAGCATCACAAGAATGGAGAAACATGAATCCTATGTACTCAGTTTTGATATGAGGACAATTAATGACAATTATGGTTATGGGGGGGAAGCAGAAAGAGGGAAGGAGGGAGGTGGGTGGGGCCTTGGTGTGTGTCACACTCTATGGGGGCAAGACATGATTGCAAGAGGGACTTTACCTAACAATTGCAATCAGTGTAACCTGGCTTATTGTACCCTCAATGAATCCCCAACAATAAAAAAAAAAAAAAGAAGTAACTGCGGGTGGCGCCTGTGGCTCAATGAGTAGGGCGCCGGCCCCATATGCCGAGAGTGGCGGGTTCAAACCCAGCCCCGGCTGAACTGCAACCAAAAAATGGCCGGGCGTTGTGACGGGCGCCTGTAATCCCAGCTGCTCCGGAGGCTGAGGCAGGAGAATCGCAGAAGCCCAAGAGCTAGAGGTTGCTGTGACTCCCGTGACATCATGGCACTCTACTGAAGGCGGTAAAGTGAGACTCTGTCTCCAAAACAAAACAAAACAAAACAAAACAAAAAAAAAGAAGTAACTGCAAACAGATCGGAGAGAACTTCTAGGGATGATGGAATCATTCTAAAACTGGATTCATGGTGATGATGTAACAGCTCTAATTCACTAAAACAGTAAATCGTACACTTACGATGGGTGCATGTAAATTATACCTTAATAAACTGTTAATATTAAGAATATGAAGAAGATATGTAAACAGAGGGGAAGACTAGGAAGACCATTAATGTAAGTTCATACTATGCTTTTAGAAGTTTGAGAAATAAAGAGTGTAATGTAAGGCAAAACACAAAGGAAAGAAAGAAAGGGGAGGAAGGGAGAAGGGAGAGAGAAAAAGAAAGAAAGAAAATAGGAAAGAAAGAAGGAAGGAAGAGAGGCAGGGAGGATGCTATAATATACTAGAAGGCCCTTTTTGCGATGGGCTCAAGACCAACAGAAGAAAGTCCAATGGCAAGTTCAGGAAATTAGCCAATTTGTACAAATAATACTAAACGTACGGCCTCTCTACTGGTACCAAGTGTTTTTACAAATAGAAGTATGGGGTCCACAGCATCCCACAGAAGCTACTTCATGAAGTAGCAAACCCCAGCTTGGTCTCTGAACCAACTGTTGTTCTTTATTTCAAAGACAATTTTATAAGCTTTAAATGCTAAAATAATAATTATCATACAGTTCTCAAATGTGGCTTTCATGTTTTGAACAGGAACAAAAAAGAGAGCCTTCCAGAGTGAAACTGGCTCTGTGGGTGGCATTTCTGAGCATGACAGGGGTGGGAGGGATACAGAAGAAATAGATCCCGAGAGAAATAGGTCATACCTGAGGGCCCGGGATTCGTTTCTGCACACAAAGTGCAAAGTGCTTCACTCCTGTGCATGCTAAGAACATTAGTTTTCATTGTTTTCATACAGATGAGATTTATGTGACCTTCTGCAGCAGAGTAAAACATGCAGATCAGATTTCAGTAAATAATTAAGGTTACGCACCACCTTCCCTGTTTATGTTTCACTAGCCTGGCGCCTTGTGATGAAAAGCACCAGCAGAGGGTCTGACGGCGTTCCTGCGGCAGACACTGGCTGCAAGCCGGACCAGAGAACCTGAACGACCTCAAAGTTCCCCAGGAAGGATCTAGTGGTCAGTTCCTGGAATTTTAGTGTATTCTTTACACTCTCATGTTCAGAGAGACAGAAAGGGCAAGGAGGCCAGGCCCCGTGGCTCACGCTTGTAATCCTGGCACTCTGGGAGGCTGAGGCCAGTGGATTGCTTGAGCTCAGCCTGAGCAAGAGCAAGACCCCATCTCTGCTAAAAATAGAAAAACTAGGACGGCGCCTGTGGCTCAGGGAGTAGGGTGCCAGCCCCATATACCGAGGGTGGTGGGTTCAAACCCAACCCCGGCCAAACTGCAACAACAAAAAAAATAGCCAGGTGTTGTGGCGGGCGCCTGTAGTCCTAGCTACTTGGGAGGCTGAGGCAAGAGAATTGCCTAAACCCAGGGGTTAGAGGTTGCTGTGAGCTGTGATGCCATGACACTCTACTGAGGGTGATAAAGTAAGACTCTGTCTCTAAAAAAAAAAAAAATAGAAAAACTAGCTGGGCATTGTGGTGGGCACTGTAGGCCCAACTACTTGAGAGTCTGAGCCAGAAGGATCACTTGAACCTGAGAGTTTGAGGTTGCTATGAGCTATGATGATGCCATAGCATGCTAGCCAGGGCAATGGAGTGAGAATCTATCAAAAAAAAAAAAAAAAGGGAAGGGAAAGGAAGGGAGAGGGGCAGCTCCTGTGGATCAGTGGGTAGGGTGCTGGCCCCATTATACCGAGGGTGGTGGGTTCAAACCCAGCCCCAGCCAGCTATGAGGGTGGTGGGTTCAAACCCAGCCCCAGCCAGCTAAAACAGCAGTGGCAACTGCAACAAAAAATAGCCAGGCACTGGCAGGCGCCTGTAGTCTCAGCTACTTGGGAGGCTGAGGCAAGAGAATTGCTTAAGCACAAGAGTTGGAGGTTGCTATGAGCTATGACACCACAAAGTGAGACTCTGTCTCAAAAAAAAAGAAAGAAAAGAGAGGAGAGGAGAGGAGAGGAAAAGGGCAAGTCATCAGTATGACTTCTTGACTTTTTTCTTATCTAGCCATGAGATGAGGATCAGTGGCAGGAAAGCAGCTGGGCGGTGTACAAAGCCTGACCAGGGAAATGCCCAGCGCCTCCATGAACATGTTATGTTGCCTTATTAAATGATGTGTGAGTTTGCCATTGATGCATAACAAATTACCACAAACTTAGAGGCTTAAACCAACACCCATTTATGAGAGCGTAATTCTGGAGGTCAGAGGTTCAGCACGGAGTGACTGGGTTCTCTGCTTAGGGTCTCACAAGGCTGAAATTAAGGAGCTGGCCGGGTTGTGTTCCTTTCTGAAGGTTCTGGGGGAGAATCGGCTTCCAGGCTCACACAGGACTGTTGGCCAAGTTCAATTCCTGTGGTTGTGGAACGTATATGTCCATTTGCTTACTGATGGTCAGCTGACACCACTCTCGGTGCTGAGAGGCTGCCCACGTTCCTTTGCCAGGAAGAGCTTGGTCCTTTTTAAGGACTAGGTCAGGCTGACCAAGGACAATCCCTCTATCTTTATTTGGGACCTTAATTATACCTACAAAATCCCTTCAAAGCAGCATGAAGGTTAGTGTTGGATTAAATTCTTGGAGGTGTTTATACCCCAGGGGCTAGAATCTGGGGACCATTTTAGAATTCTGCCTACCCCAAATTACCTAGGAAAGATTTGCCAGTCTAGCTAAGTAGTTCTTAGGGGTAGTAATGACAACTTCCAAGGGATGTCTTGGAAATTTCTGGGCAAACATTTTGTTGTTGTCTTGATGGGAAGCAGGTTTCCCTGGCAGCAAGTGTTCAGGCTCAGTGTTTCGAGAAGACAGTCTCACCCAATGAGGGGTCTGTGCTGCATCGTACACAGCTTTTGAAGTTCCCTCCAGGTATTCATACAGGTGAAAATCTGTGTATAATCTTCTGACTCTCTATGTAAAATGCTTTTTGCAGAGTTTTTGCACTAAATTTTCCCTAAATGCAATTACTGGGTAAATTGAGGGAAGAATGCAGTTATTTCATTTGGAATGTTACCAAGACAGTTGACCATTTGGAAACATCCCATGAGCAATGACAAGGCTGCACATTGTTGGTCCACTGCCCCTGATGCCATCTGCTGTGGTAGCTGTCCCTGTCACATGGATTTCATGTGTAAGTCTCTCCCTACGGTATTACTAATACCTGAGAATTTACATGTTGAAGCACAAATTTTCTTTTGTTAAATTGAATTTTTTAAATTAGGTCAGGAGCAGTAGCTCATGCCTGTAATCCTAGCATTTTGGGAGGCCAAGGCAAGAGGATCACTCGTGCCCAGGAGTTCCAGACCAGCCTGGGCCACATGATAAGGCCCCATGTCTATAAAAAAATTTAAAAATTAGCCAGGTAATAGGGCATATATCTGTAGCCCTACCTACATGGGAGGCTGAGGCAGGAGGATCACTTGAGCCCAGGAGTTTGAGGCTACAGTGAGCTATACTCAGGCCACTACACTCCAGCCTGGGTGACAGAGCAAGACCTGTCTCTAAAAAATAAATAATTATGTGCGTAGGTAAGTTATATTAGCTATGGATTTTACTTCAGAATAGTAAAGGGAAAATTACAAAATACTGATAATAAGGGGCCATGGGTCGGGTAGAATTGAGAGCTGAGAGTCTATAGTGCGCAACTGCTGAGGCTGGGGTTGTCCAGGAGGGGAGAGCACTGCTGCGTGGAAGTCAGGTGGGGTGAGGACAGGAGGAATAAATGTGTCCTGGGAACAAAGCGCCAGTCTGATCACATAGAACTGTGCTGTAGCTATGGCAGCTGGAACAGTCCTTTGAACTCAGCTGAAGGAACATCAAAGGCTCCTTGATCAAGCCAGTCATACAACCCAGGTAGACTGGAGGGGCCTGAACAAGTGATTCTGTGGCTGTCTTTTCTCTGGAGGACAGAAGGACTTCTGATGAGGACAGTCAGCCCCTGACACAGATTGAGAAATCGGCCCCAACTGACAACCCTGGACGTACACTATATTATGTTGTCTGACTATCATATACTCAAAAAAGAAACATTTAATAGTGTACTACGTTAATATAAAATGTATTTGATCTTATGTAAGTTATACTTGAAGTGAACTTGTGCAGCTAGGTCCTTTGGGAGTAAACCTCTACAATTAATTAAATTGTGTAAACCGCCCCCCCCCGGCAAATTCATACATTGAAGCCCTAAGACCCAATATGATGGTAATTGGAGATGGGACCTTTAGGGGGTAATTAGGTTTAATGAGATCACAAGGGTGGGGCCCTCGTGGTGGTATTAGTGCCCTTGGAAGAACAGACACTGGAGAGCCTGCTCTCTCCCACTGTGGGCACCAAGGGAAGGTCACATGAGGGTATATTGAGAGAGTGGCCCTCTGCCACCCAAGGGTGGGGCCTCACCAGGCACCTGCTGTCACCTTGGACTTCCAATCTCAGAACTGTGAGAAGTAAATTCCTGTTGTTTAAGCCACCCAGTCCATAGTATTGTGTTATGGCCGTTCCAGCTAACCAAAACAATCTCCCTATGCTGTCACCTTGGAGATTACAAAGTGAGATGTTTTATTTATTTTTTATGTTTTTTATGTTTTTTTGGAGATAGAGTCTTACTTTGCTGCCCTCAGGAGAGTGCCATGGCATCACAACTCACAGCAACCTCAATCTCTTGGGCTCAAGCAATTCTGTTGCCTCAGCCTCCCAAGTAGCTGGGACTACAGGCACTTGCCACAATGCCTGGAGATTTTTTTTTTTTTTAGAGACAGAATCTCACTTTGTCACCCTCAGTAGAGTGCTGTGGCATCACAGCTCACAGCAACCTCCAAGTCCTGGGCTTAGCCGATTCTCTTGCCTCAGCCTCCAGAGTAGCTGGACTACAGGCATCTGCCACAATGCCCAGCTATTTTTTTATTGCAGTTTAGCCAGGGCTGGGTTTGAACCCACCACCCCTGGTATATGGGGCTGGAGCCCCACTCACTGAGCCACAGGTGCCGTGCATGCCTAGCTATTTTTAGAGGCAAGTTGCTCAGACTGCAGGTGCCTGCCAGACTGGCTCAGACTGGTCTTGAACCTGGGAGCTCAGGCAATCCACCCACCTCAGCCTCCTAGTGTGCTAGGATTACAGGTGTGAACCACCATGCCCAGCCCTAAAGTGAGATGGTTTTTTTTTTTTGCAGTTTTTGGCTGGGGCTGGGTTTGAACCCACCACCTCCAGCATATGGGGGCAGTGCCCTACTCCTTTGAGCCACAGGTGCTGCCCAAGTGAGATGTTTTTAAAAACACCATTAAGGTTTGGCGCCTGTAGCCCAGTGGTTAGGGTGCTGGCTACATACACGGGGGCTGGTGGGTTCGAGCCTGGTCCAGGCCTGCCAAACAACAATGACAACTACAACATAAAAAAATAGCTGGGCATCGTGGCTGGCACCTGTAGTCCAGGCTACTTGGGAGGCTGAGGCTAGAGAATCGCTTAAGCCCAAGAGTTTGAGCTTACTGTGAGCTGTGACACCATGGTACTCTACTAAGGGCGACATAGTGAGACTCTGTCTCAAAATAAATAAATAATAAAAAATTTAAAAACACCATTAAAATGCCATTTACGATGACTTTTAATCAAAGTGAAATACGGAAAAAAATCATAGTTTTGGTTGATCTAAAATGGCATTTGCCAAAGCAATATTATTTTTTCTTTGTTCTATATGTGCATACCAGACTTAACTTTTTACAGTCATACCAGTTTGTACCATGCATTTTATTTATTTATGATATAGGATTTTATTCCAAACAAGGGCGTGGCTACTTTGAGTAGTATGTATATATGTAGTATGTATGTATGAGTAGCAGTAAGTATGAAAAACCTGACTCTGGGGCGGCGCCTGTGGCTCAGTCAGTAAGGCGCCGGCCCCATATACCGAGGGTGGCAGGTTCAAACCCGGCCCCGACCAAACTGCAACCAAAAAAAAAAAAATAGCCGGGCGTTGTGGCAGGCGCCTGTAGTCCCAGCTACTCGGGAGGCTGAGGCAAGAGAATCGCTTAAGCCCGGGAATTGGAGATTCCTGTGAGCTGTGTGAGGCCACGGCACTCTACCAATGGTCATAAAGTGAGACTCTGTCTCTACAAAAAAAAAAAAAAAGAAAAAGAAAAACCTGACTCTGTTAACCTCCAAGGTCACTTCTACTTCTGATGTTTCACAAATTTAAAATTCTAAAGTCAGACATAATCTATACAATTTTTTAAATTATAGCTTGATTGAGATGTAACTCATGTATCAAGAAGTTCCCCCTGGCTTGGTGCCTGTAGCTCAAGCGGCTAAGGCACTAGCCACATACACCAAAGCTGGCGGGTTCGAATCCAGCCTGGGCCTGCCAAACAACAATATACCAACTACAACCAAAATATAGCCAGGCATTGTGGCGGGTGCCTATAGTCCCAGCTACTTGGGAGGCTGAGGCAAGAGAATCACTTAAGCCCAAGACTTTGAGGTTGCTGTAAGCTGTGACTCCACGGCACTCTACCCAGGGCGACAGCTTAAGGCTCTGTCTCCAAAAACAAAGTTCACCCCTTTAAAAATGTATAGTCTGGTATATTGACAGAGTTGTGTAACCAGCACTACGACCTAATCTCAGAACATTTTACTCACTCCCAAAAGAAATCTCAACCTCATTAGCTATCACTCTTATGTCCCCAGCCCCAGCCCTAGGTCACCACTCATTGATTTTCTGTCTCTGTATTTCCAGTTGATAAAACCCCACTTGTTTTTCAGGGCTCAAGGCTTTAGGATGACTTTGCTTGTTTTTTGTTTTTTTGAGACGGAGTCTAACTTTGTCACCCTGGGTAGAGCGCCATGGCATAATAGCTCAAAGCAATCTCAAACTCTTGGGCTCAAGCAATGCTCTTGCCTCAGCCTCCCAAGTTGCTCGGACCACAGGTGCCCACCATAACACTTGGCTGCTTTTAGAGATAGGGTCTGACTCTTGCTCAGGCTGGTCTCAAACTTCCTTTTTTTTTTTTCCTATTGGAATTTACTTTATTTCATGCAGTAAATCATTTTCAAAAGCATGTTTTCCCTCTGCCCATTTTGTAACATAGACATTTTTCATGGGCTTCACCTTTTTTTCTTTTTAATTGGTTTTATTTTATTTAATTAATTTATTTATTTTATTGTTGGGGGTTTATTGAGGTGGTCTCAAACTTCTGAGCTCAAGCAGTCCATCTACCTCAGCCTCCCAGAGTACTAGGGTTATGGGTGTAAGCCACTGAGCTCAGCTTGGAATGACTTAAGAGGGCTGAATGGAAGCCATGTAAATATTGGCAGGACTGCCAAGGACATTTGTCAAAATCTCTCTAGACAGTGAAGGCAGAACAATGGATAGGAATATTAGATGAGTGCAGAAGCACCAGACAGAAGCCTCTAAGGTCTTTCCCAAATTTGAGAGTCAAGGCCTCTGTTCAAGGACAGAAGACAGAGAAACAGGGAGCAACGGAGCCACCAAGCATTTTTTGCTTCTCTCCTGTCCCAATAAAGAAACCATCCCTGTGAGCAGTAGGTAAAATATTAGTTATTAAACAAGCAAGAACAATGAAATTTATTTCTCAACACTCTGGTGGTGTTGGAAACATTCTGTTCTAAAAGGATGATTACATTAAATAGAGCAGCAGTCCCCAACCTTTTTTGGCACCAGGGACCAGTTTCATGGAAGACAATTTTTCCACGGACTGGGGAAGAGGGGAGATGGTTTTGTTTTGTTGTGTTGTGTTTTGTTTGAGACAGAGTCTCACTTTGTCACCCTGGGTAGAGTGTTGTGGAGTCATAGCTCACGGCAACCTCAAACTCTTGGGCTCAAGCGATTCTCTTTCCTCAGCCTCTGGAATAACTGCAATTACAGGTGCCCACAACATCCAGCTGTTTTTAGAGATGAGGGTCTCACTCTGGCTCAGGCTGGTCTCGAAATTCTGAAATCGAGCAAGCCACCTGCCTTGGCCTCCCAGAGTGCTAGGATTATAGGAGTGTAGGAGTGAGCCATTGTGCCTGGCTGGGGACAGTTTTGACATGAGCCTACAAGCAATTGATTTATTATGGTCTCTGTGCAGTCAAACCTCCCTTGCTGATGATAATCTGAATTGGCAGCTGCTCCCCAGGGCTAGTATCACCGCCTCAGTTCCTCAGATCATCAGGCATTTGATTCTCATAAGGAGCCTCAACCTAGATCCCTCACATGCATAGTTTACAGTAGGGTTGGAGCTCCTGTTAAGAATCTAATGCCACCCCCCATCCCCGCCCCGTCACCCTCCAACCCTGCCATCTGATAGGAAGTAGAACTCAGATGTATGGGGAGTGGCTGTAAATACAGATGCACTTTACTGGCTTGCCCACTGCTAACCTCCTATTGTGCAGCCCAGTTGCTAATAAGCCCTAACCAGTATGGGGACCACAGTCATAGAGCATAACAAGGATAACAAATATAAAAGTAAGGGTTATAGAAACGTGTGGAAACTTACGAAGGAACGATATTCTTCATATAGCTTGCTGTAATTATGTAAAAGCTACAGGAAACAAAATAAATATTTAAAGACACTTGAGAGACAAACTGACTTTAGTCCAACACTTCTCAAACGTTTTTGGCCTCAGGAACCTCTTTATAATTGTAAAGATTACTGAGGACCTCAAATAGTTTTTTTTCTTTTTTTTTGAGACTCAAGCTGTCACCCTGGATAGAGTGCTGTAGCATCACAGCTCACAGCAATCTCCAACTCCTGGGCTCAAGCAATTCTCCTGCCTCCGCCTCCCAAGTAGCTGGGACTACAGGCGCCTGCCACAACACCCAACTATTTTTTGGTTGCAGCCGTCATTGTTGTTTGGCAGGCCGGGCTGGATTCGAACCTGCCAGCTCAGGTGTATGTGGCTGGCACCTTCGCCGCTTGAGCCACAGGCGCCAAGCCTCAAATAGGTTTTCTTTAAGGGGGGTCATGTCTATTGATAACATACTATCTTAACAAAGCTGAGAAAAATTTAAAGGGCTTATTAATTGAAAAATAAAAATTATAAATATGGTAACAACCCTCATTTGGGGACAAAAACTTACATTTTCAAAAAAAAAAGAGTTAAGGAGAACAATGGCATTGTTTTACATTTTTCTATTTAACATATGGGCTTAATTTGCATATCTACTTCTGTGTTCAATCTGTTATAATAACACATCACGTGCATCTTGACAGTAGAAAAGGTTTTAGTATTATCATGCCAATAATTCTGATGTCACTGTATGGGTCTCTAGGGGCCCCAGGCATTCCCAGACTACACTTTGAGAAGGGGTGGGTTTATCCAGGGAGGTGCCTCACAACTGTAATCCTGGCACTCTGGGAGGCCAAGGTGGGTGGATCGTCTGAGCTCGGGAGTTTGAGATCAGCCTGAGCAAGAGTGAGACCCTATCTCTAAAATAAAAATAGCTGGGTGTTGTGGTTGGCACCTGTAGTGCCAGCTATTGGGGAGGCTGAGGTCAGAAGATCTCTTGGGCCCAAGAGTTTGAGGTTGCTGTGAGCTATGACGCCCACCACAGCACTCTACCCAGGGTGACAAAGTGAGGACTCTATCTCAAAAAAAAAAAAAAAAAAAAGCGTGGCGGTGCCTGTGGCTCAAGGAGTAGGGTGCTAGCCCCATATATTGGAAGTGGCAGGTTCAAACCCAGCCCCAGCCAAAAACTGCAAAAACAAAACAAAAAAAAAAACACTTACTGGGAGGCACCTGTGGCTCAAAGGAGTAGGGTGCCAGCCCCACATACCAGAAGTGGCAGGTTCAAACCTGGCCTGGCCAAAAAAAAAAATAAAGATTTTCTGCTACATTTTAAGAATACAGAAAAAAGCACTAAAAGAAAAGTAAATTTATTACAATGAAAAAAATGCATTAAGTAAAAAAGTGTAAAATATGGAAAAACTCTAAAGTTGATCTGTTCCCGTCCAAGACCTGCCATATCTATCAAATTGCCATAGTTGGAATTGTGACCACAAGGGAATGAGAGTTATTAGGATTTACACATCCAAATGAGTATTTATCCCTTAAAATTATCATCCTGGAAAATAATAACTCATTTCACTGATACTACTATTTTCTCAAGATACACTTCAGAGTTTATAGTACCTAAACTCATAGAAGAAAAAAGGGACTTTAGTAGGCTTCAAATCTACTTAATTTTTTATTTAAAAAAAAATGAGGAAATGAAGATCAAAAAAGGAAGAGAATTGGTTACTATCACCCAACTGATTAATGTCAATGTTGGGACCAGATCCGGTTCTCCTGACAGAAGGGTTGATCTGGTTAATATAACACAAAAATAACCAACTTTGTTTAGTTGAAATGTTGAAGAAAATGTTTTCCTAAACATCTGCCAATCCTTATTATATAAATAATTCCACTATTGAAAGCAAGATTTGACTAAATGTAGAATTGATTATAGAATTGATTATATAAAATCAATTAGATTTGGGGCAATACCTAACTCAGTCAACATCAGCAGAGAAAACATTCAGTATAGTGAATTTGTGATTTGAGGCTCGGCACATAATGGTTACGGAGCCAGCCACATACACCGAGGCTGGAGGGTTCGAATCTGGCCCAGGCCAGCTAAACAACAATGACAACTGCAACAAAAAATAGCCGGGTGTTGTGACAGAGCCTGTAGTCCCAGCTACTTGGGAGGCTGAGGCAAGAGAATCGCTTAAGCCCAAGCGTTGGAGGTTGCTGTGAGCTGTGACGCTACGGCACTCTACCGAGGGCGACCTAATGAGACTCTGTCTCAAAAAAAAAAAAAAAGAATTTGTGATTTGAAATTATTACTATTTATTTGTATTTATTTTTTTCAGAAAAAGAAATAGACTTTGGTCAAAATTAGGAATGGACCAACGAGCAATTCCCAATTCAAATGTTAGCTTTGGGCAATTTGTATCTGGACTACTTCATCCAGTCCAAAATACCGAGCCAAAATAAAGGCACGTGTACTATCTGTCAGAAAGGTCACCGTCGCCACCGCTACCACGACGGGCATGTCTTTCCCGCTGAGCCCGCCTTGCCATAATAAGCTTTCCTATGCTGCCACCTACTGGAAATAATGAGTATGGCCTTGAATAAATCATTCTTGCCTTAATCAATGTGCTTGGATGTGAAATAGGGAATTCAGGTATAAGCCACACAGTTTGGATTGATTGATTATTATTTTTGTAGAGACAGAATCTCTTTCTGTCTCCAAGGCTGGAGTGCTGTGGCACAGTCATAACTCACTGCAATCTCAAACTCCTGGGCTCAATCAATCCCCTTGCTTCAGCCTCTCAAATAGCTGGGTTTACAGGCCCTCGCCACAACACCTGGCTAATTTTTTTTTTTTTTTTTTTTTAAAGATGAGGCCTCACTACATTGCCCAGGCTGATATTGAGCTCCTGAGGTCAACTGATCCTCCTGCCTCAGCCTCTCAAAGTGATGATATTACAAGCCTGAGCCACCTTTCCTGCCCTTCAACTTGGATTTAAATGTTTAAGTACTGGACATATAAATGTTTATCTTAGTGACTAAAGACCCTTCAATATCTACCAAAGCAAACAAACCTATAAATCTGGCTCGGCCCCTGTGGCTCAAGCTGCTAAGGCGCCAGTCACATACACCTGAGCTGGCAGGTTCGAATCCAGCCCGAGCCCGCCAAACAACAATGACGGCTGTAACCAAAAAATAGCCGGGCATTGGGGCAGGCACCTGTAGTCTCAGCTACTTGGGAGGCAGAGGCAGGAAGGAGAATTGCTTGAGCCCAGGAGTTGGAGGTTGCTGTGAGCTGTGATGCCACAGCACTCTACCCAGGGCGACAGCTTGAGGCTGTGTTTCAAAAAAAAAAAAAAATCTTATAAAGAGGTAGCCAACGTGTAGATAATATTTTGTAAAATTTTATAGCGAATGTTTTGTAAATAAAGGTACATTTAGCCACAATTTCCCATTTTCCCTACGTATGGCGACTTTAGGGGTGACTCTTGGACACTCTGTATAGCATCTTACCATCGCAAATTTTACAAAGACACACAAGCCAGACAGTTGGAAGTCATTAAGTTCATCAAAGTGTGAGGCCATAAAGCCTAAACTTCACCTTGAGTGAGGTCCACCTCTGCCCAGAAAGAACCATCAGTTACATCAGAGCCAGTCTGCTTGGGTTGGAAGCTCAGGCACATCACTTTTTAACTGAGTGACCTTAGGCACCTTAGGCAAGTAGTTTAAGCTTTAATAAGCCTCAGTTTTCTATCTGCACAATGGGAATAATACCAACATCACAAGCCTAAAAAGTGGAAAACACTTGGCATGTTTTTTTTTTTTTTTGCAGTTTTTGGCTGGGGCTAGGTTTGAACCCGCCACCTCCGGCATATGGGGCCAGTGCCCTACCCCTTTGAGCCACAGGCGCTGCCCTAACACTTGACATATGTAAACACTTAACTATTAATGGTGCTGCCTTTTCTAAGCACCTAAACACCTTTCACAAAACTATCTCGCTAGTTTCATATGTGAACACTTTTCTTTTTCTTTTTTTTTTTTTGGCTGTAGTTGTCATTGTTGTTTGGAGACCTGGGCTGAGTTCAAACCAGTCAGCTCTGGCGCATGTGGCTGGCGCCTTCACCTCTGAGCTGCAGGTCCTGAGCCATATGTGAACATGTTTCCGCGTTCATGAATGTTTCAATCAGTCCAAGTGTTATACTGAATAGATATATAACTTAAAGACTCAATTAGAAATTTGAGGTGTTATTTAAAAAAAAAAAAGGTGCTTACCCTCTGCTAGCTTTGCCTGAGGAATCTCAGGAGGCCAACAATGGGAATAATACCAACATCACAAGCCCTTGAAAGCCCTAGAAAGTCTCCTTCGTCACCAAAGACTGATAACATTTTAGGGAATAAGTGTATCATACACAGATCTTGGATGAACCCAAGTTGTCGTGTAAAAGGGCTTGCAGGAGAAACAGGTCCTGAGTGGCACAAGCCCAAAAGGTACTGCCTTCTCATACCGAGTGGATGGTACCCCCTGGGGTTGTGTGGCCGAGGGCCCAGGGAGAGCAGGGGGGACGATGATAGTATTGGATGGAACCTTCTAGAAGTCAGGCCCAGTAGGGTAAAGCATAGGGCTTAAAGTGCTAGGCATTAAGGACAGAGTGATCTGCATTAAAACCGAGCATCTCCACTGAGCTACTATTGTTTGAGTACTAAAAACAATAGGCACTAGACACAGCGAACTGTCTCAACCCTAAGTCATAGTCACAAGTGATAAGGTTAAGGCTAGACGGAAGTGCAATAAACAATGTGTGAAGAGTTCAGTCACACAGTTAAAGGAAAACCCCTTGTTTTTTAACCTTGACTCTCTTTGAAGCTTTCCACCGTGCTCCATTTTCTCATGCCTGAGATTTTAATAAAAGGCTGTGAGGATCATCAGGAGGGACCACACACCTGCATCCCCGTCTCTCCCTGCGGAGAGCTTGCTGGTGTTGGCCTCCTGAGATCCCTCAGGTCAATGCCAATGGACTGAGCAGGTGTTATTTTGCATTAAGTGGCACCGACAAATGTGTCCTGTGTGAGAAAAACTCGGGAGAGGAATCTGTGAAGTCTGCAGGGCTGGCTGTAGCTCAGCGCTCCTTCCACAGGGCATTGTCCCCTTCCATCCTCTGCACTTGGCAGAGCCGACTGCAGACCTGTGGGTGCTCCCCAGTCCTTTCTGGTAAGGCCCTTCCCAAACATCTTTACTGTCTACCCCAACATCAAACAAGGAAGATGAGCTAGAGGGTAATTCCTGTGCCCAAAGTCACAGAGGCAGGAACAGAGGTCAAAGACAGGTTTGATAAATCCTGAATCCCTTGTATATTGACTCCCAGCCCAGGATAGCGACCCTTAGGCCCAGGGTGTTAAGTCCTGGCTTCCCTAGTGATTAGTGATGAGAACTTGGACATGTCACTGACCCTGTGTTCCTCAGGGAAACTGAAATGTCTCTGCATCTCTGGGGTTTCAATCACCCACACATCACAAGCTGCATAACCTTCCACGGGGTGGCATGCTCAGGCATGTTACAGTTTGAGAGCATTGAAATAAATATCCATCTCATATATGAAGTAGACGAGTCTTCCAGCTCTGGTTAGTGGTATAATTTCTGAGGCCCAAACCACCTTGGTTGCAGCTCCTATAGGCAGGAAGGAGCCTTGTTCTGCTTCCTTCCCGTAAGTCAACCTTCCAGGTGATTGAACGGGAGTCACACACCATGTGAGCGTTTAAAATGCAGCCCTCTAACTTCAACTCTAAGAACCAGAATCACCTGAATCACTGCATAGCTTCTAACAGGGTGTCAACAGATGTGATCACTTTTCTTTCCAGAAACTGAGATATCCTTTACTTAGAAGCTGGAAGAATTAGAGATAAAAACACTGACATCCAAATTATCTGGATTCCTTGCAGCAGACAGGATAGAGCTCTTCTTTGAGGACAACAAAAGCAGGAAGCATCAAGGTTTTTCCTCATGGCCCTTTATTTTTGTAACTAGAAGGGAATGGTTACATTCGAGCATTCTTTAGTTGAGCGCAAATGTCTTCGTTTAATCTTAGTGAAAGCCTATGAATTAGTGTATCCTTATTTACTAAGTAAGAAAGTGAAGGTATCTGTTGAAAACAATTTTTTGTTGAAAGTAATTGTTTAAAAACAAACAAACCTATATTGAGAGGGGGTGTACCTAAGGGACACAGGAGCCAACTGAAACAGCTTCCAGTGACGAAAGCTGGGACAATGTGAGCAAGTAGCATCGGATTATAATACAAACCCAGAACTTAACATACATGACTTCATGTTGATATAAAATATTAAAGACACAAATTTCCTTTCCAAAAAATTTAGATTCTCTGCCCTCAATGAGATAGAACATAAATCCCCCCTTATGTGTGGGTTTTAGGTACTGATGTCCTTCCAAAGAGTATAGTATGGACAGGGCAGGTGAAATCATTTACAGGAGAGAAGCTTGACAAACGCTACCTCGACCAGGTGACCAAGGACATTAACAATGAATGGTAAATCATGTTTCTGAACCCTTTGAGAAGAAAATGATACTTTGCTTCTGTGGTCATCCTCCCTAAACCTTGCAACCCTAATCTAATTAACAGGAAGACATCAGACAAATCCTAGTAGAGGTGCATTTTTGGGGGGAGTCTCACTCTCATCCTGGGTAGAGTACTGTAGTATCATATCTCACAGCAACCTCATACTCTTGGGCTCAAGCGATCCTCTTGTCCCAGCCTCTCGAGTAGCTGGGACTACAGATGCCCTCCACAACTTCTGGCTAGTTTATCTGTTTTTTTCCACTCTTGCTCAGGTTTGTCTCAAACACGAGACCTCATACTCTTGGTCTCAAGCAATCCACCAGCTTCGGCCTCCCAGTGTTAGGATTACAGGCCCAAGCCACCGCACCTGGCCAACTGAGGGTCATCTTACTAAATAAGTGACCAATACTCCCCACAGCAGTCAGGACCATCAAAAGCAAAGTCTGAGAAATTTACACAGCCACAAGGAGCCTAACAATCCACAACTGAATATCTATCATGTGGATCCAGAAACACAAAAAGGACATTAGGTAAAAACTAAGGAAATAAGGAAATCTGAATAAGCCCCGGACTTGGGTTTAACAGCAACGTGTCAGTATCTCAGTAACAGGGGACACTGGGTGGGTGGAGTTGATGGGAACTCTAGAATATTAATTTTTCTATAAGTTTCCAAAATTTTCTATAATTTTTCTAAAAATAATCTGTTTAGGGCGGCGCCTGTGGCTCAAGGAGTAGGGCGCCGGTCCCATATGCCGGAGGTGGCGGGTTCAAACCCAGCCCCAGCCAAAAAAAATCACAAAAAAAAAAAAATAAAAATAAAAATAATCTATTTAAACTTTTTATATTTAGAACTTGTTTTTTTTTGTAGAGACAGAGTCTCACTTTACCACCCTCGGTAGACTGCCATGACATCACAGGACTCACAGCAACCTCCAGCTCTTGGGCTTACGCAATTATCTTGCCTCAGCCTCCTGAGCAGCTGGGACTACAGGCGCCCGCCACAACACCCGGCTATTTTTTTGTTGCAATTTGGCCGGGGCTGGGTTTGAACCCACCACCCTCAGTATATGGGGCCGGCGCCCTACTCACTGAGCCACAGGCGCTGCCCTATATTTAGAACTTTTTAAGCCTTAATTGCTACAGGTACACTCAGAGACCATAAATGCATACAAGTCCAGAGTCACGACAAACCACTGTTTTTATGGTCATTTTCTTAGCTGTGCTCTGTGAGTTGCTCATGTGAAAGACACTTGTAGATCCGTATGAAAATAATTTGAGATCTCTTGGGGGAAACGTAGAAGAAAATGAGAAAAAGTGCAGGCTTGTATCTTACCAGCAGAAAAGGTTTATTTCTTTTAAGGACAAACAATTAAACCACATCCAGGGCCTTCACTTACAGACACAAACCAAAGTAGCCATTTAAAGCATTAGATACTTAGGTACAAGACGTATGATAAGGGGAAATGCTTCACCATCTGAAGCTCACACCAAACTTGGCTTGATGGACAGCTCGTGCTTGGATGTGGCTGAGGGGAAGAGCGTGTCTGCAGAATGGAAGAACAGCTATGTTTCACAAATACTGGAGCATTTTGACTGGTGGGGAGGTATATATCTTCATGTCGAAGGGAAAGGAGCCAACTCCCTTTTGCAGGGCACTAGGCTGCCTTGCAGAGGGCCACAGCAGAGAAGCGGACTTCCCCCTGCTCACGCTCAGTGAATTCTCTGCAGACCTTGGCTGCGTCCTGAAAGGGAAGAATGTCATTAATATCCAAACAGCAAGAGCTCAGCACAGAAACTTCAAAGAGAAAAGTACCTCCAAGGCCTTGTTCAAAGTTCATTGTGATCTACTTTAAATCTCTCATTAAACTTGAAAACCAGGGCTTAAGGAAAGAAGAAAAAAATCCCGTGATGGGAGAGACAGGAACACACACCTGGATTTGACTTCAGAAACTGACTCCTTTATATTAATTCCATCAAATGCTCTGCGCTTCTCATACCTTGTGCCTGGTTTTGGCAGGAAAACTAAACTATTAATGTTCATTTCCTCAAATTTAAACAAGATAGCAAATTGATCTCTCTTCTGTAAGAGGGCATAAAAGTTCTCCTAACTTAGGAATTTCTGGAGTAGAGACAATTTTCTTCTAAGCCAGAATTTTACAGAAGAGCCTTAAAGTGTATTTAGTATCCCAGGTACAGACAAGTGATGGATTTGTAGAGGTTTATAGGAGAGACAAGGGCTACTAAATTCTAAGATCTAGATTAAAAAGACTGGTAGCAGGCTTGGCGCCCATAGGTCAGGGGTTAGGGTGCCGGCCACGTACACCAGGGCTGGCAAATTCGAACCTGGCCCCAGCCAGCTAAACACAATGACAACAACAACAAAGAAATAGCCGAACGTTTTGGTGGGTGCCTGCAGTCCCAGCTACTTGGGAGGCTGAGGCAAAAGAATCGTTTAAGCCCAAGAGCTGGAGGTTGCTGTGAGTTGTGACACCACAGCACTCTACTGAGGGTGACAGAGTGACTGTCTCAAAAAAAAAAAAAAAAAAAAAAAAAAAAATGATTGGTAGCAGAAAACTGATCCCAGTGTAAGTTATTTACCAAACTCGAGGGTTTAAATGCTTTGAGAGCAATCACTATCTTTAATCTGTAAAAAGTCCAGTGAATTGAGAAACACTGTTATAGAGATTAAAAAAAAAGTCCAGTAGCAAGACAGCTTTGCAAGCTACATTGAAGATGACACAGAACAGTGATGGAACATCAGCTCCTAAAGTCTGGAAATCACCCATTCGGTGACGCACTTGGCCCTGAAAAAAGCATCAACCACACTGGAGTTTTGTTCCCACTTTGTAACCACATTTAAAAACCCAATGTTCAGGGATTTAATTCATTCAAGTTTAGAATACTTAAAGTTTATGTATTTCTCACCAGTTTAACAATTCAGTATGACATTAAAGATATTAAAATGTCTTTAATTTAGAACCAACCACATTTAGGGGAAGAACTTAATTAAGATGCTAGTTGAACTTGATTAGAATTTTTCATTGTAAATGAGATTCTTACTAGAACAGTTTAAAAAAAAAAAACAGGTTTTTCCTTCCCCTTACCTCACAAATTCTACTCGTGTAACAGATTCAGGAATCCAGATGTGGGCACATTTTTATGGTATATAATATTAGATCAGAGTTAGCAAGTATCTAAACGTTTTATTAACAGGAACAGTCTTTCCCCCAAATGATGAAAGACCAGAAATTCTGCCGTTGTTCTTATTCTCTCCCACAAGTACATTTCTGACTCCCTCATGCAACACCCCCTCATCCTTCCTCTCTAGATCTATTCTTCAATTCCTGAAGACTATTCTACTTTCTTAATTTTTTTTTTTTTTTTTTGAGATAGTCTCACTTTGTCACCATGGGGTACAGTGCCATGGAATCATAGCTCACAGCAACCTCAAACTCTTGGGCTCAATTCTCTTGCCTCAGCCTCCCAAGTAGCTGGGACTACACATGCCCACCACAATGCCCTGCTATATTTTTAGAGATAAGGTCTCACTCTGGCTCAGGCTGGTCTCGAACTCCTGAGCTCAAGCAATCGACTGGCCTCAGCCTCCCAGAGTACTAGGATTACAGGCGTGAGCCACCACACCCGGCCCCTCATGACTATTTCAGCAGCATACCTCTTGCATACCAAGAATTAGTTTGAATTGATCTCAAGTGTGTACGACAGCCAGCTAAAGTGACCCTCCCTCCTACAGAGACAGAATTTGGTCCACCAGCATCTTAAGGCTATCAGGTCTGTGATGTTCCAAAGGTCTCTTACAAAGAGTACTACTGAGTGGCTGGGAGCACAGACTAACTGCAGACTGTCTAGGTTCTACCTTTAAGTCACTGCTCTTGGGCATTATTTAAAACCTTTACACCCAAGTTTCCTCATGTGTAAAACAGGGATGAGGATATATACCTTACTGTGTCATTAGAAGAATTCTAAAATGATATAAATCACCTAGAATAGCAATTAGCCTGGGCTCAGCAAAGTGCAGCCTGGGGGCCAAATCCAGCCTGCTGACTGTTCTTGTGAAAAAACTTTTGGTGGAACACAGATACACTTACTCAGATACTGTCTACGGGCTGCTCAGAATTCTAATAGCAGAACTGAATACACGGAACAAAGCCATAAGCCACACAAAGCCTGAAATCTTTCCTGTTTGGTTCTTTATGGAAAAAGCTTTCGCCTGGTTTGCATAATAGCTAAAGAAGAATTAGCTATCATTACTACAACAAACGAAGTAGCTAAACCTTAACCGAATTTTGTATTTTATCACAATAAATGATAAACTGACTCTAGAGACTCATTTGTAGAGGGCTAGAGCAGGCTACCAATTCTTATCCAGAATCTAGAGGATTCTGTCCTGGACGGTTGCACAGTAATCCCTGATCTTAAAGTTCTTGCCAGGTATGTTTGAATCTGCTTCTCTCGTCCTGTAATAGTGGACCAGGTGGGAAGAAAAAAATTCCTGAAGTTAGTTGCCTAAAAAGAATGCGCAGTACACTATCTACAAGACTGACCTGCATCCAGCAATGCTGGAGGGATTAGGAAAGGCTCAGGTTGCTGTTCTGAGAATCTCTGGCTTTGATATAACCTGACAGAAGTACAATGGTCACCCTAATCCCACAAGGAAGCCAAGCAATGGCTTTCAGGCTAATTCTCACTGTGGACTAAAGACAGCACACGAAACAGATTAGTCAAGGGTTTTGAAGGATCCTGTTTCAAACCACTTGCTATAAAATAAGGTAGATAGAATTACTAAGAAGATCTTTAAGCTCTAAAGACTGCTATTAACCCAGACAACTGATGCCGGCTGTACTGACAGAGCGTTAGCCATTTAGAAGAGACAATTTAGCCAAAGCCACAAGGGCCCTGGTAGAAAGAGATCCATTCCAAAGATTACCTGCAGCAGGCAGTCCTCTGAACTGGCGCCATGGTTCACTGGAAAAGGCATTCGTCCATCTGAAACAAAGAAGCCAGGCATGTCAATTTTCTCTGCGTATTTTCTCCTACCGTGCCAAGCCCACAGGGAAGTTTTAGATTCTTCTGAATACCACCGCAAATCCCATAAAAGGAAGCCTGGTTTTAAAGCAACAGGCTGCCAGTGAAGCTCAAGTGTGCCTAGATATCCATCCCAGGCAATTCTAATCTTCAATTAATAAGGTCACGCACAAGGTCAGTTCTGCTACAGTAATAAAGGGGCTTGTGCCCCATTAGGAAGGACCACAGAGCACACAGGTCTGGGTTATAGAAAAGGTAGGGGCAAGAAGAGGACAGACTTGAGATTTCATTTGCCCTCCAATGACTGTAGATTGCCCCCAACTCTCCTCTGTCCTTGTAAGCCCATGGAAAGTGTCTCAACTTGAGCCAACACCATTGGAAGTCTTTCTCCATTAATCCAAAGGTGATGGACCTTACAAGATAATCTTTCTTGATGCCATATCTTGATGCCATAAACCAGTTAACAGATGTCCAAATTCTTTTTACACAAATAAGGTCATCTTCAGGCACCAAGCCTTTTCCAGAAGTATTCTTTACCTGAAAAGGCTGATATCAGAGGATGCTGTAGGAGCAAAGTCTGAACACGTACACCTTGAACTGGCAATCTGATCTGTGACCAAAGCCATTCCGTTAGCACGTCAGGTGCCTGAGGAAGTTGCTCTGGTGGTTTCCCCATGAGACCACCTTTTTATTGTGGCTATATAAACAATAATATAGGGACAAGCGTAAGGGGCTGAGGGATGAGAAATTACTTATTGGGCACAATGTACACTATTTCAGGGATGGTTACATGGTAAAGGCCCAGACTTTACCATTATGTGATATATCTACCTAACACTTGCATTTTAAAAATGATATGCCAAGTGCCATAAAATCACGCAATACTTTAAGAGAAATTAAGTCAGAAAGAATGCATGAAACTATGCTGGGTCATAAAAATGGAAACATACCAAGTTCATAGAGATGGCCGTCCACGTTGTTAAACAGAATAAAATGAAAATTCACTTTGTCATCTACCTGAAGAGTCAAGAAATTTTTTTAATGAAAATAGCTGAACTTGTTCAAATTATCGTGCAATTCTAGCGAAATATGCATGAACCCAACTCGCTTTTTTAAAAAAATCATTACAGTTGTTATTTGTGTATTTCCAACACACTAGCTCTACTCTTAAAATAGATACACCGTAACTGTCAGAACAACTCCATGGGGATGCTACTATTACAGACTTTTTACTGAGGAGGAGATTAAGGCTCCAGGAAGGTAAGTGTCTCACCATAGTCAAGATTAGGAGGTGGCAAAGCCAACTGTAGTTATGAAGGCACTGTCACCTCCTTAAGTTTAGCAGTTGACTTGGAGGTCATTCAGAATCATGGGGCATTTAAGCCTCCTAGAGATTATCTTGGTCAATCTCTCTTATTCTCCTAACAGTCTGTAAGTAGAGTATTTGAAATGTTCAATTACTAGGAGAGAGAAGTATTACTCTACAATACTCATTTGGATCTAAATAGAAAACTGGAAAAAAAAAAAAACTGTCCATTTGAATTGACTCAAGACTATTTAAACTCCCAGTTAGATTTCTGAAGAGCCATTTTTATGAACAAGTCTTAGTCATAGCGTTACTTGGGTAAACTTCTCTGGTATTAACTGTCTGCAGGTGGGTAACCTTGGCTGATTCCAGTAAGAGTCCCCCTTAACTGTCTGCAGGTGGGTAACCTTGGCTGATTCCAGTAAGAGTCCCCCTTAACTGTCTGCAGTGGGTAACCTTGGCTGATTCCAGTAAGAGTCCCCCTTAACTGTCTGCAGTGGGTAACCTTGGCTGGTTCCAGTAAGAGTCCCCCTTAACTGTCTGCAGTGGGTAACCTTGGCTGATTCCAGTAAGAGTCCCCTTAACTGTCTGCAGTGGGTAACCTTGGCTGGTTCCAGTAAGAGTCCCCCTTAACTGTCTGCAGTGGGTAACCTTGGCTGGTTCCAGTAAGAGTCCCCCTTAACTGTCTGCAGTGGGTAACCTTGGCTGATTCCAGTAAGAGTCCCCCTTAACTGTCTGCAGTGGGTAACCTTGGCTGGTTCCAGTAAGAGTCCCCCTTAACTGTCTGCAGTGGGTAACCTTGGCTGATTCCAGTAAGAGTCCCCTTAACTGTCTGCAGTGGGTAACCTTGGCTGGTTCCAGTAAGAGTCCCCCTTAACTGTCTGCAGTGGGTAACCTTGGCTGGTTCCAGTAAGAGTCCCCCTTAACTGTCTGCAGTGGGTAACCTTGGCTGATTCCAGTAAGAGTCCCCCTTAACTGTCTGCAGTGGGTAACCTTGGCTGATTCCAGTAAGAGTCCCCCTTAACTGTCTGCAGTGGGTAACCTTGGCTGATTCCAGTAAGAGTCCCCCTTAACTGTCTGCAGTGGGTAACCTTGGCTGATTCCAGTAAGAGTCCCCTTAACTGTCTGCAGTGGGTAACCTTGGCTGATTCCAGTAAGAGTCCCCCTTAACTGTCTGCAGTGGGTAACCTTGGCTGATTCCAGTAAGAGTCCCCTTAACTGTCTGCAGTGGGTAACCTTGGCTGATTCCAGTAAGAGTCCCCCTTAACTGTCTGCAGTGGGTAACCTTGGCTGATTCCAGTAAGAGTTCCCCTTAACTGTCTGCAGTGGGTAACCTTGGCTGATTCCAGTAAGAGTCCCCCTTAACTGTCTGCAGTGGGTAACCTTGGCTGATTCCAGTAAGAGTTCCCTTAACTGTCTGCAGTGGGTAACCTTGGCTGATTCCAGTAAGAGTCCCCCTTAACTGTCTGCAGTGGGTAACCTTGGCTGATTCCAGTAAGAGTCCCCCTTAACTGTCTGCAGGTGGGTAACCTTGGCTGATTCCAGTAAGAGTCCCCCTTAACTGTCTGCAGTGGGTAACCTTGGCTGATTCCAGTAAGAGTTCCCCTTAACTGTCTGCAGTGGGTAACCTTGGCTGATTCCAGTAAGAGTCCCCCTTAACTGTCTGCAGTGGGTAACCTTGGCTGATTCCAGTAAGAGTCCCCTGCCCATATGTCAGTAGAAATGCAGATAGCACTGGGGCAGCCTGGCTCTGATTTGTGTTTGCATTTACCCGACATTGGCCTTCCTGTGCCACGGCATCATGGGCTGCCTGGATGGCCTGCAGAAAAGAGAAAATCATGAGCATGAACATCTCCTGAGTTATTTAAAAGCAATGCTCTGAATGTTTGCTTCCTACCTCATTCTTTTCAAAGCACTTGGCTCTGTCCTCAGGAGACATCTTCTCTGTTTCCGAAAGAAACTGTTTCAGGACTGATCCATCCTCTTAAAAAAACAAACAAAACACATGTATTAATACAGATAAAATAATACATATACGTTCACATTTATTGCTGACGTGTACTTCTGCATGGCTGGTCACGTGACCAACCTCAATCTTTAATATGGCTTCCAAGGATGTGGACAAGCGATCCTTTCTCCAGCATCTTTTTCCAGCAACTCCCTACTCACTGCATTCAAGCCGAAGTGGCCTGTTTCTCCAGTGTGCCAGCTCTTCTTTGCCTCTGCTTCCTGCCGCCTCTGATCCCTCTCCCCTTCCACCTCAAATTCATTTCTCAAATCTCTTATCACTTTCTTATAGCACATAGCACTTACCTATTTGTAACAAACATTTCTGAGATTACTAGGCCACAAAGACAAGATAACTTTTCTAATGCTGTATCCGTAGCACTTAACAATGTACAATTAATACCCATCACATACATGATGTTACAATCCCATTCAAAACAACAGTTCCCAAACCAAAATTATTTCGTGATAGAAAATTCAATTTTTTTTTTTTTTTAAGACAGTCTCACTTTGTCACCCTCAATAGAGTGCCATGGTATCACAGTTCACAGCAACCTCAAACTCTCAGGCTTAAGCAATTCTCTTGCTCCAGCCTCCCAAGGAGCTGGAACTACAGGCAACTGCCACAATGCCCGGCTAGTTTGAAAGACAAGGTCGTGCTCTGGCTCAGGCTGGTCTCAAACTCATGAGCTCAGGCAATTCACCTGCCTTGGCCTCTTAAAGTGCTAGGATTACAGGCATGAGCCACTATGCCTGGCCCCAGAAAATTCAATTTTAGTCATTCAGTTTTCCAGATAGAACTTTGAAGAAATCTGAAGAACCAAATAGTACCACACAGACACATCCGGCTGGCTGACTGTTAGCATGAATATTTCATGGATAAACCTAAGAGATACTAATTACACAGTACCTCAACAGCAACTTAGGATTTTAAGACTTCAATATGAACTTAAATTTGTTAAACAGACCATTTTGAAATTTGGAAGTGATAGAAATCTTACCTTTCCAAGGAAGCAAATATTTGACACTGTCATTACCATGTTAAAAAAGTTACAGTATCTCTGACCTCAGAACACAGTATTATTAAGTGAGACTTATGCAGAATAAAGAATCAAGCTGCAAGTTTTTAATGTGGCTCAATCAAGTCAATCATTTGAAAAAGTAATCTCTAAATGATCAGGATGTTTATGAACAGATAAGCCTTTTTATTAATCTCAAAAGTGTACTAATGCACTAAGATCCCCGGTTACTAGTGGTTAGGAAATAAAAAAGAATTTTTTTTAAAGTATACTAATAGCAAAGTCTTAGTCATACTTTCCTTGTTAAAAAAAGAAGTTTGCTTTTGACCTGCTAAACGGAACAGTATCAGCTATTAAAATTATTCAATTCCTAACCACCCCTGCCCTTGTCTAAATCAGGAGTCTAAAAACCACTGCTGCCTATTTTTATAAATAAAGTTTTACTGGAACACACAGCCACATCCACTAGTTTATATCTAACCACATCTATAGCTGCTTTTGTGCCACAGCGCACAGACCCCTAGGCCTCAAAGCCTAAAAGATTTACTCTCTGGCCTTTAACAAAGTTTAGTCTAAATCACACACAATGGCCATGTTATTTGAACATATTCCAGTGCTGTTAACTGTACCTCTGTCAAGCTTCAGGGCTGGGACCCATTACCCCTGTATCCTCCACAGCATTCACTGGAGGTGAGCTAAAGCCCTGGACTTGACTTCGTTCACAGCTGTATTGCTTGAGGTTTCCACCTGCTGCTATGTCTCCCTGCAGGAACTTTCACACTGCTCTAAGCCAGTTTGGCCCTCCTATTGCTTATGAACCATTAAAGACAATTAGATGTCTGATTGTCAATTATCTTCTGGCTTAAGATCACCTTGAATTCTCCAGCATTGTTGAGAACTGAACAGGAGCATGTGAGAATCACTACACTAATCGGCCCTCAAATGTTCTCCTTCCCTGCAGAGCCCCTGAAGCTGTGTGCAGACCCAACAGCCTATCACTCGGATGTCCACTCCAGTGTAAGCAGCAAAACCAACCATGCCTCTTCAATGAGTTTCCTCCCCTTAAAGAGCACTCAAGGATTGTATCTGGGTAAAGAGCAGCCATGATGAAATAAGGTTTAAAAAATCTTAAGGCAATCAATTTGCTGAATAGACCCTGGAGGTTTCTGAAATGAAGTGTCAGAGTGAACTCTGCTTTCTAAACTCCACATTTTCCAGTTCAAATCAAGGAAGACTGGCCTCAAACCCCACACGTACCGAATTCCAGTTTGTCCTGGTTGTTGGCCACGGCGTGGATGAGTCCGACCGTACCGCACGAGTTCCCGATGGTCTGCTTCATGAAGTACACTTTAGGACTAACTTCTTGGCCCTTCAGTTCCTCGATTTGTTTTTTCCTGAAGTTCTCATGCTGTCAATGTGAAAAACATTTTTATATCTCAAGATGAAAATACAGAGAACAGACGGCAAGTACAGTGAGTTCTAGCACCTGAAGGGAAACACAAGTGGGATGTGTGACCAGGAGCCTTGGTTCTAGATGCTGGCAGTGCCCAGAGGGCCCGTCTGCTTCCCACACCCACGCCAGCCAGCAGGGCTCTGAGAGGTCCCGAGACTCCACCCAGATGCTGCAGTGCAGTAAATGCCTTGGATGCTGCCCAAGGCCCTGTCTAGATACCACTGCAACCTTTTGTCAAGAAGCCAGCAAACAAAGAGACCAGTTCAGTATTTTCTTCAAGACTAACAACTGTATTTCACATAGGCATCCTAATCGAGCTTTGGCCAATTTAATGCCCCACAAGAACACGAGTGAGTTTGTATTTCACCATTCCTTAAAGTTCTGTTTCTCTTCTGTCGAAATACACTTCTCGAAAACAAACCTAACTATTGAAAGGACCAAGCCACAGAAATCACCTATTCCCATCCCCTTTTAAGGGGAGGGACTTTACAAGAGGAAGAGGTGATGCTGAGGTCAGATTAGCAATTTGGGGAAGAGACTGGAAACCGGAAAGTGAGGAAGACCTCTGCTAGCTTTTCGTATCATAATTCAGTGATCCTGCCTGGATCTTTCACTAACAAGTTTAAAAGTTGACTTCTCAGTTAAGTAAATGCCATAGAAACACCTGTTTCTCATAGCCAGCAAAATTCACACAAGACATCAGAAGCATTTCTGAGCCTATTAGCCTTGAATTACCATTCATAGAAGTGAAGTTCAAGCTTGCTGTGTGGCACAAGGAGAAAGTTCTCTTGTCCCACTAGATCAACTTAAACTCCAACTAGTAGCACATTCTCACATCCTCTCTACCTGATCCTTAAATTATTACTGAGTATTAACACATTGCTGACTGGTCACGAGTTACCTGGTAACATGAACGGTTTCTGCGTATAATAGCCGGTCAAATGTATGTTTTCACTTTCTAGGCTAATTAGATACAATTTTTAAATGGGTTAGCCCCATCCTTTAGGGCCGTTTGAGCTCTTGCACAAAGATATTTCTATAGACACTGCACCATTACTTAAAATCAGATTTTAGAAGTGGCCCATTCAGGATGTTATAACATTTCCTTTCTTTAGTCAAAATAATATGCAGAATTACATTCTACATTACCATTAGCTTGTTTGGAAGTCAATCTACAGAACCTCAATTTTCCTTAAATTTACTTCAGTGTTGTGCCCAGCAGGCATTTCTGTAGCAGGTTTAAGTGCTCAATTAATCTGACAGGTTGAACTGTAATTAAGGAACAAAGTGTTGAGCTGGTTCACACACAGCCATTCAAACTAGAATGTTCTCTAACAAGATCCACCTGGCCCAGCAAAAGACCAGGGAGCTTTCAAAGGCAAACCCCACTGCACCACTGCCTCCCAGAGGCCTTGGCTCTGAATGCTGCTCAAAACCCCCACGTCATCATGGTCGCTCTAACAGAACAGCTCTGTGAGATGCTTCAGCAGGAGGCAGAAGGCTGCTTGATGTGGTCAACAAGGAAGTTTATCTGACCGGCAATGATTTGCTGGCTCCCTTTCTGCCCAAGTAAAGGCTTTAGCAATAAAAACCTGTCAGTGTGATTATCTGAATAGCTGTAGTGTTTTTAATCCCATAATACTTAGCTGATTTACTAGAAGGCAGGCCTAGAACTCCCCCTACAATTTGGTTTTAGGCTGAAGATGATTCTAGAACATCTGGCCTTAAGATGGTGTTTCAGGCGGCCTCATTCTTTGTTTGACCTGACGCTTCAAATACTAATGTCCCAGGTTTTGCTAATGCCAATTTCAACCATTCCCAAGTCAGGGATCAAGTGACAGCAACAGAAGATAGACAAGACATTGCCGTAGTAACTTCTGGGATTCCACACATCACAAGAAAACCAATATCCCACCTAGGTTTTTATATCTGATGCTCAGTCTTTGAGGTACATATATCCATGCACACTTGTAGGAGGAAGACCATCTACAGGGACCACGAGAAGGTGTTTAAGGCTGTGCTAATAACCACCTATCTCATTTAGCTACCAGCTCAGAACAGAATGGAAAAGCAGAGGAAAGAAGTTTCCGCACCAAAACCGCGCACACACAAAAGGCTAAACTTAAAAACGAACATCCGAGAGGCTGAAAACCACATGCACGTTTCGGGGGTGGGGTGGGGAGGGAAGAATCCCCTAAGTGCATCAGAAACCCAGGAAGGGGAGGTGAAGAATTAGAGACCCTAACAGTTTCCCCGTGATTTAGGCGAGCCCTCCCCTCCTCCATTTAGGTAGGTGAGCATCTGAGAATCACACAACAGTTGCCAGGTTACCCAGCCCTTAAAGGGAACCAAATAACCATTCCCCGCGTGGAAGGCTCCAAAAAAGCCTAAATTCAAGGGAACGCATAGGTAGGATGAATTATTTCCCCAGCTATCTGGAACGATGTAACTGAAATGCTGCCTCTCTTCCAAATTTAAAGCAATTCTGGACTGATGGGCGATGAGGCGATAAATGCTATCAGAGGTACCCAAAGAGCAGGCACCTCGAAAGGGCAGGCTCCGCCCTCCCCGGGAGGCTGGTCCTCGATCGCCTCCGGGAGGGGGCGTCAGGCTGGGCCCGCGCGCCCTCTGCGCCGGTCTGGAGCAGCGTGCACCGCCAGGACCCGCGCATCCCGGGCCCCGACCTACCTGGGCCGTGAGCGGGAACAGCAGCAGCAGCGCGCAGGCGGGCGCCGGCACTGAGCCCAGAGACTCCTCCTCCAGCCCCAGCACGTCCGCGAAGCGCCACTGGCCGGCGACCCCCAGCCGGGCCAGCACCTGCCGAGGGGAGACGAGCGGCCAGGCGGACAAGGCCAGACCAGTCACGAGGGCCCGCACTCCTGCCCGCTCCGCGCACCCACGCGAGCCTGGGAGGAGCCCCGGCCCCGCCCTGCCACCCCCACCTCGGCGGCGCAGTGACACAGCACAAAGCGCGGCCCACACGTGGCTCCCGCGAAGCCCGTGTAGACGAGTCCCCGCTGCCCGCGCCACGCCCTCGGGAACTCCGCCCGGCGCTCGCTCGCAGCAGGGCGCAGCCTCCTCCATTGCCCCCTGATCGGGTTTCTCAGAATTACCCCCCAAACGCAAGGGCAGGAGAGTGCCCAGCCCCCGCCTCGCCGCCCCTGGAGTGCGCGGCTCGGCCACAGCCCACAGCCAGAGCCACTGGGCGCCTCCGCCTTGGCGCTCCGGGGGACAGGCAGCACTAGACGCCACTCACTTTGTTCAGCATCTGAAAGGCAAATGCAAAGAAAAAAGAAACGATAAAACAAGACCAGCCAGCAATATGGCCACCTGGCGAGGGCTGCCCCGCAGGCTTGCGCCCTCCGGGCCATGGTGCACCTGGCGCTCACCTCGGGGTTAATCTCCATCGGCTTGAGCTGCATCTTCGCGAGCCAACAGCCAGAAACCACCCAGAGAAGACGAAAAACAGCGAGCGGAGCCGCCCAAGCTGCCGCTATAAAGCGCCGGCCAGACACACTATGGATGCTTGCGCAGGGGGAGCAGGGGCAAAACCAAGCGAGGGGGAAACGGCCAGTCGCCGCCGAGTGGGTGCGAACCCCCCGTGCGCAGCGCAGAGTGGTACGGCCTGGTCCCCAACCTTGCAGTCTCACTGGCCGGTGAGATAATCTGGTGGTTGTGGAGATGGGTTTTGTTGGTGGGCGTTCCTTGAGTGCGTGGAGCCGGTCCTTTTGCTGGCATCTTTAATTTTTGGAGAAGTTTCTGGAAACCCACCTTTCCGCCATGCCAATCACCCGAAAGCTTGGGTCTCTGACGCCTTGAGAAAAAGCACACATTTCAACAGGTATATATTTAATATGAATATAAATGTGTGACCCTCAAATATCGCAGCAGTTTGCATTTAACCTTAAGCAGTTCATCCTCCATGTTAAATCAAACCAGGACCAAGGTTCGTTTTTGATTGACTGCCTAAGATAAACATAATCAGGAGTATTGACAGATAATGCCTTAGTAATGCTGATGTAATGTGACTCCCGGGGAAGAATTGGTTGGTCCTGGGGAAGGGGTAGAAACCTGAGGTGATACAAACCACGGAGAAGAGAAGATAGGTATATCGTATGAGAGGCAGTAAAAGGAATAGCATTTTTAAAGAATGGGAGGCTTTGAAAACAAAACAATTCTGAGTTCACGATAGAATACTCTCAGTGAAGAAGAAAGGGAATGGCAGAGAATCCACTGTTCTCTAATATTCAAAAGATGGAGAGAAAAAGCATATGCTCAAGAATGAATAAAAAGAGGAACTAAAATCTGTAAGAATTATGCCAGGAAAGCTGAACTGAATAAAGAAGTGAGGCCTGCAGAAATACAGAGGAAGCTTTATGGGGGCAGGACATGATTGCAAGAGGGACTCTACCTAACAATTGCAATCAGTGTAACCTGGCTTAATGTACCCTCAATGAATCCCCAACAATAAAAAAAAAAAAGAAAGAAATACTGAGGAAGCTAAGGGATCAAGAAGCCTGGGTATTTTTAAAAATATGCTCAGAATAAAATAATGATGGTGAAAGAATAGACCTACCTCTTAGGAGGTGCAAGGTGAACAGATAACAAAGGGAAGGGAGACAATCCTCATTTGTTGAGTTTTTGCTCCTACTGTGGAGCCTTTTCTTTGTCATCTCACTTAATCCTTAGCAGATCCAATGAGGAAACTCTTACTGGTGCTATTTTACAGATCAGATTCTGAGACTTAGAGAAGCGAATTCGCTTAAGATTACAATTGGAAAGTAAAACTGGGAAGTAAACCCAGGTAAATTGGGCTCTACGAGGCCATTTTCTACCCAAGACTCCACCATCTTCTGCTTTAGTTTCTCTCCGTGTTTACTGTGAAAGCCAGGGGTGATGGCACACACCTGTGATCCCAGCTACTCTGGAAGATCACTTGAGGTCAGGAGTGCAAGATCATTTTTACCATTAGAAAATGACCTTTGCACAAAAAAAGGAGAGAGAAAACAATGTTAGAACTTAACTGGTAAATTTTATGGTATGGAAATACATACATCAATAAAATTGTTAAATAAAAAAAAAGATGTGAAGGTCCAGACCTTCACCAATTTAACCAGAATAGGTTAAATTGAATGAGTTCTTGCCTTTAGGCAAAGACAAATTTCCTGCCCAATTTACTTTATTCATTCATTCAACAAATATTGATAAAGAACCTACTACTGGGCTTGGAAAGCATGGAATTGCAGATACAAAGGTGAACACAGTAAATATCCATGAAAATTTCCCTCCTGCAGTTTTTAACAGTTGTAAAGGGTCCTGGAAAGGGGAGCAGAGATCAGGAATAGGGGGATCAAGCTTCACAAAAGCAATGAAATTTAATCTAAGGGTTAATGGACAAACAGAAGTTAGTAGTTGGCCGTTAATGCCAAAGTAACTAGTCAAAGTAGTCATGAAATCACTGTCAGAAATCTTTGTTGAAGGCATTCATTCATTTGCTCAATAAATATGTATTGAGGGCCCACCATGTGCCAGAAAGCACTGGAGGAGTGAATAAAACAACTTTCTGCTTGAAAGGACATGCCAATTCTTTATTAGACCTCATTTAACTGAAACACACATTTTTTGAAACCAGGTCTTCACTGTTGCCTGGGCTAGAGTGCAGTAGTATAATTGTGGCTCACAGCAACCTCAAGGTCCTGGGTTCAAGCAGTTCTCTTGTCTCAACCTCCTAAGTAGCTGGGACTACAAGTGTGTGCCACCAGGTCTGGCTAATTTTTCTATTTGTTTAAAAAAAAAAAAAAAAGCACATGCCAGAGACTGGACATGAACAAATCTTAACTTGATCTTTAGAAAAAAAAAAAAAGTAGAGAGTGAGTGTGAATGTATTGCTGAAACTGTAGGTCAGGAGATTTTATATTGGTCATTAGCCAAATTGTAGGACATCATTATTTACAACTCTAGAAAAATAGGATGGATGCATTTAGAACAAGTTCTGCCAGCCAGAATTGATTGATTGATTGATGGCGGGGTGGGCGGTGGAATGACTAGTTGAATGGACAGGAAGAACACTGTTCTCACTGTAGACTTCATGCTGCCAGGGTTGGTGTTGTTGATCTTATAGATTATAGTTGAATTGGTTTTATAGTTTATTTAATTGACTCTGGCTAACGAGGGGGGGCTGTCGGATGGAGCTACTTTAACCTGCAGCCACCCAACAATGATTTTAACCCTGACTTGTGCCATTTTATTTGATTAATGAGATAGTGCATACATGCGAGCAAGAATAAGCCATCTAGGGCGGCGCCTGTGGCTCAGTCGGTAAGGCGCCGGCCCCATATACGGAGGGTGGCGGGTTCAAACCCGGCCCCGGCTGAACTGCAACCAAAAAATAGCCGGGCGTTGTGGTGGGCGCCTGAAGTCCCAGCTACTCGGGAGGCTGAGGCAAGAGAATCGCTTAAGCCCAGGAGTTGGAGGTTGCTGTGAGCTGTGATGCCATGACACTCTACCAAGGGCAACAAAGTGAGACTCTGTCTCTTAAAAAAAAAAAAAAAATAGCCGGGTGTTGTGGCAGGTGCCTGTAGTCCCAGCTACTCAGGAGGCTGAGGCAAGAGAATCGCTTAAGCCCAGGAGTTGGAGGTTGCTGTGAGCTGTGTGATGCCACTGCACTCTACCGAGGGCCATAAAGTGAGACTCTGTCTCTACAAAAAAAAAAAAAAAGAATAAACCATCTAAACGGCAGATTATGAGATTTAGAGAAATAAGTTAAAAATAAAATGATGAAATTTCACAGGGATTTGGGGGATGGTGCACAACCCTGTAAACGTATTAAAACAAGTATAAGGCTGGGTGGGCGTGGTGGCTCATGCCTGTAATCCCAACACTTTGGGAAGCCTAGGAGAAATGATTGGTTGAGCCCAAGAGTTTGAGATGAGCCTGGGCAATATAGCAGGACTATCTCTAAAAGAAATGAGATGAAATGACTGGGTGTGGTGGTGTGCACCTGTAGTCCTAGCTACTTGGGAGGTTGATTGGGAGGATTTCCTGAGCCCAGGAATTCAAGATTATGACAAACTATGATTATGCCACTGTACTGTAGCCTAGGTGACAGAACAAAACCCTTTCTCTCTTTCTCTCAAAAGAAAGAAACTTTAAATGGGTTGACGTATTTCTATAAAGCTATTAAAGTTTTAATAGGGATATGTATAAAGCTCTCCATGACAATTACTAAAGTACAGTTGATCTTTATTAACTTTTTTCTTCATTCTGTGGATACAAAGTATGTAATAATATGAAAAAATATCAAGTGAAAAATAAGTCATAAAAGGTTGACTATAACCATTTAAAAGTAAATGCATGGAGATCAGAAGGAAAAACATTAAAAAATCAATTAAACATGGGAACTGGCTTTGTAAGCAGGACCTGAGAAAAAATGCAAGTATTTTAGGTGCTATAATTTGACTGTAAAGCTAACACAATCTTCATCTATACCAAGAGTGAGGGGTTCGATTTCATTTTAATCACAATGTGTTCCTGAAGTACTGCCTTAAGAATGTACCTGAACTCAATGGGGAAAAAAAATGCTGTGATTGATTAGTCAGGTCTGCCGTAAGTGTGAGAAAAGAAACTGGTAAGGGTAACCAGATATTTGCTGCCCTTTGGCTACAGTACTATTCACAATCTAGTCAGTCCACCCACTGAATTGACCAGATTATCACAGAATTATGAGGTCCAGTGCCTGACTATAATAAACACTCAGTAAATACTTTTCAACTGAAAATTTTAAATGACTATACTTCAAGAGAGATACTGACATATTGGAGAGCTTACAGAGAGAATGAAAATAATGAGCAAAAATAGTTGAAGAAACTGAGAATATAGCCTATGATGCAGAGAAGAGAAAGGGCTTTTCTTTTCCCCTGGAGGAGGGTAATTACATGATACTTATGCTCAAAAATTTAAAGAGGGAGAGAGTAATCTTCACTAAACAGGAAGGAGAAACAGAAATCAGAAGAAAAAAATTATAGAAGAGAGCAATTAATACTTAAAGTGGGTTATGAAAAGGAATGAAATACTGTCTTTCACAGCAACTTGGATGGAACTGGAGACAATTATCCTAAGCAAAATATCTCAGAAATGGAAATACAAATACTGCATGTACTTTTTAATAATTGGGAGCTAAACAGTGGCACATACGAGCAAAAGGAGGTGTAAAGGTCACTGGAATTCTGGAAGGGTTGAGGCCTGAAGACTTACTTACCTGGTATGATGAATGCTATTCTGGTGATGGGCATGCTAAAAGCCCTGACTTTAGATTTATAAAAAGGTGTCTATGTAATAAAAACATTTATGCCCCCTTAATATTTTGAAATAAATAATAATAAAAATTAGAGCAGTTCAACATTCATGTGCATCAGTAAGCATGCTTTTAGCAGCAGTAATTGTAGCTGGCATTTATTGAGTGCTTATGTGTGCCAGGTATAACTAATTCTATGTGTTTTATTAACTCTTTTAATCATCATACCAGCCAATGAGATGCATAACTATTATTACTCCCATTTAGAAATGAAGGTCAGAAAGGTTAAGTCCCTTGGCTGGGTTATTTAAATCATGAAAAATGAAATTTGACCACAGGCAGTACCTCCCCAAAGGGCAGAATACCCAACCAGGAGTGATTAAAGCACGGAACACTTACTGTCTCTCTTAACTACATGAGAATGGTGGTTTTAGGGTTGTTTCCAAGTGTTGGCATAAATAGTAAACAGAGAGAGGTTCTCTAAAACAAAATGCTATTTATTCAGGGCACTGCAATGGGAATACCTGTGCTAGGGCAAAGTATGTGCATATTCTTCAGGGAAATACAAGAAGAAAAAGATTTTTAAAGGAAAAATGAGAGATTACATAATTGTTTTGAGATAATTATCTCTGGTTGCAAGGGTCAGTAATAAAGGGATCACCAGTCCAAGAATGGATAGGTAGTTGCTGGGCAGATAATCTTGCAGATGTGTTTTGTTTTTTGTTGTTGTTGTTGTTGTTCTTTGTTTTTATGTACAAGTTTGTAGTTTTTTGAAGGAGCCTTTTGTGATCGTTTTTGTTATCAGGCGTTTAGGCATGAGAGCCCTTCTGTGCGTGGCTTTTCCCAGCTCTGTTTGTCAGAGTTGTTTTATAGTCATCATTACTGTTTTTAACACAAGTGACTCCATTTTGATAAAGACAACTTGGACGTATGGCCCAATGATCTGGTCAGGGATTTAGGGGTTTTCCATCTTCCCACTCCTGTCTTCATAGTGTTGAAGGTGTCAACCATAAGGGTTGTAAGATGCCCACAGACGTTCCAAGAATCACATCCTTGCCCAAGGTCCAGAGGCAAGAAAGAAAATGATCCTCTTACTCTTGCTCTCCCTCAAGTATGAAGGAGAAGTTTTTCCAGAAGCCTCACTCTTCTGAAGAATTTTGTCAAGTACCATTGGCCTGAATTTAATTACATGGTCATGCACTAGCTGAAAGAGAGGCTGAGAAAGTAAATATGTCTAAAACGTCACATTTTTAGTCTCTAAGGAGTAAGGTGGGCTCTGCCACCAAGGAATGGGGTAGGAGTAAAGCTGTCACACCATGCCCGTCACCTTTCAAAGACTTGACGGATGTCTCCTAGGGATGTGGTGAAAAGAGCTTCTGCTGGAGAGGGGAGGGCAGGGAGCTTGAAATCTATAACCTCCAGCATCCTTTTTTTGCTTTAATAATCTATGATTCTCTTCAGTAAGTAATTCCTTTTCACTGATAATGAGATATTCCAGTGTGTCTTCAAAGGTAAAAAGAAATAAGGGCTCGGTGCCTGTGGCTTAAACGTCTAAGGCGCCAGCCACATACACCTGAGCTGGGGGGTTCGAATTCAACCTGGGCCCGCCAAACAACAATGATGGCTGCAACCAAAAAATAGCCTGGCGTTGTGGCGGGTGCCTGTAGTCCCAGCTACTTGGGAGACAGAGGCAGGAGAATCACTTGAGCCCAGGAGTTGGAGGTTGCTGTGAGCTGTGATGGCACAGCACTCTACCCAGGGCGACAGCTTGAGGCTGTGTCTCAAAAAAAAAAAAAAGGAAGTAAGGGTGCAAACTGGTGTGATGATGAGCACTGTATTTAGAGGCTTATTTAGAGGACCTTGATTCTAGTTCTGACATTACCACTAAAGAATGGTGTGACCTTAGGGTTCCAGTGTCCTTGTTTAGAATCCTAAGTATTTTATATTCCATCTGGGTATGTTTGTAGCTGGAGAAACCAAATCAGTGGATAAATAAAAGTTGTTCTTCATAAATAAAGATGTCATTTCTGAGTCACCAGCAATAGAATTTTTTATCATAAGCATTATTTTTCCACCAGTAATTAAGATTTGGGATGGACTAGTCCCAGCTACTCGGGAGGCTGAGGCAAGAGAATCACTTAAGCCCAGGAGTTGGAGGTTGCTGTGAGCTGTGTGATGCCATGGCACTCTACTGAGGGCCATAAAGTGAAACTCTGTCTCTACAAAAAAAAAAAGATTTGGGATGGACTCTTTAAAAACTACCTTTGATGATTCTGATAACTAATAGACACTTATTGTTAAGTAGCTGAAACTGAACATGCTTAGGGATATAGTTTGAGGCTGAGAAGGAATAGATGAATTTTCTGCTCTGTCAAACATTTGATGGGTTTCTATTCAAACGTATTATCTTCTCAGATAATCACAACACTCTTTAACAGCTTATTGAGGTGTAATTGACATACCATAAAATTCCCTCATTGTGAGTGTACAATTCAGTTCTTTCTAGCAGAGTTGCATATTTGTAGAACCATCGCAATCATCTAGTTCTAAAACTTTTCCATTACCTCCAAAAATTTCCTCTTGCCCTTTGTAATCAATCTCCTCTCCCAACCCAGCCAACTACTGATGCTTTCTCTCTATATAAATTTGCCTATTCTGGGGGCGGTGCCTGTGGCTCAATGAGGAGGGCACCAGCCCCATATACCAAGGGTGTGGGTTCAAACCTGACCCCAGCCAAACTGCAAAAAATAGCTGGGTGTTGTGGTGGGCACCTGTAGTCCCAGCTACTCGGGAGGCTGAGGCAAGAGAATCTCCTAAGCCCAGGAGTTGGAGGTTACTGTGAGCTGTGATGCCACAGCACTATACCGAGGGCAATAAAGTGAGACTCTGTCTCTAAAAAAATAAATAAATAAAATTTTTGCCTATTCTGGGTATTTCATGTGCCTGGAATCACGTAATATGCCGTTTTCCACATCTGCCTTCTTAGCGTATTTCTGAGGTTCGTTTATGTGTTAGCGTGGATCAGAAGTCACTTTCCTTTCATTGCTGGTTAGTGTTCCATTGTACTGATAGAACATACTTTGTTATCCATTCACTGGTTGATGGGAATTTGGGTTGCTTCCAGTTTTAGCTACTGTGAATAACAGCACTACTATGAACATCGTATGTAAGTCTTTATGTGGATGGATATTTTTATTTCTCTTGGGTAGATAACTAAAAGTAGAAATGTTGGGTTGAATGGGAACCAATTTTAATCTTTTTTTTTTTTTTTTGGTTTTTTGGCCAGGGCTGGGTTTGAACCCGCCACCTCTGGCATATGGGACCGGCGCCCTACTCCTTGAGCCACAGGCGCCGCCCCCAATTTTAATCTTTTTAAGAATGCCTCTTGATGTGAAAGTTTGAATATTTTTAACCTTTTAAGACACACCAAACTGTTTTCCAAAGGGGTTGTGCTGTTTCACATTCCTTCTAGCTGCTTGAAAGTCAGTTTCCCCACTTCTTTGCTATTGTCAGCCTTTTTAACTACACTACTGTCTTTACACGGGTATGTAATCGTATCTCACTGCGTTTAGCATTTCCTTGATGACAAATGATTTTTGTCATTAGCATCTTTTCATGGTGTTAATTAGCCACTCAAGTATCTTCTTTGGTGAAATATTTAAATCTTTCCCCTTCTTTAATGAGTTTTTCATCTTATTGCATTGTAATGTTCTTTATATAGTCTGAATACTAGATCCTTATCAGATACACATTTGCAAATATTGTTTTTTGGTCTGTGACTTTATTTTGATTTCTACTTAGCATTTTTTAGTAGTTTTGTCTGTTTCTTTATTTAGAGTCAGGAGTCTCACTTTGTTGCTCAGGCTGGTCTTGAAATTCAGTCTCCTGTGTAGTTAAGTGTTTTTGAAGAGCAAAAGTTTTTAATTTTGATCAAGTCCAATTTATCAATTTTTCTTTTATGGATCATCTGTGAAATTCTTGCTTAATCCAAGGTTACAAAGACTTTCTCCTACATTTTCCTTATTTTAGAATTTGTTCTTATATTTAGGTTTATGATGCATTTTATTTTTTTTGAGACAGAGTCTTACTATGTTGCCCTCGGTAGAGTGCTGTAGAGTCACAGCTCACAGCAACCTCAAACTCTTGGGCTTAAGCTATTCTCTTGCCTCACCCTCCTCCCAAGTAGCTGGGACTACAGGTGCCTGCCACAATGCTTGACTGTTTTTTTGTTGTAGTTGTCTTTGTTTAGCTGGCCTGGGCAGGGTTTGAACCCGCCAGTCCTGGTGTATGTGGCCAGTGCCCTAACCATGGAGCTATGGGCACCAAGCCTTTATGCTGCATTTTGAGTTAATTGTTGTGTATGTTGTGAAGTAAGATTTTAAATTCACCTTTTCTGTATATGTATGCAATTGACCTAGAACCATTTGTTGAAAAGATCATATTTTGGGTGGCGCCTGTGGCTCAAGGAGTAGGGCGCCGGTCCCATATGCCGGAGGTGGCAGGTTCAAACCCAGCCCCGGCCAAAAACCAAAAAAAAAAAGAAAAGGTCATATTTTCTCCATTCATTTGCCTTAGCACCTTTGTTAAAAATCTTTTGGCTAGGCTCGGCGCCTGTGGCTCAAGCCGCTAAGGTGCCAGCCACATACACCTGAGCTGGCGGGTTTGAATCCAGCCCAGGCCCGCCAAACAACAATGCTGGCTGCAACCAAAAAATAGCCAGATGTTGTAGCGAGTGCCTGTAGTCCCAGCTACTTGGGAAGTGGAGACAGGAGACTCACTTGAGCCCAGGAGTTGGAGGTTGCCGTGAGCTGTGATGCCACTGCACTCTACTCAGGGTGACAGCTTGAGGCTCTGTCTCAAAAAAAAAAAAAAAAAATCTTTTGGCTATAAATGTAATGACTTATTTATGGACATTTCATTCTCTTCCACTGAGCTATTTGTCTATCTTGATTACTGTCTGTCTTGATTATTATGACTTTAAAGTATGTTTTGAAATCAGGTAAATTTCCTTGGCGGTTCACTTCTCCAGTGTTATAGGAGTCAATCCTGAAGACCTAGCTACAAGGTTTGTCCTCCAGCACTTCCAGTGGTTTTGTAAATACCTAATTCCCTTTATTAAATCCCTTTCTGCTTAAAATACCTAGAGTAGGCCAGGCATGGTGGCTCATGCCTGTAATCCTAGCACCCTGGGAGGCTGACATGGGTAGATTGCTTGAGCTCACAAATTTGAGACCAGCCTGAGCAAAAGCGAGACCCCTTCTCTATTAAAAATAGAAAAACTGGCAGTGCCTGTGGCTCAGTGAGTGGAACGCCAGCCCCATGCACCAAGGGTGGCAAGTTCCTGGCGGCCCTTGCCAAACTGCGAAAAAGGGATGGCTGGGTGTTGTGGCGGGCAACTGGGGTCCCAGCTGCTCGAGAGGCTGAGGCAGGAGAATTGCCTAGGCCCAGGAGCTGGAGGTTGCTGTGAGCTGTGACACCACGCACTGTACCGTAGGGCAACAAAGTGAGACTCTGTCTCAAAAAAAAAAAAAAAGGGGGGGGGGCGGCGCCTGTGGCTCAGTCGGTAAGGCGCTGGCCCCATATACCGAGGGTGGCGGGTTCAAACCCGGCCCCCGGCCAAACTGCAACCAAAAAATAGCTGGGCGTTGTGGCGGGCACCTGTGGTCCCAGCTACTTGGGAGGCTGAGGCAAGAGAATCGCTTAAGCCCAGGAGTTGGAGGTTGCTGTGAGCTGTGTGAGGCCACGGCACTCTACCGAGGGCCATAAAGTGAGACTCTGTCTCTACAAAAAAAAAAAAGAAAAAGAAAAGAAAAGAAAAACTGAGACAAGAGGATTGCTTGAGCCTAAGTTGGAGGTTGCTGTGAGCTATGATGCCATGGCATTCTACCTACGGCAACAGCTTGAGACTGTCTCAAAAAAAAAAATACCTAGAGTAGTTCTAAACATCCACATTCATATGCTACATATATACCCGTGTGACATAGATCATTTCAGGTGAATCACAAACATATGATAGTATTTATCTGTTATAATATGTATCATAAAAATTGCACGTTCATTTATATGTATCTTTGGCTAAGTATAAAATATGCTAAATAAATAATATTATTGGTCTTCCTGAATTGGCAAAAATCACAAATGGGGAAGATAGGATAATTCTGCTTTCTTAAGTAGAAAGGGTACAATATACAGTGTAGTTTTGAAGGCAGTATACTCAAACACTGGAAATGTTTGAAACAAGGAAATGACACCCCAATATTTTGAAGAGTATATATTTCTGTCTGAACTCAGAAGTGACTCAAGGAGGGGGAGAAACTGTAAAGAGTGCTAGCTTTTTACTTGGTTATGCAAAGATTATTGTATACATTATCCCCATCGTATCCTCATACTAAACCTCTGACATCCACATTTCTACTTTGATTTTGCAGATAAGTAAATTGAGGCCCAGAGAGGCTGTTTAATTTTCTAAATGTCACAGAGCAACTAATTGGCCAAGTGAAAGTTTGAACCCAGCTTCATTGAATTTCAAAGCCTATATACATTCAGCTCTCCTGCCTGCCTCCCACCTAAGGCCCACCCCTACTGCCTTATCATTACCACTAGAAATATAGGTTAAACTCCCTTGCAGAGGAAAAAAGAACTTAAGTAATGTCAATGTGGAAGGGCAGAGCAAGTCACCTAACTCTCTGATAAGCATGGCTCACCTTGAAACTTAAGAGTCTAGTTTGAATTTATAATTAACATGACATTAATTATTGACATAGTACTTCCTCAACATTTTAAAATTTACTTGGCAATTCCCTAGTCAATAATGTTTCCCCAGAAGCAAGGTTCCAACATCTAGATATTTTAAAGTTAAAAATAGCACAATAAAAATGATATATAATGCAAGGAAATTACTGCACTTAGTTCCCATGGTAAAGTCAATTTTCCTCCTGTTTCCTGCAAGCAGTTCATTAACGGGGTAGTCACAAGAGTATCTGGAGGAAGAAAAAGCTAAATGTGAAAGAAAAGAACGCATGCGCTCGTTGAATTCCACCTTTGTATTCATCTCTTCATTCAACAGATATTTTGGGGGAATCTGCTATGTACCAGACTCTATGTTAGGCTTACCTGGGTTGTGAGTGGAGTTGGCAGGTGACAGATGTAAGAATAGACCATATTTCTTAGATTTAAGAAATGTTATCAATTTTAAGAGCAATTATCCATTTAAGAGCTGCTTTTGCACTCTGGGAGGCCAAAGTGAGTGGATGGTCTGAGCTCAGGAGTTGGAGACCAGCCTGAGCAAGAGCAAGACCTCGTCTCTAAAAATAGCTGAGTGTTGTGGTGGGCGCCTCTAGTCCCAGCTACTCAGGAGGCTGAAGCAAGAGGATTGTTTGAGCCCAAGAGTGTGAGGTTGCTGTGAGCTATAATTCCGGGGTGCTCTACTGAGTGCAACAAAGCAAGACTCTGTCTCAAAAATAAATAAGAATTGCTTTTTTCAGGTGTGGGAGAGAGGCAGGAAAAGTGGATTAAAATGTGTGTTTTTCTTTTCAAAAATGTTTAAACATAAAAAATATGTGCATCTCAGAAACAAGGAAAATTAGATCTGTTTTTTTTTTTTTCAAATCAGGTTCTTCCAAGTTGATTTGTGTTGAAGATAGCTAACAGTGGGCTCCATCCATGATGAAGGAAAAACATGTTAGGTATAGGGTATAGAGAAAGGGCTGAGGACGCAGGAGAAACGTGACAGAACTGGTCATAGATAAGGAGAGTGCAAGTGGAATGCTGATCGTTGTGCTTCGGTTACTTTTCTTCATAGCGTTATTAAATTGGAGTTAAGGGGCTTTGGAGGGCGTAGGTCAGCCACCGATGGTGTGAACACAGGCAGATGGATTAATTTCTTGGCATCTCTATTTCCTCAATGAGAATTAGATGACCTCTAAAATTTCTCCCAATTCCAGAATGCCAAGGCCTTTGAGTGGTAAAAAATAAGAGATCTACAGACCCTTTTATGTAAAAGCTTGAGCTAAGTCTATACTCATCTCTAATTCCTTAATTCTGGCCATTAGACCTTTTTCATGTCCAAAATTGGTTTTTGGAGTGTACTTTAGAGCTGTCTGATACCTGTCTCCTTTTACTGGAAGGTTAGTGAGGAATAGGACAAGCAGACATTTCTTTTAAACCTAGACATATACCAGGAAGAAATGTTTTCTTTCTTTTTTTTTTTTTTGTAGAGACAGAGTCTCACTTTATTGCCCTCAGTAGAGTGCCGTGGCGTCACACAGCTCACAGCAACCTCCAACTCCTCGGCCTAGGCGATTCTCCTGCCTCAGCCTCCCGAGTAGCTGGGACTACAGGCGCCCGCCACAACGCCCGGCTATTTTTTGGTTGCAGTTTAGCCGGGGCCGGGTTTGAACCCGCCACCCTCAGTATATGGGACCCGCGCCCTGCTCACTGAGCCACAGGCGCTGCCCAAGAAATGTTTTCTTGAGCACGTGGCTGAGTTCTAACACTTAACAAAGCAGTTTTCAGAATCCTTAGAGTGAATTTATCAGTATGTAGATGTCTAGTGTCTTGGCCCTCTCTGGATATTTGGCTTCAATATTCTAAGAATGGGAAGCAGTTTTAAGAAAAGAGAACAAATGAACAGCTTAAACCCTGAGGGGAACTCCACTCACTCATAAATCTACCATTCTAAGAAATTTACAGTTGAAATTCTCCAAATATTTCTTCTGGTACTTGACCATTTGTGTCGAAAATTCTCACTATGTCAGGCATAACGCCAGAAGCAGTTATCGAGTTTGTGTCTTTTTATCAGCTACCGAACTTGTACCACTACCACCACCCACTACTTAAAAACTGCCATCTGCCTAACTGGCCAGACCCAAGCCACTTCATGCTGAAGTATCAGTCAGGGTCATCCATTCACTGAAGGAAATGGAAGGTGGAGTGTATCTCAGGAAGGAAAAATAAAAAGAAATCCATAATGTGTTTCAAAGCAGGACAAGCTTAAAAAACACATTGTATCTCAAAAATGAAAAATAAGAAATCAATGTTTAGATATAAGCAGTGAAACTGCAGAGCACCAATAGTGAAGTGAAGATTTTAGAATCAGCCATAAAGAAAGTATAAATGAAAATGACACAAGTCTCCTCAACAGCACCCAGGGAGGCCAGAGAGAGTACATGAAAATCCCCAAAATCCCAAAATGTTGAGAGAAAATAACTGTCATCCTTGAATTTTTTATCCAGCAAAACTATCTTTCAAAAAAGGGTGAAAAAAATTATAAGTAAACAGGATCTGAGTTTATTAGTAAGATACCCTAAACAAAAGAAACGCTTCTAAAGGATGTAATTGACTAAGAAAATGATCACGTAGATAGTCTTAAGAAAAAATAAAAGTATTCAAACAAAATTTAGGCTGCATACAGCCTACTTTGGAGACTGAGGTGGGAGATTCACTAGAGCCGGGAGTTCAAGGCTGCAGTGAGCTATGATAGTGCCTGGGCACCGCACTCCAGCTTGGGAAAACATAATGACTTTGTCTCCAAAACAAAAACAGTATTCAGAATGAAAGTGTATATAAATATAAATAAATATTCTTTGTGTATAAAAATATTCTTTATCCAAATAGTGAACCCGCCCCTTTCAAATCAAACAGAGAATAGAATGAGGAGTCTGGCCTCTGGTGAAGAATCTGTGTTGCTTTTTTTGGGCCTGACCATAGGCTATTACCAAGGGTTTACCTGGCAGGCCTCACAGCTGCCAGGTAAATAGCTTCCCCCCACCACCACCACCACACCAGACTTTGGGCATAGCCAGTGCACTACAGCCTCTTAGGGGAATTGGTCTCAAGGACTCAGGCCCGCCCGCCTGGCCATGCTCTTAGCAGGTTTGCATTTGGAGCTCTGGAACCTTCTTTTGTAGGTCTCCTCATCTGGGGCTGTGGGCAGAGGTCTTCTTTTAGGTACCTTGGCTTAGGCCTCCTTATGGGGAGAGGAGGGTGACACCTTGAAGATGCTTGTACCTACTCAGTACTTTTCCACTTCCAGCCTTCACTTGACCTTATCCCAGCTCCAGCATCCATTAATCTCTGGAGTCATTTGCTGGAGGCTCCTTCAATAGTGAGGTGACCCCCACAGCTGTAGTGAACCACCTGACCCTCTGCTGGTGTGCAGTTCCACAGGGAAAACGGAACAGGGGGCTGGGCTTTCTCCAGCGTAGCTCTTGCTTGTTCCATCACATAAGTGACCTGCTTTACTCTCATTTTTAGGTTGCTGCTTTCATGGGCCACTCGGCTGCTTGGCAGCTCAGCTCCTTCTCACTCACTCTCTCTCCCGGCTCAGCTGAACTTCTGACATATAAAAGATTAAAAGTAATTTTTCAATTGAACACCACAATTACCAATCTTAACCTGATGGACATCTGTAAAATTCTGCAGCTGGTGGTTTAAAATGTGTGTTCTTCTCAAGGGTACATAGAGACTTTGCAAATATGAAATGCCTACTCACAAAGCATGACTCAACACATTTTAAGGAATCAGTATTATGCAGACCTCGTTCTCTGATTTAAATACCAATAACAAAATGATAAATGAGACTTATAAAATTAACTTTGGAAATTAAAATTCACAGTCTTGAGTAAATCCTGGGTCAAAATAGAAGGCATAATAGCAACTTGAAAATCTTTAGACCTGAACAATAATAAAAGGTTAAATATCAACATTTATGCAATGCCGTGAAATAGTATTTATGGGAAATTCATAACATTAAAAAGAAGAGAGAGCTAGGCATCCAATTTAAGGCAAAAAAAGAACAACAAAATAAACTCAAGGCAAATAGAAAAAGATTAGATAATCATGAATAGAAACAGATGATAAAGTATAAGAGAGATTATCAATAAACAAGGTTGACATTTAGAATTGATTAATGAGAGCAGTGCCTGTGGCTCACTGAGTAGGGCGCCGGCTCCCTATACCAAGGGTGGAGGGTTCGAACCCAGCCCCAGCCAACCTGCAACAAAAAAGTAGCCAGGCATTGTGGCACCTGGGGGTGGGGAGGGATCTGATTTCCAGGGTAATCACATTTCAGTTATTGTACTTTTGTTTTTTCTTTGTTTCTTTTCTTTTCTTTTTGAGACAGAGTTTCTCTTTGTCATCCTTGGTAGAGTGTGGGCATCACAGCTCACAGCAACCTCAAACTCTTGGGCTCAAGTGATTGTCTTGTCTCAGCCTCCCAAGTAGCTGGGACTGCAGGTGCCCACTACAGCACCCAGCTGTATTTAGAGACGAGGTCTCGCTCTTGCTCAGACTGGTCTTGAACTTGTGAGCTCAGGCAATCCACCTGCCTTGGCCTCCCAGAGTGTGAGGATTACAGGCGTGAGCCACTGCCCCGGGCCCTTTTTGTTATTTTTATAATTTCTGTCTCTTCCTTTTTTTTTTTTTTTTTTGAGACACAGTCTTATTCTGTCGCCCTCGGTAGAGTGCTGTGGCATCACAGCTCACAGCAACCTCCAGCTCTTTGGCTTAGGTGATTCTCTTGCCTCAGCCTCCCAAGTGGCTGAGACTACAGGTGCCTGCCACAACACCCGGCTATTTTTTGTTGCAGTTTGGCCAGGGCTGGGTTTGAACCCGACATCCTCGGTGTATGGGGCTGGCGCCCTACTCACTGAGCCACAGGTGCTGTCCCTCTGTCTCTCATTCATATTCTCTACTTAGGGAGACTTTGGTCTTATACATTCTTAGTTCATTAGAAACGGTTTCCTTTAGCTCTTTAGCCATGTTTGAAGTAGCTGATTTAAAGTCTGTCTACTAAGTCCAACATCGGGCATTCCTCTGGAACAGTCTCTCTTGATTCTTTTTCCCTCCCATGTATAGGAATATACTTTTCTTGCTTATTTCCATGTCTTATCATTTTTTGCTGAAAACCGGACATTTGTTTTTTCCCAGTTTTTGGCTATTATGAATAATGTTGCTGTGAACATTCATGTGCAAGTTTTTATGTGAACATATGTTTTCATTTCTTTTGGGTGTATTCCTAGGAGTTGAATTGCTGGATCATATGGTAACTCTATGTTTAACTTTTTGAGGAACTGCCAAACTGTTTTCCAAAGTGCTACACCATTTTACATCTCGCTAGCTGTGCATACGGGCTCTAATTTCTCCCCAGTCCCACCGGCACATTATTTTTCTTTTGATTCTAGCCGTCTTCATGGGTGTGAAATGGTATATATTGTGGGTTTGATTTGCATTTCTGTGATAGCTAGTGATATTGAGCATCTGTTTATAATGCTTACTGGCCATTTGTGTGTCTTCTAAGGAGAAATTTCTATTTACTATAACCTTTCAAATGCACTCTAATCATAGTGTCCATGGTATATCCACTCCCTGACTCACGAGGCACCATTCTTTCCCGTCACTTTCCTCACTTGGCTTCCAGAACACCTCATGCTTCTGGATTCCTCCCTCCTTGCTGACACTGCTTTCCTGTCACCTTTAATTCCTCCTCAACTCCAGGGCCGCCATGACTCAGTGGTTGAACATCTTCTGTTCTCTATACTCGTGTCTTTGAAGACCTCCTCCAGCTCACGGCTTTAAATACCATCTTTATGCCAGATACTCCCAAATGTTTATCTTCAGCCAGACGTCCCGTCCAACCTCATGTCCACTTCCTACTCCACATTTCCATTTGGATATTCTATACTTGTCCTCAAAACTAAATTTTTCTTTCCCCACCAAATCTGCCCTTTACAAATCCTTCTCTTCTCAGAAAATGTCAGCTTCATCCAACTTCTGATTTCTCAGGCCAAAAACTGCAATGTCATCCCTGAGTCCTCTTTCTCTCATATCCCTAATTAAATCTGTCAGTAACTCCTGGAAACTCAACCTTCAAAATGTATCCAGAATTTTTTTTTTTTCTTTGAGATGGAGTCTTGCTCTGTCATTCCAGGTAGAATGCTGCGATGTCATCATAGCACACAGTAAGAACTCAAACTCCTGAGTTCAAGCCATCCTCTAGCCTCAGCCTCCTGAGTAGCTGGGACTACAGCTGCCTGCCACGACATCCAGTTAGTTTTTCTTTTTTTTTTTTTAAGACAGAGTTTCACTTTGTGACCCTTAATAGAGTGCTGTAGTGTCATAGCTCACAGCAACCTCAAACTCTTGGACTCAACTGGTTCTCTTGCCTCAGCCTCCTGAGTAACTGGGACTATAGACACCAGCCATAACACCTGACTATTCTTAGAAACAGGATCTTGCACTTGCTCAGGGTGGTCTTGAACCTGTGAGCTTAGGCAGTCCACCTGCCTCAGCCTCCCAGAGTGCTAGGATTACAGGCATGAGCCATCACGCCTGGCCTTAGTTTTTCTATTTTTAGGAGAGAGGGGTCTCACTGTTGCTGGTCTCAAATTCCTGAGCCCAAGCAATCTGCTCTCCTCACCCTCCCAGAGTGCTAGGATTCCAGGTGTGAGCTACTATGCGTGGCTTGTTTCCAGAATTCTTTTTTTTTTTTTTTTTTTTGCAGTTTTTGGCCAGGGCTGGGTTTGAACCCGCCACCTCTGGCATATGGGACCAGTGCCCTACTCCTTTGAGCCACAGGCACTGCCCTGTTTCCAGAATTCTTACCTCTGAGAAAACGATGAGGCAGTTATTAAAAGTAGCATATACACATTTTATGACAAACCATGGAGTGGAAAAATAGCATGCAAGTTCTATGTAAAATGTGATTCCAATAATGTAAAATATTTCTCTAATAAAGACTTGAAAGAAAGCCACACACAAGACATTCTGAATGAGCTGCAAAATTCATATTGTCTCTTATTTTTCTTTGAATATCTTTATCAAGCTACAAAATTGCTGAGGAGATTTCAGTGGGGTTAATATTCATGGATGTTAGAAAGTACAGCACCATTGTAAGCAGCCCTTTAACATTAATTGAGTGAGGGGGAGGGGACCTCATTTCTGGAGGCTGATTGTGCCATTTCCTGCACTAATTTTTTTTGCACATCCTATTTCATTTACTCTCTGGCCATTTTTGAAAAAAGGTATAATTGGGGCAGTGCCTGTGGCTCAAGGAGTAGGGCACTGGTCCCATATGCCAGAGGTGGTGGGTTCAAACCCAGCCCTGGCCAAAAAAAAAAAAAATAATAATAAAATAAATAAATAAAATAAAAATAAAAAAATAATAAAAAAAAGAAAAAAAGAAAAAAGGTATAATTGACTTACAATAAATGTATAAAAGATCTACTGTATAATTTCTTTTTTTTTTTTTTTTATTTTTGGCCGGGGCTGGGCTTGAACCCGCCACCTCTGGCATATGGGACCGGCGCCCTACCCGTTGAGCCACAGGCACCGCCCTACTGTATAATTTCTAAGTTTGACCTATGTATATACCTATGAAACCATCACCAAATCAGGATTGTGGACATATCCAGGACTTCAAAAGATTCCTTTGGTTCCTTTGTAATTCTTCCTTCCCACCCCTCTCTGAATTCCAGGTCCCCAGGGAGCCATTGAACTCCTTTCTGTCACTAACAGACTACTTTGCATTTTCCAGATTTTTTTTTTTTTTTTTTTTGTAGAGACAGAGTCTCACTGTACCGCCCTCGGGTAGAGTGCCATAGCGTCACACGGCTCACAGCAACCTCTAACTCTTGGGCTTACATGATTCTCTTGCCTCAGCCTCCCGAGCAGCTGGGACTACAGGCAATTCCAGATTTTTATATAAATGTATACATCATGTACTTTCTTTTTGTCCTGGCTTCTTCCAAACAAAGTTTTGATGACTTATTCACATCTGATGGTTGGAGAAATAGGTTCATACATGTTATATAACTTTTCTGTTACAAAGTCATACAGTATTAAGAGATGGACCTGGAATTCCAACCCAGTTCTGCCTGTCACCTTGATGTGATGAAAGTGAAGCCCCGAGTGGTTAAATGAATCGTCAAGAGTTATAATGCCAGGGAGTGGCCAAAGTAGGACAAAACCCACTAGGCCACATGCCTCTTGCTTATTTGTGTGGCTACTGGAAAGATGATTCCTTTGAGATTTCACTAAGACTGCATTTCAAAAGTCTTAGCCATTAACTCAACTTTGACAAGGACCTCAGAAAATACAATGTGGTATTTTCTGGAAAAAGCGTCCCTCCATGCCATTTATTTCCACTTGCCAGAACAGAGACATATACTGTAGAAACTGCCTTTGATGTCCCTAGAATTACTGTCCTCTTTAGAAAGATGCCTGAAAAGTGCTTAAAGGGAACCCCTGGTCGGTTGGGTCCCCTCCATCTATTGCTCCCTTCCTTGGTCCTCCTACCGTCCTTCCTTCTTTCCTTAGTTTATTTTATTTTATTTTTATTTTTTGTTGTTGTTTTGTTTTCTTGTTTGTTTGTTTTTTAGACAGAGTCTCACTCAGTTGCCCTGGGTAGAGTGCCATGGTGTTATGGCTCACAGCAACCTCAAACTTTTGGGCTCAAGCGATCCTCTTACTTCAGCCTCCCGAGTGGCTGGGACTACAGATACTTGCCACAGTGCCCACCTAGTTCTTCTCTTTTTAGTAGAGATGGGAGTCTCACTCTTGCTCAGGGTGGTCTTGAAGTCCTTAGTTCAGGCAGTCCACCTGCCTCGGCCCCCCAGAGTGCTAGGCGTACAGGCATGAGCCACCTCACCTGGCCCCTCCAGTTTTTTCTTTCAAGGTGTTTGTTTGCAGTGAATCTTTATCACCATCTTCACACTCAGGTAGCTAGATTATTAGGATAATACAAGAAATTGCAGCAAAAATGTTTGGTTTGTGACTCTCTAAAACTGCCACAGTGTTTCAGGTTGATTTTTAATCACTATATTTATTAGACTAACATGATAGCTTTATGTTTAAGGGATCACATATGTTTACCTAAATACTTGTTTAGTGGGCGGCGCCTGTGGCTCAGTCAGTAAGGCGCCGGCCCCATATACCGAGGGTGGCGGGTTCAAACCCGGCCCCGGCCAAACTGCAACCAAAAAATAGCCGGGCGTTGTGGCGGGCGCCTGTAGTCCCAGCTGCTCGGGAGGCTGAGGCAGGAGAATCGCTTAAGCCCAGGAGTTGGAGGTTGCTGTGAGCTGTGTGAGGCCACGGCACTCTACCGAGGGCCGTAAAGTGAGACTCTGTCTCTACAAAAAAAAAAAAAAAAAAAAAAAATACTTGTTTAGTATCTACAATTTTTTGTTTTTTTTGAGACAGAGCCTCAGGCTGTTGCCCTGAGTAGAGTGCTGAGGCATCATAGCTCACAGCAAACTCAAACTCTTGGACTCAAGGGATTCTCTTGCCTTGGCCTCCCAAGTAGCTGGGACTACAGGTGCCTGCCACAACGCCCAGCTATTTTTTGGTTGTAGTTGTCATTGTTGTTTGGCAGGCCCGGGCTGGATTCAAACCCACCAACTCAGCTGTATGTGGCTGGCGCCTTAGCTGCTTGAGCTACAGCACCGAGCTGTATCTATGAATATTTTAAAGAGATTAGGTAGAAAACAATTGATATCACAAGCAATAAAATGATACCCTGAAAAAAGTATTGAAATTATTGAATATTATCAAAAAGGGAACGAAAAGACCTTCAGAGTATTTTAAATGACTATGTATCTAATTAAAGAGTGATTTTAATTATTTGCACCTGCTGTAATCTGTACTTGTATAGTTAAGTGTCAGAAAACACATGCTTCTAGAAAGTTTCTAAGTATTTTGGATAACCTGTGAAAAATAATGCTCTATATCTTTTGGGGAAGAGTATTTAAAAAGATACAAGAAACTATGATATGAACATTAATTGATCCATGAACCAAACTTATAAAAATGTAAGCTGGAAAGGAATAGAAATCATCTTTAGTGTCTGGCTATGTAAGTCTCAGATTCCCAGATTTGTGCCTTGCACTTCAGCGGAATAAGAGGGAAGTACTAAGCAATTTTTTACATGATGATGTTGCTGAGAAGAGAAATAAATCAGCCTCAATTCTCTCGCCTGAAAATTTCCAAGTTATAGATTTGAGACCCCAAAGCAGCATTTAAATCTTTTTTTTTTTTTTAGAGAAAGATGAACTGTATATGTGAAACCTGGACATTTTTTATTTTTTTTTTATTGTTGGGGATTCATTGAGGGTACAATAAGCCCGTTACACTGATTGCAATTGTTAAGTAAAGTCCCTCTTGCAATCATGTCTTGCCCCCATGAAACCTGGACATTTTGTAATAGAGAAATAAACAAAATATAACCTTTACCAAGAGATTCTTTATGACTGCTATACTTGTGAAACTTGCTTGTTCTGATCTCTGGTATTTTTAGACTTATCTTTTATTTATTTGTTCGTTTGTTTATTTTTATGTAGCATGCAAGGCCAAAGAGATTATACACAGGAAAACATTTATACAGGGTGGCCCTAGAGTTTGTGTGCGATTTTAAATTGCACCCTTTTAAAATTTTGAGAGAGAGTCTAAAGCTGTCACCCTGGATGGAATGCCGTGGCATCATAACTCACAGCAACCTTCAATACTTGGCTCAAGGGATCCTCTAGCCTCAGTTTTTTTCCATTTTTAGTCGAGATGGGGGGGGTCATGCTTTTGCTCAGGCTGGTCTCGAACTCGTGAGCTCAGGCAATCCACCTGCCTTGGCCTCCCAGATTGCTAGGATTACAGATGTGAGCCACTGCACACTTTTTAGAATTGCACACGAACTTTATGACCACTCTGTATAGGTGATAAGAGAGAAATATATATGGCATGTAAAAGGAAGAAGTTGAAGTTTTCTGTTTAAAATATCCAGCTGAAAAAACACGAAAATCAAGAGAACAAAAGTATAAAATGAACATTAGGATAAGAGGTAGAGAATAAAATGTTCTAATTCAGGCAAGATTTGAGCTCTTTTGGACTTCACTGACATTTTATTCTAGAAACACCAAGTTCTTGGCTCTCTCTATTTTTGTATGTCCTACATTCTTTTTCTTTTTTTTTGAGACAGAGTCTCACTCTGTCACCCTCGGTAGAGTGCTGTGGTGTTGTAGCTCACAGCAACCTCAAACTCCTGGGCTCAAGTGATTCTCTTGCCTCAGTCTCCCGAGTAGCTGGGAATACAGGCTTCTGCCACAACACCTGGCTATATTTTAGAGACAAGGTCTCGCTGTTGTGCAGCCTGGTCTCAAACAATCCATCTGCCTTGGCCTCCCAGAGTGCTGGGATCACATGCATGAGCCACCGAGCCTGGCATACGTCCTACATTCTTTGAGCATAAAGTAGAGAAGACACGAAGTGGGAATGGTTAAGAATACCCACATATTTTCCCAGTTATTTTACCTCTTTGAATTTCACTTTTCCCTAATGTAAAATGCGGCTGCTCATAGTACCCGAGTCACAGAGTGCTGCTGGGATTAAATGGCTTCACGCGTGTACAGTGTTAAGCAAATAGGAAGCCCCCGAGGGTGTTAGTTATTTTAAGGGAAAGCACTGGAAGCATAAAGCATATTGTAGGTTGATTTCAACCATGAAGGCTCAGGCTGATTCCAGGTTCTCTTCATTTTCTTGCTTGGTCTGAGCAGTGGAGCCTGTTTCCCCCTGATTCAAGGCAGTCGAGCCTTTCCGCTCAAGTATGTACCTCTCCCAGCAGGAGAACAGCAGAATTCTGGAGAGTGTCTCATCTAAAACATTTGTTCCCGCTTTGCACTCGACTTCCTAATAGATATGCATTTGTTGTAATATCCAATATTTCCTCCAAATTTCCTAGCACGTTTGTCACCCCAGGAGGATGTGGCTTTATCCCATGATTTCCAGTAACTCCTGGAATGTGGTTGTTGATGTTCCTGGAGTGTAAAGCACCTAGTTTGAGAAACAGAGACTGACTCCCTGCCCTTAGGATCTCTTTAGTCAAGAGGAATCAGTGAAGTCAGATCCTTTGTTTCAAGCAGGAATTCAGCCTCTCTGAGGACCTGTACCACTGTGGTTTCTGGATGGTGGCTCTCTTGGGCATTTCCTGATTAGGCAGGTCAGGAAGAAGAATTCAGTGCACCACGATTTATTGATAGAGTACTTTCCAGGAAAAGCCTTTAAGGAGGGAAGCAAAATATGGAAGGGAAAATAACCAGGTAGGAACGTGGTCTCAGGTAATGCCTTACCTTGTTTTGGTGCTCAGGGAAATCTGGTTTCTGAGACTAAAAGCATGGTGTCTAACCCATGCTCAGTGGTTAGGGCACCGGCCACATGCACTGGGGCTGGCAGGTTTGAACCCAGCCTGGGCCGGCTAAACAACAGCGACAACAACAACAAAAATAGCTATGCGTTGTGGCAGGTGCCTATAATCCCAGCTGCTTGGGAGGCTGAGGCAAGAGATTCGCTTAAGCCCAAGAGTTGGAGGTTGCTGTGAGCTGTGATGCCATGGCACTCTATGCAGGGCAACAGCTTGAGACTCTGTCTCCAAATAAATAAATAAAAGCTGAACTTCTGACCCAGTTTTGAGGGCTAACCCAACTGTGCCCGTGAAACTTAAGTCCTCCAGCACCTTCATAAACATCAGACCGTGATGTATATGACCAACTCCTGAACATTTGTATCTGCTTGTCTGCCTGCCATTTAGGACTCTACCACTGGCTTATTACTTTCTTCTAAAAGTAATCCATTTTTTAAAAGTATCCATGTTTTTTTTTTTTTTTGAGACAGGATCTGGCCGTATCACCCTGGCTAATGTGTAGTGACATCGTCAAAGCTCACTGCGACCTCAAACTCCTGGGCTCAAACGATCCTCCTGCCTCAGCCTCCTGAGTAGCTGGGACTATAGGCGTGCGTCTTTGCTCCCAGCTAATTTTTCTATGTTTATGGAGACAGGCTCTGGCTGTTACTCAGGCTGGTCTCAAACTCTGGAGCTCAAGTGATCCTCAGAGAGCTTTGATGTCCGAGAGTGCTAGGATTATGGGTGTGAGCCACCGCACCTGGCCCTGAAGTATCCATCTTGTCTCTTCCTTCAAATCAGTGTTCTTCAAACATTGTTGGTTAGCATGAACCATAAACTATGTACCCCAACACTTATTTTATTTTATTTTCTGAAGACAGAGTCTCACTGTGTTGCTCTCAGTAGAGTGCTGTGGCATCACAGCTCATAGCAACCTCAAACTGTTGAGCTTAAGCGATTCTCTTGCCTCAGCCTCCCGAGTAACTGAGACTACAGGTGCCCACCACAATGCCCAGCTATTTTTTGTTGTTGTTTAGCACGCCTGAGCCAGGTTCAAACCCACCTGCCCCGGCGCATGTGGCTGTTGCCCTAACCACTGAGCTACGGGCATCAAGCCCCCTAACACAATTTTAATTTGAGATATAAAAATGTTTATAAGTTTTGGGCGGTGCCTGTGGCTCAGTGAGTAGGGCACTGGCCCCATATACCGAGGGTGGTGGGTTCGAACCCGGCCCCAGCCAAATTGCAACGACAAAAAAAAAATAGCCGGGTGTTGTGCTAGGCATCTATAGTCCCAGCTACTCGGGAGGCTGAGGCAGGAAAATCAGCTAAGCCCTAGAACTGGAGATTGCTGTGAGCTGTGACACCACAGCACTCTACCAAGGGCAACAAAGTAAGACTCTGTCTCTACAAAAAAAAAAAGTTTATAAGTTTTAACCCATTGCAAAGAATATGATTTCTAGTTCATTGGATATCTTGAGAAAGTGTCACTCTTTTGAATGTATCTAATGTAATTAAATACCATACCAATTTGATACCCACCCTTATATATCTTAAAAATACTTCTACCAGGGCCAGGGGTGTTGGTTCACACTTATAGTCCTAGCACTCTGGGAGGTTGAGGAGGGTGGATTGCTTTAGCTCAGGAGAACAGCCTGAGCAACAGCAAGACCCCATCTCTACTAAAAAAAAAGAAAAATTAACCAGGTGTTGTGGGGGAGGGGGCACTGTAGTCCCAGCTGCTTAGGAAACTGAGGCAGGAGGTTCACTTGAGCCTAGGAATTTGAGGTGGCCGTGAGCTAGGTTGATGCCACTTCACTCTACCCACGGCGGAAGAATGAGACTCTGTCTCAAAAACAAACAACAACAAAAAACCCCAAACAAAAAAAAACTTACCCCAGCTATTCATTAGCAGAAATTTTATGTTGTTCCTTTGTGTCCTTTACATTGTATTTCCATTCTATTTTTCCCAGAAAGTTTTATTCTAATATTTATTAGAATTTATTTTGCACCCAAGTCTTATTGATCATTCTGGCATAATTCAACAAATATGCATATACAAACATAAGTATATAAGTTGAAATTAAATTTTATTTCTAGGGCGGCGCCTGTGGCTCAGTCGGTAGGGCGCCGGCCCCATATACCGAGGGTGGTGGGTTCAAACCCGGCCCCGGCCAAACTGTAACCAAAAAAAAAAAAAAAAATAGCCGGGCGTTGTGGCGGGCGCCTGTAGTCCCAGCTACTTGGGAGGCTGAGGCAAGAGAATCGCTTAAGCCCAGGAGTTGGAGGTTGCTGTGAGCTGTGTGAGGCCACGGCACTCTACCAAGGGTGATAAGGTGACACTCTGTCTCTACAAAAAAAAAAAAAAAATTTTATTTCTATTTTCTGTGACCTAAGGCTTTAATATCTAAAATGTCTTCAGGCCAGGTTTGGTGGCTCACGCCTGTAATCCTAGTACTCTGGGCAGCCGAGGTGGGTGGATCACTTGAGCTCATGAGTTCCAGACCAGCCTGAGCAAGAGAGAGACCTTTGTCTCCAAAAATAGCTGGGTGTTGTGGGGGGCACCTGTAGTCTCAGCTACTCAGGAGGCTGTGGCAGGAGGATCACTTGAGCCCAGGAGTTAGAGTTGCTGAGAGTTATGATGCCATGGCACTCTACCCAGGTGTGACTGAGGTTCTCTCTCTCTTTTTTTTAAAGACATGAAGTTCTTTATTGCTAAAATTACAAAAACTGGAAACAGTATATATATTTAGCAGCAGAGGAATGTTAACTGAATTGAAATGAAATTATTTAATATGTTATACATCTATTAAAATGAAAAATACAAAGATTTCTGTAGCAATTTCAGAAGAAGAATATAAAATTATAACAATGCAACTATGTGAAAATTATGGCTGCAAATGGGAAAAGACTAGAAAAGAACAGGGAAGTACCGAAGTGAATTCTGTGTGAGATCGGTGGGTTCAGAATGATGGAGGCTCTCTCTCAAAAAAAAACTAGAGGCTTGGCACCTGTGGCTCAAGCGGCTAAGGCACCAGCCATATGCGCCTGAGCTGGCAGGTTCAAATCCAGCCCAGCCCACCAAACAACAATGATGGCTGCAACCAAAAAATAGCCGGGCATTGTGGCGGGCGCCTGTAGTCCCAGCTACTTGGGAGGTGGAGGCAGGAGGCTCGCTTGAGCCCAGGAGTTGGAGGTTGCTATGAGCTGTGATGCCACAGCACTGTACCCAGGGCGAACGCTTGAGGCTGTGTCTCAAAAAAACTAGAATGCAATAAATTAAAGCATTATAAATATGTAATACATTTTATGCATAATGATTAAACATAAAAAGTAAAATTTTGTTGAAAGTGCATCTGTTAATGAATGAGACTGCATTAAAAAATGTATTTGTGGTTGAATAAAGAAAGGTATTACTATTGCTAGAAGGCTTACTGTTATTATTATTGAAACAAGGTCTAACATCAGTTCTCTTCTTACTTTTCAGTGTTACAGATACAAACTCTAAGATACCTTGTTCACATAACAAAGAAGAGGTGAGAGTAGAAGGAATTTTGTGGTAGCAATATTAGCACATATCACTCTTTCTATATGCCAAAAATCCTATAAAGAGTATGTTTAGTCATCCACCAGGAGACAGCTTCATTCCTTGTATCTTTCATTTTGTTAATAGTGAAGAGCTGGAAATCACTGAACTTGAAAAACAGTCCTGTCTGTATAGTCTTGAGCTACCTGCACACGACGGAATTGTCTGTTGGATTGCACCCTTGCTTAGTGCCCGTTGGTCCATGTCTGAGGCAGGCTGTGAGTCATGGAGAGAGGCGTGCCTTTCTTCTGCAGAGAGGATGCAGGGTGAATGTCAAAGGGAAGATGAGAAGTAGGACAGGCCTGACTCAGGCCTGTTCCCAGGCAGGCTTTTAGGAAGGGGTACTTATGAGAGTTAAGACTCTGAAAATTAATTTCTAAAAAATTATCCGTGCTAGTATATCTTTGGGGAAATCTTTGTATTCCATTGTCTGTGAGCTCAGGCTCTATATTCTCCAGCTTGAAGAACTCTGCTTTTTTTTTTTTTTTTTTGAGACAGAGTCTCACTTTGTCGCCCTCTGTAGAGTGCTGTGACGTCATAGCTCACAGGAACCTCCAACTCTTGGGCTTAAGTGATTCTCTTGCCTCAGCCTCCCGAGTAGCTGGGACTATAGGCGCCCACCACAACGCCCCGCTATTTCTTTTGTTGCAGTTGTCATTGTTGTTTAGCTGGCCCGGGGCCGGGCTCGAATGTACCAGCCTCAGTGCATGTGGCTGGTGCCGTAACCACTGTACTATGAGCACGGAGCCTAGACCGCATGCTTTTTAATGGCAGGGACTCCCTGTGATCATCACAGCATCTACCCTTTCTGGTTAATAGGTCCATTTGTTAATAGGTCATCTGTTTATTTGCTTTACGTGATCATTTTCACGTGCTGAATAGGCTTAATTCACGCTGCCTTCTCTTGTTGAAGCTGTTGTGGGGACCAGGGAATAGAAGCCACCTGTGATTATGAACCTTTGCTGCCTTTTTTTTTTTTTTTTCATCTGAAAGTCTTTATTTCGCCTTTATTTTTTCACTGGATATAGAATTCTAGGTTGACATTTTTTTTTCCTTTCAGTATTTACAAGATATTGCTTCATTATCTTCAACAACCTTCTATTATTAAGGTTTGCATAATTTCTTTTTTTTTCATTGTTGGGGATTCATTGAGGGTACAGAGAACCAGGTTACACTGATGTGATCTTTGCTGCTTTGACTTACATTCTCTGGATTAAGAATTTAACCATCTTGATTTTTTTCTTTTATTTTTATGTTTTTTAACCTCTAGGTTAATTTTTCCTAATTTGGACCTGTGTTTTCTGTGGTCTAAGAGAATTGGACATATATATAGATCATTTTTATCAGCTAATGAAATATCTACTTCCTTGAGGGTATAGAGGCTATTTTCTACATATAGAGGCTATTTAACAAATGTAATTTTCCCACATTAAATTTTAGAGGACATTTGATTGCTTCATGCAGTGGACTTCGGTTGATTTTACTTCCTTAGCATTCATTTCCCCTTTTATTTTTTTTATTTTTATTTTTATTATTATTATTATTTTTTTTTTTTTTTTAACCAGGGCTGGGTTTGAACCTGCCACCTCTGGTATATGGGGCTGGTTCCCTACTCCTTTGAGCCACAGGCGCCACCCCATTTCCCCTTTTATTAACAACACATTTTGAGGGGCAGGGGCATGCTCACTAGTTCCCTGGACATTGGCTTTGGAGGAGCTGGCCTCCCCCACTCCCCTGCTGTCATTGGCTTCACGGGGGGCATGACACAGGCTAGGCCCTCAATTCCAGGACTTTGGATAGAGGTGATGGAATTGCTGGCCAGGAGGCTGCAGGCAGGAGGATTGCTTGAGCCCTGGAGTTGAGGTTGTTTTGAGCTATGATGACATCATGGCACTCTAGCCGACAGAGTGAGACTCTTGTCTCCAGAAAAAAAAAAAAATTCTCACACCTTGTGCAACCATTAATACGGTGGTGGGGCCACTGTGGGCAGGGACCCTGACAGAGGGTGATTGGCACTGGATGAAAGTAGAGAGGCAGGGCACAGAGCTGGAGAAAGACCCCGTTCTCATGACGCCCTCTCAGTCCACTAGTTCTAGTCACCACCAGCCTTCCCTAGACGCCCAAGTTACACATTCCAACCCATTCCCGATTTTGCTCAGGCCTCCTCTGGCCCTGTCACTTACTGCCCGACTAAAATGGTGGGTCCTCTTTAATAAGATTTTTTTCTGCTCCCCAACTCCAGTGAAAAAATGATATTGCTCTGTAAACATAGATTATTGTATGAACTATGTGTTCTCAAATGCAGCGATGAAGCATTGATTACAAATACCTTTTTTCAGTTTTTTTATTTTTTTAGCATTGTGGTAAAATACACGTAGCAAACTTACCATCATTTTTGTTCATTAGCATATTTAAGAGTTTATTAATATAGATAAAATCTACCTAGTTAACACACATATATAAGCCAATGTGAAAATTTGAGAGGATTCTTATTGGTTTCTTATTTATTTATTTAGGGGTGTTTATTTTAAGATATTAAGGGGCACAATTTGCTATCTTAACCATTTTTAAGTGTATGGTTCAGTGGCAATAAATACATTCACACTGGGCAGCGCCTGTGGCCCAGTGAATAGGGTGCTGGCCCCATATACCAAGGGTAGTGGGTTCAAACCCGGCCCTGGCCAAACTTGAACAAAAAATAGCTGGGCGTTGTGGTGGGCACCTGTAGTCCCAGCTACTTGGGAGGCTGAGACGAGAATTGCCTAAGCCCAAGAGCTGGAGGTTGCTGTGAGCTGTGACGCCACAGTACTCTATTGAGGACGACAAAGTAAGACTCTGTCTCTAAAACAAATAAATAAATTCACATTGACTGGGAACGGTGGCTCACGCCTTTAATCCTACCACTCTGGGAGGGTGAGGCAGGTGGATTGCTTGAGCTCAGGAGTTTGAGATCAGCCTGAGCAAGAGAGAGACCTCATCTCTACTAAAAATAGAAAAACTGGCTGGGCATTGTGGCAGGTGTCTGTAGTCCCAGGTACTCAGAAGGCTGAACCAGGAGGATCTCTGGAGTCCAAGAGCGTGAGGTTGCTGCGAGGTTGCTGTGAGCTATGATAATGCCACAGCACTCTAACCTTGGAGACAGAGTGAGACTCTTTCTCAAAAACAAAAAAATTCCTTCACATTGTGCAACCATCAACACTATTCATCTCCATAGCGCTTTTCCTCTTGCAAAACTGAAGCTCTGGACCCATAAAACAATAACTTCCTATTCTCCCCCTTCCCCTGAGTCAGTCCCCGGGGAGATCGCACTCCAAGACTTGCGACCTGGCTGTGCGTCTCTTGTTTCCAGAAATCTCATTTGGAGGATCCGCTTATTAGATTTGCTGTGCATTCAGCATATTGGTATAGAATCAATACTGAGACAGAATGGAGGTGAAGTAATTCCTTGAATCTAGGGAGGTTTTTTTTTATCTTTTTTTTGTAGAGACAGAGTCTCACTTTATGGCCCTCGGTAGAGTGCTGTGGCCTCACACAGCTCACAGCAACCTCCAGCTCCTGGGCTTAAGCGATTCTCTTGCCTCAGCCTCCCAAGTAGCTGGGACTACAAGCGCCCGCCACAATGCCCGGCTATTTTTTGGTTTTGCAGTTTGGCCGGGGCCGGGTTTGAACCCGCCACCCTCGGTATATGGGGCCGGCGCCTTACCGACTGACACAGGCGCCGCCCAAATCTAGGGAGTTTTTTTAAGGGCCGTCAATGTGTCACCACAGAAAAGGACAATAACATTTTGCAGGATTTTTTTAGACTTGACTATTTTGTCTTTGATTCCTCTGACAGCCTCTAAAGTTTAGACATACTTGTTTCAGTTAATAAATATTTTTTTCACTTTTATTTATGGAAAAGCTGAAAAAAAAGGAAAATAAATTTTTTTCCTAGGGTCCAGCTCCATGGCTCACACCTGTAATCGAGGCCGAGGTGGGTGGACTGCTTGAGCTCTGGAGTTTAAGACCAGCCTGAGCAAGAGGGAGACCCTGTCTCTACTAAAAACAGAAAAATAAAAATAAAAATAAACTGGCCAGGTGTTAATGGTGCGTGCCTGTAGTCCCAACTACTCCGGATGCTGAGGCAAGAGGTTAGGCCCAAGAGTTTAAGGTTGCTGTGAGTTATGATACCACAGTACTCTACTCAGTAGGACAGAGTGAGACTCTGTCCAAATAAATAAATGAATAAATAAAGAAATAAATAAAGTTTAGACATACTAGTTTAGGTTAATAAAAATTTTCCCAGAATTGGGCACGGTGACTCACGCCTGTAATCCCAGCACTCTGGGAGGCCAAGGTAGTGGATTGCTTGAGCTCAGCAGTTCAAGACCAGCCTGAGCAAGAGTGAGACCCTGTGTCTAAAAATAGCTGGGCGTTGTGGCAGGTGCCTGTAGTCCCAGCTACTCGGGAGGGTGAGGCAAGAAGATTGCTCACGCCCAAGAGTTTGAGGTTGCTGTGAGCTGTGAAGCCACAGCACTCTACCCAGGGTGACAGAGTGCGACTCTGTCTCAAAAATTTTTTGCTTTTGATGCTTTACTAAGAATAATGTCTTCTACTTCCATCCAGGTTAATACGAATGGAGAAGCATGAATCCTATGTACTCAATTTTGATATGAGGACAATTAATGACAATTAAGGTCATGGAGGGGAAGGAAAAGCAGAGAGAGGGAAGGAGGGAGACGGGTGGGGCCTTGGTGTGTGTCACACCTTCTGGGGGCAAGACATGATTGCAAGAGGGACTTTACCTAACAAATGCAATCAGTGTAACCTGGCTTATTGTACCCTCAATGAATCCCCAACAATAAAAAAAAAATAATAATGTTCTCATTAAAAAAAAAAAAGGAATTCTGTGATAAATAATTTAATAAAGCAACAAAAAAATTAAAAAAAAATTTTTTTTTGCTCTTCCTGTACAGTTTTCATCTGTTTATAGAGGTACTGGAATGGAATGGATAGGCAGAGTAGTCTCCTAGGGCCGCTGCAACAAATCACACAAACCGCGTGGCTCGAAACAACAGAAATGTATTCACTCACAGTTCTGGATTCTATAAGCTCAAAATCAAGGTGTCTGCAGGATGAGTTCCTTCCGAGGGCTCCGAGGAGAATCTGCCTGACGCTTCTTCTTAGCTTCTGTTGACAGGGGCAGTCCTTGGTGCTCTTTGGCCTACAGGTGTGTCACTTCTTCATGTGGCAATCAATCAGTGACACTGTGTCTCAAAAGAAAACAAAAGAAAACGAAGCCTTATAGTTTTCTCATAGAAAAAGTTAAAACCTTTTCTTTCATCAAACCCATGATATTTGATTAAAATGCATCAATTCTTTAAATATTTAAAATCAAGAATATTTTTTCCAGCTCGGCTCCTGTAGCTCAGCAGCTAGGGCACCAGCCATGCACTGGAGCTGGCGGTATGAACCCAGCCCGGGCCTGCCAAACAACAGTGACAACAACAACCAAAAAAAAAAAAAATAGCTGGGCACTGTGGCAGGCACCTGTAGTACCAGCTACTTGGGAGGCTGAGGCAAGAGAATCGCTTAAGCCCAAGAGTTGTGAGGTTGCTGTGAGCTGTGACACCACAGCACTCTACGAAGGGCAAAAAAGTGAAACTTTGTCTCAAAAAAAAAAAAAATATTTTTTTCAGGCCAAGTGCAGTGGCTCACGCCTGTAATCCCAGCACTGTGGGAGATGAGTCAGGTGGATTGCCTGAGTTCTCGAGTTTGAGACCAGTTTGAGCCAGAGCAAGACCTCATCTCTAAAAATAGCCAGGTGTTGTGGGTGCATGTAGTCCCACTTGGGACTTGGGAGGCTGAGGCAAGAGAATCGCTTGAGCCCAAGAGTTTGAGGTTGCTGTGAGCTATGATGCCGGTTGCTGTGAGCTATCGAGGGTGACAAAGTGAGATTTTGTCTTGAAAAAAATATATATTTTTTCCAGTCCTATTTTGATTCATAGAAGAACAGTAACACTCATCAAAGTATGTAGGAACGGCTTTGAAAATCACTGAGTAGGGCGGCGCCTGTGGCTCAGTGAGTAGGGCGCCGGCCCCATATGCCGAGGGTGGTGGGTTCGGACCCAGCCCCTGCCAAACTGCAACAAAAAAATAGCCGGGCGTTGTGGCGGGCGCCAGCTACTCGGGAGGCTGAGGCAGGAGAATCGCTTCAGCCCAGGAGTTGGAGGTTGCTGTGAGCTGTGTGATGCCACGGCACTCTACCCGAGGGCGGTACAGTGACACTCTGTCTCTACAAAAAAAAAAAAAAAGAAAGAAAAAAAGAAAATCACTGTGTATATATAGCACATCACTATGTATGTAGATTACTACATAGAGATCTATCCTCTTTCTACTGGTATTTCTTCTTCTCTCCTGAAGTGTTCTCTAAGAAAATTCAAAGCTCTTAGGCAAGAGTTTTCCAGTACATTTTAACTTAGCTCTTTTCTTATGATAAATCATATACATATGATTTTGTACCTCATCTCTTTAAAACTATTATCCAGTAATACAGGCTTTGAAGTAATTTCAACATAATTATTTTTCTTTCAATTATAACTTTCTAGATAGGTTATGAACAAAATGGTTAAAAACGGACAAAATATTAGCTTGCTCCACTTTTCCTGGTTTTGGACTGCATCCTATTCTTTGACATCTTGGGAACTTTCTTTTATTTTTGCAGTTTTTGGCAGGGGCTGGGTTTGAACCCGCTACCTCAGGCATATGGGGCCGGCACCCTACTCCTTTGAGCCACAGGCGCCACGCCTAACTTCTTAGGAACTTTATTCCAAGACTGTTGCTAGTGCATGATAGAAGAAAATATACAGGTCTTCATGAAGTTCACGTGCAATTTACTATGTTAAACTATTTTATATTTATGTATTTTGAGAAAGAGTCTCACTTTGTCACCCTTGGTAGAATATCATGGCATCATGGCTCACAGCAACCTCAAACTCTTGGGCTCAAGTGATCCTCCTGCCTTAGCCTCCCAAGTAGCTGGGAACTCAGGTGCCTGCAATAATGCCTGGCTATTTTTAGAGACAAGGTCTCACTCTTGCTCAGGCTGGTCTTGAACTCCTGAGCTCAGGCAATTCACCCTCTTCAACCTCCCAGAGTGCTAGGATTATAGGTGTGAGCCACCACACCCAGCCTTAGGTTAAACTATTTTAAATTACACATGAACTTTATAGTCACCCTGCATTATGATTTATCATGTTTACTTATACTGTAACTTAAATGTTAAACTTTTATAGTCTAAATAAGAGAATTATAACTTGCAAAGTCATTGGCTTGGAAGTTATTTTTCTTGAGAAATCATATCTCATTTGAGACTTGAAAATTCAACCTCAAAGAAAACTCATTTGTCTTCTAAGAATAGCATTTCAGAGACTCAAAGAAATTAGAGGTGGAAAAATCAATTAGAGCTAATCTACCAGCTTGTCAGGAAGGTAGCTTTCTACAAAATAAATTCTAGTTCTTGGTCCAGGTTGATTTTTAAAATCTCAAGGGATGGAGCACTTGTTACATCCCTTTCCGGTCTTTTCTTTTCTCTCATTGACCTTACCAAGAATCTTTTTTTTTTTTTCCCCTAATAGCTAACCTCCACGTTTGGTATTCATTCTGTACTATTACTTTTAATCATACTTCTTTTTCCTATTCTCATGTCCATTTTCTTTCAAATTCTGTTTTTATACTGTCCAATATTTATAAGGAGCTGGATTTCATTTAACCCAATGATAAATATTTATTTATTATAATGATCTTTTAAAAATAAAAAAGATATTTAGGTCTTTCTCTCCATCTTTCTTTCCTTTTTCTTTTTTCAGAACTTGTCATGAGGCAATTAAAAGTAGAAGATTTTTTTTTTTTTTTTTTTGTAGAGACAGAGTCTCACTTTATGGCCCTCGGTAGAGTGCCGTGGCCTCACACAGCTCACAGCAACCTCCAACTCCTGGGCTGAAGCGATTCTCTTGCCTCAGCCTCCCGAGTAGCTGGGACTACAGGCGCCCGCCACAACACCCAACACCTGGCTATTTTTTTTTTTTTTTTTTTGGTTGCAGTTCAGCCGGGGTTGGGTTTGAACCTGCCACCCTCGGTATATGGGGCCGGCGCCTTACCGACTGAGCCACAGGTGCTGCCCTAGAAGATATTTTGTAGGAACAAATAGAGAAAGGAGAATATAAATCCCTAGTTCCATCCTGGAGATTACCGATTCCTTTGCAAGTTAGCAATATATTTCTTGTCCATGTCTGGTGTGAGCAAAGCATTTTTCTCTTCTGAATGATTTCCAGTTCTTCTCATTATTCATTTGTTTATTTATTTATTTTGTTGTCTTTTTTTTGAGGCAGAGTCTCACTGTGTCACTCTTGGTTGAGCACTGTGACATCACAGCTCACAGCAACCTCAGACTCTTGGGCTTAAGCGATTCCCTTGCCTCAGCCTCCCAAGTATATTTATTGATTTTTGAGACAGAGTCTTATAACAACCTCAAACTCTTGGGCTGAAGTGACCCTCTTGCCTCACCCTCTGGAGTAGCTGGGACTACAGGCTCCACCATGAAGCCTGGCTAGTGTTTTTATTTTTATTTTATTTATTTATTTATTTTTTAGACAGAGTCTATGTTGCCCTCCGTAGAGTGCCTTGGCATCACAGCTCACAGCAACCTCAAACTCTTGGGCTTAAGCAATTCTCTAGCCTCAGCCTCCCAAGTAGCTGGGACTATAGGTGCCCACCACAATGCCCAGCTATTTTTTGGTTGCAGTTGGCCTGGAGTGGATTCCAACCCGCCAGTTCCGGTGTATGTGGCTGGCGCCCTAGCCGCTGAGCTACAGGCTCCGAGCCTGTTTTCTATTTTTAGTAGCAACAGGGACTCACTCTTGCTCAGTTTGGTCTTACCTTTGGCCTCCCAGAGTGCTAGGATTACAGGTGTGAACCACTGCACCAGCCTCTCGGTCTTTTTAAATGCCTTTTCTCTTCAGTGTTCTTCATTCCACTTTTCCCTCTTCCAATTTAATTATGTTTGTATGAATTTAAAATTAAGTATTTTCCTAGGTTTGATGGTGTTGCTGATGTATCCTTTGAACATGAAGGTGATGGTTTTCCTCCATTCACAAGGTTTAAATTCTTACTCTTACCTGTGCAGATGATTAACTGTGAGACACCAGGTATACCCATATCCTGGACTCAAATTTCTGGTGTCTGATGACAAGCAAAACAAGGATTCTAGGAGAGGGGAGAGGATACCATACAGTCAAGGAAGGAGATTGCCCTGAGCATGAGAACATAAATTCTTTGTAGGTAGAACCAGTTCAATTAGATGCTAGGGTCCCCAGTAACAACTGCTAGTGATCTGGGAGGGCAGAGACAGAGGGTGATGCATGTCATTGTGTGCTTTGGGACTTACTTGAGTTGTTACTATGAATTCTTGCAGAGAGCCAACCATTACCATTGTTCAAGAACCGTGAAATGTTTATGGAATTTACTAAATATGTTTTTCAGTAGTCAAAATATTATATGGAAGCATTTACGTTTTTACCAGGAGGCTGTCAGGGCTTTGTTTTCAGTGTAAAACAAAACAAAAAATCCCTATGTGGTGGAATTCCCTAGAAAAGGGGCCATGTGTTACCTTTTGCAGAGGCACAATATTTCTTTAGTTAAGAAAAGCCTATGATCTGGAGTGAGACTACTTTGCTTAAATAGTGGCTTTGTCCCTAGTAAGTGTGTGACCTTTGGAAATAACTCCTCTGGCCTTGGTTTCTTCTATTTTAAAATATTTGTATAGCTCATGCCTGTAATCTCAGCACTTTGAGAGGCCAAGATGGGTGGATCACCTGAGCTTGTGAGTTCGAGACCAGCCTGAACTAGAGTGAGACTCCATCTCTAAAAATAGCCAGGTATTGTGGCAGGAGCCTGTAGTCCCAGCTACTTGGGATGCTGAGGCAAGAGAATCGCTTAAGCCCAATAGTTTTAGGTTGCTGTAAGCTGTGACACCACGGTGCTCTACTGAGGGCAACATAGTGAGACTCTGTCTCAAAAAAAGAAAGAAAGATCAGCCTGAGGAAGGGTGAAACCCCATCTCTACTAAAAAATAAACAGCCAGGCACTGTGTGTAACTCTAGTCCCAGCTACTTGGGAGGCTGAGGCAAGAGGATCTCTTGAGCTCAAGAGTTTGAGGTTTCTATGAGCTATGATGCCATAGTACTCTACCCAGAGTGAGACTCTGTCTCAAAAAAATACATAAAATGAAATAAAATGTTGATACAACCTATTTGAGGAAAATCTGAATTGTAAGATGAGACTAAATTGACTTAATGTAAGTAACTTAATGTAAGTGCTTAGTATATTGCCTAAAATTGAATTTGCTTATTTATTTCCTTCATTCATTAAGCAGGTGCTTATCAAGTGTCTTTCATGTGATAAGGCCAGAAATAGGAGTTTGCAGTATAGTAACCAAGGATGTACAACAGGACTGTGTCCATGAAGTGTCACAGAGGCACGTCCTGTGCTCCAGAAGCACGAAGTGAGCAATTGCCCTGTGCGGTAGATTCAAGGAAGAATCGTGGCTTCTAAAGAATAAGTATGTTCAGAAAAGTAGAAGGTGGACGAGGTTAGGGTGACTATGAAAGTTTTGAGACAGACTGTGTCATGTTTCATTATTTCACTTCCAAGAAACGCAGTCAGCAGAGTCCTTGCTGATTTACCCAGGCAGGTTCCAACTTGCTTGGCTTGTCAGTGTGGCTGGGAGGGCATCATTTGTTTCCATTGGTACAGCTTTTATGTTTTGATTTTTGTGTATCTCAGAACTTTCATAGTGACTCATGGATAAAGCAGAGAGGATCTCCCAGGCAAAGGGCATAGCATAAGTGAAGGTACCAAAGCTTGGAAGTACATAAATATGTTTGCCACTGAGTGATCAAGTTTGGGTGAAGATTGTGGGGGAGGCAGGCTGGAGATGGGGTGAGACAGTCTTCCTATTTTTACTAAGTTACTAAGCTTCAGGAATAGTGGCCATGGCAAGTGGCCAATGGGCTGGTGCCATTGGAGACATTCTGGGCCATGATGTCTGTGCCAGTCTTCCATAGCTTTTTTTTTTTTTTTTGTAGAGACAGAGTCTCACTTTATGGCCCTTGGTAGAGTGCCGTGGCCTCACACAGCTCACAGCAACCTCCAACTCCTGGGCTTAAGCGATTCTCTTGCCTCAGCCTCCCGAGTAGCTGGGACCACAGGCGCCCGCCACAACGCCCAGCTATTTTTTGGTTGCAGTTCAGCCGGGGCCGGGTTTGAACTCGCCACCCTCAGTATATGGGGCCGGCGCCTTACCGACTGAGCCACAGGCGCCGCCCTTTTTTTTTTTTTTTTTTGAGACAGTTTCACTTGTCGCCCTTGGTAGAGTGCCTTGGTGTGTTAGCTCACAGCAACCTTGAACTGTGGGGCTCAAGTGATCCTCTTGCCTCAGCCTCCTGAGTAGCTGGATATGGGTGCCTAACACAAGGTTATTATTTACTTATTTATTTATTTTTTTGTAGAGAGAGAATCCTACTTTATCGCCCTCGGTAGAGTGCTGTGGCATCACATAGCTCACAGCAACCTCCAACTCCTGGGCTTAGGCGATTCTCTTGCCTCAGCCTCCCGAGTAGCTGGGACCACAGGCGCCTGCCACAACACAAGGCCATTTTTAGAGATGGGGTCTCGCTCTTGCTCAGGCTGGTCTTGGACTCCTGAGCTCAGGCAATCTACCTGCCTCTGCCTCCCAAGTGCTGGGATTACAGGCGTGGGTCACCGAGCCCGGCTCTTCCATAGATCTTGATCCTTGTCTCAGCCTGATCCTACACCTTTATGTTAATACAGTGAGCTACCTGACAACCTTGCTATATGTTTTTTCTGGATAGGTAAACTAGAATGAGTTTCATTTGCTTGCAACCAAGAGTGGTGTCAAAAAATAGAAAATTTAATCTTTTGGATTTGGTATCTGAATTTCCTAAATTTTGTTCAGTAAATATGAAGTACTTCTGTAATAAATCACTTCTATTTAACATAAAAATCAGATGTAAATATGACACATAAATATTTTTTAAAAATTAAAACATTGTTTAAAATGTAGAAAAAAAAGATTCACATAGAGACCAAAGGGTAAGATGTATAATTACTCATAGTAGCAGCAGTTGTTTTTTTTGTTTTGTTTTGTTTTTTTTGAGACATAGTCTCAAGTTGTCACCCTGGGTAGAGTGCTGTGGTGTCACAGCTCACAACAACTTCAAACTCTTGGGCTTAAGTGATTCTCTTGCCTCAGCCTCCCAAATAGCTGCGTTTACAGGCACCCACCACAACAATGCCCAGCTACTTTTTTGTTGCATTTGTTATTGTTGTTTAGCTGGCCCAGGCTGGGCTCGAACCTGCCAGCTTTGGTGTATGTGGCTGGTACCGTAACCACTGTGCTACAGGCACCGAACCAGTAGCAGAAAGTTTATATTATTTTTATTTATTTATTTATTTAATTTATTTTTATTGTTAAATCATAGCTGTGTACATTAGTGCAATCAAGGGGTACATAGTGCTGGTTTCATATACAATCTGAAATATTCTCATCAAACTGTTCAACGTAGCCTTCATGGCATTTTCTTAGTTACTGTATGTAGGCATTTGTATTCTGCCTTTAGTAAGTTTTGCCTGTACCCATTCTAAGATGCAGAAATTTTAAAGTAAGATATATTGAGAACTTATCTCATGAACCAGGCATATTATTATAAGCTTTATGTACATTGTTTTGTATTCTTTAGTAAGAGCACTAAGATGTACATGTGTATGCTGTGATTATCATTGTCTTCAGATGAGGAAACTGAGGTTGAGAGAGCTTAATTCATTTGCCCAACCATCAGTGGGAAGGTGGTGTGGCCAGGATTTAAACTTAGGAAGCCCAAAGATAGCTTATATACTCTTAAATCACAGATGAGCTGGTGACGACGTTTCCCTAAAGGAGTTGAAAGAGCTTTTATAGAAGAGTATAGTCTATCTGAACCAGACCTTATAGAGTAAGTAAGATTCTGCCAAACAAAGAAGGTTATAAGAGTGTAAGTCCTGGCTCGGTGCCTGTAGCTCAGTGAGTAGGGCGCCGGCCAAAGGTGGTGGGTTCGACCCCGGCCCAGGCCTGCTAAACAATGCTAAACAATGACAACTACAACCAAAAAATAGCCGGGCGTTGTGGTGGGCACCTGTAGTCCCAGCTACTTGGGATTCTGAGACAAGAGAATCGCTTAAGCCCAAGAGTTTGAGGTTGCTGTGAGCTGTGACGTCACGCACTCAACAGAAAAAAAAAAAAGAGTGTTAGTCCAGCGTGAGAGGGGTCTGTGCAAGGGCAGAGACATGAAAAGTCATTAAGGGCTCCAGGATTGCATCATGGGCTTAGGTGGCTGAGTAGTAGGGTGTGGTGTGGGGCCTATAGGGACGGGTATGAGTTGGTGGCAGGGTGGCTAAAAGGGAGGTTGGTAGTAGAGTCTAACTGTAAGCTTAAAATGGAGTGAGGGCTGGTCATGTGAGTCCTTAAGTTTAGCAGATGAGATTTTATCCTTAAGCAACTAGAAGTCATCGGGGGTTTTAAAGGAGGAGAGTGACACCTCGGCATTGTTTTTTAGAAGGATCATGGTGGCAGCAGCGTGGAGGAAGGGCTTGGATTTGGAATGATGGGTGACACCAAGGTTGGTTAGCAGAATTCTGAAATAGAGCATGAAAAGCTGGGGAGAACCGTGGGAGTGGGGACAGAGAGGAGGGCGTAGATCGGAGAGGCATCCTTGAGTTGGCAGCAGTAGGGCTTCTTGAGTAATCTGATGGGGGTAGTTGAGAGGAGGAAGGAAGAATTGAAGATGACTGAGACATTTGGTTTGGAAACCTAAGTAACTGGCTGAGTGCAGTAGCTCAAGCCTGTCATTCCAGCACTCTGGGAGGCCGAGGCTGGGGATTGCTTGAGCTTAGGAGTTTGAGACCAGCCTGAGCAAGAGCAAGACCTTGTCTCTACTAAAAGTAGAGACTAGCTAGGTGTGGTGGTGGGTGCCTCTAGTCTCAGCTACTTGGAGGCTGAAGCAAGAGGATTTCTTGAGGGCAGCACCTGTGGCTCAGGAGTAGGGCGCTGGCCCCCTTATACTGAGGGTGGTGGGTTCAAACCCAACCCCGGCGAAACTGCAACAAAAAAATAGCCAGGCGTTGTGGCAGGTGCCTGTAGTCCCAGCTACTTGGGAGGGAGGTGGAGGCAGGAGAATCGCTTAAGCCCAGAAGTTGGAGGTTGCTGTGAGCTGTGATGCCACAGCACTCTACCCAGGGCGACAGCTTGAGCCTCTGTCTCAAACAAACAAACAAACAAACAACTCCAGCTTCAGATAAACTGCCTGGGTTCAAATCCCAGTTCTGCCCCTGATTGTGTGGTGCTGTGAGTCACTCACATTCTCAATCTTCACTTTCCCTTTAGGGAAATAATACCTCCTTCATAGGGCAGCTGTGAGGGTTACGGTAAATAACCTATATAAAATGTTTAGCCAGTATTTGGCACATGCTAAACACTCAGTAAAAGTTAGCTATTTTCAAGGTAGGAGTGTTTGGCACACCTTTTGGATTCAGGACCTAACTAGAAGAGGGACTCTAGCTAACAAATTCAAATATTGTGATTTGGTTGTTTGTACCCTCACATTAACCTGAAAAAAAAGTTAGCAATTTTATAACTAGTGCCTTGTTGTGATGGTCTGTACTTTGTACCACTGTATTTTGACATTTACTGGACTCTATTTTTGTTTAAGTAGAGGTATTTTCCCAACTCTTTAAAGGTCAGACCATTTCAAAAAGAAATATACATTCGGGTAGCACCTGGGGTTCAAAGGAGTAGGGCGCCGGGCCCATATACCAGAGGTAGTGGATTCAAACCTGGCCCCGGCCAAAAACTGCAAAAAAAAAAAAAAGAAATAATAATAATAATAAAAAGAAATATACATTCATCAAAAATAAAAGGTAGAGAGAGTACTGAGGACTTATTAAATACTAGCTTATTGCAGGTATGAGTTCTGTAGTAATTTATATTTGACTTTAATCTCTATATTGTTAAAATACTTTAAATCAAGGCCAGAAATGGTGGCTTAGGCCTGTAACCCTATCACTCTGGGAAGCCGAGGCGGTAGATCACTTGAACTCAGGAGTTATGGACCAGCCTGAATAAGAGCGAGATCCCTTCTCTAAAACTAGCTGGGTGCTGTGGTGGGTAGCTGCAGTGCCAGCTAAGTGGGAGGCTGAGGCAGATGGATTTCTTGAGCTCAGGAGTTTGAGACCAGCCTAAGCAAGAGCAAAACCCTGTCTTTACTAAAAAAAAAAAAAAAAAAAAAACACCCCAAAACTAGATGGGGATTGTGGCAGGCACCTGCAGTCCCAGCTACTCAGGAGGCTGAGGCAAGAGGATAGCTTGAGCCCAAGAGTTTGAGGTTGCTGTGAGCTATGACGCCATGGCACTCTATCCAGGGCAATAGAATGAGACTCTGTCTCAAAAAAAAGGAAAAGAAAAACTTTAAATCATTACAGAAACAAATGATATTTTATTGTGATCATTATAATTCTCCTGGTTTAAACTCAGTTACACATATACCACATGATCAGATAAAAATACTAGAAGCTATAAATGTTGGCACAAAAGATTTCTTGATGTTTTGTAGTTCTAAAGATTTTTTTTTTTTTTTTTTTGTAGAGACAGAGTCTCACTTTATGGCCCTTGGCAGAGTGCCGTGGCCTCACACAGCTCACAGCAACCTCCAACTCCTGGGCTTAAGCGATTCTCCTACCTCAGCCTCCTGAGCAGCTGGGACCACAGGCGCCCACCACAACACCCGGCTATTTTTTGGTTGCAGTTTGGCAGGGCCGGGTTTGAACCCGCCACCCTCGGCATATGGGGCCGGCGCCCTACCGACTGAGCCACAGGCACTGCCCAGTTCTAAAGATTCCCACCCCCCCCATATGCAGTTTTGTTATGTTGCCCAGGCTGTACTGCAGTGGCTAGTCACAGGCACCATCATAGCTCAGGGCATTCTGGAACTCCTGGCTTCAAGGGATGCCCCAGACTCAGCATCCCCAGTAGCTGGGAATACAGGCATAGGGGACCACACTGGGCTTATACCTCTTTAAGGAAATATTTAAAGTTTAGTCTTTGACTGTTTAATGCCACTTAGAAGTGGTTGTTGTTGATCAAGGACTATTTATACATGAATGACTTCAGAAATAGGAACAAGTAATAGATGTCTTTTGTTGCCACTAATTTTGTTAATTTGTAATGGCTGGATTGAAAAATAGCATTGTAGGGCGGCGCCTGGGGCTCAATGAGTAGGGTGCCATATACCGAGGGTGGCAAGTTCGAACCCACCCCAGCCAAACTGCAACAAAAAAATAGCCAGGCATTGTGGCGGGTGCCTGTAGTCCCAGCTACTTGGGAGGCTGAGGCAAGAGAATCGCCAAGCCCAAGAGCTGGAGGTTGCTGTGAGCTGTGACAGAACAGCACTCTACGGAGGGGCGACAAAGTGAGACTCTGTCTCAAAAAAAAAAAAGAAAAGGAAAGAAAGAAAAATAGCATTGTAATACAGGATTGCATTCCCTATGATGTTTACATATATACATTAAAAAAATTAGATTGAAGTTTTAAGAAATCTGAGTTCAAGTACCCGTTCTGTCCCTGTTTGTTTAAGTAAGAAAAAATCATTTACATTTCTGGGCCACACAGAGGTAAATGTCATCCGCAAAATCTAAGAGTCACGATGGTTTAAGGCTAGAATGATTTCTTAAGTATCTTTCGAAATAACATGCATTGGATCTGCCTCCTTCTCCATCCCTTAGGAGGACCTTTGGCTTTAAGAGACTTAGAGAATTCTGATATACTGTTTATGGCATTTACTTCCATGTTTTAGAAAAACATGTTCTTGGAATATTCTTGGAATATCTCATTTCCTTGGAAAACAATTCATGAGTGAGTCAGCACGAAGGAAAACCCACTCACAATGGATATCAAAATTGCATGAGATGGTGAAATGAGAAGCGATTTTCTTTGTAAACTTAAATGAGGTATAGAGAAACCAATTATTTATTTATAAAATGATTGCGGGGTGGAAGGCAGCGCTAACTGCTTTTACTAATATGCTGTTACGTATTTATCAAGACACAGAGGGTATCAAGGAGTCCTCTCCATGCCGCTTTAAAACTGCGATGACCATGAACGTGCCTTTCAGTGAGAGAGAAAGAAAATGCGTGTTAGGAGGCGGACGAAGGAAGAAAGGAAAGGAAGGTTGAAAGCCTCTCCTTCAGCCCGGGTCGGTCCTCTCTGGCAGTAGATAATTAAGGGAATTTCCTCCTGCAGCCGGGGAACGCTAGGTGGCCGTTTGGACGTCATTGTCAGGGCATCCAGGGATTTTGCTCGCTGAGGAGGTGACTTCCCCACTCCTCCTGCGGGACACTTCGCCTCCGCCCGGGGCGAAGTCGAGGGGCGGGGAGGCTCGGAACCCGGGCCGGGGCGCAGCGGCCGGAGGAGGGCGCGGAAGCGTTTCCTGGGTGAGCCCGGAGGCCGGGCCTGTTTCCGGAAAGCGGATTGCATCAGGTGTGAGCAGGACGCCTCCTCGGCCCAACCTGGCGGCCACTGCGCCTGCGCGCGTCGCCCCGCCCTGCCACTGAGGACTCCACCGCGGGTTTTCCTCCGGCTCTGGAGGAGACCCAGCGGGAGGGGCGGGCGCCGCTCACTGCCCCGGGACCCCGGGGAGAGGGGCACTGCTAGGTGGGGGTCTGGGAATCCTAGGGGAACTGCGGGGTCCAAGGGATTAGAGTGCTATGGGAGAGGACCTGCCTGCCAGGTTGGAGGCTGGTAGATTGTGCTCCTGACAGCGCGGTGGTCTCAGGCTGATTTCCTCGCTTGTGGGCCTGAAGGACGTAGACTAGAACCACAGAGATTTCCATTCACAGTCTGTGTTTTCTGTAAGAGGGCTATTGCGGCCCTCGACTGTCCATGGTCCACAGGCTCCATAGTGTATCTTGTTGTGCATGGCCTCCGATCCAGAGAAGTGAACACTTTCAGGGATTTCTAAGAGTTTCTCTATGACAATGTTGTCTTTCTGTTGCAGGAAGGAACCATATGATTGTTGGCCTCCAGCTGGGTCTGGGGGAAATAATTGTTCGTTGGGGGACATTATAGGAGTGCACAAGCTAGAAACCCCCACTCTGACTCTGCATAAGGGTCCCATTATACACTGTCTTAGCACCTGTGCGTCTCCCTCCTAGCACCCTCGCTCCATATTTGAAGTGACTGACGGGTCTGAGTTACTGTTTGATGGATGCTTGTTATCCTGTTATGCGTGAAAGCAAGGGCTTGGAGTTTTTATTAATAGTTCACCTCTCTTTCCAGGTTTAGTTCAAGATCTTGTAGATCCTCAATAAATTGATGTGTGAAAGGATAAAGGAATGCCTACCCCCACTGTATAGAGGCCTCACCAGAAGAATAAGGAACGGTGGGGACTGAGTTTATTATTTGAGGTCATAGGGATGGCTGTCTTTGTGTATTTGTGTATGTGTAAATTTCTCCAAGTGTCCTCAAACCAGCAGCATGAGCATCACATGGTTAACTTTTTAGATGTATCACCCACTGTCTATCTAAGACTCAGGAATGGAGACCCAACAATCTGTTTCTGCAAGCCTTCCAGGCGATTCTGATTCAGGCTCCAGTGTGAGAACCACTGCCCTGATGAAGAGCAACCCTAAGGATACTTCGGGAGCCCTGTTTACCACTTACTCACTGAGAGTCCATTCTTAGCAGGGCCTTGCTTATACACAATTTATAGACTGTAAATTCGAGCTATCGGTGGGTGGAGAAGTGCTTTTCTTTTCTGGCAGGCATGCTTTTCCCCATGTGTCATTTTGTTGTGATTTCCAGATCAAAGAATTGTGCGTGTGTTTGTGGAGTGGGGATAATGAGGCAGATGGAAGAAGGTCCTGCCTACAAGTTGCAGTTAGCCTGCGTGGGTGTGGGCACTTCTCATTTGGGGACATTTTCCCATTGCAAGGGAATGCAGACATGTAGGAGAAAAGCTGGAGATAAGGTTACCCAAATGCCTTTTGGCGCAAACAAACGCCAGACCACGTGGAGGGGATACCAGTCTGCACGGTGCCGCCAGCCTTTGCGTGGCAGTCGGGTACCGCTGCCTCTCTACGGTCTTCCCCTGCGACTGGGGCAGCGCGCTTACCAAAGGCCGCGCAGCCTTCACCTGCAGGGGTCGCACTGGGAGCGCGGCCCGCCCCCTTCCGCCCGGCCCTCGGCCCCGCCTTTCTCCAGTCGGGCCTCCGCCCCTCCGGGTCCCTGCAGCCTCCCCTTGCACAGCCGCCGCCAAAGCCTGGAGAAGTGGAATCTCGCCGGCGCCACTCCGTGCGCGGGACTCGCGGAGCGGCACTGGGCATGCTCAGTCGCCGAAGCCCGATCTGGTCTCAAGTAGGAAGCTCGTGCGCTGCGCCGGCAGCTGATCGGGCGCTCCCGGGAGGGCGAGACTGGAGCAGAGCGCCGGGCGCCGGAGCTGAGGCTGGCGCTGCGCGCAGTGCTGGTAAGCCCTGCTTTCTCCGTTGCTTCTGCCCGGAATCCGGGGCAGCCTGGAGCGCCGGGGAGAGACCCGGGCAGCGGAGGCAGCGTGCGGCTAGTGGCTCCGGGTACCCCCGGCGGCTGCCTCCCTTCCTGCTGCCGGCCCCAGGGCTGCGCGGCCACTGCTGCCCGCTCAGCCGCAGCCACAGCTGCAGCAGCTGCCGCCGCATCTGCAGCGGACGCCCGCTGCGGAGTCCCGTGTGCCCTGCGCCCGTGCCGCAGGGCCGGTGGCACGGCGACTGCGGGCTCACTCCTTGACTTCCATCCTTCTTGCTTCCCGGCGCCCTCTTTCCAGCAGCAGCCCAGGGTTGGCACGGCCTGGGCGGGAGAGACAGGGTTGGAGGCGGTGCGCCCGGGTGGGGACTGCGGAGGGAAAAGTGAGGGTGGGCGCCGCGGGGAGAGCGCACGCCCCCTTGCCCTGGCACCGGCCTCCTCTGCGCGCCTGGGCTGTCCCTCCCGGGGCGGCTGTGCGCTCCTCCCGGGAGTTGGAGCCGGGGCCGGCTTCTCGGCTTGGGGTTCAGAGAGCAGCCACCGAGAAAGGAAAGGGGGGAAAAGTTCATTTTCCCCCTTGGAGGCAGAGAGAGCCTTTAACTAGAAAATGGCTGTGCCAAGGGGACCAAAGCAGGTAAACTGGCTACCCGGTCTTGAAAGCCCCTCCACGATCTGCGGGGAGGAATGGAAGGTTGGACGCCAGAAATGACATTTGTGCGGTGAGAACGGAGCCGGCCCGAGGGAGGGATGCGAGTCCCGTAAAAACAATGAAAGGTGTTCTTAACATTGGCTAAGAGGGCTAGAACAGAAGAGGGGTCGAGGCAAAGAGCAGAGGAGCGTGGGACTTCAATTTTTAAAAAAAATTACCTGGAGAAATCAGATTGTGAGTTGTGACCGTTTTGTAGTCAAGTTCTGCGCAGTTTTAGAACCAAGACTGTCACAGACGTTTTTGGTTGGATTGGGTGATTGGGGAGGGCCAAAATTGGGAGGAGAAAAGGTCAATGTTGGAAGCTCCGACCAGACTGGGCTCTCCAGGGCACAGTTTTTTCCCAAGAAGTCCCTCAGTCACTGGCTTTTCATTGTGCCTGATGACTTAAGTGAAATACTTAAAGAATTATAAAATGATGCCAGCGTTGGCATTTGGATTCCAAGAAATGAGTAAACTTTGTGAGGTTGTCATGGGTTTGTCGTTTGCTTTACATTTTCACGATTTAAAAACCGAAGAGTGGCAGTCTGATGTATTGTTTTTTGCTTTTGATCTCTTAAATCTTTTTTCTTTCTTTTTTTTTTTTTGTTTTTGGAGACAGAGTCTCACTTTGTCGCCCTCGGTAGAGTGCTGTGGTGTCACAGTTCACAGCAACCTCCAACTCCTGCCAACTCCTGGGCTTAAGTGATTCTCTTGCCTCAGCCTCCGGAGTAGCTGGAACCACAGGTGCTGGCCTCAGTGCCCTGCTATTTTTTGTTGCAATTCTCATTGTTGTTTTAGCTGGCCCAGGCTGGGCTCAAACCTGCCACCCTGGGTATATGGGGCCAGTGCCCTTACCCACTGAGCTACAGGCGTAGCCCTCTTAAATCTTTTTTCTTATCCTGTATTTATATTTCAAATCTCCTCCTCAGATGGCCATGATAATTAAGAGTATAGGAATGTGTGTAGCTGACTTTTAGGGAACAGACAGAATCCTTGAAAGGGGATTTCTTTAAGAACTTAGGTAGCAGCCTTGCCATGTTTCAATTTGTAGCTTGAAAGCAGTATTTGTTCAACAGTTGTTTGTAGTAACTTGCAGCATTCTAGAAATGGCCTGGGGTTTTGAAAGGATAATTTTTGTCAGGAGGATGGGGGAACCTCCAGGCTGAGGGAATGCTCAAAGAACACAGGTGGCTGTGGAGTCCAGTGGGCTGATCCTGGCTGTGGGGAGACATGCAAGGTTACCATTGCTGTCCATTTGTTATCGATGACCCTGCAAAATCACCCATGGTCTTCATAAACCTAGAATGTAGGTAGTTGCTCAGAGTCCAAACATGAGATCCTTTCCCAAGGAAGGTTTCTATATCCTATATTTTTATTCTCTCTCCAGTTGTATACTTTTAACTGAATAATTCACCTTTAAGGAGCCAGCATGATCCTGCTTGCTAAAACTTTTATAAAGTACTCCCGTTTCCCCGAAAATAAGACATCCTCCAAAAATAAGACCTACTTACAGGAAAGATAAGACGTCCTCTGAAAATAGGCCTAGCGCATCTTTGGGAGCACACCTTAAAATAAGACACTGTCTTATTTTCGGGGAAACAGGGTAGCAGTTGAAAAGCTTGATGTGCTAAAGTGTGAGGGAGGGATGTTTTAATTTAGCTGGAGTAACATGAATACTGACTACAAAATTATTTGGGAAAAGACTGTTACATATTGCAAGAATCCACATGTAGAAACGTAGAATATTTTAATTCTGCTACTCTTTTTATGTCATGCTTCAACTTCTTTCTTTTTTTTTTTTTTTGCAGTTTTTGGCCAGGGCTGGGTTTGAACCCATCACCTCTGGCATATGGGGCCAGCGCCCTACCCCTTTGAGCCACAGGTGCTGCCCATGTTTCAACTTCTTGATTACTGTTTTCTTTTCCAGCCAGCAGAGAAACAGCAGCAAACATTGAATTGTTTTTCTGTTCCGGCAGGAATGCTGAAAGCCTTGCTGTAATATTAGATTAGTGTTAATGTTGATTACCCTGATTACTGGATATCTAAATTTATCTTTTAAGAAAGAATGAATATTATGTCTCTTCCCTTTTCAGTTAAAATAGACAATAGTCTTGTGATATAACACCTTACGTTTTCTAAGGGGATAGGACAGACTCAGGAAAAGTATTGTAGTAAATTATTACTTTTATGAGAGAGATACTCATTTTGCTACCTAGGAAGCTAGCATTTGTTCAGTGTTATTATGTATCAAGCCTCATATTAAGCTCTTTATATATACTATCTTATGCTATAAACATCTTTGTAGAAATGTCAGCTGCCTAAGAAAATTCCTCTGAGGGGGTAGGTGCTCTACTGAATGCACAGCAAGAGAACTTTAAAGTTTTATCTCATATGAGATACCTTCATTCAGTGACGTTCCATTATTATTCATTAAGCGTTCTCTTTTAAAACATCTTTGATTTGTTATTTAGAATTAAATTTGACTGCAACAGCATGTCTTCAGAATGATTTGAATGTTTTAAAGAAGCTTCTCTCCAGCTTTTAAAACCGTTTTGTGTTCATTTATTTTCAACAGTGTTGTACTACCAACAAATAAAATCGAATGTAAGGGAGATTAATCCAGATTGCCCGCTTTTCACTTTAATGTGTTATTAGTGCATATTCTGCATGTTGATATGGGTTGCTGGTGTTCTTCTCAGCTGAAATGGTTTCTCAGAGGCAGAACCACAAATTCTCCATCATAAACCGTCTGGTGGGACTTGTAGGAGCAACCACCAACCGGGGATTCTAAAGACTTGTCTCTGGGGTTGGCTCATCCCTTTAATTCACCGTGTGACCTTGGAAAAGTCATTTCACTTCTCTGGGCCTCAGTTTTCTCATCTGTAAGCTGAGAGAGTCGTGGTCACCTTCTGGCTGACTACAAGGTCCTTCTTGTCCCAGTCCACCGGTTTGCCATGCAGCCGTTTGGGGAGGGAGGGCTTCATTGAGATGTAGGGGTGTCCAACCTTTTTTCTTCTCTGCTACACATTGCAAGAAGAGTTGTAGTCTTGGGCCACACATTAAATACACAGACACTAACGAAAGCTGATGAGCAAAGAAAAGGTCCTGCATAATTTTCGAAATATCCAGCACCACAGAAAAATAAAACAGTCCTCATGTAATCTGCATGCAGCCTGGGGGCTACAAGTTGGACCCCCTGGGGGAGCATTACATGTAGCTGATTTGGGGTTTCCCCAAGTCTGGCCAGTTGGATGTCCTTCCTTCCTTTGGCCAATTCCTACCTCCCTTCCAGTTTTCATTTGCTGTAAAAGGGTGGTCTTAAAATTAACTGCTTGTGGCTACACCAGTCTAGATAGGAGATGAGGTAATAATTAGATTTGGGGAAAGTGTATTAGGTATTTGAAACCATTTCATAGCATCTTAGTGATTGATTAATTGATTGATTGATACAGGGTCTCAGTCTGTTACCCAGGCTGCAGTGCAGCGGTGTAATCATAGCTCACTGTAGCCTTGAATTTCTGGGTGCAAGCCATCCTCCTGCCTCCGCCTTCTAAGTAGCTGGGACTACAGGTGTGCACCACCACACCCTGTCAGTTTTAAATATTTTTTGTAAACATGGGTTTTGCTATGTTGCCAAGACTAACCTTGAACTCTCGGCCTCAAGCGGTCCTCCTACTCGGCCCATAGTGCTATGCATCTGCTGCTGGGAGACTTTCTGCTTTGGGCACACACACAATCTGAGAAAGAAGCGTCCCTTGGGCTGCAGAGGAGGGTGTCCTATATTTTGGTTCCCGAGCCCACCCATGTGAACTTTTGGCAAGCCTTCCCTGTGTCCTGGCCTCTGTCCTCCGTCATGGTTTGGAATAAGATTTTTGTCGTTTATTGTCTGCACCATCAGTATATTGGGCAGGTGCTTGCCTGCTGCGGTAGCAGGAGTGGTAGCTGGTGGCATGCACCTGCTTGGTGTCACTAGCAGGATTGTGAGTTTTGTTTTGTTTTTTTTTTTGGCCTGGCAATCTATGATGGGGCAGAGAACAAAGGAAACCAGTCCCATTTGGTGTTCCTGTGCACTTGACTTTCAGGCTGCTCACAAAACCCTGCTTCATTCACCTTGAAGTGAGGCAGATGAGGAAGGAGTAGCAGCCAGCGTTGTCACCGCATTTAAATAATTGGTGACAGTGACTCTGCTGCCTCAGTCATAACCAAGCTCCAGGGTTCCTGGACCCCTGATAGTTTGGAGTGGGACAGTAGCTCCAAACATTAGACGAGAGCTGTGAGGGAGGAAGGGCGTAGAGTGGGGAAGGTCAGGTTGTTGCAACTTGGCAAGAAGGAAGAAGCCTGGATGGGTTGAAAGGTATAGAGGTCTCTGGGTGTAGAGTTAGAAGAAATAGTCCCTTTCTATACCGTCTGTTTCCATAATGTTTGAATCTTATCTAGTCTTCTGTAATGGACATGCAGTTCTTTTATAATCAGGAAAAAATCCCAATGTATAATTTATTGGTATATAAAATGTACTGATTATATGGACACAGATGGGAAGAGAACATGAAAAAAAGTGAGTGATGTCGAATGATGGATTAAAGTTACTGACTTGACAGTGATTAATCAAGTTAACCTTTCTCTCCTTTCCTCTTGTGGAAATTGTGCAAAATTTTTTCTGCTAGATATTAACTAAAGTTTCTAAAGTCTAACTTTGCTGACAAGCAGGTTTCAGGAATGCTTGGAGTGGGAGGAAGAGGATTGTTGTTTTCTTTAAGTTGACTAAAAAGAATGCAGACTCTTGGAACTGAGCTAGGAGATGTGTGCATTTAGTAGAACAAGGTTGGAGAGAATTTGCATGCAGAGTTCCAGAGGATAAAGGGAATTGCCACTATTGGCATTACCAGGGGTATGTATGGGATGAGGCATTTTCAGAATCACTGCCTTATAAACCAGAGCTTAGTTTCCATATAAATGAGAGCTCACTTTCCACAGAATTTAAAAGTAACTGAGTGTCTCCTATTTGCAAAGCACAGGGGTAGGCCCACTGGTCCTTTGTTTGTTGGCGAAGTTTTCCTGCCTTATTCACAGTGATGACGATGACAGTGTAGTGAATATGTCATAAATGTTCAAATGAGATATGTCCTTTTCTCTGAGATTATACCTTTCTGATTTGGGGGTAAGAATTGCTTAGAAATTGATGGGGATATTCTTATTTGGCAGCTTAATGGTCCATGAAATTGCTAATTCTGGGAATGTGGGCCTGAGATGCAGAGAGGCTTGCCCTAGGGATTGAGTGGGGGAGGCCAGGCCAAAGTGTAGGGCTTGTGCGTGTGCTCATGGGGACCCTGGGCCTTCTAGGGATCTAGAGTCAGGGGTATAGACCCAAGGTCCTAGGGGCTGCGAAGGAGCTAATTTTGCAAGTGCCCTGGTAATGTCTCAAAAATGACAAGAAAAGCATCAAGATGAACAATAAGGGTCTGAGGGAGCTGAAAGGGCAAGTGATTGAAAGGTGAATTTGAGCAGGCAAGCCTCCAGCGGTATCTTGGTGTTTGGTTTGCGTGTGGGCCTCTTTCTGCCAAAACAATATGCTTTAGCAATTCTTGGTGGTGATTCTAGGAAATGCTGATGGAGTCTAAGCCGTAGAACCAAGAATTATAGCCAGCTTGGCCTGGGCCTCCGCAGTATCAGGCCCTGCAGGTAAGCCTTGAATTGCTAGAGGAAGTTTAAGAATGATTTGGCTATGGAATTGCTATTATTGAGTATTGGTTGCTGGAGCTAGAGTCAGAAAACAACAAATTATTTCTGAGTTTTAAATAACAGCTTAAGAAAGTAAATAATGTGTTTTCAGATAGTACTTTAAAAAAATGTGCTTAGTTATATCTGGATCTCGCTGATCACAGTAATAACATTAATATTATTGTGGAGCTCGTTCTTAGTGCTGGGAACGTTATAGCTATTATCCTGTTTAATCTGTGGTGCTGTTCCTATTTTGGAGATAAGAAAACTGAGCTTCTTTTTCCTAAAGACTGCATGGTGAACAGTGATGCTTGCCCTGGAACTGTAATCAATATGGGGTTTGGCGGGGAGTCCACGAGTTAGCAAAAAACTGACAAAATGAAGAGCTGACATCGGCTAATCAAGGCCCGCCGGGTACCTGGCGGGATTCAGGAAATATTTTATTTATTCCTTTGGGGCACCTCCTTATTTCCTCTTTTACAAGTAAGGAAACGAACTGTGTGGGTCAGAAAAGTTAAAGGAGTTGCCCGAGCCCTAAACAAAGCCTGTATTCTTGTTTTTTTTCACCACATCATGAACCTAAATTCAGCATTTGGAGAAAAGGTGAAAATTCACCTTTTGTCCATTTTCAAAATGGACAGTTAATTTGAGTCTGCGTACTTAGCGGTGGAGTTGTGGCCTCAATATCCATTTCTTTCATCTGAATGCAAGTTCTCTAGTGGGAAAATCCGAATATAATTTCTGATTATGTCCGAAAGTAAGGGTTGCCCTGTTGGATTTCTCAGGGCAAATGCCAGTCTAGAGCGTTTCTGTTATAAAATACATCAGATTTGAATTAGTTGTCCAGTGCCAATCACAGAGCACGGCTGGGATGACTGACAGAGGCTCCTGGTGAGGCCCCCTGTCTTTGGCAGCAGCCCGGTGGCTGATCTGATGCTTCTGGCTGCTGGAGCTTTGGGCCTGCTGGATGGAGGTTCCTGTCTGGGAGCAGCCTGCTTGCCCCATGGTGCTGGTTCTGTTCTTATTTTCTGATCTTCATTCGGTTCAAGTAGACTTTTGTCCTGGGCAAGAGAGCCAGTCAGCTTGCCACATTGAGTATACTGATTTGCTGGGTGATAGTCTTTGTCAGTGGAAATGAGTGAATTAGAATTTGTGTATTAGGAGTTAGGTTTTTCTTCTTTTTCTTTTTTGGAGACGAGTCTCACTTTGTTGCCCAGGCTAGAGTGCCAGGGTCTCAGCCTAGCTCACAGCAACCTCACACTCCTGGGCTCAGCAATCCTTCTGCCTTAGGATCCTGACTAGCTGGGACTACAGGCACCCAACACAATGCCTGGCTAGTTTTTTCTATTTTTAATAGAGATGAGGGTCTCGCTCTTACTCAGGCTGGTCTCAAACTCTTGAGCTCAAGCGATGCTCCTTAGCCCCCACAGAGTGCCAGGATTGTGGGCATAATAGGTTTCTTGACTTGACTCATTCCTGGTGAACTAATACAGTTAAAAGTTTAAACCCAGCTGAGGCACGGTCTGAATGCTCAGTGAATTCATATGGGTGTAGATATCTTGGGAAGCAGTGATTCAACCTCTAATTTTTCAAATTGTCTAATTATAACCTCATATCCTCCCCAGAAACCAAGGTCTATTTATACCTTCACTAGTGAGGAGAGACATTTATTGGGTGACACCCAGAAACTTCAGCATCTTGTACTTATTGTTTTATTCAGCAGTGTTTATTGAGTACATACTTTGTGCTGGGCTTTCGTTGCCTCCTGATATGAAATCCTCACTATAGCAAAGCTTTCAGCTGTCTCCTTTCCCAGCTTTTTGTAACTCAGTGGAACTCCTGTAGCCTTACCCTTCTCAGCACCTCAGACCTGCCATTTCTATGAGGGAGCTAGGGATTTGGCCTTTGATATGACCTCTAGAGTAGTAGTTCTCAAATAGGTCAGTGTTTCCCACCATCTGGTAATGTCTGGTGACATTTTGATTGTTGTGATGGTAGAGGGAGAACTACTGGTGTCCGGTAGATAGAGGCCACGGATGCTACTGAATTTCCTATAATACATGCACGGGACAGCCCCACAAGGAGGAAAAGGGGATGTGGTGGTTAAGAGCCACTCTCTTAAGGTTCCAATATGGGTCTGCAATTTAATAGTTGTATGACCAAGAACGATAGAATTCTACTTGGACAATAGAATTACAGGGTGCCTCAGTTTCCTCATTTGCAAATGGGAATACTAATGGTGCCTGGAAAGTGTGGTTCTTAGGAAGATTTTGTGAGTTAATATACGATAAGGGCTTAGAAAAATGCTTGGCATGAAATAAGACCTTAACCATTACTATTGTTTTTAGTTTTAAACAAACTCTTTACCTTTTGACTCTAAAGAGCTTGAGTTTGGAGAATCCAGGGAGCTGAGCTTGTTATTGTTAGCACCACCTCCAAGTAGGCGTTGGCATAAGAGTTGGACGTTGTTTTATGATTCTCCGGTTCCCTTTTGCCCGTTGGTTTTATTTTCCACTGTCTCCACCTCTTCATCCTAGGGCTTTCAGTGCTTTTGCTTCTTTCATCCTTTTTTTTCCCCAGGGACCCAAATTTATGTCCTCAATGAGCCTTCCCCTGGAGGGCTGAGAATTATATTTATGATTTTCCTTAGCTCCGTCTATTTTGGGAACGGTGAGAAAACGGGAAGCGGGTCAGGGGAGACGTGGCATCACTTCCTAATTGTCAGAGCTCCCATCTCTGTAAAATTCCCTGAAGGATCGAGAGGCAGGTGGTGCTGCCTACGCCCTCCAGCTCCGCCCCCAAGTCAGGTGCCTGCTACTTCCAAAATACCTCTAATTGGGTCACAACATTATCTGCCTGCTTGGAATCATTTCTAAAAATCAAAGCAAACACGCAGACTGTGTCAGCGGGATTTGAAATGTTTCCATCCTTTCCACTGAGGCTTTGCAGAGTTACCCTGAAACAAAAGAAAGCAATCTTACTATGTCAATCAGGGGGCTCTGAGGCCTGGAATTGGGCCTTAAAAAAGTGCTCAAACCATGCTCCTTTCTGACTTTTTACAAGGAGGTGAGCTTTTTGGATTCCACTCAACAGATCAAATTTACTGTTGGATTTTCATGACAAAATTATCTTGGAAAGGAGTTTCATTGAGTGTCTTTGTATAGTATTCATAGACTTAAGACTGAGCTATTACAGTGTATCTCTTTCTAATACCATCCCCATGACACGGTCATCTCTCACTGAAGGAGAGCTATGGCCTCCTGGCTTGTCCAGCTCTGTCATTCAGTTTGGCTTTCTCAGTGCTGGCTGCTGTTCCAAGTGCAGCATGTGGAAATTGACCAGGACGGTCACTGCCTCTGCCTGCTCGGAGCTCTCTGTAGAGAAAGGCTGAAGAGTACCATACAGTGTGATGTGTGTCCTTAGCACTCCCAGACCAGCACCTGCCTTGGTTGGGTGTGGGGCGGACAGTGTTGAGTGAAGCTTCCAGCAAGGATGCTCAGGCCATTCCCAGGCATCTCCTTTTCTGCCGTTCTTTAGGGCATCTGGATCTACAGCTCTGCTTCGAGCCCTGCTGTTCCTGAGTACTTTAAACATCTGCCTGAGGGTGCTGCAGAATCACCTGAAGGCTCCTTATCAAGTTGGAACTCAGCTAGAATTTCAGAATTTCAGATTCAGTGTTGTGTGGTGTGGCCTAAAGAAAGTCTGCATTTCTGATAATCGCTCAGGGGGAGTTGAAGCCGCTGGTCTGAGAACCGTACCGGGTCTACGAGTCCACTGGTGTATATGATCGCCCAGGACAGGACAGCTGGTTCTTCCTGCTCCCACTGTGAGCTGCCACATCCCTCTTAAACTGTTCACTTCCCCAGCTTCTGTCCTAGTCTGTCAGCCCCTTGAGGGACAACACAGAGCTGCTTTATTTTTGTGTTCCCAGGTTTAGAAATCCTTGGTTCTTAATACGTGTTTGTTGAAAAATGAATGTATGAATGAAAAAGAATTTTATCATTGGAAGCTCTAATAAATATGCACCAGAACATTTTCAGCATCTATTTTTTCTTCAAGAGTTTATGCCCAGTTATGATCCTTGGTTTATGGCAATGATGTTAATAAGGTCAGCGCGAGTTTGGTTTACATGCAAGCCTATTAACTGTGCCGTTTGGGGGCCTAAATTCTAGAACAGTCTTGAGGAGATTACTTTAAATTCATTATTTCTAGAATGACTCAAAAATACATCATTCTCTTGTAATGGCTCAGTAGGATCAAGTCTGCATAGAAAGAAAATGAGTCCAAAGGAAATGCAGATATCATTTAGCTAAGCAGCCACAGCAGGAGCATGGCCCCTGTCTTTGAAATAATAAATCACATTGAACTAAAATTAAGTTAGGTTAAACGGAAATTATGTAACCAAAGTCTAAATGATCATTTCTCTAAGCCACAGGGAGGGATACTAGAATCCTTCATTTACTTATTCTTTCTGCAGTTATTAATTAATTAATTAGAGACAAAGTTGTCCCAGCTGGTCTTGAACTCTTGGCCTCCTCCCACCCTGCTCTCCCAAAGTGCTGGGATGACAGGGCTGAGCCACTGTACCCAACCTGTAAGTATTTATTGAGTACCTGTTCTTTTGCCAGGAAGCCCTGGGGGTTTGGCTATGAATAAAGCACTCTCAGCTCTCCTGGGGGAAGGGGCTATGATGAAAATAGAGGGGTGATGTGATGCAGAGTGCCCAGGGGCTCCTTTAGATCAAGTGGTTGGAGTCGGTGACCATGATGCTGTGTTCTGATTGACAGTAAGCGATCGCTGTCATCAAGGTCATGACCCGAAGAGCAGCAGCTTCAGGCTTAAAGAACGGTGCATAGGTCTGCACTTTAAACCAGCTCTCCAAGGAGCTTTACTGCTTCTGTCCTCCTGAAGACTGGATTGATGATGCCTTATTATCATGCCTAGACAGGCTCTGACCTTGCTTCCTTGACCTGTAACGCCATGCTTCTTCTCAAAGTGTGCTGATAGAACCCAAGTTATTAGAACTATATTGTGAAGACTTCTGCCATCAAGTTCAGAAAACTTCATGCTCCGTCCCCACTAATGTAGTCAAAAGACCTCCTGAAAAGAAGCTTGCTTAATGTTAATTAATTAATTATTATTAGTAGTACTTTTTTGTTGTTGCAGTTTTTGGCCGGGGCTGGGTTTGAACCCGCCACCTCTGGCATACAGGGCTGGCGCCCTACCCCTTTGAGCCACAGGCGCCGCCCCTTGATGTTAATTTAATCCAGCCTTCGACCGTGCATTCTTTCTGCAAGGTAGTTTCTGTACTGGTGTTTCCTGGTGCACGGCTTGGACAGCCAGCTCCGCAGGTCTCTCTTTCTGCACACCTGCAACAGTGCTTCTGTGGACTCTCTGCCTCCCACTCCCTTCAGGGCTTTCTGGTCTGTGTAGAGGACTGCAAGATCTTTCAACCTCTCACGTTGGTTTTTCTCATGCCTTGTGCCCAGTCGATCAGTTCAGTGACTTGTGTCCAGCGATGAATTGGCGTTTAGAGCCCCAGAGATCATTGCTCCTTTGAAACATTCAGGGAGGATTTGGCTCTAATGTCACGTGGGTCTCAAGGTGTTTTTGCTCGCGCTTTTGCCTCAATTTAATGAATAGTGGATTTTTGACTCGGGTTGTTTAAATCGTGACTTCATTCTATCTTCTTTTGGACATATAGACATTGCTTTGATGTCAGCTGACTAATTAGAAGTAGGGGAAGAAGACTGATCTGTGCGAGTCAGTTAACGCTGTAGGGGGTTTCGTTGACATTTGGAAATCTTTTTTTTTTTTTTTTTTTGTAGAGACAGAGTCTCACTTTATGGCCCTCGGTAGAGTGCCGTGACATTTGGAAATCTTAATCACAATTTACACGTATTGACTTTTAGATTTCCTTCCAATGGAGGTATGTTTAGTTTTGGTCCTTCCTGAAGTCAGAGTGGGTGGACTAGGTCCATCTTTCTGAAGAGGCTTCTTCTGTGAGCCAACCAGGTGGGGCAAGCACACTACAGATTTTCATTTGGGGTAGAGTTTGGCATGAGTCATTTTGTAAAGTGTGTTTGTTAAGGTAAAATAATTAAGAGAGTAAGAGAGTATTTGTCTCAGTTGTTAAGGATGTGAGGAGACCTCTGTCCTGTGCTGCTGATTGCTCAGGCTGCAGGCAGTTTCCAGAAAAACACACGGGGGCTTGACTGAGAAGGGGATTAACAGAGTTGAAGACCAAGATGGGGACAGCCCAAGAAATAGGAAGGGAACCAGGCTGAGAGTGTGGATGAGAATTAGGCCCTGGAGTCCCTGGAAGTTGTTTCTGGGTCTAGGAACTTTGACTTTGAATTTGGGAAGACTGGTGGTCCTGGGTCCCCTTGTGGCATTTGTCCTCTCCCTAAATGAGAAAGGGAATCTAGCGTGAGCCGTGACTGTTGGGAACTATTACTGTGCACAGGGTCTCTGCGTCCCAACATTCGGGGGAAAAAACTCCTGCATTCAAATTAAGTATATTCCAGTGATTTGAGCACAAGAAGACATGGCCAATGCTACCACAGAATTACCACTCCCTGTTCTTATTCATGAGACTTAGCGATTGGGTCAGTGTCCTTTTCTAAAAATGCCCTTTTTTCTAGGACTTGAGATCATTTCTACTAAAATAAATAAAGGAAGTTGTGCATTCCATCAATTTGTGTGTCATTATCTCATGATCAAAGTCATCTCCTGCTGACTTGAGTTTTATTTAAGCATCTTCCTTTACTAGCAGGAGATCTTGGCATTGACCTTGGTATCCATGTATACACGCACACCTGTGTATGTTTTATATATTTGTGTTACAAGCTACAAGTAGAAATAAGAAAAACACGATCTGGAGTTTTATTGTATTTTTATGTTTTTTCCCCCCTCCTAGTTCTGACAACATGTGGATTGCAAGAAAAATCAATTTAAAAAAAGCTGAGAATGTTGATTCATGGCATTATTATCTTTGTTTCCTGTAAAGAAAACAGGATTTTCCTTAGATGATTTGACGTGTGTATATAAAGTTTTGCTTAACATTTAAATGATTTTTGTACATTTCTGCAGCACCAACTATTTTTTTTTTTTTTTTTTGTAGAGACAGAGTCTCACTTTATGGCCCTCGGTAGAGTGCCGTGGCCTCACACAGCTCACAGCAACCTCCAACTCCTGGGCTGAAGCGATTCTCTTGCCTCAGCCTCCCGAGTAGCTGGGACTACAGGTACCCGCCACAACGCCCGGCTATTTTTTGGTTGCAGTTTGGCTGGGGCTGGGTTTGAACCTGCCACCCTCGGTATATGGGGCTGGCGCCTTACCAACTGAGCCACAGGCACCGCCCAAGCAGCACCAACTATTAAAAATACACTATTACCTGGCCAAAACAAGTTCTGTATTTATGTCAGGGAAGTTTCAGGCAGTGTAAACTTATTTCTACAAGAAGAGAGCTTGGTGGGTACAGGTTTTCATTAAAGTACATTTATTTTTCCTTAGTGTTGACCTCGAAAGTTAATTTTTGACAAGCTCAGAGATGATTAAGAACGCAGTGGAGTGTTATCATGTGAACGTTACAGTGTCACACAGTTGTAAAAAATGTGTTTGCATGGAGCAAAAGATGATGAGAATGAATAGAAATGAAAATAGTATGGTTCCTTGGTGGGACTGCGGATGTTTTTTTTGGCTTTCTCTCTTTTCGTCTTTCCCAAGCATCCTTAGTGTTTTTATATCCTGTTAGTCATGAGTAGAAGGGAGGAAAAAAAACAGTTCTCACATGCTCATTTTTGTTTCATCTAAAAGATGTGCATTTCAGGGGTGTTTCTTCAAGGAGACTAACTGGGAAGAAAAAACTGGCATTATGCTGAGAGAAGTTAACTAATCACAAAAGGACAAGTATTTTATGATTCTACTTGTATGTGGGGAGGTAGAGCAGTCAGATTTATAGAGACGGAAAGTAGAATGGCAGGTGCCAGAGGCTGTGGGGAGGAAGGCCTGTGGGTTGTTATTCAGGGAGTCCAGAGATTCAGCTGGGGAAGATGAAAAGGTTTGACAATCAGTGGTGGTGAGGGCGGCGCCTGTGGCTCAGTCGGTAAGGCTCCGGCCCCATATACTGAGGGTGGTGGGTTCAAACCCGGCCCCGGCCAAACTGCAACCAAAAAATAGCCGGGCGTTGTGGCGGGCGCCTGTAGTCCCAGCTGCTTGGGAGGCTGAGGCAAGAGAATCGCTTAAGCCCAGGAGCTGGAGGTTGCTGTGAGCTGTGTGAGGCCACGGCACTCTACCGAGGGCCATGGAGTGAAACTCTGTCTCTACAAAAAAAAAAAAGAAAATCAGTGGTGGTGATGGTTGCACAGCAGTGCGAATGTACTTAATGCCACAGAACTGTATATGTTAAAATGGTCAAATTATTAATCAGCCCTGGACGGAAGCTCCTGGGAGGGGCTGTTCCAAAGTCAGTGCAATATGAGGGTTGGGGAGGGCACAGACTCCAGAGCAGGGGGCGGGTCATAGCTGCCACTGAGCTAAACGAGACAAGCTCCCCTCTTTTCAGCAGCTTTGTTTTATGTGACTGATACGCACCTAGTCAGGTTTGCAATTGTGAATTGGGTATGATCTATGTAGGGCATTTTGGGTGGAGGGGCGGGGCTGTGTATATTACTGAGTTCCACCACGGAGATGAAGTATCTTGGTAAACGGGAACCTTCACTGGTGTGTCCTCAAAGACTGTGGCACTGCTCCCCTTTGCCCCACTGAGTGTACCCTCAAAACCGAGCAACTAGGTGTCCTAACCTTTTGCTCTGTCCATGATGTTCTTCTTTTTCTTCCCCCCCTTTTTTTTAAAATATGGAATACTTCTCAAATTTGTGTGTCACCCTTGCAGAGACCACACTGACCTTCAGCATATCGTTCCCATTTTAGTTGTGCTGCTGAAGCGAGCATTGTTCGTGATACTCTAAAGCAGCAGTTCTCAACCTGTGGGTCGCCACCACTTTGGGGGTCTCCTGCATATCAGATATTTACATTACAATTCATAACAGTAGCAAAATTACACTTATGAAGTAGCAACGAAAATAATTTTATGGTTGGGGGTCACCAGAACATGAAGAACTATATTAAAGGGTCGTGGCATTAGGAAGGCTGAGAACCACTGCTCTAAAGGAACCATTGGCCTTAGCTCTGGCCAGATCTGGGTTGAAATTCAGGCCGCTTTCTGGCATGGGTAGATGGAGGTGGGCAGCCCAGGTAAATGGTTTTTCCTCCCTGCACCACAGTTCGTTGTAAAATTATCTTTAGTGTTACCTACATGGCCATGTTGTGAGGAGGGTTTACTGTGATAACAGGTGAAACACTTGATAGGGTTAAGTGATCAAGATATTTAGTTACTTTATTTACTCTTGGCGACCATTAGGTTGACTAGGGTGAAGCACTCTAAATTATAAACTCCTTACTTGTTATTGTGCTACAGAAGATGGTCCTTTATTAAAAACTTACATATCATTTAGAATTTAAATATTAAAAAGATAGTTTTTTTTTTTTTTAAAGGCTGATAGTGAGAGATTTATAATAAGTACAGGTTCTGTGTTCCTAATCTGGAACTCCAAAATCCAAAATGCTCCAGTGAACATTTGCTTTGAATAGCATGTTGGTGCTCAAAAAGTTTCAGATTTTGGGACATTTCTAATAATGCATTTTTGAATTAGGGCTATTCTACCTGTAGTAGCTTTAAAATACAGTTTATTTATTTACTTGAGAGATAAGGTCTTGCTCTGTTGCTCAGCCTCCAACTCCTGGGCTCAAACCATCCTTTCTCTCTCTCTCTCTGTATCTCTCTATTGCTCCCCCCACCCCCTTTTGTAGCTGGGACTACATGTCTGCAAATATTTAATTTTTGGGTAGAGATGGGGTCTCGCTCTGTTGCTCAGGTGTTCTTGAACTCCTGAGCTCAAGTGATCCTCTTGCCTCAGCCTCCCCAAGTGCTGGGATTACAGGAGTGAGCTACCAACTGCTTGATCTTTTTTTTTTTCTTATTTTTCCCCTCCCCCTTTCAGAATTATCTTCAGAAAATGTAGACACCACTCCCTTAGTGCATTTGACTTCTCATGTTACGGTTTGATATACTTGGCAGACATATGGATTGGAATTTGATCCTGGGTGAAAGTGATCAGCAGCCACCCTAAATAAGGTACCTCCCTTTCCTGACCTGGAAGAGGATTCATTAGGAATTATAGAGGTTGATGTTCACAGAGCCCTCCCTGTGAGACAAGTCACTGTGACGAACGCTCTGCGGGGATCATCCCGGGTAGCCCCTCTGTCTCTGAGATAGGTACAGTCCTGGTCCTCTGATACAGATGGGGAAGCTGAGGTGCACCAGGCCTGTCCGAAGGCGTGCACAGCTGGAGCTGGCTGGATGAAGATTACGGTGACAGAACTTGCAAAGGAGTGGACTCTCAGTAAATGAATGCACGTGTGCAAATACACCCCTTAATATTGTCTTAAAACATAAAAGCTACAGGTGGCACCTGTGGTGCAAAGGAGTAGGGTGCCGGCCCCAAATGCGGGAGGTGGCGGGTTCAAACCCAGCCCCGGCCAAAAACTGCAAAAAAACCCATAAGAGCTACTAGATTTGAAATTGGGACTTCCCCAGAAGGATAGAGCGGTCTGAGGAGCAGCCAGTGTGAGAAAGGTCATGTATTTGATTGTCACTCTAGCTGCTTTGCATTTTTTCATAATTGCTTTTTAAACAAAGAAAATTTCTACACTCTCTGTGGAGTGATACATACTTTTAAAAGATGTAACTGGTGTTGCGATGTTTTCTTTGGGAAAAAAAATCAGTTATTTCTCTAATCATAGAGCATTTCATCCTGAGAATGTGCTCAGGATAATTACGGAGGAGCCGCTGGGGAGAGCAACTGGAGCTCTTAAAATGTTCTGTAAATACATTAGTCTGAAAATTGCATTTTAATATGTACTAGCAAAATAGAATTTTACTTGTTAAATTATTCTGTGTTAATAGTGATATAATTTTTCTAGAAAAGGGCTCTAATTTTATTTAAAACAAAATATGGGTTATTCATTTCTTCCAAAATAGTTGAATTATCCTTTGGAATCACCTGTTAGAACTTTCACTACTATTTAAGTCAGGATAATTGATGGAATACAAAAAAGCAGACAGAATTTTGGGTCAAAGTTGATTTTAGGAAATATTTTCTTCCCAGTGTTTGCTTTGACCAGTGGATTTTGACTTGAATGCTGTGTTTGGATGTGTAAAGTGAGTTAAGGGACAGATGGGGTGTTTTTCACCTTTGAAGTGAGTAGTGTGAATATATTCATTTAATTAGTTATATCTGGTGTCACCCAACAAAATCATTTCAAAGAATAATGCTTGAGCCATGGGTTGGTTAACAATTATTCATGCCAGACACTGTCCCTGAATCTGTTTAAAGAACCAAATTCTGAATTAGCCAGCTGTGGAAATTTCTGCTTGTTTTCCTAGCACACAGAGAAAATCAGGCTGCTAGTATGCGGTAAGTGTATTTCTCACGACAACAGGGGAACAAAGTATGGTTGTAGAGCAGAAGCGTAAGTTCACAATAGACTCTGGAAGAGCCAGTGAAGCTATCAGTAAGAAAAAATTTGAAACACACCCATTTACTTGAATAATTTTGTGCCTTGTTTACATTTTTACATTTTTCCTTGGAGGCTAGTTTTGGTCAGGTTAATAAAAATTTAAAAGTTAGGGCAGTGCCTGTGGCTCAGTGGGCAGGGCCCTGGACCCATATACTGAGGGTGGCAGGTTCGAACCCAGCCCCGGCCAAACTGCAACAACAAAAAAAAAGCTGGGTGTTGTGGCCGGCGCCTGTAGTCCCAGGTACTTGGGAGGCTGAGGCAAGAGAATCGCCTAAGCCCAGGAGTTGGAGGTTGCTGTGAGCTGTGACGCCAAAGGTGATAAAATGAGACACTATCTCTAAAAAAAAAAAAAAAAAAAAAAAAATTTAAAGTTACCGGTAATCTTAACTTGTTAACTGCAGATCCCAGAGAATCATTGAGCTTTCAAAATAAACTGAGTGTCATAGGTCAGTGGTTAGAGCGCTGGTCTTGCAAACCAGGGCCTGTGAGTTCGAGCCTTGCCTGGGCTTGACTGAAAAAAAAAAAATCAAAGTAAATGGGCACTTTTGCATTAGGAGTTTTAAATATGAAATATCAGAGATTACAGGCAGTTGTCATAAAATATTATGTAATCATCATCATCTTTTTTTTTGAGACAGTCTCACTTTGTCCCCCTCGGTAGAGTGCTGTCGTGTCATAGCTCATAGCAGCCTCAAACTCTTGGGCTTAAGTGGTCTACTTGCCTTACTTTTTCAATTTTTTTTTTTTTTTTTTTTAGTTTTAGTAGAGATGGGTCTTAGTCTTGCTCAGGCTGGTCTCGAACTCCTGAGCTCAAGCAATCCACCCACCTCAGCCTCCCAGAGTGCTGGGATTATAGGCGTGAGCCACTGTACCTGGGTCTCATTATGTAATTATTATTCATTAGTCCAAATTTAAAAGTGTTGCCTTAATGGAAGAAAAGGAGTTATATAATAAATTAGCAGTGTGTGAAGGTAGGCAGATTGTAAGTATTTCCCATGCTTTGAATTTTTTTTGGTATGTTAACTGGCTCCATTCTTGGGAACTATTTGCTATTTTATGATAAGGTTTGTCATTCCCTTAAAGTATGGTTACATTTTGAATGTGTTATTTTTACCTTGTATATAGAGAAACCTTGAATCTCAAACCTTTAACCACTTATCTTTTCTTTCTTTTTTTTTTTTTGAGACAGAATCTCACTGTGTCACCCTTGGTGGAGTGCCATGGCGTCATAGCTCACAGCAACCTCAAACTCTTGGGCTTAAGGGATTCTCTTGCCTCAGCCTTCCGAGTAGCTGGGACTACAGGTGCCTGCCACAAAGCCCAGCTATTTTTTTTTTTTCTTTAAGCCCAGCTATTTTTTTGTTGCAGTTGTCATTGTTGTTTACCTGGCCTGGGCTGGGTTTGAACTCGCCACCCTTGGTGTATGTGGCTGGCACCGTAACTACTGTGCTATGGGTGCCGAGCCTTAACCACTTTTCTTATTCAGAGGGGTGATGTGAGCACTGGCAAATCTTGCATTAATCAAGAGGGTGACTGGTTAGAGAAATTGAGTCATTTCTCTGCGTCTCTGGAGTCATTTCTATACAGGCTGTCTGTTATAGGCTGAATTGTGTCTGTTCCTCTTTCCCAAAGGATACTGTGAACTCCTAATCTCCACTGTCAGGGAATGTGATCGTATTTGGAAAGGGCGTTTGCAGATATGATCAAGTTAAGATGATGTCATACTGGGGTAGGTGGGCCTTTAATCCATTATGACTGTTGTCCTCATAAGATGAGGGACATTTGGACTAGAAGCACAGGGAGAAGGTCTTGTTAAGGCAGGGGCACATTAATATAGAGGAAAGATGCCGCGAGAAGATAGAGGCAGAAACTTAGGACTGCCCAGGGCCACTGGAAGCTCCATGGAGCAAGGAAGGATTCTCCACCGTTGGCTTGGGAGGGGACGTGACCTGTCAGCACCTTGATTCCTGACTTACATCATCTAGACCTCTTAACAGAATAAATTTCTGTTGTCATAAGCTACCCAGTTTGTAGTAATTTGTCACAATAGCCACAAGAAACTAATGCACAAGCCTTGGGAGTCAGACTGCCTGAGTTTGAATCTTGGCTTCACGTTTTTAACTCCATGATCTGGGGCAAGTCGTTGACCCTTGTGATGCCTACGTTTACTCATCTGGGCTAAATAGCATACCTTCCCTACATAGTTGTTTTAAAGATAAATACGTATATAGCACTTTGAACAGTGTCTGGTGCCATTATATTTTAAAAACCTATCATTACGAAGCTAAATGGAGTTGATTTTTGATCATTCACCAGAAAAATTTATTGACATTTCCTTTTTAATGACAGGCCCTATGCTGCACAGTGAGTGTCCAGGGTCAGGGTCTTCAGGTGATTATTCTGAACTCTATTCATGTGAAAAAGAAAGAAAGATCTGTTCTACGTGGCATCTTTATGGGCAAGAACTAGGTCTGACCTGTTCATATCCTCTGGATATGTCTCTGGGAAGCAGTGAGCATGAAGCTACTGGAGTTCAAATTCTGGTTCTTTAATTTTTTCTCTGCAGTGTGGTTGTTGTAAGGGTTAAGTGAGTTAAAATACTTAGGGTACCTAGAATAGTAGTAAGCAATTAATGGGTATTGTTATATTGTAGAATGAGACCAGAAAGGTCTCAAGTCTGTAAATTCATTCCTTTGCTATTTATTAAGTGTGGACAGTTCAGGCATAAGTCAGATGAAGCCCCTTCCTTGTGGAACTCAGAGTCAAAACAGGGGAAATTGATTTGTTTACATGTTAGTTTAATAGCATGTGAACCAAGAATGTGGTAGTAGAAAGTGGAGCATTATTAATTCTCCTGGGAGTGTAAGAAGAGGTGTTTTGTATTTTGTGGGGGTTGGTTTTGAAGGTTAAGTAGGAGCTCACCAGGTATCAAAGGAGGGATAGAACATCCTGGGGAGTGGGAGTAGTATCTCCAAAGGTCTTAACCCCATAACAAGTACAGGAGACACCCACCAGTCACTAACAATGGTACAAGATTCAAATCCTACTCCTTACTGCTGTGTGACCTTCAGCTACTTTCTTAACCTCTCTGTGCCCCTGCATTTTCATCTTTAAGGATAACAGGCTTTGGGAAGACTAAGAAAATTAACTTGGAGTGCTTACATCAGTGCGTGGCAAAAATAAGTGCTCAAAAGATACTGGCTTTATTTACTGTTACTACTCTCATATTTGCTATTAGAAGATGGGCGAAGAAAGCTCATTTAATATTCCTAGCTGAGTTCATTGATTCTTGTGGGCTTGGATAAATGCTGTACCCCTGGGTCCATATACTCTCTTGAAAACATCTTTTGCCATTTGAACATTAATATTAGGAGGTAGAAAAAAATACAGTGCATATTGTTTAAATAGGGGGAACAAGTATTAAAAATAGGCGAGACATTGGCACAAAGCTGTGTACAGATTGCTGATTAGGCAAAATAAAAAAAATAAACCAACATGTTGCACCAACATTGTTTTGTTTTTAAATCTGGTGAACCACCTGTATCTTTAAGCGATCAGTTCAAACGTGGTTTTGGTTTGTTGTTAATTACCTTCAAATTACCCAATGACATCATTTACGCTCTGAACTAATATAGTTTTTAAAAAGTCACCACCACTAGAACACAGAGCTCTGGGGCCATCTTCTCAGTTTGCACAAGCCTAGAGACGAAAGGCAGGGTGTGGTTGGGGATTTCTTCAGCCACACATCTCAGAGCTGCGACTAAGCAAATGCGTGATTTCGGCTGGGTGCCGTCTATTTTTATTTTTAGGCCATTTTGAAATTATACTTTTCTTTGATTATGAAAGGAAATGGCCTCCTTTTGATAAAACTCAGGCAAAAAGCAATCAAAAAGTAAACATAACTGGAAATTTCAATGTTTGGAGATGATAATTGTTAACACTTGGGGTAGAACCTTCTAAGCTTCCTACTTGCAAACAAGAAAAAAAAATTAGGCCTTTCTTGACCACGTGGACAGAGAGGGCCAGCATTGGGCAGAGTGGTGAGTGAGGCTTTTGGAAAATCTTATATAGAAATTGTTCAGGGAAGGGCGGCACCTGTGGCTCAGTGAGTAGGGCGCCGGCCCCATATGCTGAGGGTGGCGGGTTCAAACCCAGCCCCGGCCAAACTGCAACAAAAAAATAGCCAGGCGTTGTGGCGGGCGCCTATAGTCCCAGCTGCTTGAGAGGCTGATGCCGTAGACACAGATCTGACCTGGGGTGGAAGTGGCACCCACCCACCGTCATGACCCGCAGGCCACATGAGGCGGTGTGATTGTATTTGTTCCTGTTTTGTTTTTTTACTTCAAAATAAGATATGTGCAGTGTGCATAGGAATTTGTTCACAGTCTTTTTTTTTTTTTAAACTATAGTCCGGCCCTCCAATGGTCTGCAGGACCGTGAACTGGCCCCCTGTTAAAAAGTTTGAGGACCCCTGGTCATGACTATAGAAAGTAGCTAATGGCGAGAAATCATGGACATTACAGGGTCTAAGCTCTGTGGTGAAAAAAGGATCCCGACTTAGGGGCCAGGGATATTGGGGGTGGGCTAGGATGAGGGGTGCAATTTTATTTTATTTATTTATTTATTTTTATTAAATCATAGCTGTGTACATTGATATGATCATGGGGCATCATTCACTAGCTTTACAGACCATTTACCAAGTTTCACATATACCCTTGTAAGATGCACCGCTGGTGTAATCCCACCAGTCCCCTTCCCTCTACCCACCTCCTCCCTCCCTCCCCTCCTTTTCCCCCTTCCCCCTATTCTTAATTTGTAACTGGGTTATAGCTTTCATGTGAAAACCCTAAATTAGTTTCATAGTAGGGCTGAGTACATTGGGTACTTTTTCTTCCATTCTTGAGATACTTTACTAAGAAGAATATGTTCCAGCTCCATCCATGTAAACATGAAAGAGGTAAAGTCTCCGTATTTCTTTAAGGCTGCATAATATTCCATGATGTACATGTACCACAATTTATTAATCCATTTGTGGATCGATGGGCACTTGGACTTCTTCCATGACTTAGCAATTATGAATTGAGCTGCAATAAACATTCTGGTACAAATATCTTTGTTATGATGTGCTTTTTGGTCACAGAGGAGAGTGCAGGGAAAACCCCAGTAGAGGTTTTATTATGGTCTACTATGCCCAGTAGAGGGATTACAGGATTGAATGGCAGATCTATTTTTAGATCTCTAAGTGTTCTCCATATCTCTTTCCAAAAGGAATGTATTAATTTGCATTCCCACCAGCAGTGCAAAAGTGTTCCCTTTTCTCCACATCCATGCCAACATCTCTGGTCTTGGGATTTTGTGATATAGGCTAGTCTCACTGGAGTTAGATGGTATCTCAAAGTAGTTTTGATTTGCATTTCTCTGATGATTAAAGATGATGAGCATTTTTTCATATGTCTGAAGGCCAAGCGCCTGTCTTCTTCGGAGAAGTTTCTTTTCAAATCCCTTGCCCAGCCTGCGATGGGATCCCTTGTTCTATTCTTGCTAATGCGTTTGAGTTCTCTGTGGATTCTGGTTATTAAACCTTTGTCAGAGACATAACCTGCAAATATCTTCTCCCATTCTGAGGGCTGTCTGCTTGCTTTACTTACTGTGTTCTTGGCTGTGCAGAAGCTTTTTAGTTTGATCAAGTCCCAGTAGTGTATTTTTGAAGCTGCTTCAATTGCCCGGGGGTGGGGGGATCCTCCTCATAAAATACTCACCCAGCCCGATTTCTTCAAGGGTTTTCCCTGCACTCTCCTCTAGTATTTTTATAGTTTCATGTCTTAAGTTTAAATCTTTTATCCAGTGAGAGTCTATCTTAGTTAATGGTGAAAGGTGTGGGTCCACTTTCGGTCTTCTACAGGTTGCCAGCCAGTTCACCCAGCACCATTTGTTAAATAGGGAATCTTTTCCCCACTGAATGTTTTTAATTGGCTTATCAAAGATTAAATAACGGTAAGTAGCTGGATTCATCTCTTGGTTCTCTATTCTGCTCCAGACATCTACTTCTCTGTTTTTGTGCCAATACCATGCTGTTTTGTAGTATAGTCTGAGGTCTGGTAGCGTAATTCCTCCTGCTTTGTTTTTATTTCTGAGTAATGTCTTGGCTATTCGAGGTTTTTTCTGATTCCATATAAAACGAAGTATTGTTTTTTCAAGATCTTTAAAGTATGACAGTGGAGCTTTAATAGGGATTGCATTGAAATTATATATTGCTTTCGGTAGTATGGACATTTTAACCATGTTGATTCTTCCCAGCCATGAGCATGGTATGTTTTTCCATTTGTTAACATTTTCAGCTATTTCTTTTCTTAAAGTTTCATAGTTCTCTTTATAGAGATCTTTCACGTCCTTTGTTAGATAAATTCCCAAATATTTCATCTTCTTTGGCACTACTGTGAATGGGATAGAGTCCTTAACTGTTTTTTCAACTTGACTGTTGTTGGTATATATAAAAGCTACCGATTTATGAATGTTGATTTTGTAACCTGAGACGCTGCTGTATTCCTTGATCACTTCTAAAAGTTTTGTAGTAGAGTCCCTAGTGTTTTCCAGATATACTATCATATCATCTGCGAAGAGCGAAAGTTTGATCTCTTCTGACCCTATATGGATAACCTTGATCGCCTTTTCTTCCCTAATTGCAGTGGCTAAAACTTCCATTACAATGTTAAAAAGCAATGGAGACAATGGGCAGCCTTGTCTGGTTCCTGATCTCAGTGGAAATGATTCCAATTTAACTCCATTCAATATGATATTGGCTGTGGGTTTGCTGTAGATGGCCTCTATCAGTTTAAGAAATGTCCCTTCTATACCAATTTTCTTTTTTTTATTTTTATTTTTATTTTTATTTTTATTTATTTATTTATTTATTTGTAGAGACAGAGTCTCACTTTACGGCCCTCGGTAGAGTGCCACGGCATCACACAGCTCACAGCAACCTCCAACTCTTGGGCTTAAGCGATTCTCTTGCCTCAGCCTCCCGAGTAGCTGGGACTACAGGCGTCCGCCACAATGCCCGGCTATTTTTTTGTTGCAGTTCAGCCGGGGCCGGGCTTGAACCCGCCACCCTCGGTGTATGGGGCCGGCGCCTTACCAACTGAGCCACAGGCGCCGCCCATATACCAATTTTCTTAAGTGTTCTGATCATGAAGGGATGCTGGATATTATCAAAAGCTTTTTCTGCATCGATTGAAAGAATCATGTGGTCTTTGTTTTTTAATTTTTTATGTGCTGGATTACATTTATAGATTTACGTATATTGAACCAGCCTTGAGATCCTGGGATAAAACCAACTTGGTCATGATGTATAATTTGTTTGATGTGTTGCTGGATTCTGTTTGTTAGGATCTTGTTGAATATTTTTGCATCTATATTCATTAGTGATATTGGTCTATAATTTTCTTTTCTTGTTGGGTCTTTTCCTGGTTTGGGGATCAGGGTGATGTTTGCTTCATAGAACGTGTTGGGTAGTCTTTCTTCTTTTTCTACCTTTTGGAACAGGTTGAGTAATAGAGGGGTGCAGTTTTAAATGGGAGAGGGAGTGTCTTGTGCTGTGCATATTTGGGGAAGGAGTGTTCCAGGCAGAGGCAACTCGGTGCTGGGGGATGTCTGCAGAGTGGGAAGAGGATGAACGAAGGGAGGAGGAAGTAGAGGGAATCAGAGCCACAGAGAAAGGTGAGGGCAAAGGTGGTGAAACACCCGTAGGGCTGATCAGGCCTTTAAAAGGGCCTTGACACTGATGCCGTGTTAAGACGGGAAGTTGCCAAGCAAGGGTAATAATCTGACTTGCATTTTACAAGGGTCCCCTGACAGCTGGGATGAAAACAAGATTTTAGGGGTGCTGGAGTGAAGTGGGGGAGACCAGTGAAGAGAGTCTTGTGGTAATCTGCTTTGAGAGATTATGGAGACTCAGGTGGGGGTGTTAGCAATGGAAATGGTGAAAGATGTCTGGATTCTGAATATATGTTCGGAGCGGAGCCAGCAGGATTTGTTGATGGGTTGATTGTGGGGTGTGACAGGAAGAGGGGAGTCAAGGTTGATGGTCAGAATTTTCATTGGAGCAGCTGAAAGTTTGAGGCTGCTCCGAACAGAGGTGGGGTGGGGCGGGTTTTGGTGGGGAGCTTGGGTGGGGACATGGGCATGGATGGTTAATTGGCATCTCAGGCAGTTGGATCTGTGAGTCTGAGCTCAGGGGGAAGGACTGAGCTGAGGCTGGAGGTTTGGGATTGTGACAATCAGCCATGGAGGGGAGGTGAGGAAGGTGTAGTGAGGGGTGCTGGAGAAGCAGGCTGCTGAGGCAAGAGGGTGACACTCAGAGCCCAGCAAAGTGCATTTCAGGGAGAGGCGGGATCTGCTGGAGCAGATGTCAAAATAAATCACATCTCTGTGTAAACTGTAGTGATTATCATTGAAACTTAATTGTGTTCCTTAGGTTTTATCTCATTTCTCAGTGTACAGAATGGTTTCAAGTACATTCTCTCTTCCTGTTCCCTAGAAGTCTCATCGTCAATAGTCTGGATAACCTTCCAGATGTGCCTATTTATAGTATATCTATACTGGTATCTGTATATCCGTATTTATAAATTTCTCAGTTAACAAAATATTTCTAATATACGAACCTTCCAAAAAGTAGAGGCTAATGTGCTAGATATTCATGTATCACTGACCTGTCAGAAAAGCTATGTGATCCCTGTTCTATATGTTGTGAAATCTCTGCTCACGTCCTCTTTGATGCAGTGAGTTCCGCTGTTTCTGTTTGTGTCATTGGACATACACACACGTCCACCTGCTCATTGTGTGCGTGCCTGGCTGTTTTCTTTCTGTCTCTCCTTGTTTGGACTCTTCCAGCCTGCCTGTGGCTGTGCTATATTTTTCAAACAGTTGCCATCTCAGTGACAGCCGTGGTCCTGTAGCCTGATGGGTCCCGGGAGACCTGCAGATGTGATGATGCAGAAAGGCAGAAAACAGCAGGCTCCACAAGGAACGCGTTAAGCTCACTGATGAAGGTAGCCTTGGGGAGTGCGGGTTTCCAATTAGAGAGCCAAGGATTGCCAGGGGGAGTACCATGGAGGGGAAGGGCTCCGTCCAGTTCTTGCTATAGATCCTAGCTCTGTCACCGTGACCTCAAACCTTCACGCACCTCAGTTTTCTTCATCCACAGGCCAAAGTCAGTAATTCCCACTTGAAAGGCTGTGAGTCGTGTAGACAAAGTGCAGAAAATGTCTGTGTGTGCCAATCTGTTCTTTTCTCCAGTCTTCCTCATTTTTTGTTTTTTAATTTTCTACTGTTAAGTTTGTTGGTGGAGCCTGGAAGATCTGAGATCAAGGTGTTGGCAAATTAAGGTCCTGCTTTCTGGTTCATAGATGGCCATCTTCTCACTGTGTCCTCATGTGGGGGCAGGAGGGTGAGAGAGGTCTTTTAGGGTCCCTTTTATAAGGGCACTAATCACATCAGGAGGACTCCACTTCATGAGCTAATCACCCACCGAAGGCTGTCCTTCCTAATACCATTACATTTAGGGTGAAGGTTTCAGCATATGAATATTGGGGGACACAAATATTCAGTCTGTTACAGGCACCAAAGCTGGAAACCCTCCTGCCTCTTCAAGATTCTTTTTTAAATTCATCTAGATAATTCCTCGATCTTCTGAAACTGCTCTGGAATCTGTTTTTTCTTTTCAGTCTTCAGTTGTCTTCATTTTTTTTTTTTTCCACCATGATGACAGTGAAACCTGCTAATTGGCTGTTCTGTCTCTAGATTTTTTTTTTTTTTTACAAGCCAACCTCCAAATGTTCCCCTAGAATAGAAAGACACATAACTAAAAGCACCCATCACAATTATAGGCATTTTAGCGTGAATCGAATGGAAATCTGATTTAAAACTGGCTACAATGTAAAGTCTAAATTCCTTTGCATAAATATATGTTGGAGAAAATTGAGGAGTAATGCCTTTTCATTCTATTGGGAATGTTATTTGAGAAAAATATGTGTATATATTCATATATATATATACTCACATAAATACTTTTGTCCTTTCCCTCTGCAGTAATTTTGGATTAGAAGAGCTAAGATATAAACAGATAATTTCTTTTTTCTTTTTTTTTTTTTTTTTGCAGTTTTTGGCCGGGGCTGGGTTTGAACCTGCCACTTCTGGCATATGGGGCCAGCGCCCTACTCTTTGAGCCACAGGCGCTGCCCTAAACAGATAATTTCATGTCACAGAAATGAATGAGAATACTTTCTATTTAAGGATCTGTCAGTTTAGATTTTAAAAATCTTGACTGTTAACAGATAACCTTGGTTGATACTTCACAGCTTCTGGATGTACGCATGTGCACATAAAAATGCCTTGGTTTGCTGTTTAATTCTTAGAGCAACCCTGTGAAATAGGTAGCCTGACTGTATCTTTTTGAAAGAGAGAAACACGTCCTGAGGGGGAAAAACTTCTTGTAGAAGCTCATCTCAGAGCTGATTTCATGTCTGTGCTGGGGTTCTTTGGTTGTTGCTACTTGAAATGATCTTGAATGAAAAGACAGAATTTACAAAAAAAAAAAGAATACAGAATGGTATTCCTATACTGGTGATTCCTGTGCATGGGCAGAGGCTAGGAATTTAGTGGTAAAATTTGGTTCTTTAGGGGTAAGGGTTGGCACTTTATGCTTTGGAACTTCACGGGTCCTGCTCAAGGCAAACCGGTGGCAGCGCCCTGAAGCTCTTTGTGACGTGAACGTGCGCACGCCACCCCGCACAGTCAGGTCCATACCAGACAGGTGAACACCACGCTAATTACCACCCACCTGTGACAGTCATAGCAGTGAGCTTCAGGCACTACGTAGGACCTAGTTTTTAAAGCTGGCAAAATAGTAATGACTATTTTTAGTTCAATTTCTGCTCTTTAAAAAAATGTGGCATACTACTCACTACTCCTGGATGGTTTTATGTATTTTAATTAATGTTATCTTACTGCATTTGTGCCCTGAGGCTGCCTGCTTTCGTGAAAGATGTAATTTCAGAAGGCTGATGAAATTAGGTCTGACTAGGAAGACTGTTATTCATATTTAAGGTTATAAAATACCCCAGGTACATCTAAGTAAGACATGCTTGGGCTGTAAACATACCGACCGTGTTCTAAGACATTTGTCTTTGAGAGTCATAGAATGGTTACAGGCCCTTATGGCAACAGTAGCTCCAGTTTGGGGGCAGTTTTGTTGTTTTCGGGGTGAAACATGACTTTCTGTTTTTTACTTAGAATGTCATCATGCAGTGGTATGCAAAGAAATGAAAGTGATTCTATAAACCCAAACACACACAAACCCCCTCGGCTTTATTACTCTGTAGTCAGACTTCACACGGATTGAATTGGCTCAGGTATGTGACCGGGTAGAGGCAGAAATCAGGTTTATCTGGATCTAAATGAGTAGCCGTCTACAGGGCATGGAAAATCTATTTGCAATTGCTTGCCAGAGCCGAATGCAATTAAAGTGTTGCAATAGAGTGAAAGACAATTCTCTGAGAAAGAAGAAGAATAATATTTTGAATGAGGCTTGATATAAGACACAGTCAATAAAGAGGAAAAGCTTTAATAAACTATTTATAATGATAAAATGCAGAGCAGAGTTTCTTTTTAATGGGAGAAACATGTAAGGTATTGCAAAGTGATTGAACCATAATTATAGTGGTGACATTTTCCCTATTTTAGAGGTTAGGGTTCTGAAACCCTCTTGGTGGTAGAACTTGAGGTTGTGACATTGAAATCCAAGGGTGTCAAGATACTGAGTGAACCTTAGAACTTTATTTTGAGACAGATTCTCAAGCTGTCACACTTGGTAGAATGCTGTAGCGTCATAGCTCACAGCAACCTCAAACTCTTGGGCTTAAGTGATTCGGTAGCTGGGACTACCGGTGCCCACAACGCCTGGCTATTTTCTGATGCAGTTGTCATTGTTGTCTGGCAGGCCCAGGCTGGGTTCAAACCTGCCACCCTCGCACATGTGGCTGGTGCTGTAAGCACTGTGCTACGACACCGAGCCCAAACTGTAGAGCTTTTACGTGTTTTTTAAGAGTCTCTACAGTCAACACCAAACTGCACTTTCGAAACTTCACACCTAGTCACATTGTAATAGTGAATTATTTTTTTCTTGTGGCAGATAATGACCATGTTAAGATGCCTTTGCTTTATCCAGGAGGTAGTCATCTATCCAAATTAATCATTGATACCCCTCCACCCCCGCGCCCCCCTCACCCCCCCTGCCCTGCCCCTTTCCTCCCGCTCTCCCTGCGTTTTCATTTAATCAGTTTCTGTTTTGTCCAGGCACTGTTTTAGGCTTTGGGAATACAGTGAAGCAAAATTCGTGCCCTCAATAAGATTGGGTTCGAGCTGAGGGAGGGAGGTGAGTGTCTCGGGTTGGGCTCTCCAGAAGCCACCATGGAGGTGGAGTTTCAGAAATGGGCTGTTTGTTTATGATCAATACTTGGAACCAGAAGGAGGTGGAGGCAGGCCATTGTAAGGAATTTGCCTTTTATTCTACAAGAAGAGGTATGTTTGTTTGCTAGGGCTGCTATAACAGACACACAAACTGGGTGGCAAAAACAACAGGAGTTTGTTGTTTTACAGTGGAGGAGGCTGCAAGTCTGACCTCAGGTTATTGGTAGAGTTGGTGCCTCCTGGGGATTGTGAGAGAGGGAGGCTCTGTTCCATCCTTCTTTTTTTTTTTTTTTTTTTTGAGACAGAGTCTCACTTTATCATCCTCACCCCCAACTCCTGGGCTTAGGTGATTCTCTTGCCTCAGTCTCCCAAGTAGCTGGGACTACAGGCACGCACCACAATGCCCGGCTATTTTTTGTTGCAATTTGGCCGGGGCCAGGTTCGAACCTGCCACCCTTGGCATATGGGGCCGGCGCCCTGCCCACTGAGCCACAGGCGCCGCCCTCTGTTCCATCCTTCTGTCCTAGGTGGTCTTGTTGGCTGGCAGTGTGTGGCACTCCCTGGCTTACAAGTCTCTGCCATCATTGTCACAAGGTGTTTTCCCCAGGTGTGTGTCCATACTTGCCCTTTTATGTGGTATAAGTCCATTAGTCATATTGGATTGAGGCCCACTCAAATGACCTCATCTTTCACCCACAACAACAGTATTTTTAAATAAAGTCACATTCCACAGTACAGGGGTCAAGACTTCAGTGTAGGAATTTTTGAGGGACACAGTGCAACCCATAATAGGTGAGAAGCCATTTTGCTACTTTGTTGCCCTCGATAGAGTGCTGTGGCATCACAGCTCACAGCAACCTCCAGCTCTTGGGCTTAGGCAATTCTCTTGCCTCAGCCTCTTGAGGAGCTGGGACTACAGGCGCCTGTCACAACACCTGGCTGTTATTTTTGTTACAGTTTGCCTGGGGCTGGGTTCGAACCCACCACCCTCAGTATGTGGGGCCGGTGCCCTACTCAGTGAGCCAAGGTGCCATCCGCCAATAGTGGATTTTGAGCAGAGGGATAATCTGATCTGACTTAGTTTTTAAAAAGGATCGCTGTTCTGTGGAAGAGAAGGAAGGGAGGAAGTACAGCCATTGTGAAAAGCCAGGAAGGACATGATGGCTACTGGGCCAGGCTGCTCCAGGTGAAGCAGTGAGCGGACAGGTGCTGGACAGAGGCAGAGCTGGAAGGATTTCCTTATGAGTTAGATACGGACTGAGAGGGAGGGAGCGAGCAGAGGCAAGGATGGCTCCCGTGCACCTGGAACGGTGGAACCGCCATTTTATGAGATGAGCAAGGTCTTGGGAGAAGTCAGTTTGGGGGTAACTTTAGGAATTTGGTTTAAGACTTAGGTTTATGCCAGGCATGGTGACTCATGCTGTAATCCAAACACTCTGGGGGGCCAAGGTGGGTAGATTGCTTGAGCTCAGGAGCTAGAGACCAGCCTGAGCAAGAGCAAGAGCAAGACCCAGTCTCCACTAAAAATAGAAAAACTAGGCATGGTGACACACGCCTGCAGTCTCAGCTACTGGAAGCTGAGGCAGGAGGATCACCTTAACCCAGGAGGGTGAGGTTGCTGTGAGCCATGACCCCAGGGTGACAGGGTGAGACTGTCTCGGGGGAGGGGGGAGACTTAACGGTTATGATGCCTCTAAAACATTCATGTGGCGATACTGAGTAGGCAGTTGGACCTGTGAGAGATTCTAGAGTGCAGAGAAGTTTCAGCTGGAGATACAGTCGGAAATCGTGAGTATGTATGAAGCTATGAGCGTGACCAAGATCACCAGGAGTGTGGACAGATACAAGGCCCCCTGTGGGATTCCTGAGTCTGAGTGTGTGGATAAGAGGGGACCAGCAAAGAAGACCTGAGAAGGAGAGGTCAGTGAGCAGAGAAGAGCCCACAGAGGGGGACGTAGAAGGCTCGTGCTGGGTTCAGGATGCAAGAATCAGCCTGTAGGACGAGGGTCCAGATCCACCCTTAGGCTTTGGCCAAACAGAAGCCTCTGGTGACCTTGACTGATGAGCAGTTTTCATGGAATGAGGTAGGAGTGAAAGCTTGAATGAGTGAACTCGATGGAAGGAGGGAGATAGAGGCTACAAATATAGACAGTGCTTGTGTCTTTGACCAGCTCTTTGACTTTGCTTGCTGGGCGTGTGGTCCCACATTGATCCCAGAGACACAGAGTCGCTCAAGTGCTGAAGATGGAAAAACTTCCAGGAAACCTTTATATAACCTGAGAAGGGAGGTAAGCTGCTTCTCAGCCCCCCCTTTTCTGTTACAAGGTTATTTAACTTTAACTTTGCCCAGTACTTCATGCCAAAGCACGTTATTCTAGTACCTCTCAAACACATTTTTGCTTCTTTATTCCTTACAGAATAGTGTAGTAATATTGAGCTATTGAGGGGTGAGTCAGGCAATGTGAGGGTTACGTAGAGATTTATCATGAAGTCATAAGGGAAGAAGTATTTGACTAAGAGGATATTTATCTGGGATTCACTCGCATGAATAAAGAAAATGAACAAATTGCACATAATTAGCTCTCAGGATAATGTATATCCAAAAACAATTTTAACTGCACTTCAATTTCCTTCTTCACGTATCTTAAAATCAAGCGTTATAAACAAAGTGCAATTAACAGACTTGAGTTTCATCTCCTCTTATTATCCCAGGTAAGGGGGGAGAAGACCCAAAAAGGCAACTGAAGGAGTAGAGTGAAACCAAAGGGCCCTGAGCTGCAGCTTTCCACTTCACCCTGCCGTGGTGTCAGTGAAACCATTGAGAAAAAGCTGCCTGGGCCCACTGAAACTGAATGTGAGTGAAAGTGCAAACTTAAACGTTCAGGGAGATCTGTACAAATTCACAATCAAAGGAAATATTCGATGCTTAGTTTCATCAAGGCCATATTAGGTCTGAAAAATTTTTTTGGGTGCAATTGGTGGAATTAAATTTGATCACTCATGTCTTTCATTTTTTGAAGAGGGCACCCAGGAGTATTCTGTTAACGTACAGAATTCATCCAGCTAGATGTGATTATTTTTCTGTGAGATGAAAGGGGCTTTTTCTTATAGAGGTTTATTCCCCTCCGCTGAGTTCACAGAGGGAAATAAAAAAAGGAAGTGGAATTAAATAGCACAATGGGAAGAGCTTTAGATTTAATACCTGGGAAATTGTTCCTAATGAGGCCTCCTTGAGGGTGTTTGGAGGTATTTGAAGCCGTGAGATTGGGAGAGAGTAGATAGATGGGAGAGCAGGATTTATAAATCTCCCCCTTGAAGATGATCAAGTTAGAGTGATCAGGAGAGCCTGGAGGTGGGTGTCTGTCTGATCTCAGAAGGTACAAGAAAACATGTGGGCAGGTTTATTCTCAGAGACCCCAAAGCAAACACGGGTAACCTCACTATTATGCAGGTTTCCTGAGGCTTATGTAAGGCAGGAACATGGTGCGTAAAAGCAATTGTGTCCCTGAGAGAGACAGTGAGATTGGAGACGGTCAGGTTGCCATACACTGAGGGAAATTCTTCAGCATCCAAACCTTTGCCCCTAGAGACAGGTTTCTGTCCATCCTGAGAAGTGTTTGTCCTTGCGACTTCCCTTTTTATCTTTTCTGAGTTTGGTCTCTTAAATTCAGCATTTAAATTTAGGTCTGAAAGAAGGTGGAGGTTTAGTTGAGTATTGTTTCTATTAAATTCTGTAATGAGTTAACATGTTATCAAATATTACCATGTCTGTGTTCCCCGAGGCTTTAAAATACTGTCATTTCCAAGATAAGGAAGATCTTTTTTGTTTCTGAATTCATATATGATCTAGCATGATTAACCCTTTGTAGTTCTTTTTCCATGCCTGGTATGGGGAATTTTAAATAAAGCCAGCTGTGTTAAATATTCATAGAATCGATTTTCACTTGTTCAAAATCTTCAGTGATTAATCTTCAGGGAGTGTTAATATAGCCGTAATTCTGCATTACATTTCTTGCACCAACATTTAATTGATACTATATTTCACAAGTATATTGCAGGTTTATTGCTGTTTTATTTAGAGTTGTGGTTCTGGGCTAGTAATTTAGAGGCATGAGATCTGCAAATCTGTTGTTTCCATTTTAATTTTGTGTGCTTTTGAGCTGATGAGGTTGAGAAGGGCTATTAACCATTTAACAGACCTGATGGGTAAAAACCATTCTGATGGAGTAGACCTGGGAATACTCTGCCTGTGGATGTTGTTGGGTGAGTCAATTTTTTTTTTTTTAGAGTCTCACTTTGTTGCCCTTGGTAGAGTGCCGTGGCGTCACAGCTCATAGCAACCCCCAGCTCTTGGGCTTAGGCGATTCTCTTGCCTCAGCCTCCTGAGTAGCTGGGACTACAGGCGCCCACCACAACGTCTGGCTATTTTTTTGTTGCAGATTGGCCAGGGCCAGGTTTAAACCCGCCACCCTTGGTATATAGAGCCAGCGCCCTACTCACTGAGCCACAGGTGCCACCCGGTGAGTCTACTTTTTGAATGATGAATCTACATATGTATTTTAAACTGATACATAAATTGATATGATGTATATTCTTTTGGTGGTTATTGGTGTTTGCTGTACCTCAGTGGAGGTACCTGGGACATCTCAATCTGTGAATGGCAGCAGGTGTATTGTTTTTTAGGGCTGGTTAATTTACATTGCCAGAACTCTTTTTGAGAAATTTCAGGAGTTTTTCAGATCATTGGGACACCACTAAACAGTTCTCACTGGAACCTCACACCTTGTTTTCACTTGGCAGGTGTTCACTATTGTATTGAAAGAACAGATGTCCTTATAACAGAAAATGTTTTGTTGAGTGAATAAATGGATTTTATTTATTTATTTTTTTTTGAGTCAGAGTCTCACTATGTTGCCCCGGGTAGAGTGCTGTGGTGTCACAGCTCACAGCAACCTCAAACTCTTGGGCTTAAGTGATTCTCTTGCCTCAGCCTCCTAAGTAGCATGGACTCAATGCCCGGCTATATTTTTGTTGTAGTTGCCATTGTTGTTTTGCAGGCCCAGGCTGTGTTCAAAGCCGCCAGCCCTGGTGTATGTGACTGGTGCTCTAGCCACTGAGTATAGGTGCTGAGCCAATAAATGGATGTTTATGTAATAAAAGTGGCATATATAGACACAGTGGTGGGCTGTGAGGGAAGGAGAGTTTGCCCATCAATCGCAGTCCTTAGTAAATATTTGTTTTATGAATGAAAAGTGAGAAGAGAGATAGGAGGCATTTCTCAGTGGGCGGAAGGGGAGTGTAAAAACTGCAGAGGCTGGGGCGGCGCCTGTGGCTCAGCGGGTAGGGCGCCGGTTCCATATGCCGGAGATGGCGGGTTCAAACCCAGCCCCGGCCAAAAAAAAAGAAAAAAAAAAAAAAAAAACTGCAGAGGCTGGAAAGTACAAGGCCAGGCCAAGGCCTGACTATTTGTATTGGATTTAACTTGGGCAGCACTATGTTCTGGAAGGAACCCCAGATTTGGGGTTAACATGCTTGGTTCTTTGCCACTTACTAAGAACATGGCCTTGGGTGACTCAGTGAACTTTTGGACCTTCTTTTTCTCATCTACCCTGTCTTCCCCAAAGAGTTATGAGGCTCTGAGGAGAAAATGTATGAGAGTGTTTTGCAGACTGTGAAGGATCATGCATATTAGGAGGTGGCACGAGCTTTGATGGAAAATGAGGTTCATTCATCCAGTAGATATTTACTGAGCAGTTGCAGTAGGCCACGATTGATGGTTGACAGTGGCCATATAGTAGTGGATAAAACATGGACTTTACCTCCTGTCTTTCATTCTGGTGGGTAAGAAAGATGTTAATCAAATAATCAGTCAAATATGGAATTGCAGGCTGTTATAAAGTCTGGGAAGTTTGGAGTACAAGAGTACAGACTCACTCAGTCTGGGTGGGAGTAGAGCTTGGCTCTGGGGTTTGAGGTTTATCCTGTGGACTGTGTACAGGTCCTAAGCAAGAGTGACTTAGACCCAGCGTTGCTTTAGGAAGTTTAATCTGTTGTGTATGCATAGGAGATAGATTGACAAAGGATTGGCATCCAGGAGAATAAACTACTGTCATATAATATAATTTTCTCTTACTGGGAATTACCATAATGTTTTTGTTGTGTAATATTGATGCTTTAAAGTGAGATTTTCTTGATGTTTCTATGGTTTGTATTAGGTTTATCAGTGAATGTCTATTTTTAATTAAACATGAAGTTGTTTGGTATAAAATACTAGCAAACACTCAGGTAGGGTCTCGGTGTCAGAGACCCTGAACTTTTAGTGTTTTATGTATTCAAGTTGAGCATCTCTTATCCAAAAATATGAAATCCGAAATATTCCAAAATTTTTGAGTGTTGACATCATGCTCAAAGGAAATGCTTCATTGGAACATTTCAGATTTCAGATTTGACTGGTAAGTATAATGAGAATATTCCAAGATCCAGAAAGATTCTAAGTCTGAAACACTCCTGGTCCCAAGCATTGGGGATAAAAAATACTTGTGTCTAGGACTCCAGTTAACTCCCAGCAACTGCTGTAGAGACCGTAGGTATCTTACCATCATTTTACAGATGAGGAAATTTAACAGGCTGTCTGAGGTGTGGGTGGTAAGTAGGGCTTGGGAGGAGGCCTTGTGGTCCAAGGCTGTGTTCATCACTGCCTAATCCCCTTTTCTTAAAACAAAGAATTTAGGGTGGTGCCTGTGGCTCAAGGAGTAGGGCACCAGTCCCATATACCGAGGGTGGTGGGTTCAAACCTAGCCCTGGCCAAAAACCAAAAAAAAAAAAAAAACAACAAAGAATTTAATACTCTGTAAGTGAAGATAAGGTAACCTTTATATAATGACTTGAATCTCTTTATTTTGATATATTTCCTTCCTCCTATTTGCCTTTGCTAATTACAAAATTAGGGGAAGCACCTATTTTAAAGCAAGTTTTGTTTTGTTTTGTTTTGTGACAGTCTTACTGTGTCACCCTCGGTAGAGTACCGTGGCATCACAGCTCACAGGAACCTCAAACCCTTGGACTTAAGTGATGCTCTTGCCTCAGCCTCCCAGGTAGCTGGGACTATAGGTGCCTGCCACAACGCCTGGCTATTTTTTTTTTTGTAGTTGCCATTGTTGTTTGGCAGGCCCGGGCCAGGTTCAAACCTGTCAGCCTCAGTGTATGTGGCTGGCGGCATAACCACTGTGCTATGGGCACCGAGCCTAAAGCAAGATATTTTGTATGCAGCAGTTTGCATTTTGCAGTGTGGAATTATGACCACCAGTGAGCTTGGTGGTCCTTGGTGTTGCTTTCGGGGCTGTATTGCTCCCCATTTTTGTCCTTGGTTTTGTAACCAGAATGGCCGTCATCTGAGTCAGTGTCCAGACCGTTCTCTGTGGCAGATGTTGTCGGCCTCTTATCTTTCAGTGTTCAGAAAAGCATCCCTTCTCTGTCAAATGTGCATTTAGTTCTAGGGCAGGAGAATCTGAGAGTAGCTAGCATCTGTGGCATGTGTGTGAACCGACTCCGTGAGTTCATGGATGGAAACCCCCAAAATGAAGACGAGAGCCTTCCCTGGGGCCTCAGTGTTAATTACGGGCAGAGCCAGAATCAGAGAGCAGGGCCCAGAATTCAGTGCAATGGTTCCCCACGGCCTGTTTGAACCTTACATGTTCCTGTGTTTCCATGCCCTTTTTTTGGTATATTATTGCCATTTTATTGCATTTGTACAACGTATTATCATTAACAATGAAAATTTGTATTACGTAGCTAAGTCCCAGCACGGAGGAATGGAGATAGGATATGCTCTGGCTATTAGCTCTAAATTACTTTGTGTTCAGATGATCTCCATTTAGATATTAATAAAATCTTTAAGGTTTTTGTCTTTTAATTTTAGTCTTGTCAATACGAAGTGCTTTACAGAATGAGCCATCCTGTGTTATTTTCCCTCATCATGCTATTATCCTTTTCATTTGTTTTGCTTATTTTTCTTAACACTAAATTAAATTAAAACATTTCTGGTTTGGGTTTTTTTTTTTTTTTGGCATCCTAAACTATGGCTGATGTGGATGAGCTACAAAAAGTGTGAAGGAGAATTAGACTAAACCCCTGGCTTAGTTATTAATAGTTTGGCTTGTGGCTAGAATCGCTGACATTTTTTTGTAGTGATAGCAGGAGAGATGTTTTGCAGAGTCTCATAAGGGACTTTTTATGCATTACTTGCTCATTTTGCTTTTGCTTTTTTGGCCTGTGGGCTCTGCTTTGCAGGAGAAGCAGGGCTGTGAGGGGAGGAAAGGAGAAAGATGCTTTCAGTCTGGAGCACCCAGTTTGTTCCCTGGGGGCTCTGCTTTAATTTAGTTAATCCTGTTAACAGTTAGAAAAAAAATACAGTCTCTGTGGGAATCCAGTGTGAATATGTTACTAAGAAAGAGACAGTAAGCTTGCAGTTTTACAAATTGTTTCATTTTCTTTATTTGGTTAGAATCTCTTTTTTGGACTCCTTATGCTTTCTGTGATGTGAGTCTTTTCCACACATTTTATTTTGTCTGTGTTTTATCACCAAGTGGTTATATTTCAGTAATAGAACCAGGGGGCCAGAATCTCTTGAATATTCTGCACAGAATCTTGTGTTTACAGGATAAGCTCTCTTATCTGGGAATATCACGATAAGCAGCCGGTCAGTTATTTAAGTTGGAGAAATGTGAAAAATGTTACATTCATATCGCAAACATTTTAAAGTCAAATACATGTTTGCTAATTTCTCGTGGAGGGCCAAGTCCTGATGAGTGGTTTCTGGGTTGTATTTTGCGCTCTTCATGCCTGGTCTATATGTTATTTAGTTTGAGTTGTTTTAAAGCACAACAAGAACTTTAAAATACGTGTGAACTATCCCAAGTGTAGAATCCTTCCAGATTTTTCTGGTGTGGTTCCTAGTCCTTCGCTATTTCTTCCTTACACCTATATTGTGGCTATTATTTTAGTGTTTCACTTTTATTGAATTATTTCAAAGTATTCAGGTATTCAACTTCATTTTTATGGAAGCATTGATTTCTCTGTGTTTATGTAAAATTTACTCTTTGTTCATATATAATTAAATTAAATTAAATTAAAAGATCAACTAGCATAAGTAGGTTAGGTTTAAACACATCTGACCCTAAGAAAGGATACAGTTTGGTGGGTGGGAACAGAGGGTTGTTTCCTACACCTGTAATCCCAGCTCTTTGGGAGTCTGGAACCTAGGAGTTCAAGGCTGCAGTGAGGTCTGACCCTGCCACTGGTACTCTAAACCGGACTAGAGTCAGTCTTCTTTATTTCTAATCTGTCACGGACTTGCACTTTTGTAAATTAAAAAGAGAGAGAGAGAAGAAATAAAAAAGATATACAAAATTCAAACCTTAACTTTTAAACTTAATTTTTAAAACAACAGAAATAAAATTACATTTCAGTGACTATAATTGGAACAAACATAAGGAAAAAATACAAAATCTGTACATGTTTTTTGAGAGCTTGTATATATTGGCCGTTCACATAAAGGATCACTATTATTCCTGCTAATTCTTTTTTTTTTTTTTGAGACAGAGCCTCAAGCGATAGCTCTGGGTAGAGTTCCATGGCATCATAGCTCACAGCAACCTCAAACTCCTGGGCTTAAGCAATTCTCTTGCCTCAACCTCCTGAGTAGCTGGGACTACAGGCGCCCGCCACAACGCCTGGCTATTTTTTGGTTGTAGTTGTCATTTTTTGGTTTAGTTGTCATTTTTTGGCAGGCCCGGGTCAGATTCACACCCACCAGCTCTGGTGTATGTGGCTGGCGCCTTAGCCATTTGAGCTACAGGCACCACCATATTCTTGCTAATTCTTTTATTCTACTTATAACTAAACAAAAGGGTATAGCTAAAATGATGATTCTTCACATTAAAGGCCTCTGTGTATACTTTGACCAAACTCCATATTTACCAATATTTAAAGCTTTTGATGTCACAAGTGAGTTTACTTCTTGCTTGTTAACCTGTGTATTCTTTTTTTTTTTTTTATTAAATCATAGCTGTGTACATTAATGCGATCATGGGGCACCATATACTGGTTTTATAGACCGTTTGACACATTTTCATCACACTGGTTAACATAGCCTTCCTGGCATTTTCTTAGTTATTGTGTTAAGACATTTACATTCTACATTTACTGAGTTTCACATCTACCCTTGTAAGATGCACCTAACCTGTGTATTCTTTTTAGACTGGGTTGGTGACAAGCTTATCTCAGGGCTAAGGTGTACTGTATAATGTGTATCTGAACTCTCCGTGGTCTTGTTTTAATAGCACTCATGGTAGAGGAACCTCTCTTACAGAGGGGTGTTATGAGAATGAATCAAAAAAGACATTTTCAAGTAATTGCAAAAAGCTCAGGATATTTGTTTTTAATTGTTCTACCGAATGAAGCAAGTGATACAATAGTGTCAAAATTTGGCTTACATCCTTCCTTAGAAGTCAGTTACAACAATTTATTTTATAAATTTATGGTTAAATTTAAATGCTCTTTCAACGTAAGAAATGGATTCCTGATCTTCTTCATCTTTTTTGGAGACAGGGTCTGTAGCCCGGGTCAGAGTGCAGTGGCACGATCAGAGCTCACTGCATCTTTGAACCCCTGGGCTCCAGGGATCCTCCTGCCTCAGACTCCCGAAGTGCTGGGTCTGCAGGCGTGAACCACCATGCCTGGCCGGATTCCTAATTATGATTCTTTTGTATTATACTTGATAAGCTAACCATGAATTATTACTCGTAGTCATGTAGTTCTTTGGAGCTTGACTAGTGGGCAGCTGGTGCCACACGCACCTCCCAAGGTCAGTAATGTGGAAGTGGCCAGTGAACCTGTTACTTACACACTTGGGTGGTGCTGCCATGACTCATGGCTCCATATGTTTCTGAAGGTCTGCTCTCCATTTCTGCACCTTCCTCATGGGCAACTAGAACAAGCATTTGGCACATCTGCCCCTGTGTGAACCACATCTGAGTAATCCTTGTGTTCAAGTAGAATCGCCCACTAGTTGTAAGCTGCTAGTGGGGTCCAGCATCAGCCAGTGTGTTCTACAGAGGGAGGAGGACGTGCTGGTTCATTCGGCAGAGTGGTTAAGCAGACGTCAATTAACAGATCAGTTAACTCACCCCTCTAGAATTTTCATAGTTTTCTTGTGGTTTTCTGCCTTAAAACACTGCATCAGATGTGTGTACCTATGCATGGTTGTATGCAGTGTTTATCCCATGATTGTGAGGATAAGGATCGTGTTTTAGTCCATCTCTGAATCCCCCGTAGGCTTTGTGTGTGGCTGCCAGGCATTGCTGCACATAATACACAGTCACGCCTCACTTAGCAACGGGGACATGTTCTGAGAAACTCATTGTTAGGTGATTTAGTTGTGTGGACATTATAAACTGCACTTCAGCAAACGTGGATGGTCTAGCTTACTACACACTGGGCTGTATGGGATAGCCCTATACAGCATGCTACTGTACTGAATACCGTAGGCAACTGGAACACCATGCTAAATGTTTGTGTATCTAAATGCAGAAAAGGTACAGGAAAAATACAGTAGTATTATCTTTTTTATATTTCATAAGATGCATTATTTACTGACACTTAAATTTTATCATTGGTTCTAGAACTGTTAAACTTTACTACTAATAGACGCAAAGAAGTACAATTTTTTTATCTTTTAGGAATAATTTTCTATTTTTTGAGTTTAAATATATATATATACTTTTTGTTATTGTTGGGGATTTATTGCTGGTACAAAGAGCCAGGTTTATAGATGATAGTGATTGCATTTGTTAGGTAAAGTCCCTCTTATAATTGTGTCCCGCCCCCAAAAGTTGTGTCACACACTGTGACCACCCCCACCCCTGTGGTATTATTATCTTATGAAACTGGGATGGGTTACCTAGCCTGTCATTGAGTGAAACATTATTAACATGGTGCATGGCTTTTATTTGTAATGTAGCCCTTTCAGGACTTGAGAACGCTGTAGAGCCAGGTTCCCTGAAGTACAGTTTTCTATTAAGACCAATGAACTCTTGAATTCTGATGCTTCTTCCCTGGTCAGTAAGAATCTGCCTAGTTATTCCATAAGTAATCTCTGTATTTGGTTCCTTCTTCCTTTGCCCAAGTGTATCACCTGGGCCCAGGATGATTAGCTGCTGTTACAGTGAAACACACCCTGACCAAATGATTAGCTTGGGTGTTTCAATAGCCCAGTTTTATATAGTTAACTTAGGATTTTAGATGATAATCCTTCTAGGAACAGGGACTATTTAGGATACCTATGATTTATCTTGCTTTTTTTAGTTTATAATTGAGATGCAAGCAAGTTTTTCATGTTTTTTTTTTTGTTTGTTTGTTTGTTTTTGAGATAGTCTCATTATGTTGCCCTTGGTAGAGTGTTGAGCTTAAGCGATTCTCTTGCCTCAGTCTCCCCAGTAGCTGGGTCTACAGGTGCCTGCCACAATGCCCAGCTATTTTTTGGTTGCAGTTGTCATCATTTAGTTTAGCAGGCCCGGGCCAGGCTCGAACCTATAACCTTTGGTGTATGTGGCCGGTGCCCTACTCACTGTGCTGTAGGCGCTGAGCCTCATGTTTTGTTTTTAAGCAAATGAAATTTTAGGGATAGTTAATATTCATTTTCATGAAAATTATTAGTAGAGTCTTCCGTGTTAGGAAAAGGGACAGAATGTCCTTGTGGGGGCAATAATTAGGATTTTGAAAGAAAAGGCCACAATGAGGCTATAGAGAAAAGTGAAAATGTACTGATGATGAGTATAGATTTATTTCAGAGTAGCAAAAATGTAGTGTGTTAATTTTAGAAGCATTTCCTTTCTTGATATTCTACCTTGCAATTTGAAGTTTTTCAGTATTCCAAAATGAGCTGATTTGACAGTCAAGAAGTATCCTTGAAAAAAATGACAACTTGGCATCTTTTGCCAGGCTGACTCCCCCCTCTCCCAATAAGATGAAAGAAAAAGCAATGTTCAATGTCAAGCATATTCAGAGGGAAGCCATGTCAACGTCATTCTGGTTGTACGGGTTGAAGGCTGTGTCCATGATTTCAAGCATATGGCCTTCATGCAGTGGGTTTCATTTCCAGCTGGGCATGTGGGCAGGGTCATCTACTTTCATTGTACAAACGCAAACTACTGTACTAGGCATTAGGCTGGGATAGTTGCAAACCACACTTAGTCCTTCTCTCTGGATGTTCCTAATCTAATGGGGGAGACCAAGAGCCTTACGAATACATAATTCGAAATGGTGATAATTTCTTTTCTTTTTTTTGGAGACAAGAGTCTCACTACATAGCCCTGGGTAGAGTGCTGTGGCATCACAGCTCGCAGCAACCTCAAACTCTTAGGCTTACACGATCCTCTTGCCTCAGCCTCCCAAGTAGCTGGGACTACAGGTGCCCACCACAACGCCCAGCTATTTTTTTTTTTTTTTTTTTTTTGGTTATAGTTGTCATTGTTGTTGGCAGACCTGGGCTGTATTTGAACCCTCCAGCTCTGGTGTATGTGGCTGGCACTCTAGCTGCTGAGCTACAGGCACCGAGCCAGTGGCGGTAATTGCTATGAAAAGAAATTATAGGTGCTATGAGAACATAAAAAGACAGGATGCTCACCTGGTCCCCAGAGTTGCTCAGGGATGCCTTTGTAGGTTAAGTGACATTTAAGCTGAAACCTGGGTAAATATTGGTGCATGGTTGTTAGGTAGGCTGCAGTGTATGTGTAGGGGGTGGCAGGTGGGGATGGGAAGTCATGGTAGATGGAGCGAGGGCACTTTGAGGTGATGATGGAGGCTGCCTTCCAGCCGGGAGTATACACAGGGCGCAGGGAGGATGATTGGAGGGGTGTTGGAACAGCAGGCAGGGGCCAGGGCACCAGACCGGGTCCAGGAATTAGGGCTCTATTTTAAATGCAGTAGGAAGCTACTAAAGAGTTTTTTTTTTTTTGGTAGAGACAGTCTCACTTTATTGCCCTTGGTAGAGTGCCGTGGCGTCACACAGCTCACAGCAACCTCCAATTCCTGGGCTTAGGCGATTCTCTTGCCTCCACCTCCTTTGTAGCTGGGACTACAGGCGCCCGCCACAATGCCCGGCTATTTTTTTGTTGCAGTTTGGCCGGGGCCGGGCTTAAACCCACCACCCTCGGTATATGGGGCCAGCGCCCTGTCCACTGAGCCACAGGCGCTGCCCGCTACTAAAGAGTTTTAAGCAGGGGAAGGATGTGGCTAGATACATGTTTTGTAAAGCTCATTCTGGGACACTGTGGATACAGGTCTTCGAGGAATCTTATAAAACGGTTACTCAGCTTGAGCAATCGCTAAGCCTTTGCTGAGTTGAGTATGTGTTTGGTTCTTGGCTCTTATTTTGTCTTCTGGGATCCTGATTATTCAAACGATTCAAAGTTTGCTCCAGTGTCTTCTCCTGTGCTGCAAAGGACTGTACCTGGACCACGTTATTGTTGGAGCCACCAGTGACCTTTGTCAGATGGTGTGGAACAAAGCAATCTAGGGGGTTCCAGGATTGTGGACCATCTCTGGCCGGGGCCTACTGGGCAAGCAGCTCTTTATCACCCTAGTCCAGGGTCTGACTCCCGTGTTTTGTTTTTTGGTTGTTTTTTTCTTTCTTTTTGGGACAGACTCTCACTTTGTCACCCGTGGTAGAGTGCTATGACATTATAGCTCACCGCAACCTCAAACTCTTGGGCTCCAGCGATTCTCTTGCCTCAGCCTCCCAAGCAGCTGGGACTACAAGTGACCATCATAGTGCCTGGCTCTTTTTAGATACGGAATCTCCCTCTTGCTCTGGTCTTGAACCCTTGAGCTCAACAGATCCACCCGCCTTGGCCTCCCAGCGTGGTAGGATCACAGGCATGAGCCACTGTGCCTGGCCCCTGACTCTCAGTTTTGATAAGCTGGGAATCATTTTTTTCTCAGTACATGTATAAAGTGGGCTCTGGGAAATAGGTTTTCTTTATCCCAAATCATAAGTGATGTAAAAACTAAAATGCCAGATAGTTAGAGCAAGGATGGGGTCTAGACATGGGTTCTGGAGGGAAACTCACACGGGAAGGCAAATCAGAATCTGACATGGCGAGTTGATTAGATTTTCTTAAGGGCCATCCCTGCAGACCTGGCAAGGTAACCCTGTACTTTAGTCCTTGGACATTATTAGATTTTGTACAGGTTAATACATTCTGGCTGCTTGGGTTTCCTTTTTGTTAGTCTTTGCCTTTCCTTGTCTATTTAAACATTCTTATTATTTTTAACTTTTCATTTTGAAATAATTTTGGGCTTTTAAAAAAGTTGCAAAACTAGTACAAAGAATCCCATGCATTCTTCACCTGGATTTTTCTTTTCTTTTTTTTTTTTTTTGAGATAGAGTCTCACTATATCGCCCTCAGTAGAGTGCCATGGTGTTGCAGCTCACAACAACCTCAAACTCTTGGGCTTAACAATTTTCTTGCCTCAGCCTCCCAAGTAGCTGGGGCTACAGGCACCCACCACAAGGCCTGGCTATTTTTTGGTACAGTTGCCACTGCTGTTTTAGCTGGCTAGGGCCGGGTTTGAACCCACCACCCTTGGTATATGGGGCCGGCGCCCTACCCATGAGCCACAGGTACCGCCCTCACCCGGGATTTTTCTATGTGTTAACATTTTAATCATTGTACAGTTATCAAAATTAGGAAATTAACATCGACATAGTACTATCATCTGTAGACCTTATTCAAATTTTGCCCTTAATGTCACATTAATGTCCTTTTTCTGGTATAGGATCCAGTCCAAGTGACGTGGTGCATTAGTTCTGACCTTTGTCTTCCTTAGTGTAGAACAGTGCCTCACTTTTTTTTTTGTCTTTCATAACCTTGTCACTTCTCACATTTGCATATTGGCCAGTTATTTTGTGGAATGCTCCTCAGTTCGAATTTTTGGATTGTTTCCTCCTGAATGAATAACAGTTATGTGTTTTTGCTAAGAACACGACATAGTAAGCATCTTATGGAAGTCGTGTGTGCTTCTCAGGGCATATGGATCACCTTTCTCTGTTTGTAACCATAATTTACTTGTTTTTCCCGACATACGGGTGTGATACAGTTAACAAAGCCCAAATTTCTTAAACTCGAGCTAATGTTCACCCCTGAGACTGTGTTTGGAAGCACCATAGCCTGAGAAGTGCTAAAGTGAGACCTCTAGTTTTAAGTGATCTTGGGGCCAGTGTGCTCAGGAAGGCAAATGTGGGAATTGAGATGAGCTGGTTAGAGTGAGGTTGCCTTCTAGGGAGCCTGGGCTATCCCTGTATTTATTATACATCTACTAATAATTATATATTAATTTTCTAACTCATCATGAAAACAAAAAAAGAAATGCATTAGAACCTCTGTAAGTTGACCACCCAAGGGACTGCAACAAACTGGTCAACACACAGGGGTGGTCCACATAAGGAACGAGGCCTGCTGTACTGATCTGTACATGTGGCGCATGTCTGGTCCGTGAAAATTGGTCAAGGTAGGGAGGGGTCTGTGTAGGTAAGTGGAGATGGTATTGTACTGTTCTCAGCTGTGGAGATTATACTGTAGAAAGTTCCTAAATCTTAGATTTTCCACTGGGGAAAATGTCCTTGGACCCCAGCTAGGAAAACTTTAGATGGCTTTACTTGTCCTAAAGCCTCACTTATCAGAGACTGTATCATCTTGATAAGATTTGGGAGTTACCTGGCCTTGAATTGATTTTTTTTTTTTTTTCCCCTAAGAGACAGTCTTGGCTTGGCACCTGTGGCTCAAGCGGCTAAGGTGCCAGCCACATACACCTGAGCTGGCAGGTTCGAATCCAGCCCAAGCCCGCCAAACAGCAATGCCGGCTGCAACCAAAAAATAGCCGGGCGTTGTGGCAGGCACCTGTAGTCCCAGCTACTTGGGAAGCAGAGGCAGGAGAATCGCTTGAGCTCAGGAGTTGGAGGTTGCTGTGAGCTGTGATGCCACGGTACTCTACCCAGGGTGACAGCTTGAGGGTCTGTCTCAAAAAAAAAAAAAAGAGAGACAGAGTCTCATTCTGTCGCCCTTGGTAGAGTGCTGTAGCGTCACAGCTCACAGCAACCTGCAGCTCTTGGGCTTAGGCGAGTCTCTTGCCTCAACCTCCCAAGTAGCTAGGACTATAGGTGCCGCCCAGCTATTTTTTTGTTGCAGTTTGGCCGGGCTGGGTTCAAACCTGCCACCCTCAGTATATGGGGCCGGTGCCCTACCCACTGAGCCACAGGTGCTGGCCTTGAATTGGCTTTTGAAAGGGGGTATTTACCCCCCATGATCAACTTACCTTATCTGTTATACATGGAATTTGAATTTAGAGTAACCTCATTCTGTTTTAGGATCATCTTAGGTTAATAGAAATGAAATTAGTCAAGATTTTTCTTTTCTTTCTTTCTTTTTTTTTTTTGAGACAGAGTCTCACTATGCCGCCCTCAGTAGAGTGATGTGGCGTCACAGCTCACGGCAACCTCAAACTTTTGGGCTTAAGCGATTCTCTTGCCTCAGCCTCCCAAGTAGCTGGGACAACTGGCTCCTGCCACAACGCCTGGCTATATTTTGTTGCAGTTGTCATTGTTTAGCTGGCCCAGGCTGGGTTCGAACCCTCCAGCCTCGGTGTACCTGGCTGGCGCCATAACCACTGTGCTACGGGCACCAAGCCAAGATTTTTCTTAACAAAGTTCATTCTTCGTTTCCTAACTCTTCCCATTTCTAGTTCTTGCCTTTACTTTTTTTTAAAACTCTTGTAATATTTTATTTCCTTTTTTTTTTTTTTTTAGTAGTTTTTGGCTCTTCACTCTGGTAAAATAGTATAAAAATAAATCAGCTAAATTTTAGCATAAATAGTGCAAGCCAGTGGTTGAAATGATTACAGCTTGGAGAATGTTTGATGAAGGCAGTGTAGGAAAGAGATTTTACCATATTGCAGGCTGCTGCTTTGAAATCACTCATGTTTCTTTCCCACCTCCAAATTGTCATTTTTCCAATTTTCCTTTTTGGAAGCTTTAGTATGCAAAGCTTTGACAACAATTTCGGAAAATGAAATCACTACCCACTGTGTGTGACATTTACTTGAAGAGAATTCATCTGCCTCGGAATTGGCAGTTGCTGAGACGGGTGAAACTATGAAATGTGTTTGATCGGTTCATTGTTTAAAGGAAGGAAATCCTTCAAGGTGGTCATTTAATTGCAGGCTGTGAAAAGTCTTTATCTGATTATATGACTGTGAATGGATTTTTTCTCTCCAGTTTGATTTTAGCAGTTTTAGGTAGCGATTGGAATTCTCTACACTCGGCTGGTGCTGTATCTAACCTCCCTCTTTCTCTTCTTCCTCATCTTACTTTGGGTTGCTACTTCCTTTTTATTTTTCTATACCAAGTGGAATAGTTTCAATTGTAAATGGCAGAAAATTCAGCGTAATCAGGGTTAAGCAACAAAGGGGTATCAGCTGGCTGCCTGGCTAAGGGGAAGGGCCCCCGTCCCTTGTATGGTTACATTACACTTTACATTTAGGCTGTGGTATAAGAAAAAGTAAACATTTGGTTTTTGTCCCAGGTTCCTGGCACAGAGGTTCTAAAACCCTTGGCAGTCCCCTGAGTGACGAGAGTGTCTTTCATATGCTAATGAGGTGACTCCTAGGGGTAGGGGGACTAGATAGCTTCAGGTTGCCCACTGCTTACCCCACCAAATTATGATTAGAGGAATGGAACTTTTACCCCTTTCCAGACCTCCAGTGATGAGAGGGATTCATGATTTAATCAATCATGCCTACATTATGGAACCTCCATGAAAACTCCCTAAACAGTAGGGTTTGGAGAGCTTCCGGCCTGGTTTACACATAAGGAGGTGGGGAGGTGGCATGCTGGAAGAGGGTGGAAACTGTGTGTGTGTCCCTGTCGCCTCCTCTGCGCCTGTCTTCATTTGGCTGTTCTTGAGTTGTATTCTTTTTATTTATTTATTTATTTATTTTCTTGAGACAGAGCCTCAAGCTGTCGCCCTGGGTAGAGGGCCGTGGTGTCATAGCTCACAGCAACCTCCAACTCCTGGGCTTAAGTGATTCTCTTGCCTCAGCCTCCCAAGTAGCTGAGACTACAGGCACCCACCACAACGCCCGGCTAGTTTGGGGATTGTAGTTGTTATTGTTTGGCAGGCTTGGGATGGATTTGAACCCACTAGCTCTGGATTCGAACCCACTAGCCCTGGATTCGAACCCACTAGCTCTGGATTCGAGGTGTATGTGGCTGGTGCTTTAGTCGCTTGAGCTACAGGTGGCAAGCCTCTTGAGTTGTATTCTTTATGGCACACCTTTGTGTATGTGCAAATAAACATGAGTCAAAGTGTTTTCCTGAGTTATTGAATGGGGGATGCTTATGTGGGAACCCCCAACAATTAGGAATGTTCCTAGGTCAGCAGTTCTCAACCTGTGGGTCGTGACCCTTTTGGACTGTATTAAAGGTCTGTGGCATTAGGAAGGTTCAGCACCACTATCCTAGGTGATCTCTTCAAACATGGCCATGTTTTCAAGGGCTACATTGAATCCAGGTATTGAAATACATATTAAGTTTAACAGAGTCCACCTTCTTCAAGTAATTCTGGATTTCACGTTCACTTTTCACTTTTATTTTTCAAAGGACTTTAAGACGGTACAGGGTGGCCAGAAAAGTTGGTGGGCAATTTTTTTTTTTTTTGTAGAGACAGAGTCTCACCTTATGGCCCTCGGTAGAGTGCCGTGGCCTCACACAGCTCACAGCAACCTCCAGCTCCTGGGCTTAAGCGATTCTCTTGCCTCAGCCTCCCGAGTAGCTGAGACCACAGGCACCCGCCACAATGCCCAGCTATTTTTTGGTTGCAGTTTGGCTGGGGCCGGGCTTGAACCCGTCACCCTCAGTATATGGGGCCGGCACCTTACCGACTGAGCCACAGGCACCACCCTGGTGGGCAATTTTAAATAGTTGCACACGAACTTTTTGGACACCCTGTGTTTGCAAAAAGTTTCACCATCAGTGTAATTAATCATTTTCCTAGACCATTGACTCTCTAACGCTTCCCCTGTAAAAATATCGATTAATTTATATTTTATTTGGCCATCTGAGTTGTCTGCGAGACACACATGTAGGAGATAGTTTGAGATTTGGAATCCGAAGAACCCCAGGCATGCTATTTTCGGGCTGTGTAATGTTGGGCAAGCCAGGTAAGTGTTTGTAGACAAGTCAGACAGAAGTGGAGGTAACCTGGGTACGTCTGGTGTTTGAATGAGGGCAGCTGTGTGGGACCCGGCCCTTCAACCTGTGGCTGCTGAAAATTCCACGCCTGACTTCACTCATGTGAAAGGTTGCAGTCCAAACTTTGTTTCATGCACAAAATTATTAAAATATTATATAAAAGTATCTTCAAGCTATGTGGATAAGGTGTAGGTGAAACATTAATGAATTTCTTTTTCTTTTTTTTTTTTTTAGAGACAGTGTCTGACTGTCGCCCTCAGTACAGTACTGTGGCATCACAGCTCACAGCAACCTCCAGCTCTTGGGCTTAGGTGATTCTCTTGCCTCAGCCTCCCAAGTAGCTAGGACTACAGGCGCCCGCCATGATGCCTGGCTACATTTTTGTTGCAGTTTGGCCGGGGCCAGGTTTGAACCTGCCACCCTCAGTATATGACCAGCATCCTACTCACTGAGCCACAGGTGCCACCCAGCAACATAAATGAATTTCTTTTTCTTTCTTTCTTTCTTTTTTTTTTTTTTTTTCAGAGTCTCACTTCATTGCCCCTAGTAGAATGCTGTGGCATTACAGCTCACAGCAACCTCAAACTCTTGGGCTCAAATGATCCTCTTGTTTCATCCTCCCAAATAGCTGGGACTATGGGTGCTCAACACAACGCCCAGCTAGTTTTTAGAAACCAGGTCTTGTTCTGGCTCACACAGGTCTTGAACTTGTGAGCCCAGGCAATCCACTTGCCTTGGCCTCCCGGAGTGCTAGGATTATAGATGTGATCCTATAATGCCATGCCCGGCCAAATTTCGTATTTGGATTTGGGTCCCATCTCCAAGATATCTCATTACATATATGCAAATATTCCAAAATCCAGCTGACTCTGAAATCTGGTCTCAAGCATTTCAGATAAGAGATACTCAACTTGTATACCTTATAGATAGGTATCCCTTGTATACTTTTCCTTAGAATCAATATTCTTCTTCCTATGTTCCTTGTTTTTGAAACATTAGAGAATGTTTATATATATATATATATTTTTTTTTTTTTTTTTTGAGACAGAGTCTCAACTATGTCACCCTTGGTATAGAGTGCCATGGCATCACAGCTCACACCAACCTCAAACTCTTGGGCTGAAGCAATTCTCTTGCCTCAGCCTCCAAAGTAGCTGGACAATAGGTGCCTGCCACAATGCCTGGCTATTTTTTGTTGCCGTTGTCGTTGTTTAGCTGGCCCGGGCCGGGTTTGAACCCACCACCTTTGGTGTATGTGGCTGGTGCCATAACCACTGTGCTACAGCACCGAGCCGAGAATGTTCATGTTTTATCTGTATTTAATACAAAGCTATGAAATTATGGTACTTGAGATGTTACAGTGTAAAGGTGGTCTCAGATTTTTCAGGCTTGAATATCTTTTCTTTTTAAAGAAAAAAAAATTGATGTAGAAAATACAGTTTTGTCTTAGATTCCCATGTCCATAGTATGGAGAGTCTCAGGAAAGTAAAATTTATGCCCATATTGAAGAGCGTGGATTGGTCCCATGTTCTCTAGAATCTATGGTCCAGGATACCCATCGCCAACAATCAGCAAGAATTTTGTACTGATATTTGCTCATAATATGAAAGGCATGTATTTTTTTTTGAGGTACTATGGAAATAATTTCCCTTTTCCTCATGAAAATCATCTCCTTTTTTTCAGTGTCTTTTACTCTTCCCACCTTCTGGCCCAGGCTTTCCTTGACAAACTGTGTCATTTCCTTCTGTCTTTGGTCACCTGGTTGACCTAGTTCAGGGACCCATCAGCTGGACTATTGAAATCCAGACTGGATCTCCCCGCTGCGGTACCTTCTCAGAGCTGCTGCAAACGCTCTGTACCGCAGACCCGCCGCAAACGCTCTGTTCAGTCCTGCTGGGTGATTCTTAAATCCCTCTGCACATACTCAGTCTTTCTTTCTTTCTTTTTTTTTTTTAATTTTGCTTTCAATTGTCTTAGTTTGAAGTTTTTTTTTTTTTTATAATTTTTTTCTTTCTTTATTATTTTTTTATTGAGACAGAGTCTCACTTTGTGGCCCTTGGTAGAGTGCTGTGGCGTCACAGCTCACAGCAACCTCCAACTCTTGGGCTAAAGCAATTCTCTTGCCTCAGCCTCCCAAATAGCTGGGATTACAGGCGCAGCCTGCCACAACACCCGGCTTTTTTTTTGTAGAGACTGGGGTCTCACCCTGGCTCAGGTTGGTCTCGAACCTCTGAGCTCAGGGCAGTCCACCCGCTTCAGCCTCCGACAGTGCTTGGATTACAGGTGTGAGCCACCATGCCTGGCCATATTCAGTCTTTCCTTGCCATCTTCTTTTCCCACAAAATCTTTTACCTACCAGTGCTGCTGTCAGTGTTAAATATGCAGAAACATGGCGTCCTGGTAAACATTACCTATGCTGTTCCCTTTAGAATTGTTGCACACTGTTGTATGTGGACCTAAACCAGCGTTTTCGAAGTCTAGCTTAGGTCCTACCTCTTCCTAGAAATTTTTCCAGAGTCTTCTGAGTTCTCCTTTGTCTTCTTTGAATTAACATTATAGAATTTATAATGTTAATTATAACCCCTTATTGGGTTGTGTCTTCCCAGAGATAAGGATGAGATCTCGTCACCTGTTACTCCATGCACCTCACCTTTACTGATACTGAGTTGACATTTGTTGAATGGAATTCATTTTTTAATAACTTTTATAAAATAAAACGTTTTATAATAAGTGTGTATATATATATGTATGTATGTATGGGTGTAGAAGGAGAGAGAGAGAGAAAGAGGGAGAAAGAAGGCGTCTGGCTGAGCCCAAGCATGCTTCCTTTCTGCAAGGTACAATATAGTACCTGGTAAAGACAAAAAGAAAGCTCACAAAAATCCCAACTTTGTCCTATAGGACAATTGACCTGATTTTGTCAATGAATAAATGGTTAAAAAAAAAGAGGCCAAAGAGAGCTGGATGAATAGGACACCTAGAGATTAAAGGAGATTTTAAGAGCTGTATTATCCATTTCCTATGTGTAGACTTCATGTGGATTCTGATTAAACGAACCTTGACACCCGGAAAGGATGTGATGCCAGGGATTTACTTCAAAACAACCTGGAGGGGAGGCAGGGGGAGTCGTTGGGTATGCAGAGAAAACCAGATTTGCTGTGAGTTGATAATTATTGAAGCTAGATGATGGGTGGAGGGGGTTCATTCATTCTTTCTACTTTTATGTGTGTTTTAAAGTTTGTATAATAAAAGGTAAAATATAAAATCAGGGATTGGACCTGGGTCATGTTTCTGAAAAATTGAAAGAACTTTAAACTGGTATCTGGGAGGTTCAGACTGTAGCCCTGGCTCTCTCTAATGACCTGTGTGCCTCAGAGCCCCTTATTCAACATTTCTGGGCCTCACTAAGGCTCCTGAGTAAATAAGGAGTTGCCTGGGTGGGGTCCTCATTGTCGGTGGTTCCCTGGTGTGCTGTACTTTTGAGAGAGACTGTGGGCCTGGCCTGGGGAGAAAGAGTCTAGCACCAAGGAGCCGTGTGTCTGGAGGTCATGGTTTTACTCCAGCTGTTTATTTGCCAGCTCGTTGGTGACTTCCAATTTGTCACCTTGTCTTCCCCAGGGAAGCTTGCAGCACTCCATAATTCAGATCATCAGTTAGAATTTGAGTCCAAAGCAAAGAAACTTGGCTTCGTGATTAACTGGGAAGTCTCATGGCCACAGTCAATCCTGCATGCGTAGTGATTAAGAGGTCAGAATTCAGATCCCAGCCTAACCACAAGCTGTGTCCCTTGGACGATGACTTATTACCTCCTTCCTTCATGGGGCTGTGTGAGGATTAAGTGAAATAGTACATGTGAAGTGCTTTAAACTGTGGCACACAGTAATAGCACAATAAAAGGTGGGAGCTATTTCCTCCGGCTCTCTGGTTTTGTGTGTGTTCAGGATTCCCAATTCTGGGGAAGACTGTTGAGGTGGCAGCACATTTGTCATCCTTGGTTTCTTCATTCCTTCTTCCCTTTCGGTGCCTACGCTGGTTGGAGGATTGGTGCAGTGTGACAGGGACACCAGGGCGACCCGGGAAGGGAGTGAGTCATGAGAACGTCTCCTCTTAGAGGTTGTCCTCCCCCCAGCACCTTCTCCAGGATGCTGCCAGGCTGAGTCACTGTGGGATTTGTCCCAGGTGTCTGACCCAGGGTATTTCTGCGGGAGTCACATCCTGAACCCGGGCCCCTAATTGCTGGGTATTTCTGCTGCGACATTTAGTTCCCTGACGTCTCCTTTGGTGCCCTACTTGCTAACCAGAGTGTGTTCTGGAGAGAAACATTTTCTCTGTCTGATCTAATATTTCAAAAAGCATCCCCTCTGTTGGGAAGGAATGTCTGGTGATGCTCTAGCATTTGCAAGAAGGGGAAATGGGAGTGCGCATAGCGTTCCTCCTGACTAATCACTTCATAAGCAGCTGGGCTTCTGTCATTTCCTCTTTGAGGCTCGGTGATCTCAGGCCCTTGTCCTCCCTGTTGGGGCCAGAGGCCAGGCCGGCAGCACCTGGGAAGCCCCTACCCGCTCCTTACACCCGGCTTGTCCCAGGCCCTGGCTCATCACATTACTGTTGTGTGAATCACCTCCCTGGCCTTGCTTGACATCCTTGAAAATTTCCCAGTAACACTGTTTCTCCAGGACCCACAAAGCGGCATCCTGTGATTCCCCACCCACCTTTTTCTTTTTTTTTCTTTGCCCTTAAGCCTATTGCTTCCCTTCTAAATGTTGTTTCTGGATTGCTTTCATTTTCTTTGGATGCTTCTGTTTATTTTCTGTTCATTAAGCTAAAAATAGTTTTACAAGCCTCTCTTATTTATTCCAGGGATGAAACTCCAATTTATAGATCATCCACATCCGTTTGCTTTTTCTGCAGCTTTAAGGCACTTTATGGTTCATGACAATTTTCCTACTAAGAAAAGTAACATCTCTATCAGACTTGGCAGATTACATAGTGATATTCTAGACAAGATAACATACTAGTTTAAGAGTTGAAAAGGTGAGATGTAATCCTGGGTTTGAATTTCCATTCACTAACTGTGGGTCTTTGGACAAGTTATTTTTATGTTTTTCCACTTCAGTTTTCTCACCCATAAAACAGGAATGACGGGGCCCCTCTCTGTGAGGCTGTCACCTTGGCACCCATTAGGCTGGGGACATCTTCCCTGATGGGACTGTGGATGTTGTCGTCTTATTTGTGCTTCAAAGTAAAGCAGCTCTTTTGGGGTCGATTGGGCCCCTCTCTCCACTTTAACTGACTTTGTACTCATTCATTTGTTCCTTTCTCTTCCTTTTGCCTATTAGAGGGGAGAGGGTTGATTTAAGGCTAGTATATTTCTGTTGTGCAGATGTAGCATTAAGGCCTGGTGAGTTTGAGACTTATCCCAAAAGGAGGAAGAAGAGGAGGAGGCGGCAAGGATCCTGGTTCAGCACAGCCTGGGAAGACCTGAGGATGGGGTGGGGTGTGTGTGAAGTTCCCCCTCTAGTCCAGTTTCATTGTCCTTGACGTGGAGCTGTCTCCAAGGTTCTTGAGCCCAGGTATAGACCCGAGGTGGTGTGGGGTCTCCAGGTATAGACCAGAGGTGGCGTGGGGTCTCCAGGTGTAGACCCGAGGCGGCGTGGGGTCTCCAGGTGTAGACCCGAGGCGGCGTGGGGTCTCCAGGTATAGATCAGAGGCAGTGTGGGGTCTCCAGGTGTAGACCAGAGGTGGCGTGGGGTCTCCAGGTATAGATCAGAGGCAGTGTGGGGTCTCCAGGTATAGACCAGAGGTGGCGTGGGGTCTCCAGGTATAGATCAGAGGCAGTGTGGGGTCTCCAGGTATAGACCAGAGGTGGCGTGGGGTCTCCAGGTGTAGACTCGAGGCGGCGTGGGGTCTCCAGGTATAGATCAGAGGCAGTGTGGGGTCTCCAGGTATAGACCAGAGGTGGCGTGGGGTCTCCAGGTGTAGACTCGAGGCGGCGTGGGGTCTCCAGGTATAGATCAGAGGCAGTGTGGGGTCTCCAGGTATAGACCAGAGGTGGCGTGGGGTCTCCAGGTATAGATCAGAGGCAGTGTGGGGTCTCCAGGTATAGACCCGAGGTGGCGTGGGGTCTCCAGGTATAGATCAGAGGCAGTGTGGGGGTCTCCAGGTATAGCAGAGGCGGCGTGGGGTCTCCAGGTGTAGACCAGAGGCGGCATGGGGTCTCCAGGTGTAGACCAGAGGTGGCGTGGGGTCTCCAGGTATAGACCAGAGGTGGCGTGGGGTCTCCAGGTATAGACCAGAGGCGGCATGGGGTCTCCAGGTATAGAGCAGAGGCAGCGTGGGGTCTCCAGGTGTAGACCCGAGGCGGTGTGGGGTCTCCAGATATAGACCTGAGGTGGCGTGGGGTCTCCAGGTGTAGACCCGAGGCGGTGTGGGGTCTCCAGGTATAGACCAGAGGCGGCGTGGGGTCTCCAGGTGTAGACCAGAGGCGGCATGGGGTCTCCGGGTGTAGACCAGAGGCGGCGTGGGGTCTCCGGGTGTAGACCCAAGGCGGTGTGGGGTCTCCAGGTATAGACCCGAGGCAGTGTGGGATTTCACTCCTCTAGGAACCTCTCTTCTCAGTGTCCCTACCTGTGCCATAGATGACCTTGAGGATGCCATGTATAAGGATGCCCCACCAATGTTAGTTCCTTTTCTAGTTTAAAAGGTATTCTGGTTTGTGCCATAGAAAACTCCTGTTAATTTCAGGCAGCTGCAGACAGGTTATAGAGGCATTTTTGTGGATATCAATACACTTTAAACACCCCTGAACTTTCCCTACCCCTGGGAAGGCTTGTCTTGCAGAGTTGAAACTTGCTTTCAGCCAGGGTTTCTCACCTCTGGTAGGCATTGGAGTGACACTGCTTTGTCCAAATAACACATCTGGGCTCCAGACCTGCTGCCCAGACATGCACCTTTCTGTTCCTGATGCCATTCTAGCTTACAGCCACTGCTTTCAACAGATCAGGATGACTAATCTTAGTGTGTCTAAAATGTGATTCAACTGATAGAACTTCAGTTTCGGCACAGCCCCTTTGGGATATAGGAGTCCTTTTCTGAGGAGCGGGTACACTCTTGTCATCAGTGACAGTGGATGGCTTGTTTTCACAGTAATAATAATAGCCAGGTTGGGTACTTTCCCATATATTAACTCATTTAGGACTCATAGCAGCCCTCCAAGGTAGGCTTAGGTGATATGATTATGTCCCTCCTACTTGATGGTCCAAGGTCACACAGCTGGGCTGGGATGTGGCCAGGCTTCGCACTCACGCGGCCTGAGTGCAGAGTCCATGCCCTCACCCCTGTTGATCTCTGCCTCTTTAATTTCATGTCGGATTACCTTGAAAATGGGATTTGGAGTCTGTAGCTCTTATGTAAGGACCATGCAAATTTGGTAAGAGCTGGCAGCTTCTTTCTCCACTGACTCTCTGCTGTTTTGGTATATCCTGGCCCAATCCAGATTTCAGGAGGATTCCTCCAACCCAGGCACTGTGTGTCCTGATGGGTGGGTGGGGAGAATGAAGCAGATTTACAGTCCCACCTCTCACATCTGTTCCTTCCTCTCTTCTCACCTGTGGATAAAGTATTTGGGATTAGCCTCCTCCAGGGGTGAGAATTTGGGAGGTGATTTCTTTGACTTCTTCTCTTATAACTCAATGGTAGACTAAGAGTTCTTTGCTCCCAAGGGCCTGTCCGTTTGAACAAGCCTAGTGGTAGATGGTCTTTGGAGGAGCGTTTTCATGGGGAAGCTCTTTGCAGCCTGAACAGAATATAAAATGGTCTGGGGAAGATTTGCTTTAGACTGACATGCCCAAACCGGGAAATTGTGGCACCTTCAGGGAAATGCAGCAGGTGTGCAAAACAATAAAAATGACCCCTTGCTAGGGCCACGCACTGTACTGAGTGCTTCCTCACGCTTTATCCCCAATCCCTACACAATCTGGGAAGTGGCTATTATGTTCCCTGTGGTACAGAGGAGGAAACTGACTCAGGAAGTTAAATGAGGAGTCCCAAGGTCACGCAGATACTCAAGCATGCACTCAGGATTTGAACCCATTTTTCTCAGGCTCTTAAGTCCATGAACTTTCTGTAATAGTGCTCAGTCTTCTATAAAAGAAAATGGGTGTATACTCAGCTTCACAGGGGATAGAAATTTGAAAATAAATGTTTTTTTCCCCCTAATGGACCATGAGCATTTTCTTTGGAATAAAATAAATAATATGTAATACTGTGAATGGTGGAAATGAAAGAAGAGGGATGGATGGATGGATGGATGGATGGATGGATGGATGAAGGTGGACTTGTGATTGATAAATAGAAAACATGGAGAGTCCTCTTCCCCCAGTGTCCTTAGGAGCGCTCAACTTCTTTTGAAGAAGTCTACTGGGGATTTTTTCCCCCTTTTATGTTAAAAATAACATATTACAGTATCTGGACCATGAAGTAGCAATTGTATTTTTAGCTGCATTTATCTTCTGACTTTTTTATACTTGATTTTGTACACCTCTTATTTCCCCCCCTTTTTCCTTTTCCCTTACCTATCTTTTCTAGGTAGGGATATTTGCTTGCAAATATTGATTAGTGGATAAGGTAATTTTGCAGACTTTAGATTTTTCTTTAAGTCTGAAAACAATAAAGCCATATCCATCAATTTATGAACTACTTAAATACATGAACAAATGTTGTTGTTATAATACTTATGGTTTCATTTCCAACCCAACCATTATAGATGCCCTGAGGAAACAAACACGGGGGGAAGTAAGATGTGATTGTATTAATGATGATTTCTCTCCTGTTGTTTAATAGATTTCCTAGCTAGAGCTGGAGTTGCTTCTTAATTAAACAAATATTTCTTGAGGGCCTGGAATCTGCCAAACTCCAGACAAGTCTGTGACTTTAGTTCACCTCTTTGTTGGGTGATAGATCCATTTCTGTGTTGAGTTGGTTTTAAAAATTCTTAACAGCACCTCTCAGCATAATTTATTAGGCTAGAGTTCGGGAATGTTCTATTCAAGCCACTTTCCTACATGTTTGAAGGCAACACCGTTCCTGATGGTGCAGTCTGTCTGGCTAGTGTGTGTTCTGGATTTTCTCTCTACTCCTCCTTTTTCCTCCTTCCTTTCTTGAAGATAGGAAAGAAATTGTAGAAAAATTTGTGTTTTATCTTTAGAAACATCACATAGGTTAGTGTCTCTCATCAAGTGGCCTTGAGACCATCAGCATTTTAGGTGACTGTGTTTGTTAAAGGTGCACTTCCTTGTCTCCCCCATGAGAATCTGAATTTGAGACTAGCTGGATTAGAGTTACCTGTGGTTTGTCTCTTTGAATCAGAAGTTAATCTCATTTTGACTGAGGTAATGTACTTAAAAAACAAAACAAAAAACAGCCCTCCCAAGTAAGAATCCTGAAATTAGGTTTCAAGAATTTCAGAAACTTTCATTAGATTTCAAACAAGAGTTTGCATTTCATATACTGTGGATAGCCTCAAATATTATCAGCAGAATATCATTTTACTTAAAAAAGAAGTTGAATGATGGCCAAACTCATTAATTTTAAATTCATTTTTAAATTGTTCATACTACTTAATGATTTAAAATGAGTGAAATGAATCAGAATTGGGTGACTAGACTGGGGAGAACTGGTGGTCTCTGCCAGTCTGCTCAGTGACTCTAGGCCCCGGGATGCTCCTCTGTTGTTTTCACAGTAGTAATAAAGGCCAGGTTGGGTACTTTCCCATACATTAACTCATTCAGTTCTCATAGCAGCCCTCCAAGGTAGGCTTAGGTGATATGATTATGTCCCTCCTACATGATGGTCCAAGGTCACACAGCTGGGCTGGGATGTGGCCAGGCTTCGCACTCACGCAGCCCGAGTGCAGAGTCCATGCCCATCTGGATTGGGCCAGGATGTACAAAAACAACACAGGGTCGGTGGAGAAAGAAGCTGCCAGTTCTTAGCAAATTTCCATGGTCCTTACATAAGAGCTGCAGACTCGAAATCCCATTTTCAAGGTAATCCTACCTATTTTAGGGAAAGATGTGGACATGGCCACATCCTCCCTTCTTATTCCGATTGAGTTGGACCCTGAGAGAAGAGAAATACAAGATGCTGACTCACGGACAAGTATGTTGGAGAGAAAAAGTTTTATCTTGGTAGCAGGACTTTTAAAAAGAAGTCTATGGAGCACTACAGCCCATAAAAAATAAAAATAAATAATGGGTAGTTTTCTTGTATTTATTCAGAAAAATGATGCTTTGCTTCCCTAAATTCCCAGTTTTTGAAACCTGACCAGGATTGAATTTCCTAAAGACAAGGTCTGTCCTACCCCTGGTTTGACACACACCGTTGCCAGGTACATTTGTGTTATTTTGTAATAACTTAAGTAGAAGTGGGTGATGGCAGTCATTTTACATATTAGAAACCTGTCTCTTTTGGAGGAAAGACACAAAGCATGCTCCCTCTAACAATGAATCTGTAATGCCATGATTGGAACAGCTGGAGGACTGGGGAGAAATTGGAGTTGGCAGATGATTTCTTTTCTTTTTTTTTTTTTTTCATAGAGACAGAGTCTCACCGTACCGCCCTTGAGTAGAGTGCCGTGGCGTCACACAGCTCACAGCAACCTCCAACTCCTGGGCTTAGGAGATTCTCTTGCCTCAGCCTCCTGAGTAGCTGGGACTACAGGTGCCGCCACAATGCCTGGCTATTTTTTTGTTGCAGTTTGGCCGGGGCTGGGTTTGAACCCTCCACCCTCGGCATATGGGGCCGGCACCCTGCTCACTGAGCCACAGGCGCCGCCCGGCAGATGATTTCTTATTTGCACTATCATGTTCTATATTTCTTTATTCTATTCGTTTATGGAGAGAATGATGAATGTATCAAAGGTGGCAAAGTATATATACACCATTGTTTCTTAAATCTCAGAAGTTATTCCTTTAAATAAGAAGGCCCATAAATTACTAACATCCCCGGTAATAACTGTTTTTATCGTGAAGTAGCTTCAGTATGCCTGAACATAAAACGAGGCATGAACTCCTTATTCTTCCAGCTCTTACTTAACCATAAAACAATGACAAATTTATAGAACAAATTCAAACAAAACTATAAGACCAATAAAATTCAAATTAGTATTAATTTATCCTGATGGGTAATTTTGACTAAAGTTAAAACCTCGCCTTGAAAATATGATGTTTCTGACAGCCAGTGGGCCAGTTCTTCTGAGATCCTTGTGAAACTCGGACCTTCTTTTGCGTCCCTGTCTTGTGAGCTTCATCCATGTAAAGTGCCCTCTTTCAGCAGGAATGCAGGATTTAGGTTTTAATTCTGCTACATTTATTTTTATTTGGCCTTAATGATTAAAGTTGTACTAGTAGGTGCCAAGCTCAGAACCATGAATGCAGACCCACGTTTGGTTAAGCTAGATGTTAGGACTTCATGCTGAAGGTTGTAGGGTAGTGGAGGAAAAGAGAGGGGTCATTGGTGCCCCTAATTTGGGGTTGCAGACTTGGGTGAGAGTGAATGGTGCCATTTAGCAACATGCGGAACAATGGAGGAAAAGTAGGTTTTAGGGGAAGATGATTAGTTCGAGACTGATACTGCTTATGTTCCCAGGATGATGCTAGACTCCAAAGCTGTTCACTTCAATTAGGTCAACCACCCATCAAAGGGTAAGGTACAACTGAAGCCAGGGGCTTTCTGTATAAGTAAATACAAAAGATAGGTTGCCTCAAGAGCAAATGCTATAGGTTAAACATCCCTAACCTGAAAATCCAAAGTTCAAAATGCTCTAAAATTCAAAACTTTTTGAGCTCTGACACATACTCAAAGGAAAAAATGATCATTGGAGGTTTTAGATTTCAGATTTTCAGGTTAGGAATGGTCGACCAGTGCGCATTCTGCAAATATACCAAAATTGGAACAAAATTTGAAATCTAAAACATCTCTGGTCCCAAGCATTTGGATAAGGAAGGCTCAACCTATAGTATCACCACTATGGTTGGACACTGAGCCTTGGTCGATGTTGAGGTGGAAGAGCCTGCGTTTCCCTGGGACCTGTAATAGGAGCGGATGTAACTCTAGGTAGATAGTCCCCTTTGGCTTCTGCTGGAAGGAAATGCAAACAAATCCATTGTGGAGGAAGGTATCCCCACTTTAGTTCTTAGAATTGTCCTACGATCAACCAAATAGAACTTCAGAATCAAAGATCTCTCTAGTCCTACCAGAAAACAAGCCACCAGGAGTGAGAGTCAGCAGAAACAAGTAAAAAAATAATAGGACCCTTAGGACTTAAATATTAGGATTACCTCATACAAAATATAAAATAAACTATGTTTGAAATGTTTTATATAAAATATATAACCACAAGTAAGTGCAAATAGCATGACATTAAAATTGACCAGGTAGATTTGGAAAATAAAACCTAAGGAAAATGTTAGAACTGTCAAAATAAAATCTAAATAAATTAGATTAGAAGTAGCTAAAGAGGGAATTAATAAACTAGAAAAAAAGTTTGAAGAAATAACCAGAAGTAGCATAAAGAAGAAAAACACGGAAAGGTAGTTGAAGGATATAAAGGCTGCAATGAGATCTGTTCAGAGTTCCAGAAAAATAATAAAAATAAATGAAAGTAAGTAGTATTTGAAGATCTAGAATATGGATAATTTCTACAGGGCGTTTATGAATGACGTAAATGACCAGTGTTCCTTAAATCCAAGTAGTTTATGGGGATAAAGGAGCCACAACGTATACCCGTAAGGGTAAATGCAGTTTAATATACTAAAATAAAAAAAAAAGATGATCTTAAGAACATTCAGAAAGAAAAGACAGATTGTTAAAAAGGAATGATAGATAGCTGACTTCTCAACAGCAACAGTGGAAGCTAGAAGTAAGTGAAATTATCTTCAAAATGCTGAAAGAAAATAGTGTTGACTATATGACACCAAAACTGTTATTCAAGAAAAAAGCAAAATATGCTTTTCTGAAACACTGAACCTGATTTTGCCACAGCAGACCTTTACTAAGAAACTTTTAAAGGCTATACTTCAGGAGGAAACTTTTTTTTTTTTCAGTTTTTTTTTTTTTTTAATTTTGACAGAAGAATTTATTATAGAGTACAGTCATCAGGAAAATACAAATCAATACCATCTCACTACCATTAAAGGAAGAAACTTTTTAAAGGCTATACTTCAGGAAGATTGTAGGGCGAAGGGCTGAGTGGCAAAAGGGATGATGAACGAAGAAATTGGTAAGCATGTAGCATAAATCTTATCAGTTAAAATTAAAGTTAGAAATTCAGTTCTGGGGCGACGCCTGTGGCTCAGTCGGTAAGGCGCCGGCCCCATATACCGAGGGTGATGGGTTCAAACCCAGCCCCGGCCAAACTGCAACCAAAAAATAGCCGGGCGTTGTGGTGGGTGCCTGTAGTCCCAGCTGCTCAGGAGGCTGAGGCAAGAGAATCGCTTAAGCCCAGGAGTTGGAGGTTGCTGTGAGCTGTGTGAGGCCACGGCACTCTACCGAGGGCCATAGAGTGAGACTCTGTCTCTACAAAAAAAAAAAAAAAAAAGAAATTCAGTTCTGAAGTCTTACAAGCCACATTTCAAGGTACACATGACTAGTAACTACTGTAGCAGGCAGCACAGATACGGACCTGAGCCTGGCGGTGTGGTTGACGTCACTCGGAAGGTTTGGGTCAAGTGCTAGGAGGGTGATATTTAACTGTTTAATGTTCTAGTGGTCAGGTAGAAAGGAACCCAAAAAGCAGCTCAGGAGTTTTCCGAGAGCTAGGGGAGAACCAGAAGGAACTGAGGCAACCTGAGACTCAAAGGGTGAGGAGATAAGATGTTGCAGAGACTGTCATGATCAGGACTGTGTATTATTGAATCAGATTGCTACACGTGATGGGAGAAGCAGTGAAAACCTTAGAGCCTTCTAGCATCTGGGAAGGCTTCATGGAGGAGGTAATATTTGGGCTGGGTTTTGAAGGATGAATAATTGGCACATCCGAATAGTAGGACGGGGTAGTCAAGACAGAAGGAGTAACCCTAACAAAAGCATGAAGTTAGGAAAAGGGGTTGATGCCTCAGCCATAATTCCTAATGAGCGGGGTTCTACTGTGTCCAGCCTCAGTAAAGATCTAATGTTGATGGAGCATTTTTCTCCCCTGAGGTCAGAAGTCGGAAGGCAATTAAAATTACTGCAGAGCTGACCAAAGACTTCCCCTATGCTCGAAGTAGACCACGCTTAACATATGATTTTCACATCATAAATTACGCAATGTTATTACCGAAGTGTGGGGTTTAAGTTTGGAAAACTTTAATGCTGGGAGTATGTTATTAAGATGAGTGGTCATGTAAAATCATTAGAATAAAGTAGAAAAGAGATCGAGAGATCGTTAGCTTACTAAAGTTCATCAGATCATAGAAGCTAAGAGAGTGTGATGCAGAGCAGATCTGGGTAAGAGCCCTAGACCCTTGGTTCTGTGTACCAGGCATCAGGTCATTTGACCTTTTTGTACCTCAAGTTTCCCTATTTAAAAACAGACATAGTAATGGCTCCCACCTCAAGATGGATATGAGGATTAAGGACAAGCACTTAGCAGAAACAGTTGTCCATTATTATAATAAAGATATTCCAGTGCTTATTTCCAGTAAATAAATACAGTAAATCAGTGGTTCTCAGCCATGGCTGTGCGTCATTTGCCAACATTTTAAAAAAAAAAATACCCGATTCCCAGACATGCTACACAAGACCTGCTATGTCAGAGTATTTGGGCTTTGTATTTTAGGTAGGAACCCCAGGTTTGGGAACCCTTGCTCTGGAGTTGAGTAACATCTTGGTCACTTTTACCTGGCTATTTGCTTTGTCCTTGCTATGCGGTGTTTCTAACCTTGGGGCTTAGATAGTTGTTGGGTATGTGGGTCTTCAGGTTATTAGCCCTAGAGATTAGTGTGTGGGTCTTCACTCCTGTACCTGCCTTTCTCTTTTCCCTTCTTTCCCCTCCCTTTCCCCATCCTTTCCTCTCCAGCCCGTATTGAATTTTGTATAGCAGGATCGACTAGTTCTATCTTCAGGGCTTTTTTTTTTTTTAATTAAATAAAGCAGTTTTTTTAAAAAAGAAACTTTGCTAAGGTAGACTTTTGACATGTTAAAATTGAACTTGAGTTTAGTTTCTAAAATAAATAATTCAACCTTTTTTAACCTTTAAAAAAAATGACTGCAGGAAATGCTTCTAAACCAGAAGGGATTCCAGCACGTGTTCCTGTTCCTGGAGGAGAAGGAGCTCTGGGGTGTGTTCGCTCCAGGCCGGTACACACACTGTCATCCCTCAGCCCTAGGAGTGCCTTTCATACAGTGGTGGTTATTGGGTATATTGTAAGATGTGGTCTAGAGATGAAAATAAGAAGTAACATATTTACTGGGTACAGATCAAGATCAATTAGAATATTCCTTTTAATGTTTGTGTGTGGATACTTTGGTTAAAAAAAAAAGAGTACATCGCAGCGGAAGCCACATTTTGTAGGTGTATTTCACATTCCATATGGAGGAGGGATGACTGAAATGTCAGCCCCATTAAAGTGGAAACCTTGTTTAGTGCTACATCTCCACCACCTAGAATAGTACTTGGCACAAAGTCATCTCTCAATAAAAGTGTCCCGAATGAATGAGGTTAACCATTGACCAAAGTTAAAAATCCCACTTTCACTTTAAAAATGCCTGTTATTTGTCAGGTGTGTCCCATAGCCTAGTGTGCCTCCCCGCAGGCCACAGTGCTCCTTAACTCTGTCTGTAAGGAGCTAAGTCTGTCTTTTTGGAGGGTGGGGGGGAGAGAGAGTCTCAGTTTTGTTGCCCTGAGTAGAATGCTGTGGCGTCATAGCATACAGCAACCTCAAACTCTTGGGCTCAAGCAATTCTCTTGTCTCAGCCTCCTGAGTAGCCGGGACTACAGGCGCCCACCACAGCACTCTGCTATTTTTTAGAGACAGGGTCTTGCACTTGCTCAGACTGGTCTCGAACCCATGAGCTCAGGCGATCCACCTGCCTCTGCCTCCCAGAGTGCTGGGATTGCAGGCGTGAGCCAATGTGCCCAGCCTAAGGAGCTGAGTCTTATTATTCCTAGTTCTGGGTATTGTCTGGCTGCACCAGTAGCTTAGTAGTAAATATTTGTGGAATGAATACGTAGTACTTTATAGTTTCCATAATGATATCATATTTGATATCAAGGTTGGCAACCCCTTGAGATTGCCTGATAGTATCATCCTGGCTTTACAGATGATGGAATTTTATATATATTTTTTTTTTTTTTTGGCCGGGGCTGGGTTTGAACCCGCCACCTCCGGCATATGGGACCAGCGCCCTACCCCTTTGAGCCACAGGCGCTGCCAGATGATGGAATTTTAAAGAGGCTAAGATAGTCAGCTCAGAAAGCTTTGGGTCATAAATAGCAGAGCTGGGACCACAAACTCTAATAAATCTGTAAATTTCTGCATCCCTTGTTCCAGAACTGCCTTTAAAACATTGGGGAACATTAATTATCCCCCTGCTGGCTCTCATAGGAAACCCTCTTTACTTGAGAGTATGACAAGGAAAGTTATTATGTGAAGCTTTTTACGAATTGCTGTGTTGTCTTAGTCATCAGCCACAGACTTGTTGGGAGCCCATTTGAGTTATTCATAATCATTCTTTTTTTTTTTTTTTTGCAGTTTTCGGTAGGGGCTGGGTTTGAACCAGCCACCTCTGGCGTATGGGGCTGGTGCCCTACTCCTTTGAGCCACAGGTGCCGCCCTTCATAATCATTCTTTTTTGGTTATTTGTGATGGGTGCCTATGATAGATTCTTTCTGGAAAACTAAAAATTACGAAAAGAAGCAACTAGCCCTTATTCTTTGAGATAATTTATACACTCTGCAAACATTTTAAAATGTAAATTTCTCAATACTACAAATGTAAGTTTTTAAAATCAGACAGCACTATGAGAGACTTGTTCCCAAACATATTCAATATGATCTTTCTTGTCTGCTGCCCTGTCATTTTGAGATAGAAATTTCTGCAGTGTTGAATTGGCTTGGCTAATATTTTTGGAAGGAGAGAACTTCCTTGTGACATTAGAATAGACAAAAAAAAAAAAAAAAAGCAAGGCCAAACGTTTAAGATTCTCAAATAGGGGCAGAACCTAGGTGCTCATTTCACTCACGCCAAAGACCAGACAACACACAGGTTCCAGTTCCAAAAGGATTTCAGAATCTGTGACACTGATCTCATTCTAATTTCTGTTTAGTCTTCTGTTAAGAAAGATAGTTTGCGGGTGGCACCTGTGGCTCAAAGGAGTAGGGCGCTGGGCCCATATGCTGGAGGTGGCGAGTTCAAACCCAGCCCTGGCCAAAAACTGCAAAAAGAAAACAAAACAAACAAAAAAAGAAAGATAGTTTGCGACTTGAGCAAGATTTTATTCATTTTGTGGTTTGTAGGTCAGAGTTCATTTTATCAGAGGGCTACATTTAAACTATTTTTATCTTACAAATTGACTTTCAGAGTTACTCTGGACAATACTCAGCAAATCACAAAGCCATGATTTCATTGTGAAACATCAAAAAGAACCTAATTCCTTTTGCCCATTGTAGACATTAAGGTTAGAACTGAAGCCTGGAAGGGAATAAACAAACTGCGGCCATTGTCTCCCCTCCATGAACCGTCATGGGACTGTGGGTGGGGATTTCAGAGGAGCTTTGGGTGGGAAAAAAATCGTTTTCTTCGTCCAGTGCCTGGCTTCTGCATCGAGGCGGGACAGAGCCTTTGTGTTTGTTCAGGCCCTTCGCGAAGCTGGATGGCGTCACCCGTGGATGTGGCTTTTTGATTAGCAGCTTCACAGTTCATGCCTTTGTCGTTCAGTAGGGAAAGATGACAAGGAGTGAGCTCAGTAAAGGGCGTTTCTGTGTCTGTCATTGCCATCTGCCCTCCACTCTCCTTTTGCTTTCTAGGCTTTCACATGGCACGAGACTCCTGCGTTTCTGATGGGTATGGTGGGGACAGCCAGGGCAGGTGCCAGGAAAGAAGTGGAGGTGAGCATATTTCAGAGAAATAATTCTGAGAAGAGAAGAGGCCTGGTCATTCTCTAGGGCTGTATACAATGTAAGATAAGAAGCCTTAGGATGATTTTATTTTACTTCTTATCTGTTTTCTTAATTTTCAAAACCGCTAATGTCTTTCTCTTAAGACTTGGGTCGTTTTGGAAGTAAGAGGCCCAGACTTGATGCTGTAAGTGACCTGTTTCTAGCTCGGGTGTGCACAGATCTTTCCTCTCGCAGGTGGTTGGTGCAAGTGGCATTTTATCTTGTTGCAACTTTTTGTCCTGCTTGGAGTGAGCAGTGGGACTGTACTGTTAGCAGAAGGGCCAGTGGTAGGACCAGAAAGCTTTCGGTGTGATAGGCAGTTTCTGGTCAGCACACCTGCTGCCCGAGCACAGAGCAGCCATTGTTTTCTTTGATGGAACATACTCTGGGCACAGCCATGTCTGTTTTGATCTAGAGTTGAGTCTTCACTTTTTATTTCTGCATGTATTTTATGCTTGGTGGAATGTATGTCTTCCCTGTTCTTCTAGTTTTGCTGATAAGAATTTAGCGTGTGCATGTGATTCATACAAACTTTATTTCCAGGAGTGCATGCTGGGGGGTCTTTGTGTTGGAAAGAGCCTTAGGTTGAAGGGGAGGCAGGTGATATGGACTCTCATCGCTGCTTGGTGCCTGCATGGCTGTGGGAGAGACATGTTACCCATTCTCTGGGTGTGGGCTGTTTGGAGTGATGGTTGCCAAGGCCTCTAGTGTCAGGATCCCAGCATCATTGTTGGTGTTTTGGGGGGATGCTAGGAGTATCAGAAATGGAGTGTGGGAGGGGTCATGCACACCCTTGCTCCTGTGAAACCATTAAGTAACACCAGGAGGCGTTCTTTTAATTAAGTGACAGTTGTATGTGGTAGCCAATGATGGAAGATTGAATGCCACAGTTAAGGGAAGGAAGTAACTATGTTCTTTTGTCTGTGGTAAGTTTGCAGAATAAGAATTTATTTCTAGGAAACTGCTAGTGTTACTGGGCTCTCGGGGTCTGAACTTCTAAATTAAGAACTGCTGAGTTCAGATCAATAATGCTTCTTAACTTACTGGCTCTTTTTTTTTTTTTTTTTGTAGAGACAGAGTCTCACTTTATGGCCCTGGGTAGAGTGCCGTGGCCTCACACAGCTCACAGCAACCTCCAACTCCTGGGCTTAGGTGATTCTCTTGCCTCAGCCTCCCGAGCAGCTGGGACTACAGGCGCCCGCCACAACGCCCGGCTATTTTTTTGTTGCAGTTTGGCCCGGGCCGGGTTTGAACCCACCACCCTCGGTATCTGGGGCCGGCGCCTTACCGACTGAGCCACAGGCGCCACCCAACTTACTGGCTCTTTTATTCAGATAAGAGGCAAACCACAGATCAGGCTACGATAGCATAGACGGCTCGTGTCTGATTTGTATTTTTACACGTATATTCTTAAACAAACACTTTATTTTTAAATATTGTAACTCTACAAGTAATACATGGTAATTGTAGAAAATCTGGAAAATACCAAAGAGTAGATAACAAATAGTTTCTAATTCTATAACCTAGAAATGCTGCTGTTCACACATGAGTGTCGTCAGATTATACACACTCAAGTTTGTAGAACAAAATTCGGATCATACCATCTGCGTGTTACTTGATATCTGGCTTTTTTCCTGCTGCGTTCCTTTTGAGATGATTTTGAGGCCTGGGGTTTCAAATGAGAATAGAGATTAGTGTAATATTGTGCTTGGCACACATGTGGCAGGGAGTGTTTCGACTTACAGAAATAGAATTGTGGGCCCCGTATCTGAGAACAACATTTGCCCTGCTCCCTCCTGAATAAGCTTTCAATATTTGGCATATGCAGATGTTGTCATGATTATTACTGTATATAACAAATGAAGACTTCCTAATCTATTAGTTCTTATTATTCACTAATTGCTTTCCATAAGATTCCCTCATTGAGTTTTCTGTGCCAGAATTTCTTGCTGCAACATCGGTGAGCGTAAGTTATTTTAACACTTTTTCCGAGTGTCCTGATTTCTTCCAGCCCAAGCCTGGTAGAGGCCACATATTTGGCAGTAAAATAGTTAAGGGATTCCTTTTGCCCCGATAGATTACACATTTGATAGTATTTGTGATTTACTTGTTGAATGTTGGTTTTGTATATAATTTCCTCTATTAGGAAATGAAAGGTTAGTTTTCCCTTTGGATTATTTAGCCTCTAAAACTTTTTGTCATACCTCGTTCAAGTTGCACTGTGGATACGATCTAAATCCTGAAGCATGTTAGAATTTTGTATGGCTCCCCCCGCCCCCACTCTGTATCTTTTGGTGGTGCCCTTTGAAGTCCTGAAATGTTTTATATTTGAGATTAAATCTGGGTTTCACTTTACTTTTTTAAAACATATTGAGCAAGTTAATTTTCTGTTTGAGTTCCTGAGGGGAATGATTCCAGCCCTCTGTGTCCCAAGAATTCAGACTGAGCCCTGCCAGAACATTCCTGTGGTTTTCCATGGGGTAGATCAGTGTGTTCATGAAATTTTAGTTGTAGCTTGTGCTTTCCATGGTTAATTAAAGCATCTGGCTTTTAAATTTTCCATAAGCAGAGCATAGTCATTAGGCCAAACTTTTTCAATAATGATTAAATACTTTGCCCCCTACTTCCCCCGCCGCGAATGGTCCAGATTTGGTTTTAGGATACCTGCTAAGCTATTGTCTCTGTTCATTAATGATTTTAAGCATTTGGAAGATGTTTGATGTTACCTTGCCCAATAGATAGACCCTTGAGAGAGAGGGGAAAGAAAGAATGTTTGTGAATACGAGTCCTTCTAATGGCTTCTGGCCTCTGCCCCTCCAGGTTCGAGTGTCTGTGGGTGAGCCGCTGGGGTCTGTCGCCAAGCATGCTGTGGTCGGATCTGCCCAGCCGTGGAACAGAAACATTTGCTGGATGGAAAATCCATAAAAGAAAGGTCCTGTGAAAAGCTGAGGCAAGACGGTAACTTAAGGAAAATCAGGTTGGTATAAGATAAGAGAGGCTGAATAAAAGGAAAAATCGTTCATTCCTTTCATAAGCATTTTGGAGACAACCCCAAATAATTGTTCCCAGTTATTTGAGAGATTCCCAGCATTGTGTAAATGGCAGAGATGTCCTGACCGTCTGTGTACAGTGGACTGTTTGTTCTCTTCCTCCCTTCTCCTCTGCCCCATCCTTTTTTTTTTATCTTCCTTTCCTCTCTCAGAGGAGAGGGTGATCTTCGGTGCAAACATCAAAGAAGCTACAACCGGAGGTCAGCCTCAATGCTCTCAATGCTCTTGGCTTTATTCTGTAAAGAAAGCAGAGTCTAACCTCGTGGAGTTGCCTCGGTGCTCCCCGAGATCTGCACTCATTTGTATTTTCACACTATGCAGGGTGGGTCATGGAGACCTGCCGTTTTTTGCGGGGGTAATTCTAGCTGTCACCCTTGGTTTGCTTGGCAAGATCTTGTATACCCTTATCTTCCCTCAAACAAAAGCTACCCACACGTTCGTTTTCTGCACTGTGTACATTTGGCCGTAAGATACTCAGGTAGGACAAGGGAAGAGAAATGCTTAAATAAATGTAAAATAGCCTCACTGTGGAGCAGAAGAATGAAACAGCGTAGATAACCCCATTATGTGGCAGTAAAGTGGAAAATAATTCAGTCTGAGGACAGATACTGTACAGAGACAGACACTGCAAACAATTCCTATCAGGGATTCATTGGGTAATTCAGCTTTACACGTAATAAGCAGTTAATAAATACTAGAAAGGATTAAGTCAACAGTCTTCGAGAACCTCTGAGTGAATGTCTGTTGGCTTTGCTCACCCAGCGTCCTTATCCTCCTCCTTTTTAATAAATCACCCAGGTTTTCCCTAGGCAGTTGCCCTTAACCTCATGTTGACTATAATTTGTTGGAGGAGGTGACCACAATTGACTTAGTCGTGGAACTGTGACATAAGTGTGGCCAGTAGAGTCACAACCGTCCGTTACGGAGAGGCCCTAGTAGTCCTTTTGTGTTTGTTAGGCTGGCGCTGCTAGTGGCAAATTCTCGGTACCATTTAGAGAAAACCTTATTGAGAACGAAGTCAACGTATAGGAAATCAGAGCAGGGAGAGGGAGAAAAGGAGGTAGGAAGGAGGGAGGGACACCACACACATACCACTTTGGTCCCCAATTTACAGCGCCTAAACCCAGCATCTCCTGTTTTCTTTCCTGGCAGTGTAGCTTGAGTTGCGTGTCTGTCACTTACATTCAAAACATCCTGATTGGCAGTGCCCTATAGATGCGAGGTCTTGGTGTAAGGTGACTGTGGCATAGTCCGTCTTCTAGGGCACGGTGTAAGGGATAGGCCAGACAGATACCCACGTAGCTGACACACATCATCAGAAGTAAGAACAAAGTTCGGTGGGAGCAGAGATGGAATTATGAATTCTTCTGGGTGGTGGGGAGGCTAGCAGAGCGGGCTATTGTTTAACAAAGGAGAAATAGGATTTAGTCTTCAGGAACATTTTAAAAAATGCATTGAATTCGATTACTTGTTTTTTGAGTCTAAAAGGGAGGCTTTCCAGAGCCTAGAGTTAAAGAAAATTGCAGATAAGGAAGATAATTTCAGAGCCTTGCTAGTAGTGGAATCTTGTTATTTACTGTAAAAACAATTGTTTAGGGAGCAGCCAAATGAGAAGTTATCAGAAAGTCATGCAGAGTTTATTTTATTTAACACCACAGGGTAACAGCTGCTGTTCTCACCAAAACCTCGGTTGGCTTTCTGTTCTCAGCAGAATTGAGTACATTCAGTGAGTCTTCAAATGTTTATTTCCTCTTTTGCATGATAGACTTTATTATCACTATTTTATAGTCAACATTGTTTACTTGTTTTAAAATGAATAGACTTTATTTGGGAGGGAAGCGTAGGTCACAGGAAAATTGAGCAGGAAGTATAACTGTAACTCCCAAAGCTGGTTTCTCTTGTTATTCATTTCTCCAAATCTGTTTGGCTAGCAAGGCTCACAAAGATTTTCTTCTTTCTTTCTAGAACATTTTTGTTTAACTCTTACGGTTGGTCTTTAATCCATTTTGGGTTAATTTCACCGTGTGGTGTGAGACTTGGGTGTACCTTCATTGTATCTTATTTTTTTTGCATGTGAGCACCAGCACCAGTCACTGAAAACACTGTTCTTCCCCCACTGACATGTCTTGGTACTTTTGCAGAAAATCAGTTGAGTAGAAATGCAAGGGATTGTTTCTGTTTTGTCAGTTTTGTTCTTTTGGTATATATGCTTATCCTTATGCTAATACTACCCTGTACTTAGGTTTTTGCAGTGCCATTTTTCTATGAAAAAGTTCATTCAAGAGATGGACTTAAGATGCAGTAAGTCTCCTTTTTAAAAATATATTTATATATGTGCTACTCTTCCTTTCCGTTACTTTGTGAGTTACTCTGGTAAAAGCACTAGTCTCCAGTGATTTCTCTTTGGAATTATTATGGGAATCTTAAAAGGTAGAGAACAAAGTGGAATCAATCTAGATGCATTTTCTAAGTCACTGTATCTTTTATTTGAAATCTATGCAATGGTAGCAGTTTTGTGTCCATTCTACATTTGAGTAAAACAGGTTCAATTTTTCAACCTTTGTTTTAATCATTGCCAGTAACTACTAAATCAAGGATTTACAACTCTGGTTTATTATGTCAAGCATTTTCATTGGCAGTGATATGAATTGGGTCTCATACAAAAAAAATAAGAATTTCATAAAACTATTATTTTACAAAATAAAGAATATGAATTAAAGTTGTCTTGGTTGGGTTAGATAACATAGCATGGTTCTATATGTTCTAGGAAAATTGGACATTTTCATGGTGAAATTAAAATGTTCGCTGTCTTTTTGTGCTTAGACATTGAGATAATTATATTAGAAACGTGAAGATTACAAATTTGTATATTTTCCTTAGTTACAATCATGTAAAAAATATGAATGCATAAAAATTGAAAAGGAAATTTTTAAAAAGTCAGAGCTTTGCTGTGTTGTTTGGATTCTTGTTGCCCATTTTCTCTTATTTGTTTCCTAATAAAGTTATAATTTTGTTTGGCACATGACTTGTTTTTAATGTGAAAAAATATCTAAACTTGGTCTTGGTGAAATGCAGACGTTTCATTTCTCTGGCATATAGCTGACCATGGCCACTGGGCTTTGATTGAGGATTAGAATCACACTGCCCGATTTGGAGCCTGTTTGCAGTCCCATTAGTAGGTCAGGCCATGCCTCCCAGCTCCCGGAGGGCTCAGTTCTCCGGCTGGCTTATCTGCTTCCTGCTTTCTTCGTAATCTTCTCATTTCAACCAGAGCAGACCGGCTTGATGGAAACTGACATGTTTCCTACCTGGCCCCTTTACTTTTCTGGGTAGTCCTTTAGCTGATAATGTCACTTTATAAAAATACATCCAAAGAGCAACATGGAGCTATTCTTTTTACTGTTTCTTTTTAAAAAAGGCATCCGTTACGTTTTCATTTATATTTCTAGGACCCTGGGAATGGGTGTTATGATCTGTGAACCCAGTTACTTTAAATCATCTTTTCTTTCTCTTTAGTGCCCTTTGGAACATCTCTGACCTATTCACAGAATGACACTATGGGAGTGTAGTATAAAGTGCTGGGAGGATATCTTACTGGTCTTATTTTTCTTTGGGAACTAAAACAAAATTATGGCTGGGTGACTGTAAGCTCTTAACCGTAGTTTGCTTTGAAGAGAGCCTTTTGCTGACTTGAAGTTAGGGGTGCAGAATGACTGAGCCTCTGAAGTTTGAGTTGTGTTACAGTTGCACTTCTGAAGGCTCTGGACTGTTTATCCTTGTTTGACTGGAGGTAAAGCAAAATCAAATCAACTTAGACATAGTCACTGAGCTAAGACAAGAATAACAAGAGTGTCTGGAATTTGCTTTCATTAGTAGAAACCACATGTAATGTGTATATAAATTTGCAATGAGGATGTTCATGATAAATACATTAATAGCATTTGGAATATTAAGTTTCACATGTACCCTTGTAAGATGCACCGCAGGTGTAACCCACCAATCACACTCCCTCCGCCTGAATATAAATGTCTTAACACAATAACTAAGAAAATGCCAGGAAGGCTATGTTAACCAGTGTGATGAAAATGTGTCCAATGGTCTATAAAACCAGTGTATGGTGTCCCATGATCGCATTAATGTACACAGCTATGATTTAATAATAATAATAAAAAAAAGAATTTGGAATATTACATCTTTTGATATTTTGTTCGTCTTTATATTTTTTTATGTTAAATAATCTGTGAAATATAGCTTTCCTTTAGAAGGCTTCTCAGATACCATATGTGAATGACATATATTCGGTTATTTTAATGTAATTACTGATGAAAGAATAAGTAGTATTTTCTCAGTTTCATGCTGATCTATGATGAATAAAACATTTAATTTGATTATGCTGTCCATGGTAACTATTTAAAATTTTTGGAATTTCCAAATTGATTATCTGCTCAGATAAGTATTGATCCTGTGCCTCATTCATGAACAATAAATAGTCTGTTGGATGTTTTTACATAGACGATATGCAATCCAGTAACTTATAAAAAATGAATATCAATATCCGTCTGGCTTGCAATAGAAAATTGTTCTGTGCAGGTTGCTGGTGTATACTTTGTAAAAATGAAAGAAAATAGTTTTTTACTGTATTCATCATGAAGCTGAGGTCCTTTGGGGACAGATTATAGAATCTTATTATTCTCTGCTGGATTTCCTGAGGGTGATTTTTTTCTTGAGGGCACTTAAGGTTACAGATAGGTTGCTTCTGTGGTGGCTCTTTTCTGGTGTCTGGTTAAAGTGTCAAAGTGCCCACGAAAGTAAGATGGTAACTAGTGACTTTACTAAGGATTTATCTGAGAAACAAAATGTCTCTGGTAGCGCCTGTGGCTCAGGGGGTAGGGCACTGGCGCCATATGCCGAGGATGGCAGGTTCAAGCCCAGCCCCGGCCAAAGGGCAACAAAAAATAGCTGGGCACTGTGGCGGGTGCCTGTAGTCCCAGCTACTTGGGAGGCTGAGGCAAGAGAATAACTTAAGCCTGGGAGCTGGAGGTTGCTGTGAGCGGTGACACCATGGTACTCTACTGAGGGTGATAAACTGAGAGTCTATTCCTAAAAAAAAAAAAAAAAAAAAAAAAAAAAAAAATAGAAATAAAATGTCTGTAGTTCCAACCACACCTTTAGACCCTTGATTCTGAAATAGGATTGAAAACGACCACTGGACTTAAGCAGGCATTAACTTATCAGTGATAAAGGATGTTGAGTTAGTTTTACTTTACTGGAACTGAGTTAAATTCCAAGTGAACTTGTTAACACTATCTTGTGTGGGAGGCCCAAGAAGACTGCTATGGTAGTTGCTGGAGAGAACAAAATAAAGTGTCATGGGGCGAGATAGCCAAAATATTAATATAAGCCCTTTTGGGCTGACACTTTATTGAATGTATGTAGCTGGCTGCAGGGAGAAGGGGGATTCATTTGATCTTCACAGCATCCTGTGCGAGAGGTAATGTTATCCTATTTTATAGAGAAGATTATAGAGACCAAATGATTTTTTGGTCCAAGTTTTATATCCACTAATTTAAATTTAAATCTAGATTTTACTCCTTAAACTCCAGAGTATACTGTGTAAGTAAAAGCACCACCTAGAAAGTGCTTGACCTATAGCAAACGCTCTGTCCGTATCTGTCTTTATATATTTTCATCATTATTATAACTTACGAGATAATAAAGGTCCCAAGTGTTATAGAAATATGGAATTTTTAAAAGAAATTTAATTTAAAGAATTTATAAAAAAAAAGAATGCTTTGAAATTTCCATGGAGGCAATGTTTAATTTGAATATAGGTTAATCCGGGGAAGTGGCATTTTTTTTTTTTATTGTTGGGGGATTCATTGAGGGTACAATAAGCCAGGTTACACTGATTGCAATTATTAGGTAAAGTCCCTCTGTTATTTTTGATGAATTAGTGGGAGATAGGAGATAGTCGGTGGGTAAGGATTTTTAAGCATTTTTACCTGAGGGAAAAATCTCATCGGATCTTCAGAGGTGGAAATGAGATAGCAGGGCATGTTTGGGAAGTTTATCCTTGGTTTTATTACCACGTTTGTGGCCCAGCCATCCACTTCATCGATTTGGCTGTGAGTTACCCAGAGGTATTTTGGTTGCTGGGAGGATCAGAGTCTCCCAAACAGCTGCTTGGAGAAGTAAGGGAGAAGGTAAGCCTTGGGTGTTCCTGGACCCCTCACCCCCATTCTGCAGTCCTTGTCTGGGAGCCCCTAGAATCTTTCATTGTTGAGGGACCCAGGTGTTTAACTCAATGATGGTTTGAGACTCTGGTCATTCTGTTGCTTTCCTAATATTTTTAGCTATTCTTAGTTAAGTACTTAGCAGGTGTTGAGCCATCCCTGCTTTCTTTTCCTGCTCTTGTGTCTGCTCTTAGACAAAAAGTAAAGGTTAAGTTGCACAGAACCCTTTGCAAAGCTGTGATTGCCAACCTCCAGCTGAGCTATAGTGTGGTTCATGGAGTCTGTGTTGTCTAGAAGAGCTTGACTTGGACTGCTGTGGGCTGGTTGTCCCGCAGTTCTGTGGTACAGTTTGAGAAAAAGCGGGTTAGTTGTAATAATTAAAACATAATACGGAAAAGGGACTATTGTTGTAAATTAAATTATCTTCTAAAGTAGGCCCAATTCGAAGGCAATTTGATGATATGTGTCAGCACTTAAAATCACCAGCCATTTCATAAATAGGTTCACCTAAAACTATACTGAGATATTTGTACCAGTTACGTTGCAGCGTATTTTGTAAAGAATGAAGTAGCTCTGTATGCGTGCTTTTGTGGAAAGATCTCTGAGATATACACACACGTACACAAACATACACACATATAAAATGAAAAAGTGTTTCGTGGAATCATTTGATTACCGTTCCCTGTTTTGTAAGTTTATTTAGAAGGTGCACATGTTGCTATGCACATGTTTTTCCTAAATAAGAAGACATACAGGGCAACCATTAATACACTGGAAAACCTTCCTTTTCTTCCTGTATTATTTGAATTTTCTAACTATGTTTATTTATTTTCTCTCCTGAAAAGAAATCAGGCGCTAGTTGAGCAGTATAATAATGTAGCATTTTGCTTCATTATGTTGTGTTTTTTTGTTTTGTTTTAGTTTTCATTATGTTGTGTTTTTTTTGTTTGTTTTTTTGTTTTTCATCTGTTTTTCAAGAGATGTCTGTCGCCCAGGCTAGAGTGCAGAGGTCGTAGCTCACTACAACTTCAAACTCCTGGGGTCAAGCCATAGCTAGGACTACTGTTACACACCACCACGCCTGGCTAATTTTTAAATTTTTTGTGGATTTGGAGTGTTGCCCAGTCTGGTCTCAAACTTCTGGCCTCAAGTTATCTTCCTGCCTTGGCTTCCCCAAGTGCTGAGATTACGGGTGTGAGCCACCAGGCCCAGCCTTCATTATGTTTCAATGTATCCTGTAAAAACACATGAAATGTTTTAAAAACATTGTGGTCTTTTCTTCTAATGTTCCTTTGTCAGTTTTTCTTGTCCTCTGTGAGTTTAGTGGAAGTAGGTAATTTTTATGGAAAGAGGGGCAAAGGATGTGTTAAGCTAGCTAACGTTCCATGAAAGCTTAGGAGTTAAAACACCGAGTTGCGAAATAGAAAGGACACGGTATTTCCAAAATGTGACTTGAAGGACAGAGAACCCCGCCTGGCTGGCGTGCATCTGAAGGTGTACCTTTACTCAGTTTGTTTGCTTTAAAAGGAGCTTTGGACTGAATTGTATTCGCTTTCAGACCAGAAGGCTGGAGGAGGCCACGGACGTCTCCCAAGTCTGCTTGCTAATCAGGAAGACTGTTTGCTGAGAAAAGCTGCCTGTTTGGATTTGAAGTAATGGCTGCTGCACAGATAAAGCCAGTTTGACTTTTAAATATCTTTTGGCTTCTCTATCCACATTTTGCTTTTCTCTTAACTAAAACCCCTAAACAAAGGTCACAGGTAAAAGGAGCTGAATCCCTTAAACTCTTCCGATAGAACTCTTCAATCTAGGTAGGCTTGTCTGGTACATTCTATTTGTTTCTCGATGATGTGATTTTAGTCTTAGTTTGAATGCTGAAATTGAATGATAAATATCAAGATGAACATTTTTCTTTAGCATGTAGGCAGCAGTGGTCCAGGGAGTAATAAGCCCATTCTGATATCCCTTATCCCTTACCTACGGGGTGCCTTGCACTGCAGTTGCCACACATGGGGAAAATGGGAAATGGTAGCTAAACGTACCTTCATTTACAAAATATTCATCACAAAATTTTTGCAAAGGGTGGCCAATGCATAGAGAATATTTTGTAAACATTTTGTAAAATTTTGTAATCAATACTTTTAAAAGATGTATTTAGCAGGGCAGAGCCTGTGGCTCAGTGAGTAAGGCGCCGGCCCCATATACTGAGGGTGGTGGGTTCGAACCCAGCCCCCGCCAAACTGCAACAACAAAATAGCTGTGCATTGTGGGGGGTACCTGTAGTCCCAGCTACTGGAGAGGCTGAGGTAGGAGAATCGCCTAAGCCCAAGAGCTGGAGGTTGCTGTGAGCTGTGATGCCACGGCACTCTACTGAAGTGAGACTCTATCTCTAAAAAAAAAAAAAATGCATTTAGCTGCAATTTTCCATTTTTCTATGTGTAGTGACTTTAGAGGTGACGTTTGGGATACCCTGTATATTTCAGTGTGGAATACTTGATGTTTCTTTTTTCTTTTGAGACAGTCTCTCACGTTGCCCTCGGTAGAGTGCCATGGTGTCACAGCTCATAGCAACCTCCAACTGTTGGGCTTAAGTGATTCTCTTGCCTCAGCCTCCCAAGTAGCTGGGACTATAGGCACCTGCCACAGCACCCAGCTATTTTTTGTTGCATTGTCATTCGAGCCAGGCTGGGCTCGAACTCACCAGCCTCGGTGCATGTGGCTGGTGCCATAACCACTGTGCCACGGGCGTGGACCCTTGATGTTTCATTTTTAATAATCAGTAAATGATGTGCATTTTCTAATTTCATAAGAATTCTAGAAACTATTTTCCTAAAGTGGCTTTATAAGCAGCTCATACAAGTCAGTACTATTTATTTTTGTCTTTCTTCCTCTCTTTCTTTACAACTTCTGTACTGATATCTGACCCTTTTAAACTTAGCCATGCCTGGAATGATAATTCCCATATGTCAAGGTTTGGAACCACAGTGTAGGAATTTTAATCTATTTAGGAGATTAAAGGAGACGGTTTCCAAAGCACACCCATATGCCTGTGTATTTCTATATGTGTGTGCGTTTGTAAGTTTGTCATTATTTGGATTTATTATATAGAAAAGTCCAAAACAACACTGTTGCTGCTTGATGTCATGAATGAGAAGAACTGATATTATCTTCAGTGAGTATTCAGTTCCCAAAAGACTCTGATACTTTAAAAACTTAGGGTAATCAATGTCTAGTATGGGGGTCACAGACGTAGTGCCTACAAGGGCCCAAGTAAATCAGGGTGTGAGGGGGAGGGGGAGGGCACAGCTGCTACTCAGCTGCGCTGTGCCTGTTGCTCTGGAAGGAGGGCTTAATGTAGCAGGACATGGGCCAGTGTTTCCAAAAGAAGGCAGAAGTTTGAAGCTTTTTTTCTTTTTGAAACTGAGTCTCAGTATGGCACCCTCCTAGAGTGCCATGGCATCACAGCTCACAGCAACCTCAAACGCTTGGGCTTAAGCGATTCTCTTGCCTTAGCCTCCCTAGTAGCTGGGGCTATAGGTGCCTGCCAAAACGCCTGGCTATTTTTTGGTTGCATTTGTCATTGTTGTTTAGCACGCCTGGGCTGGGGTCGACCCCGCCAGCTTTGGTGTATGTGGCCGGTGCCCTAACCACTGAGCTAAGGGTGCTAAGCCAGAAATTTGAAGCTTTCTATGACAGCCTCCGGTCTTCAAGTGTGGGAAACACACTGAAAAAAATTAAAACGTTGCTCTCTTGCGTCCTTTGCCGTGATGTTCTTTGTCAGAATTACGTAACTGCTTCCTATGCGGTGGGTATCATGGGACCTGAGAAGTGAAGGGGTAGCTCTTGCTTTCTAGGGATGGGTTCATGTGGAGCAGGTGAAGGGTTATTTGGGCTGTAGTTCCTGGCATGGGTAAGTTTAACAGGCTCAGATACCAGTACAGAGGTTATAAAGAAAGAGGAAGATAAAGCAAAAATAAATATTACTGAGTTGGACGAGCTGCTTATAAACTAAGTGGCATGGATGATAGAGGCCACGAATCCCCTAGGTGGTAGGGATTGGTGTGAGCCAGACCATCCCGGGAAGACTTCACAAAGGAGGGGTCTGCAGTGAAACTTGAAAGGCTAAAGGGCCTTGGGATTCAGGCCCATGGAGAGAAGGGAGGGCTGATGGGGAGCAGAAGTGGATGAGGGAGGTAAGGACTTAGGGCAGCGGTGGGCCCTCGAGACTGGCCTCGGTGGGTCCTGTGATGGGTGCAGCATTCCAGGACCAAGCCTACTACAGTTTGTAGGATGAAGGGAAAGGAGAGAGTCAAGAATGGGGAGAACATTCTAGACTTCACAGCTGTCTACGAATGAGGAAAAAGGTCAAGGATAGGGCTTAGTTTATCAACGAGAAGGAAGAAACATAGATGTGTTTCCAGGTCCTGTCCTTCAGAAAATCTTATTGACTTGAACTTCAGAATATATCCCCTGCTGCCGTTGGCCCAAGCCACCATTCCGTCTTGCCTGGATCATTCTACTGACCTGGCTGCTTGCCCCAGTTCTGTCCTGCCTCTCGCCACTCTGTTCTCAATAGGGTGATCCTGTTAAAACTCAAGTCAAGTCACGCTGTGGCACTTCTCATATCAAAACTTTCAGTGACTCTTGTCTGTCCTCACAGTAAAGGATAAAGTCCTTATGATTGCCTGAAGGTGCCTGGCGATGCGCCCTCCTCTCCTTCTTAACCCAGTCCCATAGCCTCCCCTAGCTAACTCTGCTCCAGCCAGACTGGCCTTTGAACACACGGGCCATACTTCTGCCCCAGGGCCTTTGCACTGGTGGTTTCTGCTTCCTGTATTCTCTTCCCCAGATAACTACATGACTCATGCCCTCTCACTTAAATCTCTGTTTATCTGTTACTCTCTCAGTGAAGTCTAGCCTGCTTTATGTATTAAAAATTGTAAACCTTCCTTCTCTCCTCCTTAAACCTCTCTTGTCCTTATTATTTTTTCCCTGTAGATCTTATCCCCTCTAACACACTCCTCATTTACTTACATGTTAAGTTTCTATGACTCTTCCCTCACTGGAGTATAAATTCCAAAAGCAATTTATGTAAATATAACTTTATAAATATAAATTCCAAAGGCAGGGATTTTTGTTTGTTTTTGTTTACCCTATATCCTCATCACCTAAAATAGTGCCCGCTGGGGCGTGGGTACTCGGTAAATATCTGCTGAAGGAAAGCGAAAGTGGCTTTCCAGAGGACCTTGAGATACATCACATGTCACACACTGAGAACTCAAAAAAAGGTGACGCAAGCCCTGCCCCAGAGCACACGGTCCGGTGGGAACAATGGCCAGGAAAACACGGTGTGTTGATCTATTAGAATATGTCTAAAACATGGTACAAACGTGAGTAAGCGATCAAGTAATTCTTTTCTGCGGCAGGTCTGGCATGCTGATCTGGGCTTTCCCAGGCACAGGCAGGGAGAAGTAGCAGTGAAGGCGAGTGTGGAGGCAGGAATTGCTTTTGTGCAGTTGGGGGCCTGTTGCTGCTGGGCAGTGGCTGAAGACAAAGTGGGAAATGGAACATAGGGCCGGGTGAGAGGAGCCTCGAATGCCACTCACAGGAGCTTTGGCTTCCTGCCGTGTGCTGGGGGCTGGGCATCGGAAGGTGCCCAGAAGGCTCTGCACTCCTTATGGGTTTCATCTTCTAGCGAGGATGTGGTATTAGCCCAGGAGAAGAATGACCAGGTTTGGGAATGGAGAGGCCTTAGAGATGGGGGGGAATCCAGGGGGTAGGATTTTTTTTTTTTCCCTGCAAAGAAATTTACTCATCATTTATAGGGGGTGTCAGCCTCAGAAGCCCTTCAGCAGAGACGGGAGAACTACAGAGCAGGTGCAAGTCTCAGCCGCAAAGAAACTCCAGGATTTGGTGAATGACAGGGAGTGCAGGTGCAGAGGGTAGAGCCATCATAGCTGGAGCCGTGGGCAGGTTGGTGGTGATCATGCTGTCTGTATTAGCAAAGGCAGGTAGAGGAGGCGAAGGCTGGAGATGCTGATTAGACACCCAGGAGGGTTTTGAAGGAGAATGAAGCATATAAAATAGCTCCTAAGTTTTGTCTTTGGGAAGTCAGGAGGCTGGAGAAACAAGTGCCCCAACCAGGGAAGCTGGGAAGGGAAATGTGATTGTGGGATGGTGGGCAGGTCATGTGGGTGTGGCCTGTCATCTCTGGATAGTCCAAGCCCAGCCGAATGGATGAGATTCCCACTGAGCCTGGACAGCTTTGTGCACTCCTGTCTCTGGTATGGAAAGGACTATATGTGTGATGCCAGGATTGCAAGCCATGCTGGCTCTCTCAGGAGAGACTGTCCTAGGCAGCTTGGAACTTTAAGTGAGCTTAGTTTAATCCCTGTTTTTCATACTCTGTATGGCATGTTACTTACAGTAGGAGTTGGAAAACCATTGGCTTTCTGTGCCCTGTTTGTTTGAATTTGATTTACTTCAAAATTCTTCAAGAAACAGAGCACTCAGAGTTCTTTTAAAGATTAAAAAAAATTTTCATTTCACATTCCAAAAGATCTGTTTTCAAAATGGGTAGGGCAAGAGGAATCTGTCATTAATTTGGTTATAGTAAATTTTGGTTTCGTTCCAAGTCTCTGAGGCTTGCATAAGGCGAGAAGCCTATATGTTGAAAACGTTTCCTCTTGAGTTTTATCTTGATCGGGCTGTTGGGACACCCAACCTCATGATATTTAAAACATCTGGAGACCCAAAGCAAAGTGTTCTTCTCTGCTGTATCAGTAGAGGTACACTTGGTGTTAATCACATCTCTTTGCTTCGTGCGGGTCACTCTTCTGAGTAATAACCATGAAGAAGGTTTCTTCAAATCCTCTATTTTCACATTGCTGTTATGTGAGAGGCTAGGACCATTTTATTTGAGTGAAATTTAAAATCTGCTTCAAATTTTGAAATAACATGTCTTGGCTGTGCTATCCACTGAGCCTGGACTTTACAGAATGTTTTATAGCTCCTGGGGACAGATGACCCTGAATTCCAGCAGTACCTGTCATCCAAATAGTTCTCATTCCAGGGCCACACGACAGGGTGTGTGAAAGTAGTTGAAAGCAAAGTGAAAGATACATGTTGTCATACACTTAGTCATAAAATGTTACGCTGGCATCTGCTTTGCCCCAAAGCCTGGGCAGCCCGCCACCCTCTCCTCCCTATCCTAAGGTTTTGTTACAGTTCCCATCTCTGTAAAGGAAGGAGGAATGTGATGGAATTTCATCACTAGGGCAGCAGAGGACTAGACCGAAATGAAGAAAAGGTACTCACAGAGCTTATGTGAGATAACCAACATCTGGGTGGAAAGATAGGCTTAGATGAATGAATTAGTGACCTTTATTTAACCAAATAAACTTTTTTTTACCCACCCTGTTGTTTGTTAATAGATAACAGTTATTCCATATTTAGTTGTAGAATATCCAATAGATTCATGGACCAGAATGTATTTTATCTACAGAAAAAAAAGCCACCTGTATAAATCTTTTAAGCCAAAGGTCAGGACACTAGTTTGGAGGCCAAATCCTGCTTTAACACCCCGTTTTTCTGTTTTTAGTATTTTTGGGTTTTTTGCAGTTATTGGTCGGGGACGGGTCTGAATCCGCCACCTCCAGCATACGGGGTTGGCGCCCTACTCCTTTGAGCCATAGGTGCTGCCTGTTTGTAGTTTTTTGTCAAATGGCCCATGACCTTAGAATGGGTTTTGCTTTTTTTTTTTTCTGAGACAGAGTCTCACTTCACTTTGTTGCCCTTGGTAGAGTGCTGTGGTGTTATAGCTCACAGCAACAAAGTCCTGGGCTCTAGAGCTCCTCTTTTTCATTTTTAGTAGAGGTGGGATCTCACTCTTGCTGAGGCTGGTCTGAAACTTGTAATCTCAAGCAATCCACCCACCTCGGCCTCCCAGAATGCTAGGATTACAGGCGTGAGCCACTGCACCAGGCCATGGGTTTGACATTTTTAAATGGTTAAAAAAATCAAAATATGGAATACGTATTTTAATGTTTATAATTAAAATGTTACTGAAACACAGTATGCTTAGCATGTGTTATGGATGGCTGCTCTAAGTTGTGACAGAGACTCTGCAGCCCACCAAGTATATTTGTTGTTTGGCCCTTTATAGAAAATCTTTCCTGCCCTTATTTAAAAATTTATATTTAAATTTGACCATTTTATGAGTTGCCTTAAATATTTAATAACTATTCAGTATTATTAAATAGATACATTTGATTTTTAATTATATAATTATTTTCAGATTGGTGTAAGGGCACAAATGTTTAGGTTACATTGTTTTCATTTCTAAGGTGAAGTTCAAGTTCTAGTTGAGCCCTCATCCAGGGGGTGTGCTGAACACCCTCATTGTTCCCATTAGGTGAGAATTTGCCAATCACCCTCCCTCCTCCCTTCCTCTCTCCTCCCCTCCCCCTCAGTAGGATATACTTGTGTTTTCCTTTTGTGTAGCTGTTTATATGTTGGATTCATATTAGTATTGAGAACGTTGGATATTTCTTTTCCCATTTTTGTGATACTTTACAAAAAAAGAATGTGTTTCAACTCCATCCAGGTAAATACAAAAGTTATAAAGTTTCTATTCCTTTTTTATGGCTGGATAGTATACTCTGGTGTACATGTCAGAATTTATTAATTCATTCATGGGTTGATAGGCACTTGAGTTGCTTCCCAGTCCTAGCAATTGTGAATTGAGCTGCAGTGAACATTGTTTACCATGGTTTTGATCTGCAGTGTAGAGATAGCTTTATGTAGGGTGGCAGGTTATTTCATAAACTCACCTTTTAATTTAAACAGAATCCCTTCAATATAGGTACAAGAGGGCCACTGGCCATCTTTTTGATAATGGAAATTTAGGCTGCAGTCATTAAGGAAGCAGACCAGCTCTTCTTTCTTTCTTTCTTTTTTTTTTTCTCTCTCTCTCTAACCGAATCATTCCTTTATTCATCAAATATTTACTGAGCGCCGGCTGTCTACCAGCCACTGCTGTAGGCCACGGGGCTGTACCTTGATCCTAACAGACAAGGTCCCTGCGCGGGGACCATGGGAGGAGGTGGATCATAATAAATATATAGTGGGGTAATAAACACAGTGAAGAAAAGGAGAAAGTGAGCTGGGGGCAGGGAGGGCTGTGGGAGATGCTGACAGGGTCTGAGCTTCCTGGAGCAGCGACAGGTGAGCAGGAATTAGAAGACCCAGGAGGTGGCATTCAGGCAGAGTGAAACGCAGGGTGAAGGCTCTCAGGTGGGACCAGGTGGCACAACTGGGAGACGGGGAAGCTGTTCTGTGGGGCAGAGTGAGCAAAGGGAAGAGCTGCCCAGAGGTGAAGTCAGAAAAATATAGGGTGGAGCAACGCGCACTGCAGAACAGAAGAAGCCTCAGCATTTTCAATTCTGAGAGAGAGGAGAAGGTTTTGAGCAGAGAACTGACTTGATCTGACCTTTTTGAAATGATGGCTTAAACTACAAGACGTTTCTCCAACCGTGTGGTTTATTGCAGATAATGGCATTTTGTGGATTAAAAGAAACAAAGGGCATATCAGTACACCGTTCGTACAGCGACCGAAACATGCCACAGAAATGGGATCAAAACAATAGTAATTACAGAGCAGGATCTTGTTAGGGAAGTGCTCAAAGGTTTTAGGTCCCCGTATCAGGTTGGGTCTTGTAAAGAAACAGTGGCACATCCAAATTGGGGACAGGGTATACCACAGGGGACCACAACGGATAGTGCAGTGTCCTGGGGCTGTGGCAGCCGAGCTTCTCCCACACATTGGACCTCTGGGGGAGGGCGGAGCAGTTGTGGGGGACTAAGGGCTCTGTGTAGACGGCCCCTGATAGGACCCAGGGCACCCTGCAGGAGGGAGCCAGCTCTTCTGTCCTTCTGGCTGACCCACCTGGGAGCCAGTGGGTAAGAGAGCCTTCCAGAACAGGCAATTCTAAGAGAACCATCTGAGGGGACACCTCGAGATTTTTATCTGAGTCCCAACTCTGTCCTCACCCCTCCCCCAGACATGCCACCGACGTGCACTCACCAGCCTGGTCACATACACTCCAGGGTCCCCCCTGGTATTCTGTGATCACTTTCCTGACTAGAGCAGAGGAGCTATTAACTGTGAACTGTGAGAACATTCCTCATTATTTCTGTGGCGTTTGCCTGTACAGTAGAAACCCCACGAGGAGGGTGAGGGTAGCTCTGCATGTCTCATTTTCCATTCCAGATTAAAAAAAAAAAATTCAAAGCACACGTGTTACTGATGGTAGGGTTAAACTTTTTATTTTTATTTTCTTAAAGTATCAATTTGTAGTTGGACACAGATGGAAAAATCCGGTGAGGAGGAAATTAAAAACCTTGGGGAACGCTATTCAGTTTTGGTTATTCTGGTTAAAAACAAAGCAGGCATTGAATTTTCATCACTTCCCTCCAAATGGTTTTCATTTTCTAGAGCTGGACATATTAAAACTGTGAAGAGACAGGAGTTCCCTTGAGCAAACTGCTGCTTCCAGCAACTTCTGTGACTTCCTGGTGCACCGAGAGCCTTGGGTGTCTTTTCAGGCACGAGCAGTTAACACTCTGAATTAGTCACTATCTGTGTAAAGACAGAGCTTTGTATTTCATACCGGGGGCAGAGGTGAATTTTTTAAATGATTTGATCTTTTAAAGATATTGGACTCTTCATTTGAGTTAGGTTCTGAGAAAGAGAAGTTCTAATAACAGGATGGTTGACGTGGTGAGCAAGAGAAATCTGAAAAAGCAGATTTTAGGCCTTATTTGGTAGGGGGTGTGCTTATGAAAGCAACTCAAGTCGCATGGACGGCAAAACTCCCATGTTTCTCCTTTTTTCTGAGATCTGGCTGAAAACCAAGAATTGTAGCCCAGGCCTGACTGAGGACCCCTGGAGAAAAGAAAACTCTTTTCTATTTATGGTTATCAGCCATGTTATAGAACTTAAACATTATTTTAAGGTCAAAGAAGAAAGTTACCTGGAATTTCTTGTAAGTTTTGGAGCACTGGAACAGGGTCTGGATTTGATTCTTGGCACAAGGTCGTTCACGTGGGTATGAGTCGCGGGGTTAGGGGACTCCCCCTGTGTGAGGCACTGTACTCATGCAGTGGGGTCTGAGCATGAGTGAGCCAGTGTCCTAGTCCTGAGTTGGCTTGCATAATTCTGTTTAGGAGATTGGATTTATGAACAGGTAAGTAGCCTGCAGAGGAAGAAGAGAACCTCCATGATGAAGGGAGGACGTTGGAAAGTTCTAAGAGGAGAGATAGCACGGAAACAGCTGGCTTGGAGCTAGGCTTTGAAGGATCCCAAGAACATCAAAGTCAGCTGCCGTGGATTTGAATGAGTTCTGTGTCTGACTTTAATTCATAAGCTTCTATCTTCTTCATCTATAAAGTGGTGATAATATCCTTACCACTCATGTCACAGTGTTTTTATGAGGCCACATTACACCCTGCACCATCAACAGTGAAATACTCTAATGCTTTTATTTTTTATTTATTTCTTTTGTTTTCTTTATTTTCTTTCTTTCTTTTTTTTTTTTTTTTTTTTTGAGACAGAGTCTCAAACTGTTGCCCTGAGTAGAGTGCTGTGGCATCACATCTCCAACAACCTCAAACTCCTGGGCTTAAGTGATTCTTTTGCCTCAGCCTCCCTAGTAGCTGGGATTACAGGTGCCCACCACAATGCCCGGATATTTTTTTGTTGCAGTTGTCATTGTTGTTTAGCGGGCCCGGCCTGGTTTGAACCTGCCAGCCCCAGTGTATGTGGCCAGCGCCCTCCCCACTGAGCTATGGGCACCGCCTCTCTAATGCTTTTAGTCATTATTATTGTTAACATTATGAAATGGCATCTGTTCAGGAGTTTTGAATTCGTGATGCTTGGTCTCATATCTATAGTTTTCTAGGAGTTGATCTAAAGAAGAATTCCCCTTTTTCCTGGTGATTATTAGGCAGCTCCACACAGGAAGGTTTTTATATGTGGATATGTGGGAGTGTAGCGGGTCTCCCCAGTGCGGTGAGGAGTCATCTATTGTGGCGAGAAGTCTCTGGACGAGTATCTGAAAGGCTGCGCTCCCTTTTCGGGGGGTAATCAGGCACCGTACTGTGAATGAAGCTCGGAGTTGAGCTTGTCAGTGGAACTTGGGAATTAGGACTGTGATTTTTAAGCAAAAAAAAAAAAAAGCCAGTACTTTTTTTCTTTACTTGGAAATTTTAGAACCTTTCTGAGTCTTACTTGACTTGACTTACAGGAGTAGGAGGTGTGGTGAATGCCTTCCTGGGCATGTTAATTAGAACATAGTGAATTAAGCTGGAGAACTGGGGGCCTGAAACATGTTCGTGATCTATGAGGGGAGGAATATAAATGTATGAAGTTAGGTTTAAAAAGCGCACGCCACACATTCAGTGTGGTTGAGCAGATCCCAGTCCAAACACATTCCCCAAAGAGGCCCCCTTTGTACGTGCCGTGCGCCACCGCCCCGTTGCTGAAGGTGACTGGACTGCTCTTCTTTGGAATTGGGTGAACAGCTACTGTAGTTTTTGAGCTAGTCAAGAAAACCAACCTCATGGTTGTGCTTTAAAATAAAAAAGACTTAAGGAAACCACTGCATTTTTTTAGAACGCTTTTCGATTTCTAGAAAAATTGAGAAGATTGTACAAATTACCCACACATGTTCTTACCCTTTTTCTCCTTTTATTAACATCATAGATTTAATATGGTGCATTCTGTTATATTTAGTGAATACATGTGATTATTATTACCTGAAGTCTATCATTTGTTCAGGTTGTTTTAGTTGCGAGCTGGGTCCAAGACTGTCTTTTTTTACTTGCCACTATATCCATCCCATAGAGCAGTTGTTGCTTAATGCATACTGACTTTGCACAGATATTTGCTGAATTAATAAATAAGGTGCTCTAAGTGTCCTTGTGTTCTTAATAATGTGATAGAGAGGGATTAGGCCATGGAGCAGACTATACCCACACTATGCTTAGGAATTTGGAACCAGATAGGACTGAGTGTGAGTGGACCCTGGTGCAGCCGATCCCAAACCTTTGACTTGGGCAAGTCACCCACTTCTCACCCAGTTTCCTTACCTGTCAAAAGAGGATAATAATAGTTTTTACCTCCTTGAGGTAGGAATAAAATAAGGATAAGAATGCATGTGAGGGGGTGTCTCCAGACTCAAGCCTCTCACAGGGGGAACTCTCAGGAAATGCCAGCTGGAATTTCTACCTTGCAAGATAGAATGTGATCCCTGTGATGAGAGGAGCAGAGTGTCACGGTGAGTCAGAAAAGGGGAGATAGCCTGAAGTTGGGGGCAGTGCGTCAGAGACATTTTCCTAGAGAAGTTAGTATTTGTGATGGAACCAAAAGAACAGGTCTGCTTTTACCAGAGGACAGCGACCAGAGAAAAAATGCCAGATTGAGACAACATATTCCACAAAGGTGCAGAAGAGTGGGAGGTGTGAAAATGACAACCAGAGGAAAGGAAATTACGTAATATAGATGGGCTGTGATCTAATATGGCAAGATAGTGTGGCAAGAGCGATGAAGCTATATAGTCAGAAATTCTTTAGATGGATGTATATTGAAGTTTTTTATTCTTTCTTTTTTTTTCTTTTGAGGCAGAATCTCACTTGTCAGTAGAGAGCTGTGTCATCACAGCTCACAGCAACCTCCAACTCTTGGGCTTAAGAGATTCTCTTGCCTCAGCCTCCCCAGTAGCTGGGACTACAGGTGCCCGCCACAACGCCTGGCTATTTTTTGTTGCAGTTGTCATTGTTGTTCAGCTGGCCTGGGCTGGGTTCGAACCTGCCAGCCTCGAACCATAAGCACTATGGCTGGCACCATAAGCACTGTGCTACGGGTGCCGAGCCCCCATATATTGTTAAATATTAACCCATAGTCACGTTTCCCAAATTCATCCTCCAAGTCTTTAATGTCGTCCTGGCAGAGTGCCGTGGTGTCATCACAGCTCACAGCAACATCAAAATCCTGGGCCTGTGGTGCATATTACAGGGGTATTTGCGAAACTTGGTAAATGTAGAATGTAAATGTTTTGGCACAGTAACTGAGATAACGCCGGAAAGGATATGTTAACCACTGTGATAAAAATGTGTCAAATGGTTTATGAAGTGAGTGTATGATGCCCCATAATCATATCATTGTATACAGTTATGATTTAATAAAAAAATTAAAAAAAAAAATCCTGGGCTCAAGTGATCCTCTTGCTTCAGCCTCTCGAGTAGCTGGGACTATAGGTGCTCACCACAACACTTGGATTATTTTTTCTATTTTTAGTATAGATGGTGTCTCACTCTTGCTCAGGCTGGTCTCGAGCCCCTAAGCTCAAGCAGTCCACCTGCCTTCTCATCCCAGAGTGCCAGGATTTTAAACCAGAATCCAGGCAGAAAGCTGTGGGTTGTATTGCATTTGGTTGTTAGGCCTTTAATATCTCTTTAAATTTGAAATTGCAGCAAGTTATTGACTTTTAGGCTTTAGAGAATTGAAAAAGATTATGGAGCTTTCCCCTGTCCTTGCTCCTAATATCAATGTAATTAAAAATAGAAACAATATAGAATTTCAAAAATATACATGTGAGGAAGTCTAAGTAGAGGCAGATTTTTTTCCCCTCACCAGGGTGATGACCTTGATGGCTCACTTTAAAACCTCAGGTGATCCCATTTTTAATGATTCGGCATATGCTTACGTGTCTTGAACAGTACAGCACCAGACTCAAAGAATTCAGGAGAGAAATAGCACTTTTTTTTTTTTTTTTTTTTTGAGACCGTGTCTGGCTCTGTTGCCCAATGACATTATTTTCTGTTGAGCTACCTGTCTAGCGTGTTTAAACTTCACAGACATGAAGCCACATCCCTAACAATATCATGTAGACACCACAGATGTGATTTCGGCATCATCGTATTTATAAGCTCTGGACACTTGGTTTCAGACTTTGCATGGAATTCCTGGTAAGTTTCATGATTTTTTAAAATTTCAGATTAATATGAGGGTACAGATGTTTAGGTTACGTTGTTTTCATTTCTAAGCCAAAGTTCAAGTTGTAGTTGAGCCCTTCACCCAGGGGAGGTGATGAACACCTCATGTTGTACACAGCGGGTGAGATCCCAGAATCCCTCTCCTAACCTGCCCCTCTCCTCCCTCTCCCCTCCACTCCCCTCCTCCTCTCTCCCCCTCTCCTCCCTCTCCCCTCCTCCTCTCTCCCCCTCTCCTCCCTCTCCCCTCCTCCTCTCTCCCCCTCTCCTCCCTTTCCCTCCCCTCTCCCTCTCCTTCCACTCTTCTCCCTCTCCTCCCTCTCCCTCCCCTCTCCTCTCTCTCCCTCCCCTCTCCTCCCTCTCCCTCCCCTCTCCTCTCTCTCCCTCCCCTCTCCTCCCTCTCCCTCCCCTCTCCCTCTCCCTCCCCTCTCCCTCTCCTTCCACTCTCCTCCCTCTCCCTCCCCTCTCCTCCCTTTCCCTCCCCTCTCCACCTTCCCTCCTCCCCTGTCCTTCTTCCCTCCCCTTCCATTAGACTAGACCTGCCTAGTATGGGCCTGTAGTTGTTTATATATTGGTTTTGTATTAGTATTGAGTACATTGGATACTTTTTTCCCATTCTTGTGGCATTTTTATTTTTAAGGCCAGACATCCTTCAGACTGTGGGTGAGGTATAGTGTGAGGAGGCAGCTCTCTCCTGGATGGGGAGGAGTGGAAAGCAGAGGCCGCAGGGCCCTGTTCTGCTGTAACCAGGAGCGCCCTGTGTGTGTTTGTGGGCCTGTTGGGCTGCTGCTTTGATTTGGCCCTCCAGGACGCCAAACAAATGTCTCCACTTGAACTGCCCCTGCAGGGGAATGAGGTGCTTTGCTAGAGTTTTCTTGCGAATTTTCCCCCTTTGGTTGCCTTTTTCTGAAGATCTCGCCTTGCTATGCTTTGAAGCGGGGCTCCTCTGAGGATCTCTTCTTTCCATCTCACCTGCAGGTGCACAGGGCTCTGCTTTCATTTATTTCATCCCGCCTTGTTTCAGAACCCAGCTCGTGCCACCTCTGTCTGAGAAGAGTGCGTCTGTCCGTCTCCCTTCCATCCCTTCCAAGTTCCATGTGGTTCTGTTGACCCACTTGGAAGAGGTTCTGTGCAATGCCTGTGTGTTTTTCCTTAAGTCCTTAATTTGGCTTGTCTTTTGCTATATTTCAACTGAATGGATTCTTTTTCTTTTCTTTTGAGGAAAAGGAACCTGAGAAAAACAATACTTGCGGTAACCACTTTTTAAGGTTAATTGCTGTCTTATGTTAATTTGCATGTTAAAATGAGAAGATTGGGAATTGCTGAATTCACCAACCCGTTATCTCCTGTCTGGTCCTGTTAAGTATATCTGTTGCTTAAATAAAGATGTAGCCATGCAGAATGGAAATATACAGGGGTTTTATGGGCGTGTATGTATATATAGTGTTTAAAATTATGATTTCCATCAGCACGAGTCATTATAGTGGACTTGGAAATTATAGAAAAGCAGAAAAAGAGACCCAGAGACAACTAGCATTCACGTTCTGTGAGTTTATGTCTAGTCAATTTAGTCTGTGTGTTATATCTCTTTAAATGGGCATAATGTCATCATAACTAGCATGTTTTGTTGCTTAAAAGTGTGGTCCGTGGATCAGCAGTGTAAATATCTCTTGGGAAATGGTCGAAATGCAGAATCTCAGGATCCACCCCAGACACTCTGAATCATAATTCGTATTGAATGCTGTTATGCATACGTTAAAATTTGGAAGCACGTTTCTAAAAGAACACGGTCTACCCAGCAGCAGTGAAGGAGAGCGGACCCAGCGGGGCCAGGACCTCCATTCCCTGTTACTCTTCCCCAGTTTGTGATATGGCTATATCAGTGTATGATAAGGATAAAAAGAGGTCAGAGGTTTTACCAAGGCACAGCAGCCCTGTTGAGAAATCCAGTGGTCTCATATATCATTGTTTCATTCAGTGAACATTCATCAGGTGCCTCCTGTGTGCCAGGCACATACACGGAGCCCTGGGCCCTGGGCGGGGCTGCTGTACGCTGCAGCAGAGGAGTGAGGGCAGAGAGGAGGGAGCAATTCATTTTGCAGGGATGGGGTATAGAAGTCAGAAAGAAATACGGTCTCTGGACAGAGTCTTGAAATACAAATTAGCAAGAGTGAGTCACAAGTATCACTCGGTTCTGGAGAGAGCACAAAGATGGATAAAATGGACCCCATCCTTCAAGGATTTTATGTTTGGTTTCAGAACAGGAGGCCGTGTTTAAAACCATAAATTATACCAAGCACCTTGGTATTAGGGTGGGACCAGAGGACATGGGTCTGAACGTCAGCTGTACAAGGCTGTGCCCTTAGACAAATTCTTTCACAGATCTGAGCATCCATTTCTTCTGTAAAAGAAGGATAAGATGATACAAACGACTTCACAAAATTATAGGGCCTTTAAAAATGAGATGACATAGCAAAGCATTTGGGCTGCGGCGGGTGTGGAATCAATGCTGTGGGCAAAGATATTAAAAAAGTGCCAAGTGAGTGCCGTAGACAGAAAATACTGAGGAAGAACAGAGAAAAGAGCGGTCGTTTTGACCCGAAGTATGGGAAGCCTTGTGCTCTATTTGGCCTTGGGGATGCGACTAGGGGTGAGGGGTGGAAGAGAGATGCAAATGAAGACGCTGCGGTTTTGAGCCTGTGTAGACTGAGAAGAGAGGCAGGGAGTAGATTCTGCTGTCTCAGACACATCAGGTGGGGGGTGACTGCTGACAGATGGAGGTCTGGGCTGCATGTTTGCATTTGTGGGGTGTTACTCACATGAGGCCCCTGTTCCAGGGACAGGCAGGGAGTGAAGTCCTCAGCCCTCCCTGGGTAGTGGGGTTGGTTGGTATAAATGTTGAAAAGGGATTTCTTTAAATGTTAAAAAAAAAAGGAAAAAGAAAAGGGACTCTTGGTCCTTGGAGGTGTCTATCCCTGCACAGAATTCCTCCCCGGGATGGGAAATGAAGGTAAGGTTTTTTTCACCCTTGAGACCTGCCTCTTCTTCAGACATCTCTGTTGGTAGTTTTTACCCACCGTCATCCTCTTTCTCAATGTTCTTCTTCCTAAGGACCATTCATTGCTTGAGAAGAGAAACAGAATTCAAAATTGTATTTTGAAAAATGGACTAACGTCCTGTCACCAAAGAATTGTATTTCCGTTTGTCGGTTTCTTTTCTATCGTAAGCCCCTTTACAGTCTCTGTACAGAGTGGGCATAGCCTGCCGGTAACCCTGTCTGTTGGGTTTTGCAGGTTAAGACTAGCGTGCTATGTTTTGTTAACATTTTGCCCAACCATGGGCGGCGCCTGTGGCTCAAGGAGTAGGGCGCCGGTCTCATATGCCGGAGGTGGTGGGTTCAAACCCAGCCCCGGCCAAAAAAAAAGAAAGTCTAACATTTTGCCCAACCTGCCTTTTCTCTTTCTCTCTCTCTGGTTCTCTGCTGTTAATGTCTCTGTATTTCTACACAGACACACACACACTAAAACATTTTTTGCTGAATGATTTGCGTTATTAATAGTTGTAGAGATCATGACGCTTTCGTCCTAAATATTTCAACATGCCTCTCTCAAGCACAGATGTTCTGCTACCTAACCTGTAATACTGTTATCACCAAGACATATTATCTGATCTTTAGATAATATTTAAATACGTATTCAAATCTCACCCGTTATTCTAATAGATATATATATTTTTTTTAACGTAGAGACAGAGTCTCACTTTATTGCCCTCGGTAGAGTGCTGTAGCATCACACAGCTCACAGCAACCTCCAACTCCTGGACTTAGGCGATTCTCTTGCCTCGGCCTCCCAAGTAGCTGGGACCACACACAGGTGCCCACCACAATGCCCGGCTGTATTTTTGTTGCAGTTTGACTGGGGCCAGGCTTGAACCTGCCACCCTCGGTATATGGGGCCAGCACCCTACCCGCTGAGCAACAGGTACCGCCCTCTAATAGATATTCTAATTATTTTTTATAGCCCCTCACCCAAACCAAGATCAGCCAACAGTTATTCGTTACATTTTGTCTCTTTCATTACCTTTAATCTAGGATAGTCACCTGTACTTGTTTTGTTTTTGTCATTCATAGCACTGATCTTTTGGAAGATACCTTTGTGTTGTAGAATGTAGCCCAGTCTGGATTCGTCATTATGATTAGATACAGATGAAGCATGTTTGGCACAAATACCACAGAGCGGCTGTATAGATACATGACGTTTGATTGCTGTGTGATTGGCTATGCCAAGCACCAGTGGAAGGAAGCAGCCTGCCAGGGCCCATTATTGTAAGGATACTTCTAGTAAATGGCATGTAATCTGTGGGGTGGTAGCTGAAGCCCGAGAATACCCTGTAATAATACAGCTTATTTCCTAATGGTTTTGGCATCCATTGAATGATCGTCCACTGAATCAGTTATTTCCTTGTATTGCAAAGTGAGATTTTCCTCTGCCGTTTCTTTGATGTTTTTAGCTGGCGTCCTTTATAAAGAAGAGCTTCCCTTTATCCTTTCTTTCATGAATATCCATGGGTTTATGGTTTCTTTTTTTATTCACTGTGTTATCATTTGTCAACATCATTCTTTTTTTTTCTTTGTTTTCTTTTTTAAGAGTCTCACTATGTCGCCCTGGGTAGAGTGCTGTGGCGTCACACAGCTCACAGCAACCTTCAACTCTTGGGCTTAAGCGATTCTCTTGCCTCAGCCTCCCGAGTAGCTGGGACTACAGGCGCCCGCCACAATGCCCGGCTATTTGTTGTTGTTGTTGTTGTTGCAGTTGTCATTGTTGCTTTAGCTGGCCCAGGGCTGGTTTGAACCCTCCAGCCTGGGTGTATGTGGCCGGCGCTCTACCCACTGAGCTACGGGTATCACCATCGTCCTTTTTTGTTGTTCAGCCCACCCCATGTTTCATTAGTGGGAGCCCCTTCAAGGCAACTTCTATGCCCTTTTGCCATTAATATTTGAGCACTCTCTTGCTTTCTAGCATAGTAAGATGTTCTCGACTTATCTTGTAACTTTGTTTGACCCAAACCTTCTATTTGCCTTGAACTTATTTCTCTAATGAACTAAGGTATTAGAAATCAAGATCTGGGTACTAGGGCTTTTCCTTAAAAATGTATATATTTTGGGCAGCACTGGTGGCTCAATGGGTAGGGCGCTGGCCCCATATACCTAGGGTGATGGGTTCAAACCCAGCCCTGGCCAAACTACAACAATGAAAAAATAGCCAGGTGTTGTGGCGGGCGCCTGTATTCCCAGCTACTCAGGAGGCTGAGGCAAGAGAATCGCCTAAGCCCAGAAGTTGGAGGTTGCTGTGAGCTTGTGACACCAGGGCACTCTACTGAGGGCGACAAAGTGAGATTCTGTCTCTACAAAAATTAAAAAAAAAAAAAAAAATGCACATATTTTATAAAAAGTTAAAAGTCATTAGTCATTTGTTTAAATCCCTCTCCTCCCAAGATTAACCCCATGGTGGCATTGGGAGTTTAGATGTTTGGAAGGTAGGAACCCGTGAAGGATGCCGTCCAGAGGGAAGGTCTGAAAAGGAAAATGAGATGGCGTTAAAAACCAATTTAGATTACATTGGAATTCTGCCCCAGGACTGACTAGAGAGCCTGAGAAAATCTCATGGCTTATTTTCCAGGTAGACTCTGAAAATTGGTTGCTTTTTTTTATATCTTGTAATGGTAAGGGAATGTATTCCCCTGAGCTATACATATGCTAATTTCAGAAATCTAGTTTCCACACCGAGTTCCTAAGTGCTCTGTGTTTTCAGAGTCAGTGTGAGGTCTGTATCCTTGGGTGCCTATTTCGCTGGTCTTTTAAACATTAAAATTCATAGTTTTTTATTTTGAATACTTACGATTAGATATAGTCTCTGAATCTGTTTGCTGATTATACTGTTGGTTGTTAATTATTAAAGGTGCATATGTGCAGCATTTTAGGCAGTAATGTGGGAGACATAGAAACCAAGAATTTCAAAATTATTTTCCAAAGTAATTGACGTGCATTTGATAGAATGATTGAGTCTCGGAGGAGGGTCTCCCCTGAAAACTCCGAGTGATTTTTCTGGAGTTCAGTATCTCTTCCATGATCTTTTTCTATATCACATTTAATCTATGATTAAAATGTTTATTTTGCCTTTACTGTTCATTAAACTAAAACATGAAGCCAGTAATTTGGTAGGAAATCTTTGAAAACGCTTAAAAATATAAAAGCAAATTTAAAACATAAGGCTTTTGTTTTTGTTTTTCATGTATGTCAGCATTTTTTGAAAAAACAAAACAAAATTAAAAAAACACAACAAAGACTGCTTACTGTATCTGCGCCTTGCGTGGATGGTTATTATTCAGATGTGTATGGTGAATGTTAAAGATGCTTTATAATTTTATGGAACCAAACCACCCACTCATGCACACACATATAACCACTGACTTTGCATCCTCAGCACATTCTTGAGAACGGAGTCATATTAAATAAAGTAACTGCCCCATACCAAGTACTTATTGGCTGTGCAGGTATGCTAAGAAAATAAAAAGGGACACATCCTTTAAATGTGCTGCTATCTCAGCATAGGGGAGTAAACTTGAGTGTATAGTGGCCGAGTTGTCCCAAATTGGCCCTTGATCCTTAAATATCCTCAACATTCATTTCTTCTGTGATGTCAGTGTGTGGGATTAAACTAATGACTAAAGAGTCACTATTTTTGGCAAATGGATTACTTTCAAAGTCAAGTTTTGATAAACAGCCTAAATGCCCACCAAACCAGGAATGGATTAACAACCTGTGGTATATGTACACCATGGAATACTATTCAGCTACTAAAAAAGATGGAGACTTTACATCTTTTGTATTAACCTGGATGGAGGTGGAACACATTCTTCTTAGTAAAGCATCACAAGAATAGAGAAGCAAGTATCCAATGTACTCACTTCTGATATGTAGACAACTCGTGCTACTGCCTGATGGGAGGTGGGGCAAGGGGAGAGCAGAGGGAGAGAAGGAGGGAGGGGCTGTGGGGTCGCAGTGTGTGACACACCTTTTGGTGGTGGGGCACAATTATTAGAGGGACTTTCCCTAACAAATGGAATCAGTATAATCTGGTTCTCTGTACCCTTGATGAATCCCCAACAATAATAATAATTTTTAAAAAGTCACATTTTGTTGTTGGGAGAATTTTAATATAGTTGAGTTCTTTTGGAGGTTATAAAGATCAGCCTTTCTTTGCTTACTTTCTATTTAAAACTCTCTGGATTAGAAGTTCATCCCCAGGCCAGAATCCATCCCTCTAGTATTTGTTTAATCTTGATCTTGTTTAAAAGGAGCTTTATATAGAACACAATTTCCTTATTCAGAATGAAATTTCTTTCAGACAGTAAGACAGCTTGAATACAATTATATAATTAAAAATCTTTCATCTGGATTTTACTAAATCCATGACTGTTTTTGCCATGTAAAGAAAATTATATTTTGGCCTCTCTGATGGGTTTAAATCCTTTAAACATGCTAGTATTTGTCCTTGAATTATGAGATAGAAAGTACTTTTCAAAAGTTTGACCGCGTAATTGGACCGATCAGGACTTGCGGTTGCTGAGACTTCTGATGTTCCTTGTTCCTAGGCCTTTGTTCTACTGGCTTGATTCACATATGAAATTAAAATGGGGGTAAAAAGAGAATTTTCCCACTAAGTGCAAAATGTAAAGAAAGTAAAAATTACTGTTTTAATTCTCCTGTCTGTAATTAGGAGCTTTTGAAATGTTGGCATTTTTTTCTTGATCTTTTTTCTACTTGTAGATACTTTTAAACAAAACTGGGATGATACTGAGCATGGTGCTTTATAGTCTGATTGAGAACATTTACCCATCTTATTAAATATTCTACAGATGTTTAAAAAACTATCCATTGTAGCTTGGTGCCCATAGCATAGTGGTTACAGTGCCAGCCACGTACACTGAAGTTGGCAGGTTTGAACCCAGTCCGGGCCAGCTAACCGACAATAACAACTGCAGCAAAAAAATAACTGGATGTTGTGGTGGGCACCTGTAGTCCTAGCTACTTGAGGGGCTGAGGCAAGAGAATCGCTTGAGCCCAAGAGTTTGAGGTTGCTGTGAGCTGTGATGCCACAGCTCTCTACCCAGGGCGACATAGTGAGACTCGTCTCAAAAAACAAACAAAAAAACCAATTATCCATTGTTGGGTATTTATGTTTTCAGAATTCTTTGCAATGATGTTACTTATAATACACTTCTTTGTATATCTTTATGCATGTCTTAAACTTTTTTAAAAGAAAATTCAGAGTCTGTTTTAAACTTTTTAGTTTTAAGGAATGAAAAGTTTTCATTCACTTTATCTTTTCCAGCAATAAGGTTGAGCTCTGTTGGCAGCAAGAATCGATCTTTGAAACACTATCACCTTGGTTTGTCCAAAATGGTACAGTAACACCTCAATATATCTAATACCAGGCCTGGCATGGTGGCTCATGCCTGTAACTCTAGCCCTCTGGGAGGCCATGGCAGGGGGAGCCTTTGAGTTCAGGAGTTCAAGACCAGCCTGAGCAAGAGCGAGACCCTATCTCTATTAAAAATTGGGAAAATTAGCTGGGTGTTGTGCCTGATCGGTACCTGCAGTCCCAGCTACATGGGAGGCTCACTGGAGCAGGAGGATCACTGGAGTCCAGACGTTTGAAGTGGCTGTGAGCTAGGCTGATGTCATGGTGTTCTAGCCTGGGCAACAGAGTGAAACTCTGTCTCAAAAAAAAAAAAAAAAAATTATTTAACACCATTAGGGAACTTCTCATAAATAATTTTTCACATAATTAAAAGTGACCCTTAAGTGTCTGTATTTGGTAATCGTAAATATTGTGAATGAAAATCTGTTTTAAATTGTATTAATTGTGTGTGTATCACCATACTCTTAAACATGTTGACAAAGTATGAAAACCTCAGTTTAACCCCTTCTGACTAAATCGCAAGCATCCTTATAAACTTTAGCTATGGTACAGCCAGTTCTGCTAAAATATAATGTATTTATTCCTAAAAACTACCATAATATGGAAATCATGTAGAAAACCCACAGTGCTTATGAGAAAAATGGGTTTAAGGACGCAGTACTCAAGAAACTGTCAGTGACACATGAAGAAAGGTTGAGAACAGAATAAAAATAATAGCATAATTTAAAAAACATACTATAAATAGTTAAAAATAGATAAATAGTACAATAACTGTGGGACTTTACCTTGAAAAAAATCTTGACATTTGCTTTGGAAGGGCTGCTGCTTACGTTACTGGGACGAGGTGCAAGGTGGGTGACCTGAAAGCTGGCAGACTCAGGACTCTGCATGGGGACAGGTGTGGCTCGTAGCGCACTGGAGGACACTGAGGTAGCTGCTTCGTATTTGAGGCATGGACCACGTGTGTCCTTGGCAGCTGGGTTCAGCCTGAGTGCAATCTTCTGCGATTACCTAGTTCTCACAATGAAATCGTGCATAAACAAACACAGAATTCGAGTTACATTCAAATTATTCTCTTGGAATAAACACGAGTGTTTTAGCAGAACTGAATGTACATGTGATACACAGTGATGTCGGGAAGATTTAGAAAACATTTACAAACTGAAATATGGAATTCTGGGCAGCGCCTGTGGCTCAGTGAGTAGGGCGCTGGCCCCATATACCAAGGGTGGCGGGTTCAAACCCGGTCCCAGCCAAACTGCAATGAGAAATAGCCGGGTGTTGTGGCGGGCACCTGTAGTCCCAGCTACTCGGGAGGCTGAGGCAAGAGAATCTCCTAAGCCCAAGAGCTGGAGGTTGCTGTGAGCTGTGACACCAGGTACTGTATTGAGGGCAACAAACTAAGACTCTGTCTCTAAAAAAAAGAAAAGAAAAGAAAAGAAATATGGAATTCTGCTTGTCCCTTCCCTAAGTAGGGTTAATATGTATAAAACACGATAAGAGGCCACGCAGTGTGAATGCTGTAGATGACAGCGGTGACCGTAATAAATGATGCTTACTGGTATTTGTTGGGTTCCGGCTGCTTTCTAGTTAGGACTCCTTGCTGTAATGGTGCCTCTTTTAGTGGACTGATTTCTCAGTCTCTTGTGGGTTGTAAATGAGCTTATCACGTTTCTTAGAATTACAACTAACGGAAAGTCCATAATGGGAGAAGACGGGGCGTGGGGTCTTTAGGTCACGACATTAGATTATAGGTCACCTGTGGTATCTGTTTCGCCTACTTAAGCTATTCTATCTTATTAATGAGTTATTACCTGTATATCCATTGGCAGAATTGTTGGTGAAGTAATTTATGTTTTAAGTGAGATTATTAATCATGCAGAATTTTCAGGTTTTGTGTTTTATTAGAAAAAAACGAACACAACTATGTCCTCTTATTCCCACCTGCAAAAGAGAAGTGTGCTTACGTTAATACATTTGAGGAATGTTTAAAAATGGTTGATAATTTTCTTTAAAAGTTGTTATGGTTTGCTTCTGTTCATAACCACTTTGGGTTTAGGAGATGAGCTCATTGTAGAAAGGGGGGCTGGCAAGTGTGATTTTGGAAGACCTTCCTTCCCAAGTCACAGTGTAATGAGAACTCAGCATCTTTCCCCAGCTCCTTTTTATGACTCTCTGAAAAGGACATTTCTAACAGGAGTGGTTGCCAACCAGCATTGCTAGTTCCTGCTTTAGGAACTTTAATAAGAAGACAGATCAAGATGCCATCTAGATTTAGAAGGCCTTGTTGGTATAATATGAAAAAAGGAAAGAGAAATCTTTTTTATAATTATGCAGATACTCTGAATAGCAGTGGGGTATTTTGATTTTTAATTTATAATCAGAATTTTAAATTTTTGTCTTTATGCAATTTCTAGATCTGTTTGGAGCGCCTCACCTCCGTGGGTGATCACTGTTCTTTAACAGGCTTCGTGGGGAAAAGGGAGCTTGCTTTCTGAGCTTCGTACCAAAGACCTGGGGAAAGTAAGTACTTTACACTTGCTTTAAATAAATCAGTTATACTTCTCTCAGAATGTTAGCAATGAGCCCGTGGCTTTTCTGTGGACTTTTATTTCTGGCTTAATAATATTTTTTTATGCTTTTATGAATTTGTAATTTGCAGAGGACTCAGGAGACCGCTTTGTAAAAAAGCAAAAATTTCCAAGGGATGAGGGTGCCATTTCTTTTGGGTTTTATAAGCCAAGTCCTCAAGGTTGTGGTAAAGCCTGTATAAGGTTTGCAGCTGACGAGTTAAACTTTGAAGATAAGGCAGAGTGCAGTGTGATGTAACAGAAACGCTAGTCCAGTTGCTCCAGCTTCAGCTGCTTCTGACTTTTAGACATTTTGGATGGGCTCTTTGATTCTGGATGTTTAATAATAAACTCTGCTTGCTTCTTTTCTTGTCTGAAAGCAAAACTAGATTTAAAAGTGCTTGTCCATTAAATTCCTCATGTAGCTTGGTCTTGGAAAAATTGATACACCTCTCAGTTTTATAAGTTTTTGAGGTACTAGAAGACATTATAATTGAGACACTTATATGAATTGTTTTTATTGTCTTTTAGAAAAAAAGTTGAGGCCAGACGTTTGTTTTCATTTCTTGATCTTTTAGAAAAGTAAAAATGGGTCTTACAGATAATAAAGTCAATTTTTTTTTTTTTTTTTTGTGGATACTACTTGGAAGTTTGATCAAATGCCCATAAGAGTGTATGCAAAACAGAACGTGCTTCTGTGTACACGCAAACAAATCTCCTTTCTGGCATGTTCCAGAAACTATTTTCATTGACAGTGGGAACTTGTTATCCCATTAGATTCCTGGATATTTTTCTAAATTTTGTGTGCCTTAAGTTTTATAGCTCCTTTTCCTTCCTAACAATACAGATGAACTAGTTGGTACATTTTTAAAACAAAATAAGACAGAATTTTGTTATAGAAGTTCTATAGAAGCATTAAATAGTAAGATCAGATTTTATAGATTTTATTTTATTTTTTATTTATTTATTTATCTATTAGCCATTTAATTAGGTTCTCTTTAAGAAATTTAAAACACCATTTTATGAGGGTAAGCTCCATTTGTCAGGGCAAACACGCATTGCAGGTAGCCCTGGAGCTGAGGAATAGCCTTGATCTTCGGTCAAATTTGCGAGTCCAGCTTTTTGATCGACCTTGCGCTGTTCTGTTATCTCAAATTTCTCTTTTTCTGTGGTGAAGATCTCACCTTGCTGGTGTCTGGGCTTCCGGAGCTGCTGCTTCTTGAAATAAGCATCAGTAAGATGCTTCGGGATTTTAACATTACTGATGTCAATTTTTGTGGTGGTGGCGATGACAAATTTCTGGTGTGTCCTTCGTAGAGGAGCTCTATTGAGGGACAGAGGTCCAGTCACAAGTAGCAAGCCACTGCCCAGTTGCTTTAGGAAAACCACTCTCTTGCCTCTGTGGCGTCCAGTGAGGATAATTAGAATGGTCCCGGGTGTGATGCTAGATCGCGGTTTTCTCACATGCTGACTGAATGGTTTTTTGCCCTGGCTCAATAGCTTTCGAGGCACATCTTCAGTGGGATAGTATCTAGGCATTTTGCGAAGTTTAACCACCCGAGTACCACCACTCTTGTCCCCACCAACTGGTTTTGTAACCGTGGCAAGACCTTCGCCTTCTTTTTCTTTTCAATCTTGGATTTAGCTGCTGAGTATTTCCTCTTACACATAGCCTTTCTCAAATACATGGCAGATCGGGAATATCTGCCTATTCCTCTGACAAGAACAGGATTTCAGCTGCGGTGGGGCTTCCCCTTCTTGGCCTTAGGCCTCTTCTCTTTATTAACAGCTTTCTTCCCTTTAGAAACCGGCTTCTCAACTTTTTCACCCACCATCTTGCAAGATGGGAAAGAGAACTAAAGTCCTATAGATTTTATTATGTTTACTATAAGTTTTATTATGATTAAATTGTGTATTATTTTTTAATAATTATAAGTAAGGTCTTCCATTTTGGAGCTTCCTCGAAGTCACGTATTTGTACTGAAAAAATATTAACATGCATGTACACACACATGTATACACGAATATTATTTCTGTAGGCTTTCAGTTCTGTGCTAAAATAGAAATCTATTGAAAGTAAGGACTTTGAAAATTTTCACCAAAAGTAACTTTATTTGTTATAGTGAAATAATTGCAATAATGAATATTATTGTCAGTGGACTTCTTAAGAATTATAGGAATTAGTTGAATTTTGTTGTCTTGTAATCATATATTAATCTTAAAGGAAGTCTTTTGTGTTGTAATTGTTCTTCCATCTTTGAAGGATTTGTGTTTGAAAAAGGATTTTATGGCTCGACGCCTGTGGCTCAAGCGGCTAAGGTGCCAATCACATACACCTGAGCTGGCGGGTTCGAATCCAGCCTGAGCCTGCCAAACAACAATGACGGCTGCAACCAAAAAATAGCCAGGCGCTGTGGTGGGCGCCTGTAGTCCCAGCTACTTGGGAGGTGGAGGCAGGAGAATCGCTTGAGCCCAGGAGTTGCAGGTTGCTGTGAGCTGTAATGCCACGGCACTGCACCCAGGGCGACAGCTTAAGGCTGTGTCTCAAAAAAAGAAAAAGGATTTTATTGGAAGCCATCAATCTCTCCACAAAAGTGGAATGAAAAAGTCAAAAGATTAGTTCTCTGGGCTTCAGGATGTAGATATTTGTAGTGATGTTTTTAGATTGGTATATAACTTAGCCTCAGAAAGTAAGCTATTTAAACTGCTTTGCAAGTAGTGTAGCATTTCTTGTCTTTTCTCTTTTTTTTTTTTTTTTAAGATAGAGTGATACTCTGTAGAGTGCTGGCCTCATAGCTCACAGCAACCTCAAACTCTTGGGCTAAAGTGACCCTCTTGCCTCAGCCTTCCAAGTAGCTGGGACTACAGGCACCCACCACGATACCTGGCTAGTTTTTCTGTTTTTAGAAGAGATGGCATCTTGCTCTTGCTCAGGCTAGCCACTTGCTTTGGCCTCCCAGAATGCTGGATTACAGGTGTGAGCCACTGTGTCTGGTCCTGTAGTATTTCTTTAAAATTCACTGTAGTCTCTAGTGTAATATTTTTCATCCATTATACCAAAATATTCCCTTTTGGGATACATTGTGGCACTGTTCTAAAAGTTATGTTCCCATGTTGTAGAGGTAAGACATCTGTAGAACCTGTATGTACAATAATAAGCTAAAGACACCCACTGTGTTACTGTATGGACTATGAGAGAAAGATCTCTGCTTTCTAAAACTGATCTAAGTTAGTATTTACATGCACAGAAGGATGCTCACAATTTATCCCGAAGTTTATAATAAAAGAAGAAGGTGGTTGTAATGCAGAAATACGCTGCATATAAATCTAATGCTGAGAAACTAATTATATGGAAGTTAACATGAGAGGATGGAGGGGGAGACATCTTTTCTGAAATTTATTGAAGTTATAAGAGATTTTTCTGATAGTACCTTGAACACTCTAAGGAATTTTTAAATGTCTTGGTGATTTCTAGGCAAACATAGTTTTAGAGAAAATTCAGAACTCTAAACAACCTCCGTACTTCTTTTTAATCTCTGTCCTCTACTTTCATTGTTTTTTTAAATCACATATGTGTTTTCAAAGTCCTTGTTTAATGCATTTTATTTCATTATTTGAGATAGATTTCTGGAAACTTGATTCTGTAATGGTGACAAAATGTAAATGTACCTTCACAAAATTAGCCATGGATTATTACAAAAGAAGTAAAAAAAAAAAAACAACAAAACCCTGCTGTCATTTAAAAACAAAACAAAACATTTTATTCTATATAATACATATAGCATAGCAGCAGTTCTCAACCTGTGGGTCGAGACCCCTTGGTAACAATGAAAACATATCGCGGCATTAGGAAAGTTGAGAACCACTATTAAGTATAGGCTTATTTTTTTGTTACTCCTAAAAAAGTAGCGTATGCTCCAGACTGCTTGGTGACTTTACCACCCTACAATAAATAATGAGTGTCCATGCTAATAAACGTTTATGCACAGCCTCATTTTTAGTGAAAGAGAAATAATAGGATCTTAGCCTTTTGTTTAATTTTAGGCCATCCTGACTTTCAGTTAGAAAGGAGTAGAAATATGTAAAATATTTGGTGTGGGGTTTTTATTGGCGAGAATAGAAAAGGATTTGCACAGTGTTTCCTATAACCAGATGCAGTTTGAATGAGAGGCTTGTGAGTCTATGTGTTCAGAACAGTGTCACTTGCTGACAGGTTGACAGGTTATAAAGCTTTGTATTTTCTTTGGTCTGTTTGTCATATTAAAAGAATGCGAGTGACATATTCCTCCTGTCTACCTGTCTTAATCAGTATTTCTGTGCCTAAAGGAGGATCCTACCTACAAACTTCTTCTTCCAAAGAAACTGTAAATATATCAGTTGAAGTGATTGGTACAGAAGGAACATTTGATAGACTTTGGAATATAATTTATTTATGGAAAAAATTACAATCCAGATTAATTAGAAATGCAAAATACTTCATAGATTTTTGTGTACTTTCTCAATTTTTAGTTCATTTATTAAGCCAACATTTATTGAGCAACTATGGTTTGCTGGGTACTGTTAGGAGCTAGTGATTCAAATATGAATGAAATAAATATGAATGAAATATGTCCTTGCTTCAAGAGAATTTGAGTTTCTTTTTTTTTTTTTGTTTTATTTTTGAGACAGAGCCTCAAGCTGTCACCCTGGGTAGAGTGCTGTGGCATCACAGCTTATAGCAACCTCCAACTCCTGGGCTCAAGCAATTCTCTTGCCTCAGCCTCCAAGTAGCTGGGACTACAGGCACCCGCCACAACGCCTGGCTATTTTTTGGTTGCAGCCATCATTGTTGTTTGGTGGGCCTGGGCTGGATTCGAACCTGTCAGCTCAGGTGTATGTGGCTGGTGCCTTAGCTGCTTGAGCCACAGGTGCCCAGCTGACAATTTGAGTTTCAAATTCATATTGGAATAGTATTTATTAAGCAGGTATCATGTGACAAGCAGTGGACTAGATGTTCTTTGATGAGGTGCTCAGCAAGTCAAATTTAGTAATAATATTTATCGAGCCATATCCTCCAAAATCATTCAGGAAGGCAATTTTCCAATTTTAAGTGTTTTTCTCTTATAATATTTTCTTAAACTTTTGGCACCTGCTACTGCTTGTTAAGTAAAATTAGCAAATGGAAAAAAGTTAATAGACAAATACCAAACTCTTAATTGATAGACTTAGGGCAATGATTTTGAAAACGTGAATGTGCGTTTCATATACACATTTTATATTTGGATTTTTAAATGTATATTTGGGAATATGCATGTATACATACAGCATGGTCATAGTTTTTTGCTGGTGTAATAGCTCTTACTTCACCTGATAAATATGAATGTAAAGATTTCATGGTATCCGCTTGGTGCCCATAGCACAGTGGTTACAGTACCAGCCACATACACTAAGGGTGACGGGTTCTAACCCAGTCTGGGCCAACTAAACAACAATGACAACTGCAACAAAAAATAGCTGGGCGTTATGTAGTCCCATCTACTCGGGAGGCTGAGGCAAGAGAATCGCTTAAGCCTAAGAGTTGGAGGTTGCTGTGAGCTGTGACGCCACAGCACTCTACCCAGGGTGACATAGTGAGACTCTGTCTCAAAAAAAAAAAGATTTCATGGTATCGTTCACTCCATGGTCTGAGCAAGTTTGGAAGCCATAGTATTACATCATTGATCTCCACAATAATTTTGGGGAATCTCAGGGGAAAGTCACTTATATTCACATAGCTGGAAGGTGTTTTATGTTGGGATCCTAGTTCTGATTCATCTAACTTTAAAGCCGCGAAGTATCCTCCAGACTCCCATGAGGTGGCAGAGAAGGCAGACTCACAAGGGTGATGGGTATGCCCTCAGCTGAAATGAACAGGTGGTCATTTCAGCTGAGAAATCAGGAAATGTGTTCGCCACAGTGAAGAGCAGACACGGAATGCTGAGTGCTGAGTTAGGAGAAGGAGAGAAGGGGCCAGAGCAGTTGAGGCTGTAGAGAAAGCGGATGTCAGAGCCCAGAGGAATGGGAGCTCGGGTCACATTCAGAGAGAGGCCAGAACTCCTCTGAGGCTAAGGCCTGGGGCATGGTGCAGAATGGAGGAGGCTCTAGGATCAAAAAGGCTGCACCTTGCCAGTAAGGAGGGCCACGTGTGTGCCATGCTAGAGACTTGGGGTTTCTAAACAAAGCAATCCAGAGATTTACAGTAGGAGAAATAACATAAGATGGGAGTTTTTTAAAGACCAGTTGGGAGGCAGCATGGAATATAGTTTGGAAAAGAAAAAACTGGAGGCTGGGACCCAGGGTCCCCATGTGAGGTTGTAGATTGTTCACTGCACAAGTATGTGTGGGCAGTGGATGAGGGGACCGGCAACCCCCTGGCACGTTACTCTCCAAGCCGTGTACTTACGGGGCTGGGCCTATCCAGGGAGAGAGCTTTTTAAAATTTGCACACCAGGATGTTCTACTTGCCTTTTAATTACATTTAAAATAATAAGAGGGACCCAAAGACTCAACCACAAGACTCCTAGAAGTCATCAAAAAATACAGTAATGTTTCCGGATATAAAATCAATGTCCACAAGTCAGTAGCCTTTGTATACACCAATAACAGTCAAGATGAGAAGCTAATTAATGACACAACTCCCTTCACCATAGTTTCAAAGAAAATGAAATACCTAGGAATATACCTAATGAAGGAGGTGAAGGACCTCTATAAAGAAAACTATGAAATCCTCAGAAAGGAAATAGCAGAGGATATTAACAAATGGAAGAACATACCATGCTCATGGATGGGAAGAATCAACATTGCTAAAATGTCTATACTTCCCAAAGCTATCTACCTATTCAATGCCATTCCCATCAAAGTACCTATATCGTACTTTCAAGATTTGGAAAAAATGATTCTGCGTTTTGTATGGAACTGGAAAAAAACCCGTATAGCTAAGGCAGTTCTTAGTAACAAAAATAAAGCTGGGGGCGTCAGCGTACCAGATTTTAGTCTGTACTACAAAGCCATAGTGGTCAAGACAGCATGGTACTGGCACAAAAACAGAGACATAGACACTTGGAATCGAATTGAACACCAAGAAATGAAACTAACATCTTACAACCACCTAATCTTCGATAAACCAAACAAGAACTTACCTTGGGGGAAAGACTCCCTATTCAATAAATGGTGTTGGGAGAACTGGATGTCTACATGTAAAAGACTGAAACTGGACCCACACCTTTCCCCACTCACAAAAATTGATTCAAGGTGGATAAAGGACTTAAATTTAAGGCATGGAACAATAAAAATCCTCAAAGAAAGCATAGGAAAAACACTGGAAGATATTGGCCTGGGGGAAGACTTCATGAAGAAGACTGCCATGGCAATTGCAACAACATCAAAAATAAACAAATGGGACTTCATTAAACTGAAAAGCTTCTGTACAGCTAAGGACACAATAACCAAAGCAAAGAGACAACCTACACAATGGGAAAGGATATTTGCATATTTTCAATCAGACAAAAGCTTGATAACCAGGATCTATAGAGAACTCAAATTAATCCACATGAAAAAAGCCAACAATCCCTTATATCAATGGGCAAGAGACATGAATAGAACTTTCTCTAAAGATGACAGATGAATGGCTAACAAACATATGAAAAAATGTTCATCATCTCTATATATTAGAGAAATGCAAATCAAAACAACCCTGAGATATCATCTAACCCCAGTGAGAATGGCCCACATCACAAAATCTCAAAACTGCAGATGCTGGCGTGGATGTGGAGAGAAGGGAACACTTTTACACTGCTGGTGGGACTGCAAACTAGTACAACCTTTCTGGAAGGAAGTATGGAGAAACCTCAAAGCACTCAACCTAGACCTCCCATTCGATCCTGCAATCCCATTACTGGGCATCTACCCAGAAGGAAAAAAATCCTTTTATCATAAGGACACTTGTACTAGACTGTTTATGGCAGCTCAATTTACCATTGCCAAAATGTGGAAACAGCCTAAATGCCCACCAACCCAGGAATGGATTAACAAGCTGTGGTATATGTATACCATGGAATACTATTCAGCTATTAAAAAAAATGGAGACTTTACATCCTTCATATTAACCTGGATGGAAGTGGAAGACATTATTCTTAGTAAAGCATCACAAGAATGGAGAAGCATGAATCCTATGTACTCAATCTTGATATGAGGACAATTAATGACAATTAAGTTTATGGGGGGGGGAAGCAGAAAGAGGGATGGAGGGAGGAGGGTGGGGCCTTAGTGTGTGTCACACTTTATGGGGGCAAGACATGATTGCAAGAGGGACTTTACCTAACAATTGCAATCAGTGTAACTGGCTTATTGTACCCTCAATGAATCCCCAACAATAAAAAAAAAAAAAAAAAAAGATTTAGGAGAAAAAAAAAATAATAAGAGGGATTAGACTATTGAAGAAACAACAGTGTACCCTGGGACCTAAGGGTTTGGGGGTGGGAATGGGGGCTGCTTCCTGCATGTCACGGGCCATATTCCCACCCTTGAAAGCCTGTTTCCTCGGCTTTAAAGGAGAGTTAATAACAGGTTCCAGCAGGACTCTTGACGGGCCTGTAAGGGGATTGGCAAGACAAGGAGCCAAGGCAGGAGGGATGGAGAAAGGACAGGTCTGGGACGAGCGGCTGCTGCTGGCAGTTGTTTAACCCAGACAGGATGCTGGGAACTGCAGTAAGAGCTTTGTGTGTTTTATCTATTTAATTTTGTTTTAGCGGTGAGTGGTAGATACTATTACCCCATTTTTAAAACTTTGGAACTGAGGCCCAAGGAGGTTAAATTACTTGTCTGATGTGACCCAGCTCAGGAGGGGCATTGTTAAGACTTGAACCCAGGACTGTGTGCCTCTCAGTTTGTGCTCTGAACCACTTTGCCGTGCTTAGAAAGGATCTGTTCTGTGTGTTGAACTCCCTCAATACTGTCCTTAAACTTCTCTGATAACATGTCCTGATTTTGTCTTTTATTGTTGTAACTTGAACTGGGTCATAGTTATTTATGTAACATTTTGTTAAGGGCTGGGATTAGGTCTCATTAACTTTGTTGTCTTGTGTAGCTCCTTGCTCAATCAAACATGATTGATAAGACTTAATAAATTATGCTTGATAAGATGAATAATCTCAAAGATTCCCCTGTCTTCTAAAACTAAATAATTTTTTATCATATAGGTAAAGCTTCAGCTGCAGTTATACTTCAGTAGAAGGGGTTTGTTGGATGTGAGCTTGGTATTTGGATTGATGGCTAAATGTTCCGGATATGGCTCAGCGCCTGTGGCTCAAGCAGCTAAGGCACCAGCCACATACACCTGAGCTGGCGGGTTTGAATCCAGCCCGGCCCCGCCAAACAATAATGACGACTGCAACCAAAAAATAGCCGGATGTTGTGGTGGGCGCCTGTAGTCCCAGCTACTTGGGAGGCAGAGGCCAGAGAATCACTTGAGCCTAGGAGTTGGAGGTTGCTGTGAGCTGTGATGTCAGAGCACTCTACCCAGGGTGACAGCTTGAGGCTCTGTCTCAAAAAAAAAAAAAAAAATGGTTCCAGATAGTCCTACTTGCTGTTTTATCTGAAAGAGAACTTGTGACTTGCTTTCGGAGGCTGAAACGCACTTCTCACGAGCCCTTCTGTAGGCTTATCAGAAGCTGGTGCTGCTTCATTGCTGTGGCAGGTATAAAACTCAGATGTTTCACATGATATTTTTGAGTCTGTAAAAAAAGCTTCAGTCATTCATATGGTTAAGGACCTCAGTTTGTAAACTCAGGAGGCTTAGTGCTGAAAGTCACTTGTTTTTTTTCCTTATTATATATATATATATATATATATGTATTTTTTAATTGACCATGATTATATATATTTATGATCCACAACATGATGGTTTATAATATGTGTATGCTGGAGAATGGCTAAGCCAAGCGAATTAACGTTGCATTACCTCAGGTCACTGACGGTCACTCTGGTCTCTGCTGGACTTGGATTTAGACAACAAAGAGACTGTTCAGGGCCTGCGATTAGCAGAGGCCCCCGGGGTCAGCCTGCATAGGTTGGTATCCTTCGCCTGTGGCCCTTGACAAAAGAAGAGTCTGCAAAATGAGAATGGGTAAGGAAACAGATGGCAATAATAGGTTCATGTATCTAGTTTATCGGAAATTTAGGAAGAAAAACATCCTCATTCTCTTGGGATCCACTTTTGCTCAGATACCATTCAACAGAGGCCAAAATTGCCAGCTTGTAGGATGGAATTTAACACTTCAGTGTCGTGGCCCGTGTTTAGCCCAGGATCACCTTTTGCTGTTTTTAAAGCCGAGTTCACATTTTCTTCTAAATCCTGACTGCATCTGCCCTCATTACCTGTAAGGGGGTAGCTTAAGTTTTACCTCACACTCTGTGCCCAGGTAGAGTAGGAAACGATGACTTTTAAGAAAATGGAAAATGTTATTTGAGATCAACATTGCTTCTAGGCTTTGAAAAACTCTGGGCTTTTTCGTTTTACTTTTGGTTTTGTTTTTTTCATCTTCAGTGGAGCAGCACAAGGGAGCTGTGAGAAAGGAAACCAAACCCTAGGAAGGTTTGTAATTTTTCTCTGCCAGCGTTACTGGAAAAGAGGCAGGTAAGGCCTCTAAAGAGCTCTTCAAGCCTCGGTGGATGGTAAATTCCGGTGTTCCGAAAATAGAACGCAAGAAGCTTCTTACTCCCATTGGCCACTGCCTGGCTGGAGGGAGCAGTGAGGCAGCCTCAGAACGGGTCTCTTAGAATGTTGTTTTACAGCAAAAACAGAGCTACTCCTGTGACAGAGTTTTTCTTTCATAAACTCAAAATTGTACAGAGCCCCATGTTTCCTCTTTTGAATTTTCACTTTTTTTTTTTTTTTTTTGAGACAGAATCTTAAGCTGTCGCGCTGGGTAGAGTGCCATGGTGTCACAGCTCACAGCAACCTCAAACTCTTAGGCTTAAGTGATTCTCTTGCCTCAACCTCCCTAGTAGCTGGGACTACAGGTGCCCATCACAATGCCCGGCTATTTTTGGTTGTAGTTGTCATTGTTGTTTGGCAGGTCCGGGCTGGATTTGAACCCACCAGCTCTAGTATATGTGGCTGGTGCCCTAGCTGCTGAGCTACAGGCACCGAGTCCCAGCTATTTTTTTGTTGTTGCAGTTGTCATTGTTGTTTCAGCTGCCTGGGCCAGGTTCGAACCCACCAGCCTCAGTGTATGTGGCTGGCACCCTACCCACTGAGCTAAGGACACTGCCATGAAATTTTACGTCTTACATGGCTGGGAGAGCAAGCAGGGTTGGATAAGACCTCTGTTCACACCAAGTCTTATCCTGGTAGTGTGTGGCGACTTGGCTTTTGCACTTTAAGGGCAAACTTTGCGTGTGCATTCTTGTCAGTGAAAAGCCGGAGCTATCAATAAATGTTGCGTTTTCAAAAACTCACTTCCAGGGTTGCCTGGCCCCACTCTGTGATCCCTGGAAAAAAGCTTCAGTCTCCTGTAAGCTGGTAATCCTTTAATAGTGTGATACTTTGGTAAGGAAGATAAGATTGGATTGTACACCTTTCCCTTTTACTTGTTAACTAATTACTGTTTTCCTACATTTAAAAGCAGGTGTTAAACTCTTCCTTTAATGTTTAACAGCAGACACACTCTAGTTGTGTGTTATAGCCCTTGGTGCATATCTGCTGTTTGAATGAAGATCGGCTTTGGCAAATTAGATTTTGATGGTTACCTTTTGATCTGGAGCCACAGAACAGAGTGGCAATTTAGTCTTTCATCCAACATTTATTAGTTTCTTGCCTAGCTCTTCACATAAACTGTGTTTAAATCCCACAAATACCAGAATGTCTATTGTACAGATAAGACAAATAAGGTATTTAGAATGATTGGGACCATTTGGTAGATGAGAAAAATAAGGCATAGAGAGTGCATAGAAAACTTGCTCAAGGTTGTATTGCTATCAAGTGACTGCGGACTGAGCTGGAGTGTTGGGCTGGAACGGTACTCAGAGCTGTTAGTACAAGGGCTCTGCCTCATAACCAATGAGCAGATAGCTTGAGGAGTTGGGATCAAGAACATAGTGGTCAACTGCAAGCCCTTCATTCATTCATTGATTCATTCATTCACTCAGCAGATATTTCTTGAGTGTCTGCTTTGCTACGCACTCTGCAGGATGTCGCTAATTTGAGGGTGGACAAGACAATCAGTTCTTCATCAGCTTCAAAGAGGAAATAGGGGGTGCAAGAAAGTGTATAATATGTTGTACCCCCAAAAGGCTATAGTGTGTTGGTTGGGAGAGCTTTTATAGAGTTTTTTAAGATGTAGAAATTCTGACACCTTCACAAAAGTTTAGTTTTTCATTCTTTTCTGTAAAATTATCTACAACTAGAGGAGGGGGGTTCTCTACAATACTTTGCTGTTATACTTCTTTGAGGACATGCAGAGGTGGAAGCTGGAGCAAAACCGTACTGGGATTTAACAAAGTCTCGCAAACAAAAATTTTGGACAGTTACCTGGGCAGAACTATGTCTAATTCGGCTTCGGATTTCCCGTTTTATGTAGGAGGTAACTTAGCATAGCACCTGGTGCACAGCAAATACCCAGTAACCGAGGCTATTGGTTCAGGGCTGGGAAATAAAATTAGGAAAACAGGGAAAGGAAATTCAAAGATGGGGAGATAAGTTCAGGTGGCATCAAGGAAGAGTGTGAGGGTGACAATAAAATAAACCAACGAATAAGCAAAGAGATCATATGTTGTCTGGAGGCTTAGTTCACATGTACAAACTGTTTCAATAACTAGGAGAGAAGCAGTGTTTAAGTAATCTGGAAATGCCGTTGGATTTCGATGCTTGGGAGAGACTTTAACCTTCTTTGACTTTCTAACTTGACTCTTCTGGATTTTTTGCCCACGTGTGAAACATGCCTCCTTCTCCTCCATGGACTTCATTTCTTGAGACTTTTGCTTCTAAGTGCAGTGTTTGTCTCCTTAATAAGCTGAATTACATGGTCAGTTTTCTGGGACTGTCTTAGCTGTGCCTACTGTTTTGATATAATTTCTGATTCTGACCTCTCTGTGTTAGAAGTGTCCAAATTAAATGACCGCTCTCCTACTAAAGGAATTTTGTAGCATTCTGTATATTTTCAGAAATCTTTACAGCGTGTGGACTGCTTTGATGAGTTAACATGGTTGTCGTACCAGTAAGATTACATATTAGACTAATATCTTAGTATAATGGTCAGTACTAAGTAGAAAAAAGAGAAAATAAACAGTAGCTGAAATGAATCAGAAGTACCATAGAGAAAAACCAATTGATTTCAATAAAATAAACTTGAGTTACAACTAGGCGCTGGTGTAGCCATATGAGAAAGGGGATTTAAAGGTTATTATGGTGATGGGTAGTGTCTAGGGAACTAGCATCCTTTGATAAAATCTTACGGTCTTTTTTATTTAGAATTTCAGTGTTTTCACAGCAATTGTAATTTGAGTCAGTTGCATTTTCACTTATTTTCTACACAGAAAGTAAAGGAAATAATCTCTTGGAACAGAGATTTTGTCAACGGCCTAAATAAATGATTTGGAGGGTAAATTGTTAAATTCAGACTTTTTCCTTAAATCTTTTTTTTTTTTTTTTTTTTTTTTTCATTACTGAAGTTTATTTCTGGATTGGAAAGCGGGGGTTCGGGGAGAGGAAGAGTTTCTGTTCCAGGAAGTGTGCTACGTGTCTATTTACTTCTATATTAGATCAATTTTAACATTTATTAATTTATTTTTTGAATTTTTGAATTCAAACTTGAATTCATTTGAATTTTTTTTTTTTTTTTTTTTGGTGAGGCAGACCTTCACTGAGTCACCCTCCGTAGATTGCCTTGGTGTGGTGTCACAGCTCTCAAGAACCTCCAACTCTTGGGCGTGAACGATTGTCTGGCCTCAGCCTCCCAAGTACCTGGGACTGCATGAGCCCACCACAGCGCCAGGGTATTTTTGCTTTGTTGCAGTTGTCATTGTTGTGTAGCTTGTCAGACAGGGCTGGAATCCGCCAGCCTCCTCGGTGGATGTGGTTAGTGCCTTAACCACTGTGCTATGCACCACCCCCCCACGCCACGCCAGCCTATTTATTTATCTATTTATTTATTAAATATTTTCCTTCTTCTGCTGTGTTTGACTGGGGCCCGGTTTCAACCCGCCGCCTCTGGAACTTGGGGCCGGTGCCCTACTCCTCTGAGGAACAGGCACTGAACCACTTTTACTCTTTCATTTTCCTTCCTTCCTTCCTTCCTTCCATCGTTCCGTCCCAACCTTTCTCCTTCCCTCCATCCGTCCCTTCCTTCCTTCGTTCTTTCTTGTTTTTTTTCTTTCCAGTTTTTTGTCGGGGCTTGGTTTGAACCCGCCACTTCCGAAATATGCGGGCGGAGGGCGGGGGTGCCTGCAGACGAACTCTTTCAACGAAATGGTTTTGAGGAGGGGGCAGTTTTTCTCGCCACCCACCTCCTCTGTATATGGGGCCGGCACCCTACTCCTTTCACCCACAGGCGCCACCCGTTAACTTGTATTCCTTTTCCTTTTTGTAGAGACAGAGTTTCCCTTTATTGCCCTCGGTAGAGTGCCGTGGCGTCACACAGCTCACAGCAACCTCCATCTCCTGGGCTTAGGCGATAATCCTGCCTCGGTCTCCCGAGTAGCTTGGATTACCTTTTCCTTAAATCTTTTGATAAGGCGTCTTTTGATGAAAATGACAGTAATATTTTAATCAAATAGATACTCCGATAGGGACTCCAAGGACATTAATAGAATGTATGTTTTTCTCTTAATACATTAAGAGAAAAACTGGTTAAACTGGTTTTATAGTTCATATACATGGATTTGAGGAAACAAATTAGTGTTTTGTTGTACAAAAATGTATGTAAAAGCTTTTAGTGTCCAGATAATGCTTGACAAAATTGCAGTATGACAGGTGGGGGTAAGATTAAAAACATACTTTTGATCAGTCTTTTCCATATTAATATTTTATGAGGTAGTGATGCATTTGCCTTCAGGTCCCACCGTTACTTGTTCCCCGCAATATTAGCTCTTCCAGGGGATTATATTTGCAGAGTAGAGGGAATGTTTCTGTGTATTCCTAAAGTTCTGTTCATCTTAGAATTAAATTCTGGCTCTGCCACTGGCTATCATTGAGTTCTCCCCCTGAGTCTCAGACTTTTAGCTAATAAAATGGAAATATTAATAGCTACTGCATAGTTTATTAGTAGGATTTTTATTAATTCCAAAGTCTCAAATGGATAAATACTGAATATATATGACCAAGGTCAGTGTTCTTCCAGGCTCAGGAATCAGTAGCAAATACTGAGGATGGAGAGACACATGATTGTTGGAAGGGTGAGACTTAAAACATAGGTTGAGCATTCCTAATCCAAAAAGCTCAGACACTTCAGAGTCTGAACCGCTCTGAGTGCCAAGGTGATGCTCAGCGGAAATGCTTAGGGGAGCACTTCAGATTTGAGGTTTTGTGGTTAGGGATGCTGAACCAGTAGGTATATAATGCAGATCCCACGCATTTTGGATAAGGGATACTTAGCCTTCAGTTATCAGCCAGTTTCTGGCCCATCAGAAAGGATGCCGACTGCAGACACTCTAGGTGTTCATCAGGACACCACCCACTGATTATCAGCCAGAGTTGCCATGTCCAGAAATCTCTGTTTAACCTGTGATGCTTTGCAAGGAAACCCACTGGGACTCCTGGTTACATTTATGCCTCCTCTGAAATGATCAGGAAAGGGAACCGTCTACACATGGTGAGATAAGCCTGTACTTCATGCTTTGATTTCAAAAGTTCCCTTTCCCTTGGGAATCTTGCTGATCATGGCTGCCAGTACTGTGACAGCTCTTTGGGCCGTCCGCTTTCCCATTTTTCGCTCTATCCCTTACTTAGAAACACACACTTAATTCCCTACAGAATACATAAGTTCACTTTATGACTTTCAGCAAAACTCGGAGCATGCCATCACATTGGCTGCTGACTTGGGCAGGCCCTGGACCCTCTGCAAGGGCCTCAGAACATCGAATCCCCACCTTTAGAAGTGACTGTCAGCTGGTCACGGCCACTACTGACCTTCAATTGTGCTCTTATCATCTGTTTAATTTCTGCGGAATCAGTAGTGGTGTTCCTTCTTTCAGTTCTGATTTTAGTTATTTCACTCTTCTCCTTTCTTTTTCTTTTTTTTTTTTGCAGTTTTGGCCAGGGCTGGGTTTGAACCCGGCACCTCCGGCATATGGAGCCAGCGCCCCACCCCCCGGAGCCACAGGCGCCACCCTCTTTTTCTTTTTTTTTGAGACAGAGTCTCAAGCTGTCACCCTGGGTAGAGTGCTGTGGCATCACAGCTCACAGCAACCTCAAACTCTTGGGTTTAAGTGATTCTCTTGCCTCAGCCTCCCAGGTAGCTGGGAATATAGGTGTCTGCCACAATGCCCAGCTATTTTTAAGTTGTAGTTGTCATCACTGTTTGGCGGGCCCAGGCTGGATTCGAACCCGCCAGCTCTGGTGTATGTGGCTGGCGCCCTAGCTGCTTGAGCTACAGGCGCCGAGCCACATTCTTCTCTCTTTTCTTAGTCTACCTACAGGTTTGTCAATTTTGGACTTTTTGAAGAAGCAACTCTTGATTGTGTAGATTTTTCTCAGAGGTTGACTTCTATTTGTAAATCGTTCTTGCCCTAAGCAAATTGATATTTCAGATTAGTGTTGGGCTTCTGTATTTTGTTTTTGTAGTTTAGCAATGCAAAAGATTTTATTACCTGACACATACAGATGTACAGGGTAGCCATAAAGTTTGCTTGCAATTTAAAATTTAAAATCGCATGCAACATTTATGGCCACCCTGTAGAAAGGGTTTAAATAACCAGAGCTTTAAAATAATGAACTTGAGTGCCTCTGCTGCTATTTTTCCCTTTGTCACACTGCTCATTGCAATTTGTTCTTTTTTTCTTCTCTTTCTCTTTCTTTTGGAGACAGGGTCTGACTCTGATGCATGGGCCAGTATAGTGGTGTCAGCCTAGCTCATAGTAGTCTCAAACTCCTGGGCTCAAGTGATCCTTCTGCCTCAGCCTCCTGAGTAGCTGGGGCTACAGGTGCCCACCACACCTGTCTTATTTTTTAACTTTTTGTAGAGATGAGTTTTGCTGTGTTGCTTGGGCTGGTCTTGAACTCACAGCCTCAAGCAGTCCTCTTGTGTTGGTATCCCAAAGTGCTGGGATTACAGGGGAGAGTCACAAAGCCCGCCCTCTTATAATTTGTTACATTATTGTGGTTACTCTCTTACCGTTAAGTAGTGTCCCGGGATTTGATTCTTTTCTTGAAAGTTTCTTATATTTTCTTTACACTGAACTGGTACAAGTTCAGGTGAGATTAATTCATTGTCATTATATTAAATGGAAAGCTAATAATATTAATAAAAAAAAAAAGCTAGGGCGGCACCTGTGGCTCAGTCGGTAAGGCGCCGGCCCCATATATCAAGGGTGGCGGGTTCAAACCCGGCCCCGGCTGAACTGCAACCAAAAAATAGCTGGGCATTGTGGTGGGCGCCTGTAGTCCCAGCTCCTCGGGAGGCTGAGGCAAGAGAATCGCGTAAGCCCAGGAGTTGGAGGTTGCTGTGAACTGTGTGAGGCCACGGCACTCTACCGAGGGCGGTACAGTGAGACTCTGTCTCTACAAAAAAAAAAAAAAAAAAAGCTAATTGATTTAGGAAAGCTTGGAGAATTTAAAATTCCAAATTTTAATTTCAGTTTTATGAACCATAATGTGTCATCCAGCATGTAGATCCCTTGCCTCTCCCCATCCGACCTCCCCTATGTAGAAAATCTGACAGTTCCAGAATTTAGGGAATTGCTCTCTCTGTGATTATGAGCCACAGGCAGTTTCAATGTTAAAACAATTCAAGGAAATGCCATTCTAAACAATTCATTTCATGACTTCTTTTACGCGGAAGCTGAGACTCTCGTTCAGGCCTCTGGGTATACTTTAATTTCTCCCTCCGTTCCTTCATCTCTTTCTTATTCCCCTTTCCCCCTTGTAAATCAGGAATTTTCTAGCTACATAGTTTTTTTAATATTTAATTAACAAAGATTATATACTATGTTCAAAGCGTACACCGTGATGATTGGATAGACGTATGCTTTGTGTGCTGATTAAACACGCAGAGCGCTCGACCAATTTGTGATTCTTGTGCAGGGGCCGCGCTAATCTTCTCTGAAGCTCGTGTGCAATTTTAAACTGTTGCCAAAGTGAGCACTTTTAAGTTTTGTGGTTTTTTGGTTTTTTTTTTAATTCTATGTACTCAGTCCTTTTGGACTGGAAACATTTTATCTCAGGGATATGGCATACACCTGCCTTCTGCGTTCCCAACCTCCTTGTGTCTGTTATTGCCTTCATCCTTACTCAGAACTTCTTTTTGTCAATCAAAACATTTATTTCTTTAAGAAACTTTTGTCAGTTTTTCCATGGATATCGTAATTTGTTGTTATCTAATCAGTACTAAAAATCAAGTTTACTTCACCAAAAAATATTTCTTATACTACTGTTTTATAATATGTATTCCATTTTAAAATTCACATTTTAACATCTTTGAAATTTGATGTCTCTTGTAATTGCTAACATTTTACAGCTATTACCGGCAGCACTTCCGTTTTTATTTTTAATACATAAAATATTGGTGCATCTTTCGGTTAACAGCAGTTAGAGCTGATGAAATGAGTTCTATTAATGACCATTGTAATAATTAATAGAACCCATAAATGACCATTAACAGTTTTACAAAAAGTTTAGAGTGGAAAAAATTACTTATAAGGTCTAAACCAGCATACTTAAGTATTTTTATATGTATTCCATTCAAGTCTTTTTTTTTTCTTTTGCATGAGTACTTATTTTTGGTTATAGTTATAGCATATATCCTATTTTGCTCCTTTTATTTTTATTACTGTTGTATCTTAATTTCCCCCTGCTATAGGCATTTGTATTGGTCATTTTCAAAAACTACTTAATCTAGCCAGGCATGGTGGCTCATGCCTGTAATCCTAGCATTCTGGGAAGCTGGGGTGGGTGGATTGCTTGAGCTCACAAGTTTGAGACCAGCCTCAGCAAAAGTGAGACTCCCATCTCTACTAAAAATAGAAAAACTGAGGCAAGAGGATCACTTGAGCCCAGGAGTTGGAGGTTGCTGTGGGCTGTGACACCACAGCACCCTACCCAGGGCAACAGCTTGAGACTCTGTCTCAAAAACAAAACAAAAAAACAGGCTTGGTGACTAGAGTGCCAGCCACGTATAACAGAGCTGGTGGGTTCAAACCCAGTCCAGGCCTGCCAAACAACAATGACAACAACAACAACAAAAGTAGCTGGGCGTTGTGGCGGGCGCCTGTAGTCCCAGTTACTTGGGAGGCTGAGGCAAGAGAATTGCTTAAGCCCAAGAGTTTGAGGTTGCTGTGAGCTGTGATGCCATGGCACTCTATCCAGGGCAATATCGTGACACTGTTGTCTCAAAAAAAACAAAACAAAACAAAAAAAAAAACCACACACACAAACACAAACTTCATAATCTGCCTAGTGTATGACCATAACAATAACTGCCTACTATCCAACATTGAAAATTTAGATTGTTGCCATTTTTCCTATTGTGAATAGGAATGATTCGGTGAACAACTCCTTTGTGTACTTTTTAGTTATAATTTTGACCATTTTTTGTAGAAGACCCCTGAACTGTCTTTTATTGTGAAGAATCAACCTTCATATTTAAATAAATCACTGACTAAATAGCTATTGCTATAACACTGTTCATTCATTAATTTTTTCACTCATCCATCTGTCCACAAAGAATACGTTGTATTATTATGTGTTTAGTAGTTTCCAAGAGCTAAGGAATCAAAGTTAAACAGGATACCTGTCTGACTTGGATAATCTCATTGTCTAGTGGAACAGTAGGATTTATCACAGATTATATAGTGCAGTGTGATGAGGGATGCTGGAAAGACATGGGCAGAATCCCTTAGTTGCACGAAATTGACTTTGGCAGCATTGTAGATCGGTGTCGTTTAAAATGCAAGGTATGAACATACCATGTCACGTGTAATAAAATAAATTTTGCCTGACAGAAAGTGGCTCCACCTGACCTGTCTAACCTCCTTTTTCTTCAAGTCTAAACCTGTGTCCTGCACGGTCTGTGATGTAGATTCCACACGTTGTGTTTCTGTAACGTGCTGAGCGCCTCGTGTCCCTTAACTGTGTCACACACCTCTATCCTGTTCTCTACCCACTAAGGACTGTGTTCCTAACAGGTTCATGTGACTGACTTTCTATTATACTTCTTTTTCAAATGAATGACAATATTTGCTATTTTATGATTTCCTCAAAACTTCACTGTCAATTGACATTCTGTGATTTTGGTGACATCAATGCCATTTTTCGTTCTATCTCATATTTATTTAGTTAGAAAAATCTCACATTGAGAAGGTGTTTGAGAGATTACACCAATAAAGATTTTTGTAGTAAAAGTTTAAAATTCTGCTACTTGTGATGGTTAGAAACGGAACCTTCACTAGATAAAATAAAGCCCCTCTCTATAAATTTTTGGAGGGTCTATAAAGCCTTTGTAGTGGGGAAAAAAACAAAAAAATATTTCTATATAACTAAGTATCAACAATTCAGGCATTGGATACAATCAGTCGGTTTTGCAAATAGCCATTTATTATGGTTCTGTCATTGCAAGGTCATTAGCTGGCTGTGAATTTGCCTGCTTCATGGCGCCTGTGGCTCAAAGGAGTAGGGCACTGGCCCATATGCCGGAGGTAGCGGGTTTGAACCCAGCCCCAGCAAAAAACTGACTTCGAGTTTTAAGTTTCTCAAAAACCCAGTCTTGGAAACAGCTTTTGGGAATGGCTTTGGCATTTTTTTTTTTTTCCTATTTCTTTTTTCATTTCTGAAACCTAAAGAGAGAATTATGCCATGTTCTTTACAGACCGGTGGTGATTAGACCGTGTATTTTGATACACACACAAAACTGCTGTGCAGAATCCCCGTCCTGTTGTGATCCCCAAACAAGAGGGTAATTTGAGGTTGACTCAGACAAATTTACCTCAGCTTTGAAAGACACTATGTGAGCATCGTTGAATTCCCTTAGATGGCTGTGGATGAAATGAAGCTCTTGCTTTAGCAGCCAGTAGATGTGTCGAGGGACTTGACTTTTGGCATACGTGGTAAAGATGATTTGGCAGTTGGTGGAATTCGAAGGAGCCTTTACATCACCAACTAAAATAAAATTAATTTTTTTTCCCCAACGTGATTTATGGTCCTGAGTTCAGTGACTGAGGGATTGATCTCTTGGCAAGTGTCTATGAAATAAACACCGCAGGAAGAGAAATTATATGTATGCACCAAGCTCTGCGATTTATGTTCTAAGCTCTCTTTATGGGGTGTGTATAATCTGGTTGTGTACAGCTAACAAAAGGTAACTGTTCTTTGTCATGAAAGACTTCCTCAGTTTCCAGAGACAATGGGCCCAGCGAGAGACTGGCTTTCTCTGCCTGCACATTTCTGTTCATGCTGGTACTGCATTTGACTATTTTAGGAAGCCTTTCTGGTCACCCTCAATAGCTCGTTCTCATCTATCCGTCTTAACTTTTAGCTTCATCTGCGAAATTCGTGCGGTTAGCCCAAGACATGCAGATACATTGCCTGGGTTCAGCTTCCTGAGACTTGGGAGTAAATATGTTGCAGTACGCTGATTTGATGGATGGATGCAGCTTTGCAGCAATATTGATGTTTCTACACTCCATTATAAATCTTTAGACGCCTTGGTTTGCATTTCTGTGGTCAGGTGTCGTTCCCCATCACTGATTTTCAAACTGCCTCATCGCTTAGAAAGCCGTGCTTATGTGGAAAGACAGAATTTTTCTTCTGCACCCACTATTCTTTTGCCCACTCACAGTACTAAGGATTGTGGGCGCCCGTCTCTGGCCAGATGTGAATAGTGGCAGCTCCCAATTCACAAATGGTTCTATTCCCAAAGTAAAGTTCATTGTATAGTCAGTTTATGGTTTAAAACTTTGTGTTGGTTAACGGTAGAAAGCAGTAGAGTCTGACAGAATTTCTGTAACCCATAACAAAACATAGTTTTATTCGGACTGTAAAACATAAACATGTCATCCTTGAGTGAGTAGACAGCCACTTGTCTGGACCCATATCCTGGGCAATGGACCCGTCAGGGTTCTTACCCAGAAGCAGTGGAGAATGGCTGAATGATCTGGAAGAGAAGATACTGGGTAGGCTCTGAACTTGCATGAAGTAGAGAGAAAAACAAGGAACTAAAGGAGAGTACACAGCCAGATTCATAGCCAAGGGCAAACAGTCTGCCTAGGTCTCTGCAGGGTGGAGCCTGTCACCAAACACTGGACATTGGTGTTCATGTCGACCACCCCATGGGGACCAGAAGCTTGGTCCCAATTCTGTCACCTTAGCCTTTGCTGCCTCTGGGCATTGGGGGTTGTCACCATTGCCCTGACCCAACTCCTCCTGTGTCTCTAGTTCTAGATTTGGAGTCGGCCAAGGCTAAGTTGTGTGCTCCTACCTAGGCTGCAAGAGACTCTGGAAAGGTGAGTGTCCATCCATTTTTGTATCTACAGTTTTTTTGTTTTTTTTTTGAGACAGTTTTACTTTAACACCCTCAGTAGAGTGCTATGGCATCACAGCTACCTCAAATTCTTGGTCTCAAGCTATTTTCTTGCCTCAGCCTCCCAAGTAGTTGGGACCACAGGCGCCCACCACAATGCCCGGCTGTTTTTTGTTGCCATTTGGCCGGGGCCGGGTTTGAAGCCACCATCCTCGGGTATATGGGGTCGGTACCTTACCCACTGAGCCACAGGCGCCACCCTGGAATCTTTTTCTGTCTCTCTGCCCTTTGACAGTTTTTCTTTTCTTTTCCTTTTTTTTTTTCTGACACAGAGTCTCACTATGTCACCCTTGGTAGAGTGCTATGGCATCACAGCTCACAGCAACCTCAAATTCTTGGGTTCAAGCTATTCTCTTGCCTCAGCCTCCCAAGTAGCTGGGACTGTAGGCGCCTGCCACAACACCTGGCTATTTTTTTAGAGACGTGTTCTCTCTCTTGCTTAGGCTGGTCTCAAACTCCTGAGCTCAGGCAATCCACCTGCCTCAGCCTTCCAGAGTGCTAGGATTACAGGTGTGAGCCACTGTGCCCAGCCTCTTTTGTTGCTTCTATGTTGAAAGATGTATCTCTCATCAAAAATCACATGACGAAGAATTCTCCAAATACAGACAGATGGAATCTAAATGCTGAACAGTCCCCTATCCTTATTCTCCCACAAGGATGAAACTTATAAGAAGCACCGGTAGGAACTCTGGATGGCAAGCCCTGGAAGTTACGATGTAACCGAGGCGTTTTTATCCATATGGAGCTGCAGCTAATGAGTTTAATGAGTTCTTTGATATCAAGATGACTGGTTCTTCCTTGTGTACTGGTTTCCAGGGACCTTCCTATGTCTCAATTAAAGCTATAGGCATGAAGATTTAGAAATGTTTGACCTCTCAGTGTGATCGTTAAAGTAAGATAAAATGCATTAAGTTGAATGTTAACATACGAGGCACAGATTAAGATCTATCTGTTTTCTTGTTTATATAGAAAATGAAATTCACATTATCAGTTTGTCTTACACAGCTGAGTAGTTTATATGTTTCATTGATCAACTTTTACCCTTTTAAAAATCCATTTTTAATTGCAATAATACATGTGTGCATATAGCTTACAAATTCCTGCCCCACTTGATTTGCATCGACTTTTTACATTTCTTGAAAGCAGTTTCAGTTCATTTAGCTCTTCTTCTGGTATTTACTTCCGTGTAACAGATTTATGTGTTTATATTGGTATTTCTTAAATTATCTTTTCAATTTGAGGCATTCAACTTGACTTCCCATTAAGGAAGAAGAGGGGGGCGATGCCTGTGGCTCAAAGGGGTAGGGTGCCAACCCCATATGACGGAGGTGGTGGGTTCAAACCCAGCCCCAGCCAAAAAAACGGCAAAAAAAAGAAGGAAAAAAAAAAAAGGAAGAAGAGGGGTTAGCTTTCTTCAATTCTCCCTCCTTTAAATACCTGCCCTTTATGCTTTAAGGTAGTGCCATCTCCGTTTGTTTTCACTGTAAATATTTTTCACCTCTGAGCTATGCAGTATACTGTTGTGTTTTCTCTCTTGTGTAGCATATTAAAAATCTTTTTTCTTTTTTTGTGCTTAGTATTGTATTTATATGCTGTGTGTTTGTCTTAATTCTGCAACACAATAAAACACAATGGCTCACCTCTTGGTTCTTATATATATGTATGCCTGACATTTTTCCTGGAGCCCTCTGCTTGTCTGCTCCATTGTGGACTGTTTATTCTTTTTTGGAGACAGGGACTTACTCTGTCGCCCAGGCTAGAGTGCTGTAGCATCATAGCTCACAGCAACCTGAAACTCCTGGGTTCCAGCAACCCTCCCGCCTAAGCCTCCCAAGTAGCTGGAACTGCAGGTGTGTGACACCATGCCGGCTAATTTTACTACTTTTAGTAGAGACTAGCTCTCGCTCTTGCTCACCCTGGTCTCAAACTCCTGAGCTAAAATGATCCTCTTGCCTCAGCCTCCAAAAGCATGAGCATTACAGGTGTGAGCCACCACACCTGGCCTGGACTATTTGTTCTTGGGCCTGATGCACAGCTGTGGAACTAGAATTTTCCCTTACAGTCATACGGAAGTTCTTGACTATTTTTCTTTCTTTCTTTCTTTTTTTTTTTTTTTTGTAGAGACAGAGTCTCACTTTATGGCCCTCGGTAGAGTGCGGTGGCGTCACGGCTCACAGCAACCTCCAACTCCTGGACTTAGGCGATTCTCTTGCCTCAGCCTCCCGAGTAGCTGGGGCTACAGGCACCCGCCAAAAAGATTGACTACTTTTCTGGATGGCATTTGTTTTGACTCTTTAGGAAGCATTGCCCAATTGCTTTGTGAGAAAGTGTGCATGGGTTTGTTTGTTTGTTTAGATCTGGAACCTGTGACAATATCATTTAACCTCTCATGATTTAAATTGGATTTACAGTTGCAGATTACTTCAGAGACTTTTAGAGACTCCGCTCCATTTTCTTCTGTTTTGTTGCTCACTTGTTGGATACTCTTCCAATTCTGTTTACTTTGTATATAACATTTTTTTTTCTTTTTGGGAAGCTTTTAGGGTACTTTAAAAAATTTCCCAATCGGCGGCGCTGTGGCTCAGTGAGTAGGGCGCCGGCCCCATATACTGAGGGTGGCGGGTTCAAGCCCGGCCCCGGCTGAACTGCAACCAAAAAAAAATATAGCCGGGCGTTGTGGTGGGCGCCTGTGGTCCCAGCTACTCGGGAGACTGAGGCAGGAGAATCGCTTGGACCCAGGAGTTGGAGGTTGCTGTGAGCTGTGTGAGGCCACGGCACTCTACCGAGGGCCATAAAGTGAGACTCTGTCTCTACAAAAAAAAAAAAATTTCCCAATGTTCTGAGGTTTTGTCATAACGTGATGTGACTTCTCATCCACTGTGCAGCTTCCGTGTGGGGAGGGCAGAGGGTAATTTTCTTCCCACTGTTCTGTTTCCTCTTTTCTGCAGCTTCTACTGGTCATTTGCTGGAAGTCTTGGGGTTTTCTTCCAATTTAATTATTGTTAAAAAAAAATGCTGATACACATCTTTGTATCTTTGTATTCTACTTTTGGGGAACATTTACCTTTATCATTATTCTAACCCTTCTATTGATTTTTTATTTCTGTGGTCACAACATTAACTTCTGGGAGCTTTTTTGTATTCTCACAATACAGCGAACCTTGTAAGTGGACCACCTGAGGGACTGTGACAAACTGGCCAGCACACGGAGGTGGTCAACATAAGGAACTGGGCCTGCTGGACTGACACTACATGTGGTGCGTGTCTGGTCAATGAAAAGTAGGTCAACTTACGGAGGTGTCCGTGTAGGGGGCAGTCAACTCTGGAGGTTCTGTATTTCTGTTTTATAGCATCCTGTTCTTCATTGCTTTCTAGATGTGGTATCTTTTATTCTCTTGGGGTTATTAAACATGTATATTTGACGTTTTCTCCCTGCGCTGACTCTCTTTCCTCCTGAGGCTTCTGTCTGTCACTCTGGACCCTGCATCACATGTCTGGCGTTCACACTGTCATTTTCTGTTTCCGAGAAGGCGCTGAGCGAGGCTTTGTCAACTGGTAGCCTCGCCATAGGATGACCACCTTCTTGTAGAAGTCTTCTTGCTTTTCAATTTTGGTAACTGTGGATCTCTTTACTTGGGCTGGAGTTTCTCCAGAAAAATCTTCCCGGTTCCTGCCCATCCAGCGCCCTGGGAATCCAGCAGGGCAGGGCTGGAGTGCACACTTCCCCTCTGCCCTCTGTCAGTGTGGCACCTCCTCGTGTCCCGAGTCCACACCCTGTCAAGTGAGTTGAACCTTTGCAAGGAGCAAACGTGAACATTCTTCTGCTGTGTTGGGAGGAGGGTCGTTACCAAGCTTCATGGCGTAAGAACTATACCACTGGGAGGTTTGCTCCTTAAAACACATGTGAGCAATTCTCTGCCTTCCCCTCAACCCATCACCTTGTGCCTTACCTTGCACGTTCTTCCAATTCTGTGTCCCATATTTGGCTTGTTACTTTGGACAGTTCTTCCTGCGGATGCGTAAGTTTTGTCTGCCTCTGCTTTGCAAATTCACCCCTCTGCTTTTCATTTTCTAGCAGTTTTCCCCATTCCTTGGTCCTCTCCCTTTTTTTTCTCATGAGCTTGTCTCTGCCCCTCACGTACTGTCGTTCAGTGGAGCTTTGAGAGGGAATGGCTATGAGCCCGTGATTGTGATCTAACACATGTAACTGAAAAAATTTGAGGTTCATTTGAATTTAGATATGTGGTTGTCCAGTCCACTTAATGGGGGGTTAATTTGGTCACTCTTCACTTTCATTCAAAGATTGTTGCTCTCACTTCAGGATGAACTGAGTGCTACTCTTTCTTGATTTGAGAAATAGGGGGAGCATGGACAGTTATCTCTAAAGTGTTCATTCCAGGTCTGACCTCAAACCCAGTCGCAAGTATAACAATATTTCCAGCATTACAAAAAAATGGCCTCCTTTCCCTGGAGCCATGGTCTCACGTGGGTCAGCTTTCTCAGCTCTATACAGTAGTTTCCAAGAGCTTTTCGTTTCTTTTTTTTGAGACAGAGCCTCAAGCTGTCACCCTAGGTAGAGTGCCATGGCATCACAGCTCACAGCAACCTCCAGCTCCTGGGCTCAAGCGATTCTGCTGCCTCCACCTCCCAAGTAGCTGAGACGATAGGTGCCTGCCACAACGCCCGGCTATTTTTTGGTTGCAGCCATCATTGTTTACCAGGCCCAGGCTGGATTCGAACCTGCCAGCTCAGCTGTATGTGGCTGGCACCTTAGCCGCTTGAGCCACAGGCGCCGAGCCTCCAAGAGCTTTTCTATCCAGGGATTCCGGTTGTGTTCTGTAGGGAACTGAGCTTCCATGATTCCTTACATTCTATCAAAAAATGCTAGATCTTGACATCTTTCCTATGATAAAAGTCACTCAGAGTTTCTTTTGCAAAATGCAGGTTTCATCATGTGTCAAAGGCTTGCATCCGTTGAACAAGTAAACCACAGCAGAATCAGAACCAAACATTTTCTTTTTCAATTTTTCTCCTTAATTTCATTAGTCCTCCAATTTTAAGATTAACAACTGACTTTTTTAGAGTGTTTAATATATCGTTAAAGTACATCAAGGATTATTTTTGAATTATTTGGGCCTTACCCATTGTAAAGCAAAAGGGTAGTTAGTTCAAATCTTGAAGGTTTTATGTCCTCCAGGGTTTGAATGTGTAAGGCAATCTGATCTAATTTCTTATCTAGAGTTTATAAACTCTTTGTTTAAAAAAAATCAATGTTTACTTTCACGTAGTAGAATTAATATTTTTGTTTCAGACACCTCATGTTCCTTTGTTGATAAAGCAGGATGGACAGTATATGGAAGTTCTGAGAGGAAACCTAAGGTTTCAAGGGTCCTGTTGTCATCACGACAGATTGAAAGTACCAGGTGTTTGTTTCATGCTAATGCTTACTACTGGAGGCGGCTCCGTGGCTCAGTGAGTAGAGTGCCGGCCCCATATACCAAGGATGGTGGGTTCAATTCCCGCCCTGGCCAAACTGCAACGACAATAACAAAAAAAGTAACAAGAAAGCTTACTGCTGGAAGTGTGAAATACTTCTGTCCTTAACACCACAAATAGATGCTCCTTCTCATTATCATAACTCAAGTGATCATCTTTTTTAATGAGATGGGGTATACCCTGTTGTGGATTTTGCAGATGTGATGATTAGAGTATTTAATGCAGAGCTTGGGGAAAAATAGCCCCGATAAAACAGATGATGGAATTTTTTTTTTTTTTTGTAGAGACAGAGTCTCACTGTACCGCCCTCGGGTAGAGTGCCATGGCATCACACAGCTCACAGCAACCTCTAACTCTTGGGCTTACGCGATTCTCTTGCCTCAGCCTCCCGAGTAGCTGGGACTACAGGTGCCCGCCACAACGCCCGGCTATTTTTTTGTTGCAGTTTGGCTGGGTTTGAACCCACCACCCTGGGCATATGGGGCCGGCGCCCTAAATTTTACTGGAAACTAAAATAACAACAGTTTTATTCCTTTCCTTTTTCTTTCTGCAATTTTCCCCTCTCATTTCTTTTACTTTTCATTTGTTATTTTTGATTCTTAAAGGGATTTACCTGTATTATTCTAATATGTTGGTACATTTACACATTTCTAACTGTGTTTTAACTTAAAGAGATAATTACCTTGAAACTTAACTATTTGCAAAAAGTTGGATGTGCCAGGATTAGGTACAGCGGATGTAGTCTGCTTTGTTTTAGACAGACTTGACTGCGAAGTATTGTGTGTTAGTATGGAGACAGTTGGTGCAAGGAGAAAAATTACTTCTGTGCTGGTTTTAGAAAGTTCTGTGTTTCTGAAAGTGAGGCAAGAGAAAATAAAGAGAAGAAAGTAAAAGAATTTAAGAAAAATAAGATAATATTTTTGAAGGCGCTTTGTAAACTGCTAAATAACATGCAGGTGTTAACTTTTTTTGGCAAGGATTGAACTTAAAGTGAGAAAAAAGATCCACAAAGATGCTATAAAGGAAAACAAGAAAAAGAAATAACTTGGAATAAGAAGTTGTGAAAGGAAGAAACAAAATGGGGAAATCCTAATGGGGCATTTTTACATTTTAGTTTTTTTTTTAATTTGAAAATGCATTAGTACCTGAACTTCCTATTCGAGCAGTTAAGTGAAAAATATTTTATTAATTAGCCAAAGCAATGTTCTGTTGAAAATAATTTGGAAAAGTCTTATCATAAGGGACAGTGAGAGTCATGTGGAACCCACTAGGCTTGTGACCTTCCCAGCTCTAAACAATCCTCTGTGTGTTGTGGTTTATACTTTTTCTACTTCATTAAGGTTTAATTCACATTTGTTGATCTATCCTGCACCTTTCATTTTGTTCTCATTCAAACCTCTGCAAGGCAGGCATCCTTAGCCTATTTTACAAATGAGGCATAGAAAGCTAAGTAATTTGTCCAGAGCCACTTACAATAAGCAGTGGCAAAACTGTCCCTTCTCCAAGTTTTGAGCTTGGTCCCACATTTTCCACAGGTACTTCCTATCAGAGCAATTGCTTCTTTTCGTGGTTCCAAAGATGGTGCTTATTGTATTTCTCTAAAAGAGGTCTTGTTAAATAACAGTAAACCACCACCACCACCACCACCACCCCCCCCACCCCCCCGCATGTTTTAAGTTCGGCTGTGTTTGTACTAATTGACTTCAAATGAAAGTTCTGCCTGGCTCCGCACCCATAGCCCAGAGGTTAGGGTGCTGGCCACATACACCTGGGCTGCCGGGTTCGAACCCAGCCTGGGCCTGCTAAAAACAATGACAAGTACAACAACAAAAATAGCTGGTGGGCGCCTGTAGTCCCAGCTACTTGGGAGGCTGAGGCAAGAGAACTGCTTAAGCCCAAGAGTTTGAGGTTGCTGTGAGCTGTGATGCCACAGCACTCTATCCAGGGTGACAGCTTTAGCCTCTGTCTCAAAAAAAAAAGAAAGAAAGAAAAGAAAGTTCTGTCTAAGAAATACTATTTGACCTCCTTAAGAACTTGGAAGTAAACAGAAAAGTCATATATAAATAAGTCATAAATAAACAGAGGATGTGTACTGTGCCTTTTAGATCTCACCTGGAGCTGGGTGTTTTAAGTCTAGTTTTCTTAAACTTCATTATTTTATTTGGTTTCCGAAATCATAGCTGACTTGAAGGGGTAGGTTGGTGTTCTAACAAAAATGAATTGTAACTCTTTAGAGCAAGGGAGAGGCAATAGCCAAACTATGAGAGGCAGATAAAATACCTCAAAGCCTTTGGGTGGAGGAGCAGACAGACTTTTCTCTGTGCCTGGAAAGTTCCAAGAACAGCTGTCTTGCCGCCGGTCCTCTAAGAGCAGGCTAAGCCCAGCTGCCACACTTAAAGCCAACCTTACACCCGGTCCTTCTATTTCCCTTCAGTTTACCTTCCACTCAAATCCCGACTCTGTAAATCTTGGCTCTGGACCTGACTCTGTAGCTTGGATTTCACGTTTGGCTTTTCAGAGCCTGTTTACACCCAGGCTCTCCTTGGTGTTTGAACTTCAAGGGGCTCCTCCCTCTGATTCTCTGCGCACCAGGATGCTTTGGTTGGATCTCCCTTCAGCTGGCTCTGTGGAAGCAGAAAGCCAGCCCCTGCCTGGTGACTCCTAGGCCAGTGCCTTTTCCTTGGACTTAGTATTATCATGCTCCAGCAGAGCAAACTAATGGATGATCTCGTGTCACCAAACAGGCATCTAGAATCTCTACAGGAGCCAGTACCTTTCAGAAAAAAAAAATGTAATCCACTGTGGTTGAAATTAAACCCATTTTTAATGCTTACATGGGTAGTCCTTCAACTGTTATGAAAATGTTGATCACTTTCAATGTCTTGTTCCTTGAGTTTTCTAAAAAACAGAAATTAAACTGTAACTACAGATTGATGCAGAGATTAGCAAGTTATAGAATATATTATTTTTGAAGAGCATAAGCAACCTTTTAATAGCACCATCTTTAAAGAATGTTGCTGTAAGCAATGCCTTTTTTTTAGAAATGTTTACAAATTTATCTTTTGTGTCAACAGCAGCAAATACTTTTATGTTGTAGAATAGCGAAGGGCAGATAGTAGCCCTGGTGGCTGTTGACATGTTTATTTTGGAGAGAATTCTTGGCATTTTTCCCCACATCAGCATAATAAGAATTTGTAGGAGAGGAGGGAGGCATCAATGTATTTGGTGAGGATTAATGACCTGGTAGATCATTTGCAGTGGTGAATATATTACGGATCGTGCCGTAAATGGAGTAATTAAAAAGCTGCACAGTAAACACTTCGCGGGCTGGCACATATATTCCCTTCCTTTCCTGGATGGCTGGCGTTCAAGCAAGTGGTGCGTTGTTTGTCTTGGTCTCTTCACTTTCTTAAGAGCAGAAAGAAGACTGAGATTTGTTTTAGAGACAGAGTCGTGCTCTGGCTCAGGCTGGTCTCAGACTCCTGAGCTCAAGCAGTCCACCTGTCTCGGCCTCCCAGGGTGCTAGGACTACAGGCATGAGCCACCACGCCAGGCCTTATTATGTGTTTATTAACTGTTTACTGTAGCCTGTGTAATCAGATGCCCACACAGTTTAGCTGGCACCCAGTTGATGCCTTTGGGAACCCTCTCTTTGCTGATAGAGTTCAGGGAAGACATCAGGGTTGTAAAATTCTTTTCATTTGCAAAGAAGGCCTGGATTGCATTCGTGTTAACAGAATAGATGAGCTGTGGGGTAGCCCCAGAGTTTTTGAGATCAGAAGGCAGCCTGCAGAGCATAAAAGCTGATTCCTATGGCTTTAGGTTTCTAATGAATCTTATTGCTTTTCGACACTACTGGAATACTTTCCAAGAACTAAGTGATTTCACCCCATTTCTGAATTTGCTGAAACCCTCTATGGAAAAGTGTGCAGGAGACTGAAGTGGAATCCCGTAGCTGCCAGCTGCCGTCTTAAGAGGCAGGAGGCTCAGAAAGTCCCAGGGGCAGGTGCCTCTGCCTGCCCCACCCTCCCCTACCTCTTGCCTTTCCTTTCAAATGTTTGCCTCTTTTTATTTTCATTCGATTTTTCATACTAGGAAGGATCATTGAGTGGAGCTTCTGAAGAAGCAAGGCTTGTAAGATGGTGGTAACAAAACTATGTATAAATCTCCAGAGAAGTTGGCACCCCAAACCTAAGATCATTTAAAGAAGAGCCTTCTTCTAAATCTTTTGCTAATTTTTTTGATACTCCTCTAAGTTCTACTCTGGGTGTGCTTACCTCACAAATGCTCTTTTCTACCTTGACATAGACTGGCATGCATGTTTGTTTACCTTGAAGCAGGGTTGGGCTGCTTTAATTTTGCCAGCTAGCATTCCAGAAGCCAAGAATTTCAAGATCTGGGTCCTCAGTCGTTTCCTTGTTGTCAACAGAGAGCCTTGCCAGCTATTTTCAAGAACACTGATGTCATTTTGTCTGTTGCCTCCAGCATCCCCATGGTGTTAATTATAAAGTTACTGTAGCCAGATTTATCTTTACGGTAGTAACCTTGTATCCTTGATTTCGTTTTCCGTGGTTTTAATCACTTGTGCTATGGTATTATTTTTTTATTATAGCAATTTGTTGTTGTGTTGCATTTTATTACTGGTTATTGTTAATCTCTTACTGTAGGGAAGTTATAAATTAAACTTTATCCTAGGTATGGATGTATAGAAAAAAACACAGTAGATGTAGATAGGATTCGGGACTACCTGTCAGTTTCTGGGGGTCTTGGAGTGTGTCCCCCGTGGATAAGAGGAGAACCTTCTAACGTCGAAGGGTTGTAGATTCCCTTTCCTCTTCCAGGCCAGCCCCTTCCTCTGGACTCCTGAGCCTTTTCCCGTCCTCTCTTGAGATCTGAGTCCTGCAGCCCACGGCCATGCCCTGGCAGTGCTCAGCCTCCCCGCAGGCGTCTGTGGTCCTTCCTCAGTCTCCCACCCCCTCTGGCAGCTCTGGATCTCCGCCTCTCTATCCCTCACTAACACCCTCAGTCAGGGTGGTCAGCCACTCTTAAATGTCAGGTCCAAAGGTGTGTAGTTTTCATTTTTTGATCTTTATTCATCTCTTTATATCCTGGTACCTGTCTGCCATCCTCTCTGGGTTCTGCTCTTAGCCCCAATCCTGTAATCTTCTCCCTCTGCTGTGTTCATTCAGCGATGTCCCCACTGACACGGTCTCTGCCACTTTCTATGTTGTGATCCCTTGTATGCCTCAGGCTTCTTCCTCAAGCTTCATACTAAAGAATATGTGGGTTGGCTGCTTGTGCCAAATACCCTTGGTGCCCAAAGGTGGCTGCAGTGCCAGGAGAAAACACCCATGCTGTGCAGGTCTGCACCTTGGGGTGATGCCCCGCCGACCCCCTGCCAAGGGGCACCCACGCCTCTGGCCATGAGGCTGTGTAGCGGCTTGCTGTGGGGCTGGTGGCTGCAGCAGGTGCTTGAGCCTTGGGGTCCCCCGGCAGCCCCTCTCTGCCCTCCACTGTACTTTGCCTCTAACAGCATCATGGGGTCTTTTGTTACGTGAACATTTCCTGGAAGTAAGTAAATCTTTCTGTATCAGACTGAGGAAAAAAAAAAAAGAATATGTGAGTCCTCCCACCTCAAGCTCCCACGCCCCAGTCCCTGAGGCTCAGCCTGAACTGCCTGAACCTTGCCTACCGTCTTCTTGCTGCTGTGTTTTTGACCTCACTTGTCACTGCCGTCCGCCTGTGTGAAGTCAGCCAGGTTTTTCTGCTTTTAGCTTCTGAATGGTTCTAAGAGCTCATTCTTCTCTCCACCCTTCCTGTCCTGTCTGAGGGATTGTAACAACCACACCGGCCTCGAGGGCCTCCCAGCCTCCGCGCTGCCCTCTTCAAACCCATCCAGGATACTGATTCTGAGTCTGTGGTTCTTTGCAACCAAGATAAAGTCGGAGTTTTTTGATATGTGTATTGGGCTGCGATCTGGCTCCAGCTCTCTTCCCTGGTTCACCCTGGACAGTGTCCAGCAGTGCTGGACGTAGTTTCTAACCTCTGCCTTTCCCGTGGTCTTGCCTCATCCCCAGCTCCCACCCCAAGAGGACATGTGAGGCATCCCTTTTCTTGGAAGCTTTCCCTGGCCTCTCCATTTCCAGGCTAGGTGGCCCTGCTTGACACTCATCCCGCTGCCCGATGGGGCCAGTTTGCGTGCGTCCCTCGTTCCCTCCCCCCAGACTTGACTTTCCTTAGACATAGAGATGGTGTCTTACTCATCTTTGTAGCTCCAGTACTTAGGACAGGGCTGGGCAGATAGTGGGTGTTTAGAATATGATTTTTAGATGAAAGATTAACTAGGACGGACAGTAAGTCAGTTTGATGTCCACAAAAGTGGGCAAAAGTCATCTATGTATATGAGTTACACATGTACCTTTAGTAGGGAGCATGAAGGGGACCCCTGTGACGCCAGTCATGTTCTCCTTTTTGATCTGGTGTGTTCACTTTAGGAAAATCCATTGAGTTGTCAACTCGTGGTGTGTATACTTTTTTATATTTGTGTTGTACTTCAATGAGAAGTTTTTTGTTTTTTAAATCAACTTGATGCGTAACCTCTCCAAGACCAAAAATTTTCTTTTTTCAAGCTTTTAGGATGTTTACAGGATATCAGTTCAGATATCACAGCAAAGAGCCAGGCTAGTACTTTTCCCTGATATTAGGAAGAATGAAATTTAAGCACGTTGGTGAAATGCCAATGGGATTCTCTGGACTTCTAACAAGGGCCAGCCCTCATCGAGAGACTTGCGGTGACCTGTGCGCCCGTGACACTTGTTCCAGGGCCTGCATGCTAATCACCAGCAAGCCCCGGGCCTGCCTGCCGTGTCAGGGAGACTGCATCTCGCACGTGACTATGAATAATTCATAAACACGGTTATCTGGAAATTTGTGGTCATCATTAGCATTTTAATGAAAAAACCGCAGCCATTATCCTAAGTCTCTGTTTTGTTTCTACCTTTTTTTTTTGTCTCCCCCCAGCGCGGCTAACCACCTCAGTCTTTCCCGCGTACTTGGGAACTGCCGAGGCACCTGCACTGTGCTGACTGTCGCTATGGGCAGACGGTACCTGGAGGCCCACCGTCTTCCAGGCAGCTCTTGTACGTATGGGACTGGTCTCTGTCCTTTTTTTCCCCTTTGATTTTCGTTGTAGAATATTGTAGTGTACTGAACAGGTGAAGGTTTATAAGATTTGAACAAGAGTGGTTAGAAATACAGAGGAATGGATTGCTCCAGGGTGAGTTGTTAACATCGAATGGTAACAATTGTCATCTGAAGGAGGATTTATATAATCCAGTGGGCCTGTAAGACCGGATGTGTCTATCAGCAGATTTCCCTTTTCTGTTTCAATGCATCCATTTATATACAGGCTCCTTTTTTTTTTTTTTTCAGTTTGTCTTTTTCATCACAATATATAACCTTTGAAACAATAGGAGTGCCATAATTTAAAACCTTTCCCAGTGATTGGGTTAATTCCTTTGAAATAAAAAAATTCATAGACCCAGAATACAGGTCCTCTGGGTATGTCTTGGTTTAGTATGTGTTGGGAGAGAGTTCCTGGCTTTTATTTCTCAACATTCTGGAAAGAGGGAACTCTTGGGGATCTCTTGGGATGCCTTTCTTTGTTTCCCAACACTGCAGTTTTCCAACAGTCTTTTGGGAACTGCTACAAATGTAGCCTTTTCCTATTTGCTGTTAGCCCTAATTAACTTAGGAGAAAAAATGATGACTGCCCGTTGAATGCTCTTTATTTATATAAAGGGTCGTTTGTCTTGGAATTATTTTTTGCTCCCTTTAGTCTTTCAGCTTTGGGCCAGCTGTATAGATAATTTGTTTTTGTGGCTTCCTTTGAACCCTCTGGAATTTTGGCTTCAAATGAGGGGTGTAGTGGAGGGAGCTCCTCAGAGGACCTTTGCTCCCAACTGTTTATTCACGTTCACCTTTAAGTCCCATTCCCTTGTATAGCACAGATTTTCTCCTTTACAGAAAAGTTAGAAACACCAAATAATTGCCTATAAAATAAACCAGGTCATTAAAAACGTTTTATAGTAACAGGGGGAGAAGGGGAAAATTCTTGACAACAGAATAGGGATTTGGACCCATGACTAACTTCAAAGCCAGCAGATTCAGGTAAACAACTTTTTCACATGTAGAACCTCCAAGGGTATTGCTGTTTTACTCTGAAATTAGCCGTTTTCATAGTGAACATAATTATAATAAAGTTTATATTTTTATACTGTAGAATAGAGGTGGGCAAACTGGCCACTGGGCCAAACCCAGCCCATGCCCATGCCGAGCAGTAATTTTATATTTTTAAATGGTTACATTTTAAATGGTTATGTAAGTACCTACATAATTTCTATTTTATCTTGTGGCCCTCAAAGCCTAAAGTATCTGTGATCCTATTGAGAAAAAGCTGGCCTACCCCCGCTGTAGAAAGTTGGAAGGCATATGCTGCAATTGACCCACATGGAATGCTTAGTATTTGATTGCTTTTGATCTACAAAACAATGTTAATTTCACATGGTTCAGTCTGGTATATTTTGAGGACATTTTCCTTTCCAATGGTTAAAATTCTAACATGTGGAAGAAGTAATTTATCTGGAAAATTCCTATCTGTGGGAATGCTTATTTTTTTTAAGTGTTTTGGGAATGACATATCTGCCATCAGTCAGGTGACTTTCCAGAGTCACACAGGGCCCCGAGCTGTGGGGCCCTGTGCCAGTTGCAAGGAAGCTCTTCTTTTCACTTATTTTTTACCAAGAGCCCTCTAGGAGAAAACTCTTCCTCTTTTACCATTGCTGGGTACTGGGATTGTGCCAGCCTTTCTCAGAACCAAGAACATGGTGGTTGTTACCCCGGTCCCTGCCGAGCTTGTCCCTCGTGCCTTTTTCTGGTGGAAAGGAGACAGTGGCTGCCTTTCCCAGGGGCCACATATCTGCATAGCACTTGGTCTAGAATAGAGTGTGGGTCACACTCTCTCCTAGTTTCTATCTTTGATTTTTTTTTTTTAAGCAGTGTTGTCGATCCCTCAGTCCAAGGCTGTCATTCATGTTGTTTGGTTTGTTCTCCATTTTCCCCTCCAGCTCCTCCTTGGCACCTTGCTTCCTCTGGCTTTTTTTTTTTTTTTTTTGCAGTTTTTGGCCAAGGCTGGGTTTGAACCCGCCACCTCCGGCATATGGGGCCAGCGCCCTACTCCGTTGAGCCACAGGCGCTGCCCATCCTCTGGCTTTTAAATAACATTCTGTAAGGCCATTCCTAGCAGAAGGAATCTTTAGCCTCAGTGACTCTGTTTGCCCACAAGTTGACTTGGGGCTTCTGTGCTAGGCTGGTGTGAAGAGGGACATACCGTTCCCTGGAGAAGGGAAACTAGTTAAAAAAAAAAAATGAAAAGAAAAAGAGAAACATTCTCTGGAGTGTATAATTTTGTTATTAAGTATGATCAGAACCATTGCTTGAGGGTTGGCAGCACATGGTGCTGGCTCTGGATGGTTTTTCTGGCTCTGGATGGTTTTTGAGGCTCATATGTCACAGTGGAGTTTGAATTTTCTTTCTGTTCGAGGATCCTTGTTCGGCCTTTCAGGGCTATCTGGCCTGTCAGGACACAATGCTGTTCTTTGATGGAATGTGGAAAGGCATCCAGAGGACAGTAAAATAAGAGACTGACCTTCCCTGACTTTTTGTACAAATGTTTGTGCTTGTGTTAATCCCAGAGTTTTAATGTTAGAGTCACGTGTTGCGTGGCGACGTTTCACGTGGTGACAGAGTGCAGGTACTGTGGTGTATGTGTGCCATGGAACACTATTCAGCCATAAAAAGATGGAGACTTGACATCTTTCGTATTAACCAGGATGGAGTTGAAACACGTTCTTCTTAGTAAAGTATCATGAGAATGGAAAAGTGAGAATCCAATGTACTCAATGCTAATATGAAGCCAATAGACGATCTAATACAGGCCCACATAGGAGAAAAACTCAAATTAATTCAAGGTGGGGGGAGGGGAAAAGAGGAGGGAAGGGAGGGGGATGGGCAGAGAGATATTTTGTGGCTCAGTGAGTAGGGCGCCAGCCCCATATGCCGAGAGTGGTGGGCGCCTGTAGTCCCAGCTGCTCGGGAGGCTGAGGCAAGAGAATCGATTAAGCCCAAGAGTTAGAGGTTGCTGTGAGCCGTGTGACGTCATGGCACTCTACCCTCGGGCGGTACAGTGAGACTCTTTCTCTACAAAAAAAAAAAAAAAAATTAAAATAAAAGATTATAATACTGTGTCTTTACTGTAACTTTCTACATTTAGATATGCAATTAGTTACCATTGTGTTACTGTTGCCTACAGTGTTCAGTGCAGGGCCCCCAGGCGGGTTTGTAGTTGAGGAGCAGGAGGCTAGACCATGTAGCAAGGTGCAAGGTGCGTCGTGGGTGGACCACGTAGCAAGGTGCGTCGTGGGTGATGCCGTCTAAGTTTGTGTCAGTCATTTTACAGTGTTCGCAGTAAGAAAATCACTGAACGATGCATTTCTCAGAATGTATCCCTGGGAATTACTAATGAAATCATGTCCTCGTTTATTATTATTTGTACCTATTTGTTCCTAGAGCAGCCACCGCTCCTGCCTCGGCTGTCAGGGTCCGGACTGATGCAGTCGTCTCCAGACCTCGGGCCTGTGATCTCTATGCCTGCACATTCCACACCCGCACAGCGGCCAAATTAATCTCAGCAAGGCGCAGCTCTGATCACTCCGCTTCCCTGCTGAAAATGTCCCCCATGTCCCCCCAGTTCACAGGCACTGCGTTTTCTGTCACTACTTCTTGTTTTTAATACCCATTATTCCCGGTTAGTAATCGCTGTGTTGTTGTTAGTCTTACTCTGATCCAGTAGGGATTTCCTGCTAGCCTCTGTGGTCTCTCTGGCGGGGGTTCACTCTGCCCTTGAGTCATTGTCCACTCACTTGGTTGTGCTGTTCCCTCTCGGGAGTGCTGATCCATCTTTTGATAACCTGTTGAAATCCTGCGCTTGCTTTAAGGTGCAGCAGAGTTTCCCTCTTTCCTAGGAAGTTGCCCAACTGGAAGCAGCTCTTAAATCTCACTCCTATAGCTTGCATCCCAAATACATCTTGTATTTTGGCATTCGTATATACTTTGAACGTTTCTCTCTTCTCCCCTGTGCATGAGAACACTGTTCTGTCTGTGCTAAGTGCTTAAGCATTCATGCCCTCGCCCTGGGCTTAGGGGCGGACCCATCTTTGGGAAGCTCCCGAACAGTGTCTTGCAGGGAGCTTGCAGAGCCCCCACAGCACAGAAGTATTCAGGGCTCCGGAGCAGCCTGCAGGCTGTGCTGCCGGCCGCTCGTCCATCCCAGCCTGCTTTCTGCCTTTCCTTCCCTCTCACTTGGAGAGCGGGTACTTCTCTTTCTATGCCTGCAAGAAAATGCCATTGAAAAAGTTTCAACAGGCCAGTTGTAGTGGCTCACACCTGTAATCCTAGCACTCAGGGAGGCCAAGATGGGTGGATCACCTGAGCTCAGGAGTTCAAGACCAGCCTGAGCAAAAGCGAGAACTTGTCTCTGAAAAATACAAGGGCGCTGCAGTGGGTGCCTATAGTCTCAACTACTTGGGAGGCTGAGGCAAGAGGATTGCTTGAGCCCAAGAATTTGAGGTTGCTGTTAGCTACGATGCCACAGCACTCTACCCAGGGCAATGAGTGAGACTCTGTCTTAAGAAAAAAAACCTTTAAACAGTAGCAGGCACATACGGTTATTTCTTTGGCCTTTCCTCCTTGACTTTTTTGCTTTCTCTGATGAAAGGTTTCGTTTGAGGTACCATTCCATGCCACACGTGTCCTGTGTTTACCTGGAAGGATTTTATTTCAAATTAGGTAAATTTTGAAAAGTTCCCCTTATTATTTGCCTTTCACAGATGAGGAAGCAGAGGCTCGAAACAATAGCTTGCTTTGCGGAGTTGCAGTTTGAGTCTAGCTTTATCTGCTCCCTGCCTCCGTCTGTGTTTCCTCTGCCAGGCTGTCAGGGGACTTGGTGATTGCTTGGGGGATTGCGTTTTGGTGACATCCCCTCACCTATGTCCTACAGCATGGCCTCTGGTAATGTGGGTCTTCAAGGCTTAAAAGATTGAGCGTGAAAAGCATCTGGCATTGATCTTGTGTTTCTTCTTTTATTTAACTAAACCCCCAATCATAGACAGTACGAAGGCCCTAGGAGAACACTTGATTATAGAAGGAGTAATAATAATTAATACAGTAATGGTAATAATACTTTAAAATCACATATAAATACATGTGAATATAGAAAACTAAGAAAAGAGGACATAAGGTCTCACAACCCTAAACACCAGGGAAGAACCGCTTTTTAACACTTGGCTGAGGACTTTTCTGTGCTTCAGTTATCCTGCCTTCCTAGGTTTCTTCTCTGTTGACAAAAATGGAAGAATGTTGTACAAGTTGTTTGTTCAACAGAGTATGATAAATATCTTTCTAATCAATCTATTGACCTTCATAGTGACCCCAAAGCACTTGTGGCCTGTGGTGAACTTATTCATGTGATGGTCCCGAGAGAGGCAGTGAAAGCAGTTGAGCGCAGTGAGGTAGATTCACCTTGATAGAGGGAGGAGCTTTTATTTTTATTTATTTATTTTTTAAAGGCAGAGTCTTGCTTTGTTGCCCAGGCTAGAGTGCAGTGGCCTGATCGTAGCTTACTGTTACCCCAACCTGCTTGGCTAAAGTAGCTGCCCTCTCTGAGCCTCCCAAGTGGCTGGGACTACAGGCATGCACCACCATGCCCAGCTACTTTTTTTTTTTTTTTTTGATCTAGGGTCTTGCTGTATTGCCCAGGCTGGTCTCAAACTCTGGTGCTCAAGGGATCCTCCTGCCTCAGATTCCCAAAGTGTTGGGATACATAGGCATGAGCCTCTGCTCCTGGCCAAGGGGAAACTTTCATCATGGTTAAAAACTGCTGCTCAGGAGCCATTCATTTGATTTTCATGAAATTGTCAGTTTGAAAAGCCAGTGGCCCAGGGATTATGCAATACTGGAGGGTGAGCTTCAGCAGAACTGGAGATCTCAGACGGGGAGGGAGTTCTGCGCTCAGCCAGGGTTTGAGGATATGTTTGGATTCTGAGTTAAAAGCAGGACCCTGAGACCCGTGTTCAAGATGGTTAATCGCCAAGTGGGTCTTACCACCCAGCACAGTGCGGATGGCCTGGAGTCTCCCGAGAGGGGCTCTCTGCTCTGGTTTTAATGATCTGCCGGTGCGGGAGGCAGCCCTGCCAGATTGTCCAGACTTGGGGCCTTTGGGGCGTCTCACAGTTTGGGTATGAAGATTCCATAAACGGAGAGTAGTTGTGGGAGTTGGGGAAGGTTAAAGGCAACAAGATTTTAAAAATAGCACATATTAGATTTTTCTTCTGCCTGAGGAAGAAACAAAATCCATTTATTTTGGAAAATGTGCAAATATCAAAGAGCGCAAGGAAAAAATCCCATCCTTATTATTCTGCACGTATCCTTACAGTTGTGTGCGCGCGCGCGTGTGTGTGTCTGGCTGTACATTTGGATTAAGCATTATTGTGAACCTACTATTCATCTGATTTTATAAACTGCCTTTTGGTACTTAACTCACTGTAGGTCTCCTGGTATTCCAAACTGTTCTTGTACACTTTGTATACTTCGTCAGTCAGGACTGGACCTCCCCCAGTTTCCTCTGGCTTTGCCCCTGCCCAGCACTGTTTACCATCTTTCAGGTCCTAACACATGCCCTTGGCCTTCACCTCCCTGTATGGTGGGAGAGACAACCCGGTGATGTGCCTTTGCTGGACCAGAGAGCCTTGGGGGCTGCCCCAGCCAGTGAGCACACCAGCTTTCACCTACATCGCCCCTCAGTGGCTTTGATGTGAATCACCGAGTTGCACATATTTTATTAAGATTCCTTGATCCTTGTTTCAAGATGGGCTGGGTGGGTAGCCAGCAACAGAAGGACCATTCTTTCCCCCTGTGGGATCAGCTTTTCAGTTTATTTCTGAAGATCATTGTGAAGAATATTTCTGTTTTAGTAATACTAAATCTAAGCTGGGTGATGTGGTACGTGCCCATAATCCTAGCTAACGGGGCAGCTGCAGCCGGGAGGATCACTGAGTGCAAGAGTTCAAGGCCGGCCGGGGCAACATGGTGAAGTGCTATCTCTTTAAAAATATAATAATAATGATATTAAGTCTTCAGTTTATGAACATGGATATCTTTACATTATTCAGGTCTTTAATTTTTTTCAGTGACTTCTCTAGTTTTCAGTGTTCAAATCTTACTTCTGTTGTTAAATTTCTTTGGTTTTTTAACTTTATTAGATGTGTCTAACAATCACCAGTCAGTTCTCCTCCATGTTGACTGTAGATTTTTGAAAGTGGTAACAGGTACATAGGTAACCAAAGTATAGAGCTTCTTTCTGTTTTTTTTTTTTTTGTAGAGACAGAGTCTCACTTTATCGCCTTCAGTAGAGTGGTGTGGCGTCACAGCTCACAGCAACCTCCAACTCCTGGAGCTTAGGCGATTCTCTGGCCTCAGCCTCCCAAGTAGCTGGGACTACAGGCGTCCGCCACAACGCCCGGCTATTTTTTTGTTGCAGTTTGGCTGGGGCTGGGTTTGAACCCGCCACCCTCGGTATATGGGGCTGGCGCCCTACCCACTAAGCCACAGACGCCACCCCAAAGTATAGAGCTTCTGTGGTGAATCTTCATCTTCATTATGTTTTCTGGACAACTGTACATGGGTACCGAATGGGGCATTCCTTCCTTATGCCTTTGGCCCTGACAGCTTTGTAGAGCCTGGTATCACTGCACACATCTGGACCCCCATCTCTTTCGTGGTAAATTTCCAGATCTCTCTGAGTGCCCGAGGGGCAGGTTCTTGAAGCCCACTCCATGGATGCTCTTGTGAGTGCTGATGGTGTAGTCTCGACTCGTTGATGGCAGAGTGGCCCTTCTTTGCGGGAGGCATTCTGCTGAGCCCAAGTTGGAAAGAAAGAGCGCGAGGGATTGTGGGAGGAGAAAAGGGGTGGGTTGCAAGTACAACTTCCAGCTCATCTCTCTTATTTTCTTTTAATTTAAGTTTATTTTTTAATTTCAGGTTAATGTGAGGGCACAACCAACCAAGTAAAAATATTTGAATTTGTTATGCAGAGTCCTTCTTGTAGTTATGTCCTGCACGCAAAAGGTGTGCCAAACACAGTCCCGTCTGTCACTGTTAAATTTATTTCTAGGTATTTTATTCTTTTTGGTGCTAACATAAAATTGATTTTTTTTAAAAAATTCACTTGTAATTCCTTCATTGCTAGTTAATTTTTGCATGTTGCTTTTGTGTGTCCGTTGAGTATTTCATTTCAGTGAAGTAAATACGTCTGTATATATTCTATAGTCTTTTCTTCCTTTCTTCCTTCACTCTGGGAATTTATAGTAGTTTTTCTACAACTTTATCTGCTGTCCTTTCATACTGTCCTATTTTTGCTCTTTTCAATTGTTTGAATGTATTTTTAAAGTCTCTTTAGACTGTTCTATTTCTAACCCTGGGACACAGATTTTCCCACTTCTGTCGGCTGTTTCTTATGGCGAATTGTTTTCTTGTTGGTTGTTAAACTTTGACCAGGAGGACTTTTTTAGTGGGAGGAGTTGGATCTGGGAATCCTGTGACAAGGACCGTGAAAACCCAGGGCCGTTCCTCATTTGCCCCAGTTACTGCCCCAGGGATGTCATTGCGTGTGACTTAGTGTTTGTATTGTTTTCTTGATGTGACAACCTGGTGCTACATGGACATTCTACAGAGGGTGCAAAGAAAAAATGTACACATTTTAGGAAAGGAAAACACTGTATTAGAATTGGAATACTCAATATATACTGATAACAAAAGATGAATGCAAGTTGTCGAGCACCTCTTAAAATTGCAGAAGTCGAACATGATTTGGGTATTTTTATTTTTTATTTTTTTGCAGTAGTAGTAGTTTTTTTTTTTTAATACCTATTATGCCATGAACTCATAGGGAAAAGGTTCCAGCGGCTCAGGGAGGTGTCTTGCCATTGAATGTGACAAAGCTTTGCATGACTATTCATGGGGAATAGGTTCCAGCACCTTATATGAGTATTACGATTTTTTTTTTTTTTTTTTTTGTAGAGACAGAGTCTCACTTTATGGCCCTCGGTAGAGTGCCGTGGCCTCACACAGCTCATAGCAACCTCCAGCTCCTGGGCTTAAGCGATTCTCTTGCCTCAGCCTCCCAAGAAGCTGGGACTACAGGCGCCCACCACAACGCCCAGCTATTTTTTGGTTGCAGTTTGGCCGGGGCCGGGTTTGAACCCGCCACCCTCGGTATATGGGGCCGGCGCCCTACCGACTGAGCCACAGGCGCCGCCTGAGTATTATGATTTTAATACAATTTTTTTTTTCTTACAACGTGTACATTTAGGGGGGGCACTTTCTCTATATTGGATATCATACCTCTTCTTAGGAGCTGTCTTGAAATTGTGATTTCTTCCTAGTGAAATATGACCTTTTAAGCTCTGTAGGTCATCAGAACCTTAGCTTTTGGACATAAAGGCTGTGCCCTGTTCTAATAGCCTATATGTCTTCAAAGCTTCAGCTTTCCACGGACTTTGAGTTCTGTCTTTAGTTCGGGCCCAAGTATTTATTTCTTATGATTTGGAATTGTTTTTTACTTAAAAGTTGTTAAATTATCTCTGATTTAGTTTTTCTGTGTATTTGAAACAGGCAGAGAGAGTGTTTCCCGGACATCTCCGCTTATCTTGTTGACTGGAAACTTTATCACCAGAGTGTGATTAAAGACCTTTAAGACATTTTAGTCACCAGATTGCAATCTGTGATTTCAACAGACCTTTAGACATAGCAATCGTTAAGTAAATATTAATTCAGTGATTGAATGTTCTACAGATTCTTCTATTGAGATGCCAGGTACCTGAATGTTTTTGGTAATGTAGTGAGGTGTATGTCTTGTGGAGGGCTGCCTCCTAGGACACCACTTCCTCGTAGGACACCACTTTTATGAGAGTCGGTAAGTTCGGTTCCAGATTTTTACATGGCAAGCTAGGAAATTGGTTATCCAAGGCCTGTCTGCTGCTGTTATTTTTCGGTACTCATAAACGTGGACCCTGCTTTTATAAGCCTGGTAAATAAGGTTATAGTTTGGCGTTAACACTAGTAAAGTTACTTCTGTGTATTTATCTTTCACCGAAGAAAGAAATTAAATTTGGACAGTCCACATTAGAATCCCTCCTTTGTAACTTTGCTTTGCTTCTTTTTAAAACCTCCCCTGGAATCTGCTCCTTCTGAGGTGGAGATTTGACATTTTATTTTGTTGTATTTTATTTTATTTTATTTTCCTTTGGGTGCTCGGGAACTATCACTTCCCATTTCAGGAACTGTGACTGGTCTGTGACCCATCTTCTATAGTAGGAATTGGACACCCTGTAAAGAGGCCACTTTGGGTGTCTGCTTTTGTTGCAGAAAGAGACTCTTTTTTTTTTTTTCAGAAAGAGACTCTTGAGAGTGTGCTGACAGAACAGTCCTTAGAGGGAATTAAGTGTGACTCCCCTTTCTTCTCTTTCTATAGACTAATTTTCTTGTTCCAAGGGACCCTGTTAGAGAGTTCGGTGAGGACTTGTAGACTCCATGCCTCGTATTTTGGGGATAATAACTGTATTTGGCATTTTCCCCATGCTCCATGTGAAGAGGATTTGAGTGATGGGCATAGATTAGAAATGCTCCCTTCTGTTTACGAGGGCAGGCTCTGACCCAGCAAGCCATGAGAAGAATTTGTTATCCTCAGGGCAGCAGCCACAGCACCTTGTGCTCAGGGAGTCGCAGGGAGGAAATACCCCAACCAGACTCTGGGAACTTAAGACCTATCCTCTGTGAGCAGCCTCCGGAAGGGAAAGGAGAAAAGTATGTAACTTTTATGGGGCAATTTTGAATCCAAAGCAAATCGTCTCATTTTCCAGGTTTCTTGGACACTTGTCCATTTATGCAAACCTGAAATTGTTCTCAGGGAAGGTGAACTCTGATGACCTGAATGAAGGCCACACAAATCCTTGCAAAATAAAACCGAAGGAATTCTGAAAGGAATGAATGGCTTGGCATATTTCAGAGTCATGAGATAAGTTGGTTTGTTGTCAGCCTCTATAACTTCTAGACCTTTCTGTTGTGAATCTATAGTAAGGAAAAGAAAACAGCAAGCATGTATATTGAAGGTTCTGTAGAGAATGCTTCGTGAAAGGAACATCTTGACTTTTTTGTCAGTCTCTCTCTTTTGATTTTATGGAAGATACCTAAATCCATGGTTCTATTTATTTTCTCCCCTGAATTCTTCCCTAGGAATGTCCCATTTGGGGGAAAGTTGATCCCCCCTTTCCCAAGAGTACATGAAAATCCCCCAAAGAGCTTACGTCCCCTACTGCTTGTTTGGAACTGGGGTCACATGGGGTGGCTAACTCTGGAAGTCACACATACCTGCTATCGTCCTGTACTTGTGACTGGGGCTTGGTTAGGGATAAAGAGAATTTCCTGTGTGTTCTTGAATACTGATAGAAGCATTTGGCTTTGAGATCTCTGCTCCTCAAACTGCAGGCTCCAGCGTCCAATTTAAAGAGGCTTTCTTTTTCGGTTTGAGGGAAAAGGTGGAATCAAGGCAGAAGAGTGATCAAAGCTGGCGAAGAGATAGACCAGTTCCATGCCTGCTGTGCTCTGATGTGTGCGGACTTCTGTGCAGTCCCAGGAAGAGTTACACATTGCTCTCAAAATGTTTATATTTTTCATCTGTAGATGTGACCAAAGGTGGAAACTGTATCATATAGAATCAGATTATATGGTAGAGCAGTATAGAGGGGAGGGAGGCTGGTAAAGATGGGCAATCAGTGACACTCAGGGAGAGAGCGATTTCCAGAGCCCCTTCCTCCAACAGGACACGGTGGTCGGGAAGTGGGTGTGACTCAGATCCTGCAGTTAGCTGATCAGACGTGAGGCTGCAGGTGCCATGGGTGGTAACACGGGTCACTACGAATGTTTTGAGACTATGTTATGGGCCATTATTGCATTTCCAAGAAACACTGTTGACAGCATCCCTTATGATTCACACATGCAAAGTTTCAATTTGCTCGACTTACCAGTGTTGCTGGGAGGGTTTTGTTTGTTTCTGTCCTCCCTGCAGACTTATATGATTTTTCGCATATCTCAAAACTTCCATAATGACCTACATATTTAAAGGGCACATGAAATTGGATCGTATAGAGGGACTTAGTGAACTGGGGTCACATGGGGAGGGGCCAGAGGAATGCGTGTGCTGGTGAGAACAGCGTGCCCGTAAGTCACAGGTCATTTTTACTACTTGATGGCTAACACTGACATAGTCAGTTGCTTTTCTGGGCACTTAATGTGTGTTCCTTTAGTTTTCACTACACCTATGTGACATAGATGCTGCTGTTATCACTCCATGATGGACGAGGAAACTGAGGCACGGGGAACATAAGCAACTTGTTTGATGCCACAGGGAAAGTGCTGGAGTGTTGGGATTTGAACCAAGGCCTCCTGGCCCCAGGGTCTGTAGCCCTCGCCACGCTGTCCATGCGTCAGTGGGTGTGAGAGGAGTGAAAGGGGGTGACAAGTGAAAGGTGTGGTGGGGGAGAGAGGAAGTTCCATGGTCAGGATTGTACTGGCGCAGGTCCCGGGGATGCCATGTCCCTGGGTGGCCACGTAGAGGAGTTAGTGACACAGGGAGGAGTCAGAGGCTACTGTACCAGGCAAGTCCAGAAACCAGGATGGTAACCCTGACAGGCGAGGGACCTTTCTGTGTGTCGGACCCCGGGGGTAGAGCTGTGCAGATGGGAGATAAGGTCTCCACTCCTGTGCAGCTTCCGTTCATTTCACTGATGGGAACAGGTGATAGGAAAGCCTGTCTCCAGCAGAGGAGATAATCGTGGGTCACAGTACGTGCTGTGGAGGCATGCACAGCGTGATGGAGGGTTACTGGGCAGACTCACATGACACTGGGTGACCAAGGAAGGTGTCCCTGAAGCAGTGATGTTTGAGCAGCCATCTGAAGAATGGGCAACACCCAGCCTATAAAGAACTAAGGAAAGCTCATTCCAGGCCTAGGGGATAGGAACTGTTCACGGACTAGCAAGGGGCTGGGGCAGCCAGAGCGTACCGAGCGAGCGTGGTAGATGAAGCTGGAGGAGGATGCAGAGCCAGATCAGACTGGAGGGTCTTGGTGAGGAATTTTGCCTCTTTCCTACCAGCAGTGGGAAGCCGCTAAAAGATGAGTCGGGGGCATGAACTGATGGAAGATCCAAGCTGCTAAGTGGATGCACCTGTGTGATCCCGAGGGGCAGGGAGGCGCTGAGAGCAGAGCAGAAGCAGTTTGGGGAAGGTCCATTTAGGAGGCTGTTCCCCAGCTGAGCACCTTGAAAGTCTGAACTGCAGCTAACCTAGCTTTTCTGCCTGAGGAACAGTGAACCGCATCACAAGCAAAACTTCTTAGTGGTCAGGCTGTGATCAGGATTCAGAGCAACAAGACCTCACCCCACTTTTGAGCCGTTTGACTGCCGATTTGTACTTGTCTGTATAGAGAGACAACGTCAAAGGTTCACTAGTTTGAGTTTGTTACAGGTACTGGGACCCGCTTTGGGGAATAGAAAACACTTTCTTGATGACTTTCTTCTTCCCAAGGTGGTGACACGAAAATGGAGACACAGTCACCCACTCAGTACCCATATCCTGCTCCACTTTTGCTTACAGAGCGTTGGCTTAACTCAGAGTGGCCTGGTGATCAGCCTCAGAAATAGAACATGATGGTCTCAGCCCCGGTTTCTCAGCATTCCTTGTACAGATGTGGCCAGGGAAGCGACTTCTGGCCACTGACATGTGAGAATAAGTGCACTGGGATGCGGTGAGGGTTCTGGGAAAGGTTTACTGTCCTGTCAGTGCTTGTCATTGCTTTTTTCTTTCTGCTTTGAAGGCTGATGAGATAGATGGTCTGATTGGCATGGCAGCCCTTGTGTCACTATGAGGTGCCCTACTTCTCTGAACCACAGGCGCCGCCCACACAGGAAGGCTTTATAAGTCATTTGTTTTGACAGCCTCATTTTACTGAGAGGAAAGGTTATTTCTCTAAGGTGGACCAGGAAGTGGCCCTGGGGTGGACAGGAGCAGGACTTTGGAAATTGCTAGGTGCGTTAACATCTTAATTGCTGTCACTGGAATTTGGAATGGCAGGTGATACCTTATGTGGGACCAGCATTTGAGCTGATCCTGGAGAGCTGGTGAGGGTTTGACAGGTGCCAACACAAGGCAGGGCACTCCAGACAGAGCAGATGGTGCACTGAGCACTGGGGCGCCCAGCGTGGGTCTCCACTTGGAGTCAGATAGTTGAGGAATGGCTTATGTCTGTACAGATTAGGGCCAAGTTGGGGCTAGTTCTGCCCTTATGGCCCTAACTGTAAGAGTCTTAAGAGCCCATCAGGAGAGGGTGGGATTTTACTCAGTAATCAGCACAGAGCTCTTCAAATACCCATGTTGGTGATGGTGACCCCTGACACTGAACATAGCACCTACTGTGTGCCCTCACCATTTTGAGTGGTTTTCTTGCACACACCTGTTGAATTCCCATAACCAGCCTTTGGTGTACATATTTTCATTTCTTCTCATTATTTCCATCATATAATTGAGGAAACTGGGGTGAGATGACTTACCCAAGAGATACTTATAGGAAATGGAGGTCACAGAATTCAAACCCAGGTGGCCCAGCCTAGAGCCATGGCTTACCATGGTCTGGAGTATACCTGGTGAGGAGGGTGGAAGGTTCTCCTGGAAAGGTGAGCGTGCAGGAGCGTGCTGGGGCGCGAGGGCAGACAGGTGATGAGACGACAGATTTCAGGCTACCAGCAGAGTTAGTAAGAGCTTGGGCCAGGTGACTGGTCTGGAGACAGTAAGAATTCAGATGTTAGTGACATCAGAGGATGGACCCGTGGTGCCAGCTCCCTCATTGCTCCTGGGATTGGGATGTTACCTTGGATGTCCGCATAACTGACCTGAGGAAGTTGAGGAGATTTGGCGGGAGGGTGGTGATTTATTTTTACAGAGCCCCATTTTCTCACATTGTTACCAACTAGTGTAGTGGTGCTTAACCTGGGAATCTGGGGGAAACTTAGGAATGCAAGTAAGTGTGTCCTCACAGATTTCTGTGAGTTTCTGTCTCTGCCTCGCTCATTTGTCTTACCATTGTATTAGGAGCACGGCAGTTCTCAGCAGTTTTCAAGGCAGTTTGTGACTGAGGCACTGACTGTTTCTACGGCCCCTTGTCCTCTTCCCAGCTTAAGAATCTGGGTGTGAAACAGGAGGGGAAGGGCGTGGGTCTGCATTTCAGGGGCCACCTTTGTTTCAGCTTCCCTGGCTGTGAGTTGACTTCCGCTCCCCCTCCTGCCCTTGAGTTTTGATGAGGAGATTTGGTGGAGATAGAGGAGGCTCTTGGTGTTTCTTTGTGAACACACATCCTGTGCTGAAGGAAACACCCTGTTCCTGGGGTGGCCTCAGCCGGGGGTCAGGCTGACCGGGCTTCTTCCCTCCTGCTGCCTCTGCCACCTGGCCAGGCACGTCCTCTCTGAGGCCTCTCTGTGCCGCCCTGGCTGAAGGTCCAGGAAGGGATAGCAGGTTATTCCAGGATAAGGAGCTGATCCCTTTGTGGAAGAAAATCCTGGAGTGGATAGCAGAACACAGAGTTTGCAATTTGGGGCATACATTTGACAACCATTTCTGGAGGCTGGGACATTTTCTTCTTTCCTTTTTCCTCTCTCCACGCTCCCTCCCTCCTTTCTTCCCTCCACTCTCCTTCAATCCCTCCTCCCTCCCTCTTGGCTATTTTCTTTTCCCCCTTATCAGAAAAGTTGCTAATTGCGCAGGGTTGGTAAATGTGACCATACTTAGTATTGCGGTTTTCCGTCTTGATTTCACGGGGAAAGGTAACCCTGGCAGGTCACATGAGCATTGATTCCGCCTGGAACTGATAGGAGGCTGCATGGGGACGATGAGGGGACCTAGAGGATGCGGCTGTCTCTGTCCTCAAACCCCTTAAAAACTGCTAGAAAAACGATGAGTGTGTGTGGATTCAAACCCTGGTTTACATCAGCAGAATGCCCAAGCGTGAGTCCTCTGATCTCTCATCTGTAAAATGGGAATACTGACGTTTACTTCGAAAGGGCGTTGGACACGCAAACGAGATAACACATCTGAAAGCAGGCAAGGCACTTTTTTTATTTCCTTGTTCTCATCTAATTAAATGTTTCTGTATTGTCCTTTGGAATGGTCCCAGCAAGAGTCAGAGGGAGGGGGAATCCAAGCGTTATGTTAAATGTAAATATACAAAATTGCCTTTTGTATATTATTCCATTTTGCATAGTAACCATGGGAGGTAAATATCATTTTTGTTTTCAAGAAGAGAGAACTAAGGTTCAGCAAGGTTTAAAACAGCACAGCTTTACCACCTGCTTGGTATCTGGCAGTGATTTAGTATCTTGCTACCTGTTACCTCATCTATAAAATGGGGGTAATAATAGTGTTTTCTCTTCACAGGGTGGTTAGAGGATTAAAATGCTTAATATAGAGAAAGTCTTACTACAATGCCTGGCAAATAGTCAACATGATGTGTGTATTAGAAATTAAGAGGATCTCTTATCCAAACGCTGGCGACCAGAAGTATTTCAGTTTTCAGATTTTGAAATATTTACATTAGACTTACTGGTTAAGCATCCCAAATCTAAAACTCCAAAATCTGAAATACCCCCAGATGCAAAGCTTTTTGAACACTGACATGACGCCCAAGGGAAATGGTTATTGGAGTGCTTTGGATCTTGGATTTTCCAATTTGGGGTGCTCAACCTGCAGTATTGATAAGAAAACTCCAAATATTTTCTCAGCCTGTATATGGTGAAGTCAGGATTGACTTGTTTATATGACATACTGAAATGGGATGTCATGTGATGGTTTTGAAACTTAAAATGAATTTGGTTTTTATGCAGAAGGATTGAGGATGTGATGTTAGAAACGAAAAATTCAAATGATTCTGAGAATGTGGGGAGACCAAGGGAGATCCAGAGATAATGGGGAGGCAGGTCAGAAGAAAGCTGCGCAGCATTTGCTGTTGAGACTTGGCTGAAGGGTAACCTTTCCTATCACTTGGTTGTGATACTTACCTAGTCCTACAACCCAGTAAGCTCTGTAAATGGGGCTTTTGGAGTCTGAATTTCCTAGCTTCATCCCATGTTCTACTTCCTGGAAGAGGCATCGGAGTGGAACATTCAACTAAGAATTCTGGAATCCTTAGACCAGGATGGGAGCCCAGGCTCTGCTGCTTTTTAGCTGCCTGGTGTTATGCAAGTTTCTTAACCTTGCTACAGCTTGGTGTCCTGTGTGAAACCGGAGAAAATGGTACCAACCTCCTAGGATTTGTCTGAGAACCAAAAGAGCTTGTGTGCACTGTGTTTAGCCCAGAGGAGCTAAACAGGTTAGTGACTTGACATTACCCAGGGCCCTATCCCCAGGCTTGGGTTAGAAACTCAGGCTGAGCAGCTCAGCCAGGGGTGGTGACATTTAGGGACAGTGCCCTTTTTGGCTGAATCCTGACCCACAACCAGTAAAGACTCCTGGCTTCTATTACTGTCTTAGTCAAGCATCTAGCATGAATAGTTTGAGTTTTCTTTCAGATACACTGTCATTTGCTTCTCCTTTCCCTTAAAATGTGTCTAAGAGCTTAGAGGAGAACAGAAATGGATATTTTCATCTTCTGTTGGGTTCAAACCACCTTGATCCCCTTCCCCCAATTCTCCCTGCCTAATAAGACTTGTATATGCCGCAGGAGAGCTATTTAAACAAAGTTACATTATGAACTAACACTATTGCACTTGTGGTCTATGCTGGACAGAGATTTTCCTCACAAATATGATCTGTCCAGGCCAGGGGTGCGGTGGCTCACGCCTGTAATCCTAGCACTCTGGGTGGCCGAGGCAAGTGGGTCCCCTGAGCTCAGGAATCTGAGCCCATCCTGAGCAAAAGCAAGACCCTCCCCCTACTAAAAATAGAAAAAACATGTGACTGGCACCTTTAGTCCCAGCCACTCTGGAGGCTGAGGCAAGGGGATCTCTTGAGCCCAAGAGTTTGAGGTTGCTGTGAGCTGGAATGGGACAGCACCCAAGGCACAGAGTGAGACTCCGTCTCAAAAAAAAAATTTTTTTTTTTCATTTGTCCTCAGTATCAAGACAGGATAGGGGAATTGATAATAAATTTCTCTAAGAAAAATTAACAGTGACAAAAGGGTAGGTTCCTCAGAGTCGCAGGTCAAGAGAGCGGCACCCGTGTGTGCTGACACCCCACTCTAGGGCTCTTCCAGGAAGGCCAGGGTGGTCCCCAACTCTCCCCTCTGTTCAGAGAGCCTGCAGGGTGGTCCCCTGTGTGTTTAGAGGGTAGGATCGCCCTCGACGGCTTCCCTCTCTGATGTGGGACTCACCACAGGACCTGTGTCAACCTTATGGGGAAACTTGTAATCTTTTATTCAAAAACTCATGTGTTCTACTGCACAGGAAATCATTTGCCTTGGCCAATTTAGCAAGATCCTTGCTCTTTAGTTCCCTTTAATAATCTTGTAAAAAAAAACATAAAAAAGCACCCACGCTGAGGAAGACCATCTGCTTTAGGAGGTGGTCCATCTCTTCTTGCTACGCTGTCTCTAACAGACCTGTGTGTGGAGGCCCTGAGCAAACGAAGGCTTCATCTCCTTCTTGCTGGGGATTGTTCTGCTTTTGCAGTTTGGCCGGGGCCAGGTTCGAACCTGCCACCCTCAGTATATGGGGCCGGCGCCCTACTCACTGATTGTTCTGCTTGGTTCTTTTAGGTCACAGCCCCTGGCATTTCTCAGTTGTATACCTGGGAAATCTTAAGAGTGTGGATTTTATGAAGGCTGTTATCTTTGTTCCGTGCACAGGCACTGTGAGCTGTTTCCGTGCAGTGGCAAACTATCACAACAGGACTCACTGCTTTTTAAGTCCCTTCCTGTCACAGAGAGTAGTCTTATGAACAGGTTTTCTGAGCTATAGAGTAAAATCTGTCAAATGCAGCACGGAAAGCAGATGGGCGGTTGCTGTCTTCCTTTTCATAAACTACAAACCGAGTCTGTGCTAGTGAAACGCAGCTTGATCACCTTCTTTAACCCCGAACTTTTGTTTAGGAATAGAAGACATATGGGAGGGAGGGGTACTTCTTTTTTTTTTTTAATGGTGTGTGTCTCACACACACACACGTATCTCTAGCTTCAGATACAGATTTTTTTCCAATTGAAAATAACCATTTTGCTATAAATATAAAAATATTAAGACTTCATGCTCATTATAAAAATATTTGAATAGGGCGGCACCTGTGGCTCAAAAGGGTTTGGTGCCGACCCCATATGCCAGAGGTGGTCACGGGTTCAAACCCAGCCCCGGCCAAAAACTGCAACAACAAAAAAATATTTGGATAAATCAGCAACGTATGAAACATTAGAAGATATTTTTCTAAATCCTGCCACGCTGAGGTTATCACTGTTCACATTTTGATGACCTTTTCTATTCATTCCTTTAGCAGGTATTTATTGAGCATCTGCTGTATCCCAGGCACCAGGAACAGACTCATGAATGAAACGTAGTCCCAAAGTCTCAAAAAATAGACAACTAATATTTATAAATAAAAATAAAAGATAATTTCAAAAAAGAGATCATGCCAAATCTTATAGAAAATAGAAAAAGAAGAAATACTTCAAAATCATTCTACTTCATCTGGATACACCTGATATTAAAATTGGAAAAAATACATTATTATAAAGGGAAATTACAAAAGAAAGAAATAATTATTTTTTTCTTTGGAGAAAAAAAAAAAGAAGAAGAAAAAGAAATTTTAACTGATGACTCCATACTGAACCTCAGAGTCAAAGTATTCTATGATAGACATACTCTTACCTGACAATGTGAATGTTACTTTTTTTACATTATTATTATTATTGCTCAATATTTCGTTGCAGCAATCATCTGATTTCTTTTCTGAAAGTATTTATCTTCATTCGTTCTTTATGAGGTTTTTGTTTCTAGTCCTTATCTTAAACATTGTTATTGTCATTAAATTTTAAGCCTTTTTAATTTTGTGAAGGCAAAAAGTGGAAACCAAATAAACACATGTGTATGTATAGAGAAAATTTAAAAAATTAAAAAAAAAATAAAAAAGAAACATAGTCCCTGCTCTTCTAGAGGGAGAGTGTATGTGAAATTTTAAGGAAGTACAGAACTCTAAAGGTTCAATCCCATACAAACTTTCTATTTTTAAAAAACAAAATCAAGCACTGTCCTTTGACAATGGAAACAGGCTGAAAGACATGCTCAAGAAAAAGATTAAAACAATTCTGTCTCAAAAGAAGGTAACAGAAATTATTATAAAATTACACAGGACGAGAACGAACTAACATAAATCTGATTCAGGAAAACTCAGAGACAAGGTGACAGAAGTCAAGAAGGAATTAGAAATTATAAAAAATTAGAAAACATAAATTCTGAAAAGGAACACAAAATAAGCGAAATATCACAAATGTTACCCTAATGGAAATAAAGGGCAAAAAAGAGAAAAGTCAAAATCAAAAGGAAATGAAGAAAGAAAGAAAATTTGGGAAAAGTTGGCAAACATTGAACCTAGACACAGAAAACCCAGCGTATAGGAGAGAGGAGAACTAAAGCAAAGGACTGGTACAAATACTGTATTTCAAGAAAATGTTCCTGAAAAAAAGATTTGAAACTACATTTTGAAAGAGCAAATCATATATTTTAGAACTTCACCATTGACCAGCCCATGCCAGGATTGTCTGCTATTGGATTAGGGGAAAAAATCCTTTGGGCATCTAGACAAAAAACAGCAATAGAGAATTAGATTGTTCTTAGATTTTTGGACAGAAACTTTTCTGCCAAAAGAAAATGGAACGGCTTACTTAAGATGCTTGAAAGAACATTTGAGCCAAGGTTTTTTGAGCCAAGATTTTTGTATCTAGCAAAATTGACCTTCAGGCTTAAAGAACACAAACTTCTGAGCATATACGAAGTCAGTGGAATCAATATTGTTCCAAGGAATTTCCTAGAGAGTGAGGTTCAAACAGTAAAAATACCTGGGGAGATACAAGTCTGGGACATCTCCAGATAATAGTAAAGAAGCCATCAAAAATTATTAGAGCTGTCAACAAGTCTTAGGAGACACCTTGAAGAGGCTTCTAGTGGCCAAAAAGTAAGAATTGCAATTATGTTTATATCGATGAGGTCATTATACTTAAAAAAATAATAAAGAAAAACAAAATCCCACAATTATTAACTACCTTGTGAGGTTAAGAGAACACCAATCTTGAAAGTAGTTAGGAAAGAATTAAGTATTTACCCTTTCTTACCTGAACTACACCACTTCATAACCAAGAACTAGATGGAAGAAAGCGTCTCCTAAAATTATTCCACCTAATAAACGAAAATGAAATGAGAGAATTAGAATATCACTGTTTTACCTCTAGGCAATGAGTAATAGTGGCTGCTATCATTAGAAACGTGAAAGGCGAGGCGTGGTAGCTCATGCCTGCAATCCTAGCACTCTGGGAGGCCAAGGTAGGTGGATTACTTGCGTTCAGGAGTTCAAAACCAGCCTAAGCAAGAGCAAGACCCTGTCTCTACTAAAAATAGAAAAACTACCTGGGTGTTTGTAGTGGTACATGCCTGTAGTCCCAGCTACTTAGGAGGGTGAGGCAAGAGGATTGCTCAAGCTTAAGAGTGTGAGGTTGCTGTGAGCTATGATGCCGTGGCACTCTACCCAGGCAACAGTGAAACTCTGTCCTAAAAAAAAAAGAGAGAAAGACCAAATGTCAAATATCATATGTTTTCTGATGAAAGATGGTACCAAAAAAAACGGACTGAATTTCAGTCTGTTCAGGCTTTTGAATCCAGCTGCCAATTTGCAGGAGATTCTGCAACTGAGATTAGAGGGGCAAGTTAAACACGCACAAGCAAAATCTGTACTGTGGAAGCCCCATAGCTCAGACCCCACAGTCTTTAACAGAAAATTATAAGGAAAGAAAAGGATGGAAGGCACATACAGATTAAATGTAACTTTAAAGACTTACCAAATCTTAAAAAATAGGCAACACTTAACTATAAGTGACTACGATTGTAAGCGTGGGAAATAAAATCATAAAGAAATGCCAAGAAATGATTACCATAAATTTAAGAATTTTTTAACTTTTGGAAGAAGGGAAGAAGTGCATTGAGGACAAGCAAAGTCTGGTTTTTTAGATCTGGGTGGTAGTTATAACAATGCTTTCTTTATAATAAGAAGCTGTTTGTGTGGTTTTCTCAGTCTGTATTTTACCATTAAAAAGGTTAAATCTTTTTTTTTTTTAAGACAGAGACTTTGTCACCCAGGAGTGCAGTGGGCATAGCTCACTGCTGCCTTGAACTCCCGGGCTCAGGTGATCCTCCTGCCTCAGCTTCAGCCAGGACTACAGCTGCCTAGCTAATTTTTTTTGTAGAGATGGGGTCTAACTGTGTTGCCCAGGCTGATCTTGAACTCCTAGGCTCAAGTGATCCTCCCACCTCGGCCTCCTAAAGTGCTAGGATTACAGTGAGCTGCCATGCCTGGCTCTTAGAAATATTTTTATGCAAGAATGACATTGTCTATACTGCCTTTCTCTTAATTTTTTTTTTTTTTTTGTGTGGTTTTTGGCCAGGGCTGGGTTTGAACTCGCCACCTCTGGCACATGGGACCGGCACCCCACTCCTTGAGCCACAGACACCACCCCTCTTAATTTTTTATTATAATAATTTTCAGACAGAAAACTTGAAAACATCGAGGGCAATGATTTTCAATCAGTGTGCTGTGAAAATTTTTAACGATCATTAATTAAATTATTTTTGAGTAAGCATATTCTTTTTGGGAGATCAATATAATTGATGTGTGCCGTGGAAGTTTAATTACAGATTCAAGAGGGAGGGGGGAGGTGGGCAGAGGGAGAGGGATTGGTGGGATTACACCTGCGGTGCATCTTACAAGGGTATATGTGAAACTTAGTAAATGTAGAGTGTAAATGTCTTAACACAATAACTAAGAAAGTGCCAGGAAGGCTATGTTAACCAGTGTGATGAAAATGTGGCAAACAGTCTATAAAACCAGTGTATGGTGCCCCGTGATCGCATTAATGTACACAGCTATGATTTAATAAAAAAAAAAAAAAAAAAAGATTGTTTTCATGCTTGCTGTTTTTCATGTGAATGCATTTTTCTCTGTTTTGCTACCTCCACAAGGTGGAGTAAGCTAAAAACAATCCACAAGGGGGTTCCAGGATGAGTAAGTATTATGATCCAAAGGAGACTAATGCTGCTTCTTCCTAAGGAGCTCTCTAAAGGATTAAAATTACCTGCTCAGGTAATTTGGTTTATGAGTCTCCCAGAAGTCCTGTGAAAATAAGAAATGAGTATAATTGTGATAGATGTGTTACTTATTTCAGTGTAAGCATTTCACATTGTATAGCAAAGCAGTACCCTGAACCCCATAAATGCATCAATGTACAAAGATATGATTTAATAAAAAGCAATTTAAAAAAAATTATAGGTTCAAGTGTGCCATGATACAAAAAAGGTTGGAAAACACTGGTCTAGGGAATGCTGATGTACTCATCATACTGGGTTTTTTTTTTTTTCATTCTGTAATATTTAGAAAAGATCTTTCTGTGTAATTAAATATAGAAGCATCCCCACCTTTAAGTGATGTGGAATATTCCATTGTAGGATGTGATGCTTCATTTAATCAGCTTCTTATTGATGGTCAGTTAACTTGTTTTTCCTAATAGAAACACTGCTGCCTGTATGTCCTTATGATAAATGTACAATTCGTTGTGTCACAGCATATGCTAATGTGGCGTGCTATGAATGAGCAGTTAGCAGAAGAGCCTAAAGCTGCTGCCTCGATTATCAAGACAGCCCCGTGTAACCTAGGGAGGGCATAAATTCCCCCCCAAAAGCTGATTCCACACAACAGGATCCTTACCACGGCATCAATTATGGTTTAATCCCAGTGGCTCTTCCACAGTCTGATTTGGTTGTTGCGGGTATAGCTGGTACGTAATTTACCTATTGCCACAATAATGCTATGTAATGAGAAACACCCTTAATTTCATGGCTTATTTTGAGGATGGCGGAGTTGTTCTTCTGTAGTCCCTCTGGGCTCGCCATGCTCAGCTGCAGATCTGATCTTGGCAATACTCTGACACACATTGTGTGGTTGCCTGGTACAGGCTGGTCAAAGACGGCCTTGGACCAGGAGGATGCAGCTGTTCTACCCAGGTCTCCAGCGTTCTTCCAGCAGGCCAACTTAGGCAGGCCTCAAGGCAGCAGCACAGGTCCTGTCCTTTTTCGGGGACCGCACATGACCTCATACCCTTTCAGCTTACGTATCTTCCCATTTGCTAACATCTAACTGACCAGAATGAGTCAGAGCTCAGCTCAGAACCAGTAGAAAGGGACTGTAGAGTTGTAGAGCAAGGGCAGGAATACAGACAGGCTGGTGATTGGGACCATTAATGCAATCATTCCCCACAGCTGGGCAGTAGCATATTTAAACTGGCACTTTTTAGAAGCATTAAACATTGCTGTTATTTCTGAACCGCAGATGGTAATGCCTTTGAAATGTGAAAATTGGGGATCAAATCTTTTTGAGGGGGAAGCATAAAGCTTCTGCTTCATTAAAAAATTCCTGGGTAAGGATTATAAAGGTAACTCTTAAATATAAAAATCTACGTTAAATGTTCTGTCTTGAAAATATTTCTTTTAGAGTTGTTGGTGGTTTCCCCTGAGATACTTTTCAGAATACAGGCTTTATTCCCTTTCTGCACATATTTTTCTTGGTTTGGTGGTGTTCTTGGAATTGGTTTTGAAATCTCACTTGGAGAACATTGAACAAAGTACAGGCACTATTGGTTATTAACAAGATATGACTGAGTTATTTTTTTCCAGAACATACTTTTTTTTTTTTTTGAGACAGAGTATCACTCTGTGCCTTGGGTAGAGTGCTATGGCATCATAGCTCACAGCAACCTCAAACTCTTGTGCTCAAGTAATCCTCCTGCCTCAGCCTCCCAAGTAGCTGGTACTACAGGTGCCCACCACAATGCCTGGCTATTTTAGAGATGGAGTCTTGCTCTTGCTCAGGCTGGTCTGGAACTCATAAGCTCAAGCAATCCACCTGCCACAGCTTCCCAGAGTGTGGGGATTACAGGTGTGAGCCACCATGGCCAGCCTTCAGAACGTATTTAGACACTGATTTCAGTAAGTTTGTGATTAATATCCATCTCCCCAAGTAGGGTGTAAATTTCACAAGAGGCCGAGTGTGATTTTATTTGCTAAAGCATCCCTTACTCCTAGCATAATGTATGGCATATGGCAGGTATGGAGGAATTATCGGTTAGATGATAGCATGGGGCCATTTGTCATATGAAATGATTGTTAGCAGAATGTCTAGCTTTTTTTTTTTTCTTCAGATTAATATGGGGGCACATATGGTTGGGTTACATAGTTTTTTTCAGATGGTTAAAGTCCAGTTGTAGTTGGTAACCTTCACCCAGGAATTGTGCAGCCTACCCCCTGCCTACCCCTGTGCAGCCTACCCCTAGCCTACCCCTGTGTACCCATAGGGTGGGAATTTACCCAACCCCTTCCCTTCCTCCACGTGAATTTAATTGAGGTTTTCTGGGTTTGTTTCAGGTCAAGGAAACGGGAATATTTTATTTTAAGACACTAAAAAATACAGTCATCCCTTCGTTCTCACAGGGCATTTGTTCTGGGACTTCTCGTGCTTCTCAAAATCTGAGGATGCTCAAATCCCTTACATAAACTGGCATAGTACAGGCAGTCCTTGAGTTACAAACATCAGACTTAATGTACAAATCACACTTACGAATAGGGGCTATTATGCTGAGTCCCCGAATTACAAACATCTGACTGATCACACTTATGAACAGAAGCTGTTACTGGTGATAGGTAAATGTACCTGTTGCAACTTTCATGCTAATTCAACCTAAGGCCAAACCTTCAGGACCTATCTTGTTTGTAACCCAGGGAGTGCCTGTATTGGCGTATACCATACACCCATTCTCCTGTATGCTTTGATCAGCTCTAGAATACTTATAATATCTAATTCAATGCGGATGTTATATAAATAGTTGTTATACTGTGCCATTTAAGGGATGATGACAAAAATGAGATCTGTACGTGTTGAGTTCAGAGGCGACCGTTATAGGCCTAAGCACACTTTGGATCCGAGGTTGGGTGAATCTGTGACCGCAGAACCTGATGGTCCAGAAGGCCGATTGTGTGCAGATTCTTAGATTCTGTTCAAGCCTTTTTAAAACACAAATATGCCTTTTCTTGGCTTTCTGCCTCCTGGCATTCATTTCCTTGAATTGCCTCATCTCGGTCTCTGTGTATCATTTGTATAAGGGGCGCTGAAGAAAAAACTGAGAAATAAAAGGAAAACTGAATTTTGAAGTACTTGGAAGGAGCTGAGGTGGCATAGGTCAAAGACAGAAGTACATAGAGGAAGCATCGCTTGCTGTTTGAGGAGAGTTTAAAATAAACCTACCCTTTTAATAATGACAGAGTGATGAGCCCCACCCACAAAATGTGAAAATACAATTACAAATGTATGGTCTGTCAGTAGACCAGGTTATCAGGTCCTTACTAGAATCAGAAGGTTAGAAAGTAATGCCCATTAAACGTTTCTAGTTTGGAAAGATTAGATTAGAATTTAGGGTTTTTGCAAGTATAAAATTTCTCAATTTGAATTATGCTTTAGCAAACCTCTAGCATTTCATTTTTTTAATTTTTCGTGGAGGCATAATATGCATACTGAAGTACGTGCATAATGACACAGCTTGATGAGTTTTCATGTACAGACCAAGAAACACCATGTCACCATGACCAGCATCCCAGAAGCTGCCTTCTTGACTCTTACCCACTCCCACCCAGTATCCCGACAAAGATCGGTTTTTCCTGGTTTTGTACTTTATGCAAATGGAATCATGCCGTATCTGTATTGAATTTAATGTAACAAATTATCACTCTTAAGTGACATTCCTGATAACACCTTACTGAAAACAAGGTCTGTTTTGAGTTTTCCCCATCATGTGTCTAATTCGGTACACTGTCAGCTTCCTACTGTTTCTTGATCTTAAGGAATTTTCTTGCTGGGCTCTGTGGCTCAAGCCTGTAATTCCAGCACTCTGGCAGGCTGAGGTAGGTGGATTGCTTGAGCTCACGAGTTCAAGACCAGCCTGAGGGGGGTGGAGACAAGATAGCTGACTGAAGCCAGCATTCTACAGAGGCTCCCATCCAGAAGGAGAGTTAAAGAACAGAAATTTAGCATGTAACCTGGTGGATTAGAGCTGTACCAAGAGAGAAGGTTGAAGAACGCACCTCAATCCTGCTGAGGTGAACTGCTACCCTAAGGATACAAATAAAAGGTACAAAATCCATCACCAAGCAGACGGAGTCCCCTCCCCCATGAGAACAGCTCGGAGTGCCCCACAAACAAACGAGCAGAGTTCAAAGGTCCTCCCACTACACTCCACCGGAGAGACCCTCTAAAAACTGAACCTACCTCTGCTACTAGGGTACAACGGCGTTCTCCTGCAGGCATAAAACTGTGTATATTCTCTACCTGCAATTCTGAGCTCCCAGCACTCCCCTCCACTCTCACTCTGAGGTCTGGAGGCCTGTCCCCCAGGAGTCCAGATTCTTGGGTGATTTCTCCAGGGGTGTGGACAGGGCCTAAACTGCAGCTGGTCAGTGCTGTCTCTGGGGCACAGGAGTGAGGAGAGAACGGTTGGCTGAGAGGGAACCACACCGGAGCAGCAGTGCCCCGAGGTGCAGAGCAGCAGCCGTCTTTTAGCAACAATAGGGCTCACTCCCAGATATTCTGAAGCCAAACCCCCTGTCTCCCTGGGCAACCAGAGGAGGCCGGCCATCTACTCAGGTGGCAACCACCACGGAACAGATACGGGATGGAAACACAGGCCCTGGGAGTAAAGGGTTTGCCTGAGACGGTGCTGGCCTGGATGGAGCGCAGGGACTAGAAACGCAGGCGCAGAGCTGGGAAGTTCCCAGGGCGGGGCAGACAACAGAGGACTGCTTTAGCCTAAGACGCACCTGGCCCTCAGGGGATCGTCAGCCTATAGACAAAGGAAGACAGGAGGCTAGAACTGACAGGTAACCGAATACAAACATGCAGGAGCAAAGACAGGGCCAAACGTGCAGGCTCTGGGAACTCAAAACAGCTTCTCTGCTGCAGGGGAATTTAGAGGACAGAACCACTTAGCCCCACCACACCAGAAACAAATTCCCGCAAAGTTGTTCTGTTCTGTTCTGTCAGTAACATCAATCAGGGGCTGGGCTGGAACTGAGTGAACACCCCCCCGGCCTCCATCAAGCACCCGAGGTTGTCAGGCCTCACCTCCCCCTGCTAGATAGAGGCAGAGCACAGCAGCCTGGCTGAGCAGGAATAGATTTCCTGTGATTCAGGCAGGTGCAAACCCCAGGAGTATCTATTCACTACAGCAACTGGTTCACAGACCTGCGGGGCTATCAGTGACTTAGTGTGACAGAGGTGCAAGGTGGGGAAGGAGGCATCAACCTTCCCAGACTGATCTATTTGCTGGGTGGCTCCTCCTGACTCCACAGTGCACTGGAGCAAGCCATATCAGAGTAGTCACCAGACCCCTGTGATCCAGTTGCCAGAGACCTTTTAAACTCTCCCACCTGAGACAGGTGCTGACTGAGACAATTGATTTGGACCTTTTGAACTGAGCCAATCGCCCGAGGACTATTCAGGTGGTGCCCTGGATGTGTGGTTGTAGGAAGGTTTGATATTGCTTTTCCAATTGTTGCCTGTGGCGGGGGGGGGGGGGGAATTAATTGCTGGTATTTCTCCACAGCTGAGACTTCAACCCGGGGTAATTGTTTCACTAGGGCCAGACAGAGACCAGATGAAAACAAGACAGAACCACTTAGCCCCACCACACCAAATAGGTCCCAGTTTCTCAGACCATAGCACTGTACGGGTCCTCGACAAAGCTCCAGGGGAAATATCAAATGGTGTAAAACAATCATGGGGTGGAATCAGCAGAAAAACTCTGGTAACATGAATAACCAGAATAGATCAACCACCCCCCAAGGAAAGATATGGCAGATGTAACTGAAGATCCCATTCATAAACAGCTGGCCAAGATGTCAGAAATCGAATTCAGAATTTGGATTGCAAACAAGATTAATAGAATGGAGGAAATTTTGGAGTTAGAAATTCGAGGAGCAATTCAAAAGTCAGAATTAGAAGTTCGAGGAGAAATTCAAAAGTTGTCTCAAGAATTTAACAAATTTAAAGACAAAACCACCAAAGATTTTGACGTGCCGAAGCAAGAATTTGCAGCCCTCAAAGATCTGAAAAATACAGTAGAATCCCTCAGTAACAGAGTGCAGCAAGCAGAAGAAAGGATTTCTGACATTGACGACAAAGCCTTTGAATGCTCTCAAACTCTCAAAGAGGAAGAGAAATGGAGAGAAAAAATGGATCATTCTCTCAGAGAGCTCTGGGATAATTCGAAGAAGGCTAATATCTAACTCATTGGAATCCCTGAAAGTGATGAAGTGGCCTTGTAAGGCAAAGAGGCCCTTCTCCATGAAATTATGAAAGAGAATTTTCCAGACATGCCAAGAGATTCTGAAATTCAGATAGCAGACAGTTTCAGAACCCCAACACAACTCAATCCCAATAAAACATCCCCCAGGCATATCATAATTAACTTCACTAAAGTTAATATGAAGGAGAAAATTCTGAAAGCAGCCAGACGTAAGAAATCCATTACCTACAAAGGGAAGAATATTAGAATGACTGCAGATCTCTCTGCTGAAACTTCTCAAGCCAGAAGAGGGTGATCATCGACTTTTAATCTCCTAAAGCAAAATAGCTTTCAACCCCAGATCCTGTATCCAGCTAAACTAAGTTTCATTTATGATGGAGAAATTAAATACTTTACTGACATTCATATGTTGAAGAAATTTGCCATAACCAAACCAGTTCTTCAGGATATTCTCAGACCTATCCTCCATAATGACCAGCCCAATCCTTCCAACAAAACTGAATACACATACTTCTCATCAGCCCATGGAACATACTCCAAAATTGATCACATCTTAGGTCACAAGTCTAAACTCAGTAAATTTAAAGGAATAGAAATTATTCCTTGCATGTTCTCGGACCACCATGGAATAAAAGTTGAACTCAGTAAAAGTCGAACTATGTCACCCTGGGTAAAGTGTCATGGCATCAAGAGCTCACAGCAACCTCAAACTCCTGGACTTAAGCGATTCTCTTGCCTCAGCCTCCCAAGTAGCTGGGACTACAGGCGCCTGCCACAACGCCTGGCTATTTTTTATTGCAATTGTCATTGTTGTTTGGCAGGCCCAGGCTGGATTCAAACCCACCAGCTCATACAAAAACATGGACGTTAAATAACCTTATGCTTAATGATAGCTGGGTCAGAGATGAGATTAAGAAGGAAACTGCCAAATTTTTGGAGCAAAACAACAATAAAGACAAGAATTATCAGAACCTCTGGGATACCGCCCAATGAGGTATCCTAAGGTATCCTAAGAGGGAAATTTATAGCACTGCAAGCCTTCCTCAAGCGAACGGAAAGAGAGGAAGTTAACTTAATGGGACATCTCAAGCAACAGGAAAAGGAAACAGATTCCAACCCCAAACGCAGTAGAAGAAAAGAAATAACCAAAATTAGAGCAGAATTAAATGAAATTGAAAACAAAAGAATTATACAACAGATCAATAAATCAAAAAGTTGGTGTTTTGAAAAGTTCAATAAAATAAATAAACCTGTGGCTAACCTAACCAGGACAAAAAGAGTAAAATCTCTAATCTCATCAATCAGAAACGACAAAGACGAAATAACAATCGACTCCTCAGAAACTCAAAAAAATCCTTAATGAATATTACAAGAAACTATTCTCAGAAATATGAAAATCTGAAGGAAATTGACCAATACTTGGAAGCACGTCACCTTCCAAGACTTAGCCAGAATAAAGCAGAAATGTTGAACAGGCCCATATCAAGTTCTGAAATAGCATCAACCATACAAAATCTCCCTAAAAAGAAAAGCCCGGGACCAGACAACTTCACGTCAGAATTATCCAAACCTTTAAAGAGGAATTAGTACCTATACTACTCAACCTGTCCCTAAATGTAGAGAAAGAAGGAAGACTACCCAACACATTCTATGAAGCAAACATCACCCTGATCCCCAAACCAGGAAAAGACCCAACAAGAAAAGAAAATTATAGACCAATATCACTAATGAATATAAATACAAAAATATTCAACAAGATCCTAGCAAACAGAATCCAGCAACACATCAAACAAATTATACATCGTGAACAAGTCGGTTTTATCCCAGGGTCTCAAGGCTGGTTCAATATGCATAAATCTGTAAGTAAAATTCAGCACATAAACAAATTAAAAACCAAAGACCATATGATTCTCTCAACTGATGCAGAATAGTCTTTTGATAATATCCAGCATCCCTTCATGATCAGAACACTTAAGAAAATTGGTATAGAAGGGACATTTCTTAAACTGATAGAGGCCATCTACAGCAAACCCACAGCCAATATCGTATTGAATGGAGTTAAATTGGAATCATTTCCACTGAGATCAGGAACCAGACAAGGCTGCCCATTGTCTCCACTGCTCTTTAACATTGTAATGGAAGTTTTAGCCACTGCAATTAGGGAAGAAAAGGCGATCCAGGGTATCATGTAGGGTCAGAAGAGATCAAACTTTCGCTCTTCGTGGATGATATGATTGTATATCTGGAAAACACCAGGGATTATACTACAGAACTCTTAGAGGTGATCAAGTAATACAGCAGCATCCCAGCTTACAAAATCAACATTCATAAATCGGTAGCCTTTATATATACCAACGACAGTCAAGGTGAAAAAACAGTTAAGGACTCTATTCCATTCACAGTAGTGCCAAAGAAGATGAAATATTTGGGAGTTTATCTAACAAAGGACGTGAAAGATCTCTGTAAAGAGAACTATGAAACTTTAAGATAAGAAATAGCTGAAGATGTTAACAAATGGAAAAACATACCATGCTTATGGCTAGGAAGAATCATCATTGTTAAAATGTCCATACTACCCAAAGCAATACACAATTTTAATGCAATCCCTATTAAAGCTGCACTGTCATACTTTAAAGATCTTGAAAAAATAATACTTTGTTTTATATGGAATCAGAAAAGACCTCGAATAGCCAAGACATTACTCAGAAATAAAGACAAAGCAGGAGGAATCACGCTACCAGACCTCAGACTATATTATAAATCAATAGTGATCAAAACAGCATGGTACTGGCACAAAAACAGAGAAGTAGATGTCTGGAACAGAATAGAGAACCAAGAGATGAATCCAGCTACTTACCATTATTTGATCTTTGACAAGCCAATTAAAAACATTCAGTGGGGGAAAGATTCCCTATTTAACAAATGGTGCTGAATGAACTGGCTGGCAACCTGTAGAAGACTCAAACTGGACCCACACCTTTCACCATTAACTAAGATAGACTCTCACTGGATTAAAGATTTAAAGTTAAGACATGAAAGTATAAAAATACTAGAAGAGAGTGCAGGGAAAACTGCTGAAGAAATCAGTCTGGGCAAGTATTTTATGAGGAGGACCCCCCCGGGCATTTGAAGCAGCTTCAAAAATACAATACTGAGACCTGATTAAACTAAAAAGCTTCTGCACAGCCAAGAACACAGTAAGTAAAGCAAGCAAACAGCCATCAGAATGGGAGGAGATATTTGCAGGTTATGTCTCTGACAAAGGTTTAATAACTAGAATCCACAGAGAACTCAAACGTATAAGCAAGAAAAGAACAAGTGATCCCATCGCAGGCTGGGCAAGGGACTTAAAGAGAAACTTCTCTGAAGAAGACAGGTATGCGACCTACAGACATATGAAAAAATGCTCATCATCTTTAATCATCAGAGAAATGCAAACCAAAACTACTTTGAGATACCATCTAACTCCAGTAAGATTAGCCCATATCACATAATCCCAAGACTAGAGATGTTGGCGTGGATGTGGAGAAAAGGGAACACTTCTACACTGCTGGTCGGAATGCAAATTAATACATTCCTTTTGGAAAGATGTTTGGAGAACACTTAGAGATCTAAAAATAGATCTGCCATTCAATCCTATAATTCCTCTACTAGGTATATACCCAGAAGACCAAAAATCACATCATAACAAAGATATTTGTACAGAATGTTTATTGTAGCCCAATTCATAATTGGTAAGTCATGAAAAAAGCCCAAGTGCCCATCGATCCATGAATGGATTAATAAATTGTGGTATATGTACACCATGGAATATTATGCAGCCTTAAAGAAAGATGAAGACTTTACCTCTTTCATGTTTATATGGATGGAGCTGGAACATATTCTTCTTAGTAAAGTATCTCAAGAATGGAAGAAAAAGTATCCAATGTACTGCGCCCTACTATGAAACTAATTTATGGCTTTCACATGAAAGCTATAACCCAGTTATAACGTAATAATAAGGGGAAAGGGAGGGGGGAGGTGGGCGGAGGAGGGTGATTGGTGGGATTACACCTGCGGTGCATCTTACAAGGGTATGTGGGAAACTTAGTAAATGTATAATGTAAATGTCTTAACACGATAACTAAGAAAATGCCAGGAAGGCTATGTTATCTAGTGTGGTGAAAATGTGTCAAATGGTCTATAAAACTAGTGTATGGTGCCCCATGATCGCATTAATGTACACAGCATGATTTAATTAAAAAAAAAAAAAACCCAGCCTGAGCAAGAGTGAGACCCCATGTCCAAAAATAGCTGGGTGTTGCAGTGGGTGCCTGTTGTCCGAGCTACTCAGGAGGTTAAAGCAAGAGGATTGCTTGAGCCCAAGAAATTGAGCTTGCTATGAGTTATGACATCATGGCACTCTACCAGGGACAAGAAAGTGAGACTCTGTCTCAAAAAAAAAAGAAAAAGAAAAGAAAATTTTTTTGTGCAGTTTTGGCCAGGGCTGGGTTCGAACCCGCCACCCCCAATATATGGGGCCGGTGCCCTACTCCTTGAGCCACAGGCCCTGCCCAGAAAGAATTTTTCTTTGTGGCTTGATGTGGTGGCTCACTCCTATAATCCTAGCACTCCTAGAGGCTGAGGACTAATGTTTCTTAAATATCACAATTCTGGAGGGGCGGGATGGTTCACGCCTATAATCCTAGCACTCTGGGAGTCTGAGGCGGGTGGGTCACCTGAACTTAGGAGTTCAAGACCCGCCTGAGTAAAATTGAGACCCTGTCTCTACTAAAAATAGAAAAACTAGCCAGGCGTTGTAGCGGGTGCCTGTAGCCCCAACTACTAGGGTGGCTGAGGTAAGAGGATCCCTTGAGCCCAAGAGTTTGAGGTTGCCGTGAGCTATGATGGCTCCACAGCACTCTACTCAAGGCAACAGAGTGAGACACTGTCTAAAAAAAAGGAATTTTTTTTGTAAATACAACTGTGTGTGAGTGTACCCCTGGATGTGTTTGCACATATATGTATGTGCATATTTTTAAAAATTTTACTCAAAAACACATGAAAGAAAAACACGTGCCTTTAAATGGGCCTGATTAACAAAAACTAAATAACGAAATAAATAAATAAAAATTTTACCCAAAGTAGATCATGTCACAGTGGTACCAGTAGAGTTCTTCTTGTACAACGGATCCCCTAACCACGGTGTGGTACCTCCGTGTATGGATGTCCTGGAACTTAATGGACCAGCTGTCCACTGAGCAGTTAGGTCATACTGATCTTTCATTTTAGAACAGTAGAATCTGTATGAGTTTCTCTATAAAATAAATTCTTGGGAGTGGAAATGGAGTTCATGCCGTCCACATCTGCCGAGGTATTTACCAGTGGCCTTCCAAAGGGCTTTTCCAGCCTTTATTCCCACCAGCGAGTATTCCTATCCCAGTGTCCTTGCCTTACATTGTGTGTCATCAAGCTTCTTAATCCGTCCAGTTAGTCCTTGTGAACTTTTCAAGGCGTTCTTTTTAAAGTCTTGAGTGAGGTTAGTTATTTATCTTTAGTGGACATTTGCGTTTCTCTTGGGACTGGTTCCTGCTCTTTGCTCATTTTGCTATAGGCTTGAGCATATTCTTCTTAATGATTTCAAGGAACTCTTTCTATATAAAGGAAAATGGCCCTTTTACGTCATCCATGGGGGTAATTTTTAAAAAAATTTATTTTTGTCTTTACTGGATCTCTAGCATCTACCCTCCCACCCAGACAGAAGGTTTTTATTTTTATGTGGCAAAATGGACCAGTTTTTTTTTTCTCAGCAGCTTCTGAATTGTGTTTGTATTTAATGAGAAAAATCATTGGAAACTTGAGACAGATAGTTTAGGCCTGGCATGGGGAAAAACCTCAATGAATATTTGTGGGAAATGTGGGTAAGCAGGAATTCAAATTTCAATCAAAAGTGGTATGACCAACTATAAATGAACAAAAATTTGCACTCTTTCTGCCAAGACTTGTTTATTGTTTTTGACAGCATTGGGAGGGATATTCACTGTTATGCTTTTTTCCTTCTATGCTTTGTTATTTGGGGTTTTAATTTCTCAAATGATCCCCCCCCTTTTTTTTTTAGATTTCAAATTATAACCCATTTCCTGCATCATTGCTGACGTCCAGTGATCCATGTCAGAAGTACTTCCAGGTCAGATACGTTTTCGCATATTTCAATGCAGAGAAGCAGTTGAATATTAAAACTTAGGGAAAAAAATGATAGACCATCGTTTAATGTTAAACTTATGACTTGCTAATTATGGTTTTGATTTTCATTGTTCTTCACTAATGTAATAGAAAAACGAATCTTAATTAGAAGCATCTGTTGGACTCCCGTATTTGTCTAATAATTTGCATGACAACTTATGTTATTATGTAAAAATATTTTAGTTCACTGAACTGGGAACTTGAAACTGTCACATTTTATCATGTAGCATTGTACATTGTAGCTTGTGAACTATTTAAATGTGGACAAATGACCAGGTTTTGGTGTTGTCTCTGTGAGATAGTCTCAGGTTGTAGAATTCATTTAGGACAGAACCCCCATTAAGTATTCTTAGGTCTAATGCTAATTAATTTCAGGCCTTAGAAAAACTGCTTTAATTTTATAGTATGTCTCTTTCTTGGTCTCATGATAGATTCTAATATTTATATACATAACATGGTGTGGGATTTAATTCCTAGCCTCACAGTAATATAATAAGGAAAAAGCAATTGCCTTGACATTTCAAGTTAAAAATTGTATTGGACTGCAAGTGGCAGATAGATCTGGATACATTCCATGTTTATTAGGATACACTCAGCAAGTTCTGTTTCTTAAAATCAGTAGGTTTAACCATGGACAAATAGATATTTAAAGTCTCTGAATTTTAAAATTAATCTTATTATTAAGTATGTTCAAGCTTTTTTCTGTTTTATTCAGGTGTGTCACTTTGCATGTTACATTTCAACAAAGAACTAAAATCATAATAAACACCAAGCTCAGTGGAGGGTATATGAGTGGCAAGAAAAAATATCCTTTTATAAAAAATAGCCAAAAGCAATATGACAAACCTGAGTTCAGAGGCAGGAGAACTAGGAACTTCGAGCTGCTTCTGAGAGGCCACTTAATCATACGTGATGATCTGGGGAGGGTATAGATTTTCTTTATCAATACATACCGGATAGGCATATTAATTTTAGAAAAATCAGGACAAATACGTGTGTCCTTTTTTTTCCTTTTTTGAGATAGAGTCTCACTTCGTCACCATCGGTAGAGTGCTGTGGTGTCATAGCTCACAGCAACCTCAAACTCTTGTGCTCAAGTGATTCTCTTGCCTCAGCCTCCTGAATAGCTGGGACTACAGGCACCCACCACAACGCCCAGCTATTTTTAGTAGAGATGGGGAGTCTCTCTCTTGCTCAGGCTGGTCTTGAACTTGTGAGCTTAAGCAATCCACCTGCCTTGGCCTCCCAGAGCTCTGGGATTACAGGTGTGAGCCACCATACCCAGCCTCTAACATGTGTCCTTTTCAAAAATATGTTTTGAATATTGGGAATAAGTTTTGTAGGGATCCTTTAGCTTTTAAAATCGTATGTTGCATTGCAAGATAGACTTATTAAGGAAACATTAAAAGAATGAAGTTGGCAAACATAAAATGATGTGTGTTCCTCTGAATCACCCATCACTGGAGGTGAATAATAGAGTAACTTGTAGAAAGCTCTTATTTTTCCTGTACTTTGTTTCTTTGTTTTGGGATGGTTTCTTTCTTCTTTTTGGTACCCAAATTGCTTTATTCTTTGGCAGTTATATAAGATGCTGAAGGAGTTATCTAGCATGGTTTTTAAATGACAGCTCCTATGCTCATGTATTGGTATAACATGTAACACATTTTACAAGGAAAGCAGTATTCTTAGTTCAGTGGAAGATCTTATTCCAGCCCCCTTTTGTTTATTTACTTGAAAATTCAGATGGCAACTAGTGTAGCAGGGTCTGACCCAGAAGTGGGATGAGATAAGCCTCTAAACCCTTCTTCTAACTCTCAACAGCTGTGACTTCAGGGAGCCTTTTACAAAACAAACATACCAGAATTAATACTGTCATGTGCCTCTAAAACTCCTGTTGACCCTTCAAGATTAAGTTCAGGAAGCCCTTCCCAGCAGGTCTTAGCCCCTGTTAATGGTAATGTAGCTGTCTCATTTCTGCTTGTGCTTAATATTTTTTTCGCCTAGAATTGAGGCCCAGTTTATTACTCAAGAAAATATGTGACACTTCATAGCTCACCTACTTTTTTTCACATAAACCAATATTCCCAACCTAGATCATTGACCATACTCATCAGACATGACTATAAAAATCTAGGGCTCTGTTAAAATAAGAAAATTAATCTTCAGGTGACATTTAGGCTTTAATAAAGAATGAACACAGCTTAGAAACCGAGCAGAGAAGAGAGCCAGGCGCGGTGGGGCACATCTGTAGACCCAGCTGTGCAAGAGGCTGAAGCAGGAGGATCACCTGAGCCCAGGAGATTGGGTCTGTAGTGTGCCAGGTACGCCAGCCTGGGCAACATCGAGATACCCTCTCTCTAAAAGTAAGAAGAAAGGAAGAAATTGAACAGAGAACATAGACTTAGAATAAGCATGTGACTTCCAAAGGTGACTTCTTCAAATGTTTTAATTCTTATCTGAATACACACGTTTCCTGTGCTGTGTGTTCTGAATAACCATTCATCACATCTGCCAGGTGTGATGTTGGAAGTGCCAAGCTTTGCCCTGTCTGGAGTGCCTTGTTGTTCTGGTCCACTGGTGGGCTCCTTGCCAGGCCTTCAAGACCCAGCTCAACTCTTCCTCTTGTGAGAAGCCTTCCCCAACCCTCTGTCCTCATCCCTAACCCATGCTCATGTAGGGCCTCTGCCTACCCCAGCTATTGTGAGTTTGTGTTATAAATAATTTATGCTTTCTCAACACCCAAGCTGATTTTTTTTTTTTACAATTGACAAAGATTAAATATATTTATCATGTACAACATGTTGTTTTGAAATATGTAATTGTTTACAATGTATACTTTTTTTTTTATAATTGACAAATAAAGATTATATGTATTTATCCTGCACAGCAAGTTGTTTTGAAATATGCATACATTGTGAAATGGCTAATTCAAGCAAGTTGAATGGGGCAGGGGAAACCCTCACGTGTTGAATCTCCCCTGTATCTGGGAGAATCAGCTGTGTGAAGCTGCTCTCCTTGTTAGAATCTTACCAGGTTCTCATCCTGCAACCTCCCTGGCTCTGTGACCCAAGCAGCTGTCTAATCACTTTTGTCTCTTTCATTCACAGAGAAGTTCTTATCATTTTTGTCACGTTGAAAGTTTGCTTTCATAAGTAATTTCAGGAAACCAGTTTTATTTTGCCTCCCCTTCCTAACAGGAAAAAAAAAAATCTGAGTTTATTTCATTTCCGTAATGCTCTGAGGTCTAGTTCAAAAGGCAGCATTCTTCAGGGTAGCAGTTTCTCTGTTAACGTCCTCCCTGGATATAAAATTGTACGGCAGAAAAACAAAAATGAAGAAAATGAGAATTTTCCTTTCAGAATGAGGCAGACACTGGGCTTCCTTAGGCCCATTTGTCCATTTCCAATCTTAGAGGCATGTCCCGGGAGCAGAGGGAGAGAGCAGGTTACTGAAGAGGGAAGAGTTTCCCATCATTACTGACAAGCTCTTCCTTTGACAAAAGGCTGGAGGTCTCAGAAAAGGGAAATGGGGAAGAGAGGAGCCTCGAGGCACCACGGATCCAGCACAGGTTTGTACTAGGATGTAGGCTGAGTTGTGGGTTTAAGAAACTAAGGAATTAAAGTGATCCTGGCTTATCTCATTTTGTTTAGGCTTTGTAAAAACACTTTCTTAGTCACAAAACAAAGAAAACTCCGCTCAAAGTGGCTTAAGCAAAATAAATAAATGAATAAATGGATTTGACCCAAGAAGCCCAGAGGTGTCATATTCCAGGCTTGGCCTATTTTAGGGATTCAGTCATTAGGGCTTGCTTGCTTTTTCTCTGGCTCTGGGCTCTGCTTTCTTTCTTTCTTTCTTTTTTTTTTGCCGTTTTTGGCCAGGGCTGGGTTTGAACCCACTACCTCCAGCATATGGGGCCAGCGCCCTACTCCTTTGAGCCACAGGCGCTGCCTAGACATTGCTTTCTTATTTGTTAGATTCATGCTTAAGCCAGGTCGTCTTTTCATGGTGACCCCTTCGAGCTCTAGGCTTAAATCTTCTAATTCAAGTAAAAGAGAAAAGCAAGCCCCTCTTCTTACCATTCTAACAAAAGTCTCCCGATTGGCTTTGTGTGGGTCCCATGCTTTTCCTTAAAACAGCCACCAAAGCTGTGGAGATTTGCTGCTTTAATTGGCTGTGTCATGGCCATGTGTCCCCCTCAAAGGGTGCGGTCATATCCTCCCAAAACCCATGGGTCAACCCCTGGGGTATTAGCACTATAGGTACTTTGACTTCGTCAGTTTTGCTCACTGCTCTGTCCTCAGTGCTTGGAGGGATGTCTGGCACACAGAAGTATGCAAAAAATATCTGTCAGGTGAATGAATGGGTGTAGGGAAGGCTAATTCTGCAAGAAAATTTGTGGGGCTTTTAACAGAAAAGGAGGAAATACGTGCCAGGCTGTCACAGATGTTTCCCCATCATGCCTGCTGGGGAGCGACGGCAGTGGTCATATTAGCTCTTGTCACACTCTTAAATCTGAACTGAAGCCTACGTCTGGAATGGGAATTGATCCTCTCGAATTGATGTGGGATCTTCATAAGTCACACTCAAAGCCGCATGATGAATAGAGGTGGAGGCGATGGCAAAATCAGTGGAGGCCCAGTCCCCCGCCAGAAACCCAGGAGACCAACCATCATGGTACCTGGCATTTTGCTTTTTCACTCCTTATTAACTTTGCTTATTCTGTTCACTCAACTCTGACCTTCAGGCATGGAGTTGGTCAGGAAAGGGAACTTGATGTATTGGAGAAACACGTTCAAATGATGTCGACAAACTTGAAAATGTTGGTAGGACTTGGCTGGATTAGAAATTCCTGAAGGCCCAGTCAGGGGTGTCCAGTCTGGGAATCTAGAAGAATGTAAATGTCAGGAGTTGTCAGTTCAAACCTAGCTCATGTTTTCAAGTGGATTTAATTCCCCTCCCTTCAATTTATAGAGAACCAAGTGTTCTTTTTTCTAGACTCTGTACTAAAATCACATGAGGCAAAGAAAAATGGAATTTTTCTGCTTAATAAATATTTGATTAGAGTCCCAGTATAGCTTCAGGAGTGGGGAAAGCAGGCAAAAATATCCTGCATGTAGACTAGAGAAATCAAAAAAGGGGGTGGGGCCTGGGAGCAAGAGAGGAAGAGAGCCATTCTTTTGTTTTTGTATCTACAGAGTATTGGTTTTTCTCCATAATTTTACATGTTATTATGTTGCTATTTCCCATTCTACTTAATTCTCTTCTGTCTGTTTTTGTTAATGATGCTATTATGTATGAGGAAGTGAGGACCAGAGGCAGGCCCAGAACTGGATGATGGTAGCTGCAGAGACACCCAGCGGGCATGTGTGTGCAGGGAGCACAGTCCCGCTGGGCTTCCTGGGCTTCTTGGGCTTCTTGGGCTTCTTGGAGCAAAGAGAATAGAGATCATTGAACTGCTAAATGATTGATTGCAGCAGAGGAGCTCTCGTGTCTGACAGAGACTTACACTAGTCTGCCCTGGATCACAAAGCATAGACCTTTGACTCTAACCAGTCCTTTCTCTCAAGGGAGACATGGCAGCGTTGGGCAAGAATTTCCTTGAACTGAGACTGAGGTCTAGACATTATATTGAAGGATTTTCTTTTAACTCTTGTCCATGGAGTGAAAGCTGAGATAACTGGTTATTAGTCATCCTTTTCCTTTTTTTTTTGTAGAGACAGTTTCATTTTATTGCCCTTGGTAGAGCGCCGTGGCGTCACACAGCTCACAGCAACCTCCAGCTCCTGGGCTTAGGCGATTCTCTTGCGTCTGGCTCCCAAGTAGCTGGGACTACAGGCGCCCGCCACAATGCCCGGCTATTTTTTTGTTGCAGTTTGGCTGGGGGCCAGGTTCGAACCCGCCACCCTCAGTATATGGGGCCGGTGCCCTGCTCACTGCGCCACAGGTGCCACCCGATCCTTTTCCTTTTCTTATATCATTAGCTTTATTAGCTTTTTCAAGGAAAGGAAAAATGAATTTCCTGTCGACTTAACTATTTGGGCAGTAATGGTGGTCTCCTTTCAGTCTTCAATAAGAAATGCAGAAATTTTCTCTAGACATTTTATGGAAACTTTTCTTGAGATGTTAATGAAACACTGAATTGTTTCATTTGATGCAAGGATTTAGTCTACAAACATTTATCGCGTGCCCACCATGTGCTTGGCCAGCGTGCTGGTTGGCACAGGGGGAAAATCAAACGGGTGAATAGTAGATGTAAAACAGTGAGTGATGCTGTAATGGTGATATGTTTGTGAAGGTGTGGAAATCTAAAAGAAGGAACCCTAGGCTTCCAAAAGAGTAGAGATCTATCCTGAGTCTTACAAGAGGAGCAGAAATCTGGTGGACAGAGGGAAGGAAGCTGAGAATATGAATGTGCAGGGTTGAGGAAGATGGCAGTTGCCTCTGAAATTAACTCAGATGTGTAACATCTTATTCTTTCTCGTCTCTCACTCCCTTATCCCAGTGGTTCTCAGCTTTGGCCACACGTTAGAGTCACCCGAAGAACATTTTAATTTCTTGAGGGTAATTGAATAAGAACCTTTGGATGTATCTTTGGGGTGAGGCCTAGGGGCCTATACTTTTTAAAAATCTCCCGCGTGGTTCTCACTCGGGGCCAGGGTTGAAAACAGTTTCTCGTTCCCTTCGTGCCCGTTTCTCAACCTCTCTGAGCCCTCTGACCCCTGCGGCCTGCTCCATTGTCTCTGCTTCCCCGGCTCGTTCCTGTACTTCCTGCTGCAGGCCAGATCCCAGCGTGCATTTCACCTGTTGGCCTGAGCACCCTTCTCTGCGACCCCCTGCTAGGTCACCCCCTAGACTGCCTTCCGTCAGGGGAGGACTTCATCTTCATGAAAAATTTGCTTTTCCCCAGCTTTGTGACGTGTGTGTCTGTCCCCATGCTTCCTGCCTCTCCTCCCACCTGGGGCGACACGTCCCTTATCTTGGGCAGGGCTGACTGTCTCCACCTGCTGTGGTCCCCGTCTCTTCTCTCATCACCTGGACTCTGCCTTGTCGGTCCGTCCTTCTCTTGTGTTTCCACTTCTTTGTCTTTGTCTTCTGCTCTCACTGCCTATAAACAATACAACATGGCTAAGACTCTCATCGTAAATTTAAAATTCCTGCCCACAGCCCTGGATCATCCTCTAGCCACTGTCCTATTTGCCCCCACGTTGTTCTTAGTGACGTTCCCGAAGGGTCCCGCTGCCCTTCTCCTGAAGCTGATGTGGCAGAAGTCACCAGTGACCTTCCCTTCAGTCCATTCACCAGGCTGCCTTTGATGCTCGCTTCGAACTCAGTGTGTGAGGGAGCTAATGAGAACCTCACCTTGCCCTGGTCAGGAGATGAGTGACAGAGCGGGAACTACGGCAGCAAGAGCGTGAGGCTTTCCTTCCTGCTCCGTACCCCAGTCGCTCCTGCCCACCCCGAACTCCCCTGGCTGCCTCCTGCAAGAACCTCCCGCCTGGTCTTGCTCTTCTTTGGTAAGTGGCAGAGTCCACTCTGCTGCCAGCCAGGAGGAGCCTGGAGATGAGGCCAGCCTTCCTGTGTGGTTGGTAAGGGAGATGCCCCTGTGCACCTCTGTTGCAGCTTTCTCTGTGACCCGATGTCTTTTTTTTTTTTTTTTTAATTTAAATTTGTACTTTATTTCAAATGCAAAAACCATTGTCCCTTTGTGTATTTCTTTACACGTGATAGGTATAAATGTATGAGGATAACGTATAGATATGCTATAACATCTTTTACCGTCTCTCAGATTAATATTGCAGCAAGAATTTGTAAAACTTATCATCTTGATGTCGACATGTGATGAAAGATAGATGGCCTGGAATTATTTTAATTACATAAAATAATTAAGAACTACTTATTCACAACTCTGGGATCTGCACTACAAAATCAAGACCTAGATAAAAACTCACTATATATCTATTGAATGTGAAATTTTTATATATATATATATATTTTTTTTTTTTATTGTTGGGGATTCATTGAGGGTACAATAAGCCAGGTTACCCTGATTGCAATTGTTAAGGTAAAGTCCCTCTTGTGACCCGATGTCTTAATCGCCTAGTTTGCATTGCTTTTTTAATGCCACAGAATTAAAATGCGGTGAGGAAAGATGCCCAACTTCTGCACAAACGTTCTCCATACACACTCAGCATCCAGCTGCCTGGGGTTGAGGCCAGAGTCTCAGAGCATGCCTCGTAGGGACTCTGCCTGGCCACAGGCCCTGCGTCTCCTCCACCTCTCCTTTACTGAGTTTTCATCTGCTCAGGCTCCCTGGAGATAGTCCACCTCTGTTCCCTTCAGATCCTCTCCAGCCTGAAGTGAGAAGACCACTTCCTCCTCTGCACTGCCATCCTCCATCCGGTGTGATTTCGGTGACTTTTTGTGTCTTGGTTTCCCCATTTCTAGCACAGTACCTGACATTAACGGTGGCCTGAGTGCTGGTGGTCAGACACAGAGTATGCAGGGAAGGAGGGTGAGATAATAGATACTAAAGCCTAACATGTTTTGAGCTCTTACAATACGCCAGCCTTCGTGTTAAATGTGTGACGGTCTTTTAGTCCCTAACAAAGCTCAGTGAGTTGTAGATATACGGGTATAATCATCTCCATATTGTGGCAAGGAAATGCAGAGTTGAAGCGACTTATCTGCTATGTTAAGAGTTTGGTTTTAGGTTCGGCGCCTGTGGCTCAAGCAGCTAAGGCGCCAGCCACATACACCTGAGCTGGAGGGTTCAAGTCCAGCCGAGACCCGCCAAACAACAATGACGGCTGCAACCAAAAAATAGCCGAGCATTGTGACGGGTGCCTGTGGTCCCAGCTATTTAGGAGGCTGAGGCAAGAGGATCAGTTGAGCCCAAGAGTTTGAGGTTGCTGTGAGCTGTGACACCATAGCACTCTACCCTGAGTGACACAGTGAAACTCTTGTCTCAAAAAAAAAAAAAAGAAGAAAAGAAAAAACTAATTTGGTATATTTTTTAGGCCTTTTGATTCCAAAGTAAACAGCTAAATATTAGAGAGTTTAAGAAAAAATTATAAGATTTTCATTTATTTAAAAAGAAACACAAACCTCCTTCTCCTTAAACTTGAGGATTGTACTTTTTTCCCATATTTAAACCCTTGTAGGCCCAGCTTCTTTGTTCCTTCCTATTGGTCTGTTTACTCTGTGCGTGTGTCCCTGCAATGAGGCCACGTCAAATGTTAGGACCAAATAGGGTGAGGATGAATCCGAGTGCCTCAGCAGGCAGCCCTGTGGCGTGGACCAGGAACTCACATTTGTTCTAGACCATGCTCAAGTCGGCAGGCATGTCTCCTTGGAATCTTCACATCAACCAAGTACTATTATTATTCCCATTTTTCAGACAAGGAAACTGAGGGTGATGGATCCCACTACACTCAGCTTGTAAGTCGCTCAGCAGGCCTTGAGCCTTTGACTCTCTGATGTGAGGATGGTGCCCGTAACCCTTATGACATTGCCTGTCACATTCAGCGCTGCTTTTCTGTGGCCTTGATCTTTCTAGGATTTTGCTAACCTCTAGCTCCTTCATGGCCCTTTTGAGCTCAAGGACTTTCTAGCTGACATATTAACTCGTGAAGTTGCCCGTATGCTTCATGGGATAGCTTGTCTGCCTTAGTTCTAGGACTAAACCTTTTATTTTGCCTCCACATAATACCATTATTTAAGGTACGAGACGTTACTCAAACTGTGTTCAGGCTTTGATATATTAAAGCAGCATGTGCAGAACTGTACTCATAGCTGTCCCATTTGTATTTTGCACGGTCCTATTCTAATTCATTCTCTTTTCCTTGCCTGCCCTCTGTGATTTCCAGCAAAGAGAGAGGTACAAGGCCCCTGAGAGGGTTGAGATCCAGAAGTCTAAGACTGTGGCTAAGAGGTTTTGTCTGTCACATTTAGGATGGTAAAAGCTATTGAAATATAATCACCCAGAAGTTTTGGTAGTATTCTTTCTGAAAACGTTTATAGACATAAAGTAATAAAAGTTTCTCCCTAATAACATCGCTAGAATACGGTCAGTAACTAACATCATAAAATAGCCTCATAGAAATTTTTGGCCATGATTTTCAGGAAGCCAGCAGATTTGCACTTTCTCAGAAGGTCACCCTAAATAACCAAGAGTCTAAAAATAACTTTCTTCTGTGTGTCTCTGCTGTGGATATGTGTATCAGAGAAAACTTCGTGTGGGTTCAAGGCATGGGCTTTCCATACTACGTCCTACTCTTGAGTGAGTTGAATTATAAATCGAAACATTGTTTTTCATAAATTGGTAGCCTAACAGTAATACATTTTTTTAAATTCAATTGTGAGAATATTGTTTAAAAGAAAGATACCCCGGATTCTCTGTTCCTATAAAAAGAGGCCTAAGAGCTGAGGTGGGGTGCTGGGTAAGCAGGAATCCTTACACATCAAAAACAGGGGTGGGGTCTAACCAGTTAGGTGATAGCCCTTAGCTACTTTATAGACCACGAGGTCACTCCTTTACAAACATGGATATTGCCTAGAGCAGGTGGATGTTGCCCTGGCTTCCTAGGAGCACGAGGCCTCTAGAATGAATGACTCTTTTCTAACATTGTCCAACCCTAGTATTTGATGATGGAGAGATACCTCTAAGCTTCTAAACTGGGAAATTCTTATCCTCTTCTCCCTTGAAGATCTCTGTTTTGCCTGAAGGAGGAAGAAGGAGTTGTCAGAATGCAATTTCAGGAATGTTAGGAACTGTGCTTTGGTTCCTGTACTGCTGATGTAGAGATCGCTGACGTCTGTGGAGGATGAAGCATCAGATAAGAAAGAAGTCATTCCTCATAGACCAAGAAATCTGAAACCTTAGGAATTCTTGCTGATGAATTTTGTAACCTTCTAGGCTGAAGCCTAAAAGAGACATATGGAATAAATCACAAACGGTGCACACTATATCTGAGATGAATGTAACTGTCACTTTCCTAGGAGTTCTGCAAGGGTACAATGACTGTACACAGCTGAGTCGGTATTTTAACTCAGTGGAATATATTCTGAATTCTTGAGGAGTTATGACACGTTGTCTGTAGCCAAGGGCTGCATTATTAGTAATAGTCTCATGTGTACGGGTGCATGTGTATTCTTGAGAAATTAAGCTATTTCTTCATTGTTTCTCTTTAGTGCAAATGCTAAACCCAGGTCAAAAATGTTCACAAAGATATCAGCAAGCTGGAGTGGAGATTTGGTTTTCTAAACATTCAGAACACAGTTTTGAAACACGGTTGAGAAAAATTACCTGGGGTGTAGGGTGTATCATTCAGAATAATTAAGAAAACTGAAGCCCTGGAAGAATTTTGAGCAGATTTTTTTGGGTGTGTTGCCTGAAGGAACTACAGAATAAAAACATGGTAGAAATAATTTGGAAAGGGGATGATTTTTCAAGGTTGTGAAAAATGAAGACCAGCCACAAGAAGAAAATGCTTTTATATGAATTCAAAAGAGAGATGCTTTTTTGTTCTGTGTAATATTTAGACCCTCAGAATTCTTAGCTTTTCTATGAATTGGCTTCTAGGTATCTACAGTAAGCCCTTAATTGTCTCCTATTTGATATATAAACAGATATTTGAAATAAAGAACAAAATGGGTCAGTCCTACAAGAATATATCATTTAATAGAAGCCTTCTTTCAGTTTTCTGTGTAAGAATGTTTACTGGTACTGGTGCTGAACAGTTTAATCATGGCAGGCATCTAATGACCAGTTTTCTTTTTTTCCAGCTGATTCGGGTGCTGACACCTTGGCAGTGTTTATGGCCAGCAGCGGAACCACAGACGTTGCAAATCGGAACAGCCCAGCCACACCACCGAACACCCTTAATCTCCGTTCCTCCCACAATGAACTATTGAATGCTGAAATAAAACACACAGAAACCAAGAACAGCACACCTCCCAAATGCAGGAAAAAATATGCACTAACTAACATCCAGGCAGCAATGGGCCTCTCGGATCCAGCTGCACAGCCCCTGCTGGGAAATGGTTCTGCCAACATCAAGCTGGTGAAAAATGGGGAGAACCAGCTCCGGAAGGCTGCAGATCAAGGGCAGCAGGACCCCAACGAAAACGTGAGCCCCACCGCAGTCATCAACATAACTTCTGAGAAGTTAGAGGGTAAAGAGCCCCATCCGCAGGATTCCTTGGGCTGTGAGATTTTACCCTCCCAGCCCAGGAGAACTAAGAGCTTCCTAAATTACTATGCAGACCTGGAGACCTCAGCCAGAGAACTGGAGCAGAATGTAGGCAGCTGCCATGGAGTTGCAGAAGAGAAGTCACAGCCAGGCCACAGCCAAGCCCCCACCATTATGGGCAATGGCGATTTGCTGCTGCAGAAATCAAACAAACCCCACTCCAGCCCCGAGGACGGTCAGGTAGCCACTGTGTCATCCAGCCCAGAGACCAAGAAGGATCATCCTAAAACAGGGGCCAAAACAGACTGTGCACTACATCGGATCCAGAACTTGGCACCCAGCGATGAGGAGTCCAGCTGGACGACGTTGTCCCAAGACAGTGCCTCCCCCAGCTCCCCGGACGAAACAGGTACCCCGGGAAAGGGGTGGCTCCACTGGCACTTTCTTTTGGTGTTTTCCACTATCGATGGAGTGAATGTCTAGTCTAGACTTTCCAGATATGTCTGTTTACATGCATAAAGGAATATGTGCTTCTTGGGGTAAAACTAGGCCATTTGTCTGGAAAATATTGTTAGATTCTTCAACCACATTTTAAGTTAATTTCATTTTGGATTAGTCACAAGTTGTTCTGATAAGCATTTTTATAAAATAAATAGGTCCTTGGTGCTAAGTAGGGTAAAACATTATCTATATAGAAATTATATTTCCATATTTAGGTAGACTATTCCTATATATGATCTAGAAAGATTGGGTTTTGTTAAGCAAAATAATAAAAGAAATAGTTTCTTGGGGCAGGATATATTAATAATCCAATTAGGAGAACCAACTATTTTAAAGTCCTCAGAAGAATTTATTTATGCTCAAGCTCATGAACAATTAAAAGTTTAAAATATTAGTTGTCTGTTCATGAAAGGCATTTTTCTTTTGACCTTTACTGGGGAATATTTTATTAGCTTTGTTCAAGTAATATTCGAAAGTGAGAAAATGGTATTTCTTGTAAAATATATTCAGAAGTTTAGGATTTTTTTTTTTTTTTTTTTTTTGAGACAGAGCCTCAAGCTATTGCCTTGAGTAGAGTGTGTTGGTGTCACAGCTCACAGCAACCTCCAACTCCTGGGTTTAAGCGATTCTCTTGCCTCAGCCTCCTGAGTAGCTGGGACTACAGGCGCCCGCCACAATGCCCAGCTATTTTTTGGTTGTAGTCGTCATTGTTTGGTGGGCCCAGGCTGGATTCGAACCCGTCAGCACTGGTGTATGTGGCTGGCGCCTTAGCAGCTTGAGCCACAGGCGCCACCAGAAGTTTAGGATTTTAACTAGTATAATCGAGATCTGTCTTTCTGCACTTTTGTCTATATTTATAACCTCTTTGGATTTGTCCGAGGTGTTAAAAATGTGACAAGTGATCAGGGTCCTAAAAGTCACCTACTTTTAATCTCTCTCTCTTTTTTTTTTTTTGTACTCATAAGATGGAAAGATGTGGCAGCTCTGTCTATCTGAATTCATTGTAAACAAGCCCTCATAAAGGCTTATTTCTACAAAGGAGGCCAGTGACTACCCAGTGGGTCCCAGGGCTGTGTTACTATGATACAGCAAATAGACTAGATAGAGCCACCAAGGAAGGAAGTGACATTTTCCCAACGTATAGGGCAGATAAATTACAAGGAGGAAAGATAAGGCAAAGAGAAGGAGTTACAACATTAACTTGTTTGAAAGGAAAAAAAAAAAAAGTGTTTTTGAAGTGCCCTTTGAAATGCCAGCAGTGCTTTACGTGATAGATTTCATCAGCATGGTGCCGCTGGATGTGACAGTAGGGAGGTTGAAATGAGCCCATTTCGTCTCAGAAATGTCTGGCCCTGCACATTATTGGAATCGTAATTATGTTTAGTGATGTCACTGAGTTCACAGCTCTCTATTACTTTTTGCCCATTTAGAGAATTCATGTCCCATAGCTGATGGACATTGTCACCCGCTAGTGTTCCAATCTACATAAGTGATTCCTTGAGCATCTTCCAGTCTGGCTGTACCTGCTGAGTTCAATGCCGTCACCAAGGCTCCCTCCCTCCCTTGGGTCAGGGCAGCCTTTCTGGTGCTCTTCCTGGCACAAGGGGTTCATTGTAGTCCAATTTTAACTGAACTAAGAGATAGGAAAACGAACCATTAAGATATCCCTGCCCCTTATTCTAGCTCCTTTGCTCAACAATACTACATTGTTTTTGTTTTGATATTTCCTTCCAGAAAACATTTTAGTCATATTACTCTGATTTATAATAAATTTAAAAATTTACCCAAATTTTGTGATAATGGTATTATTAGAGTTTTTATCTTTTAGAAATATATGCTAATATAAAATATTAACATACGTAATGATATTATTAGAGTTTTTATCTTTTAGAGATGTACCCTAATATAAAATTAACATATTTAATAGTATAATATATATTATATGCTTATATAATATATATTGGGTATGGGATTTTCTTCAAAATAATTGGGTGAGAGGATTAAAAAAAAGAAAATTGCCCATAAGCTACTAATCATTAAATCTGGGTCTGGGTACATGAGGGTTCATTATTTTCTCTCTCTAATGTTATATATTTAGAATTAAAATAAAAATTTCTCACATTGTTTCATGAATGCTTGGCTTTTTCCAATTAGGAGTCTGTGTTGGAGATGAGTGTGTTTGTCTGTTTTAATCTTTTTAGTATTACATGTGCTCCTCCACTGCCCACAAGCTCCATGATGTATCCAGCAGGTCCCTCCCGGGTGAGCATTTAGATATTTCTCTCCATAGCCCCTTGACTTTCCAAGCGCTGGTGTCAGGAAGGGCCTGTGGAGAGGACAAAGTTCAAGCTGAACCTGTGCCTGCCGCACATTCCTCCTGTGGCCCTCGAAACCTGTGTTCACCTCCCTGTTCACCTCCCTGTCACCTCCCTGTCACCTCCCTCCACCTCACAACTTTCGGGCCCTCCTGCTCTGCCACCTGCCCCTCATTTGCTCGACGTCCTGGCCTCTCTTCCGTGGGTTTCTGCATGGAACCTGTTACGGTGCTTGGCATAGGATGTGAACTAGATTAGAGTTTTCTGACTGTTAAAAAGGATGTGTTTGGTTTTCTTTCCCCAAGTTGGTCTTGAAGACCTTTGAATTTTAAAGTAAGGATGACAATGTGATGGTGGCCCTTGATGAGAATAGAGTCTAAGGATAGAGTTTGGGTCAGATGTGCTCAAAAGTTCATGTTAGCTGTTTTTGTTTTTTGTTTTTTTGAAATGTTAACATGCAAACCTGTGGCAGCCTGCCAGGTGGTCACTCTGGGATCCATGCATGTCGTTTAGCAGGTTGCAATGCCTCAAAATGGTAATATTAATAATTTTGGGAGCCTTCTTTTGGAATCGCCTTAGAGGCAGTTGTGGACCCCTACTGAAAAGAAACCTCATTAGACCCTTAAGAACATCGGTCTAATAAACACTACCTGAATTAGCACGTGAAATAAAGTAAGCATTTTTCTTAGCATTGGTATTTCTTTTCATTTCATCTCTCCAGTGAAACATATTGTTTAAAATAATCATGATCCGTCTAAATTAAACACAGTATGTTTCACTTGTATTTAGTAAAACTAGTGTTCATTGTGTGTGTTTTACATGGTGTGTGTGTGTACCTGTGTATAGAGAGAATATATAAAATAAACACAAATTTTAACTGTTGAAAAAAAAATTGAGACCAAATATTTTGTGAGGTACTAGTGTACGCTGCCATCAGACATACATAAAAAGCATATACCTGCCTGTTGATTTTCTGTGTGTTAAGTAAATACTCATCACAGTGGTATGTGTGTGTTTTTTGGTTTTTGTTTGAGACAGAGTCTCACTTTGTCACCCTGGGTAGAGTCCCGTGGCATCATAGCTCACAACAACTTCAAACTCATAGGCTTAAGCGATTCTCTTGCCTCAGCCTCCCAAGTAGCTGGGACTACAGGCGCCCGCCACAACACCCGGCTATTTTTTGGTTGTAGTTGACATTGTTGTTTGGCAGGCCCGGGCTGGACTTGAACCTGCCAGCTCCTGTGTATGTGGCTGGCACACTAACCACTGAGCTATGGGCGCCGAGCCACAGTGGTGTGTGTTTTATGACTAAATCATGACACAATTATCTTTAGATTATACACTGCAATTTGGGGAGCCTAGAAAAGTGGAACAGACTCATTTCTACCTTAGGGGCATCCTTTCCAAGGTAGAATGCTATTTGTAAAAGAAAATACACTGCCCAACCCAGAGACTGACTGCTTTCTATTTCCCTTTCTTTGTGAATTGCCCCCTCCAGCTTCTGAGTAACTGTTTTTTACACAATCAATCACATATACAATATGCTGTAGCTCTTTTCCTCCTGTGTTGTCTGTCCTTTGAGAAAACAAGAGGCTATTAGGAAAAAGAAAAGCATCTGTGAAATTACTGAGTTTTCATAGGAGTGCAGAAAAGTTGAAGAGTGCCTTGACCTTGGTTCTAAAGAAAGGATTGTGTCTTGGTACTTGAAAATGAGAACTTGGAATCGAGTTAGGGTTTTTTCAGAGATGCATCTCCCCCAGTGGCCCTGTCAGCACGGTGGCTCAGATAAGTACCTGTTGGTCAGATTATGTGTCATCTCTCGGGTAATCACTTGGCGTTTAATGTTTGCTTCATGAAAACTTATGAAAAATGCATCATTTTGAGACATCATTTTGTTTGCTTCATGAAAACTTATGAAAAATGCATCATTTTGAGACATATTTTGAGGGTATATATTTTTAAATGGTACCAGTGTGTAACTTAATGTTTAATTTGGGGCTTAAAAATAAAAGAGGATAAAACTAGATAGATCTTGTGTAGCAGCTGTTTCAAAATTAAGTTCATTGCTGAAGTGTACAAAGCAGCTTTATGCACAGAGAAAAACCAAATCTAGATGGTGTGGCAGTCGGCCTCATGCTCCATTAACTTATCTTTAAGGGCTTGGACGCTGGAGCCACATTCCTGAGTTCAAATCCCATCTCTGCCACATCTGCACAGTTCACACAGCCTCTCGTTTATAAAATGGGATGATAATAGTCTTTTGGCATAGACCTGTTGTGAGGATTAAGTGAAAACATCTCCAAAGAACTCTTAAAACAGTATCTGGCATACAGCAGGAGTTTAATAAATATTAGTGGGAATTATTAGCAATCATTATTGTCAGTACAACAGTGTGATATTAAAGTTTACTTTTTGCTAAATTATGAATTACCTATGTTTTGGACTCTGATTTTCTGTTTATTTATTTAGAGATAGAGTCTCATTATGTCGCCCTCAGTAGAGTGCCGTGGTGTCATAGCTCACAAAAACCTCAAACTCTTGGGTTCAAGCGATCCTCTTGCCTCAGCCTCCCAGGTAGCTGGGACTACAGGTGCCTGCCACACCACCCAGCTATTTTTTAAAGCCGAGGTCTCATTCTTGCTTAGGCCGGTCTCAAACTCCTGAGCTCAGGCTATCCACTTGCCTTGACCTCCCAGTTACAGGTGTGAACCACTGTGCCCGGCCTGGACTCTGACTTTAATTAAGACTTAGTGAATCCTAAGGGCAAAGATTGGTTCATATTTTTCTTTTTATCTTTCAATGCCTGGAATATAGCTAGTGAACTTAGTAAATTAACTGAATTAATTTTAATCTTTTATTCAATGATTAATTGAATAAAAATGGGGGCCATTTATCTATCCTAATATGGCTCCTACTGTGTTGTTGTTTTTTTAATAGTCTTATTATGTCACTCTCAGTAGAGTGCTGTGGCATCACAGCTCACAGCAACCTCCAACCGCTTGGGCTTAAGCGATTCTCTTGCCTCAGCCTCCCAAGTAGCTGGGACTATAGGTGCCTGTCACAATGCCAGGCTATTTTTTTTTTGGTTCTTGTTGCTGTTGTCACTGTTGCTTTAGTTGGCCCAGCCAGGTTCAAACCTCCCAGCCTCGGTGTCTGTGGGTGGCACTGTAACCACTGTGCTACGAGTGCTGAGCCATCTCCTATTGTGTTGAATAAGCCATTTGATGTTACATCATAATCAGTGTCTGATTTTGATACTGGCTGCATATTTTATAACTCAGTTCATCCTGTTGCCTCATGATAGGAGAGGTTGAATACCAGAGTTATTAGGGAAGGCACACTATAGTTCTGTGGGCCCACTGTGGGCCACATTGTGTTCCTGGGACTTTCTCACACTCAGGTCACTGTGCTGGGACCTGAGCCCAGGTTTTGGGGCCCACATTGTCCAGTGTTTGTCCCCTGCAGCACAGTCTTTCTTGAGACTTACGCATGTGGCCCTGGAAGGCAGAATGTATCAGACTTCATCTGGTTCAACTGGATACATATGGCAGTTGTCTTGAGAATTTGGAAAATGGACAGTTGCAGAGGTCCTCAAACTTTTTAAACAGGGGGCCAGTTCACTGTCCCTCAGACCGTTGGAGGGTCAGACTGTAGTTAAAAAAAAAAAACTACGAACAAATTCCTATGCACACTGCACATATCTTATTTTGAAGTAAAAAAAACAAACGGGAACAAATACAATCACTCCACCTCATGTGGCCCACGGGCCGTAGTTTGAGGACCCCTGTTAGAGGATCTTTCCAGTCCTATAAGCAATGGAGATTTAGCTAAAGGTGTAGAAAGACCATAAATATTACCATTTGCTGACTGGATGCCTAGAGCTGGGTCACAGTCATTAATGGGTGCTCGCTGATGTTTCCTACATCAGTAGGCTTATAGAAATAGAAAAAGTAAACACAGCTTGTATAAAAGAATAATTGTTTAGAGCACATGGACAGGGTGACTCTTACATGCATGTTAGGCTCCCCAGAGGGATGAAGCATCGGGGTTAGTAATTCAGTCTACAGCAAACATTCTTCAAGTGTGTAGCACTGTATGTCTACAGGGCTGGGGCCAAGGAAAAGGGCCATTTGGGTTTCAGTTGCTTTCACACTTTACCTTGAATTGCAGGTTGACCCACATTTTTCTTAGACCTTTTTCTGTTGCTATAACAGAATACCTGAGACTGAGTGAACAAAAATTTATTTAGGTCACAGTTCTGAAGGCAGGGAAGTTCAAGGGCATGACACAGGCATATCCTGGGGGCCTTCTTGTTGGGTAATAGCTTGGAGGAGAGCATCTCATGGCAGGAGCACTAGAGAGTGTGTATCAGCTCAAGTCTCTCTTCTTCTAAAGCCACTGGTGATATTAGGGCAGCTATTTTTAGAGATGAGGTCTCACTCTTGCTCAGGCTGGTCTCAAACTCCTGAGCTCAAGCAATCCACCTGGATTGCAAGACCTCCCCAGCAAGCCTCCTCTCAGCCTCCCAAGTGTTGGAATTACAGGCATGAGCCACCGCACCCGGCCTGAACACAAAAGTTTTAGTTCTTAATTTGGCAAGTTGCTTAGCTACTAGGGAGAAGGTTCGTTCTGTGAACAGAGAGCAGCAGCTTAGGATGTATCTGGATGGATTCTTCTAGAACCTACGACTAGGTGATGCTTTCACACCTTGGAAAAGGGCATATAGCTCCTAGGATTGTGGGAAGGTGGCTCAGTGGGATCATAGAGACAAAAATACTCCTGGCTACTTTTCAAAAACTTTTTGGTCAACTTTCATAATGAGCTATTTGTTTAGATTCATTTTTCTTATAATAAAACTTTAATAAATACACATATAAAGAAAGATTTATTGTTTTAAAAGCCAGGGGGGCTACAGAAAATTCCAGGTAGTCAGTAAACTCAACTTCTCTATATCCATGGGGTATTAAAATGGATCTGTAACATTTTTCTTTTTTTTTTTTTTTTTTGAAGACAGTTTCATTATGTTGCCCTCGGTAGAGTGCCGTGGCGTCACAGCTTGCAGCAACCTCCAACTCTTGGGTTTAAGAGATTCTCTTGCCTCAGCCTCCCAAGTAGCTGGGACTACAGGCACCTGCCACAACACCTGGCTATTTTTTGATTGCCGTTGTCATTGTTTAGCAGGCTCGGGCAGGGCTTGAACCTACCAGCCTCTGTGTATATGGCCAGCACCCTACTCACTGAGCTACAGGCGCCGAGCCCAGGATCTTGTTCGTTTGTTTATTTTGTTTAGAGACTGGGTCTAGCTCTGTCACCTAGGACAGAGTGCAGTGGTGCAATAATAGCTCTTTGTAACTTTGAAAATACTGAATTAGAGGCTGATGTTTAGAAATTGAGAGATAATTCGTAAAAATATGGGCCTCTTATTTCTCTTATAAATTCAGAAATCTCACAGCACAGAGCTCAAATGCCAAAGAGATAGGTCAGTGGCAGCCCCCTAGGTTGGCTTCTGTCCTTTCCAGTGGAAAGCAACTGAGATTGTGAACCTTGCTTGGATCAGCCATTGTAGCAGACACCTGGGACTATGGTGGTAGAAAGAACCAGGCTAATGTTGATGTTGCCTGTTACGCTGTGTATGAGTTGAATGCCTTAGTAGCACCATCCTTGGATCCTTAGACATCTTTTAATCACAGTCACCCTAGTCTCAATCCCATGCCTTCTGGTAGAATCATAAAGTGTGACATGAACTGTTAAGCAACACATTTGTTAAATTTTCCAAAGACATCTTTAGATGACTTCTCAGAGTTCTCCATCTGTTAATCTGATTAGAGGACAGCAAACATTAGCTTTCCACAAGCCATGTGGGTGGTTCACAAATTCTGTGCTTTGAATCTGACTCAGGTCGCTTTCATAAATGGGAGAGGAGTTAACCAATTACCCTTATAATTTATTTATTGTGTTTCCCTTGGATGCAAAACAGTGAAATGAAAGCTTCGTATTCAAACGTCTTTGACTATTAAAAAAAAATCATGTGGTTAACGTTCCATGGGGAGTAGTCGAAGAGAACAAGATGTCCCCGGCCATCAGTGTCCGTGCTTAACAGGGAGCCGGTGTTTATTGTGTGTAAGCTTTTATTTATTTTTTTCCTTTTTGTTTAGCTTTCCATAGATTGATTTCTTGAGAATGATTGAACTTAATCTTCGCAAGAATATTTCCTTGGTATCATGAGGAACATCATTCCTTGACGTTTTTTCTACCTCAGTGTTATTTGAAGAATTTTTAATATAGAACCCCACTGAATTAGCACATCTGGGATGTTATAAAAGTAGCTCTCCATCCTATAAATGGCTTGTTTGGGAAGCTGATTTTGGTCTGTTGTTTTTTACCAGAACACTTTTTCTTGTATATGTGATAGTATATATATGTGATGGTTATAAGATATACAAAATAGCTGGCCCACAAAAGCCTATTTTATCCCTAATAGACACGTGGAGTTTTATTAATAGAATATTTTTCCAGAATGTTCTAGAAGAAAACATGGTCTGAGTTCTATGTGGAATTGTCAGAAAGTAGTAGAGTGGAGATGACCCCTAAACCACTGGGAAGGGCTGATGGACAGTATAGCAAAGGAAGTTCCAGGGTGAGGGGTGGCAAGGAGGGGCGGCCTCTTGCTGAGGGAGGCCTCTAGGGACACCTCTCAGTAATGGGCCAACCCTCCTTTGCTTCCTGTGGGGAACCTTTGACCTACATTTATCTCTTGCTCACCGTGGGCAAAGGAGATACTCCATGGCTTTCTGCCTTTCCCGCCCTTCTCTAGAACAAGAATCAGCTGTTTTCAGGATTTCAAAGTGGCTTTAATCTTCAAGTCTCTCTGTCTCTGGTCTGTTTTTCCTGCATGTGCTGTGGAACGAGAGCTCTGAGTTGGAATGAGCACCACGCATAATACATCAATCAGAATGAACCATTTTCACCTCAGGCCCGTTGTAGTGGAAGCCATTGGAAGATCATTGGATTGGCAGTAATCTAGACTATTTGTTAACCTTAATCCACTCACTCACTTTCTGTCGTGAGTCACTCACTTGACTGTCCACTGAGTTCCTAATATGTGCAGGGAGCCCAGTGTAGGGCTCTAGATGGTTCCAAGAGTGAGGCACAGTATTTCCTGTAGCTCCTTGAGATTCTTTTAAATCTTTTTACTTCCCAGGGTTTAGGGTAAGATACCCTAACTCCTTCCAGCTCCATCACTTTTACCCTCTGAGCTCCAGGTTACTTATCTCTGAAATGGAGATAATAATAGTAATAACCAATTTTATGAAGTTGTTACTTATAGCCCATGGCACAATTGCTGGCCCACAGGAGGCATTTTTGAAATGTTGGCTGTCATCATCATTATTTTCTGCTATGAGATAGAAAGTTCATTCAGGATCTAGGCCATTTTACCTTTTGCTCTTTTTGGTGTGTTTTTTAAGTCTCCAGAAATGAATTCCTGCAATGGGTATTCATGTTTGAGTGCATGATTAACATAATTTTATTGATTTATTATTAATAGTACTATAAACAGTTTATTATTATAATAACTGTTATTTATACTAGATAATAGTTTACCTCCAAGGAGTTCCCAGGAGTTAGGGAGAGGCATAAATCCTTTGTTTCTCAAACTCTGTTTGCAGGAAAAAAAATCTCTTGAGGGGTTTGTTGAAACACAGATCTGGATACAGTAGATATGGGTTAAGGCCTGAGATTCTGCATTAAAATCTTTAAGTTTTCAGCTGCAGAAGTTCTGCTTTTTAAAAAAACTCTTGGGTGATGCAGACCCCTCGGGCACCTGTGAGTAGTGAGACGGGACTGTAAGCTGGGAAGGGAGGGATCCAGTCTGGTCTTTTCCTTGCTGTGTGCTCAGCACCTAGAACAAACAGTGCCTGGAACACGCTTGTGTTCAATAAATACTGTAAAATAAATACGCTTACCTCAAAATACAGTAGTCTGCCCTGTCTGCGGTTTCACTTCCTGTGCTTTCAGTTAACCACGATCAACCACGGTTTGAAACTATCCCATGGAAAAGTCCAGAAATAAACACTTGATAAGTTTTAAATTGCGCGCTGCCCTGAGTAATCTCACCCCGTCTTGCCTCGTCCCATTCAGAACATGAATCATCCTTTGTCCAGCATCTCCACACTGTCTGTGACACCCACCATCTGTCACTGAGTAGCCAGCTCTCACTTTGTCACAGTGCTGTCATCCGGTCACCCTTGTTTTAGTTAATAGTGACCAAAAGCATGGGAGTAGTGATGCTGACATTTGGATATGCCAAAGAAAAGCCAGGAATTGTTTCCTTTAAGTGAAAAGGAAAATGTTCTCAATAAGAAATAAAAAAGATCTTATATTAAGGAAGCTAAGAATGAATATTCCGTGAAACTATGAAAGAAGGAAAAAGAGATTCAGGCATAATATATGTAGGATTTGGTACAATCTGTGGTTTTAGGCATCTGCTGGGGGTCTTAGGATGTATCCCCCATGGATAATGGGGGCTACTGTATAAAGTAGTGATGGCAGGTAGATTTCTGCCAAGTGCTAAACTGTATAGAACAGGTAAGGGTCATGAAGTTCCAGGTAACTGAGGCATCACTTGACTTGGAGGGCTCATGACAACGTGCGGAGAGAATAGAATCAAAGAACAAATAGGGTTTGGAGAAGGAGAGAAGTGGGCGCCTAGGAAGAGGAAAACAGAAGAAAGCAAAAAAAAAAAAAAATACTCTCTAATGCAGTGTTCTCAAATTTTTTAGTCTTGGGGACCCCTTGATAGTCTCAAATTACTGAGAACCCTGAAGATTTTTTTGCTTATGTGGTTCGTATCAGTATTTATTGCATTCGAAATTAGCACAGTTATTTTTTAAAGTTATTTATTTTAAAAATTGGAATAAGAAACCCATTAATGTCAGCAACATAGATTTTTTTTTAAGTGAAAAATCACTAGTTTTTCCAAAACTAACAATTTAGTGAGAAAAATGATGTTCTTAAAGGTTAGTTACAGTGTGGAATCTGAAACCATGATAATAAATAGTGTTGTATTCTGTTATATTAAAACCTATTGGTCTGTCATACATTTTGAATGGATATTTATCCATACATAGTTGTAACGTCATGCATTGGTTATTTGGAAAATACTGGTTCAGTGAGTTATGAAGATCTTCCAAATGTTGACACATTTCATTATGCAATACAAAAATATTACATTCGTTAATCTCACCATCTCATCAGGAAAGTCTTTCATTATTGGGAAGTTGTCAAGCTCGCTGTGGCGGATACAAGTTTTCCAAAAGTCTGATTTTTGCTTGAAAGCTTACATTTGATCATTGCCAACAAATAGCGTCGGTTGTTTTCCTTGAAGTGACAGGCTTACCTCATTAGTTTTTGAGAAACTGTCTACCCACTATGCAAATTTGAATAACCATGGTTTGTCAGTTCTTTCAGTAAAAGAGGTGTTGTATGAAGCAGCAGCTAGCTCAGCTGGAGGCTCCGTTTCGGGCAAGCTTTTTGCTTAAAAATGATATCCTACATCAGTGTGTGGCAGGAGTGCTTTGTGTAGAAGCTTTAAGTATACGTATACAGTTTGTGTAAGCGCCTAAAGTATATGCTTCCTTAAAAGGACAAACACTTGGGCGGCACCTGTGGCTCAAAGGAGTAGGGCACTGGCCCCATATGCTGGAGGTGGTGGGTTCAAGCCCAACCCCAGCCAAGAACTGCAAAAAAAAAAGGACAAACACTTAAGGGTTGAGATTCAGTCAAATTAGGAATATTTTACTGCTTCATCAGTGACATTGTAACTGAGGATGTACGGGATTGGGGAACACTGTAACTACTCAGATAGTTTGTACCACTGTCTTGCTTTTTTCTAAATGCCAGCAACATTATGACCCATCTTCGTGTGCGCGTGCGTGTCGTCCCCGCCCCCCCCCCCCCCCCCCCCCCCCCCGTCGCTTAAATATCAACACAGTGAAAGAGGTTATTTAGTATCATGGAAATCGTTTCCGTTTGAAAGCCTGAAATCCTCTTCGGGAACTTCTGCCCTGGGAGGGAGGATCGGTGCTCCCAGCAATTGGCAGGAAACAAGAGTCTGGGAAGGATAATCATTGCAAGGGAGAGAGAGACCAGAGAAATCGCGGATGCTTAGCCATAATCTTTTATTAATGAGAAGCAGTTGATGCTTCTGAGAAAAGGAGTGTCCCCGTACGGTGAAGTTTGAAGAGGGATTATCTGTAGGTGGCTAGGCTGTTTTGGTGGTGGGGAGGAAGCAGGCGATGCTGAGAGTCCCACAGTAATCCCTTCAAGAGTATGAGGCCTGGACAAGACTAGGTTTTAAAAATTGAAGAGAAGTAGAGGACAGGATGAATCTCTAGAATTTATTGGATATGGGTGGGGAGAGAGTAGAATCATAGATGTCAACTAACAGTTTGAAGACTAAGCAAATGCGGGTTTTCAGGAATAGTGAAGTTGGGAGGAGGAACTAGTTTTTGGAGAGCAAGGATGTATTTACTTTAGATGTGTCAGTTGAGATGATGTAGAAAATAGCCAAGGTGTAACATCCTGAAGTTAGGGGTGTGGCTGGTGGGAACAGTGAGAGATTCAGATTTTGTCACCTGGATGCCAAATTCTTTCACTTCTCAAATTCTCTCTGGGACATGTCTGTGTTCTTTTTGGTGTGTGTTGTTGTTTTAGCTGTGCTTAGATTTAGAAGAGTTATCCGATAAGGATGGGGCAAAAACACGCATGGCTTAACCAGATTGGGTATTATTAGGGGGCTGCAGTGAAATGGTTAGGGTGCTTTGATCAGGCTGTTCTTTTGGCCCATTTTAAATATGAGACTCAATTTAACCATATTTCTATGAATAGAAAAATGACTAGGTATCTCATTCATCCGTGAGCTCTCAAATGCTGTGAAGACACAGCCCATGTCTCTGATTTTGCTTTTCCTATGTAAAGTGAAGGCGCCACAATCATGCTGGCCTCTGCCAGGTAACACAACCAACAGATGGAACCATGGTGAAATCCCTGTGGCCGTGGGTCAAGCTGAGAGGCTCTAACACAGGCATTGAAAGTAGATCCATCTCACAGGGATAGACTCACTAATCAAGTTCATTAGACTAAAATACCAAAGTCAAAATATCAGTATATTACTCTGTTATGAGTATTAGATTTCTTGACACTCCATGGCCAGTGCATACTTTCAACGTCAGGGTATTATTTCTCAACTAGAAATAATTGAACAACGACATTGGGAACCCAGGCATAGCAGAAGGTTGTTTGGGGAACATGGTGTCAGCCAAATGGGAGTTAGATTAATCAAATATTTAAATGGTATCAGGCTGGAATATTCTGATGTGTCCTGTTCCTCCCCTTGGGACCTTGTAGCGCATTGGCCAAGATTCTCTTTTCTTTGGAGAAGAGGGAATGGTTTGCTTTTTATAAGGTACTGTATTTCTGACCATTACACTTTTTCTTAAGATATAGTAGTATTTTCTGTTGAGTTAAAGGCGAATCGTACTATGTTCAGGAGCTGTCTTATTCTTCTCCCTTTTCTTAGCCTTCATCCATCTGCTGATTCAACTATTGTACTTTAACTCCAAGAGCAATCCCGAAATCCTATTGCATCTGTTTAGGTGCTGTTTCCTAGAAGTTTGGCCTGTAGTCTATTTGCATTAGAATTTTAAAATGTGGATCCCTCCACCCCCACACCCCCACCCCCGGCCCCACCGATGCCTTACAGCCGCAGGCCCCAGAGGTGAGTCTCAGGAACCTGCATTTCAGCTAGCTGCCTAGGAGATTCCTCTGCACACCAAGTTTGAGAAGCACAGCCCCACCCCTGACACGGGGTCTGCCATCCATCCTGCGTAGAGTGCTATGTTCCTTACGGGGCTGGCTAAAATTTAACAGAAATTGCAGTCCTAATGAAAAACAGGTGGAAAACATTTATTTTCTTTATAAAAAAATGATCTCCTTTTTTGGTTTTGGTAGAATCAAGAAGAATAATTCTTAATTGCCTCTGTGCTCCAGAAATCAAGCCGCTGGGGGTCGGTTCTCTTGTTCTTGACCCTGAAATGGAATCTGTGATAGAAGCTGCTATAGCACAGACACTGAGTTGTCCAACATCCCAGCTCTGTCACTGCTGAGTGGACGGCTGGGGCTGAGTCACTCAGTGTCAAGCATTCCCTCCTCTGGAGAATGGGACGAGTAGTCAATGGGTGCTGGTGCTGACTCACTGCAGTAAGAACGAGGGGCTCCAAGCATGGCGTTGGCCGTGCAGTGAGAGCACGGCAAAAGTGTGATCTTTTTTTTTTTTTATTTTTAGAGACAGTCTCACTTTATCACCCTCGGTAGAGTGCCATGGCGTCACAGCTCACAGCAACCTCCAATCCTGGGCTTAGGCGATTCTCCCACCTCCCGAGCAGCTGGGACCACCCGCCACAACACCCAGCCATTCTTTTGCTGCAGTTTGGCCGGGGCCAGGTTTGAACCCACCACCCTCGGTATATGGGGCCAGCGCCTAGTCACTGAGCCACAGGTGCTGCCCCCAAAATGTGATCTTATAAATATTCTTATATGAAACTTAACTTCCCCAGCAAAGGAGGGGTACAGAAAAAGAGTGAAAGAGGGGCTCTGATTGCATACACCATTGTTTTTCAACTTTTTTTATCTCACGGCATACTCGTACCTGTAGTTAAACTTCATGGCACACTTAAATTATGTTGATCAAAATAAAGAGTACAAACAAGAATATACTTACTGTGCTTTGAACTGCTTTCGAAAATAAATTAATGATCTTTAAAAATTTGCAGGGCATACCTAAGATCCTCTCGTGGCACCCTGGGTGAAAATCACGGGTATATACAAGCAGAAAGTCACTTCAGATAAGCAGTAGAACAAACCGGAAAGTGTAGACACAACGCAGGATCGCATGTGCAAGGCTGGTCTGGTCTCCACCAAGCCCTGCAGATCTGGGCTTGCTGGCCACTGCCCCCGAGGCTCAGTGGGTCTGAGCCTGGACATCGGGGGTCCGGCTTCTGCTCCTGAGGACCAGAGTTTCCATCCAGTCATTTCACAGTCCTCACAGTTCCCCGAGGGTCGGTCTGCTGTTTCCTGACTGCATGTCTGTGAGGCACCCAAGTCTGCTGTCCAGTGTTAAGTGCATCAGAAGACAAACCTACAGCTGCTGAGCTAAAATGCCACATCTGTAGCCAGTCAAATGACACATCCTAGCCACCCTGTGTGGCTGGAGAGTCCCAAAAATCTAGAAAATTTGAGAGAGACACCGAGTTAGGGAAGAACTACTCAGGTCATTGTTAAACCTGTAAATTAACAAGTGTATCTATTTTGGGACGAGGGATCTATTTTGGGACTTTTAGAGCTACTCTGTATTTTTTGCTTCTTTTCTTTGTTCATTGGCCAAAAGCAAACAAAATGACCTCATTCAAATTCAGAGCTAAGAAGCAGGAGGAAAGTGCTGCAGTTAGAATTCCATAGGTAATTTTTTTCCATATTCTTTGCATATATTTTTAAAAAGTAAACTGTGTCAGTATCTATTCCATTGGCCCATTATAATTATTTTTTGAGGAGGAGGTAACAGAGTCTCACTGTGTTGCCCTCGGTAGAGTGCTGTGTCTTCACAGCTCACAGCAACCTCCAACTCTTGGGCTCAAGTGACTCTCTTGCCTCAGCCTCCCAAGTAGCTGGGACCACAGGCGCCCACCACAATGCCCTGCAGTCGTCATTGTTGTTTAGCTGGCCTGGGCTGGGTTCGAACCCACCAGCCTCAGTGTATGTGGCTTGCACTGTAACCACTGCACTATGGGCGCCAGGCCTGGCCCATTATAAATTCATCTGCAGTGTATTGAAGGTTAGATTCTTAATTTTAGAGATGGAATAGTTTAATGTAAAGAGAGCTATGAGAGCTTTAAAATGAAAAACGTTTTTCAAAGGACTTTTTATCAATACCAGGAAGCAAAATAAAAAGTTTAGGAGAGTCAAAACCCAGTCCAAAATGAGCGGACATCTGTGTAGTCAGGGCCTAGGTCGCCTACCCTCCCTGTTGAGGGTTTCCTTGCTTGCTTTGTCCTCCATTCACTTCCAAGGAGGATGTAAACCCAGTGTACACCTGTATGCTGAGTCTCAGAGCCTTGGCTTTGCCTCGGAGAAGAGGGCGAGAAGATGCCATGTACAGTGGCGTAGCATGGATGACACACGGTTTTTAAAGTGATGGATGTAGTTTGGGTTGAAATAGTTTTTGTTTAATTGTGTTACTTTGCCCGTATGGACACACTTGGGCTTACCAGCCATTTCCTGCAGGATGACATATCTGCTCTGGATTTCATGGGGAGTGGGGGGGAGGCCTTTCCCCCAGGAGCTTGGAACAGCTCTGTCAAGAGCCTTCTGAAGTCTGAAAGGTGGTCCAAGTGGCAAGTCATGGAAGTGTGGAGCTGTTTGCGGAGCCCTGTCCCCCTCCTTGTGTGTGTGTGTGTGTGTGTGTGTGTGTGTGTGTGTGTGTGTGTAACAAGTGGTTATGGCACAGATACCTGTCTCGGGAAATGATGGGCTTGGGATGAATCTCGCCACTTCTTTTTAGTGCTTTTCCTAAAAGGACACTTTTTCTCATGTTACTTGATCCAAGTGGAACATTCCTATGATCTTGGACAGTAGACTGTGTCAGTATTACAGTAAGTATTATTTTGTGACACCATTTTATACAAGTTGAATAAATACAGTCCTGCTTTCTAAGGTGGCCTGAAGGTCCACATTTATTTTGGGGAAATATAAAATATTTTGCTAACTTTGTTTTTCCATTCTGATACTTGAGTGCATTCTGACTGTATGTGTATATTAATGTATAAATCATCTGCATTTGTAACATACTAATACATTGTATGCAGGGATATAACATAAAAAATAAAAATAAATGAGTAACAACTGAATATAAACAGAAGACGTGATACTATCTTTATGATCCTAGTGGATTGTTATGAGATCCCTACCACTTTTTTTTTATTGTGGCAAAATACACATAACACAAAATTTTCAATCTTTACCATTTTCAAGTGTCCAGTTCAGTGATATTAAGTCATTTATAACATTGTGTAACCGTCACGACCATCCATCTTCAGAAGTCTTTTCATCTTGCAGGACTGAACCCCCGTGTCCATTAAACAGTAATTCCTCATTCCTCCTCCCTCGGCCCCTGGCAGTGGCCATTGTGCTTTCTCTCTCTGTGATTTTGATCACTCTGGGCACCTTATGTAAGTGGCATCATATAGTATTTGTCTTTTTACTTAGCATAATGTCCTTGAGATTCATCTGAGTTGTCACGTGTCAGAATTTCCTTCCAAGTTAATTATTTACTTATTTAAATTTTAAAGCTACAGTATTCAGTATTCCCAGGCAGTCTCTCATCCCAGGGCTAACCCAGCCCCACCACGCTTAGCTTCCGAGATCAGATGAGCCAGCCTGAGCAAGAGCAAGAATGCATCTCAAAAAAAAAAATAGCTGGGCGTGTGGCAGGAGCCTGTAGTCCCAGCTATTTGGGAGGCTGAGGCAAGAGATTCGCTTGTGCCCAAGAGTTTGAGGTTGCTGTGACCCATGACTCCACGGCACTCTACCAAGGATGACAAAGTCAGACTCTGTCTCAAAGAAAAAAAAAAATCAGATGAGGTTTAGCACATTCAGGAGAGTATAACAGTAGATTCCATCCATTTAAGGCTGAATAATACTTTGTCGCATCTCTGTTCATCTGTGGATGATACTGAGATTGTTTCCACGTTGACCATTTCCAGTTAGGGCAGACAAGTGGATGGTGGGTCATGAGAAAACACGCGTGATCACGCTGAGCCGTCCACTCAGCCCAGTGGTTCCCACCCTGACTGCATGTTGTAACCTCTGGAGAGCTTTGCAAAATGATCTGTGCTGGGTCTTCCCACCATGGACTCTGATTTGATTTGTGATGCAAGCAGTATTCTTTTAAAAACAACACTTGGTGTCAGTATTATCCAAAGCTCTCTGCATCTCCCTACTGTGCAGCCACGGTTGAGAATCATTGATAAACCTTTCAGAAATTCACTTCCTTGAATGTCACTGCCAATACTCCCCTTCTGGGGGTGCCTAACTACTGTGTGTTTGGTTCTGTGGAATTTAATCATCACTATAATCCTACACAGGGTAGAGGCTACTTTTTTTATTTTTTTAAAAGAAGTCAGGTTGCTGAAGCTTTCAGAAACCTCGTAAGAATGAGGCTGAAGTCGCACAGTTAAGTGACCAGATGGTCAAGAGTCACACTGACGTCTGTCTTATTTCAGTATCATGTCCCGTGTCCCTTTTTTAAATTTTTGTTTTATTTTGTTTTAATTATCTGAGAATGTGAATGAAAGTCAGATGTGTGACAATGGAAAAATAAGGGAAGGGAGTCTTGTTCTCTTTTGGAAGCACTAAATGTAAGTTTCTCACACTCATCTTCCTGACCCTCCCTGACGGCACAGTTGCAGCGTCTTGTCTGGGCTCTTTGCTTCTCTTCTCTCCCAGTTGAACCCACAGTCCACTGAACATACCTTTGAGGCCAGGATTTGTTTTCCCTGAATACCCAACGATTGTTATTTTTGTTGCCATCAGATTAGAAAATATGCTTGCATGATAATTTAATTTATGAACAAACATGTTTCCTTCTGGGGACACGTGGTCACCCTAACGTGCAACAGCAGAGCCCGAGACCCAGGAGAGGTTCTGTGCGAGTCGGCAGGACGCACAGCCGTCACTATCAATTGTTTATTGGGATACAGCAGAGAATAAATAATAAAAACCATTTAACAAAGTAAATATGTAGCTAGCTTGAGAAGCTGATATGTTGGGGATGGTTTTGGGAGAAAATGTACTTTCTTTTCTACTCAGGGGAAATTAAAAACTCTTGTGTTTTATTGATTTCCACAAAGCTCATCTGTACATTGTTTTCTTAAGAGCTAAGTGGTGACAGACAGTAATTTTTGGAAGCATAGATTTTTAGTTGCGGAGATTTGGGTTTTGTTTCCAAGAAATGAACTTTTTGTGCAGAGGAGGCCTTGACCTCTGAAAGGCATATTTTTTCTGGTCCACTCTGGACCAAAGGTCTGGTAATCAGCAGACCTTTGAGGCAGGAAGCATCCTCTCTGAGCTTTGCTTGGCTTTCCTTCTGCCTTAGGCTCTCGGAAAGTACTGGAAGAGACGAGGAATCACGGGACAGCTGTCTTTTTTGAGAAGCCAAGAAAGTAACAATGATCACCTGACTTTAACCCTGCACGTCCGTGAGCAAGGTGGGAAAGGGGAACACATTATCAACCTCTTTCTTTGCCACCCCTCTGAAAAATCAGTTTGTTTCTTACCCACTGCACGAACATTGAAAAATCCAGAAAGAGAAGACTTTGGATGTGGGAAGAAAACTATTTATCTGTTTAGCAAACTCCTTATTAATTGTATTATGCCATGTACTAGTCCCTGGCATTTTAAAACAAAGGATGTAGGTTGTTGGGAAGAATTAAGCTTTAATTCTTTTGAATTCAACTACAGTGAGTATCCAAAAAAGGACTTTCAGCACAAATGCAATGGGAGTAAAACAATTGCTGGGGCTGTGTGTGGGGCTATAATGTGGCTTTTGCAATTCTTACGTCAGAATTGGCTTAGAATCATTCTAGGGACAGAGTCAGTACTGGTGACCGTTTCTCATCCACCATATGAACAGTGTTCACATTCATTATCTCATTCAGTTCTCAAAATAATCCTGCATATAATCATCCCTACTTTTTAGACAAGGTAACTGAGGTTTGGAGAGATTGATTCTATCTGGTAAGTGCTAATGTTTGAATGCAAAGTCATTTTCATGCAGTGAAAGACCACAGAATCTTTGCATTTGAAGGGACCTTTGCCTTTATCTACACAACTGTCCCTTCTAGTTTCCATCTGTTCCATCCTGGAGAGATGGTCACTGAGCATATGCTTGGGGTGAATCCGTGGGGTTTTTAGAGAGATGATTCACAGAGTCATTCACAGTTTAAAGAGTTGTAGGACCTAGGTTCAGTCCTTCATTTTGCAGAAAAGATAACTTTCTAAATTTGTATTTCAAAGGCTTAGTCATTGGAGTGAAATGTCAAATCTAAAAAAAAGTTATGAAATATTAAATAGACCTTCTTATCCTTTAGGGCACAAATCAATAACTAACGAGAACAAAGCGCATTTAAATGAACTGGTTCAGTAAAATTTTGTAATCAGACCATCAAAGCTTCCTGCTGATGATTTTGTAACTTTAGATTTTAAAAATCACTGAGCTGAGGAAGAAAACAACTTTGTACAGTTTTATTGCCAGATTCCAAATATGTTTTGTGCCTGTCAAGTTCCAAACCTATTTTTTAAACTTTGATAGGAATTAAAGTATCTGAATAGTAAAAATATAGTAGTATAATTATTATTTTGATACATATAATTGGTGTCATGTTACCCGTGAGCCTTTCTTTTCAAGTACGTTAAAACGGCAAGATGTGGGAAAGTTAAAATGTTTGCCTACTAATTCTCTTGAGGGTAAATTAATTTCGTAGGAGACACCAATTTAATTTTACTCCTATATTGTGCAAGGAAAAAAAGAGTTTTTTTGGTCCTTTTGGCTGATGTGATTTTTTGGCTTTCCTTTAAGTTATTGATTACAGTTAAAAGGGGAGGGACTTTCCGATGAGAACAGCACTCTCTTTAATAGCTTTTCACAAATCAATTTCCACCATTCCCATCATGCTCCTTTGGAGTATTGATGGTTGAGAACCTTGGGAAGAACTTTTGTCTCCTAAACTTACCTTAATAATTTTTTATTATTTTATGCGTTCAATTGAAATACCTCTTTTTGAATGGTTTCTTCAGTGCTTGCAAGAGGGCTGGGTAAGGAGTTTTGCTGTTCAGGAGTCACTCATTGGTGAGGGAGTAAGACAGTAGATTCCTAGTGGAAATGCCCTTGTTTTTAGATCTTGACTCTGAAATGGAATAAGTAAGACCTGCATTAGTATCTTTCAAACTGGAGGCATTTCCATGGCAAAGGCACCTTTCATAGAAGCCTTGTTCCAGCTCATCTGGATCAGGAATCATTGATGCCATCAGCATGTGGAGCTTTGGCAATGTGGTATCCGGGCAGAGATACACAGGAGAGGTTGTTGCATTCTCCCACACACAAATCTGATTCCACTTGGGCTAATTAACTAAATTCTCATTTACACGTGAAGCTGTTTGCCTTGATTTGAATGGGAAGCTGATCTGGAGGCACGTGAATGATGATAGGAAACCACTGGGGAGTGTAGTTAAAGACCCGGAGGATGCTGGGAGCGGCTCAGTGGGGAGTGGATTGCACGGTTGCAGCGGGACCCTGTAAGTAGTAGTCTCTTACCTCTACGGTATTTCCTTGGTTAGATCCTGCTTCTGCATTGTGTCAGAACTTTTTTTTTGAGTTGATGGAGTAGCTTGAAAAGATTGTCTCACGTTCAAGTTCTTGGCTTTCCTGGGGTCCAATTGTTGGAGTTTGAAAATTGTGATTCCTAGAGCTTGAAGGTTTTCAAACTGAGCTAGAATCTCTTATAAAAACCTCTGTTTTCTCCATGTGTTACTAGACTCTTCTCCAGGACAAACTATTAAATTAGTTGAGTTGAAAAAGTCTGTACACAAGATGATCTGAATCAGCAGGTTTGTTCCAGCCATAATGCTTTCATTCAAGGCAAACTGACTTTTTAATGAAATATAAACTGGATCTGGAGACTCGTGATTATCAGTGATGGTTTTCTCACACGGTTTATGTCTAGAAATGCTTTGCTCAACTTTCTAGAAATTACTGGTGTTCATCTTTTTACCCAGCTTTGTTCTAACTTAATTTTGTGACATTATCTTTCTATTGCTTTAATGCTTGGAGATTTAGTGTGGTGAGAGTACAAAGAATGGAAAAAAAAACACATTTAATTTCAGTATATCTGAGGAAAAATCTGCCTCTAATAATGACTAAATGGCCCTCATTTTTGTCTTACCCCTTACTTTGGTTTGTGGATTAGTCAGTGTATGAAACCTGAAATTCAGTGTCACTAAAGCGGGTTTCACAAGATATTACTGCTAACTGAAACACCTGCCTTGGTCTCCCTGTCAGGCCTGCGCTCACCGTTGGCACATACTTAAGTCTTGTGAGCCTTTGTGTAACCTCCTGGAAAGCTCTGCTTTCCTCCTAAGACTATTGTAGAAATGGACCTTGGCTCAGGTAAACCGAGCTTACCACCTGTGAGTTGTAGGAGGGAAAATTAGTCCATTAGGCTTTCTCACCTGAAGGCCAGGAGGCGCCAGATTGTTCTAAGAACAGGTGTGTGAAAAAGGAACAGGTGTGTGTTGTCTTAAATAATCGCCATCATGCTTGATCAGGAGCCACTGCTGTTCTGGCCGCTGTGTAAGACTCTGAGGCTTTCTTTCCACCTGTGCTGGAACTCCCGAGGTGGACCTCCCACGCGGGGGAAGCTCCCTGTGCTCCCTCACCTGCCCCCACCCAGCCCGATGAAGGCGAGTTGAATAAAGGGCATGTCGCAGCTACCTTCGGCTTTTCAGTCCTCTGGTCTGTCCCAATCCAGTGTGAACCTCCTTAGCCTCAACCACTGGCACTACAGTTTAATTTTTTTTGAATGATTCACATAAGTAGATTAGAATTTCATTAACTGCATCAAAAAAGTCATGTTCATTGAAGGCAAGGTTAGGCAACATGGATGAAAATAGACGTACAATTTCAGAATCATCTAACTACTGCTCAGGTGTAGAAACTGTTACATGTTCTGTACACGCGCTTTCAGACTTCCGTGGAATTGTCTGTCTATATAAAAATGTGTGCATGTCCTTTTTAACAAGTGAAATTGCTAAATATACTATTTGATAACCTGCCCTATTCACTTATTAAATCAAATATTAGATACAGTGATAAGTTTACATGTCAGCAAATACACTTTATTGTACTATTTTCTTTTTTTTAACTTTTTATTTTTTTTTGGTTTTTGGCCGGGGCTAGGTTTGAACCCGCCACCTCCGGCATATGGGACCGGCGCCCTACTCCTTGAGCCACAGGCGTCGCCCTTTATTGTACTATTTTCAATGGCTCTTCGTAACTTGGATGTAGAATCCTGTACTATAACTGGTTTGTTCCATTGTTGGATATTTATTTGTTTTAACTCGTTGATATGACAAATACTGACTTTCTAGCATGTGCCAGCAATAGACTAGATTCCAAATCAGAGGAGGGGATCCACCTGGTTTTCCTGGGCGAGCCGGCCTGAGGAGGTGATGTTTGCACAGAGGTCTGAAGATGGGGGAAGGTTAGCTGGGTCACAAGAGGGCTGGGGGTGGGGTGGGAAGCACATTTCAGCAGAGGGAGCCTAGCAAAAGCCCTGGTGTGACAGGGACAGGTGATGCCGAGTCACTGGAAGGCAGCTAGTATCACTACACTGGGGAACAGGACCCAGTGGTACCAGGTGAGTTTGCAGTGGGTGGGCAGAGGCCCCATTATGGAGTTCTTTGTGCTTAGGAGCAAGACACTGGGAAGCCCTGTGAGGGCAACATTTTGTGTTTGTAGAAAATAACTATGGTGTGAAAAGCTAGCCAGCAGGTGTTATTGACCTTTATTTTGTTGTGGAGCTTGAGGGTACCTTCTAAGACAATGGTTCTCAACCTTCCTAACGAGCAACCCTTTAATACGGTTCCTGTGGGTGGCAACCCACAGGTTGAGAACCGCTGTTCTAAGAGTAATGTTTTTAAATTTATAAAGTAAAACATATAGGATTACCAAGGAGGCTGAATATATTGAAATATAGTTGTCAAAATACTCAGCACACATGTGAGGTGGTTTATGTACTTCAAAACATTGAGTAAGATTTTGTAATCTTTCCAGGAGTGATAACTATAAACTGTATGCACACACCCCTCTGTCAGGTGATAATGAAAATATCTGGAATCAGTTGTGGCAAAATTACAAATTCTTTCTTTTTTTTTTTTTTTTTTTTTTTGGCAGTTTTTGGCCGGAGCCTGGGTTTGAACCCACCACCTCTGGCATATGGGGCCAGCGCCCTAATCCTTGAGCCACAGGCGCCACCCCTACAAATTCTCATAGTATGGTTTGTTGCTAACAGTCCTGATTGAGTAAAATGCTCAATTTCAATTTGAAATGAATACAAATAAAGACGGAATCATTTTTCCCCTCCAAGGTCAGATTACAGGTTAGGAACCTCTGAGAAAACCACATTGTGAAAGCTGGAAGCCGGGTAGGCGGCTGTAGCCCAGGTGAGAGGCTGCGTCAGCCTGAAGGAGGTGGCGGTAGAGATGGAGGGAAGGAGGCAGGTGTGAGAGTTCACTATTCTGGGATTAGATTTAGGGATGAGATTCTTCTCCAGAACCCAGACTGCCTTTGGAGCTAACTGTGGAAACTTCTGAAACCTCCTACCACCGCATTTTGAGGCCCTGATCCCTGAACTCTCTTCATATTATTACTTCTACAGCAAACACTGGAAAATGGATTCCTCCATCCCACAAGCCTTCCAGAGAGAACTCCCCCGTGCCATCTGCCTGGACTACACTACAGACCCAATCACCAGCCTTTGCAGGCCCCACCTCTATCTTTCCTGGGAAGGAGCCCAAGCTCATGCCCACTGCCCAGGGTGCAGGGAACCATCACAGCAGAAAGAATTCATTACCACTGTTCTGAAGAATCTGTTGTCCATTGCCAGAAAAGCTAGTCTCAGGCAATTCCTGAGCTCTGAAGAACAAATGTGTGGAACCCACAGGGAGAAATGATGATCTGGCTCAGCGCCCATAGCTCAGTGAGTAGGGCGCCAGCCACATACACCAAGGCTGGCAGGTTCGAGCCCAGCCCGGGCCTGCTAAATAATGACAACTCTAACCAAAAAAAAAAAGCCGGGTGTTGTGGCAGGCGCCTGTATTCCTAGCTACTTAGGAGGCTGAGGCAAGAGAATCGCTTGCACCTAAGAGTTGGAGGTTACTGTGAGCTGTGATGCCACGGTACTCTACTGAGGGCAACATAGTGAGACTGACTTAAAAAAAAAAAAAAAGTGAAATGGGGGAAAAAAAAATAGATTTAGGGATGAGGAACAGGGACTAATTAGGAGCCCAAAGTGTGTGGTTTCCATCACTGGGTAAATGAACAGTAATAATAGTAGTGAGAGGACCAGGCCTTGGACGAGGCAAATTTAAGACATCCAGGTGGAAAGACCAGCGGGCAGCTGATCTGGGGAACTCTGAGGATGAATCTGGATAAGGTGTGTCAGGGTGCGAGATGCTTCTTGGAGCCCTGGGTAACGATGAGCTGACATAGAGGCCCTGGGGCTGGGGGTGAGATGGGAAACTAAAGAGCGGGAAGGTGGCAGAGTAGCAAAGAGGTATCTTGGAAGCGAAGATCTAAATACCTTTTAGAGTATTAATACTGTTGAGAGACGCGAAGAGGCACCGTAAAATGAGGATTCAAACATATTTTGAATTTACCCTTAAGAGGAAATTGCCAGAGGAGAGTGATTTTGGAGACATAATATAGGTGATGCCGTTTGATGTGGGATTAGGGGTGAGAGGGAGGTGAGTGCTTGAAGAAAGCTGGGGTAGATGATTCAGGCGGTAAGCTATTCTGTTTAAACACATAGGCTTGCAAGCAGCGGTTCTCAACCTGTGGGTCACAACCCACAGGAACCGAATTAAAGGGCCGCGGCATTAGGAAGGTTGAGAACCACTGCTTGTAAGTCAAAACATCCCTCCCTTACTTCATTCGGCCTTCTCCTTTCCCTAGAGATAAATGCGGTCCCTGTGTGTTTATGTATTTGAGAGAGAGAAACATGAAAATGTGGCTTGTTGGTTTTATTTTATGTAAGTGGGATAGTTCCTCCCCTCCCCACCCACCCAACACATATTGGGGATGGGAATGATAATACTGGTAGCTAAGATTGCCGTGGTCCTGACTGTATGCCAGACCATACTCTAAGCCTTTTATTTATAGGCCTCACGCGAGCCACGTGTGCAGACCACTATTGTTATTTGCATTTTACAGTTTGGGGAAATGAAGTCCCAGAGATCTTACAGAGGTTTTTTTCCAAGGCCATATAGCAAGACCTTTAAATAGCTTTTCAGCTGCCATTTGTCACAGCTCTGTTGGCAGTGGTCAACCTTCTTGGACGAGCCACCTGTCCATCAGGTAGTAGAGTTAGAATTCGTACCAGAAGTCTAGTTCAAATTCTGTGCAAAGCCTCTCATTCTGCTGCATAAGTCTCAGAGGTGTGTTTTGTCTTATTGTTCCTTATTGATGGGTCTTTGGATTATTTTTCTTATAACAAACCGTCTTCTATGAACATTCTTAGACATCTCAAGAATATGGGCATGGGTTTCTCTGGAGTAGTCCAGATAATTTTTAACCTATTCTTTTTCAAGAACTTTTATTTTTATAAACAAGGTGATGACAAACAGCAGTTCATAAATGTTTCCTTATTTCAGCAGGAATACAAATGTGAAAAAAATCCATGCATATGGAAACCAAAGAAAGCAGGTGCAGCCATTCTCATTTCAGAAGAACACTGAATGTGGTCTTCACCAAGAGGGTCTGGTTTTTAATCAAGTACAGTGTATTTCATTAATTTCCTATACTTCTCATAATATGAATCCTGGGGTATATTCTTTACAACAAAACAAAACAAAAAACAGGTTATTCTCTGCCTCTTTGCTATTTGTTCCTTTTACTCTGTCCCTTAAAGTTGTGGAGGCCTGGCTGGCTCTCAAACCAAATGACCATTTCTGGCTATTTTCACAAAATAAAATGATCTCAAGTGGCGTGTCAGGGAACTCTACCTCCATGAGCTCCACCCTCCACTCAGGCCTCAGCGCCTTTGGTAGAAGAATTTCTTAGACTGGGAACCACTTACCTACTTTCGAAATCCCCAAATTGATGCTTATTTTTACCTAATCAATTTTTGACCTCCATTTTTCTCAAATTCTTCAACTTCCCAGAAAGGCAGAAAAAAGGCTCTGAACACGCCCAAAGATAACCAAGTCTAGATTTAGTTACCTGAACGTTTGTAAGACAGCACCGGTGTTAAAGATCTGGACGGTGGCCAGCCTCCTAGGAGGTCAGCTCCCTAGGAGTTTCACATATGACTACTGCCCTGGTACTACTGAGAAAGTTGCCATGTGTCTGCCACTTACAATTGACCTATGTCAGGTTTAAAAGCTCAGCCGAGGATGCCTTGCCACGGATAGCTTTTGCCTCAAGACCAAGTTGTAAATAGTGGAATAGTCCACCCCCAGCACTTTAACCTGATGGTTGCTGAGCCGGGGATTTCTTGAGATCATTTCATGAACCATTAACTCTCCAGCAGCGATGTGATCAAGAATATATATTTTCTTCCCTCCCAAGAGACCATGTGACTTAGGGATCATAAAAATCATAGTTCAAAAAAATCACAGTAGAGCTGGGTGTTGTGACTCAGCCCTTGGGAGACCAAGGTAGGTGGATTGCCTGAGCTCAGCAGCCTGAGGCATAGTGAGACCTCTTCTCTAAAAATAACCGGGCGTGTGACTGGTCCCAGCTACTCGGGAGGCTGAGGAAAGAATCGCTTGAGCCCAAGAGTTTGAGGTTGCTGTGAGCTGTGACGCCACAGCCCAAGAGTTTGAGGTTGCTGTGAGCTGTGACGGTACAGCACTCGAGCAAGGGTGACAAAGTGAGAGACTGTCAAAAAACCACAGTAAACAGGACTCGGGATTTAGAGACTCAAACTCATTGTGACGAACAGTACTACTAATCAGAACACGTGTTAGGTGGGAGAGTAGATTAATGTGCATGCTTTTAAATCATTTTTGCTCTAGTTCTGAAGGGGAAGCCAGTAGTGTGATGATGTGATTAGGAGCACAGAGCATGGAACAATACTGCCTGGGTTTGAATCCCAGCACTTTATTAGCTCTGACGCTGGGCAAGCCCCTGAACTTCCCTGTTCCTCGTTTTCCTGGTCTGTGAAATGGAATGTTTTGAAAATTGAGTCAGTCATAGACATAAAGTGCTTGAACAGGGTCTGGTTCACGGCAAGTGCTTCATAAATGTCAGCTGCCACTGTTAATAGTATTTTGTAACCACAAATCTAGTAATACGTGTCCCATGCCTGCCTCCATATTTATGCTCCTTCACTCTGTACGGGGGGAAGTCAGGCTGGAAGAGCATGACAAAGGGCAGCCCCAGGTCCCTAGAGAGGACAGAACACCTGCACAAAGCCTGGGTGTGTGGGGGGACTTGTCACTTGTTGGTCCCTGAAGGGTCTGGCTTGCTCCTTTTATACTTTGGCTACATTTGAACAAGTGGGGAGATTTTTGGAACTTGGATATTTCATCTCTGGGGAAAAAACTCCCTGCTGGTCTATATCCTGGTAGGAGTACAAGTGGAAAGGAAATCAGGCCATATGATTTCCAGTCTGTTATTGAAGTTCATTCTCAGGGGAAGGGGAGAATGGCTTTGTTTTTCTCTCTATAGAACTGATCTCCTGTATGTATTTATGTTTAGCTGTTAAAATGAATATTTTTTTTGACTCACTTTGTGCCTAAAGAAATACCAAGATTTTTGAACACTTGCTGGGAAAACGTGGAGTATTTTTTAATTCATCAAGTAAATGGATTTTTTCTAATCTGGAAAAGTTTGTCGTCGTGAGGAAATAGATCACTCTTGTCTGAAGACAGGTGTGGCTAGAATGCAATTTCAAACACAGAATTTAACAATTCTGGTTTTCTTGTAGGAGATTTTATATTGAGTGAGGATTATTGCTGTAGGTAAGTGTATTAGTTTGCTCGAGCTGCTATAACAAAATACCACAGACTGGAAGGCTTAAGTAACAGAAATGTATTTTCTCACATGGAGGCTAAAAGTCCACAATCAAGTTGACTACAGGGTTGGTTCCCTCTGAGTCCCCTCTCTCTCCTCAACTAGCAAATGGCTATTCTGTTGCTGTGAGCTCTTTCCTCTATATGCATACATTCCTGGTATATCTTCCCCTTTGTCTAAGGACACTAATAACATTGGATTAGGGCCCCAACCCAATGGCCTCATCTAACCTCAATTAACTCTTTAAAGGCTCCAAGTACTGTCACATTCTAGGGTGCTAGGAGTTAGGGCTTCAGCATATGAATTTTGAAAGAACACATTTCAGTCCCTAACAATAGCTGTTTTTGGAAATTCAGTAAAATTGAAGGGTATTTTAAGACGCATTGTGCACATGGGAGAAACATAGCCCCAAACAGGAATGTAACTGACAGCAGAAGGAATACTGAACTGTGACACATGCATCATCCTGGTGGCCTCAATGTCCATGGGAAGCCGAGACCATGTGTGCAGCCCCAGGGAACTAAGCACAGACCTTCATGAGATGGGAATTTTATTTCCTAATGTGTTTACATGTTGCCATCACTAGTCATTTTATTTTCAGTGTTTAATTTTCTGTACTAATAGAGGACCACATTAGAGTGGAAAATCTAACAACATGGACTCATTTCCAGTGTTAGCAGATTTTACATCCTGGGTTCTAACTCTGGCACTCTTACTAACCACGCCACCGTGAACAAGTTGCTTAGCCGCATGTTCATTTATAAAAGGATGAGATTGGCGAAGGTAGGTTGTTTGTAAATTGAGTGTGAGGAAGATCCAGTGTATCATAAAGTGCACATTCCCTGGGCCTTGTGCGTAGAGATTCTGACTGAGCAGGGTCTCTGATGGGGCTCAGGAATCTGCAGTGACGTGAATGTGATGCGGGTGGTCCGTCCATTCCACTTGGAGAAGCTGATCCGAGATGGCCTTGTCATGAACAGAGCCTGGGAGCTGGAATAGGTTAGAGATTATGAAATGACAACTTTGGCCTTTTCTTACTGCCTATTTTGGTGCTTGTAATCAACACTAGACAATCCGAATTCCATCTTGTGCCTGTGTGCAGCAGTTAAGCCAGAACCACAGACTCAGCATATGTGATTGTACAAGATGTAGGAGAGAGCCATCTGAATGTAGGGCCTTAATTTTTTACTGTTAGTAACACTGCCCCAAACTTTCTTTTTTGATACAGCGTCTCACTATGTTGCCTCAGTAGAGTGCTGTGGCATCAAAGCTCACAGCAACCTCAAACCCTTGGGCTTAAGTGATTCTCTTGCCTCAGCCTCCCAAGTAGCTGGGACTACAGGCGCCCGCCATAACACCCAGCTGTTTTTTTTGTTGCAGTTGTCATTGTTTAGCTGGCCCAGGCCAGGTTCAAATCTGCCACCCTCGGTGTATGTGGCTGGCGCCATAACCACTGTACTACAGATGCCACGCCCCCCAAACTTTCTCCTCCGTATTACACATCTTTGTCACATGCCTTTGAAGCAAGTGGTCATACCCTAAATGGGCACCCATTGGCTCTGCGGTGTCCCCTCATGGATCATTCATGGATTTTGTTTTTTTCTCATCCCCCCCCCCACCATGGGTTGGCTGCTGTTCTCTCAGGCTGGAGTTGTAGAAAAATAAATGAATCCAGAATGGATGCAGGAGAAATGTGAGAAAGAGCGCTTTCCAGGCAATCATGAACTAGAAACGACAGTGTTTCCAGTTAGTGGTGAAATAGGGAAATAGCACCTGGTTTTGTTCCTCCAAATCCAGTGTCCTATATTTGTTTTCTGTTGCTGCATAATAAATCATCACAAATGTAACAGCTTACTTACAACAGACCTTCCGTGTGTGAAGACGGTGAGTATGGACCAGTATACTCAGAGTAAGGGTGCTCTGCTGAGATTCTCACCGGGCTGAAATCATGGGTCAGCCTGGGCTGTGTTCTTTTCTGAGGCTTCTCCTCTTCCAGGCTTGCTTATTGGCAGGATTCGTTTCCTTGAGGTGTGTGACTGCTGTTTCTGTTTTCTGTCTAAAGACTGGGGTCACACTCTGTCCCTACAGGCTGCCCCTGGTCCTCGCCATGTGTCTCAGGAGGCAGGAATCCTGGAACCATCTTAGAATCCTGCCTGTTAAGGTGTCCAAAAATTGATGGTTGTATGTTGGGCATCAGATCTTGACTTTTGTTAGAAACTCTATAAAACGTGAATGTTACTTTCCAGGAATCTCACCCTAATACTGTTGATTCTAATTGTAACTTTTTTTATTAAGTCATAGCTGTGTACATTTGTACAATCAAGGGGTACAATGTGCTGGTTTCATACACAATCTGAAATAGTTCTGATCAAACTGTTCAGTGTAGCCTTCATGGCATTTTCTTATTGTATGTAGACATTTGTATTCTGCATTTAGTAGGTTTTGCCTGTACCCATCTAAGATGCACTGTAGGTGTGGCCCCACCCATTACCCTCCCTCCACCCCGACTTCCCCCCTCCCTTGGCCCTTTCCCCATATTTTTGTGCTATAGTTGGGTTATAGCCTTCATCTGAAAGCTATAAAGTAGCTTCATAGTAGGGCTGAGTACATTGGATACTTTTTCTTCCATTCTTGAGATACTTTGCTAAGAAGAATATGTTCCAGCTCCATCCATGTAAGCATGAAAGGTAAAGTATCCATCTTTCTTTAAGGCTGCATAATATTCCATGGTATACATGTACCACAATTTGCTAGTCCATTTGTGGGTTGATGGGCACTTGGGCTTCTTCCATGACTTAGCAATTATGAATTGGGCTGTTATAAACATTCTGGTACAGATGTCTTTGATATATTGTGATTTTTGGTCTTCTGGGTATATACCTAGTAAAGGAATTAAAGGATCGAATGGCAGGTCTATTTTTAGATCTCTAAGTATTTGCGAAACATCCTTCCAAAAGGAAGGTATTAGTGTGCATTCCCATCAGCAGTGTACAAGTGTGCCCTTTTCTCTGCATCCACGCCAACATCTCTGGTTTTGGGATTTTGTTATGTGGGCTACTCTTACTGGGGTTAGGTGATATTTCAAAGTAGTTTTGATTTGCATTTCTCTGATTAAGGATGATGAGCTTTTTTTCATGCATCTGTAGATTGTGCGTCTGTCTTCTTCAGAGAAGTTTCTCAAGTCCTTTGCCCACCCTGAGATGGGATCACTTGTTCTTTTCTTGCTAATACATTTGTGTTCTCTGTGGATTCTGGTTATTAAACCTTTATTGGAGGTATAACCTGCAAATATTTTCTCCCATTCTGAGGGCTGTCTGCTTGCTTTACTTACTATGTTCTTGGCTATGCAGAAGCTTTTTAGTTTGATCAGGTCCCAGTAATGTATTTTTGATACTGTCGTCCTCAAAAATATTCCCCCAGGCCAATTCCTTCAAGAGTTTTCCCTGCACGTTCTTCAAGTATTTTTATAGTTTCATGTCTTAAGTTTAAATCTTTTATCCAGTGAGAGTCTGTCTTAGTTAATGGTGAAAGGTGTGGGTCCAATTTCAGTCTTTTACAGATCGCCAGCCAGTTCACGCAGAACCATTTGTTAAATAGGGAATCTTTTCCCCACTGAAATTTTTTAATTGGCTTGTCAAAGATCAAATAACGGTAAGTAGCGGATTCATCTCTTGGTTCTCTATTCTGTTCCAGACATCTACTTCTTTGTTTTTGTGGCAGTACCATGCTGTTTTGATCACTATTGATTTATAGTACAGTCTCATGTCTGGTAGTGTGATTCCTCCTGCTTTGTTTTTATTTCTGAGTAATGTTTTGGCTATTTGAGTTTTTTTCTGATTCCATATAAAATGAAGTGTTTTTTCAAGATTTTAAAATATGACAATGGAGCTTTGATAGGAATTGCATTAAAATTATATATTGCTTTGGGTAGTATAGACATTTTAATGATGTTGATTCTTCCCAGCCATGAGCATGGAATGTTTTTCCATTTGTTAACATCTTCAGCTATTTCTTAGATATTTCATCTTCTTTCGCACTACGAAAGGAATGGAGTCCTTGACTGTTTTTTTGGCTTGGCTGTTGTTGGTGTATATAAAGGCTACAGATTTATGGGTGTTGATTTTTGTAGCCTAGGACATTGCTGTATTCCTTGATCACTTCCAGAAGTTTAGTAGACTCCCTAGTGTTTTCCAGATACGCGATCATGTCATCTGCGAAGAGTGAAAGTTTGATCTCTTCTGACCCCATGTGGATACCCATGATCGCCTTTTCTTCCCTAATTGCAATGGCAAAAACTTCCATTACAATGTTAAAGAGCAGTGGAGACAATGGGGAGCCTTGCCTGGTTCCTGATCTAAATGGGAATGATTTCAATTTAACTCCATTCAATACGATATTGGCTGTGGGTTTGCTGTAGATGGCCTCTATTAGTTTAAGAAATGTCCCTTCTGCAAGACATAATTGCAAGAGGGACTTTACCTAACAATTGCAATCAGTGTAACCTGGCTTATTGTACCCTCAATGAATCCCCAACAATAAAAAAAAAAAGAAATGTCCCTTCTATACCATTTTTCTTAAGGGTTCTGATCATGAAGGGATGCTGGATATTATCAAAAGCTTTTTCTGCATCAGTTGAGAGAATCATGTGGTCTTTATTTTTTAGTTTTTATGTGCTGAATTACATTTATAGATTTACATATATTGAACCAGCCTTGAGAGCCTGGGATAAATCCCACTTGGTCATGGTGTATAATTTTTTTGATGTGTTGTTGGATTCTGTTAGGATCTTATTGAGTATTTTAGCATCAATATTCATTACTGATGTTGGTCTATAATTTTCTTGTTCTTTCCCTGGTTTAGGGATCAAAGTGATGTTTGCTTCCTAGAATGTGTTGGGTAGTATTCCTTGTTTTTCTATATTTTGGAAGAGGTTTAGTAATATAGGTACTAGTTCTTTAAAGGTTTGGTAGAATTCTGATGTAAAGCCATCTCGTCCTGGGCTTTTCTTTTTAGGGAGATTTTGTATAGTTGATGCTATTTCAGAACTTGATATGGGCCTGTTCAACATTTCCACTTGATTCTGGCTAAGTCTTGGTAGGTGGCGTACTTCCAAGTATTGGTCAATTTCTTTCAGATTTTCATATTTCTGAGAGTAGATTTTCTTGTAATATTTGTTAAGGATTTTTTTAAATTTCTGAGGGGTCTGTTATTTCATCTTTACCATTTCTGATTGATGAAATTAGAAATTTTACTCTTTCCTGGTTAGGTTGGCCAATCTATTATTGACCTTTTCAAAAAACCAACTTCTGGATTTATTGATCTGTTGTATAATTGTTTTTAATTTCATTTAGTTCTGCTCTGATTTTGGTTATTTCCAACCCCAAACCCAGCAAAGAAAAGAATGTTCTTCCTTTATGGAGGATAGGTGAGAGAATATCCTGGAGAGCTGGTTTAGTTGTGGCAAATTTCTTCAACATGTGAATGTCATTAAAGTATTTAATTTCGCCAACATAAATGAAATTCAGTTTAGCTGGATACAGGATCCTGGGTTGAAAGTTATTTTGTTTTAGGAGATTAAAAGTTGATAACCATCCTCTTCTAGCTTGAAAGGTTTCAGCAGAGAGATCTGCAGTCATTCTAACATTCTTGCCCTTGTAGGTGATGGTTTTCTTTCATCTGGCTGCTTTCAGAATTTTCTCCTTCATATTAACTTCAGTGAAATTGATTATGATGTGTCTGGGGGATGTCTTATTTGGGTTGAGTCATGCTGGAGTTCTGAAACTGTCTATCTGAAATTCAGAATCTCTTGGCATGTGTGGAAAGTTCTCTTTCATAATCTCATGGAGAAGAGACTCTGTGCCTTGTGAAGCCACTTCATCACTTTTAGGGATCCCTATAAGATGAATATTGGTTTTCTTAGAATTATCCCAGAGCTCTCTGAGAGAGTGATCTGTTTTTGCCCTCCATTTCTCTTCCTCTTTGGGAGTTTGGGAGCGTTCGAAAGCTTCGTCTTTAATATCAGAAATCATTTCTTCTTGCTCCATTCTGTTACTGAGGGATTCTACTGTGTTTCTCAGATCTTTGAGGACTGCAACTTCTTGTCTCAATGTGTCAATCTTTGGTTGTTTGTTTGTTCTTTGAATTCCTTGAATTCTTGAGACATCTTTTGGGTTACTGCTTGGAATTCTAATTCGATCTTACTTGCTATCCAGATTCTGAATTCGATTTCTGACATTTCAGCTATTTGTTTGTGCATGGGATCTTGCGCTGTGTGTGCCCCATTGATCCTTCGGGGAGTTGATCTACTCTGATTATTCATATTGCCAGAGTTTTGCCTTTGATTTCATCGCATGATTGTTTTTCACTGTTGCCTCTAGCTGTCCTCAGAGTTGGGGTGGTGTCTCTCCGAGATTAGACCCCAGGGGGATCACTCTATTGTTGCTGGATCTTTGTAGGGAGTGACCTTGTGTAGCTCTTCTGGGGCTGCCCCAGCCAGGGAGTTCTGGTTGTGGGAGCAGCTCCGGAGTGTGACACACCCAGATCCAGCAACAGGGCTGTGGGTGGTGCACACGGTTCTGGGAGTGCCCTGGCACCCAGTGACTTTGGCACAGAGGGCCCAAGGTTCCAGCAGTCTCTGGCCAGGAGAAGGGCTCCACGCAGAGGCAGGGAGGGTACAGGAGGAAAGACGCCGGGTGCGCAGCTCCCAGAGTTCCTGGTAAGGGCGTTGGGAGGCCCGGCGGGCAGTGTGGTGGGTCCTTATGCTGCTCTTACCGGGATCTAGGCAGGCGCAGCTCTTCCGGAGGTCCGGGAGGGTGCCAATCACGGGTCCCGGTGCAGCTCTTACCGGGTCTGGGAGGGTGCCAATCGTGGGTCCCTGCACAGCTCTCTTAATTGCACCTTTTTGAAGCATGTGATTATGCAGAAAAGTATTCAATATCTACCATTTTCTTCTAGAATTTAAAATCAGAAAATGCTAGATTTCCAGTTACCTGTACCTATTGTGCAGATGAGAAAGCCACTTCAGTAGAAGAGGCTTCTCAAGGTCCTGGAGCAGAAGAGGCTGGAGTCTTCTGGTTCCCACACCAGGGCCATTTCTATCATTTCTTTTGCTGTGTATCTCTTAGTCGAGAGTACTTAAGAGTTTTTTTGTTTTTTTAATTAATCTGCAGCTCATTGACTTCACTGAACAATTTTGTTTCCCATTATCATATTGAATTGGAACATTTTTCTTTTAATGTGCATATGAATTAGTTACTATGCAGCATGGAATCTTGGATAAAATGAGCTTTTGGTTGTTTATGTGTAAGTATAAAATCATCATAATTTTTACGATCCATGTAGTCAAGGAATTAGCCAAGGGTGGGAATGGAAACTGGGGAAAGCTTATATGACCTATTGCCTTACAAAAAACACATTTCATGATTAAAAATTGGATTGATATTCATCAAGTAATTTTCTGTGTTTTCTACCCCACCACCACCCCCAGGGGGAATGTTCAGTGATGCTTGATGGTTATAGTTTAAGTACTATTTTAAGAATGAATATGATAAAATATTTTTCCATTTCTTCCAGAGTAAAATCTTCATGCTGACAACGTTTTTTGTTGACAGTGGTTTATATTCGAGCTTCCTCTCTGGTCTCACTAAATGACTTCAGAAGTGGATAGATATGTGTTTACCTTCAATAGTGACTATTGCCAAATAGAAACCCAGATTGTGTCTCTGCATAGAGATCATGGCTGCAGTCAGAAAGGAGCCACATGTCCTTAACCAGTGTGGAGGATTACAATACGGTATGACTTGGTCCAGCCTCAAAGTTGCATGATATGGGGTGAAGCAAAGTTGCTTGTTGACTTGGGTCTGGGCGTGTCTTTGTCAGTTGTCAAGACACACTTGTGGGCTATATCCCAAGGTCAAGAAAAATGCAGCCAAAGGCTATAGCTGACTATGCTTTTCCCTGTCTTTATTTTATCTACATGAGAGTGGCGGAACCATTTGCCACAGCTTCTGCCGTGAAGCCTGATGGTCAGCCATGTCACTGTATCAATCCCTCCTGAGCCTTACAGTGGGCATTTGTGTATTACATTATACCTCACATGAAACCCACTTGTGCATTGCTTTATCTCCTTAGAACAAAGGCTCCTTAAGGTCAGGACAGTGCCTCCCATGTCTTTCCGTGATCATTTTTATATCACACACTTGGAGTAATTCCTAGTTTAAGGGCCTCAGACCTCTTGGGAACAAGGAGATCATTCAGTCTCTTTGTACGCCAAGTGTTTCATGTATGTGTGCCTCTTGTTCAAATATATTTCGATGCTCTCGAGACTAATAGAAGCATGGGTTGTTTTTTTTAAATGTATTGAATTATCATTTGGGTTCCTTTCTCCATCGCTGCTAAGAACACAGTAAAAGACACCCGTGTGCTTGCAGGTTGAGAGCCACTGCCCCTCACCATCTAGCAAAATGCTTTCTACTTTCAGATATTTGAGATGTTTCCCTGTCTCAAGCCTTGTTTCTTCCGTGTAGTGTTTGAAGACGGTACATAACGCTTCTCCTTTGTGTTATGAAGGCCCATTTCATGAGTGTCTGGTCAGTGCCTCCCCCCCCAGACTAGAAGCTCCTAAGCCCAAGACTGTGACTCACTGCCCACCACGACGACGACGACCCTCACGCAGCAGATTAAACACGTGGTGGTGGGCAAAGATTCTGTGATCATAGCTGTTAAGTTTTTTTAACCACTGTTTAATCTTAGACACTTTTCTACTATTCGAAAGTTGGAAGTTCCTATAGTAATGATTCCCAAAGGTCTCCAGTCCTGAAAACCTTTACCAACTTGAAAGCAAAAATGTCTGCCCCCTGGTGTCAGACTGATAACTAACATCTCAGCTGATTCTCACACTGAGTGACTGCTAGTCATTAACTATTTCGTTTAAACAGTAAGTTACACATTTCATATAAAATTAAGTTCCACTTTAAAATTGCTACTCACTACTATGGAGCTGAGATTTTCTTTTTATTTGTACTACATATTCATCAGTGTGGGGAGGTTTTTTTAGGTCTAAATCATTTACAGTTAAAGTCTAATTTTAGTAAATTTTCTATAGAACTGTTAAGTCTGTCGCACTGGATTTTATAGGGGAGAGAAATAATAAAATTCTTATGTGAAACAAAAATAGCCTGGAACATTATTCATATTTTATGAGTTTGTATAGGTCTTAATACTGCTGATAGTTTTTCTAATTTTGCCCAAAAGGAATGAAAATTCATTTTTTTTTTTTTGTCTCATTTTTGTCACTCTCGGGAGTGTGGTGGTGTCATAGCTTACAGCACCCTCGAACTCTTGGGCTCAACTGATTCTCTTGCCTCAGTTTCCCAAGTAGCTGGGACTACAGGCGCCCGCTACAGTGTCCGGCTATTTTTAGAGACAGGGTCTCGCTGTAGCTCAGGCTGGTAAGCTCAGGCAATCCACCCGCCTTGGCTTCCCAGAGTGGCTTACAGGCGTGAGCCACTGCGCCAGCCCTGAAATTCATTTTTAAAGTTTTGGAGTAGCATAAGTTTGCTGGTTCAGATTAAAGGACCGTGCGGGTATTCATCAGAGTTCCTAGAATGAATCAAGTCTAGGGTTAAGTAATAAGAAATAGGAAAGAATTTTGTAAAGATGAGGTGGGGGGAAGTCCTGCCCTTCCTTACCGCATTCCAGCCCCTTCCCTGGAATCTGTACCGTACAGCAGACCTCACAGCGTAATAGTTTCCCTTCTGGGCCAGTGCTAAGATTACATGGCATAGGGCATTTGGAGTGTTTCATACGGTGCCCGGGATAGTAAGGCTCGTGTGTGTTCTAAGAGGAAGGTATTTATTAACATGTAGCATGTACCAAGTGTTGTGCTAAAGATCCCTCCGTGAGGTTATAGCTTCGAGGAGCTGAAGTTCTATTGCAGGAGTCAGTTACACATGTAATTAAATTTGTTGTGATTCTCACTCAGTGTTGGAAGCCACCACAGTGGTAGGAGCACTGGGGGAAGAACTAGATCAGTGAGATGCTGAAACGAGGGCAGAAGGCTTTTGGAAAGCAAAAGTAAATGCCTTGTCTGAACGGAAACACTTTCACTTCAGTTACTGAAGAATCTAAGCCTTCCGCAAAGCTTATTCTGATTTATACACATTTCTAACATTGTTTTATAGTTGACAGGAGATGAGACGTCGTGCATTAGAGCTGGATAAGGGAGGAAGGATCAGCAGAGGAAGCTGGTGGAGTCCCAGCCAGGTGACCGCCCAGCACCGGAGAGCAAGGGAAGGGCCGGGACCCAGACCGAATCGTCAGAGCTCGAGGAGCACGTTGGTTAGCAGTGGTCCAAGTAGAGAATTTGTGTGTCACTGTAGCAGTTGATGTTTGGAATAATGGCCTTGAGCCTCCAAAAAGACAGAATTGTGCTTTGAGTACCTTATTAAGGCAGGAAAGTGAGTCATGAGCTTCATCACACGAGGGCCTTGTGCTATATGGGAGGTTGTTTGGACCCCACTAGAATTGAGTTCCTTGAAGGCAGTGACCATGCCTCATTTCTAGAATTTATCTTAGAAATCCAACCCAAAGTAGTGAACTGTTCGTAGACATTCCCTGATTGTGTTAAAGAGGTTTACATCTCCAGACAGACCCTTATGGACATACTAGAATTAGACATGCCTGAAGCTGGATGTCTAGGCAAAGTGGAAGTTCAATATCACTTAGAATTCTGACAGCCACAAGCTTTTTCAAGTAGCTGTATCTGTCATTCATCTAGTGATTTGAGGGTTGGTTTGAACACTTTTATTGTGCCTTCTATATCCCTGGCTCTGGGCTAGATCCTGAGAGTACAGTTTGTAAAGATTTCTCCCTGCCTTCAAACAATCCTGGAGATAGAAGATACCTGAATACATTAAGTGTTGGTAAAGGGTTGATTTTTGTCGTCCAAAACATATGTTGAAGTCTTACCCCTGGTGCCTGTGAGTCTGACCCTATTTGGAGTCAGGGTCATCGTACGTGTTATCAAGTTAAGATGAGGTCTTTGTGTCAACCTGGAGGCGGTATGACTGGTTTCTCTACAAAAAGGGAGGGAAATTTAGACAGAGATACACGGTGGAGAACACCATGTGACAAGAGGCAATCGGAATTCTGTCACAAACCAAGGGATTATCGGAACCTGGATGAAACGAGGAAGGATCTCCCATAGAGGCGTGGGAGGAAACTGCTCTGCCAGCACCTTGACGTTGGTCCTCTCGCCTCCAGAACCTTGGGACAGTAGGTTTCTGTTGTTTTCTGTCACTCGGCTGGTGGTGCTTTGTTAGAGCAGGCCCAGGAATGAACATGACTGTAATACATTTCTGTATGAAACAGCACTGGGGGAAACAGATGACTACTACTCAAGGGGGTAACTGCCGAGGGTTTGAAGAGTGCCCAGGGGTGAGGGCAGACTTAAGAAGAACCTAAGGATGGGGAGGCCTTCAGTGCTTGGCAACAGCAGGTTTCCAATACTACGCCCAGGCCTGCAAGGCCAAGTCAAGGGGAGGTTCTGGGAACCCAGGCAGAGCTAGTACCCACAGGGTGGCAGGAGGGTTGGGGGTGCTAGCTGTAGCCCCAGCCAACCTGTGCCCCGGCAGAGAGGGAGCTGGGGAATTAACACTCTGACCTCCTCCTTCTCCCACACCCAGATGGCCTGCTGAGCTCTTGCTAGCCAGACCTGGTGAGAGCACCCATTGATTCCCTCTATGGAGTTGAGCCTCTGAGGATGCACAGCGGGGTGCGAATCATTCCATGTTTATGGGAAGGCGAGAATGGAATGTCTCAGGTAGCGTTGTGCATACCGCTGGTTCTCAACAAATACTTACGGGTATGGATGTAGGGTCCTCAGAAATTTTATTTTGCAGTCTAAAGTTCAGGGCTGTGGAATTCATTTAACAAATTTTTATTAAGCACCTACTGTAAGGCCCTGGGAATGAGCACTGAGCAAAATCAACTCTGTCCTTGCCCTCACACAACATACAGTGTCGTGGGCACCAACTATATTAACCAGAGTTAAAACTCCCATGGGGTGCTCGACTTTTCTCGGGACACTCAGTGTACCTGGAAATGGCTAACAGGGTGCTGTTTTTCCACTGAGGGCTGCGAGGGGGAGACCAGTGATGGGGTCTCCTGTGTTTACTGCCAAGTCCCTGTACCTAGCCCAGCGCCTGGCGCAGTTTAACTGAATGAACTGACAAATGAAGAGTTACTATTTACTGTTCAGGACTTTCTGAATTAGGGGATCGCTTAAATACATAACACTGAGCAAATAAAATGTAGCAGAGATTTTGCTATTTTAAAGCATTGTTGAGATTAATCCTTTAAGAAAGCAGACATGTTAAAACAGTGTATATGGAGGGTGCCAAAAAAGTATACACATTTTAAGCAATGTTGTCTGTTACTTCTTTGAGTTAAATTATGGTAACAATGTGTAGTGTGATGTTCACTTAAAATGGCCTTAAATAAATATGTCACCGTGTGACATGCAGAACGGTCAAAATGGCAGAAGCAAAGTTGTTAGAGCAGCATCACACCTTTGTGAAGTGGTGTTTGGGAACATTGTGGAAGTACAATAATGGAGGTGTGAGTATGGAAGGCCTTAAGCAGGGGTCTTCAAAATTTTAAACAGGGCCAGTTCACTGTCCCTCAGACAGTTGGAGGGCCGGACTATAGTTTAAAAAAAAAAAAACCATGAACAAATTCCTATGCACACTGCACATATCTTATTTTGAAGTGTAAAAACAAAACGGGAACAAATACAATCAGCCTGCCTCATGTGGCCCGCGGGCCGTAGTTTGAGGACCCCTGCAGGATGGGGTGTACCGTAGAAAACCAGCTACCCCGGTGGTACTTTGGGAAGAAGTCGAATTGGCAGGTGCAGCGAGGCACACGGTCACTTTGGCCAGCGTTGCTCAAGCAGCAGTTGGCCATAACCAGAAGCATCTGGACACTGGTGGTCACCACTCTGAGCACTTCTTGTGATTGCAGAAGTCAAATGTGACTTGTATTCATCTTTTGTTATCAGTACATATTTAACATTACAACCTTAATGCACTTTCCTGCTTTCTTGAAATGTGTGTACATTTTTTTGGCCCTGTTTATGTCTAGATTTTTATTTGGGAGAACTTTGTCTTGTTGAGAGCACTTTTACTGAAGCTGAATGTATTATCTTTTTTTGTGGTTCTCATAATTGGCCCAGAAGAATCTGCACTGAAATGAAATTAAAACTCAAATCTGAACATGAAAGGATGGATTATGCACAGTAGCCTTCTCACATCTAAATTAACAATTTGACTCTAGATCAAGAATTTGGGAGAAAACCTTTATTCTAATGTTAAAGCAAAATATTCACCACCTGACGTTAAAGAATCAAAAGATGTCAGGAAAAACCTACGTGGTAGGTTTTCTTTCTCTACTCTTAAAACAGTTTCTAGTATTTAGGACGTCAACTCCTTCAGGCCACCAACATTCATTACTAGACAGAGACCAGTGTTCTTTCGATCACCATATAAGGAAAACATTTCTAGGCAAAATACTGTAGCATCCATGAGCAGTTGTGTTGTCTGATAGCCTCAGAATGGGGAAATTTAAAGAGTATGGAAAGTAGCTGACTTAACCATTTCCCCCCAGAAAGCGTCTCCTGTTTCTGCACGCAGATGTATAATGTGGTCCTCAGAGATCTCACTCTACACACTGCATCCTTTATTCGAATGAGTAAGTGGGGAATTTAGCGTTTACACTTGTCAGTAGTATAAAATGCCTTCTCAGCTTAAAGGTAATGGAGGAAATTATTTGTGTATAAAAAAAAAAAAAGTTTAAAAAGTCACCAATCTGTTCCTCAATATGCAGTTTGAATCAAGGATTAAAATGTTTTCTTCCTCCTAGAATGAGTTCAATGAGGAGAATTGTGTTAATAGCCCCCCTATTCATGTTTCGCTAAAGTTTATCAGTTGGTAGGAATATACTGAGCAATAAGAAATTTCTTTTTTTTTTTTTTCCAGTTTTTGGCTGGGGCTGGGTTTGAACCCGCCACCTTCAGCATATGGGGCTGGCACCCTACTCCTTTGAGCCATAGGCGCTGCCTGGAGCAATAAGAAATTTCATAGCACCAATGCAGGAATTATTCTTACAAAAGCTGGGAACTTAGGTTGTAAGTAAGTGTGGGAACATTGTATTTCCTCTGAGATGTAAACTGAATAAATGGCACAGTCAGAAGGGGGCTGGTCACCAGAGAAAAATCTTACAAGACAATAGGGCAGACGTGTACTCACTGTCCATGAGAGGGGCAGCTGTTCAGTGTGAGGACCAGTGCTTCCTTTGTGCTGGACCTGAGGTGACCGTCTGCCTGGGACTGAGGGGTTTCCCAGGTTCCAGGAAACTAGAACTCAAGTGGCAGGCTCACTCAGGTCAAGGGTGTGCCTGACCCCTGCCTCCCAGTGGTGACCCTTAGTCATTTTGAGAATCCCAGACACTCCCAGTCATTTCCAAATGTCCCCTGGGGATTGGAACTGTCCCTGGTGTGAAATGCATCTAGCCCAGCTCAATGGACCATTGCTGAAGTAGGAGGAGTCATGAGGCTTCCTTCAGTCTTAAACAAAAACCCAAATGCAATTAGTATAAATGTCTTTGGCTCAAAAGAGGAGATGGCGAGAAAGGGGAAATGTTGATCAAAAATTCAATGCTTAAATTCTGGAGTGATGGGCTTTGAAGAAAAAAAATTCAGTGCTTGGGGGAAAAAATGAGGAAATTGATTCTGTTTATGAACTTCTAGATCAAGCTCTCATCCACATTTGACTCTTATTCATAGGTAATTCCTGGTTTTCACATCATCTTGCAGTTAATTTTTATAGTCATGCCAAGAGGTCCGACATGGGGTAATGTGGGTGGGTAGGAGAGACCATGGCCCCCCTCAGGATATTGGTTCTGTCTCTCCCCATCCGAGCCTCTCTGAATCCCGGAGTGGATTCCTTATAAGAACACATCCTTAAGAAGGGGAGAGGCAGAGGAAAAATGGGTGACCTGAGTTAGCAAGTATAGGGAATACTATCAGTAAGTGTAAGGTCAGGATATATTTTGAAAAATCCCTAGTTACAGGGCTGGTGTGCAGAACTTAATTGTGTTATCGTTTGTAAATAGTATAGGTGCTGAGCACAGTTTTTTTTTTAATCGAAAAAGCCTAGCCTAATTCTGTGACTTAAGGGGGTGTTAAAGATCGTGTTGGGTAACCTCTGGTTGAAACATGTTGCCTTTACAGTCTCAAATTGTTCAGTATATTCTTCATTTAGCTGGATTCATTCTCACCCTCTCCCTTTAAGCATAAGCTCCATCACAGGTGCAGCTGGAAGTCATGTTGTCATGACAACAGTTGCATGCTGGGGGGAGGACTCTTTTCAGATGGCCGGTGACTGGGTTTTGAATCACTGATTCATGTTGATAGCAAATTAAATAGGGATGTAAAATATGTAATTATGTTGTTTTGTCTCTATTTTCACTTCTAATACTGACATGTAATTTTTGAGCATGTGTTATGATACATAATTTTTACTCTAGTGCAACTCCATCTCATCTAGTCTGTCAATAAGAATGATCTCAAAATAGATGGATTCTCTGCCCAAAGTTTTTGATAGCATTTCGTGGCTTGGGTAATAAATTCTAAAGTCATGAGTGTGGCATGTAGAGCCCTGCAAAAAAACAGCTTGCGCTTCCCGTTAGACTTTCTGTCTTCCTGGCATCCAGGTGGATCTCACACATGGTCGACTCCAGGGTGTAGGAGCTGAGGGACGTGGGTGTGGAAGGTTTTGTGGAAGAAGTGACCCCGAAAAAGTGAACAGGTGTTGGTTCAGGTGGAGACTAAGGAGATTGCAGTCTGGGGGAATGGCATGAGCGAGGGCGTCCAAGGGACTCAGAAATGCTTGGGATGTTGTGAGAGCCGTGAGCATCCACGTGGCTACCAGGCTGGAAGAGGCATAGGGAGCGAGATGGCCGAGGGAGGGGAAGCCATTACGTGCACCGCCATGCTCAGACACGCACTGAGTCTCTTCACTCAGTACAGGAAGAGGAGCAGGGGTTGGTGGAAATGAGTGTGTTCTCTGAGAAGTTGCATAGTGTGCTAAGAAGGAGCAGTGTAGTCACAGTAACCAGTCTGGAAACCATACCGATTCCAGTTGAGGCTCTGGAGAGCTTAGGCTGAGGCAGTCAGCGTTCATGTTAGCAAGCAGAGCGTGAATGAAAGAGCGCTGTACTGTGAAGTCACTTTCTGGAACAGATCGTTTTGTATGTTGACCAACTTGTGCTTAAGAGCACGGGTTCCCGGATTTGGCTGGCTGGCTTGAATCCCAGCCCACTAGCCCCAGACCGTGAGGCAGTTACCCCTCTGTGTCCCTTCTAATATGGGAAGAAAGCACCAACCTTAGAGTTATCGGTGCGTACAGAGTGCTCAGGACAACGGTGTGTGGCTCACTTCGAGCACTCGAGTAGACCTGAGTGTGAATCCTGATGTTGATGAAGCGTGAGAGCGCTGCTGGCTATTTGGCACTTTCCATAATCTTTTTAAAAACTACATCAAGAACGTAAATGATTTGACACTGTTCTCCCTAAACTTATCTCAGCCTACCCCTCTAGAAGCACTCACTTCGGTCGATTTGATGGGGAGTTGTTCCCCACCCGTTATGTGCCAGGCATTGCACTTAGTGCCAGGGGCACAAAGATGAGAGTGCAGGGATCTTGTCACAAGGAGGGTAGTGGCCTTTCACAGGTGGCAGCTGTCCCATACAAGAGCATGGAAGGAAAATAGTCCTGTGCAACAGAGAGAACGTAGGAAAAGATTACTGAACACATAACCTCTACATTGTTAACCTAAGGTCATTTTGATTTTAAAAGCACCTCCCGGGGCAGCACCTGTGGCTCAAGGAGTAGGGCGCCGGTCCCATATGCCAGAGGTGGTGGGTTCAAACCCAGCCCCGGCCAAAAATCACACACACAAAATAATAATAAAATAAAATAAAAAAGCATCTCCCTGTGGAAGATGGGGAGGCTCTAAAGAAATTTTTATGAAAGGGGGCCCTCTTGAACTCTTGGCTCACCAGGAGACTCTAAAACAGCACTGTCCATCAGAAATAGAATCTAAGCCACATACATAATGTTGACTATCTCAATAGCCACATTGAAATAAGTAAAAAGAAATAGGTGAAATAATAATTAATCATGTATTTCATGTAATCCTACTGGATTAACCTCTAAATCTAATATCTAAAATATTAATCTAACATAAAATATTTTAATTTTATGTGGATTATATTTAAATTTCAGATTACTATGAAGGTACAGATGATCAGGTTAGTGTTTGGTTTCTAAGGTAAAGTTCAAGTTGTAGCTGAGCCCTTCAAGGGTGTGCTGGATATACTCTTGCATTGTACACAATCCGGTGACAGTTTACCAATCCCACTTCACCTCTCTCTCCACTTCATTGATATACTCATGTTTTTCTCTTGTGAGTGTGTAATAGTTTTTCTATTAGTTTCATATTAGTATTAAGTACATTGGATGCTTGCTTTTCCATTCTTGTGATACTTCACTAAGAAAAATGTGCTTCAACTCTATCCAGGTAAATACAAAAAATATAAAGTCACTGTCTTTTTTATGGCTGAATATACATATACCACAGTTTAATTCATTCGTGAGTTGTGTCCATGTCTTGGCTGTTGTGAATTGAGCTGCAATAAACATTCCAATGCACATGTTCTTGTGATAAAATGGTTTTGCTTCTTCTGGGTAGATACCTAGTGATGGGATTGCAGGATCAAACGGAAGGTTCACTTCAAGGTCTTTGAGGAGTCTCCATATTTCTCTCCATAGAGGTTGTATTAGTTTGCAATCCCACCAGCAATGTCAAAGTGTTTCCCTCTCTCCACATCTACAAATATTTTCATATTCTTTTTGTTGTGATAAGTTTTCCAACTCCAGTGTGTTTTATGCTGGCCGCGCATCTCTAGTTGTACGAACCACATGGAACGTGCTCAGTAGCCCCGTGTGGCTAACAACTACCCGTTGGACAGCACTGCTGTAAAATGTGGGGAGATTTTCAGAGCCCTAGGTCTGCCTTCAGTCGCTGTCCAAATAATGTCTGCATCTTTGATTTTTCTTTAGTATTTTTATGGCTAAGGAAAATATATAAATGTAAAAAGCTGAGTTTGTTTTGGACTTTCGTTGTGGACAGTTAATCATAGGCCATGACTCATGATGGGTTTTCATCACTGTCCAGGCAAAGCATCTCTTGTTTTATGTGGTTACATTTTTACCTGCCCTTAAGCCCTGTCTCTCTTCTGTTCTTTCCACCCATAATCATTCTAATTAGCTGAACGTGGCGCTGTATGTTCAGAGGTGCGTGTGCTCCATTTACTTGGTCTTCAGGCGCATTTCTGTTCCATGCACCATGTTCTAAAGATCGTCCTTGCGCTGTGTGCACAGCCAGTGCTCTGTCTGTCGCTGCTGCGGGTGCTCCGTGGTGGGGATATGACACGTCTCACCTTTCTCCTCGTGTCGCGATGGACTCCCAGACTGCCCCCATTTCCCCAGCGCCCCAAATAGTCTTGTGGGGAGCACCCTGTGTGCCCCTGTAAAGGACCTGCCTGAGAAGGTGTGTGGTGTGTATACTTTAGTGCAGGGCCATGGATATATGTTATTTCCTTTTTGGGGGGAGAAAAAGATTTTTATTGAATATGTGGATATAATTAAGTTCAGTGAAAAATACAGCGTTGCAATTGTTGGTTGATTCAGACCCTTTTAATGGGTAGGTGAATCAAGTTAGGACTTTTTGTTTGTGTGTTTTGTTTTGAGACAGTCGTAGTGTGCTGTGGCGTCATCATATATGGCTCATAACAACTTCAGTCTCTTGGGCTCAAGGGAGCCTCTTGCCTCATCTTCCCAAGTAGCTAGCACTGTAGGCACCCACCATGGCGTCCAGCTGGTTTTTCTACTTTTAGTAGAGATGGGATCTTGCTCTTGCTCAGGCTGGTCTTGAGCTCAATAGATCACCTGCCTCAGCCTAGAGTGCTAGGATTACAGGCATTAGCCACCTTGCCCCGGCCTTTGTCCTATTTTTTTTTTTTTTTTTTAGGAGGAACTTATAGTTCTCATAGTTATGTTTCTTAAACAGAAAGAGAATCAGGCTTTCCCAGGGTGACCAGTCAAAAACTGGCCAAGGGCAAGTCTATGTAGTCCTTATTCATAGAGCAAGAACGGCGAATTTTCTTTTATCAACAGAGAAGAATAAATTTTTTAAGTGAATTCGTCATTGAATCAGAAAGTGATAAGATTTTTTAAAGTATCAACCTTAAAAAAAGCCTGTGAAAAATTTACACTGAAAATGTACTTTTGAAAAAAAGAAAATGTACTTTTGCTTTTAACAGTAAATTATACTGTTGCTTTTATCAAAGGGAATTTTTAAAATCTGTTTTCTTTCACTCAGTTCCTCTCCGCTTCTGGTTCCATGGTGGGGTACGCCCCACTGTAACGTTTTCTAAAGAGCAGGGTAAAGACTCCCAGTTCCTTCATCAAAGCAGTTCTAGCACAGAAAACAGAGTTGTTTCTGTGAGGAAGGAAACTGCCCAGAATGAACTCCCCGTCGTGTTGTACCCTTGGCCCCGCTCGTGTCTGGCTAGTTTTTCTTTTTCTTTTTATTATTATTATTATTTTTTGCAATGAGAAAGACTTTGATACAGCATCTGATTCATTTGCTTCCAAAGAATGTTCCTCTGTAACCCCCTTCTGAGATCTAAGGACCATTTGTGTGTGATGAGCTGAGCCGTCTTTCAAAGGCCTTTTTATAGTAATTTCTTTCATAGAGGGGCTAATGGGGAGAATTGACAGGGAAGATGCTGAGAACTTAGCAGAATCCAAGAGCAGATAGACCATCATTGACAAGGGGACACTAACTGCCAGTAGATTCAGAAAGGAGGAAACCGTGAACTCCGAACAAAAACCTTGTATAAATTAGTTCTCACAAGGGAGAGGCTTAGATTTTGAGAAAAGGGGAAAAAGAAAAACCTGTTTCTGGGCGGCACCTGTGGCTCAAGGAGTAGGGTGCCGGTCCCATATGCCGGAGGTGGCGGGTTCAAACCTAGCCCCGGCCAAAAACCAAAAAAAAACCAAAAAAACAAAAACCTGTTTCTGTAGTGTAATAAATTTGGAGTCCTTCCCAGAGACCATGCAGATAAGAAACCTCTAACACTTAAAGAGCATCATTCTTGTAGGAAAGTAATTTTAGCATATTGGTTGGAATTTAAGGCCTAGCGGGTTAACTAGTCTATTTGTGGGTGAATTTAAAAAATAGCAAACAGCAATTGTTGTTCCTTTTTGATGTCATAGTAAAGCAGGATTCAGATTCAGTAGGCCGCCTCTTGGTGGTGTCGTCCTATCCCAGCCCTATTTCCTATTTTTCTTTTTCTTGTCTTCCTCTCTCCTGTAGCTCTCATTTAAACAGGCATGATCTAGGCAGCCTCTCTGAAAGTGAAAGATGAAAAAGGGGTCCACTCTCACCTACGGCCTGGGAGACATGGTGGTACATTGGTTGGTTAACAGTAGAAAGTAAAACAGGCTGGTCTTCGCTTTAAGGAACTTAGATCTCTTTAATTTGGGATTCATAGCATCTACCTGAGACCTTTTTGAACTTTTTGCTATTGCCAACTCACAACACTAAGTTGTTCCATGCCCTAATCTTTACAGAAAGTTCTTCTAAACTTTGAGCACTAATTTATTGCTTGTGAGGTTTGAGAATAATTATTCCATTTACTTTTCCTGTCCTGGAGTTTTGGCTCATTTGCCTAATACTGTCTTTTGCTAGATTCTATTTTGAGAAGCCTGAGAAAGTGACTCTCGACACGGGCAACCCTGGCAGGTGGGACCCCAAATGCTCCTGCCTCTTTTGTGTCTGTCCCTGGATCTTTGAAAAACTCAGAGCTCTGCCCATCACTTTTTCATTGCTGGAGAAGGAAAACCAAGCTGTTCCACAGGTTTATGGCACTAATGGGTTTTATTGTTCTGTTTTTCCTGCAGAATCTTTGCTTTTCTCTTGTCCTTGATGTTGCTGGAATCCCGCAGGTACTTCTGGGAAGGTCTGTGAAAAATTAGGCCCACCACAGCGTCTGCATTTGGTGGTGTTGGCAGTATTTGGAAATGAGGTTAGGTTGCTTGCATTGCTGGGTGGTGGGAAATGAATGAATCCTAACTGACAAAGTTACGTTCCAACATTATATTTTAGGAAGAGTATTGGTCAAGTGGAGAGTTAGGTGTTTGGGTTTCTTAACCCAACTCTATAATTTAGGTGCATATAGGTTTATATTTAAATATAAGACAGAAAAGCTAATCTCTTAGAAGCTGTTTCTTTCCTAGGTACCAGGTCTGGAATTTAGTTTCTGCTATTAGATGAGTTTGGATCCACTTCAAGTATTAGGAATACAAGACTCTACAACAGGCTGGGTGGGGTGGCTCACGCCTGTAATCCTAGCACTTTAGGAGGCCAAGGCAGGTGGGTTGCTTGAACTCAGGACTTTGAGACCAGCCTGAGCAAGTGCCAGACCCTATCTCTACTAAAAATAGAAAAAACTTTAGATTTTGTGCTAAGGGAAAAGATTCTTTTTTTGATGAATTTCTTTTATTAAATGCCTAAAACTGTAAGATTTTTTTTGCTTTTGAGACAGTCTCATTCGGTTGCCCAGGCTAGTTCACAGCAACCTCACACTCCTGGGGTTAAGCAGTCCTCCTTCCTCAGCCTCCCGAGTAGATGGAACACTACAGGCACTTGCCACAGTGCCTGGCTTATTTTTCTACTTTTAATGGGGATGGGGTCTCACTCTTGCTCAGGCTGGTCTCGAACTCCTGAGTTCAAAAGATCCTCACCTCGGCCTTCCAGAGCCACTGTGCCCAGCCACTTTGTAAATGTTTTGATCAAGAAATTAAATATTAGCCGGGCGTTGTGGCGGGCGCCTGTAGTCCCAGCTACTCGGGAGGCTGAGGCAGGAGAATCGCGTTAGCCCAAGAGTTAGAGGTTGCTGTGAGCCGTGTGACGTCACGGCACTCTACCGAGAGCGGTACAGTGAGACTCTGTCTCTACAAAAAAAAAAAAAAAAAGAAATATTTTCTCAACATCATGGCTTTATTCTCTCATGTTATTTTTTGACTGAAATGTCTTTATACAGCTGCTTCAAATTCTTTTTCAATGTAGATGAAGAATAAATATCTCAGAAGAGTAAAAAGAGCTTTCATTCTGATCCCTTTAAGTGTGTTTTTAAAACTTACTCTCCAAAAATCATTTTTTGTCTATTTTCCTCCTCCCCATCTATGGTCTAAAATTCTCTTTTACATCAGATATTAAAGCTTGCCCATTAACCATTCTGCCAGGCTGAACAATTTACTTTGGTTCTGCTAACTTTTTTTTTTTCCTGAAGGCATTTAACCTTTAAAATAGATGTAGCAAATAGAATGGTTCCCAAATAGAAATATACCAAGGTTTTTCCACAGTCAAATGATATGTAGTTTCCTAGCCTTGATCAAGTTATTTAACATTGCCGAAATCTGTTTCTTTACCTGTAAAATGGGAATGACATCTCCTCTACATCTGTGGCGAGATTCTGTGGGGGCCCAAATGCGACTGGATTTGTTACAGCGCTCTGAAAGTCCCGTGCTGGCCTGGAAGCACTATGTTCTAGTTCTCACACCACATATCAGAAGCAAAAATACAGCATGTGCATTCCAATGTCTGAGGATGTAGTGCTGTCATCTCTCACACAGATTTTGATTTTAGAAAACGTGTACACACTCCAGCTTGCATTTGTAATATGCTGATAAAAGGCCACCTTGTCAAAATGTGTCGATTACTTAGAGTCTCTGGAATCCTCTCTGTTCAAACGTTTAACGTAGGTGGGATGCAGGTCTTGGCATGTCACATACAGAACAATAATGACCTTGGAGTTGGTCAAGGCAACCTCAAAAATAGCTTCCGCCTTGGAGTTGTCGCTGTTGCCTACCAGCCTGAGGACTGCAACTCCAAGAGAAAAGCGTATTGAATTGACGATGCTGCCACAATAATGGAAAAGAAAATTGGCTCCATTTACTATACCTTCAAACCTGTCTACCTTGAAAGCCTGTGGTGCGGGTAGTAATTCTATCAGTGCGATTGTGTGAAGCCAAAGAAAGATTCATGCCTGTGGTTATATTTTTGTTCACTCTGAAATAATAGAATGGAGTTGTAAGGGTGGATTGACTGAGGATTTGGCAGCGGGACACAGTCTCGGAAGGATGTTATGCAGTTACCCTTTGCTTAATTTCCATAAAATCATAGATCTTCCTAGAGTACTGTGGTTAGGATTAGGTGCTAAAAACCTAGACTCAAAAGCAAAGAATTCAATGCCTGAGTTTTTAGTATTTCTGCCAAACCTAAATAATCCTGCCTAGTATGGAGCAGGATGTATGGCTGCCATTTGTTACAAGAGTGGTATATGGGCAGACAACTGCCAGAAAAAGGAATAAAGCCTGCCTGGCAAGTTACTCTAAATGTAGTGTAATCTGTATTTTTTTTTTTTTTTTTTTTAAGACAGAGCCTCAAGCTGTCACCCTGGGTCGAGTGCCGTAGCATCACAGCTCACAGCAACCTCCAACTCCAGGGCTCAAGTGATTCTCCTGCCTCCATCGCCCATGTAGCTGGGACTACAGGCACTTGCCACAACGCCCGGCTATTTTTTGGTTGCAGCCATCATTGTTGTTTGGCAGGCCCAGGCTGGATTTGAACCCGCCACCTCAGGTGTATGTGGCTGGCACCTTAGCTGCTTGAGCCACAGGCGCCGAGCCTGTATTTTTTTTTTTTTTTTTTTTAAGTTATCAAAAAGTTGCTGATTTCAAGACCATGCTGATCAATACCCATTCTTCTTTCATTATTTCATTATTACAGTTATAGGTTTTGGATTTTGGAAGTTTGTTGGTTTCAATGAAATGTTTTCCCAGTACTTCTCAGGGAAACAAAATCGAGGTTACCAAAATGGTCAGTTTTCTAAAAAATAAAATATGAATCTTCACTCAGATATTTAAGTTTTTATCTTTGAGATGTTGGGGGAGAAAGACCATTAAATTGGAGGCTCCTCCTCATAGTGGTTGTAAAGTAGGCTGCCCTGTACTTTGGGAACACTCTTAGAGGAAAGTGTTCTTAGGTTGTATTTTGCATCTCAAGACTGTACCATCTCCTTTCATAACTAGTAAGAAAATGTGTTTAGGTATTTAGCATTAGCCTTTCTGATAATTAAAATATTCTGTAACAGGTCATATGATTAATCTCTAATATATGTATGTGGACGGATGGGTGGGTAGGTGGCTGGATATTTACAAATAGAAATTTTCTTTCTGAGTAATTTTTAGCTGCTTTCATTTCATGCCTTTTATTGTTTGTGTGCAGAATCCCCAGAGTGCATTGGTTTTGATTTTGGTTAAGTCTTGTGAACAGGAGGGTATAATTTCCTTCCCTATCTCCCACCGACCTCAGATCACTTCCTATTTGCATTCTTTGATGAGAGCATGAGGTGGAACAGAAGTAGTCTCAAAACAAAAATGTCTTAAATAGAAACCTGACTTCAACTGTTTCGTTCTGACTTCATTTCTGCTTCAAGGGCCTGAGCTACACAACCTAAAACAACCACATTGCTGATTAAAGAGGTGCTATATACACATGATCCATCATTTCTAAATATGAGTGACCTATGTTATCTAGTTTTCTTGATCTAAGTAACAACTACCTTTTTAATAAAAAGTTTGGTTGCAAACTCTCAGAACCTTTTTTTTTTTTAGTGAAGAAACATTATAGTTGATAGCATTGGTTTTGTATTACAGATTTTTTTTTTCCCCAAAGCCACATCTGAATGAAGCAATTCATTGTTAATAATAATAAACAGTTACTGCATGATTACTGTGTGCCCAACTTGGTGCTGGGTTATTTGTTCCACATCGACCCTGTGAGGTAAGAGCTGCCATCAGCTCTGTCGTTTTAGTGAATAGACAGGGCATTAGAATTTGAGCCTTTTGTCCAAGGGCACACAGCTAGCAAGTATTAAAGCTAGATTCAAATCCAGGCTGTTGATCTGACTGCAGGGCTCCTGTTTTGGATGGTAATACAGGCCTCAGGAAATTTTTGTAGAGTAAGCCCAGCAAAGACTATATGTCTCTAATGAGTTTAAGATATTTTGTATTGATCTATTACATTTGCAATGTTAAAAGGCCCAAGTTTACGGACCATCTATATATTACATCCTTGGAATATTTACTTAAGAATTTTTAACAGCTACAAATAACTCCCTATGTCAAGGATACTCTTAATATTAATTTTTTGAAGAAAATTATGGGGGAAAGTGTTAGGAAATTAACACTTCCAAAACTGTTAAGGGTTTTTCTTAAAACTGTTAAAATAACGTTACCACGAGAAAACTCAGTGAGTAAAGTGTGATATTTCTAAGGCTGTGATAGACATTTCGAGGTCTAAATTATGTCTTGCAAATAAATACCAAGAAATCTAAAGGCCTTGAAACTGTTTTGGCGAGCTTCCCTCCCCTCTGGCAGGCCGGCAGGTTTGTATTCTGGGAGCTCACAAATTCCAGACACTTTGGGGCTTGTCCGCTGTTGGCCTAGGCAGTGTCTCTGCCAGTTCCCGTGGCCTGAGGATAGTTTCACACCAAATTCTAAGCAGCTTCTGTTTGCTGCTTGGAACTCTCGCGAACCTATTAACGAACAATCTAGACCTGGAGTCCTGGCTCCATGCTATTATCTTAAAGTTGGTGATGAAGCTGGAGAAAAGAAAGAGCAGCCCTCTTTGCTGTATTCGGACAGTGAAGATCTTGGGCCAACAAACATAAAAGGCAAAGGAGGCAAGAATCAGAAAGAAAGTCTTAGCTACATTCAGGTAGTTTGGATCGAAGCATCAGGCTCCATGAGAAACATTGCTCAAGAGTTGGCTAGTGGCGGCTGCAACTAGGACTTTGGAAAAGAGGCATTGTTTTTCTTCAAGAATGAGAGCATTGTGCAAATTATTTTTAAAACACAAATCACAAAAGACCTTCAAATTTTCCCTTGCATAAAAGGTGATCTTTAGCCAGCGGGGCCTTAAACCTTACCATGGACCACTCACTGCCGGTAAAATGGCCTGTTGTAATGACGTACAGGCTTTCTCCTGCCCCATGACCTTTGCACCTGCTATTTCCTGTGCCAGAAAGGCTGTTCTAGTGTCTCTTCCCAGGTCTGACCCCTACTCCTTGTTTAGGGAGACCTGGCTGCCTCAGACACCTTCCCAGACCATCCAGTTTACGTAGCCCACCTGCTCCCCAGACACAAGTGATCACATCACCCAGTTTACCTCTTCTGTTCATTACCGTATTGCCAGCTTCTATAATTGGCATTTATAGGAGGCCCTCAATATCAAAGAACGGATGAGTAAGAGGACAAGTTAATGAATGCTTGAATATTTGTGGGTCCTTATGAAAGTTTTCAGATACATAAAAATCAAATGTAAAATCCACACGGATGGAGACAAAGACTTCCCAGCAACACCCATAAGCCAAGCAAGTTGAAACTTGGCTGCATGATTCAGAAAGGACGCTGTCAACCGTGCTACTTGGAAGTGAAGTAGCGGACCATAACACAGTCTGTCTCGACTTTCATAGTGACCTACATACATGTCACTTTTTTTATTCTGTGAAGTCAGTGGTTAGTGATTCTCTTCCATCAAACCCCAACTATCTTTTCTGTTTCCCCAGGCCGGTGGTTCTCAAAAGTGTGGTCCCAGCATTGCCTGGAACTGTTGGAACTGTTGGACGCCCCCCTCCACTGAGTCATCAACTTTGGGGGTGGCCCCTGCGATCTGTGCAGGACCGTGGTCTGATGTAATCACCTTTTCATCTGCAGCTCTGAAACAATGCCTGGTACAGGGCTGGCAGGAAGTGTGTGTTGAATGAATTAATCCATCTGCCCTCTTTCCTCTATCCCCTGCCCTGCACACCCACAGCTCTGGGTGCACAAGTGTTCGGGAAGGGAATGAGTGCTTTCTGAGGACCTGAGGGAAATCATCTGTGCTCTGTAGTACAGACCTTGCTAAATTTAGAATCCATTCCTCCTCCCTGTGACTTCCTCTTAGAATCCATTCCTCCTCCCTGTGACTTCCTCAGCAAGAGAGGAAAACTCTGGCTACTGTGAGATGCTAATTTGTTTTCATTTGACCCTTGGGTTCCTGCAACTGAGTCCACAAGAGAGAATAGTTAGAAGTGGGCTGGATTCACGGTGTTCCCACCCAGAGGGGTCCCTGCAAAGAAGTCAGCCCCTTAGCACCAGCCGTGGGGGTGGCTGTAAGGGGCGGGTCCCGGCTGCTCACAGATGGGCCCCTGTTCTGTGCCAAAGTACTGCTTTGGGCCCAAGAGGTTTCCAGCACAAGGAAGACCTTGTGGGGCGCTCAGCCTCACTATTTTTATTCCCTGACTTCCAAGCCTTGCTTCCTGTTCCCTCAGAAAAGAACAAAAAGCACAAACAAGGAAGGGCCACAGAAGGACACAGCCTTCAGCTCCCACTGTTGCCACTGCCTATCAGCAGGTGACAGCACCTTCAGCAGGGAAACACTGGGAGGGGGAGAGGAGAGAGCAGGGGTCTCGGCCTCTGTAGCCTGCCCGGGTGGAATTTGACCTTTAAGCTTCTGGTAGGAAGGTTTTACAGCTATGTGGGCCAGCTGGACGGAGTGGCTGGCTGGGATTTTCAGGAGCAGAATGAGGGGGAGAGGCCTGTGCTACATATGTTCTCAAGCCGATGTACCCAGAATGGCAGGCAGTTCAGGATTCGGAGGCCCGTCCTGGGCAGACCTCACTGCCATCACTTGCTGACCTTTGGACTGTGGTCAGGTCAGCTGCCAGTCTCGGTCTCATAGTCTCCATCTTGCGGTCGTGGGTTTGTTTTCAACCCTTTTTCATTCATCTTATGATTTCCCTGAGCTGTCTATACTGGTTTTCTCAGGACTCTGAAAAAGTAAAATCCATTTCTATATCAAGACACAGTTTACCATCCTGGCTTTGAACAGATCTGCCGTCTGCTCTGAGCCCCAGAAATGGGGCTATAGATAGTGCTGCCTCCTTCAGGTGGCTGTGGCCACGCTGCGAGTGCCTATAATACAGGGTGTGTGACATAGCACCCAGCTGGCCTCAGTGACCTTGTTGCTGTCGCCAGCTTTTACAAAGTCTGAAAATTAAGTTTGTAGACTGATTTTAGAGAAAAGCACTACACACATCATTGCTGCATATCACTGGCCACTTTTAAAGTACTCCCCTTGGGAAACTTTGCACTGAGGCCAATGCCGAGTCCACCCTTCAAAGCAATTTTTGAGCTCTTCTCTGGAATGGTATCAGAGCCGTCACAAGGCCATCATCATACAAGGTCTGACACTGAAGGTCCCGAAGTTGCCACTACACGCTTCTGTTGGCAGCACTGTACGGACAACTTGGGTGAGGTTTCATAACCTTGGTATATCAGTGTCTCAGAGCTAACTTTGTGTCAACATGTGGCAGTGTCTTGCTGAGTGGTGTCCATTATTGCTGCATGCTTTTGTGTGCTGTACGACACAGCAGCTCTGATGGCTATTCCAGAAGAGTTCCAAAATTGCTTTGAAGGGTGGACAAGGCACTGGCATCAGCGCATAGCTTCCCAAGGGGAGAAGACTTCAAAGGTGACCCTAGTGCTATTCAGCAACGAGGTGTATAGCACTTTTCCTGAGGATGAGCTCATGAACTTAATTGTCAGAAATCATATAACTTCCTAGCAATATGATAGCACTTAAGTTTAAACCCTGAAAGACCTGCCATCTACTCTTGCCTTCCAGCCAGGATTGATGTGAGCATGAAATGTGGTATTGTATATGAAGACTACTTCACTTTATAGGTGGGGAACTTTTGTCTAATGAAGGCCTCAGTCTCAGGGTAAGGGGAAAATTTAAGATTCTCATTAAAAATACAGAACAACTTTATTAATTTAGGGTTGATTTGTTTTTGAGAGAAACCTTAGAGTTTAGTAAATCTTAAAAATTCAGAACATGGACCAGGTTCATGCCTGTATTACCACCACTTTGGGAGGCCAAGGCAGGTGGATCACCTGAGCTCAGAAGTTCAAGACCAGCCTAAGCAATAGTGGAGAACCTGTCTCTACACAAAATTGAAAAAATAGCCAGGTGTTGAGATGGGCTTCTCTAAACCAGCTGCTTGGGAGGTTGAGGCAACAGGATCACTTGAGCCCAGGAGTTTGAGCTTGCTGTGAGCTATGGCATCAAGGCACTCTACCTAGGGTGATAGCCTGGCAGGCAGTACCCGTAGCAAAGTGGGGAGGGTGCTGGCCACATACAGCCAGGCTGGTGGATGTGAACCTGGCCCAGGCCAGCTAAACAACAATGACAACTACAACCGAAAAATTGCTGGGTGTTGTGGCGGCCACCTGTAGTCCCTGCTACTCAGGAGGCTGAGGCAAAAGAATTGCTTAAGCCCAAGAGTTTGAGATTGCTATGAGTTATGACGCCACGGCACTCTACTGAGGGTGACATAATAAGACTCTATTTCAAAAAAACATAATAACTAGTCAGGTTTTGTGGTAGGTTCTGATAATAATAGAATAACAGTGAACGTTCATGTAGTGAACATGACCATCACATGCCAGCTGAGTGTTTTGCACCCTACTCGGGTCTGTTAACAAAAGACTATGACATCTGTGGAGATTGTTTTCTATAAAAAACAATCTGCAGATTGAGGAGAGACAGCCTACAGTGTAAATCAGAAGCAGCCTCCACAGAAGACGGGGGAAGCTGGTATCTGTGCCTCCCAGGCTCTACCTCACACATGTAGTTAGCAGATGGGGGGAAATCTGAGTGCTTTGAGGGTAGTCAGGTGCACGCTTCCCAGGTACACACATATGTAACTGTCATCCCATGGGTACCTCCGGGTGGGGCTTTAGCATTCAAATGAGAGGGAATTTGGCTTTTTTATGTCAAAGTGAACTGTAGGAACGGTTTGTAGGTCGCCCCATGAGCTGGCTGGAACTGGCCTGAGGGGTGTGCCATTTATCAGGAAGGTATTTCCATAAGGCTGACGCCCTGTCCTACCCACGTTGTGGTGGCACCAAAAGGCAGGGCATTTGGTTTGCTGCTCTCAGGGTCATTTGGGAAATTTTCAGCTGTGGTTGTTTTGACAGTTTTTTCAGGAGTGGATTTTTCTTAATTACAGGAAGAAACACCTTGTGATTGTTATTACAAGGGATAAATGACCCTCACCCTGCTGTGGCCTTAGGTTCTGTTTGACATGTCTCATTTTAGCCACAGGGAGTCTCTTTTTTTTCTGTCAACCAACAGGGTACCCTAACAGGTATATACTATGATGTGTCAACCAACAGTGTACCCTAACAGGTATACAGTATGATGATTCCTGTTCTACAGATAGACATCTGAAGCCCAAAGTAGTTGGGTGACTTGTCAAGGACATTCAGATAGTGAGTGGCTGAGCCAAGACCTGAAGGTCCCTGTAGGGTCCACACTCTTGGTTTCCAGGCCAGACTGTGTAATGCCACATCTGGCTCCTTTGCTGACTCTCTGGTCTCCCTGGAGCCACCAAGGGTCTTGAATGAATCCCTTATATTTGCTTGATTATCTTTTTAGGCACAGAAGAACACCTTGACTTGGGTAGCTTTCTATTCTGGCCTACAGGCAGTCCTCAAGTTACAAGGAAGATAACTGGAGGTTTGTTCTTAAGTTGAATTTGTATGTAAGTTGGAACAAGTACATTTACTTATTACCTATAATAGCCTCTGTTGTAAGCCTCCATCTGTAACTCGGGGACTGCTTGTAGACTTTTAAACAAAAACAAAACAACTGAGGCAGAGTGTGGTGCCTCAAACCTGTAGCCTCAGCATTTGGGGAGGCCAAGGCAGGAGGATAGCTTGAGTTCAAGACCAGCCCAGGTGGGTGGCACATGTAGCTCAGTGAGTAGGGCACCAGCCCCATATATTGAGGGTGGTGGGTTCAAACCTGGCCCCAGCCAAACTGCAACAAAAAATAGCTGGGCGTTGTGGCGGGCGCCTGTAGTCCCAGCTACTCGGGAGGCCAAGGCAAGAGAATCGCCTAAGCTCAAGAGCTGGAGGTTGCTGTGAGCTGTGACATTATGGCACTCTACCGAGGGCGACAAAATGAGACTCTGTCTCAAACAACAAAAAAGACCAGCCCAGGCAACATAGATTCCATCTCTACCAAAAAATAAATAACCACAGGTGGGGTACACCTATAGTCCAGCTTCTCAGAAGGCTTGAGCCTCAGCAGTTGGAGGATGCAGTGAGCTGTGATCACACAACTGCACTTCACCTGGGTAACTCTTGCCCCCTCCCCCCCCCAAAAAAAAAAAAACCTGAAACTTTTGATCTCAAGATTCCTCTATGGTATTTTTTTTAATTGTAAAAAAAAAAAAAAATGCATGCAGAAACACTCAAATGTACAATTTAACAAATATTGTAAGTGACCGACCATGTCACCAGCAGCCCTTGAGAGATCCCTCTCTGATCATAACCACCTCCGGCCCTCCTCAGGTTTTCATTCTCCTGTTTCTTGTGATAACCGTATCCCTGCATTTCTTCAGTTTTACCATCTGCGTCTCTATACCATTGGTTCTTAAACTTTATATGAATGGACATTTAGTGAATGTGTTCTTTCATCTTTTTTCTTTTTTAGTTTGTTTTAATTTTTTAATTCAAATAATGAGGGTACAATTTTTAGGTTACATTGCTCTCATTTCTGGGGTAAAGTTCCATTTGTAGACGAGCCTCTCACCCAGGTGTCGCGTTATACACCCTCACAACGTGCACATTAGGTTAGATCCCGCCTCATGCCCTCCCTCTGCCAAACATCCTTCCCTCTACCCCCGAACTGGATTATATTAGTGTTTTATTGTTCTTATGAGCATGTAATTGTTTATATATTGATCTCATATTAGTATAGAGTACATTGGGTATTTTATTTTTCCATTCTTGCAACACTTTACTAAGAAGAATGTATTTTAACTCCATCCAAGTAAATGTAAAAGATATAGTCTCCATCTTAATAGCTGAAAAATATTCTGTGGTATACATATACCACAGTTTGTTGATCCATTCCTGAGTTGATGGGCTTTTAGGTTGCTTTCACAACTAGGCAATTATGAGTTGAGCCACAATAAACATTCAAGTGCAAACGTCTTTGTGGTAAAATGATTTTTGTTCTTCTGGGTAGATACCTAGTAATGGGATTGCAGGGTCCCATGGAGGGTCTACTTACATCTTTGAGGATTCTCCATACTTCTCTCCAAAAAGGCGGAATTAGTTTGCAGTCTCACCAGCAGTGTAGAAGTGTTCCCTTCTCTCCAGCATCCGGTATCATCTTCCTCCTTTTGATCAATGGTACCTTTGAAGTTTGTCCATATTGTTGTAGGTAGCTATGTGTGGCGCATTTTGTTTAATTTTTGCCAAGTTGATTGGTGTGCAGTGATATCTATTATGTTGTGACATGAGGAAGACATTTAAAATCTGTAGGCTTTCTGTAGATTTCTCCAATTTAACTCCTCTTAATCTTTCCCTTCAGTAGCTCCCACAGTTGGTCTGAGTTTTAGTTTTGAGGTTGGGTAACTGAGATGGGATCCCATGGTGTGATCTATGCAATCCAGCGCTGACTCTGAGGTCCTAAGAGAGAGAAGTTCTCCAGGAGGGCGGTCTCTTAGGATATTCATACTGAAAACTAAGAGTGCCATGTTGTGATCTCATAGCTCTGAGCAGATCTGTCTAAAGAGAGTGCACAGCAGACACTCGGTGTGAGCAAACCAAGGCTCAGAAGGGCAACAAAACCATCAGCCACCTTTTCCTTTCTGCAGTACCAGCAAAGCTTCACTAAAGTAATTTTTGAAAACCCCAAAGGATTGAAGCTGTCTCCCCTGATCGCCCAGAGTTTGTGGCTATTCCTGTTCTGGTTTGGTCTGCCCACCTTTCCTCTGCCGAGTCTGCCAGTACCCACCTGAGAGCAGCCAGCTTAAACTGTTGCACAGCATTTTGAACAATCTTTTGACAGAATCAGCTTCTTAGTATTTAGATATCTTGGCTCCCCTGTGTTCTTTTAGCTATGGTTTCAAACTTTATTGCAAGCAAAAATTTCAAAGCAAAGTTTGGAAAGGGCTTTAGAATTCCACCTGTCTGCACCACTGTCTTCCTCCCCAATTTGGTAACAGTTGAAAACTACTGGCCCCTTGGATAAGGTCCAAAATGCTTATATAAATGTGGGAAAACCAAATTAGAGCTATAAAGGTTAAGCAAAATGAAATACAACTAGGCAACTATGTGGCTCAATTCATAATTGCCTACTTGTGAAATAACTAATAATTTCACACGAATTTCAAACTAATAATTTCAGATATTTGACACCAAAGAGAAGCAAAAACACAAATCTTTTTTTTTTTTTTCTCATCAACTTTCGTTAGGGTTTTATTTATCTTGTATGTGTTGTATTTGATTTATGCTCCAAGACCATTTATTCTTATGTGTGGAAGAAAAGTTTAGACACTTAAACCATATAGATGATGTAGGAAGGATTCTGTAAATTCCGGAACTGCTAATCGTATTTTAGACTTACCCCCTTCTGTCACCAGTATCATCATGGTCATCTCACAACAGAATGAACCCCTTTTTAGTTTGATTTCAACAAGACCTCAGCAGTAACTTAGACTATAAACCAGATAAAAGTGGAGTAGGTTTGGTTGAAGATAGGACAGCCTGATTCCTGCCACCCAGCAGGGAGCCTCTCTCCTGCTGCATGCTGGGTACCTCCTTATACAGCCAAACTTGACACTGACCTTGGGTCTCTGTATTGGTCTGACGTGGCTTCATATAGTGGCAGTCTTTGTAGCTGTTCTTTGTACCTGCTGAGTCTCAAAGGTAAAGACAACCAGGTAAACGGAACCCTCAGAAGCTTGTGTCCTTTCGGTCCTTAGCCCCAGAACTCTATATGTGAACCACTGAAACAGGACATGGGAACCCTCTGGCTGGAGTTTTCTAACTTAATCCCCAAACTTCTGTGTCTCACCTTTCCTGACCTAGTTGAGACTCTGCAAAAAATAAATAGTAACAGCAAAATGATCCCTCCACCCCCTAAAAGAGAGATCGGGCAAAGAGTAAGAAACACATGTTTAGTTAGAGTTGTTTCTGCAAAATTTGAATAACTTGAAAATGTTTAATCATGCTTAAAGTCCAGTGGGGGAGGGGGAAATTTCCAACATAATTTGAGACTAGGGTACTTCCGCCTCTGGCAGAACTGAATGAGAAAAGTGAATATAGGATGCCAGAGAACCGTGTGCCTGCCCACCTGTGACCACAGTCTTAATCGGCATCTTTGGTTTGTCTTTCTCACTGTTGGAGAGTGAGCCTAGGTGAGCCTGCCTAGGTGAGCTCTCTAGGTGAGCCTGCCTAGGTGAGCTCTCTTTGGTTTGTCTTTATCACTGTAAGAGAGTGAGCCTAGGTGAGCCTGCCTGCAGAGCAGGCTTGGTGCGGTGACATTTGCACATGGCAAGGCCCACATGCATTCTCCTTTGAATTACTGTAAAGTGCTCTGGCCTCTTGTGTACGCCACATAGAAAAGGGCCTAGTCTCAGGCAGCACCTGTGGCTCAGTCAGTAGGGCGCCGGCCCCATATACCAAGGGTGGCGGGTTCAAACCCAGCCCCTGCCAAACTGCAACAACAACAAAAAAAAGCCAGGCGTTGTGGCGGGCGCCTGTAGTCCCAGCTACTCGGGAGGCTGAGGCAGGAGAATCGCCTAGGCCCAAGGATTTGGAGGTTGCTGTGATCTGTCACACCCTGGCACTCTACCAAGGGTTATAAGCGAGACTCTCAAAAAAATAAATAAACAAATACATAAATAAAAACAACAAAAAAGAAAAGGGTCTAGTCTTTGGAATAAAGTGATCCCCAGGTTTAGATTTTTTTAAGTTTTATTTTATTTTTTGCAGTTTTTGGCTGGTGCCAGGTTTGAACCCACCACCTCCAGTATGCAGAGCTGGCACCCTACTCCTTTGAGCCACAAGTGTTGCCCTTCTTAAAGTTTTTAAAGTTCAAGTTTTCCCAGCTACGTACCTTGATACAACTGCCCCCGATGCCCCCGTTATTCCTCTATCCGAACGAATGTCTCACTGTACTGCCCCCTCCCCCACTTCTCTGCTTCCTCCTCTAGGACTTATCCTTTGGATATTCAACTCAAAGCCAAGAATGAGATTTTAAAAAGCAAATAGTTCTTCATTAAAGTGACAGTATGTGTGTATAATACGGTTAGATAGGTCTGAGGGTATCCAGTACAGGTATTATATTTGGGCCTCACGCTCTTTAGAACAGGTGTCCTCAAACTTTTTAAACAGGGGGCCAATTCACTGTCCCTCAGACCGTTGAAGGGCCGGACTATAGTTTAAAAAAAAACTATATGAACAAATTCCTATGCACATTGCACATATCTTATTTTGAAGTAAAAAACAAAACGGAAACATACAATTCACACGGCTTCATGTGGCCCGCAGTTTGAGGACGCCTGCTTTAGAACATTATTATTTTAATTAGAATGCTTTTGGCCTTTGTAGATACTTGCCTGTTTTCCACGGCCATTGGCTGCCACTTTCCATGTTTACATCACTGGCCTGTTTCTGGATGGGTCCTGCCCCTGCCGAGTTCCAAGGCTTTTCTGGTCTGTTGCCCTTGGGAGTCATCTGTGTGCGGCTAACGTTCTCTGCTCGTACTCCAATGACTGCTGCTCCCTGATAGGTGTCCCAGCCGAATGGGAGGGGTTGTTAAAAGCACATGCAAGATATAAATACAGTGTTCATTTATAGAAAGCATTTTAAGAAAGTTAGATTTATATTTATAGCTGGGAACAATAAATGATGCCAACCAGTAAATCTTACTAATTGGCAAAAGCACTCAGTAGGCTGTGTGTGTAACCATGAGGATTTGAGAAGTTGATTCTGGTTAATGGCGCTTTACCTCACGAATAGCATGTTTGGAACTGTAGGCTGGCTCGATAATGAGACCTTTTTGTCCATATTTTCAATTGTCAGCCTTCTTGTCCAATTCTTTACTTGTTTTCACATTATCCCTTTTACCAAGTACAGCGTCCACACGGCAGCATAGAGGAATTTCACAAATACACCAAGAAGAACAAATCATTTGGACTGTGGACATATCTGCCTATGGGATTCAGCTGAATTTTGGTACTGATATCAGAAGACTCTTCCTTTTTTAATAAAATCCTTTCCCTCCCCCATTTTTCAGCAGATATATGGAGTGATCACTCATTTCAGACTGACCCAGATTTGCCACCTGGCTGGAAAAGGATCAGTGACATTGCAGGGACCTATTACTGGCACATCCCTACAGGAGCGACCCAGTGGGAACGTCCAGTGTCCATCCCAGAAGATCTTCAGGGTTCTAGGAAAGGCTCACTTAGTTCTGTAACGCCATCTCCCACCCCGGAGAACGAGGTAAAATGGAGTGTCTTTTTTACGGGCTTAGTAGAATAGATGTAATTTGTGATTTCTCTGTAGACTACTTGCTTCTGCCCCCAACAGGTCATCGAGGTAAGCTTTTCAATTGTCATGCATGTTGCATTTGAAATCTCAGTAATGCTTCCTTTTAGTAAATGGTGTTAATATCCATCTTTCAGGGATGTTTTTATTTGTTAATGGCTTTTGGTCTCTTGAAACACCATTGCAGGTATGGGAACAGGGGGGCTGATTAATGAGATGTGGTTAAGACTCCCTGGGGCTCACCGAGGTAGTACTTCACCCTGCAGGTGCCATTTTATGGTGCTGGCTCCATAAAATATTTACCCTGAGAAGAACATCTCATGGCCAGACGTGTGTAATTACTACACGTCTTATTAATTAGCCTTGGGCTCGTTTGGTAGCGCGGAGAGGATGTCTGCAAGGATAACCCCGGAGAGCCCTCCAAAGCCTAATTTCTACGAAAAAAAAAATGTGTTTACTTAGCATAAGTGACGTTATTTTGGAAACAATAGGCAGCATAAATTTCTGCTGCCCCGAGGAAGAAATCTAGAGGTTTAAACCAAGAATCGGAGCATTACAAAGTTTCATTGTGCTATTTATTAATGTAAAGATTCCTGCTGTGAGCGTTTGTGGATCCTGATAAAATATTCAAGAGGATTACAGTCTGAAAAGGTCACAATTAAGGAGTGACTTTTTTTGAGAAAAAGTATTCTGATCTCTGACACCCAGGCTTTTCTGCCTTTTTCTGACTGCAGTGTTTGGTTCTTTAAGCCCATTTTACTGTGAGGACGTGAAGGGCACTTGAACTCCACTTACCTGCAAAGCTTCTCTGATTGCAACTCCTATCACCCTTCCTATTCTTAAAAGTACACAATGTCTTGTTTCCTAAATCTTTGGTTATTGACACGTAGGACCTGTCATACCTGCATCCTAATCACATTCCTGCTATTTCGGGCCTTTGGCTTCTCATTTACCCGGCCTGGACCTCAGATTTTCCACCTTGAAAGTAATGGGTTGGAGCAAGCTGTGCCCTCCTTGGTGGACGAGGACCTTGGTGTGTCTGCGTTTTGCCCTGACAACCAGGCACACGCTTCAGTCTTGTTGCTCGTCACTGGGTAATACTGGTGACTTTTTATTGAAGCATCATATTCCTACTTGCTGGGCAGTTTTCCTGCAGTCACTTGTTCTCCTTGTATCGGGTGTGCTGGGGATAGACATGAACTGACACAGTCCTGGACCTCAAGGAGCTTGGCATGAAGTACAGCTTCCCCCTCCCCCTCCTCTGTACAGCTGCCTCCCGGCTGGGGTGGAGCCTCCGGGAAGCAGAGCCGGCCAGGATCGGCGTCCGCTCTTGCCAGGGCGTAGGCACTCTTCCTTACCTGCACATCTTTTCCGTGGGCATCTCTGTTTCCAAGGATCTCTTTGTTCCAGGCTTCCATCTTCACCAACAGGGAATGCCCTCTCCAGAATGTCAATATGTGTACCTTACAGACAGGGAAACCGAGGCAGAGAGAGGTCAGTGACCGGTGGCAGCACTGGGACTGGAACTTGAGTCCGGAATCCTAGGCTAGAGTTTGTCTCACTCAGCTTCCCTGGCTTGAAGATTTCAGCTGCTTTGTTTCATCATTGTCCCAGAGGTGAGGGGACTGGACTAGGGTCGAGTTGCAGGCTCTGTCCCAGGAATCTCATGTCATCTGCATTCGGAAGTAGTGATGTCCTCCTTAAAGCTTTCCCACCGAGGCCACAGCATGGCTGTGTAGACTCCAAGAAGGGCATTCGGAGGCTTATGAGGCTTGGTGTTTTATTCTTTGATTAATATGCTAGACTTTGGCTCAGTGCCTATAGTTCAAGCGGCTAAGGCGCCAGCCACATACACCAGAGCTGGTGGGTTCGAATCCAGCCTGGGCCCACCAAACAATGACAACAACAACCAAAAAAAAAGCCGGGCATTATGGCGGGCACCTGTGGTCCCAGCTACTTGGGAGGCTGAGGCAAGAGAATCGCTTAAGCCCGGGAGTTGGCCACGGCACTCTACCCAGGGGCGACAGCTTGAGGCTCTGTCTCAACAAAAGTCTAGCATTTTTTCTATATTTTTCATAAAAATCTTGGAAAGAATACAGCATGGGTGGGCTGCTGGCCTTGGGTAAAACTCCCAGGTAGCAGAGTTGGCCTCTAATCCCTAACCCTCTTCAGGGTTTATTTTTACTTGTTCTCCCCACCACACACACCCCGGCTGCCCAGCCTTGTACCACCCACTGCTCAGGGCCTCTTCCTGGGCTCCAAACAGCTCACCCTCCCTGCCACCTCTCCCACGGTTCAGGATCCCTTCACTCCTCGCTGCTCTTAACAGGTTGCTGTGGTTTTCAGTGGATTTTCGTAAGCTTCATTCCATTTGATCCTCTCAAGACTCATGTGGCAGAGACAGCCTCATGTGCCCCACTTGAGAAAAGCGGTCACTGAGAGCTGGGAGTTGCAGAGCTGTGCCGCTGGTGTGCGGGCAGGATGCACCCAGTCCCCACTCTGGCCCTGCGCTGACCTTGCTCCTTCCATTAGTTCTGTTCCTCTCTCGTGCTGCTAACTGTGCCTTTGTATCAGCAAAGGTTTATCCCTCCATGGAACTTGAAGGGATGCGTATTTTTAGGAATTTCAGAGACAGTGACTCATACCCAGCGCTTTCATAGAGCGGTGGGGTAGATACTCTGTAGATCAGCCTTTCAGTTGTTCCTCATACACATTTTACCCGCTGTACATGAAGCCATCCGTTAAGTCACAGAACCAAACAGATTTGTTTTTATTTTTTGAGACAGGATCTCAGTCTGTCGCCCAGGCTAGAGTGCATCATAGCTCACAGCAACCTCAAACTCCCAGCCTCAGGCAGCTCCCCCACCCCAGCTTCCCAAGTAGCTGGGATTACAGGCACCAACCACTCCTGGCTGATTTTTGTATTGTTTTGGAGGGACAGGGTCTCCAACTCCTGACCTCAAGTGACTCTGCCACCTCAGCCTCCCAAAGTGCAAAGTGAACCAGGGTGGCACCTGGCCCCAAGCAGATTTAAAAGGCAGCAAATTAAAGTCGCAGAGACGGAGGAGCAGAGAGAACAGGAAGGAGAGGATGGGGAAGGAGCCAGCCTGGCGTTTACCCAGTGACAGGTGTAAGCAGTGGCTCCAGGAGACACGGCCATGGTGGAGATGTGCAGGCCAGGTTTCTCAAAAAGGGAGGGGTGACCCTCCTGTGACCTGGGAGGCAGTTAGACACCCCTTTTATATGGGACTTTAGAGAGGTGGTTAAATTCCACAGCTTGCCTGGAAAGTTAGGGTCTTTTGGCCTGAGTGTGTCAGGGGGTGGGCTATCCAGCGCCTTCGTGTCTTTGTCTTAGGAAGAGAGGAGGAGGAGGAGGGGAAAAGGTCTGTGTGTTGCTGTGTTAGGCCCCCTGACACTGACACTAAACCAGAGGCGCTAAGAAAATGCAAATATTTATACAGCGTCAGGCTAAAAGCCTTGTCACGTTACTTTTTATGTTTGACAACAGAGTTGCAGAAAGAGGGTGGCGCTTGGGTAATATGACCCTCCTTCAGCCCCAAGTGTCACAGCGTTCCCCATGATGGGGGCTTGGAAGCCCCTGAATCTTTTTATCTCACCCCTAGGGAGGGCTGCCTCATAGGCAGAACCTTCTAGAAAATGACTTCTCTGAATAACATAGATCAGTTGAAGAGAAATGATTATTTCCTTGACACCATTTCTTTGATTCCTAAATAGAATCTATTTCAACTAATTTTCAAAACAGAGAAAGCAAAATGTTAAGGGAAAGAAGAAATAAGGGAAATATGTCGTGTTAGAAACGCATATTTTATTCTGCTTTTTTTCTGAGCCAGCTTCAGAAAAAGGAAAAAAAAATCAAATAAGGGCTACATCTGTTACCGAAGCTTCCCAAAAGTTTGACTGAAAGCCCCCTTACAGTTTGAAAATTTTACATTTCACATTCCAAAGTTCACTCGGGAAGTGTTAAGCGCAGTGGATCGTGTTTCCACTGCACACACCAGTAGCATTTCTGAAAGTTTATAAACTGGCCAGGAAGCGTTTGCTGCGGAAATTTGGCACACGCCGCTGTCCCCCCAAACCACTTGTTTGTTCCAAATTACCTCCCAAGTTACTTGGATGTCGAATTTTAGAGAAGGGAGAGCCACACACAGGATTTGTCTGAGTAACTGTTAGCCCGTGGCCAAGTCTTCTGATCTTGTTAACTGAAGGTGCTCTTGAGTTTCCGAAAGAAGAGTTTGGAGAAGGGTGGGTCTGATGCCAGGGAAGGGGAATTGGTCCTGTTTCTCTGTTCTTGCTGAAGTGCTTGTGGCCTCGGGTGGCCTGAGCAGCTGACTCGCCCTGAGGGGCACAATGGATACCTTGGTGCCTGTATAAGATAACAACATCAAAGGGCCATTCTGTCATTTTACTGAACTGCCTGACCCAATCATGGTATTTGAAAGATGGAAAGGACCCTGGAGAAGGGCGCAGTGAACACGATGGCAGGATTTCTCAGCCCGTGAGGCGAGGACAGCTCCCAGGAGACCCTCCAGAATTGTCAACCATGCTGGTTCCCTGGTTCCCCAGGCCATTGAGTCAGACTCTCTTGGGCTCCACAGCTTGCCAGGGGATTTTCTGCTAAGTATGACAGCTCTTGTTCTCCTTTGCTTTGAAAACCCTTTAGTCCCCTCAGATCCTTTGTCCCTTCTCTTACCTGGGGAGTGTCGTTCTCCCTCCAGGAAGCCCTTAGTAGTTGTCACCCTCATCTTGTGTCCCCAGCACCTGGCACAGTGCCAGGTACACAGTGACATTGGCTAAATGTTTGCTGAATGAAGGGGTAAAACCAGTTTCACAGCCCAGGGAGCTGTTAGTTATTTGCTGTGGTGGCAGGGCCAGTGCTCGGGGTCCCGACCGCCCCCCCCCCCAGATTGTAGTTTCTATGTGGCTGCTGCTCACAGGGGCTAAATTAATTACACAAGCTTTCATCAGCCTGTTTACTGGTGATTTTTAAACTTCCCTGAATCATGTTTGTGTAATAAACCACAGTGCTACGGCTTTCTGATGGTATCACAGCCACCAAAAACGGAACATTTTAAAAAGGAGGACCTAGCATGGCAGTGGGCTACTCTCATACCTGTGAAGAGACACCGCACCCCAGCCTGGACAGCACAGCAAGACCCAGTCTCCCCCAAAGGAAAAGCTGTGCACGTACAAGTGATACAGCCCTCATTGGCGTTGCCTGCCCCATTCCTTGGAATTCCAGAATTCCAGATTTTCAGCTGTGAAGGCCATACCTCTCAATCCCACTCTGTCAAGATTTGAGCTTTGAGAAGTATAATTTGAGACACTCTATAATCCCCAAACCGTTTTTCCTCCATGGAAAAAGAGAGGATAGGAAACTCATTTCCAGGGTATCTTTGGGCAGCCAGTCACCATGCCCAGAGCTGACGTTCTTTGTCTCACGTTGCTGGCGATGGGACATCTCCTTAGCCCTGGTTGATACATGAGGAAATTGAGGTCACAGGAAATGAAAGCAGAGGCAGAGTTCGACCCCCGGCTTTCCAGTGGGCTGTGTCTGAGTTTGCTTTCTGATGCTTAGAATACCTGAAACTGGGTGATTTAAAAGAAAAGGAATTTCTTACAGAGGCTGAGAAGTCAGGTTGAGGGGCTGCATCTGGTTAGGGCCCTCTTGCTGCTGGGGACTCTGCTGAATCCCGAGGGGATGCCAGGCATCACATGGCGGGAGGCTGAGCATGCCAGCCCAGGTCTCTTTCCCTCTTACGAAGCCACTAGTCATCCTCTTGTGATAACCCATTAGTCCATGAAAGGGAATGCATTCTGACTGCAGAGACCTTATAACCCAATCACTTCTTAAAGACCCCACCTCTCAATACCACCATGTTGAGGATTAAATTTCACAAGACAAATACTCAAACACGGCGCTGTGACATCAGCCCTTCTGAAGCACACACAGGTGACAGGACCTTGGCTCCCAGCGAAGCTCTGGGGAACGTTCTCTCCCTCTGGCCCGTCCCCAGCAGGCCCGACCCTCCGTTCTCGTGCTCTGCTTTGCACGTTGCTGCCACTTCCTAGCGACTTGCTTAGCACCCTAAAGAAAGTCCCCTTGTGCATAGTAAGGGACACTCCCAGCCCCTGTAACTTCATCCTCTCGAGCATTCTGTTGAGTTTGTCAAAGAAGCAGTTCCAGTCTTGGCCTTTTTCCAGCAGAAAGACAACACATCATTGTTTTTTTTTGTTTGTTTGTTTGTTTTTCATCTGTCAAATTGTGTTCCAAGACCCCAGAAGAGAAGTGTGGAAGAAATCTCTCAGTAGTCAAGCTGGCACCGTTGGATTCCTTTAGTGAGTCTGCCCTCGCAGAGCTTCTGCACAGGGTCGGGTCACGCATGGCCCTGGGTCAGTGCCCCCGGGCACAGGGGAGCTCTGAGAAGCTGAGGCGCTGGGCCTTCTCAGAGTGTGGTCACAGTGATCAGAGTAGCAGGTGCTGCAACCTGGGCAGGTACAGGACCAGTACGAGGAGCATGTCCCCAGCTTTGACGGTGGCACCAGAAGGTCACTCAGCTGTGCCAGGCTTTAGCTGCCTCGCCTGCAGGGTCGCAGGTTGAGAGGAGGTTCGTGGAAGAGGGTCTCTGCTCACCCTGTGCTCTCCCCTTTCCCATCTTGTTGGTGCACCTGACTTTCCTCTTCACTGTGTGCTGCCTTCCTCTCTCCCTCTCTCCACCACTCACACTGAATCTCAGGCTGGCTGCAGACTTTCTGTACAACCAAAGCATCTCTGTTGGGTTGCTTTTTAAAAATCTATTAGCGAAAGTTACTGGCCAGGGCACCATGGTTCACGCCTGTAATCCTAGCACTCTAGGAAGCTGAGGAAGGTGGATCGCCTGAGCTAGAGCAAGATCCTATCTCTACTAAAATAGAAAAACTAGCCAGGGGTGAGGGTGGCCAGGCAGGGGTTGGGGTGGGGTGGGGAGGAACGACTGAGGCGAGAGGATGTCCTGAGCCCAGCAGTTTGAGCTTGTTCTGAGCTATGGTGATGTCACAGTATTCTAGCCTGGGTGACAGAGACTATCTCCAAAAAAAAAAAAAAAAAAGTTATTGGCCAAATGTAGAAAATATTCTCTTCCTAATGAAAAAAAATTATATGAATAGACTATGTCGTTTTTTTTTAAAACTTAAGGCAAAGTGTTTTTGTCTTTTAGCAACCTTAAAGAATTTTTCTTGAAGAAAAATTATGGTCATTTATTCAGGGGAGAAAGTTTGTCTTTGGTACAAAATGTTTTTAAATATAGGAAGGGAGAAAAAAACCTGTAGCCTAGTCAAAACAGACAGTATCTAATACTGGTTTCCATTTTTCCTTACTTGAGTTTTGTGTGCTTTTAAAGGTTCTCTTTAGGAGTGCCCGTGTTATTTTAAGAGTTTGCAAAATCAGTGTGTAGGGTCTTTGTTTATTTAAATCTGTAAAAGGTGACTGTGGGGAGCGTGCCAGCAGACTCATGTTTGCATAGCCTAAGAACCGAGTTGTTAGCTTAGACCTGTAGTCAGCTTTTACTTTAAGGGGGGGACCCCTATGTCCAAAGAATAAATACATAAAGAATTTTTAAAACCACACAAACATAGAACTGTTTTAAGTGCTGAAGGCTTTTCTGAGTGCTTATTTTAGAAAATACTTGTATTTCACCTCTCTAGTCCTAATTACATAGCATCTCTTAAGGATAATTTCTGATTTCGGATTCATTTTTGTCAGACACTTTTCTCTTTTTTTAACTTCTCCACAAAGATGCAATTATTTTGTGTCTTCCTAATCTATCATCTGATACCCTTTTTCAAAGTCAAACTTAAATAAAAAACAAATATTACTCACAGATATATTATGGGGATGATTTTGAGCCACATCAGCTTTTCTGTTTTAAAAAGACATTCTAGCTTAAAATTTTATTTTGTGGTTGGTACTTACAAGCCCTCTAGTGTTGATTCTGAGCCTTTTGATTGGGCGGTGCAGTGGGCAGGGCCCCGGCCCCATATACCCAGGGTGGCAGGTTCAAACCTGGCCCCGGCCAAACTGCAACAAAAAAAATAGCCAGGTGTTGTGCTGGGCGCCTGTAGTCCCAGCTGCTTGGGAGGCTGAGGCAAGAGAATCACCTAACTCCAGGAACTGGAGGTTGCTGTGAGCTGTGACGCCACAGCACTCTGCCAAGGGTGACAAAGTGAAACTGTCTCAAAAAAAAAAAAAAGCCTTTGATCACTGGCCTACCTGAAAATGAGACAAACTGGGCAATGCACTGAACCCAACACCCATTTTCTGAGCTAACATGACATCCTAGGTTATTAATTTTTTCCTCAGTAAAGACAACTGCTCTGGGGTTTAGAGTGAGGGAGAGGTAAGGGTTGGGGCTGTATTCCAGCCGTTTTATTTATTAACAGAATTTATTTTGAAATATATAGTGGTCTAAATTTTCTTATTTTGAAAAACTGAAATTCAAGTGCCTCCACCAAAAAAATAAATAAATAAAAAGCAAAACAACACCAACCTCTCAGTAGTGACAAGGGATCTAACTTTTCAAAGCCTTTGCCCTCATACAGAGTTCTGCAGAGTTCACATGCCCCAGGAGTTGAAAGATGCGTCATTGAACTTAGCCGCTTCTATTTTTAGTAGTTTTAAAAACTATAGTTGTGAAGTTATGGGTCAGTATTCATTTCTCATGTTTAAAGAGCTTCAGTTGAAAAGTTTCCTTTGTTGATCCTTTTATCCAAGGACAGAGATTTGCATAACCGGTCAGTACTTAACAAACTAATGAGACTGCCTCTGGGTTTTATTAGCTTCATTTATTTCCCCAAATCATAGATGAAAAATATTTGAGTATTTCCTCAGCATAGTAGAAAAGAAAAAGACATTTTCTTATTGTCTGAGGTGAATGGAAGGAGTTTAGATCTGAGGATCTGTTGCAAGAGCCCTCGCAACCAGGCCAGGTTGCTTTATACCATGATGTTTACAAATCATTTCATGATCAAGAATTTGCAAAGAGGCTTGTGGGGCAAGGACGTAAAGCCTTTTATGAATTAGAAGAATTTATAGTAGACTGTTTAAAGCTATTTTGTGTTAGGTCAAATTTCAGCAAGATAATTGGTGTCCGTTTGCTCCTTAACTGCCCTTTTCTTCCCCTCATTCTCCTTTAAAAGGAAAATAGCTTGACCGCCCCAGGTTTTTGTGCCCATAGCCCTGGACCTTCCTCAGTTTTTAAACCAATGCAGTTACCATCCCTGGGTTCACCCCACCTCCAGTAAATAGGGAGGAACATGCTTACTGTGGAATTAGGCCCGCTGGTTATTTATTACTTGCAAGCATATGGGTTGCTTTTAAGACTACATTTCGAAAATAACTCCCCTGTCTGCTTCTAATAGTGTTCAGTCTTTTGGTAAGTAATTAAGGCTCCGTCTCCTCTTGCCATAGTTTTCAGGCGGTTGTCTGGATTTAGAGTGTGCTAACAAGTTGGTGTTAAGAGTTAATTTGTTCCCTAACCCATCCTGTGAATATCAATGCTAACAACAGTGTCTTGCGTTTCTTTTTTTTTTTTTTCCTTTTTTTTTTTTTTTTCTTTAAATCAATGTGCTTTCTTTTCCATGTGAATAATTGTATGTCTAGAAACAGCCATGGAGTGATTTTGCTGTTCTGAATGGGGGAAAGATTAATAGTGACATTTGGAAGGCAAGTATATTGTCAGATTTCAGATCGTTTAATCTTTTTTCCTTTCTGCATGGCTGTGGCTGCGTATTTTTCTTCACGAGTATCATGCGTTCTGCAGCGATGGAGTGATTTGGCTTCTTGCTAGGGGCGTTCAGCTTGTGTTGCCTTTTTTTTTTTTTTTTTTTTTTTTTTTGATGTCTCCCATTGTGAGTGACTTAGGGCTGATCGCCCTGGGTTCCTTATTGTTTTGTGAGACCAGGCGCTTGCACCAAGTCAGCACCCAGCGGCCCCTGCATGCCTTTTCCTGCCCACGCTCACATCCACTCTGCCCCTTTACAGAGGACTTTTCTCCTCTTTGGTATCTGAGGCAGTGTAATGGACCCTCCCCCACTGTCAGTTAACAGGGGTCTATCTTCCTCCAGGATCTACACGCAGCCACAGTGAACCCAGACCCCAGTTTAAAAGAGTTTGAAGGAGCTACACTACGCTACGCGTCTTTGAAACTCAGGTAGGACATTGGAAGGGTTTGTTTCAGCGTGTCTGGATGCAGCTGGAGTGTGCGATAGGATTCTAAGTCCGGTTTTCTGTTTTTCTTTCTAGAAATGCCCCACATGCTGACGATGACGATTCTTGTAGTATCAACAGCGACCCAGAAGCCAAGGTTTGTAAGAAACACGCTTTCAGCGACCAGGTTATAGTCGGGTATCAAAGTTAGGACTTTGGATATGGCCCAGTTTTTACAAACGTGAGCATAGAGCCACTGGATAAGTAATTATCCCTCAATCTTCTCTCTTTCCTAATCTCCCTGATTCTTGAAGAACGTTCCTAAATCAAGTTAGGTTTGACAGGATTTCTATAACCATCAAGACTCTGCCTGTATCTCACTACATCAGCTCTCTGCACAGGTAGTAGGCTAAAATTATTACTCAAATGGATGGGCTTTGGGCATCTTTAAAGATATACCAGGGGCAACACCCCTCATGCCCACCTCTTTACCACCCCTCAGAAGCACACACGTTATGATGGGAGTGAAGGCAAATGCATTTCCATTTTATTTCTAGACATCTGTTGGGGTACCAGCAGGGCCAGTCATGTGGCATGTAGCCAGTGCCGTTGCCCGGGGCCCCACAGTGAGAGGACCTGTCTACATAGGGTTTAATCCTATGAGCTTGCCGTCTTGAAATTCTTGTTTCACCTGCAAATTTGTATTTTGTTACAGTCTAGTGGGGAGAAGGAGCGTGCACCAGAGGGTCAGGGCTTTCTTTGGCTTGTGCTCACTTCTGCCACCTCCCCAGGCACCCCAGGCCCCACCACACTTCCCCATCTCTTCTCCAGTAGGGAGGCAGAGCCTGAACATTGGGGGGCTAGGGTCAGGCGCACGCCCCATGGTGTCTTGGGGTGGGATGTGGTAGTGGCCAGCCCTGCCCTGGCCTTGGGCACTGCTGTGCGTTCAGCGGGCGCCTCAGTGGAGGTGAGTCTTCTGCCTGCCACCCCCACCCCCAGGTCAGACACCTAGCAGGACTCAGCACTGACATTGTAGCCCACCTGTGGCTCACTTCTCTGCTGTGGGTCGAGGTGGTGAGCCCCAGGAACATTGCTGGCTCTGTTTCTCAGCCCCTGGCCAGTGCGTGGTGCGTCTGTCTGGAAACAGGTCAGAGGGGGACCCAGATGCCGGTGCTGTGTGTGTGCACCTCAGCTGCTGTGCCTGAATGTGTGCGCTCACCCTGCAAGTGTCTCCCCACACCTGACGGATGGTGACACTAGGTGGCAACTACGAATAAGTCAAGAGAATACAGAGGAAAGAAAGCTTTGCTTAAGTACTTTTATAGCATTTTTCCTTTCTTTTTGAATAGGGGGCCCTGTATTTTTATATTTCATTCAGAAATGGTGCCCTTGATCCTCAGTACTAACTGCCGTGAATGTCACCATGTCCTCTTTAAAACCCTTCTGCACCCCCCTATGCCATGGAGGGGAAGAATCTTCTCAGATTTTTATTTGTTCTGACTGGCAAAGCATATCTATCTCTACAAAGAAAATAGCAAACAGGTTTCCTTCATAGTATTCAGTGGGGAGCACAGTGTAGCCTCAAAACCTTCACTCCTTTGCGGGGACTACCTTGTTCTTTAAGAATCTTGGAGTTTGGGCAGCGCCTGTGGCTCAAGGAGTAGGGTGCCAGTCCCATATGCCGGAGGTGGTGGGTTCAAACCCAGCCCCGGCCAAAAAAAAAAAAAAAAAGAATCTTGGAGTTCAGAGCTGGTGCAGAGGCAGGTGACTGTAGTCCCAGCTATTCAGGAGACTGAGGTAGGAGGATCGCTTGAACCAAGGGGTTTGAGTCCAGTATGGGTGACAGAGTGACAACTCAGCTCTAAAAAAGAAAAAAATGTTAAGAAAAACCCTATCGGTGGCACCTGTGGCTCAGTGAGTTGGACACCAGCCCCATATACTAAGGGTGTCGGGTTCAAACCTGGCCCCGGCCACACTGCAACCAAAAAAAAAAAGACAGAAAAACCTATCTCAGGGCTCCCGATGAAATATCCACTGTTTCTAGTCAACTAAGCTTCATTTTAAGCACAGCCCAATAAGACAATGGCCACTCTCGAGCCAGTGGTATTTTAAACAAGTCCTTGGACTACTGTTGGCATGCTGTCCTTTAAAGATAAATGTTATGGTAAGGAAGGGATGAAGTGAAGGGAGGGCGGGCTCCAAATAGTCTGCTTTGCTACCAAGCGCTTTACTGGGTCTGTCAGCAAAGGCTGGAGGAGGAGCGGCACAGCCCTCTCTACCACCAAGGGCCAGGCAGAGACACCTATGACGCCTTGCTGGGAAGTTGACCAGAGCGGCAGGATGTGTGATGCGTGTGACCGAGGTAGACTCAGTTACAGGACTGGGACTGCTCAGTTCCACCCACGTCCGCAGGCTGGGCACCCGCTCCTTCCCTCCCGGTTGTGCTGCTCACTGAATTCTCAATCTGTCCCCATGATCTATAAAGATGTTAGTATTAGGAAAGCCCAGGTGAAGGACACACGGGAACACGACCTCTCCTAACATTAACATCTTCATGATCAAGGTATGTTGATCAAAACTAAGAAATTAATATTGGCTATCTGCCACGTATTAACTAAACATTTATTAACTTGTTCCACTGTCTTTTTCTGTCCCAAACCCAGTCTAGAACACTGCGCTCATGTAGAGAGCTCTTTAATAAAACTAACTTCACGTGTTCCTTTCCACAGTTCTCGGATTTGCCATTCTTCGTTTCCTTGTGATAGTCCATTTAATCACTAGCACCATGATCGGTCTAGGTGCTTGTCACAGGAGCTGTTTTCCTCCTGCAGAGCTACAACTTATAAAAATAGATGACTTTTCTTTTAAATTATTGCCCTGGTATAATAGGTTCCTAAACTGGTATTATACCAGGTCAGAGACTGTCCATTTTATGTCTTCTGTCACTTACTGCAGAATTGCTTTCCAGAAAGATTGAAGCAGCATGTAAACCCGAGAGTGTAGTGCTAGAACCTGCCTTTCCGGCTGTGTCCCAGCTTCCTCTGGGCTCCGCCATTTCTATGGACTGGTTTCAGTTTTGTTGCATGTGAGCTGCTGTCTTCAAATTTCACCCTTAATAAATGATCATAGGAGCAGGGCATTTGCTATGAAAACTATGTTGCTGTCTATTCTTGGCTATTGTTTCGTCTCATTTTTCTATGATTGTTGAAAGTAAATTTTTTATTTTGACATCATTTTAGATTTATAAGGGTAGTACAGAGTTCCCATATTCCCGCCACCCCTGTCCCCTAACGTTGTGTCTTCCACAACCATAGCACATTTGTCAAAACTAAGAAATCAACATGGCTATGAAACTATTGACTAAATATTCTTATATTAGCAGTTTTTCTTCTAATGTCTTTTTTCTTGGATCTATTCCAGAATAGCACGTTGCATCTAGTCCTAATGCGTTTAAAACAATTTTTTTCTTTGCAGTTTTTGGCCGGGGCTGGGTTTGAACCCGTCACCTCTGGTATATGGGGCCGGCGCCCTACTCCTTGAGCCACAGGCGTCGCCCACATTTTAAAATTCTAAACTATCTGCTGCTTGCAATCTCAGTATTTCTCTCCAATCACTTCTTTTTCTCTTAGTCATTCTTGTGTCACTTTTCCACACGAAGATGTTTTGACCAATTCTCTATATTGGGACTTTTTGTAGATGATGGCCTCGTTTGTCCATGCCTGGACTGGCCGGGCAGCCCTGCTCAGTTCCTGTTCAGTCTGACCTCTATGCTCATCCTACCTTAGTACCTTCTTTAGGATCCAAGTTTAGCCCATGGCGCACATTGCTGACTAAATGCTTAACATTAAAATAAAAACCAATTACAATCAAATTGTAGAAAACTTAATGCTTTGAAAAATCTGTGCTAGTTCTTGTCTATCCTTTGTGTAACTCTGCTCAGATTTCGGTAAAGATGTTCTGCCCCCTGGTGGAAAATGTTGGAAATTACGTCTTTAAAGAAACGGACTTGATTTCCTCAGGAATCACAGTATTACTTACAGCTGGAAGGAGCATTAGAGATGACTTAACGGTCCTCCTCTTACAGGTGAAAAAAGTGAGTCCTGGGGTTGCAGGATTAGTGGTGGAGATGGTCTTTGAAGACGGGTCTCCTGAGCCTCTGGCCACCTCATTCTGCTATCTTGGGTGGATAACAAATTGTTTTCAGGATATTTGTGAGGAGAGGTCCTTAGTACTGCTGTTAGAACAGCATTCTTTGCATTACAGAAAAAAGGAAATGAGCAAGGAAGATTATGTTGTCCCAAGCATTAAATTCTGAGTTTCAGCTTTCTCATTTGTAAAATAAATGTCATCAAATTAGAAGTCGCTTCTGGTTCTGAGAAATTTTCCAATTCCAAATGAAACGTCGCAGTCCCGGTCTGTGGCATCTGGAGATGAAATCCTGCAGTCTGATCAGCATTCAGTCTGGAGAAGGAAAGAAAAAGTATTCAAAATCAAAGAAAAAGAGCTGTGAAGCCGGGCTGGCTCCCCTCCTGAACACACACCCCACGTGTGCCCTCTGCTCTGCAAGGCACCTCCACACACGCTTCCTGCAAACACAAGGCGTTAGAGTCATCTCCCCAGGGTATAGATGAGCAGCTGATGCTTAGAATAGGTTAAATAATTTGCTTTATCACACAGCTAGTAACAGGTGGAACTGGGCCTTGATCTTACATGTCTCTGACTCCTAGCCCAAGAAAATGTCCTCTCTGCCTGTTCCCAATTACTGCTTACATCAGTGTTAAGATTTTTTTTTTTTTTTTTTTTTTTTTGAGGCAGAGTCTTACTTTGTTGTCCTAAGCTAAAGTGCCATGGTGTCAGAGCTCACAGCCACGTCAAACTCTTGGGCTCAAGTGGAGCCTCTTGTCTCAACCTCCCAAGAATCTGGGACTATAGCCACCTGCCACAACACCCGGCTAATTTTTCTATTTTTAGTAGAGACCAGGTCTCGCTCTTGCTCAGACGGATCTCAAACTTCTGAGCTCAAGTGACCCACCTGCCTTGGCCTAAGTGCTGGGATTGGAATTACAGGTGTGAGCCACCACGCCCAGCTTATTAAGATCATTTTGGCTGATGGGTATTTGGAATTAAGTAGCAGAGTTGTTAGAGGTAGGTAGGAATGGGTGGGGGAAACTGGAAAGGCAGACTCCTTACCCTTCTGATCCAGACACGGTCCAGCCCTTTCAGTGCTTTTCACACTTACATGTGTGTAGATCTGATTCAGTTGTCTGAGGCAGGAAAGGGGATTGCATTTCTAAGCTTGCAGGGATGCTGATACTGTATAGACAGCTCTGAACTAACCACACTATAAGGTTTGAAGCCTGATTTTTAAAAAACATCATTCCTGTGCCTCTTCTGCTGTTTCTGTTACAGCCGTTTTCAGCCAATTCTCAGCTGCTCAGGGATTTTATTTTTTCCCCCATCATCCAGCAGTTAGATTTGTGGAAGCTTCTCCTGTTTCCTTACTCTTTTCTTATAACCTGCTATGGACAGAGAGCAAGAAGACACAAATCATCTGTTATATTTGACAGAGGAACTTTCTGAAATGAACAGTGACTGAACATGAAATTCTAATGTTCATCTCTGAGCTTATTTATCTGTGGTCTCCCTTGGTTCCTATAGAGTTTCATGAAGTAATTAGTAGCTGCTGACTAGATTAGCACTGATAAACAGGAAGTGGTAAGGAGTATCTTATTCAGATTTATTTCTAGTCTGTGTAGCAAATTCATTATTACTGAACGTTTATATGGGATTTTACAGCTGCATGTAGTTATAATTTTTATCCACATGGTACAGGTTTCTTCTTTCAGAAATCCTGATCTGTGCGGAAAGTTTGGATGTGATTTACATTGTTGATTCATTGAGTCAAAAACGTTTCTTGAAAGCTAAAGGATCATACGTGTTTACTGAACGGTGTAATGGTTAAGAGCAGAGGGTTCAAAGCTAGCCTCTGTTGCTGAACAGCTGATTGACCTTGGGCAAGTTACTTTGCCTCTCTGTGCCTCAGATTCCTCATCTGTAGAACAAGGGTAATGAAACCTACCTCACATAGCTGCTGTAAACATTGAGTTGACATCATAAAATGTGACATGTCAAATGTTTAGAACAGTCCCTAGCACATAATAAGTATTCCTTGTGCATGAGCCATTATTACTGTTCCCACCACAAGCAGGAATCCATAGGGCTCCTGTCTACAAGGAACGGGCAACAGGCAGGTTCAGCACATCACACTCAGAGCTGAGCTACTGCGGCAGGAACACAGGCTGTGCCAGAGGCATCTACCCTGGCCGGGTAGAAGAGGTGGCTCGTGTGGCTTCCGAGAAGAAGATGGTGCTAAGGCAATGCATGTACTTGAATTTGCACAGGATTTCATAATCTTCTTTTTGAAATAGTCTCAAAAAATATAAGTGCAGGAGCTTTGAAAGTGATTTTACATGTAAATTTGTGTTCATTTTCAGCAAATGCTTTTAGGAACAGATTTAAGCTGAGGTTCATCTGTGTTTGTCCAATACTGTGGATAACATTGTTTCTGTTATATTCCTCTGTAGTGTGTACCAAACTGCACCAGAACTTGGTAACTTAAAACAATCAATTATTTCGCTCACGATGTGGCTTTGGGAATTTGGGGAAGGTTCAGTGGTGCAGTTCCTCCCTGATCCACGTGGGGCGGCAGAGTTAGAGGGTTCGTTTCCGAGATGGCTTCTTAGAGGTTCCCAGTGGTGTGGGGCTCCTCTTGATGGGACATCTCATCTCCAGGGCCATTCCGTGTGGCTCAGGCTTCTCACGGTGGTGGTGTTCAGGTAGGCAGTTATACTTCTCACCTGGTGTCTAGTAAGATGCGGGAAGCTGAAGCCCCCAGGTAAACAGTCTTCTTTTTTTTTTTTTTTTTTTTTTTTTTTTTTTTTTTTTTTTTAATTTGGCCGGGGCTGGGTTTGAACCCGCCACCTCCGGCATGCCCCCAGGTAAACAAAGGCTCTTCCTGGATGTGGCATCACTTCACTTTCTGTGGGTGGCTTTCAGGTTGGCATTCACAAGGAGAAAACAAAGATCAGCTCAGTCAAGCATAGAAGGTCATGTCTCAGCCTTTTGACTAAGATCAAGTGGCAAGCCATACAAGAAGTGGAAGGCGTGGAGAGATGCAGAGTGACCTGTCCGGGCATGTGTAGCTGGTCACAGAAGAGTGGGACTGAATCCAGGCTTCCTGCCCCTGGTCCACAGTGGTTTCCACTGACTGTTGCTGACGCCCGCTGCCACTGGCCTTGGCTGTTCATTTTGTCTGTTAGCCCAGAGAACAGCTTTTGTGTTTTCTTCTCTTTATTTGCCAACACAGCCAAGTGCAGTGCTGTGTCTTGGCACAATCACGGCTCCCTTTTTCTTATTAACTTCTGGTCACTACACTTGCCTGAGTGAGCGGGTGAGGAATTGGCAGCCACGTGTGAGCCCCTGACTTTTGAAGGGCGCTGGTGAAACAAGACACATTGTTGTCCAACTGTCGGCAGCTGCGCCGTGCTGGGCAGATGCCTAGAAAAGCTAATCAAGGCAAGGCAGACTTTCTCTCCCCCTGAAGGAATGAAGGAAACAGGTGAGGTAATGGACACTAGCCAGCAGTGGCCATCCCGAGAGTGTTGGGGCAGCAGGTGCGTGTACTTACGCCCATGGGATCCTGGCCACGAAGAGTTGCAGAACCAAGCAACCTCAGGCGGATGCAGCCACAGAACGTTCATCGAGCAAGTCTAACAAGAAGGGCCAGCTGATCGAGTCCTGGATGTCCTTACCTGGCATTTCAAAGCCCCTGGGAAAAGAGCCATCTCATTCTCTCAGGCCTGCTGCCTGAGGGCTTAATGCCATATACCAGTATTTTGGTGGTCACGAAAACATTTCTTGTTTATTTGCAGTTAATAAAATTGGTAGGAACTGTGAGTTCCTCCTTTAGGACCATCAGAATAATTCAGATGTCAAACCAAGTCTAGCTAAGTCACAACAGTCCCCCTAGGACTCCTATCTTAAGATCTCATCAAAGTGCAAGGTCTTCTAGCCCAGCCAAAGATCAGGGTCTGAGTTCTTCCTCCACTTCTGGCTCTGGTGCTTATAAGAATCATTTTAGTAGTCAGGTTCCCATAATTTCAGACAAAACTGATACCAAGTGCGTCTTAACGCAATAACTAAGAAATTGCCAGGAAGGCTATGTTAACCAGTGTGATGAAAATGTGTCAAACGGTCTATAAAACCAGCGTATGGTGCCCCATGATCGCATTTATGTACACAGCTATGATTTAATAAAAAAAGCGACCGCCGCTGACAGTGGGTCTGCCACAGGCTCGTCTGTTCATTGGGCCTGTGTTCAGTAGCTTTACATGCAAGATCAGACTGGGCAGGGAAACAACAGTGCAACAGAGAAACTGGTAATATTTTAATGACAGTTACAGTGCTGCTGGGATTAAGAGAGAACTTGCAACTAACCATACGTGGAATTTGGTTGCTTCACGTTGAAGGTGACTTCTGAGTTTGAGATCAGTTCTCTAACAAATAATTCCACTTGGGTTTAGGAGCCCCACAGGCTGCAGATCGCTTCATTAAAACCATGTTTTGCTGTCAAACTAACAGTCTTAACCCAGACCCCAGCCAGCCACTGCTTTGTTGCCCCTGTGCTATGGGCACAGGTCATCAATGTGTCCCTTGGGATTCCACTGTAGTCTTATTCTGTGAGCAGACAGGTCCCTGCCGGGGCCCACACACCTGCACCAGCTACATTACCAATAGAACAGCAAGTGATCCCTGTCTCTAGCAAAGCTAGAAAGTTGACCATAGAAAGATAGGTGGAACCTAGCACCAACAGCCTATGATTTCTCGAAAAATCACTTCTGAGAAGCACGATTTCTTTCAGAGTTGTGGGTTCAGATGAGCTCTTTAGCAGCCTGGAGCTGATTGGTAGACCATGTTCTCAACCCAGCGCATCTCTTCTGCTTTGGATATTTTTGTTTTGGCAGCAATCTAGAAACAGTGGAATGAATGGGCATCCCACGTAGATCTTCAGCACCTGGCAGCACAGGAGGGCGGATGGGGGAGGGAACCAGAGTGTCTCCAGTTCTAGCTCTGTCGGGGGCCCTCTCCCCGCAGCAAGTCATCTTATTCTCAGGACAGTCCCGGTGGTGAGTGAATGTCTCATCCCTGTTGTACAGATGAGGACATTGGCAGAACCAAAGTTACTTATCTGAAGTTACAGATGTATTATGTGGACGAACTGAAATTTGAACCCGAGGAAGGCAGATCCTGAAGTCCGTGCTCTTCCCAATGATACAGTAATGACCGTGGCTGACATTCATCGAGCATTTAGTACGTGTGACAGGATGCACAAAGGCTGTGTTAGACAAGAGCGGTGTTCTTCAGTTCCATCTGCTGCCTTTGTAAATGGGGGTGGCCAACTCAGGCCACATAGCACCACCACATGCCTCACGCTGCTCTGGTTCCCACGAACCTATGAGGTGTGTTCTCTTATTTTTAGTTGAGGGAGCTGAGGGTCTGGTTTGCTTAGGGCTTCACAAGCTGGCAGACAGCAGAGCTGAAACTTGAACCCAGGCAGTCTGGTTTTAGAACCCAAGATTTCAACCATTAGGCTAGGCTTCCTCTTAGAGTAGATTGGCCTTTCTATGGCCTTCAAAGCCTCTGTTTGCTTTGGTTCTCTGATTCCTTATGGCACTCCAGTGGTGGGAATGCTGTCCCAGAAGTTCAAGCTTACCCAAGGACATGCAACTATTTTGAAGGCTGAGAAAAAATATCTGGGGAAGGGGTTGTTTAGTGACACACCCAAGCAGTTGACTCACAATGACAATAGAGAAACCAGCCAGAGTCATCGTCCCTAACACAGGGTCATGCTTCAAGTAGGAGTATGAAATAGGAGCCAGAATGCCTGGTTTCTAGCCCCTGTTCTGTCAGTGGTGAGCTGTGTGACTTTGAAGAAGTACCTTAACCTCTCTGAACCTCTGAATTTTGTTTCTTTCATCTGTAAGATGGGATGATACTAATGCCTAGACTGGGAAACTCAGTGTTACTGTAAAAACCAAATAAGGTGTGTGTAGAGATGCTTTAGTAACTATAGTCCTGTCTAAACATCAAATATGATTTTTTTTTGACAGTCTCACTCTGTTGCCCAGGCTAGAGTGCTGTGGCATCATAGCTCACAGCAACCTCAAACTCTTGGGCTCAAGTGATCCTCCTGCCTCAGCCTCCCAAGTAGCTGGGACTGCAGGCGCCCGCCACAACACCCAGCTAGTTTTCCTATTTTTAGTGGAAAACTCAAACTCCTGAGCTCAAGCAATCCTCCTGCCTTGGCCTCCCAGATTATAAGTGTGAGCCACCATACCCAGCCTCAACTACAATTTTTATCATCCAAAATTTTCTTTAAAATGTTCTGGTATAATGGTTCCCCAGGGTCCTGTCCTGTTGAATTACCAGTTTGGACTGCTATGTAGATAGCGCCCCCCGGAGGTGGCTGGGGCTTAGCTCAGTCCCTGGTGTATGGGTCACTAAGAGACCACTTTGCTTCCCCTCTCAACCTGGGGGTCATTTTGGCAGTTGGAGTTTACAGTGTACCACAACTAAAGTTAAGCAACATAAATTTATTTTTTCCAGACCTTAGAAAAAAATTAAAATAGAAAATGGTGTACCTGATTATATAAATAACATATGAAGTTTTAATCTAACTTCCAAAGAGGAGGCAGTGACGATATATATAAGAAACATCCTATGTGTTAACAAGTTGAATGTTGGGTGGCGCCTGTGGCTCAGTTGGTAAGGTGCCGGCCCCATATGCCGAGGGTGGCGGGTTCAAACGCGGCTCCGGCCAAACTGCAACCAAAAAATAGCCGGGCATTGTGGCAGGCGCCTGTAGTCCCAGCTACTTGGGAGGCTGAGGCAAGAGAATCGCGTAAGCCCAGGAGTTGGAGGTTGCTGTGAGCTGTGTGAGGCCACGGCACTCTACAGAGGGCCATAAAGTGAGACTCTGTCTCTACAAAAAAAAAAAAAAAATTGAATGTTGTCTCGTCTTACAGACAAAACAAGTCTTGAAACAATTTTTTGACTGGCTGCTTTAGTGAGTCAGTATGTGTATTTTTAACGTTTCATATCCCGTCCCTTTTCCTTTATGGTATAGAACATAGCACATTTATGTAAAGCTCTCCTGAACTCAGACTTCCTTAGTGGCTCAGCAGAGCAGGAAGGAGGCTCCTGAGCTCAGTAGCAGCCTCCTCCCTTTCCTCACACCCAGGTTAAAGCCTGTCTGTTCCTGTCCTCTGAATACCTGGTCACTTAAAAGCCTTGGGCTTTAGTCAGTAGGGGCTCTATACTAACTTAAAAAAAAAAAAAACAAAAAAAACTGCAAGGTTCTGTACAAACGTGAACTGAAACTAAGGTTGCCCCACGTTACAGGAGTACGTGGCTTGTCTGCGAGCATCCCGTGTTGCTCTGATGGTTCTCCCAAGTGTGTGTCGATTTTCAGGGAGTGTCAAGGATGCTGGAAACGGGGGCTTGCAGCAGAACCTGGCCTGAAGGTTAAGCCTGGTTCCATTAGCAGCATTAAAGCATTCTTACTGTCAAAGGGACGGGTTGTTGATAAATAAGGTGGCACCTACAAAATCACTGTCCCTAAGATCTTTTTTTTTTTTTTAAAGTTGACATTGGGGGACAATGGACAGAACACTGAGAAATCCCCCAGTGGAGTGGAAGCCTGTTTTGGTGCAGTGTTGCATATGAATGTCCTTCAAGTTCACAGTCCTTGAACTTTTTTGCGGACCTCTAAAAGCTGTGGAGTCTGTAGAGAGAGGGCCGGCGCCCATTAACTACACTGCTGCAGCTGGGTGGCGAGGTTGAAGTTAGTTCCTTTCCCACTTGATTGAACTGTAGAATTAGACAGTGGTGTTTGGTCAGCACTGGGGTTAATAAGTGAAGGATATTCTGAAGACATGTAAATGAATGTCTGTGTTCTATATGATGGCTAAAGCTGCGGTCCCCAACCTTCTTGGCACTAAGAACTGGTTTCATGGAAGACAACTCTTCCACAGTCCTGGGGTTGGGGAGGGTTGAGGGCAAGGATGGTTTTGGGATGGTTCAAGTACAATCCATCTCCACCTGAGACCGTCCAGCGGTACTTATAAGGTGGGTGCAACCCAGGTCCCCTGCATGTAGTTTATAGTCAGGCTCATGGTCCCATAAGAATCTAATGCTGCTGCAGAGCTGCCAGGAAGGGCAGCTCAGGCGGTGATGCAAGTGATGGGGTACAGCTGTAAATAAATACCTGCTGAAGCTTTGTCTGCTCACCTCCTAACCGGCCACAAACTGGTACTAATTGGTGCCCCAGGGGTGCTTAAAGGTGAGCTGCCACCCTCTGCTCCAAGATGTAAAGCCTGTTCCCAGCATTATGTGAAAAGTAGGAGGGTCGGAGTTCCACTGTGTTAGCATGGAAGAGGTTTCGCAGAGGTTGCATGTGGCCTACAGATTAGCAACCTGGATACTGAATGAGCCTAGTGACTCTGACCCAGTCAGCTCTGTTGAAACCAGGAAAGTTCCCAAGGACAAGTTTACTGATCATCCTGTCTTTAAACCTTTACCCAGGGACAAAAAGCTCCCTTGACAGAGGAGCCCTTGTTTTAATATGTGGTATATCTTTTTCCTAAGAAGTTCACCATCACTGCCCTCCAATTCTCCTAATTCCAAAGCTTCAACTTCTTTCTTGATACCCTGTGTAGAAGGGCAACTTCTGGTTGGCATTTTCCTCAACACTTTAAGTGCTTTCAGATAAGCTTTTTATTCTTTGAGAATATTAAACTTCTCTTACCTTCATAATTTATGGGACTCATGTTGCCTTAATTGTTTTTTGTGATTTTTCTCTGGATATTCTGAAATTTTTCGTTAGAAGAAAAAATCATAGACATTAAGTGCCGGTTATCTTCTTGGCACTTACGTAGGTATATAGAAAAAAAGGGTGACCCTGGCCTCCTGAGCCTGCGGGGGCAGTGGAAGGAGTGCTGTGTTGAGAATCCATTGCTCACCTGCATCTCACAGACTCTGAGACCTTGGTCAAGTCATTTCCTTGTGATGGACTTACCCATCAAGCCAAACCTTTGAGTTAAGCTCTTTAAAACAAGGTGCTGAGCTAGCTGGGGAGCTGGGATTAACTCAGAATAGCAGCCCAGAGGCGAGCTACCCTGTTTCCCCGAAAATAAGATATGCTCCGAAAATAAGACCTACTTACAGGAAAGATAAGGCATCCCCTGAAAATAAGACCTAGCGCATCTTTGGGAGCACACCTTAAAATAAGACACTTTGGGGAAATGGGGGTACGATCTGTAAGAGGAGCTTGGAAGAGGGAGAGATGAGTTTGGGAGTGAGACTTCTCAGCGAATTTGGGCAAGGCCTCGGATCACTAGGCCCACCTCAGTCCATCTGGTGACAGAAGCCCAGTTGTCCCGCAGGGTCGGGCCTGAAGCACTGGGAGTGTGGGAGCTGCTGCTCGGGCTTGGCCTCCCAAGGGAGCCTGCTAAAAAGTCTGCAGGGTGGCAGAGCCCGGAGATGTGGTGCCACAGCCTGTCAGCTGTGTGAACTGCCAGTCTGACGTCCCCCTGACACAGACTTGGCACCCAGGGCTTCTCTACCCCCATCTGCTGGGCGGTACCACGTCTTGTCCTGTTAACTACCTGCATCACTGTCTTGGGGCTTTGAGATGGGATTGTATCTGCAGTCGCTTCTCTGGGAATTTGGGGTTCCATCGTGTTGCCTCGTTCTCCGGGGCCTCCCTCCTTGTTCTTGGGTTGTCACCAGGCTTGGTCAGTCACGCTCAATCTTCAGATAGTTTCTGGAGCAACCGGACCTCCTTAAGGATCCCTCTATCCATCTTTTTTGGTATCCACACACAGGGTCAGACGTGGTTGTACTGGGACACGGGTGTATTACCTACTGGGAACAGAACAGCAGCCACTTGAGTCTACACAGGCCAAGCCGTTTCGTTCAAATGGCAACACATCGTGCATTTTGAAAACCTCAGCTCAGCCAATACAGGGTAAGAGTTGCCGATCTCAGTGTGCAGAATGAGTGGGAAGACACTGTCTTAGGAACATGACACACATTTCTAAAATGAGCTCGTCGGTGGCAGCATCTGCTTTGAGTCTTGTGAGGAGCAGCTCAGAGGTCTGCTCCTCTGTCTGCAGGTGGAACCTGAGGGGTGTCAGCTCCTCGGACGCTGCCTCAGCTCTGGCCTTAGTTTTTTAGCCTTTAGTCTGTTACTGAAAACTTTTTATTTTTTTAGTTTTGCCCGGGCTGGGTTTGAACCTGCTACCTTCGGCATATGGGGCCAGTGCCCTACTCCTTGGAGCCACAGGTGCCACCAGCTGAAAACTTACTTAGCAGCTCTATGTACGTCCATTCCTCCCTTTAGGAACTCAGAGTGTCTGTTGTACATTAAAGCATGTCCTTTAGAACTACCGTAGAACCTCCATAGTTGACCACCTCCCTACATTGACCTAATTGTCATAGACGGACATGCACCACGTGTGTGTCAGTACAGTAGGCCTAGTTCCTGTGTTGACCACCTCTGGTTTGTTGACCAGTTTGTTACAGTCCCTTGGGTTGTCAACTTAGAGCCTCTACCATAATTAAAATTCTTCTTCAGTTCCCATCCAGTCTTGGCAGAGGGTTTATTCATATTTGCTTCATCTTTACATTACACAGTACGTGCTGGTTGGTCACGGACCACTTCAGTAAACCAAATGAACCCGCTGAAGACAGATTCCACTCACTCAAGATCACTCAGATCCAAGCTTTTGTTAGCAACAGCTCCGGGTAGTGCCCTCGGGACTAGAGTTTACTCAGCTGTGAAATGAGTCCGTTGGGTTCCAGGGTCACCAGAGCCCGTGTGTTCTGAGTGTCTATGCAGTGGCTAAGTCCTTTTCCCATGTGAGTACAGTGTGGAATTCCAGGAGTCAACTTCAAGAACTCTAGCGTTATAAATGCCCTCTTTAGGGTTGGGAACAGTTGGGCTTTTTTTTTTTTTTTTTTTTGTAGAGACAGAGTCTCACTGTACGGCCCTCGGTAGAGTGCTGTGGCATCACACGGCTCACAGCAACCTCTAACTCTTGGGCTTACGCGATTCTCTTGCCTCAGCCTCCTGAGCAGCTGGGACTACAGGCGCCCGCCACAACGCCCGGCTATTTTTTGGTTGCAGTTTGGCTGGGGCTGGGTTTGAACCCGCCACCCTCGGCATATGGGGCCGGCGCCCTACTCACTGAGCCACAGGCGCCATCCCGGGAACAGTTGGGCTTTTAATTAAGGTCTTAAGCCTAGCTGTGCCCTCGTACGCTCATTTAGCCCTCAGGATGATCATGCTGTGCTTATGGCCACATCCTGCCTTCATGTCATTTACCCTCCAAAGTGGGAAGAAAAAAACCACACAGGGGGAATGAGAGGATAAGTGAAAAACCAAAGCAGGGAAAAGAGCAAGGGTGTTCTGGAGCAGATGCAGCCCTCAGTAGGCAGGGAAGACTTCTCAGAAGGTGACCCTGAATAAGAAGTGGAAGAGGGAAGCAGGCAGATCAGGGGAAGCTCCCAGCAGACGCCAGCCTAGAGCCCATGTCCCTGGAGCCAAGTAAGCGACTGTTGGATGATGTGTTTGGGAGCTATTTTATGGTTGGAAATGCTCTGAGAGATCTTCTAGCTCAAACCCTTCTCCCTCCTTAACTGCCCCTTTCCCTCCTGTCATTTGTCAGATGAGAAAAGTGAGGCCTGAATAGCTCAGATGACACCCTGGATGACCTTGGTCAGTAGCAGCTCCAGAAGGCTCAAGAGTAATTCTGGGGGCAAGACATGATTGCAAGAGGGACTTTACCTAACAAATGCAATCATTGTAACCTGGCTTATTGTACCTTCGATCTCCAACAATAAAAAAATTAATAAAATTAAAAAAAAGTAATTAGTCTCTGCTGCACCTCCCCACCACTACCCTACGCCCCTCCATCCTTTATCTGCAGTGAAGGGCGGATGCAGCTGCTTCTCATCACTCACGGAAGTGGTGTGCTACGCTGCTTTCAATCCATATTTAAGCTTCGTTCCTAGAGGAAATACAGAGTTAGTTTCCTGCAAGCTTCTAGTCATAGCGTTTTTATCAGCTGTTCAATCTGTAACCTTGTTTTGTATGTCCTGCCTTGTCTGTTGATTCATTAACATTGAACTCACGGCCAACAGCACTGTAACTCATTCCTGAACCGACTTATTTGACGTACGTGTTTCTCCATAAAGCACACACAGGTCTCATGCTTAGGAGCAGTTTAACGCTACTCTTGGGAGCCCCTTTAAACAGCAAAATCACCAGCAAAAGGCACAAAAAAAATGTGAAAAACATGGCAATCAGTGGACCATGAAAAGGACACTTGTTCATAGTATGAGAATGTCACTTGCTCAGCCTCAGCCGGGAATGTGTGCTCAACTCACTTCTTTTGCCTCTGTGTGTGTCCGTGAGTGATCCCCAAACCACAGTGAGTAATGACTTTGGGGTTACCAGTTTTAGTGAGTAGGTGAACTTGCAGACACAGAATCTGCACATGAGAATTGACATACTTACACGTGGACTTTTCAGAAGAAGCACTTTATTCAAGACCCCGTGGCCCATTCTTAGTGGAGTCATTCTGCTAGGGCACATTTTAGGGTAGAGGCTCACGCTAGTGCTGAATTGCCTCAGATACCACCTAGAGAGCATGTTTGTGGCAAACTTGTTAAAAATCATCCTGTTAGAGTATTTGCTTTTCTACATTGCACATACACCTGTTAGGACAATTTGAACTTTGTGGCTTCTCCATAGGCCAGCAGTGTCCCAGCTCTCACCATGCCTTTCCTGCCCAGGCTGGAGGCCACGGCCTGCCTCCTAACGCCAGGCTCTCTCTGCTTCCTTTGCATTAGCATCTACCCTTGAGCTCATGTGGCCACCTTGTTTTCCCCAGGAAAATAAGATGCTCCACTTAACACGCAGAGCCCAGGCTATATCCTCCGCTTACTCTGTAAATAACGTTCCTCAGCTCGGCAGCAGCAGAAGCCGTCATCTGCAGTGTAAATCAGCCATGTGGACCCTAGGACTTGCATCCCAGTCTTCTCGAAAAACTTGTACACGAAAGGGCTAAAATACACTTAACACTCCCAGGGAGTAAGGATGGTTTCCCAGCAGCACAGAATCTGCTGCCCATTGGCAGGAATGGAAGTGGGATTTTGCCAGCCCAGCTTCTTGGCCTCAACTTCACCAGCTCTTACTCAAGCTTGGAGAAGGCGGGATGTGACTCTGATGTTTGCTGCCACAGACGCAGATTTGGCTGGCCTCCAGATGTTTCCAGCAGCTGATTTGGCAAAGTTCCCTTCTGTTAACACGTTCACTATCCCACCAGGAGAATCTCCATGGTCACGTTCAGATCACGATTCTTGGAGGTGCTGTGTGATAACTTTGAGCTATCTTTCTGGGCATTGGGCTGCACCGGGTTAGGGCTGCCTGGTGCCCTATGCCAGACTTCCAAAGGTTGAGTTTAAGAAGACTTCTCTTCTGCACCACCACCCCCTTCATGAGAGAGCCACATTTCATGTTATATAAGATAGTCTTCTGTAGACGCTTTTGAATTTTCTCATTTTTTTTTTAATTGTTTGAGATTCATTGAGGGTACAAGAATCCAGGCTACACTGATTGCATTTGTTAGGTAAAGTCCCTCTTACAATTGTGCCTTGCTCCCCCCAAAGGTGTGGCTCACACCAAGACCCCACCCCCTTCCCTCCTTCCCTCTCTCTGCTCTCCCCTTCCCTTCCCCTCCCTCCTCCTCTCTCTCTCTGCTCTCCCCTTCCCCCACTGTGTCATTGTCATTAATTGTCCTCATATCAAAATTGAGTACGTAGGATTCGTGCTTCTCCATTCTTAGGATGCTTTACTAAGAATAATGTGTTCCACCTCCATCTAGGTTAGTACAAAAGATGTAAAGTCTCCATCTTTTCAGTGGCTAGATAGTATTCCATGGTGTACATATACCACAGCTTGTTAATCCATTCCTGGGTTGGTGGGCACTTAGGCTGTTTCCACATTTTGGCGATTGTAAATTGGGCTGCAATAAATAGTCTAGTGCAAGTGTCCTTATGATAAAAGGATTTTTTTTCCTTCTGGGTAGATGCCCAGTAATGGGATTGCAGGATCAAATGGGAGGTCTAGCTTGAGTGCTTTGAGGTTTCTCCATACTTCCTTCCAAAAAGGTTGTACTAGTTTGCAGTCCCACCAGCAGTGTAAAAGTGTTCCCTTCTCTCCACATCCACACCAGCATCTGCAGTTTTGAGATTTTGTGACGTGGACCATTCTCTCTGGGGTTAGATGGTATCTCAGGGCGGTTTTGATTTGCATTTCTCTAATAGATAGGGATGATGAACTTTTTTTTTATATGTTAGCCATTTGTCATCTTTAGAGAAGGTTCTATTCATGTCTCTTGCCCATTGATATATGGGATTGTTGGCTTTTTTCATGTGGATTAATTTGAGTTCTCGATAGATCCTAGTTATCAAGCTTTTGTCTGATTCAAAATATGCAAATATCCTTTCCCATTGTGTAGGTCGTCTATTTGTTTTGGTTGTTGTCGCCTTAGCTATACAGAAGCTTTTTGGTTTAAATCCCATTTGTTTATTTTTGTTGTTGCAATTGCCACAGCAGCCTTCTTCAGGAAGTCTTTCCCCAGGCCGATATCTTACAGTGTTTTTCCTATTCTTTCTTTGAGGATTTTTTATTATTTCATGCCTTAAGTTTAGGTCCTTTATCCATCTTGAATCAATTTTTGTGAGTGGAGAGAGGTGTGGGTCCAGTTTCAGTCTTTTACATGTGGACATCCAGTTCTCCCAGCACCATTTATTGAATACGGAGTCTTTTCCCCCAGTGTATGTTCTTGTTTGGTTTATCGAACATTAGGTGGTTGTAAGGTGTTAGTTTCATTTCCTGGTTTTCTATTCAATTCCAAATGTCTATGTCTCTATTTTTGTGCCAGTACCATGCTGTCTTGACCACTATGGCTTTGTAGTATAGGCTAAAATCTTGTATGGTGATGCCCCCAGCTTTGTTTTTATTACTAAGAACTGCCTTAGCTATACAGGTTTTTTTTTGGTTCCATACAAAATGCAGAATCATTTTTTCTAAGTCTTGAAAGTACAATGTTGGTATTTTAGTAGGGATGGCATTGAATCAATAGATTGCTTTGGGAAGTATAGACATTTTAACAATGTTGATGCTTCCCAGCCATAAGTATTGTCTGTTCTTACATTTGTTAATATCCTCTGCTATTTCTTTTCTTAGGATTTCATAATTTTCTTCATAGAGGTCCTTCACCTCCTTTATTAGGTATATTCCTAGGTATTTTATTTTCTTTGAAGCTATGGTGAAGGGAGTTGTGTCCTTAATTAGCCTCTCATCTTGACCGTTATTGCCGTATCCAAAGTCTACTGACTTGTGGACATTGATTTTATATCCTGAGACATTACTGTGTTTTGTTTTTTTTTTTTGGAGTTTTTGGCCGGGGCTGGGTTTGAACCCATCACCTCCAGCATATGGGACTAGCGCCCTACCCCTTTGAGCCACAGGCACCACCCGACATTACTGTATTTTTTGATGACTTCCAGGAATCTTGTGGTTGAGTCTTTAGGGTTCTCTAAGTATAAGATCATGTCGTCAGCAAAGAGGAAGAGTTTGACCTCCTTTATACACATTTGGATGCCCTTTATTTCCTTGTCTTGCCTAATTGTATTGGCTAGAACTTCCAGCACTATGTTGAATATTAAAGGTGACAGAGGACAACCTTGTCTGGTTCCAGTTGTAAGAGGGAAAAGCTTTCAGTTTTACTCTGTTCAGTAAAATATTAGCTGTGGGTTTGTCATAGATAGCTTCAATCAGTTTAAGAAATGTGCCACCTCTGCCTATACTCTTCAGTGTGCTAATTAGAAAAGGATGCTGGGGGCGGCGCCTGTGGCTCAGTGGGTAAGGTGCCGGCCCCATATACCGAGGGTGGCGGGTTCAAACCCGGCCCCGGCCAAACTGCAACCAAAAAAAAAAAATAGCCGGGCGTTGTGGCGGGTGCCTGTAGTCCCAGCTACTCGGGAGGCTGAGGCAAGAGAATCACTTAAGCCCAGGAGTTGGAGGTTGCTGTGAGCTGTGTGAGGCCACGGCACTCTACCGAGGGCCATAAAGTGAGACTCTGTCTCTACAAAAAAAAAAAAAAAGAAAAGGATGCTGGATTTTTATCAAGTGCTTTTTCTGTATCTATGGAGAGGATCATATAGTCTTTGTTTTTGCTTCTGTTATTGTGGTGGATAATGTTTATGGATTTGCATATGTTAAACCAGCCTTGCATCCCTGAGATGAAACCTACTTGATCATGATGAATGACTTTTTTGATGATAAGCTGTAATCTATTGGCTAGGATTTAGTTGAGAAGTTTTGCATCTATATTCATTAGTGAAATTGGTCTGAAATTCTCCTTTTTAGTTGGGTCTTTTCCTGGTTTTGATTTCAGGGTGATGTTTGCTTTATAGAACGTGTTGGGGAAGTTTCCTTCCTCCTCAATTTTTTGGAAAAATTTCTGCAGTACGGGAATAAGCTCTTCCTTGAAGGTTTGATAGAATTCTGGTATGAAGCCATCCAGACCAGGGCATTTTTTTGTTAGAAGATTTTTTGTTTCTTTAATCTCCATGCTTGAAATTAGTCTATTCAGAAGCTCTGTTTCTTCCTGGCTAAATCTAGGGAGAAGGTGTGATTCCAGATTTTAATCCATTTCCTTCACATTGTCAAATTTCTGGGCATAGAGTTTCTGGTAGTATTCAGAGATGATCTCTTGTATCTCTGTGGCATCAGTTGTTATTTCCCCTTTATCATTTCTGATTGAGGTTACTAGAGATTTTAGTTTTCTATTTCTAGTTAGTCTGGCCAAAGTTTTATCTATTTAATTTTTTCAAAAAACCAACTCCTTGTTTCATTAATTTTCTGAATGATTCTTTTGTTTTCAATTTCATTGATCTCTGATTTGATTTGGATATTTCTTTTCTTCTACTGGGTTTAGGCTTAGATTGTTCTTTTTCCAATTCCATAAGATGGCTTGTGAGTTTGTTGATGCACTCTGTTTCTGTTTTTCAAAAACAGAAAATTTATCTAAAGTGATAAATTTTACCCTCAGAACTGCTTTTGCAGTATCCCACAGGTTTTGGTAGCTTGTGTCTTCACTGTTGTTATGCTCAAGGAAGTTAATGGTTTTCTCTGTTATTTCTTCCTGCACCCAACTGTCATTCAACAGAAGGTTGTTTACTTTCCATGCCTTTGTGTGGGGTTGAACGTTTTTGTTGGAGTTGAATTCCACCTTTAGTGCCTTGTGGTCTGAGAAGATACAAGGTAAAATTTCAATTCTTTGATTCTGTTGAGGTTTGTGTCCTACGATATGATCAATTTTGGAGAATGTTCCATGCGGCAATGAGAAGAATGTATATTCTTTAGCTTTGGGATGCAGTGTTCTATATGCACCTATCAAGGACAGTTGTTCTATGGTCTCATTTAAGTCCCTTACATCTTTAATTTCTGTTTAGAGGATCTGTCCAGCTCTGTAAGAGGAGTGTTAAAGTCCCCTGTTGTTATGGGTTATAGAATATCATATTGCTCAGACTGAGTAAGGTCTGTTTCAGGAATCTGGGAGCGTTAAAGTTGGGTGCATAAATATTTAGGATTGAAATGTCTTCTTGTATTTTTCCCTTGACCAATATAAAATGACCATCTTTGTCTGTTTGACTTTAGTTGCTTTAAATCCACATGTTATCTGAAAATAAGATTGCAACTCCTCTTTTCTTCTGAAGTCCATTTGCCTGAAAAATTGTCTTCCAACCCTTGACTTGGAGTTTTAATTTGTCTTTTGAAGCTACGTGTGTTTCCTGCAGACAGCAAATGGATGGCTTGTGTTTTATAATCCAGACAGCCAATCTATGCCTCTTCAGTGGGGAATTCAAGCTATTAAATTTATTGAGATAATTGGTAAGTGTGGTAGTGTTCTATTCATCTTATTTTGTGAGTCCGTTGCTTAGTTTTATCTTTTGCATCATTGTGGAAGTTAGGTTCTGTCCTTTAATTTCTGAATTCTTACTTTGCTGTTGATCCATTGTGATGGTCAGTGTGTAGAACAGGTTGAAGTATTTCCTGTCAAGCTGGTCTTGTTCTGGCGAATTTCCTCAATGTTTGCATATCAGTAAATGATTTGATTTCTCTGTCACTTTTAAAGCTTAGCTTAGCAGGATGTAGAATTCTGGGGTGGAATTTGTTCTGTTTAAATAGATCAAAGGTAGATGACCATTGTCGTCTTGCTTGGAAAGTTTCATTAGAGAAGTCTGTGGTCACCCTGATGGATTTGCCCCTGTAGGTCAACTGGCGCTTACTCCTGGCAGCTTGAAGAATCTTTTCTTTCGTCTTGACTCTGACAGGTTCATCACAATGTGTCTTGGAGAAGCTCGGTTAGAGTTGAGGCGACCTGGGATCCGATATCCCTCTGAAAGGAGTGTGTCAGATTCTTTGGTGATATTTGGGAAATTTTCATTTATAATATTCTCTAGTATGGCTTCCATTCCCTGGGACATTCTTCTTCCCCTTCTGGGATTCCTATAACTCATATGTTGGAACGCTTCATAAAGTCCCATAATTCTGACAGTGAACGTTCTGCTTTCTCTCTCTTTTCTGCCTCTTAAACTATCTGAGTTAGCTCAAGAACTTTGTCTTCTACCTCTGAAATTCTTTCTTCTGCATGGTCTAATCTGTTGATACTTTCCATTGCATCTTTAAGTTCCCTGATTGACTGTTTCAGTTCCTTCAGCTCTGCTATATCCTTTCTATATTCTTCATATCGTTCATCTTCTATTTGATTCTGGTTTTGGATTTCCTTTTGGTTATTTTCCACTTTATCAGCAGTTTCCTTCATTTTTCCATAATTTCCTTCATGTGTAAATTCCCTGTCATTTCTAACATTTCTTTAGAGGTGGAATCCTCTGCAGTAGCTACCTCACGGTCCCTTGGCGGGGTTGTTCTGGACTGGTTTTTCATGTTGCCAGGATTTTTCTGCTGATTCTTCCTCATGTTTTCTTTCATGTGTTTCCTTGCCCTAATTCTCCTTTCACTTCCTATTGCTCTTTAAATTACCATGCCTCTGGACTAGGGTTTCGATGAGTCCTCAAATTCTGTCAGATCCAGCAGCTGTATCCGAAAATGTGTGGAGAATAAAAGAGACATTCATTACTCCAGAAGCAATGTATTGTGATCAAAGGAAAGTCACCTTAGTTCTGGAGGCTGGGAAGTGCAAGGGCATGTGCTGAGAGATTTGGCTTCCAGTGGTGGTCCACTTCCTGGTGCATAGATGGTGCATTCCGGCTGTGTCCTCACATGGCCGAAGGGAAGCTTTTGAATTTTTAGACAGTTAAAAATGTATTAAGTTCTGTGCTTGTCCTACATTGCGTGAGTGATTGCAGGAATGACCCAGATCATGCCCTGTGGAGGCTCCGTGCGCCTGCGCAGTGTTCAGAGCGTCACACGTGGTGAGGAGGCCCTTGCAGCATCTCAGGGGTCTGAAGTCCAGGGTCAGTGTCGGGGTGGGGGAAGGAAGGAGGCAGTAGCATTACCGTTGTGTAGGTGCCAGTGGCACCTCCATAGGAAGCTTCACGAAGCTTAGAGGCTCAGCCCAACTGGGCACCCGAGTATTGATCAGGAACTACCCATAAGCCCAGAAACAAGGTCTGCAGACACAGTAAGAGCTCAGGATGTTCCTCTACCTTGGTGTCCTGGGACCTGTGGATGTGTGCTCTAGTCTGCAGGTATCAAGGTGCCACCGGCTTGTGAAGATGGAGTCTCCTGATGAGCAAGATGAGGCCTGCTTTGGGTACTGGGCAGGACTGAGCCCACAGGAAGGACTGCTCTGTGGTCCACAGTGGTGGCACTTGGAATTGGCTACCTGACCCGGGTCTCATTAGTGGATAAATGGATATTTTATGTGACTGTTACGTTACTAAGCATGGCTTAGATAAGGATCTGTTGATAATTTAGAGCTAATCGTAATAAAAGTTAAGACACTTCGTGCCAACCTTGTACCATTCCAAGCGCTTGTGTGTATGATGCCATTTATTGCTCCTGATGCTCATAGAACATAAACTACAGCTGTCCCTCAGTACACAGGACTGAATCCAGGACTCCCACATATACCCACATGCACACACACTCAAGTCTCACATTCAGATAGGAAAAGTCAACCCATATGGTTGCGGGTTTTGCAAATACTGTATTTTTGATTCACATTTGCTCAAAAAAATCCATGTGGACCTACACAGTTCATACCTGTGCCCCTAAAGGGTCAGCTGTACTAGTGTGGCTTCTTCCATTTTATAGATTAGAAAACCAAGGCACACAGGGCAGGTCTGTCACTCACGTTAGATCACCTAAGAATTAAGTGGGAAGCTGAGATTCAAACCTGGGTGCGCTGGCTTCAGAGTCCAGGCTATATACAGTTTTACTATTATTATAGTAAAAATGCCTGCTTCCTACAGGCTGCCTGCCAGGATTTACATTCGAGTCCTCAGCAAGGGTGGGATTATATCTCCAGTGATGCAGATGAATGAACTGAGGGCAATTGATCCAGTTACAGAATGATACTTGAGTCTGTTTCAAGCTTGAATATCTTCATATGACAAATATTGAGTGTGTAGCATGGATCAGGCCCTCTCTGGGGTGGTGGGCATGCAGAGGTCTACAAACAGGCTGGTCTCCAGGAGCTACCTTGGACTGAACATTTCTGTTTATAGAACAGAAATGTAGGGTGAAGAATGGTGAATCAAGATGAGCCTCGTGACCCTAGCGTCCCCCAGTCGTGTCACTTTTCTTAATTCATACATAGGATGCTCATCACAAAGTAAGCCCTTGATAAAAGGTCACTGCTAGTATGCTGATGATTGTACAAGATCATAGACCACTGTCTAATGTAATACGCTTATGAGTTTGTTTAAACAAATATACATTTAATTTGTTCCATGACATTCTGGAAACGCTGAGCTACATCTCAGAGTTGAACCCACCTCTGCTGAATTTTCCATTGATAAAAATAGGCCTCATAATGCCAGCCCAGTTCCTGGGTAGGAAATGACTAACATAATAACTATTTCTGTACTAAATCACAACCCAGAGACCTGTGTCTGGCCCAAGTGAAGAGTCTCCCAGGATCCTGGCCGCCAAGATGTCTCCTGGGAGCCTCTGCCTGCATCCTTGTCTGTCACCTGCAGAGAGCTGGGGATGAAAAACTGGAGTGAATTTCCTCCAGAGAGCCGCTGCTTACTTTCATTAGCCAACCTGACCATCCGATCAGCCAGATTCTTGCATTTCTCTCTGTAAATAAGTTGACATTCTGGCTTTCATTTTAAATTTTGTGTTACTTATTTGTGATGGCACGATGACTCTTCCCACCCCACAGGTTAACAAGAGTTGCTGTGGACTAGGCATAGTAAGTGACCATGATTGCCGAGGTGTACTGGCTTTTTTTTAACAGCAGAAGAAAAGCTCTTCTCCTTTTTGTCTAAGGGCAAAAACAGGACTGCTCCTCGCACCTCTGCAGGTTGCCCCAAGGCTAACAATCCTAAAATTCCTCAGAACACAATGGGAGGAGCAGGCTGCAGCCTGCCTGCAGTTGGTGGCAGCTGTTTTTCCTTTGCCTGGAGGGGCTCCTTCCCTCCAGTGATGTTACCAGTGTGTCCACCAGGTGGCGCCCCTGGCGGGCACTGTGCTCAAGGGCACCCAAACCACCCCAGGGCTGGCTAGTTACAGCCTGTGGGGGACCCGCCCCCACCGTGGGCTCTGATACATGTCTCAGAAGCTGGTGGGCTTTGAAGCACTCATTCCTCCTTTGGGGAATATCTCCTTTTCCCTGAATCTTCTGGGACCTCTAGAACAGGGCCACCTCTAACCCTCTGGTGTCAGTCCCGTCTAGCTGTTGGCTACCCAAGATGCATGCGTGGAGGGAGCAACGTGTCATCGGGTGTATCAGGCCGAGAGGGGTCAGGCCCTCTGAGGTCCCTAGGTGTGGAGTGAGGCACACCTGCCTCTTCTCTCCTGCAGGAAAGCCACCGCTGTTGCCCTCCTGGGAAGCAGGCCTGGTGACAGGAATCTGTCAGGACATAAACTTGGATCTGAGTGCCAGCTCAGGTTGGTTCTTACCTTAAGTGTGTACTCCACCACGTAACAGTCGGCTGGGGCTGCTGTAACAGTACAATGGAGACTAGGGTGCTGAAACAACAGACAATTTGTTTTCCCCCAGCTGTAGAGTCCGGGAGTCCAGGAGTGCAGAGTCAGCAAGCTGTGTCTCCCGGGCCCCTCTCCCTGCCACCTTGTTGCTCCGTCCACACACGGCCTTTTCTCTCCTTATGAGGACACCAGCTATGGTCATATGGAGGGTCAGGGCTTTTCATAGGAATTGCAGGAGGAGGGGGGCAGCTGCAGTTCCAGTCCATAGCAACCAGCCTGTCCTCATCTGTGAAGTGAAATATTAACAGCATCTACCTCGTGCCGCCATGCGGGTTAAGTGAGATAAAAGAGCTAAGCGCCCTGCGTACATATCTGCATACACATGCACACATACATGTACTCATGTGCACACTGTGTTCCCACGCTGTGGACACGTGTGTGCACCTGCACTGCCCTGCATACGTGTGCATATACACTCCTGTCCGCCACCTTGGTCTTTATTCTGCCCCCGCTCCCTCCTCGCCACATAAAAAGATCAGGGTTGTGACGACTATAATCCCTCCAAGTCACATTGTTCAGAATGTTTTAATAATCCTTAAACTTGCCAGGATTCTTTTAGAGTATTTGCTGCTTTTCTCAAAAAAGGGGGCAGTACCTCCTCTTTCACTGGGTCATGAGAATTTATACTCCAATGAGATAATCGATAACACACATCTTAGGAGTTCAGTAAATGGGAATTCCTTTCCTTGTTTGAACTTTGAAACCCCCTCTCCTAAGAATGCTTTTAAGGTAAAAAAGGATACGTAGAAACTATTTTAAATGTATTAAAATCATGATTTCAAAATGTCTTAAAAGCCAAACACGTTGAAGTCATGATTTTACTGGAGAACAAACATATGTCTTAAATGAGAAGCCACATCCAGGTCTTACGAGGCCAGTGGCACTGCCCCCCTCTCCAGAATGGCCTCAGAGCAGTGACCTTTTGAATTTCATTTTCCCTTCCCCACTCCAGCCACATGAGGGGTCAGCAGTCCAGGCTGCAGCTCAGCCCAGGTGGACAGTCGGAGCCTCACAAAGTGCTCAGGAGGAATGAGGAGCCTTCACTCCCCTGAGTAAGCGCCCTGGGGAAGCCGAGAGTGCCCAGCAGCAGTTAAATCTTTAGACAAAGACTCTCATCTCCGTCTCCGCCTAAGTGACACCACTCTCGAGCATTCTCTTCACGTCAGTGGTTCAAGCTTCAATCCTTATAAATCCCTAAATGATTCTTTTTTTCAGCGCCGTAGTCGAGTCAGCACACACGTTTTGTATTTCAGGGGACGTTCAGGACCAGGCCTGGCAGGCAGGAGCTGACTGGGGAAAGCACAGAGGGGCAGGAGGAGTGACGCGTCTGCTAGGGAAGAATCCTTACGTTTTCACATAAGGACCTACTACCAGGGAAGCTTTAAATCTCGGAAGCATGCCCAGCCCCTACATCATGCATGGACGGGGACAGTCCCCACTGCCACCCACCCACATTGCTGCCCTCCGGCCCTCGTGTCAAGGAAGCTTTATGTTCTCGGAGGCATTTCCCAGTTGGGGAGGTGGCAGGTATTCCTGGCCCTGTGGGAAGAGGCAAGAGGTGACCCAGAATAGGAACCACCTGTCTGAAGGGACCAGCCCGAGCGGGCGAGCAGGCAGAGCAGGAGATGGGGATTGGGGACGATATTTCGATTATGGTTGATCCTTTGTGCCTGGGATGCCGCACCACGTAAGTGCTACGTGAGTGGGCTGCTGCTCCACCAGGCCTCTAGGTGGAGGGGCCTGTGACGTGAGCTTTTCCAGTTCCGTTGCCATGCTCTGAAGACGGGGAGAGTTAAGTAAATGGCACTTCTGGGCCCCCCAGTCGTCCCCTGTTCCTATCTCACGCTTGCTGTGTTGTAAACTGTCAGGGGGAAGCAGCAGGAACAGCCAAAGTGCTCACTGGGGCCCTGCCTGGCCCGGAGGTCACTGCCGTGCCGAATCGTTAATCAGGCAGAGTCCCTGCCCCGGCCGGAGGGAGAACTAGGTCAGGCTTCACTCCAGAGATTCCCCGGACACCTCTCCTGCAGAAGCAGCTGATATCCTGGACTCGGAAAGCATTTCGATATTCCAAAAAATAATAAATAACAAAGCCTAATTGCAGATAAAACTATGTGACAGCGATCCTACCCGCAAGGACCACCAATTTACCAAAGATGTCCCTATCTTGGAGGCAAGTCAAGACGGGCTTTGAATCTTGGAAATCCTGCACGTTTGGGGAATAGGCTGCATGACAGTGGTTTTGGATCACAGCTCTTGGCTTACTGGCTGCATTTTATCTCAGTGAGGTCTGGGCAGGTGAAAAGCTCTGGGCAGATATCAGCCCCGTGGAGTGGGTCACCGGGGGAAGTCCCAGGGCAGAGGGCTCTTCTTAACACTTACAAAAACGTCACAGAACAAAGGACATCAAGTGTAATGAATGTGCCCTAGATGAACATTATTCTGGCCATCAGGCCATCAATATGGAATCTGACTATTTAAAAGATCCTCATAGCAAAAATACCTGTTTTTTTTTTTTTTTTTTTTTTTTACTTGACCCCAAGAGCCCAGATAGACAGGGTCTCTGGAGCAGCTCTGCACAAAGTGGGTGACGGCCAAGGTCACTTGCTCCGGATCTTGCAAGACAGGCTTGAACTCCAGTGCCATGTCCTGCAGAGTCTGTCTCCTCCCAGAAGCTCTGCCAGTTTGCTGGGGCCTGTGTTTTCTCTTAGGTTGGGCTCCTTTTCACCACCCTGAAACTTCTGCGTGTTCCTTTTTCTCTGCCGGGCATCTCCCCAGGGGAAGGGGAGCACCCTGACAGCATCTTAGAAACTGTTAATCTATAACAGGCTTTTGCTGGGGCATCAAGGGTGATATCCAGGAAAAGTTCTTGTGTTGTGTTAAAAGCTGGGTGCTGGATTTGTCCCGCAAATCATTCAGGCGCACCTGCTGCCGGAGGTGGTACAGTCCTGCAGCCCCCTCTCCATTTCCCTGCACCCATCCCTTCTGTTCACCCTACATGCCTCACCTCTTATGTAAAGCCACTTAGCCAGCTCCCTCATCACTAATCAAAAATGGACTCTGATGCCCCCAGTAAGCTCCTAGTACATCTCTACTTGAATTGATGTCTTGGTGAGTACTTTGGTGTCCAACCTTTAGAATTCCTTTGAAGTACAATAAGTCCTCAACTTGACATCATTAAGTTCTTAGAAACTGCAACCTTCAGCAAGATTACATGTACCAAAACCAATTTTTATTTCTCACTGACGTTGTGATGACATGTTGAAAGAAGTTGAACAGTGCTGTTATTGGAAGACCTGCCATTCATACTTTGCTTGAAGTCGCAATTTCCAAGAACCTGTCGACGTTAAGTGAGGACTGACTCTACTTTATGTTCTCACAACCTTTGGAAAACTGGTAAAAGCTTACACAATTCTGGGTGTATTTTCAGGGGGGTTTAGAAATTCCTGAAGCCCATCCGTGGATCTCCCAGGTGCATGCACCCTTGGTTAAAACCCCTAAGTCAACTGATGAGGTGGAGCCTGCCTCCTAAAGAGGACAGAGCACCCCCCCACCTCCTCACCAGGCCCTCTGTTTCTCCCTGTGACACTCAATAGTTGGAAAGACAAAACCAGACTGGCATAGCTGGCTGTTGGCAGTCATCCCCATTCGGGTTACTCTTGACAAGGACCAGGGAACCTTGAGAAAGTAGCAGTCCCCTTTCTCAGCCATGCCCTTTGAGCCAGGCCCTTTGCAAGATACTTAAGCTATGTTTCATCACCCCAGTACCCTGAGAGGTCTACACTATTATCAGGGCCACGGATGAGGAAACTGAAGTTCGCTAGGATTAAGTAACTGAGATGCCATGACTCACACATGGCGGAGCTGGGATTTGCCCTAAAGTCAGGGCAGTGTCCTGAACTCCTGGCCCTAAACCACTGTTCTCACTGCCCCCCACCCCCCTTTTGCATCTTATTCTTCTTGGAGTAAGACCCATGGAGTTGTGTGACCTCTTTGGTGTGGCAGCCAAAGTAGTACGCCCTGCCAGTTTTTTAAAATGCTGCCCAGAGCAGAGCACTGGGTCTGTTTGGGCAGTGATGATTCTCCAGCACCTGGCATATTGTCGTGTTATAAATGTGTGTGGAATGAATGAATGAATCCATCCATCCTACAAAACTCCGCTCATGGTCACGTCTTTTAAGAAGCTGCCTATCATTCCCTCCCTGAACTAAAACGCTCCTTTCGTGAGCTCCCAATCTAGGTGTGTCTCTGTGAAGCTTATTTTGGGGTGCCATTGATAGAGCCCCACCACGTGTCTGTTCCATCACACGCTTCTCTAGAGTAGGGACTGTGTCTCATCTCTCCATAGGTCCAGGAACTAAAAGGTAATAAATGTTTATGGTCTTGAACACACAGTTGATACTGTGCTGCAGGTTACTTGGGCTTCGGTGGTGATTCCTACAGATGAGTGTCAGGTGGGACTACCTTTGGAGTGTTATGCCAAATTTTAGTTTTTCGATGTGAACATTTTTCTTAATATTTAGTGTTGCTGTCAATTCTCATACCATTTAACTTTTCATCATTCCTCAATGTTTCCAGAACAGTGACTGTGTTCTGGGAATTGGACGTGCTACTCGGTGAATAGTAGCTCAGTTTATCACCATCTTCTTGGGTACCGACCCTGATTCCGGCTCACTTGGCTGGAGGCAGAGCCTGTAGTAGACCCCTCACTGGCTCCAGTTCCCTAGTCTCACCCCATCCTGTCCCCTGCCCCACCTCGTGGTCCAGCAAGGAGGTCTCTGAGTTTTCTTTTTTTTTTTTTCCTTTTTTTTTTTTATTAAATCATAACTGTATACATTGATATGATCATGGGGCATCATACACTCGCTTCATAGACCATTTGACACATTTTTATCACAATGGTTAACATAGCCTTTCCGGCGTTATCTCAGTTGTCTCTGAGTTTTCTACCTTGTCCCCATCAAAGCTCAGAGCAGGGAAGAAAAGACACCTAGAAATTTAGCTGGGGAAAAGAGGCACGTCACACTTCAGAGAAAACAAAGAATGAAATGATAGTCTTTGGAGCCAGAAAAAAAGAGGAGGACGTGAACATGCTGAGGCCTTATAATCCCCAGCCAGTTTACCATCTTCGTTTCTTTGGAATCTCCTGGCAGCTCTGTGACCTTCGTGTTATCATCAATTTTTTTTGAGACAGAGTCTTATACTGTCCCCACTGGGTGGAGTGCCGTGGGAGTCGTAGCTTACAGCAACCCCAAACTCCCGGGTTCAGGTGATCCTCCTGCCTTAGCCTTCTGAGTTGCTGGGACTACAGGTACCTACCATGAAGTCCAGATAATTTTTCTATTTTTATTAGAAATGGGGTTTCCGGCTCAGCGTGGTGGCTCATGCCTATAATCCTAGCACTCTGGAAGGCTGAGGTGGGTGAATAGCTTGAGATCAGCCTGAGCAAAAAGCAAGACTTTCTCTACTAAAAATAGAAAAACTGAGGCAAGAGGATCACTTGAGCCCAAGAGTTGCTATGATGCCACAGCACTCAACCCAGGGTGACAAAGTGAGACTCTGTCTCAAAAAATAAAGGGAGGGAAATGAGGTTTCCCTCTTGCTCCAACCCCTAAGCTCCAGCGATCCTCTGACCTTGGCCTCCCAGAGTGTTAAGATTACAGGTGTGAGCCCCCATGCCCAGCCTATTATCACTTTTCAGCTGAGTAAACTTGGATTCATGGAGAATGAGCACCTGCTGATTGGGCTGTAACGACTAGAAACCAAGACTTTGTACTGTGATCTGCCCACAGACATGTTGTAGGAGGAGGTTCTTTCCAGGAAGGGGTCTGGGTTGATACAGGACGCAGAGAGATGGAAACGGTACTCGGGATGAGTGTTCCAGCTGGTCAGGTCATCAGACTTGAGTCCGCTGTGGAAGATGAGAACAAATGGAAGAGAAGGGAGCCTGGGCCAAGAGCTGCCCCCTTTCTAGCTCAGCTGTCACCCCAAACCCCTTCAGAGCTGTAATAACAGGAACAGCAGCAAGCTCCAGTTCAGCCCGGCTCATCCTCATCTTGTCTGATAGGCTGTTGCAAGATGGGTTATTTTTAATATTCACACTTTTTATACATGAGGAAACAGACACAGAGAGTCAACTAACTCACCCAAGATCACAAATAGTAAGCGACACCCCTGGGATCTGAACCCAGATTCTACCTCCAGGACCATTTTTAGGAGCAGCGTAACTCTGGGCAAGGAAAGGGGCCATCTGTCTGTAGCAGCGGTTCCCCAAGTGGCTCCCAGATCAGAGCTCGCATCCAAGAGCTTGTTAGGTACAGAAAGGCACATCCTGGGACCTGGCCCGGTCCTACTGAGTCAGAGACCAAGGGTGGGGCCTGGTTTTCTGTGTTTTGAGGAAGGCCTCCGGCTGGTGGCTCATCTCCACATGCCTCCTTTGGCTGAAATCCATTACACGAGATAGATCCTTAAAATCCACTACTAAAAATGTAAAATTTATCAATAATATTTGAATTTTCCAGGCACCATGCTGAGCATTTTACTCGCACCATCATCTTTAGTGCTCGCTCACACTGAGAGCTCGGGGAGTGTTACTCTGTTTTCACAAGTGACTGACAGTGACAGGCCCAGAGCCACCAGGGTGGAGAATCCTGCCTGATGACATTGTTGTACCCTGAGTCGTTACTCTTTTTTGCCCTTTTGGTTAAGAACTATTCAAGAACAAGCATCAAAGTGTTAGTGTTGGATTTTTTTGTTTACAAATTCTGAAAAGAATATTTTACAAGGCAAGTGGCTTGATGAACATTTTGAGTTCTAAGCATCACTCCTAGAGTTTGAGAAAAGTGGTGATTATAAACCTTCCTGCCACACGGGGGCAGCATGTTGCTCTTCTCCCGGCTCTGGGAAGAAAGAAGCCCGGGCGGCTCCCTGCTCAGTAATCCCCAGACACCTGTTTCCTTGTGCTGTGGCCACATGGAATGGTGGTGAAGCTTTTCAGATGAGAAATTAAAACAGCAGCAGGACTGCACGAGGAAAAGGATTTTAAATTCATTATAATCTTGTTAAAGGTCTTCTATTTTTTAAATCGGCATGACAAAATAATATTCTTAATGGGCTGTGGTGAGGTTGGGTGATTTGCATTTTTTTAGCCAGGGATGAAACTCCTGATTTTTAGTGAGCTTTTTTAGATTGAAATTCACATATTCTGGCGGGGTCCAGTAACTCAGGCCTGTAATCCTACCACTCTGAGAAGCTAAGGTGGGGGAGGATCACTTGAGCTCAGAAGTTCAAGACCAGCCTGAGCAAGAATGAGATCCGTTTCTATGGGGCAAAAAAGCGAGACTCTGCCTCAAAAAGAAAGAAAAATTCCTGGGCCTGGTGGCAGGCACCAGTGGTCCCAGCTACTTAGGAGGTTGAGCCAAAAGGATTGCTCAAGCCCGAGAGTTTGAGGTTGCTGTGAGCTATGAGACCATGGCACTCTACCCAGGGTGACAGAGTGAGACTCTGTCTCAAAAAAAAAAAAAAAAAAAGTCACGTGTTCTTGGACTGAAGGGACAAAAAGCCAGTATTATTTCTTGCCTCATTGTTAGTGAATCCTTTGAGTATCCATTAGCCGTAGGGTTTTGTAGTAGGCAGCCAGAGGCAGTGGGGAAACGTTTTCCCAAATTCTAGCTTTCAGAGTATGTGACCATCCCACAGTGACCCTGGTGTCCTAGGGTTCACTCCGGCCAGAATCAGAGATGCTCTACTGATAGCAGCTTCTGTTGATTGATTTGATTTTTTGTTTATCTTATGACTGGAAATGTGAAGCTTCTGTTGATCTTGAGCCCCATTTCTCTCTGGGCAACGCACACTTTCCATGTCGGGGGCTACACTGACTGTAATTTTGATTAGAGACATGATATAATCTGTCATCTGACCCAGGACACTTGAGAGTAGAAGGGGCTGCCCTTGGTAATTTTAGGTACACCAGCACTGCCTGGGGAAGATGGGGGACTGTGATCACCCTCCGTACCAATCTTCTTGCTGCTTTCATTTCTCTGCTTTGATGACTCCGGTGGAGATTTACGTGCAGTGTCCATTCGCTTGTTCATGAACAAATGTTACTGAGTGTTTCTTCGATGTGTTACGCTAAGTTCTCTACCTCATGGAACCCTGTGTGATAAGTATTATTCTTCCCACTTTTACAAATGGAAAAAATTGGGACTTAGTGAATGGCTTGCCCGGGGTCACAGAACCTGTAAGTCACAGCTCAGCCTGGAACGCAGGCTGACCCTACTCTCCAGCCACGTGTGCGCCAAACTGTATCAAGGTCACTCACTGTTTCTTGAGCCTTCTTTCAGGCAGAGCCCCATCTGACTCTGTCCCTGTAGTGAAAGCTCAGAAGCTGATGGCAGTGTGGGTCAGTGTGGGGGTACAGACGCCAGGCTGCCTGGGCTTGAATCCTAGGTCCGCCACTTCCGCCAGCTTTGTGCTTCTTTCACTCTCCTCATCTTTAAAAGGGTACAGTAACTTGGTATTGGTGAAAAGGGTTCTGATGAGGATTACCTGAGGTAATATTTGCCTAGAGGAGGTAGGTGACAAAGTTGAAAGGGCAGGCAGGGGGTGTCAGCTGGGACATCGTGATTTTACTGATCAGGCCTGTGTTGGGAACCACCAGAGAAAAGAAACTAGTTACACTTCTTGGCCAGGCACAGTGGCTCACGCCTGCAATCCTAGAAGACAGGAGAATCTCTTGAGCCCAAGAGTTTGAGGTTGCTGTGAGCTATCAGGCCACAGCACCCTACCAAGGGTGACAAAGTGAGACTGTCTCAAACAAAAAAAAAAAAGTTACACTTTAGTTTACTTGTAAAAGGTGCTGTGTATACAGTCCGTGGATTGGCTGCGGAGGTGGTTACACAGACATTGTCTCTGGGACGTGAGGGTCAGTGTGCTATTTGCTTACATGAGTTATTTTTGTCTTTGGTATTTTGGTGGGTTTTTTCCCTCTTGAGAAAGTGTGATTACCACATCAGGAGGGAGCGCTCAGTCTAGTCCCAGGGGCTGGAAGAGGGAAGGGTGAACTAGACTGACAGGTCCCTTTGGAAGACCTCGGCTGCATTTCTCATTTTGTTATGAAATCCACAGTCTGTCGGCTCGCCAGGCCGTGCAGCTCCATGTCTGCGCTTCCTGGCCAGGGAAGGGGGTCTCCTCAATGGATGCAGCTTGGATGGGACCCCAGGATGTAGGGAGGCCTATGGGGTTGGGCCACAGGGAGGAGTGTGGCAGTCCTGGTAACTAATAGCAGGGCAGAAGCTGGGGCCAAATCACCCTCACACGTGCTGTGAATTTTCTTTATCATCTTTGGATTTTTTTTTTACTTGTTACAATAAGCCTGTAATGCTTTTTAAATTAAAGGAAAAAATTGAATAACAGAACTTTATAAAAGAAGACAAGGGTATGGTCTCAAATAGAATATCTCCAGGTGATAAAAGGATAAATGGTATTTGTGCTTTAAAGTTACACAAGTCCGTCACTTTTCGAGTATTTCAGGATTTGGTGCTAATCGTGAATGCTGTCAGACCTCAGGCCTGTTTCTTAACACGTGTTCACATTTTCTCCCCATTCTTCCCCTTTCTGGGCTTCAGAGAAAATATCCTGCTTCATTGTTACTAGAAACAAATACCTGACATTTATTTAATTCATTCTCCTACTTTTTCTAGGTGCTTAACAAGTAACAGATCTCACAGGGGTTGCATTTCTTACTATCAAAAAAAAAAAAAACCCTACCAGGCCTGGCACGGTGCTCATGTCTGTAATCCTAGCACTCTGGGAGGCTGAGGCGAGTAGATTGCCTGAGCTCAGAAGTTCAAGACCAGCCTGAGCAAGAATGAGACCCTATCTCTACTAAAAATAGAAAAACTAGCCGGGCGTTGTGGTGGGTGCCTGTAGTCCCAGCTACTTGGGAGGGTGAGGCAGGGAACCCAAGAGTTCGAAGTTGCTGTGAGCTGTGATACCAAAGTACTCGACCCAGGGCCACAGAGTAAGACTCTGTCTCAAAAAAAAAAAAAAAAACCTGCCTTACAACGAGAGCTTAGAAATTTCTGTGCCCATTAGCCCTCTAATTGTACTCCTGGTAATCTTTCCTAAGGAAAACACCTGAACACAAACACAAGTCAAGCAAGAAGACCCTCATCATTACTTTTTTTTTAAATACTGGGGAAGGTCAGAGTTTGATTTTTCCAAATGATGAGGCACAATGAGGCATCTAGAGCACGCTAAGTCAGCTTGTAGTTGCTTGGGGACCGTAGTGTGACCGGGACGGTCATTTCCTGTCCTCTCTGTCTTCCAGTGTTTTGCTGTGCGCTCTCTGGGATGGGTGGAGATGGCAGAGGAGGACCTCGCCCCCGGGAAAAGTAGCGTTGCTGTCAACAACTGCATCAGGCAGCTTTCCTACTGCAAAAATGACATCCGAGACACCGTGGGCATTTGGGGAGAGGTGAGTGACACGTGGGGTGACGAATGTAAGGTTCATCCAGCTGCATCTCATGAAACCCCCCAGCTCGGTGAGACGTGGTGCAGAGAGCTCCGAGGTGGTGTTAGGGGCACCCTCCCATGATGGCAGGTGGTGTAGACCTGCTGCACCCCACGATTGGCCTCTTGGCATCACCAAATCTCAGGGATAGGGACCGGGGGTGTCATTTCTCAGCACCTAAATGATGACCTGGTTTTCAGTATCCATGACTGAACAGGAAGGGCTCAGAACTTCCCTGAAGTTGCAGAGTCCGTGTGTCCATCTGTAAGAGCAGCTTTCCAGGAAGAAGCATAGTCTCAAAGGGCAAGGTCACTTCCACGCACGCACAAACGTACAAGCTCCTCCTGCTCTAAAAAGGTGACACACACTCGTCTTCATTTACAGTCTGAAAATGAACACTGTGAGTTGGGGAATAGATCCCTATATTTTCGTTCTCATTTTCAACAAAGTGATTCCATTTTGAAATGTTAATTTCAGGAGGGAAGGTGGTAAGTACAGACACCAAGTTGGTATACAATCTGGAGAAGCTGCATTGCTCCTGTGCTCCGAGACTTGTACAACAAGCATGTTGGGAGCATCTGAGAACGGCTCTTACTATGTGCATACATTCCCTTCCCTCCGTCCCCAGTTAACACAGCGCTGGTGGGAAAGTTCGCCTTTTGACTGGGCAGTTTCTTCCCAGCAACATGCAACAATGGAAGGTGGGTCCCCAGACCTTTCCGTGGAGTCTGTCTACCTTAAAATGGTGCTGAAGCGAATTGCCAACCAGACTCTTAAGATGCTAGGCGGGTGGGGGAACTGGAAAGAATCTTCTCCTGAGACAGGCCATTTGCACTCTTTTGATGTTTCACTTTATTGTCTCCCACCCAAATAACCAGGCCTATTTTTCCTGCGGAGTTGTTCACCTGTATTCTTTCCTCTTTAGTCACAAATGCTACTCCTCCAAAAGAACAATTCTCAGGATTTAGAAGGAAGGCTGTTGTCATTTTTACTAACATGTGAATGGCTGACATTTATGGGTGTCGTAGGCAACCGGGCTCTGTGAAGTCTGTGTGGCCACAACAGTCTGCACAAGTTATATTTCCTGCCAGCGCTCTCATCTGTAAATGGCTTAGCTGCTCTTTGGGGAAGATTTGAAATCATACTGGATCTTAGCTGTAGACTCTGGCCACAGTTTCAACATTGGCTGGGAGGGGCACTGATGGATCATCCTTGCCATGCTGATTGCTGGAGCTGCATTCACTCCGAGACCCTTTCATGGGAATCTAAAACATCACTCTCAAAGAGTATGCTAAGCCTGGCACAGTGGCTCACACCTGTAATCCCATCACTTTGGGAGGCCATGTGGGAGGATTGCTTGAGCCAACAGGTTGAAAATAGCCTGGGCATCATAGCAAGACCCCCTCTCTAAAAATTTTTTTTTATATTAGCCAAGTGTTGACAGTGCAAACCTGTATTCTCCACTACTCAGGAGGCTGAGGCAGAAGAATTGCTTATGATCATGCCACTGCACTCCAGCCTGGGTGACAGAGACCCTGTCTCTAAAAACAAAATGAAAACCATACCAAAGCACAATTTATCTGTCCCATTTGAGATTTGAAGACCTACAAGAAGCCTCACTGTTCTGCCCAGCCTGTTCTTCTAGCTTCAGTACCACAGCATCTGGGCCACCAATAGGAGGGACAGTCTTTCATCTGAGCAACAGATGTTTAATGATGTCTTGAAATTATGCTTCTGTGATTACCAGGGGAGTAGAGTTGAGGTGTCTAGCATTCTTGTCCCCAAAGAGCCAACATATCTGGGGAGACGGGCCTGTAAGCCTAAGCACCTGAGTAGCAACGCAGGGGAGAAGGAACTTGGGCATTCCACCTGTCACAGGTGCTGGGTGGGACCTAGAGCAAGTTACTTAACCTTTAAGCCTCAGGCCTCAGTTTCCCCACCTGCGAATTGGAGATAATAACAACTGAAGCTCTCCTGGGACAATTTAGAGCACATGGCATAATACCTTAGACAGTAACAGTCACATCGACGTTAGCTATTGTTAGTGCTGAGAAATGTCGCGAACTGTGCCTGCTGTTTTCTAGCCGGATCATGCAGATAGGATGCTACCTGGGATGTGATGGGCACAGAAGGGCCTGGCCAGAGGACTGGGAGGAAGGGGCTGTGGGAGTTCCATGGACCTGGAGTTGGCAAAGGACCAGATTCTCCAGGGACCCTGTTAACCTTTTGTCTTAAAAATACAGAGAGTAAATCATTAAAAATACGAGCAGTCTAAAAGCAGGCTAGGGACACATTTTGGAAGACTTGGAGAGGGAGAGAGAAATTGGGCATGTGAGAGGAAATGTGAAAGATTTATGAATATTTTAGTCCGGAAAGGATGTTTGTCTCTTAGTAAAACAAACTACCCCCAAAGATGGCTCTTCTGGTGGTTGAAATGGCGCCCCCAGCTGGTCACAGATGGGCTGAGGCTGTGGAGCCGGCCTGGGGAGGACAGCATGTTTTCTCCTTGACTCCCAGGGGAAGGACATGTACCTGATCCTGGAGAACGACACGCTCAGCCTGGTGGACCCCATGGACCGCACCGTGCTGCACTCCCAGCCCATCGTGAGCATCCGTGTGTGGGGCGTGGGCCGCGACAACGGCCGGTGAGTCCCGCTGTCACCTTACCCGTGCCCCAGTGAGAGTTCACGGCGTTTCACTGCATAAGAAGCGTGACAGTGCACTCAGAGTAGAAACGTAAACAATGGAAGCAAGTGTGTCTCCTTCCCTCCCTCCCTCGGTTCTGTGCCTCAGATCTTTTGTGAACATCGGTCCTGTGCCCTGTTCTGCATAATCTCCTGCTCATCCCCACTCACCCGCATTGCCAATTCACCCAGGTGACCCAAACCCCCGTTTTTCCCCTCTTTTCTGTGGTCATTTGAAAATTAATTGTTTCGTTCAGTCGAGCCTCAGCCTTTCCAGCTGCCTTCCTACTGGTATTTTGTTCACTGAGAGCTTACAGGAAGGGGGGCCTTGTATAGCCTTTAATCCCAAGGCTTAGATCATTCAATTGTGATTTTCAGGAATCTCCGGGATTTGAGATGGGCTGAACTTTAACACTTGAAAGGACGGTCTGGTCATATCAAAATTTCATTCGCTATGTATCTCTCTGAATTTCTACTGAACATTTGTTATTTGTAAGAAAACGTTCTTTGATGTATTGTGAATTGTCTATTCTCCAGATGACTGGAAACAATGAAGTTCTGATTTTCAAGCACGTATTCTAGCTAATAAGGTAGAGGTTATCATAGACCACATGGTTGGAGGCCATTGTTAAGTAATTGGGCTACATTAAATGCAATTAATTATTGAACTATAGTCAATCTTTGGCAATTCCCAAGGTAATAGAGGATCTTCTAGCTGGCATCTAGGGACAGACTGTCAGATGATTACTTGTTGCTTTGTTGAAAATGGAAAAGAGGATTTGTAAAAAAAATTCTCAGGTGTCAGAGAGGTGACCCTCGTGGGCTTGTAGTTCCATCCTGGGAATTCTGGCTTTCTGCTGCATGTTCCTCTCTAGCTAGGGGAGGAGGGTCTACATTAGATTATTTGACCTTTGTCAACCAAGGCTGACATTAGTGCTTTTGTTTCCATTCGAATTCCTAACCCAGAAAGGAAGGCTTGTTGGCTAAGTAGTCATCAGTCAAAGGCTCCAGGAGTCCTCAAACTGTTTAAACAGGGGGCCATTCACTGTCCCTCAGACCGTTGGAGGGCCGGACTATAGTTAAAAAAAAAAAATGAACAAATTCCTATGTACACTGCACATATCTTATTTTGAAGTAAAAAAACAAAATGGGAACAAATACAATAGCACCGCCTCATGTGGCCCGTGGGCTGCAGTTTGAGGACCCCTGAAGCAGACTTGAGTGTTGTGCCCAACTCGCGGGATCCCCCACATAAATCACCTGGAGACCAACTCCGATGCAAAAGCAAGAGGTTGTTTATTTATAAGCTCAAGCCTGGGCTCCCTGGTCCTGGCACAGCAGGAGAGCAGAGAAGCCCCGATCTCAAAAAGGAGGGAGGTTTTTAATTGTACAGAAAGGAAAGAAAAGGGAGTGGGTGTGAGGTGAGCCGCTGGGGCGAGCTGATAGGGGTCTAGGGGACTGAGCAGTATTTGTCCTTGGGTGTCTGGGAGAGTGTTGCTATCGCTCGGAGCAGATGTTGTGCAAGGGCATGGATCATGGGGCAAGGATGGGGGGCGGAGGAGGGAGCAGGTTGCCTAACACCTTTGGTATGCAGCTGCAAAATGAAGACTGAGGGACAAGATGAAGTTAGTTTTAACAAAATGGAGTTAATTTGGTCCTTACAGTGAGCATTGTTCTGCAGAGAGAGAGCTGAGGTGTTCTCCAACTACTTAGATAGACCCTTCTGAGAGCATAGTTGCATCTTGGAGCTTTTTATAAAAGGATGATGAGTGATGACAGCTAGGCCAGGTGCTTTGGGGGGCAGGTGGGTGGGCTTCTGTGCACACAGCTATCCCTCACTCACTTGCCAGAGCTGAAGCACTGGGGTTGAGGCATTGACATGAAGTGATTAATTGCATAAGGGAAATAAATACCTGATGACACCGGTCATGGTTAAAAATGTTTCGCTTTGGTGGAAGGACCTCCATGTGAGAGGCTCGATCCTTTCCTGTTTCCTGTCCTCCAAGTTATTTGTAAGATGGAGGCAAGGTGGGAATCACTACATACGTGTACGCCCAGATGAGGCAAGGTTTTCTTTTTTTTTTTTTTTTTTTGTAGAGACAGAGTTTTACTTCATTGCCCTCGGTAGAGTGCCGTGGCGTCACACAGCTCACAGCAACCTCCAACTCCTGGGCTTAGGCGATTCTCCTGCCTCAGCCTCCCGAGTAGCTGGGACTACAGGCGCCCGCCTCAACACCTATTTTTTTGTTGCAGTTTGGCCGGGGCTGGGTTTGAACCCGCCACCCTCGGCATATGGGGCCCGCGCCCTGCTCACTGAGCCACAGGCACCACCCAAGGCAAGGTTTTCTTAAGGTCAAGGTGCCAGTGGATTTTAATGAGAAGGTCTTCAGTTCATCCTGCCTCTTTAAAGTGAAGCCAAACACTACGTGCCTGGAGGAAAACATGATCCAAACCCCTGTTGATAAAATTATTCAAGCTGTGTGAGCCTCAGTTTCCCTCATCTATGAAATTGACGTCGTAATAAGGACCATAGCATATGTGTGTGTGTGTATATATATAGTGACAGGGACATGGTAAGTGCCCGGTGAATATTAGCTTTTGCTTTTTAAAGCAACGTACACTAACAAATGCAGCTGATGCCATGACTTCCTTTCAGCAACCGTGTGGGTCAGGGAGTCAGATCTCAGGGAGGCTTCAGGGACAGTTGTTCATGTGATACAGAGGATAAGAAGCTGTTCTGGACACTAATGAGTTCAGCTGTCCTACAAAGTAGGAAGAGCCTCCCACCGCACCCCCCCAAAAGGAGATCAGTGTAAATTAGCTTACATTGCCTTGGCTGTTTTTGAAATGTGGGCTGCATTACTCATGTTTTTAAATCACTTCTTATTCTCACTCAATGTTAGCAGATAAATGTGATTTAGAAATACACCCAGGATTCCACACAGGCTGTCAGAATCTGAACGAGATCATGCACTTGTGGGGGGGCCTTGAGTCACTTTTTTTTAGAAACAATAAATTTAAAAATGATATTTTCCAGTGAAAGGCTCTATTTCTTCCTATTGGTCCCCTGAGTTTTCATGTTTTCATTCCCTAGGAAAAGGGGACTTTGTACTCCTTTTTTTTTTTAAGCTTTGCTTTTGATTTTTTTTTTTTTAACAGCAATTTACAAGAGCAAATTCAATTTGTAATGCTGCAAAGGAACAGGGTTTTCACTTCGCATGAATAAAACATAAAAGTGTTTCATTTTGCTTGCCAAAACGAGCCCATTTCGCATTCTCTTTTGTAACTTTCCTTGCTCAGAGAGTGGAATCTTAGGGGATTTCTAGATGCAGCTAAAATGAATGAGAAAAATGTATAGTACAACGGACTTGAAGGGCACAAAATCTTCCTTAAAATCCAGCATGCTTCAGTGAGCCCTGTTGTATCAGAATTTATCAAAGTGTTTTGGGTTTGGCATTTTTCTTCAGACTTGCAAGTGGTTTTGATTTGCTTTGCAGAAGCTCCTTAAGGAGTAAGCTCACTTTGCAGGAGATGATGGATGGTGACACCCCTACACACACCAGCCCCTGAGGTTGAGTTGGAGAGACGTCTCATGCATGGTACAAGGAGTTGCATCACATCATGTGTTGGTCTTCTCGGGGCTTGGTTGTTGCACAACCGGGGTGAGGTTTCGTCTTCTCCTTGAGAGACATTTCTTGGAGCTTATGTGCTTTTTTGCACAGCAAAGTGGGGTTTGCCTCCTCTCTCTCGGTTATACCGTACTTCAGTTCCTATTGATCATGGTGAGATAAACACCACGGCTTCTGGAAATGGAGGCCAGTGAAAGGAGATTCGTGAGCCTTGCTTTTTTTCCAATCAGATGCAGCCAGATTGACCTGCCCGGCTCTGGGCCTCGGCAGCTGGGACAGCTCAGCCTGTCTGTGGGCCTGCCAAGCTACCGCCCCTGCACGTGGTCTGGGAGGGATATCACCACCCTGTTTCAGAGGCCTGTGCTAAGTAACGTCTGGCCTCAGCATCCTTCTTACTCAGATCTTGGGAAGTCTGAGTAAGAGCTCAGAAGTATTCTTTTACAGAAGTATCAAAAGCAAACGAACATCAGTTGTGGACACAGGGAACTTGTAACAGGGATGCCTCTCTTGCCCCTGGCAGATACGGGCCCATTTTGGGGGTAAGGGCATCACAATCCCTGTGTACAGTAGACAATAGAGTCTGCTAATCTCATGTGTTAACCATGAGAAGGGAAAATGGACAGGTGGTGGTGTCAGAGGGTTTTAGACCCATAAATGCAATTTTCCCCAAGTCGCTTCAGTATCAGTGAGGATTAATCAGGTCAGATGTTCATAGGCTTTTCTTGAGGGAGGATAAAAGGTTCCAGAATCACTTGGGAAACTGAGTAAAACAAAGTGCAATAGGCCCCCCCTCACTCTGAGCTCTCCCAAAGGTTTCCCTGTTCAGATATGCACGGGGACCCTCCAATGAAGTGTTTTTCAGACCAGACAGGAACCTTTCTTTCCTAGAAATGCGGTCACGTGGCACACTTTGGGAAATGCTGCTCTGGTTAATAAATTTAATGCTTTGCATTAAATTAGTGGCAACACTAAATTGTTATTTTTATTAAGAAAAATTTGAATTACTTTTAATAACTGTCATAAGTAGAGATGCCACTAGGCCTGTCTAACGAAGATAAAATTCCTCATGATTAATAGCAACCATCAGGGTGATGCCTGTGGCTCAAAGGAGTAGGGCACCAGCCCCATATATGGGAGGTGGTGGGTTCAAACCCGGCCCTGGCCAAAAACTGCAAAAAAACCCAAAAAAGCAACCATCAACAGCCATTGTACACAAGTGGTTTTTAAAACGTGCTCTTATATATAGATGAAATGTTTACCCTATAATATCAATTGTTCTCATAGTTTGTATAGCAAACTTCTCTTCCTAGGAGGTGTTTAGTACACTTCTTTTCTAGTTTTGATGAATAATTTTTATAATAAAATATTTGTAATTATTTATAAATTTCCAAATAAGATTATCATTGAGTCAATTATTATATCTGGTCATGATCTCAGGAGAACATAGCTAGTTTCAGTTGGACTGAATGTTTTGTTTTGTTTTTTTTTTTTTTCATAAGATATTCCCAACTGGGGCCGTGCCTGTGGCTCAGTGGATAGGGCGCCGGTCCCATATACCGAGGTTGGCGGGTTCAAACCCAGCCAAACTGCAACAAAAAAATATCCGGGCGTTGTGGCGGGCGCCTGTAGTCCCAGCTACTTGGGTGGCTGAGGCAAGGGAATTGCCTAAGCCCAGGAGTTAGAGGTTGCTGTGAGCTGTCTGACGCCACAGCACTCTACTGAGGGCGATAAAGGGGACGGAAAAAAAAAAAAAAGATAATTCCCAACTGGTTTTATTCACAAAGACCACAGTTGAAGTTGTTTTAAAGTATTTGCCACACATGGTTAATGCTCTTATTTTCCTGCCAGTGGTGTTTTGCTGTTTTGCCTTGGTTTCTTTTGAAGATATTGCTTAAGGTTTGGGAAAAGCACAATGGATCCTGGATACTACTCAGGTACATTGTTTAGAATTTGCAAAACTTTCACTTATAGGCCTTTAGATGTCAAAGGCAATCTAGTAATGGTGTCTTTCAATCACTTTATTTTAGGAATTAGGAAACTAAGAATATTGTGATTTACCTTTGACCCATCTAGTTTATAACAGCAGAGAACAGATCCCAGGTATTTTGCCAGTTCAAATAAGAAGCTCCTCTGGTTTTTTGTTGTTGTTATTTGTTTGTTTGTTTGTTTTGAGACAGAGTCTCAGGCTGTCACCCTGGGTAGAGTGCCATGGCATCATAGCTCACAGCAACCTCCAACTTGGGCTCAAGTGATCCTCTTGCCTCAATTTTTCTATTTTTCATACAGATGGGGTCTCATTTTTGCTCAGCCTCATTTTGAGCTTGTGAGCTCAAGCAATCCACCCGCCTTAGACTCCCAGAGGGCTAGGATAACAGGCATGAGCCACCTCGCCCAGCCAAGAAGCTCCTCTGATAGAGGTTGGCTTGTGGCTTAGTGAGTAGAGCCTTGGCCCCATATACCGAGGGCGGCGGGTTCAAACCCGGCCCCGGCCAAACTACAACAAAAAATAGCTAGGCGGGCGCCTGTAGTCCCAGCTACTCAAGAGGCTGAGGCAAGAGAATCACCTAAGCCCAAGAATTAGAAGTTGCTGTGAGCTGTGATGCCACGGCACTCTACCAAGGGCGATGGAGTGAGACTCTGTCTCTAAAAAAAGAAGCTGCTTTGTTAATCCTGCCATGGGATGACGGATGGTCTTACATAATCAGGAGAAGAGAGGGACAGTCCGATGTGCACTGAATACCATACTAGGCAGCCTCAGGGACAGGGATATCTGTGACATGGTTCCTGTCCCATTGAAAGCAGAAGTTGACAAACTGTTTCTGAGGCCTGTTTTGCATGACCTAGGAGTAAAGAATGGTTTTTATAGTTTTAAAGCATTGTTTAACAAAAAAAAAAAAGAATGAGAGACCCAGACCCAGATGTGGGGGACCCAGCACAAACTCACTCTTTATAGAAAGAAGATCCGAGTAATATCGCATTCAGAAGAGAATTAAATGATCTGTGTGGCTGCTGGATATAGGAAGTTGCCATGGAAAGGGCCAAGTCCTTTCTAACTGTCTTCCTTTTCTTTCCTATCCTGTTCCTGTCTTAGTTCTGCCCGCGCACCTGGCCTTGGAAAATTTCTGAGCAAGGGAGTATAGCTGTTCTCATTGCTCAGCAGCATCAAATTCGGGGTGACCCTGTGGCACTTGGGCCAGGTAGACTTCCTTTCTAAATTAGTGGAAAGGGTGCAGTCACTGACACCTGTAATCCCAGCTCTCTGCTGGGCCGAGATGGGTGGATCACTTGAGCTCAGGAGTTCAAGACCAGCCTGAGCAAGAGCGAGACCCCGTCTCTAAAAACAGCCGGGTGTTGTGGCAGGCACCTGTAGTCTCAGCTACTCGGGAGGCTGAGGCAAGAGGATCACTTGATCCTAGGAGTTTCAGAGCACTCTACCAAGGGCAACAAAATAATACTCTGTCTCAAAGAAAAAAAAAGGGTAATGGTATTTACGTTTTAGGTGACAGATTTAGAAATAATGTGGGTCTCTTGGTTTTTGAGCTAATCTGAATGCTATCTCTATTTTTGCTTGGCTGTGGTTTCTTTTCCCAGGCATAATTTGGTGGGGTCTCTGTGGAAGACGGAGGGTTTCCTACTGACATGTAGTGGAGGGTTCTTGGAGCCAGACAGCAAGGAAAGATTGATGGCGCTCTGTGATCTGCTGATGAAAGTTTAATCTGGGCTGTGTGCTGTCTTGCCTCGGGGAGAAAAGTCTTCAGGGAGAGAGCAATAATTCTTTCCCTGCGCTATAGTATTATCTTGACCTCTACAGCTAATTTCTTTTTAATACAGCCCCATGATAAGCAGAGGATCAGGATTTACTTGACTGTTTTGCTGACTTACTCCATGGTGTATTTTATCTCCTAAAAAGTGGCCTCCTTGCCTTCCATTAATCACGACGGGATGCTTGCTGCCTTTTCGGCGTAGAATAACCTTTAAGGAAAGACATCATAAGTGATGTCCAAGAAAAGTTTCCCTCAGAGGAATGTGTGAGAGCATTTCCAGACCGACTATTCTGGTGGTCCTGTCCCTGTCGGTGACTGTAGGAAGATGACAGTTTTCTTCTGAGAAGTAGGTCATCCACTTTGGCCCCTCTGGTTCATCACGTGGTCCAGCCTTCTTCATAAACGTTTCAGCCCCAGCCAATCCAGTTGGGGACCTGAGGCTGTTGTGTCAAAGAGAGAGCAGGCTTGGCGCCTGTAGCTCAGTGGCTAGGGTGCCAGCTACGTACACCAGAGCTGGCAGGTTCGAATCCAGCCCAAGCCTGCCAAACAACAATGACAATTACAACCAAAAAATAGCCGGGCATTGTGGCGGGGGCTTATAGTCCCAGCTACTTGGGAGGCTGAGGCAAGAGAATAGCTTAAGCCCAAGAGTTGGACGTTGCTGTGAGCTCTGACACCATAGCACTCTACCAAGGACGACATAGGGAGACTCTGTCTAAAAAAAAAAAAAAAAAAAAAATTAGCCAGGTGTTGTGGTGGGCACCTGTACTCCCAGCTACTCAGGAGTACAGGAGGTTCAAGGATCACTTCAACCCAGGAGTCTGAGGTTGCTGTAAGCTAGGCTGATGCCACAGCATGCTAGCCTGGGCACCTGAGCGAGACTCTGTCTCAAAAAAAAAAAAAAAAAAAAAGCTAGGCATGGTGGCTCACACCTGTAATCCTAGCACTCTGAAAGGCTGAGGCGGGTGGATTGCCTGAGCTCACAGGTTCAAGACCAGCCTGAGGCAGAGCGAGAAAAAAAGCCAAGCATTGTGGGGAGCTCCTGTAGTCCCAGCTACTAGGGTGGCTAAGGTGAGAGAATCGCTTGAGTCCAACAGTTTGAGGTTGTCACCCACAGCATTCTACTGAGGGTGACAAAGTGAGGCTGTCTCCCCCCAAAAAAATAAATTCCGGCTCGGCGCCTGTAGCACAGTGGTTATAGCATCAGGCATATGTCCTGAGGGTGGCGGGTTCAAACCCAGCCCAGGCCTGCTAAACAACAATGACAACTGCAACAAAAATAGCCAGGCGTCGTGGTGGGTGCCTATAGTCCCAGCTACTTGGGAGGCTGAGGCAAGAGAATCACTTAAGCCCAGGAGTTTGAGGTTGCTCTGAACTGTGATGCCACGGCACTCTACCAAGAGTGACATAGTGGTATTCTGTCTCAAATAAATTCGGAGTCCCCAAGCAAACATCAAATTTCCAAAGATAAAACTGTCCCAGGAGCAGAATCACACGGGTGTAATTGTGACATCCAGAGAATGGGAATACCAAATCAGATTTGGGCCATATACAAATAGCCAAAGAGTTGACTTAAAAGGGGAAAGGTAAACCTTGCTAAACTCAGGAAGAATCAGACCATAAATAAAGGAACTCAGTGGGTGACAGATGGGCTCTGGCCCCATACACATGTCTAGAGAAGTGACAGGGTCAAGGGAGTCAGAAAAATAAAACCCAGAAAATATTTTCGTTCAGTCAGATTTGTCACCCTAGAAAATGTGTTGGGGAGGAAGAAGTGTTTGAGAGTACTAGGGTCCCAGGGTAGAGCAGGGGCACAATTGCAGTTTCTAAGAGAGCCCTGGCAGCAAGCAATGGAGGGTGAGGAGGGTAGAGGTTAGGGATGGCTGACCCGGAGACAGACTGGTCCGCGTGGCCGCCTTTCTCCCTGCAGGCCCTGCCTGACGCTTTTGATAATTCTTCATTGGGAAAGTGGCCCCGGATGCATTTTCAAGGGCTTGGTTTTCTCTGCTCAGTGAAGAGGGCAGCCCACCAGTCCTGTGGTCCAGGATTGGCTGGTCATATTCGAGCGAAGAGTCACTTTGCTATTGGAAAATTTTTCATGACTGGTGGCTCCTAACTCTGATCCTAAGTCTTTCCTTGCCACCCCCCCCCCCCCAAAGGAGAGCTCTGGAGTGTAAACTTGGTGCAAACAAAGCCAGGTGCCATTAGGTTTTGATCTTCAAATCAGTAGAAATCAAATGTTTCTATGTGGTACTGAAACCGGGTCTGTCGCAGCAGGCAAACTAAACAGCGCAGCAGGATCACTCTGCAGGGATTATAAGAGTTGACCCTTATTTGATCATGGATCTGTGAAATAGGCGCTTAGTTCAGGTTTAACATGTCTGATCCCTGGACCAGGGTCCTTGACATCCCCAGCCCTGTCCGTTTCTGTATACCTGTAATGAGGATCCGGCCAGGAATGAGAGGCCAGAAATCATTCCTAAATCAGACTGAGCTCCAAAGAATTCAGCAGACTTTTGAAAGAAGCTTCTTTCCTAACATATCCCAGAAGGTCATAAACACTGGGGACAGCCTAGGGCTGGGCCACTTTGCCTCAGTTGAGTAACAGCTGCCCTCTGGATACCAGAGTAAATCTGTTAAGCTCACTGTGTTGAAAACAGAGGTGGTTATTTTTATTTATTTTGGGACAGAGTCTTATTCTGTCACCCTGGGTAGAGTGCCATGGTGTCATTATAGCTCACAGCAACCTCTGTCTCTTGGGCACAAGTGATCGTTCTGTCTCAGCCTCCCGAGTAGCTGGGACTACTGGCACCGTACACTACGCTTGGCTAGTTGTTCTGAGACTGGGTCTAGCTCTTGCTCAGGCTGGCCTTGAACTCCTGAGCTCAGGCAGTCCACCCACCTCAGGTGCTAAGATTACCGGCATGAGCCACCACACCCGGCAGTAGGTTATGTTTAAACTTCCACACACCCGACTTCATTTTCAAAGCTGTTCCTTCTCTGCATTCTCCCTTCGCACATCTGTGCACATGTGTGTCCGTCGCTCAGTTCACGCCCAGCCCTCTGTGGTTAACAACTCTGCCACCTGGTGGGCCTCCAGTCAGTGGTATGGGAGCTCCCCCTCCCCACGCATAGCGAGTACTCGGGCCCTGAAGGTGCCAATTCCTCAATACTTAGGTCAGAGTTAAAAACTACCTCTCATACAGGCAGCAAGTAATAACCAGAGCTAGAAAAAAATCAGATATCCATCCTGTGGGTACACAGGTAACAAATGTATATCCATATAGCAGATAATCTGCTCAGCAATAAAAAGGAATCACCTGATGATACAGTCGGCCCTCCCTGTCCACAGGTTCTGCGTCCGTTTCAACCCCCCACAAATAACAATACAAAAATAAAAACATAAATTTTAAAAAGCAATACAGTTTGACAACTACTTATATGGCAGTCATATTGTATAAGTAATTTTGAGATGATTTCAGTACATGAGAGGCTGTGCGTAGGTTTTATGCAAATCCCACATCATTTTAAATAAGAAACTTGAGCTGCTCAAGGATCCTGGAACTAATCCCCTGAAGATATCTAGGGACAACTGTATGCACAATAGGCCAGGTCCCTCTCACCGTTTCTCCTTCACGAGAGGGACCCACTTCCAACTCTCTTTGGAAGTGTTCTAAATTTTCTCTTTGTTCTTCCTAAATAAAACCTCTCTTTGTTATCCTGAGAAAAAGTAAAATGCCAAATCTCAAAATAACTGTGCTGAGTGAAAAAAAGCCAGATCCATCCCCCTGAAAAAAAGTACATGCTGTGGGATTTTATTTACATAAAATTCTAGGAAATGTAAGTAACCTAATTTATAGTGAGAGCAGATCAGTGATTGCCTGGAGAGGGAGAGAAGGCAGGGATTATGAAGAGATGAGGAGAATCTTTGGCAGTTACAGATACACTTACTATCTTGATTGTGGTGGATAGTCACAGGGCTCTATAACTGTGTAAAAACTTACAAATTACATATTTTAAATATATGGAGTATTGTATGTTGATTATGCCTCATTTAGGCTGTGTTAAGTATTTTTAAAAATATGTAGTGAAGGGGGCGGCGCCTGTGGCACAGTTAGCAGGGCGCCGGCCCCATATACCGAGGGTGGCGGGTTCAAACCTGGCCCCAGCCAAACTGCAACAAAAAAATAGCCGGGTGTTGTGGCGGGCGCCTAGTAGTCTCAGCTACTCGGGAGGCTGAGGCAGGAGAATTGCCTAAGCCCAGGAGTTGGAGGTTACTGTGAGCTGTGTGACGCCATGGCACTCTACTGAGGGCAATAAAGTGAAACTGTCTCTACAAAAAAAAAAAAAAAAAAAAAATATGTAGTGAAGGGCGGCACCTGTGGTTCAGGGGGTAGGGCGCCGGACCCATATACCGAGGGTGGCGGGTTCAAACCTGGCCCAGGCCAAACTGCAACAAAAAAATAGCCGGGCATTGTGGCGGGCACCTGTGGTCCCAGCTACTCGGGAGGCGGAGGCAGGAGAATCTCCTGGGCCCTGGAGTTGGAGGTTGCTGTGAGCTATGTGACGCCATGGCACTCTACCAAGGGCGATAAGGTGAGACTCTGTCTCTAAAAAAAAAAAAAAACAATACGTAGTGAAGTGATGAACCTGTCCAAAGTCAAGACAAAAGAAAAGATTCTACAAGCTACCAGGAGTAAGCACCAGTTGACGTACAGGGGCAAATCCATCAGGGTGACCGCAGACTTCTCTATCGAAACTTTCCAAGCAAGAAGACAATGGTCATCTACCTTTATCTACTTAAACAGAACTATTTCCACCCCAGAATTCTATATCCTGCTAAGCTAAACTTTAAAATTGACAGAGAAATCAAATCATTTACTGATATACAAACACTGAGGAAATTCGCCACAGGACCAGCTCTACAGGAAATACTTCAACCTGTTCTACACACTGACCATCACAATGGATCAACAGCAAAGTAAGAACTTAGAAATTAAAGGACAGAATGTAGCTTCCACAATGATGAAAAAGATAAAACTAAGCAATGGACTCTCACAAAATAAAATGAATAGAATACTACCACACTTATCAATTATCTCACTAAATGTCAATGGCTTGAATTCCCCACTGAAGAGGCATTGATTGGCTGATTGGATTAAAAAACACAAGCCTTCCATTTCCTGTTATCTGGAAACACACGTAGCTTCAAAAGGCAAAATTCAAGAGTTAAGGTTTGGAAGATAGTTTTTTGGCAAACGAAATTCAGAAGAAGAGAAGGGTTGCAATCTTATTTTCAGATACATGTGGATTTAAAGCAACTAAAGTCAAATAGACAAAGATGGTCACTTTATATTGGTCAAGGGAAAAATGCAAGAAGACGTTTCAATCCTAAATATTTATGCACGCAATTTAAATGCTCCCGGATTCTTGAAACAGACCTTAGTTTGAGCAATCTGATATCCTATAACACCATAAGAACAGGGGACTTTAACACTCCTCTTACAGAGCTGGACAGATCCTCTACACAGAAATTAAAGATGTAAGGGACTTAAATGAGACCCTAGAACAACTGTGTTTGATAGGCGCATATAGAACACTGCATCCCAAAGCTAAAGAATATACATTCTTCTCATCACCCCATGGAACATTCTTCAAAATTGATCATATCCTAGGACACAAACCTCAACAGAATCAAAAGAATTGAAATTTTACCTTGTATCTTCTCAGACCACAAGGCACTAAAGGCGGAACTCAGCTCCAACAAAAAACGTTCAACCCCACACACAGGCATGGAAAGTAAACAACCTTCTGTTGAATGACAGTTGGGTGCAGCAAGAAATAACAGAGAAAACCATGAACTTCCTGGAGCATAACAACAATGAAGACACAAGCTACCAAAACCTGTGGGATACTGCAAAAGCAGTTCTGAGGGTAAAATTTATCGCTTTAGATACCTACATTCGAAAAACAGAGAACACGTCAACAAACTCACAAGCCATCTTACAGAATTGGAAAAAGAACAATCTAAGCCTAAACCCAGTAGAAGAAAAGAAATATACAAAATCAAATCAGAGATCAATGAAATTGAAAACAAAAGAATCATTCAGAAAATTAATGAAACAAAATACATACATAAAATACATATAAAATAAAATACATAAAATAGATAAACCATTGGCCAGACTAACTAGAAATAGAAAAGTAAAATCTCTAGTAAAACCTCAATGAGAAATGATAAAGGGGAAATTACAACTGATGCCACAGAGGTACAAGAGATCATCTCTGAATACTACCAGAAACTCTGTGCCCAGAAATTTGACAATGTGAAGGAAACGAATCAGTATTTGGAATCCCACCCGCTCCCTAGACTTAGCCAGGAAGAAATAGAGCTCCTGAACAGACCAATTTCAAGCACTGAGATCAAAGGAACAATAAAAAATCTTCTAACAAAAAAATGCCCTAGTCCAGATGCCTTCACACCAGAATTCTATCAAACCTTCGAAGAAGAGCTTATTCCCATACTACAGAAATTATTCCAAAAAATTGAGGAGGAAGGAATCTTCCCCCAGCACATTCTACAAAGCAAACATCACCCTGATACCAAAACCAGGAAAAGACCCAACTAAAAAGAATTTCAGACCAATTACTAATGAATATAGATGCAAAAATTCTCAACAAAATCCTAGCGAATAGATTACAGCTTATCATCAAAAAAGTCATCCATCATGATCGAGTAGGTTTCATCCCAGGGATGCAAGGCTGGTTTAACATACGCAAGTCCATAAACGTTATTCACCATATCAACAGAAACAAAAACAAAGACTATACGATGATCTCAATAGATGCAGAAAAAGCATTCGATAAAATCCAGCATCCGTTTCTAATTAGCACACTGAAGAGTATAGGCATAGGTGACACATTTCTTAAACTGATTGAAGCTATCTATGACAAACCCACAGCTAATATTTTACTGAACGGAATAAAACTGAAAGCTTTTCCTCTTCCTTTTCCAGACAAGGTTGTCCTCTGTCACCTTTACTATTCAACGTAGGGCTGGAAGTTCTAGGCAATACAATTAGGCAAGACAAGGAAATAAAGGGAATCCAAATGGGAGCAGAGGAGGTCAAACTCTCCCTCTGTGCTGACGACATGATCTTATACTTAGAGAACCCCAAAGACTCAACCACAAGACTCCTAGAAGTCATCAAAAAAATACAGTAATGTTTCATGATATAAAATCAATGTCCACAAGTCAGCCTTTGTATACAGCAATAACAGCCAAGATGAGAGACTAATTAAGGACACAACTCCCTTCACCATAGCTTCAAAGAAAATGAAAGCTAACAAAAGAGGTGAAGGACCTCTATAAAGAAAATTATGAGGGTGGCGTCTGTGGCTCAAGGAGTAGGGCGCCCGTCCCATATGCCGGAGGTGGCGGGTTCAAACCCAGCCCTGGCCAAAAACCACAAAAAAAAAAAAAAAAAAAGAAAGAAAAGAAAATTATGAAACCCTAAGAAAGGAAATAGAGGATATTAACAAATGGAAGAACATACCATGCTCATGGCTGGGAAGAATCAACATTGTTGAAATGTCTATTCTTCCCAAAGCAATCTACCGATTCAATGTCATCCTTATTAAAATACCAACATCATACTTTCAAGACTTGGAAAAAATGATTCTGAGTTTTGTAGGAACCAGAAAAAACCTGTATAGCTAAGGTAGTTCTTAGTAATAAAAACAAAGCTGGGGGCATCACCATACAAGATTTTAGCCTATACTACAAAGCCATAGTGGTCAAGACAGCATGGTACTGGCACAAAAATAGAGACATAGACATTTGGAATTGAATAGAAAACCAGGAAATGAAACTAACACCTTACAACCACCTAATCTTTGATAAACCTAACAAGATCATACACTGGGGGAAAGACTCCGTATTCAATAAATGGTGCTGGGAGAACTGGATATCCACATGTAAAAGACTAAAACTGGACCCACACCTCTCTCCACTCACAAAAATTGATTCGAGATGGATAAAGGACTTAAATTTAAGGCATGAAACAATAAAAATCCTCAAAGCATAGGAAAACCACTGGAAGATACCAGCCTGGGGAAAGACTTCAAGAAGAAGACTGCCATGGCAATTACAACAACAAAAGATAAACAAATGGGACTTAAACTGAAAAGCTTCTGTACAGCTAAGGAGACAACCACCAAAGCAAATAGGCAGCCTACACAATGGGAAAGGATATTTGCATATTTTGAATCAGACGAAAGCTTGATAACTAGGATCTATAAAGAACTCAAATTAATCCACATGAAAAAAGCCAACAATCCCATATATCAATGGGCCAGAGACATGAATAGAACCTTCTGCAAAGAAGACAGACGAATGGCTAACAAACATATGAAAAAATGCTCATCATCCCTAATTATTAGAGAAATGCAAATCAAAACCGCCCTGAGATACCACCTAACCCCAGCAAGAATAGCTCACATCACAAAATGTCAAAACTGCAGATGCTGGCGTGTATGTGGAGAGAAGGGAACACTTTTACACTGCTGGTGGGACTGCAAACTAGTACAACCTTTCTGGAAGGAAGTATGGAGAAACCTCAAAGCACTCAAGCTAGACCTCCCATTTGATCCTACAATCCCATTACTGGGCATTTACCCAGAAGGAAAAAAATCCTTTTATCATAAAGACACTTGCACTAGACTGTTTATTGCAGCCCAATTTACAGTCACCAAAAGGTGGAAACAGCCTAACCAGGAGTTGGATTAACCCAGGAATTGGATTAACAAGCTGTGGTATATGTAAACCATGGAATAATATTCAGCGATTAAGAAAAATGGAGACTTTACAGCCTTTGTATTAACCTGGATGGAAGTGGAACACATTATTCTTCAGTAAAGCATCATAAGAATGGAGAAGCATGAATCCTATGTACTCAATTTTGATAGGACAACTAGTGACACGGGGCTGGGGGATGGGGAGAGTAGAGAGAAAGAAGGAGGGAGGTGTGGGGAAAGGAAGAGCAGAGAGGGAAGGAGGCGGGAAGTGGGTCTCAGTGTGAGCCACACCTTTTGGGGGCAAGACACAATTGTAAGAGGGACTTTACCTAACAAATGCAAACAATGTAACCTGGTTTCTTGTAGTACCCTCAATGAATCCCCAACAATAAAAAAAAAAAAATCTAGTGAGTACATGCCAAAGATTTATGAATGAGGGGACTAGCAGGATAACAAAGCCAATTTCAGAGGAATAAAGGAAAGGATGGACTCTTCCTGAACTGTGATAACCAAGTCACCTGGAAGCAATTGAGCTTTCAAGAATCACAAAAATCTCAAGTAGGAAGAATTACACACACACACACCCCTACCTAGGCAAATGGTTGAAACCAAAGGCATAATGAAAATCCTAACAGCAGCCAGAGGAAAAGAGAAAATGCCAAAATAGATGACTATGTTAGTTACAAATCTAATGTTCTGCTGGCAATAAAATCTTTGCCTTTGGGTTTTTTTTTTTTTTGGGGGGGGGGGGGTGGTTTGGTTTTAATTTTTTTTTTTTTTTTTTTTTTTTTGAGACAGAGTCTCAAGCTGCCATCCTAGGTAGAGTGCCGTGGCGTCACAGCTCATAGTGACCTCAGATTCCTGGGCTTAAGTGATTCTCTTGCCTCAGCCTCCCAACTAGCTGGGACTACAGGTGTCTGCCACAACACTTAGCTATTTTTTTGTTGCAGTTGTCATTGTTGTTCGAACCAAGCAGGGTTCAAACCCACCAGCCTTGGTGTATGTGGCTAGCGCCCTACCCACTGAGCTACAGGCACTGCTTGCTTATTTCTTTTTTTTAATTTAATTTAATTTTTTTAATTAATTTATTTTCTTTTATTGGGGATTCATTGAGGGTACAATAAGCCAGGTTACACTAATTGTATTTGTTAGGTAAAGTCCCTCTTACAATTGTGTCTTGCCCCCAAAAGGTGTGGCTCACACAGAGACCCCACCCCCTCCCTCCTTCCCTCTCTCTGCTCTTCCTTTCACCACCCCTCCCTCCTTCTTTCTCTCTCTGCTCTCCACTTTCCCCACCCCCACCGTAACCTTAATTGTCATTAATTGTCCTCATGTCAAAATTGAGTACATAGGATTCATGCTTCTCCATTCTTGTGATGCTTTACTAAGAATAATGTCTTCCACTTCCATCCAGGTTAATACGAAGGATGTAAAGTCTCCATTGTTTTTAATGGCTGAATAGTATTCCATGGTGTACATATACCACAGCTTGTTAATCCATTCCTGGGTTGGTGGGCATTTAGGCTGTTTCTACATTTTGGCGATTGTAAATTGAGCTGCAATAAATAGTCTAGTACAAGTGTCCTTATGATAAAAGGATTTTTTTTCCTCGTGGGTAGATGCCCAGTAATGGGATTGCAGGATCAAATGGGAGGTCTGGCTTGAGTGCTTTGAGGTTTCTCCATATTTGGTTATTTCTTTTTTTTTTGTTGGGGATTCATTGAGGGTACAATAAGCCAGTTACACTGATTGCAATTGTTAGGTAAAGTCCCTCTTGCAATCATGTCTTGCCCCCATAAAGTGTGACACACACTAAGGCCCCACCCCCCTCCCTCCATCCCTCTTTCTGCTTCCCCCCCCCATAACCTTAATTGTCATTAATTGTCCTCATATCAAGATTGAGTACATAGGATTCATGCTTCTCCATTCTTGTGATGCTTTACTAAGAATAATGTCTTCCACGTCCATCCAGGTTAATACGAAGGATGTAAAGTCTCCATTTTTTTTAATGGCTGAATAGTATTCCATGGTATACATATACCACAGCTTGTTAATCCATTCCTGGGTTGGTGGGCATTTAGGCTGTTTCCACATTTTGGCGATTGTAAATTGGGCTGCAATAAATAGTCTAGTACAAGTGTCCTTATGATAAAAGGATTTCTTTCCTTCTGGGAGGTTATTTCTTTTTTAAAGCAAAAAGTTGAAAGCAGAAATTACTTGCAGCTTATTAATGGTCTGCACATTATTAGCGAATATCACAGGATCTGAGCAAAATGTCAGACAAAGGCACATTTCCCCAGAGCTGAGCTGTTCAGTAACTTGGAGTCACAACTGGCCTTATGTTTCTGTTGGACAGCACTGCCCTAGTGCGTTAAATCCTTTGGGGGTCTATTAGATATGTTCTGCTGTGACATTGAAAGACGCATTGTCCTCCTTTTCCTTTATTTCCAAGCGTGGGCTAATGGTTCTTGTCACTTCTTGTGCTTGTTTTTTCCCCCATCTGTCTCTTTACAACCTGCCACACTGCTTTATGACAGGTGTTCCCTGCTGTTCACAGGATGGAGCCAAAGCCCAAGGTGTGACCAGGTCTCAGCCCTGCCTGCCCACCTCCCAGCCAGCGCAGCTGGGCTGGTCACTCACCCACTTACACTCACTGTGCCTTTATACAGGGAGCCAACAAACATTTCACGCAATTCTAACTTCACTGCATCATTGGCCTTTGATTTATTTTTTTCTTTGCTACTATATTCTACTTATTTAAATTCTCATTGTGGGCCGGGTGCCATGGCTCACACTTATGATCCTAGCACTCTAGAAGGCTGAGACAAGAGGATAATTTGGGGTCAGGATTTCAAGACCAGAAAGAACAAGACCAAGACCCTACTAAAAACTGGGAAAGTCATCTAGGTGCGATGGTCGGTGCCTGTAAACCCCTACTTGGGAGGCCGAGGCAGAAGCATTGCTTGAGCCCAGGAATCTAAGGTTTGCTGTGAGCTGTGATGATGCCCCGGAGACAGAGTCAGACCCTGTCTCAAAAAAAAAAAAAAAAATAAGCAAGTAAAATAAAGTTTGCGACTGCTACTTATAATTTGAATAACACTGCTTTTGGTCAACTTTTCTCAAAAAAAAAGATAGTCTTACTCTGTTACCCAGGCTACAGTGCAGCGGCATCCGTGTAGCTCACAGCAACCTCAAACTCCTGCTCCTCAAGCAATCCTCCTGCCTCAGCCTTCCAAGTAACTAGGACTACAGGTGCCCACCAGGCACAATGCCCAGCTAATTTTTCCAATTTTTGGTAGAAACAGAGTTCTGCTTTTGCTTAGGCTGATCTTGGACTCCTAAGCTCCAGGGATCCTTCCCGCTCAGCCTCCCGAAGTGGTAGGATTACAGGCGTGAACCACCATACTCAGCCAACTTTTCCAAAAATTTTTTGAGCTGAATACTCTACCAGTTTAACAACTAGCACATAACATATTAACTGCCAGGCCAGGTGCAGTGGCTCATGCCTGTATTCCAGACCAGGCCAGTGGATTGCTTGAGCTCAGGAGTTTGAGATCAGCCTGAGGTAGAGTGAGACCCTGTCTCTAAAAATAGCTGGGCATTGTTGCAGGTGCTTGTAGTCCAACTATTTTGGGAGGTTGAGGCAAGAGAATCACTTGAGCCCAACAGTTTGACGTTGCTGTGAGCTGTGACGCCACTGCACTCTACCAAGGGTGACAAAGTGAGGCTCTGTCTCAAAAATATATGTATATTATTTGCCATGTGAGTTGGATTTAACTCATGCTAGTTTTGATCCCAGGCCTTGTGAAGCTGTGAAACCTCTGATCATATCTCCCCACCTTTTGTTGCCCTGCCCACCTACCTAAGCATACCACACATGCTGCCCTGTGTTCTCTGATTACCATAACTTCTGGATGTGCATTTTGCCTTGAATGTTTGCCTGGCAGCCTTTTGAGATCAATAAGCTAATATGCAGTGATGTGTCATTTATTTGTACATACTTAGGGGGTATGATTCAGAATTTGGTATCCAGGACCACCCAAGGTCCACTCCAGACGAAACTAAATACTTAGGAAATGACAAAAGACTCAATTCTGAGAAACATACTCAGTATGTTGTGAGTCACAATTCACGTGGCAGGCAGTGTAAAAATTGATCTACTGTAGTGTGAGTTGCATTGTAGTTCTCACGCACAGAAAACAACATTTTCCGTTAAATTAGGATAGTTTTGTTTTTGAAATTTTTATTCTATTTTTGTAATAAACATCGGGAGCCCCAAGGAAAACTATTTTTTTCTAGAAAGTGTAGCAATGTGTTAAAGAAAAAAAAGATCCCATGGTCAAATAATTTGGGGAAATGCTGTATGCAATATCCTGTGCTTAGACTAAGCTGCTCACCCACGTCTTAGCTGTTGAAGGCGCTGAGCTTTCCTGCATTTAACCCGTTGTGAGCATAAAACACATTATTTGCTTCATTCCAGTGAACTTCCAAACGGTGAGCCTTTCTGGGACCTGCCAGGCTAGAAACCACTTAGGGACACTGATGAAGGGACTGTGAGTGATAAATTCCTACCAAGTTACATTGCAACAGAGCTATATTTTTAGGCTTTCATTTGCTTAGCACCCCCCTGTCGAGTGTTCCCTGAAAAAGTGTCATGTTTTTTTTCTGTCTCCCTGAGTAGAGTACCATGGTGTCAAAGCTCACAACAACCTCAAACTCGTGGGTTTAAGCAATCCTCTTGCCTCAGCTTCTTGAGTAGCTGGGACTACAGGTACCTACCACACAACCTTGGCTAGTTTTTCTATTTTTAGTAGAGATAGGGTCTCACTCTTGCTCAGGCTGATCTCGAACTCCTGAGCTTAAACGATCCTCCTCCCCGCCTTGGCCTCCCAGAGTGCTAGGATTACAGGTGTGAGCCACCGTGGCCAGCTGACTGTGGAAGTGGTATATTCTTACGAACACCACTGCCATTACAGTCAGTACAGTTTATAAGTGACGACCCATCAAAGGAAATCTCTACTTTTTGGTAATGTCATTTTTGAAGATGTGTATATTGCTAAATTGCAGTCATATGAAAAGTTGAAATGTAAATGTCTTTTAAGATTTTAGTATATGCAAAATATATATATATATATTTTGAGACGGAATCTCAAGCTGTTGACCTAGGTAGAGTGCCGTGGCATTACAGCTCACAGCAACCTCCAACTCCTGGGCTTAAGTGATTGTCTTGCCTCAGCCTCCCAAGTAGCTGGGACTACAGGCGCCCACCACAACAACCAGCTATTTTTTGTTGTTGTAGTTATCATAATTGTTGTTTGACAGGCCCAGGCTGGATGCAAACCCACCAGCTCTGGTGTATGTGGCTGGCGCCCTAGCCGCTTGAGCTACCAATAGAAAATATTGTCTCTCAAAGAATTTGCATGTAAGAATTTGCTTAACAGTGAAAATTGTATCATTTGTCATGTTTTCCTTTCTACTAGGAAGTTTCGAGTTAAATTCTTAGTTGCAGTAATTATATCTGACAGAACCATGTGACATTGCCATTTGGGGGATCAGAAATGGTTAAATGTGGTTCCAACTAATATTTAGCCTAATTGTTTTTTAGAATTACTATCTCTTCCTTCTATTTGGTTTTAAATTTTACTTTTTTAATTTTAGAACCAGATACAGTGTGTGCCTTTTGTTGTAAACTGCTTGATTCTTTGGGGAAGCAAATGGGATATAAATTTTCAGAACTAGAATTCGGTTGTGATGCCCCATCAACCAGTAGAGTCTGTGAAATACAGATTTTCTCTGACTTCCCTATTGTTCAATAACTGGAAAGTATTGTGCATTCTGAAACAGGAGTATTTTGAAGGTTTTTTTTTTTTTTTACCCCTAGAAAATCCCTGAGCAGCTAAAACATAGCAAAGTAAAAAATATGTCTCTACAGCCAATTAATATTTATTGACCCATCCAAATGACATTTGTGGCTTTCTGTCTGAGTTAGAGTATAATAATGTCACAGAAACCACCTCAGCCCTATAGGTACTTGCCTGCCAAACTCGTTTCTGCCACCACCAGGAGTCCCATTACAAAGATATGCAGTGATTTCTAAAAAGCATTATATCTAATGGAATTTCTTAATATATTTCCCCTACAAATTTGGCAGCCTAGAATAATTGTCTATACCCCATCTTGATGAAGCGACATGTTCTGATTTATCTCTTTATAGCTTTGAGTATAGGAATTGCTTCATCTTTTTTATTGACATAAGAAAAGCCGAAGAATATATTTATTAAGAAAAATACAACCGGGTGGCACCTGTGGCTCAGGGAGTAGGGTGCTGGTCCTATATACCAAGGGTGGCAGGTTCAAACCCAAACCCTGGTCAAAAAAAACTGCAAAAAATAAATAAAAATAAAAATAATTTTAAAAAAAAGAAAAATGCAACCTAAAATTCCTTGAATTCACTCAGTCAAGGGTTGAAGATAATAGAGATAAAATTTTTTAAAAATAAGATGGGTGGCACCCATAGCTCAGTGGGTAGGGTGCCAGCCACATACACCCAGGCTGGCTGGTTCGAACCTGGCCCAGGCCTGCTAAACAATGACAAATGCAACGAAAACATAGCTGGGCGTTGTGGCAGGCACCTGTAGTCCCAGCTACTCGGGAGGTTGAGGCAAGAGAATCGCTGAAGCCCAAGAGTTTGAGGTTGCTGTGAGCTGTGACGCGACGGCACTCTACCGAGAACAGTGAAACCTGGCTCAAAAAAATTTTTTTTAAATATATCTGTTCTGTACAAATTAGAGTACTTCTTTCAGAAGAAGAAAAAAGAAGATGGTATAAATTTTAAGTCCTCAAATCTTGGGTCACATTTAATCATAACATTGACGATCATTCTCTTAGGCCTTGGAACCGTGCTGTTAGAGCAGATGACACTGAAGTGTGCTAATCGGGGCAGGAGGGGAGGACAGAGACAGCGCTGTCTTTTTTAACTGTATTCCTGCATATTTTAAAGGGATCTGTGAAATTGGCTGCCTTCATTCATGCCACGTGTTCCTTATTTTTCACTGGAGTCAAGCTGTGGAATTCCTTTTTCTCCCCACTTTCTTCCTTGGTTATATGATCCTGTCTTCCCCACTGAGGATTTATTAGATACCCATTTATGAAGTCTTCACTACGTGTCAACCAGTCACATGGTACCAAGTGTGCCGCTGTAAATGAGAATGTCATGGTCCCTGCCCTCATGGGATGTGCTAAGTGGAAGAGGCAACTAATTACATGGATCCTTGAGTCCCCTGAAAGCACTTTGTAAATGTAACTATCAAGCCCTATCCAGGTGTTATGTGACATGCCTGTCCTTACGACTTAATCACGGTCCCACCTGTTTTGTTAGCCTTTCTGTCACCATTTGTATCAGCACAGGCTAACTTATGCTGTGTTAATAACCAAAAATCGGGTGACACCTGTGGCTCAAAGGAGTAGGGCGCCGACCCCACATACCGGAGGTGGTGGGTTCATACCCAACCGCAGCCAAAAACTGCAAAAAAAAACCCAAAACCTTAGTATCTTTATTTTGTTTCTGTTTTGTTTTTTTTTTGTAAAGACAGAGTCTCACTTTACTGCCCTTGGTAGAGTGCCGTGGCGTCACACGGCTCACAGCAACCTCCAGTTCTTGTGCTTATGTGATTCTCTTGCCTCAGCCTCCCGAGTAGCTGGGACTACAGGCGCCCGCCACAACGCCCGGCTATTTTTCTGTTGCAGTTTGGCCGGGGCTGGGTTTGAACCCGCCACCCTCGGTATATGGTGCCGGCACCCCACTCACCGAGCCACAGGCGCCGCCCAAAATCTTAGTGTCTTAAAACTACTTTCTTTCTGCTAAATGTCCATTGTAGGTGGGCTGGAGGCACCGCTTTTTTTTTTTTTCATTTGTTTTTGCAGGGACCTCTTCCTGTGGTAGTTGTCCTGTGTCCAAAGCTGACGATACAGTCACTTCTACAGTATTGCCAACCATGGGTGACAGAAAGGATGCCCTGACTCTTAAAACTTCCCCCTGAAAGTGATGCTCACCACTTGTGCTCATATTTCATGGCCCAGCCTGACTTTTGGGGATAGGAGATGAAATATACACCTCTCTTAGAAAGGGACTGAATGTTCCCATCACGTCATGGGCTGTGGTCTCTTTCATCTCTGCAGTTGTGTAGATCTTAATGGTACTTGGATCTTTTCAACCTTGTATTGCAGATATCTGTCTCCCCAGTTAAATTATAAATTCTTTGGTCTTACACTTTCTTGCATGTGTAACTCAGCATGATGCTAGCCTTATATTAAATTTTTCTTTCTTTTTTTTTTTTTTTTTTTTTTTTTTTTGAGACAGTATCATCCAGGCTTGAGTGCCATGGTGTCAACCTAGCTTACAACAACCTCAAACTCCTGGGCTCAAGTAATCCTCCTGCCTCAGCCTCCCTAACAGCTGGGACCACAAGCGTGTGCCATCACACCTGGCTAATTTTTTCTATTTTTAGTAGAGACAGAGTTCTCATTCTTGCTCAGACTGGTCTCAAACTCCTGGGCTCAAGTGATCCTTCCTCCCCAGCCTCCCAGAGTGCTAGGATTACAGGCACAAGCCACTATACTTGGCCTATATTAGATGCTTTAAAATACGGTTCATGGCAGTTAGACATGAACTTTATGGCCAGTCTTTACTTTTGATTTTACCAACGTATAGAGGATATTTTATAATTTGTGTAAAACTTTGGTCAGATTTTATAATGAACATTTTGTACATAAAGGTACATTTAGCCGCAGTTACCCATCTTCCCTGTGTACGGCAACTTTACAGGTGACCTTTGGGACATCCTATAGTTTCCTGGAGCTGCCATAACAAATCACCACAGACTTACTGGCTTCAAAGAACAATTTTTATCTCACAGTCTGGAGGCCAGAAGTTCAGTGTCACTTTCCCAGGGCTGCACCCCGTCTGGAGGCCCTAGGGAAGAGCCCGTTCCGCCTGCTCCAGCTCCTGGTGCCGCCGCGTTCTTTGGCTGTGGCCACATCACTTGGTTCTCTGGCTCCAGGCTCATATCACCTTCTTTTCTGTGCGGGTCATCTCCCATCTCTGAGAAAAAACACTAAGGATTGGATTCAGGGCCCACTCAGATGATCAGGCAGAATCCTAAACACAGTCACATCTGCGGAGACCTTTTTCCCTCTCATGGTAACACGTGCAGTTTCCAGAGATAAGGCCCTGATCCCTTTGAGGTCATTATTCTGCCTGGGACTGTGAGGGTGGTGGGAGCCCCTCTGTCTGGGCTCTCCTCTCACCAGCTCTCTCGGCTCTGGGTGGTACAGGTTACATGGTGTCTCCAAGGGTCTTTGGAGTCAGGTGCACTTCCATGGAGTTGCGGGTCCACTTCCCTGTGGCCAAGTGACTCTGGGCAAGTTACAGCCTCTGTGCCTCAGTGTCCTCTACTTACGCACAGGTGGAAGCTTAGAGCCTTTATGCAGGTTGGTTGTGAGATAACAAATGGCAGAGGCCCTGGCACAGCCTCTAATGGGCACCCAGTAGAGGATGCTGTCCATCCCACTGCCCCGCCCCTCCCTCCGGCTCTCCCTCGCCGGCACCCACGGTGCTGGGTATAGCGGACTAGGGCAGTGCACACTACCACTGAGATTCCCGGGCCACCTCCTCTCATTTATTTTTCTCTATAACGTTTTAAAAGCGTACAGTCTTTATTAAATAATGGATCATTCTTTCCTAGGAGGGTTATTTCATTTCACGGGTGAAGAGTTTATTGCCAGAGAGGTATGTCTTCCCCCAAGATGATGTATAACAAGCTTTGGCGTGTAAGTTTCTAGACACTTGGATTCGGCTTTGCTCCCTGCCGTTCAGACTTGAAGGAAGTGTCATGTGCACACTCACTCACGCTCCGTTTATTCCAGGAGGTGCCCACGTGCTTAGTGGCATAACCAGAGCATTCTTCGACCTCACATTTTTCCATTTCTGTAGCATAACATAAAGAACCTGATGTGTGGGTGCTCATAAATTCCAGTAAATTTTAGTATTTACTAAAGGGCATTTAGTAATAAATGCATCTGAAGAAAAATAAGCGATTATATAATTGGTAAGGAAAGAATATAAAGGGTATAAACCAAGAAATATAGCTCTTTTGTCCTCAGACATTTTTACAGTTTCTCGTAGAGTCATCATCTCCTTTCAGAATCTAAAATTCTGGCAGCAGTCCCTCGAGACATGTACCTTATTTTTGAACATTTTTATCCTAATGCTAGGATAGTAAATAGGATTTATTTGCCATCTCTGAAATAATGGCATTCGGAGCATGGAGTGCCAAGTTGGGAAGACCTGTGACACTAGAACTAGGCTTGTTCTGTGGACGTGGGGCCTGACACTGCCTGACCGCTGAGTGATGACCAGAGTCACTTCCCTCAGGCCCTTACACTGTCAGGTGTATGTGACCAGCGGTCCCAGCGTCATTGGTTGGCAATTTCTATATACAAAGGGTGAGAATATTGTCAAATATTGTCAAATCTTGAACATGCACCATACCTACCATCAAATCTGAAATGTAGTCATTTCTTGGTGAATATCTATTGAAGAAGGGAAGAAAATTTTCTAGAAAACAGTGACATGCTCATTAAGGTAAAATTCGCTTTTAAGAACTGATTATGACTCGGGAAATCCCTGAGGTGATAGCGGCTCCCGGGGCACAGAGCAGTAGGCACTGTTCAGAACAACTGAGAACTTTTGTACATTTGTTGGTTTGTGGTGTTTGTTATATGTAAACGGCGTACGTGTGGTGTCCAATATTAGAGTTTAAAACATTTACATTGTCCAGCACCAGACACATAGTGCTTGATCACCGTGGCCCTTTGTTAACCACACCACTGGAAGGAATAAAATGGATTAAGATCCTCAGCACAAGCCCAGGGAGGGCTTGGATGCCACCTCTGCTGTACGCACCCTCACGTGCGTCATTCAGCCCTCTCGTCACATTGCTGACCTCGGGGGAGGAGACAGGTCGGGTTGAGAGCCATACCTGGCACATGCGCAGTGAATGTCCTGGTCCTTTGGCCCTGCATTCTGTCCCCATCTTCCCTGCTGGTCTCTGACCTCTGCAGTCCATTTCCTGGCTTTGACTGGGTCTGGCCTATGAGAGGCACTAGAGAAAGGAGAAGCCAGGGTACCGTCCCCTCTCTCGGCTCCTGGTGGCTGTTCCTGCTGCCTCTGCTTAGGCTGGCCACCGTGTGGCTACTGGGGGAGGCCCTGACCCCTTGGCCCTGGTTCTTCCCCCTTCTCCCTGGGCCCTTCAGCCCGGGACGGTGGTAGCTCCCTGCTGTTGCCCATCTCTGAGCGCAGCAGTGTCTGCTGTTTGCTTTTCAGTGATTCCATCACACATGTCACCAAATCCATTAAGTTTTTTCCATTCTAACGTGTAGACCCATTTTTGTTTTCCTGGTGGTACCCCGGCTGACAGACACTGTGTGAGCAACTACAGTCGTCACAGTTTTTGTCATCATTGCCTCTTCTCCTTTGGAGGAAACTCCACGGGAAACTCAGACTCAGAAAGTGACATGATTTAACCAGGATCCCACAGCCAGCGGGTGACAGACCCCAGCACAGAAGCCTTTTTGCTGAATATCTCCTTTTGCAGCCTCTGGCTGAATGGGAATCTTCACCTCTAATGAGACTGAATTTAGCTTACGGTGTAAGGACCCCTCCTTTTTGGACTGTCACATAGCGGAGCAGCTCCCTGGGCATGTGCTGAGGATACAGCTGTCCCAGCTGCCAGTGTGCGTCCTTGGAGTCAGGTGCTGCTAAGTCGAGACTGACCTTGCACTTACGGGGTTCTACTAGGTGGAGGTTGGGGTGTTAGTTAAAGATCATTGGTTTAATAAGCCTTAGAAAACAACTGGACCGATCTTAAGCAAAAGACAATGTGGTTGGGGGCGGCGCCTGTGGCTCAAGGAGTAGGGCGCTGGTCCCATATGCCGGAGGTGGTGGGTTCAAACTCAGCCCCAGCCAAAAAAAAAAAGACAATGTGGTTGTCTCCTGGAGCTCCAAGGGAGAGGGTGGCCAAGCCTGGAGAAGGGACCGGGTGCTGGTGCAGTGTCAGGATGCACCCCTGCCTTTCATCTCTCTCCTAGGCTTCATGCTTTTCTCTGCCTCTTAGTTCATAAGGTAGAAAGTGACCGTGTGCATTTCCTTTCCAACTAGTATAAAAACACAGGTTCAATTCCCAGTTCCTCACGGAAGAGACTCTAACCTAGTATGGGCTTACCTTACATACAATGTCAGCCAAGGACCCACTGTGCCACCTAGGTTAGGGTGGGCAGACAAGCCAACAACCAGTGTGCCTTGCAGAGTTCATGTCACAATGTCACTCAACCTAACTAATAAACTTGGAACATCACCTGCCGTGTTTGGGTGCCTACCATTTGCCAGGTGCTATGCTAGTTATATCTGCTTATGTTTTTGTTTTGTTTTTTAAATTTTAGTCCCCACCTTAGGAGGCAGGTTTTATTATTTGTGTTTCAAAGAGGAGAAGAGGTTAAAGGGGAAATTACATCTGTGCAATAGTTCTGCCACAGGCCCACTGAAATGTTAAGGATCTTTGCTTCAGGTGGAAATTAAAACATATCAACTGAGAGAGAGAACGCTGCTTGGTTAATGCAGATCAGAAGTTATGATTGGTGGCTCAGGAAACCTTTAACAGAGGAAAGTGGTATGGGGACCAATTGAGGTTAACTTGTATGAACAAGAAGTAGATATTAAAATAAGAGGTCCTCGGTGGCTAACATAATAAAATGGCTCTTTGGTGATTGAAAGGACCAATTTGGTCCAACCCCAACTTTTTAAAAACAAGGCATTTTGCTGCTTTGTGGGAAGTTCCATTGACTTCTAAGCTGATTCAGAGTTTGGAATTACTGATTTAGTCTTCTGACTGAATCAGGAGTCTTTAAATACACATTTTCCACTTAATAAGTCGTGATCACTTTATCATCAGTGTGGTCAGCAGTCATCCAAGCAGACTCTGCACTGTGGGGATTCACTTCTTTCCTTGGGTTGATCCTGACAGGTGGCACGTGTCACAGATTTCTGAAACTCTAAAACTGGAATTGCTTACTGTCAAAATTGGTCATCAGATGGTGTGTCCCTAAAGAGCAATTAGAAAGCTTATTTTAATACACAGTTTCCCCTCTTTTCCTCAAAAAATTTCCCCCGTGAGTAGAGGAGGTAGAATCCATGGCGTAGCAGAGCAGCATGAGGTTCACCTTGAGGTTCACCCTGAGGGCACATGGAGTCGGCTGTACAAAGCTCAGCAGCTGGGCCCATCCTCAGAGCTTCTGATTAGTGCAGTAGGTCTGGGGTGGGGCCTACGAATTTGCATTTCTAACAAGTTCTCCAGTGATGCGCCTTCTTGTCTGTGGGGTAGTTTAAAAACCACTGCCCTCAGCTTAGAAGAGAATTTGCTGAGGTGAGCATAGCGCCTTCCTCTGTGCCTGAAAGGAGGTCATGAGGGATGGTGGCAGATTTAAATAATCAGGCTGTTCAGCCAGAAAGCGCCACTCTTTCCTAGGAGCTCCATTTGAAAAAAAAAAGTTCCCTTTCTTTAAGAAGAAAAAACAACAAAGAAGATTTGCCATTATGGTAATAAAGGTTAAAGTTTAGGGTCCCTTTCAAAAGCCCTAGGAGGAGGTCTAGCAATGAATTCACATGGCTTTTATAAAAATTGCATGAAGAAGATATCTTTATATTCTTTTCTTGAAAGCCCCTCTCCACCCCCCACTTGTCTGAGCTTTAGGTCTCACAAAACCTGGATCAGGAGCCTGGTAAGTGGCTCATACCGATAATCCCAGCACTCTAGGACAGCAGTTCTCAACCTGTGGGTTGCGACCCCTTTGTAACAATGGAAATACATCCTGCATATCAGATATTTACATTACGATTCATAACAGTAGCAAAATTACAGTTATGAAATATCAACGAACATAATTTTATGGTTGGGGGTCACTACAACATGAGGAACTGTATTAAAGGGTCACAGCATTAGGAAGGTTGAGAACCACTGCTCTAGGAGGTCTAGGAGGTGGATTGCTTGATCAGGAATTCTAGACCAGCCTGAGTGAGACCAAGACCCTGTCTCTACTAAAAATAGAAAAACTAGCCAAGCGCTTTGGCGGTGACCTGTAGTCCCAGCTACTCAGGAGGCTAAGGCAAGAGTATCAGCTTGAGCCCAAAGAGTTTGAGGTTGTTATGAGCTATAACACCTTGGCACTCTACCCCAGGGCGACAATGCAAGACTCTGTCTCCCAAAAAAAAAAACAAAAAAAAACCTAGGTCAGCCCCCTACTAATTGACTAATGTGATTAACCAGCATATATGAAAAGAATACAGGTTTTAACAAGTTTTTTGTAGGTTAAGCAATCTCTAAGCACCAGGAATAAGGGTAAATGGGGCCATTATCTCAGAAGACATGAGCCTGATATGTGAACTTTTGCGTGGAACTTTAATTGAGCTCAAGGAAGCATTTAGGCAGATAAAAATTCAGGATGATCTGAGGCCGCCGACTACGTAATCAGCTTACTGCGTGATGTATCAATTTGTGACAAGAGTAGAAGATTTGGAGAATAAAATGCACTCATTCTGGTTTTACCTCTTATAATTGAGGGTACTTACTCTCTTTGAACCTATTTTGTCTCTAAAAAGGGCATGGTAATAGCCGACTTAATAAGGCTAATGGGGTGCTATAATGACATGATAAGAAAAATGCTCTGAAGATATCAAATGCACAAATGTTAGTAGGAGCTCTACAAAGCTAACAAATAGCACACTAATAGTACATATTAACAGGATGGTTCAAAGTCCATTGTGTTAGATCAGGAGTCAGCAAACTTTTTTTACAAAAGGCCAGACACTAAATATTTTGGGTTTAGGGGATCATTCTGCCTCTGTCTTAATCACCCAGTTCTGCCATTGTTAGGCAAAAGCAACCACAGATGGGAGATGAATGAATGGGTCAGGCTGTGTTTCATTATAGTTTTATTTATAAAAATAGTGCAGTGGCTCACCCATAGTCCCAGCTACTCAGGAGGTGGAGGAGGGAAGATCGCCTGAGCCCAGGACTTCTAGACTGTGGTGAGCTATGATCATGCCATTGCACTCCAGGCTGACCCTGTCTCTTAAAGGAAAAAAAAAAAAAAAGGCAGCAGTGTAGTGATGTACCAAAATTGACCCAGCATCGATCATTGATCACTTATAATTTGGAACTTCCAGTTGAGAATGAAGATAAAACAAAATGCTGGCACACTGTATCTGCCTTAGTTTCCATGGTCCCCTTCCGCAGCTGTGTCTCTTTGGGGGATGAGGCCACGTGAGTGGAACAGGGAAAACATGTGAAGAGGAGGAGGGAGGCAAGGTTAAGAACATTGAGGGTCAAAACACCAGCTTGTTTCTTTTCATGCTTCTTGACACTGGAAGCAGCATTGATAAAGAAAGCTCCCGCTTAGACTCTCCTTGGGGATTCAGCCTCAACAGCAACCTCCTAAAAATGGGGTTTTGCAGCCACCAAGAAACTAAAGTCTTCTGTTTTGTAACATCCTAATTAATTTTTAAAGATTGCCAGTAGTGCCCAGGTCTGCGAACATAGGAAACTGAGATGAATCCATTAAAAGGCATTTGCCCGTACACCTTACAAGGGAGATTAATCCTGAACCGTGAATACAGCTGCAGTGAACATTCATATATGGGTTTTTGTGAAACATAAGTTTTCACTTCTCTTAAATATCACCTAAGATTGGGATTGCTGGGTTGTGTGGTGACAGTTTGTGCTTAGCCTTAGAAGAAGCTGCCAAGCCACTTTTGCTGTAGCTGTATCATCTTCTGCTGTAGCTCTGTCATCCCACTGGCAAACTAAGAGAGCTCCGTGGGCTCAGCCCCCTCCCAGCACTTGATATCGGTGCCAGGCTCTTTGGCTTTGTTTGTGGTTTGTGGTGGGGTTGTCTTAGCATTCCAAAATGTGAAACAGTAACTCATTGTGGTTTTATTCTGCGTCTTCTTAATAACTCATGGTATTGGGAATCTTTCATGTGCTTATGAAAGCCATTTATCTTTTTTTGGTCTATCCAAAATTTTTTCCCATTAAAAAAGATTATGTTGTTGGTTTTTTTCTTATTGGCTTCATTTATAATTGCCCAAACTGGAATCAATGCAAATATCTGCCAACTGATAGATGGATGAACAAACCGTGGTACATCTATACAATGGAATTCCCAGCAAGAAGAAGGAACAAACTACGACGCTCCACGTTCATGTGCTAAGTGGGAAAAGCAGAAGTTCAGAAAGCTGCCTGCCGCAGGTTTCCGTTTATGTGACATTCTAGAGAAGGCAGAACTGTAGGGACAGGAATCAGATCAGTGGGGGGCTGGTGGGGAGGGAAAATGTTTTTATGTGTTTTTTGTTTGTTTGTTTGTTTGTTTTATGTTTTTAAAGGACTTCTCTTGGCTTCACTCTGCCGCCCCCACCTTCCCGACCATAGGTTTAGTATTTAAGCTTGAGTTTCTGCTGCAAAAACACAAACATAATTTTTCTCTAATTATAATGGTAGGAGTTGCCAAACAGACAACAATCCTGGAGGTTGAGTAGGGAGCTAGTTGAGCACCTTTTTATATTATTTTGGTTTTATGGGGTCTCGCTCTGTCACCCAGGCTGGAGTCCAGGGCCACGATCAGAGCTCGCTGCAACCTTGAACTCCTGGAGCTGAGTATTTTAAGAATTGAGCGCTGAGCATCGTACTGATTCTCTTAGGATTCTGATTCACAGAGAATAAGGATTTATATTCACCGATCCCCTTCCTCCATGCTGGGGATACGGGAACTGTTAGGGGTGGTGGCTGAGGGGAGTCAAATCTCTTTATAGTACAGTAAACACCAAGGAATTGCCCGGCCTTTGAAGTAGTGGGAGGTTTTGTCTGCTGAATATTGCATAAAGAAAATGAGCTATGCTGTCTGCCTTGGGGCTTGGAAACCACCTCCACTTACAAAGATTCTTGTTGTACACATTTATTATAAATAGCCTTTACACTTTATAGGCAGAACAGGAAGAGCCTCCAAGCCATTGGGCAGGAGAATTTCTTTTTTTTTCAAAATACTTTGTTAGAGCCAAGTTAAAGAGATACTGCTGTAAGCCTGGAGGTCTTTTAGATAAAGGTCACATCCTCTTGTGAGTGCAAGCAAAGCTTCTGCTGCGCCTGCTAAGTCTTGTGGGGCAGTGGGGGTTTTCTTTTACAAATACACGTTAGACGGTCCTCCAAGAGCAATGATGCAGTGCACAGTCCTTTAAAATAAGTTGAGAATGTTCTTCTTGGTCCACAACTCCCTGGCTTTCAGGTTCATCCAAAACCTGAGCTTGAATCCCTTTTGCTGTGTATTTGTCCTTGTGATCATGGTTTGGATAATTTGCATCTGGGTTCTTGCCACTCTGACTGGAGCCTCTGAGTGAGATCATCACCTGGGGGCTGTAGATACAGGTCCTCCCAGACCTACTGAATCAGACTCTGCATGGCTTCACTTCTCGGCCTTTTGGCTAAAATCAAGTGCAGGATCTGCCTGGTAACAAATCCCGAGACAATACATTTGCCTTTGAAGTTTGAGAGGCATCAAGCTACTCCAAGGTCCTTCTGGAACATCCTGCCTATTCTGCGGATAGCCTTTTTAGGGTAATATGTGACCCTCAGAAATGTCGCCTTGGCGAATGCTCCTGACAACCACGTAGGTGTGAGTGCGGGTGCATGCTACTTTGCTCAGAATGCAGTAATTTATGCTGAGTTGGCCATCAGTGATACAAAAATGAGTAAAGCATAGTTGCCACCTTCAGGGAGCTCAGTGTAATGAGGGGCAGAGAAAAAGCTGCAACATCTCATCGTCCATTGGCTTTATCTGTCACCCCCATAAAGTACCAATACCCTTCTCTCAGTGTACAGTCCACAAGACGCATGCCTCCAAGTCAGGGGTCAGAGAGGATGGTGCTTAGGGGAAACCGCGGGCGTCAGCTCCAGACCTACAGAATCAGACTGGGGGGGGGCGGCTATAGCACCTTCATTTTAAGTGTCATTACGTTCCTTAAGTTTAAGAACCACAGAGCTGGGTGCTGCTTTGATATTCTCTGTGATTAGATGTTGTGATACAAAGGGCTGTTTAAATTGTCTCCAAAATTTAAAGGATCTCTCCAGGCTTTCTTATCATAAATTCAAGGGGAGGTCAAAGCTGTTTTTAATCTTTGGCGGAGGCAATATAAGGATCTTTGTGGATGGTACTTAAGAATAGTTCAAATTCATATTTATGTATTTTCTAGTGGCCTGTTATCTAGGAGCAAATTGCAACGCTTTTTTTCCATAATGAGGTAACAGTGTGCACGTTGTTATGACAGTCCTGCGACTTTCTTGTTTAATGTTTAGACTCATCTAATCAAACACACTGAAATTGGATTATGGTTGTTGCACTTTATATCAGTTATTATCCATTTAAATGCAGATCTGAAGGAGATAAAATTGATTTTTCTGTGCTACTTGGGGACATCGTAGGTTATCGGCATGCTTTTTGAATTTTCAATTAGGTTTGTATGAAGGAGGGAAAGATTAGTGGTTGGGCTTCTTAGGGTTTTTTCTTTATATATTATGTAAATAAACTGTAATGTTTCGTTCTAATTAGGAAGTCAAATGCCTTTTAAAATTTTGGTGAGCTGCCTTCATATTTGTATTTAAAGCATATCAGATTTTTAAAGCGGATAATAATTTGGAGGAATGTCTTTATTTTTAGAAAGAAAAGAAAATAGAGCACCTTTATAATACTCAGTTACTACGGTAACGGCAATCTTATTTATCAGGGAATGAGCTGTAATACATACCAGAATTTCACATACAATTGAACCTATCTCTCTATAAACAAAAGGTGCTTTTTAACATCGCCTTCGTTCTACAGACAGCTTTGGTGCGCCTATTCTGTGCGAGCACCATGCCCAGTGCTAGGGACTCGGGCTAACACGGGCCTCCAGAAGAACAAATGTCTCCACCCCACCAACTGCTGTGAAAGCAGAGTGATGGACCAGGGAACACAAAGGCGAGCAGGGAAAGGCTTCATGGACGAGATGACATTCGAGCTGGACACACACTCTTAAATAGCTTGCAAAATGGAAACTTGTCCTTTAAATTGTAAAGGTATTACATGGTCATTTAAAAAAATACCTGAAGAAAAAGTATTAAATCATTATAATGTATATAGAAGCCGTTATTGTCAGGAAATACGTTCGAGGAGGAAGTGGAAGTCAGAGAACAGCCCACAGACCACCTGGGACTTGGCAGTTTGCTAGAAAGCCTCACACAGCTCCCTGAGTGCTGCACTGTGCCTGGTTAGGGTCCCTTGCAGGTAAAGGGGTCAGATTACAGTTAGGCGAGGGAAGCGCTGCAGAGTCCAAGAAAGGCACAGTGAGGAGCCCTCCGTTGTCTTCTCCCTCCCTGGTGTCATGGACAGCACAACTTCCCAAGTATTGCAGTCTGACGGTAGCACGGAGAAGCCCGTCTGAGCTTTGATGTCTGGAATATTCACTGGGCCTGCATCGCCTAGGCATGCTGGACTGGGCCAGGGCTCTCAGTCTCCAGACCCTCCGAAGGTGGAGCTGATAGTGCATGACCAGAAGCTCCCCCTCCCCCTTAATGACCCCGGAAGACCCTCTAGTGCAGGGGTCCTCAAACTTTTTAAACAGGGGGCCAGTTCACTGTCCCTCAGACGGTTGGAGGGCCAAACTATAGTTTAAAAAAGAAAACTATGAACAAATTCCTATGCACACAACTTATTTTGAAGTAAAAATCAAAACGGGAACAAATACAATCACACCACCTCATGTGGCCCGTGGGCCGTAGTTTTGAGGACCCCTGCTCTAGTGTGACCCAATGCCCCTGGGCAGATAGAAACACTGGTATCAGCCATGCCGTCCCAGGGTCTCAGAGATTACCTCCCAGAAGCCCAGGGCAGACACCAGACCTCTCTTTATCTAAGGTTAAATTCTTTACCAGACTCCGATTGTTTATAGACCTCACCATAAAGTGAGGGGGGTGAATAACAAATAGATGATTATCAAACACATAATGCCAGGCTGCCACAAGGACTGCGAAGGAAACGCCCAGGTTGTGGTAAGGGAGGATGCTGCCGGTCAGGAAGTTACTCCAAAGGAATAACTTTTAGGATCTTTTAGACCAGCGGTTCTCAACCTATGGGTTGCAACCCCTTTGGGGGTCGAACAACCCTTTCACAGGGGTCACCTAAAACGTCACATACACCCCATACAAATACAAGTGTATGAAAATAATTTTATGGTTGGAGGTCACCACAACATGAGGAAGGAGCCGCATTAAAGGGTTACAGCATTAGGAAGGTTGAGAACCACTGTTTTAGACTGAGATTTGAAAGATGAGAGGGATTAGCCAGATGGGCAGTGCAGGGAAGAGCATTTCAGGAGCAGGGAATCGTCAGTGCAAAGGCTCTGAGATGTGAAATGGCTGGGCATGTTCTACAAACACGATGATGAGGCTGGAGCCGAGACAAAGTGGAGGGAATGTGGTGGCAGCTTTGGAGAGCGATGCCGGAACCAGGTCCCAGCTGGCCTTGGAAACCCTGAAAGAGATTGTGGACTTTCATCTCCATGTGATAGGAAGCCACTGTCTGGTTTCACAGCAGGATCATGGATGCCCATATTTGGGTGTGTATTTTTTTAAGGAACATAATGTGTGTGGCTAATGTGACACTAGCTTGCTGAGGACAAGAGTGGAGACCGTTAAAAAAACTACTGCAGTTGTCCTGTGAGAGAAAGTGATGGCTGGTGCCATGGAGTTGGAGAAAGGGTGACCAGTTTAAAGAGCAATAGGAGGGGAGTTGGCAGGACTTGTCAAGCATACTTCCTGCCAGCAGACCCTCAGCTGTCACACTGTGCTGTCACCCTGTGGGCATCTGGCAGCCCATCTGATTTGTAGCTTCCTGCCACACACAGAGCATCAGATAACCAAACTCATCACAATTACAGTTAAGGAAGGAGAGGCAGCCTTTGAAGGGGTGACAGGTATAATCCTCTGAAATCATGTCTCTGGGCTTGGTGATGTCGCTTCTGGCTGCTGAACCCCAAGTCTCAAGACCTCCTCCAGCCCCGCTTCCAGTCGAGACTTGTGTTTCAAGCAGTTGGGGTTCAGAGCAGTTCTCTGTAAATCACTGTTCTCAGTAACTGACTCAGATACACCACGAATCAAATGCTGCCCTCCCTAGAAAGACAATGGTTCAGCAAAAAAGACAAACAAAATTGTCAGAGCAGAGCCTGGCACTTAGGAGGAGCTTAAGAAATGTTGAGTGAGTCCTCTTTTGAAACATGAACATTAAAAGTTTCCTGTGCACTTGTGTGTTTTACAAGCACCACAGACAAGGCCTCCTGTTACAGACTCCTTCGATTTTCCATGTGTGTTTCCTATTTTCTGTTCCTTCCTGGTTTTTTTAAAAGTATACTATACAGAACTTTGAATTTAGCAGAAAACACAGCTAATATCCTCTTACCATTTCACTGTATTAATTGGTCAAATAACTTATTCTTGCCTGGAAACAAGGAAAGAGGAAGCACTTTCAGCACACCACAGAGTGTAGTCTGCAAGAGACCTTGGATTTTCCTTTAAAACACTTTTATTTTGGCTGGCCAGCACTCTTATTTAAAATGCTGTCACTTTGCCAACTGGACGCTTTCTGCTTCATGTGTACAGGGGAGTGGCCCTCAGCTAGAGAGGACAATATTGGAGGTGCCAGTGTGATCTGGGTTTCAAGTCAGCTGTGAACAAAAACCTCCTTCAGAGCGGAAGGCGTGGCAAAGGGCTGCAGGGGCGAGCTGCAGGAAGTGCTTTGTGCAAATTGGCAGGCAACCTGTAGAAAACACCTTCCAGCTCACTTAATAATTTGCTGCCTCTTGAGATGAGATTATTCTGATTTCTGCTTGTCAGTGGCACTCCACAGACTTTCTGCCTGTAGGTTGCAGTAATCAGCTGCGCCATCCCGCAATTAGACAGGGTCTTACTAGACATCATGAACCTGGGCCTGGAGCCTCCACTTTTTTTTTTTTTTTGGTAGAGACAGAGTCTCACTTTATGGCCCTCGGTAGAGTGCCGTGGCGTCACACAGCTCAAAGCAACCTCCAACTCCTGGGCTTAGGCGATTCTCTTGCCTCAGCCTCCTGAGTAGCTGGGACTACAGGCGCCCGCCACAACGCCCGGCTATGTTTTTTTTTGTTGCAGTTGGGCCGGTGCCGGGTTTGAACCCGCCACCTTCGGTATATGGGGCTGGCGCCCTGCTCACTGAGCCACAGGCGCTGCCCCATGGAGCCTCCACTTTCTAATGCAGTTGAGTGGTGTCAGAATGAGCTTTCTGGGTCCTGAGAGTCCAAAAAGGGGGTGTGTGTTTGGGGGGTGCGGGGATCCGCTCTGCTCACTGAGGGTTCAGCCCCAGCAGCTGGGAGCACCTGCCGGAGGCACCTGCCTGGGGCATCTGGCGGGGCGGGGCCCACGCGCCTCCGCAGCAGCCAATGGGCGGCGGGCAGCGGGCGGGCAGCTCCGGAGTGGCGGGCGCCACTCGCTTCAAGTTGAGAGCGGAGGGACTCGGGGCTGAGCTTTGAGTGACCGCACCCGCTAGCTGGGGGCAGCATCCCTGCCCAGCCCCAGCAGACCAACTGCAAGACACAGGTGAGGAAGTTGGGGGGCGGGGGGGCGCGCTTTTGTCTGCGCGTGCATTTAGGGATAGCGGGTTGGAGCCGAGCTCGCTGGCGGGGACAGAGACGCGCGGGACAAAGGCTGCTGAGCCGGAGCTTAGCGAGACGCCTGGTTGTGGGCGGCTGGAAGGGCTAGAAAGAGGGCCCTTTCTGCCTCTCGGAGGGAAGAGTGAGGATTGGTTGCATTAAGTGGGGTCTTGCAGGGGGTGGGTGTTCGGTCCCAATTTCCCAGCGCAGCTAGAAGCTGTTTGTGCTGGACACTGGTCTGCACGGGCGTTTCTGTCGTGACCAGCGTTACTGATTGAATAAGTGATGCATTCCTCGCAGCGTCCCCTGGTGAATCCGCATGTCCATCTTGTCTATACCGGGAGTGAAAAATAATTGCAGGGTGTGTGGTAATCCAATACTTGGATTAAAAGCAGTTTTCTTTGGTGTCGAATCATTTTAGTCGCATGATTTAGGCTATTGGTGTGACTTGCATGTGAGAAAATGTCTCAAATTCCCAAAAGGTAAAAGAGTGGCCAACTTAGGATGCGTTTCTTCTTGGCGTTGAAAAAGTGTTTTTTGAAAAGAAAAACGTGGTAATTTAAATATTGATTACAACACTGGATTCGATTCTCGGGGAATCTGCGCCTTTCCCATCTATTATCTGTTTCCCTGTACCAGTATTGTAACCAGGCAGGTCTCTGGATTGGTAATTAATGTGTAGCTGTGAATCTTCATTACTGCCTGGGTGGGAAAAGGAGGGAGGAGGGGGCAACCCCATTAGTCTTTTTCTTTCTATACACGGCAGCTGCAGGCTGGCATTGACTTATATCACTGGGGTGAGGGGTGACTGCCCTGCTCACATTTGGGGGGGGGTTCTTAGACATTGGGTCCCTCCTCCAGCCTCTGACACTGTTGTGGTGTATACCTTTCTCCCTAAAGTTAAGGTTTTGGCTACTGCCTTTTGTTAGTTACTTGCAGAAAGGAATTATTAAGTGTCCTGAAGCTTCTCTTAAGAAGTTAGGAGCAGAACATTTTGAGAGAGCAGACTGTTAGGAGCAGACTTTGTGAGAAAAAGTCTTAAATCCACATGTGTAGATTTTGTCTATAATTATGTGAAAGTTATCAATGGCTATGTCGTCCAAAATGGCATGTGAGTTAAGCACTTAATGGAGGAAAGACTTTTCACAAAGCAGCAGCCAGTATCACCAGAGAAGTGCCATGGTCCTTAGCTCAGTGGTGAGAACTTCACTCTTCTGGCCATTGGCACGTTTTTGGAGTTCTCTCTAGCTTTTCTTTTTCTTTCTTTCTTTCTTTTTTTTTTAATTAAATCATAGCTGTGTACATTAGTGCAATCAAGGGGTACAATGTGCTGGTTTCATATACAATCTGAAAAATTTTCATCAATCTCTCTAGCTTTTCAGCAATGGGGATGAGTTATTTACCAAGTATTTGTTAAACACCTTTGTGTCCTGAGTGTTGGCTTGGATGGTTAACTGGTAAACACAGCAGGTACCTTCCTGCTTTCTTGGTGCTCACGCTGTGCTGGGCTGAAGCCCTTGTCAGACCTCTGAGCTGGGGCAAACTTGGGAAGCAGTGGACACTGAGGGGAGACAAGAGGCTGCTGGGGGCTGCTCTGGAGGTTACCTGAGCCCAGGCTGTGGGTGTAAGCGGGTGGGTAGGGTCTGGTCATCTCCACTCCAGGAGTGCAGGGATTAGTCACCAGTGGGTTTGGCATTGGAGTCCGTCCTCTTGGACTTACCTTGATCACGGATAATTGTCAAGGAGTCTGCTACAAGGAGGGCCAGGGCTGAGTTTGAAGCGTTTGAGTGTTGGCATTACTGATTAGGGTGTGGCAGTTCCAGTCTGTCAGAGAAACTCTCAGTCCATACCCTGCTAGTCTCACCTTGACAGCTTTTATCTTGAACAGCCCTCAAGGAAATCAGTTTCATTTTATAACACTGACTGAGCAAAGCTTTACATCTGTCCCATATCCCGAGTGTTGAGAGATGATGAAACCAGTTAAGGAGCCTGGAATGTAGTTGGAAAACCCCCATTTACTCTCCGTGTGCTTCTCACGGGTTTGGGGGAGTGGATTGATGGTATATAACTCCTTACTCATCTGGGTTTTCCACAAATCCCTAGGATCACATAGAAATGTACTAAGTAGTAGTGTAACTTACTCTTTTTCAGCGCCTATGTCTAACACAGAACAGAACGCTTTTGATGTTTTAGACCTTTAGAGTCCTTGGCTCTAGCATCATACCTGGCATAGGGTGCTCTCCAGGAAAGCTTTATTGTTGAATGGGCAGATGAATGAACGTAGATGAAACTACTTCATTGTCTGTTTTCAGGGTGTAGATGTGACCATCAAATGTGCTTAATACATATAATCTATAGGTGGTATATATTTTTCAGTGGATGTGGAGTATCTGCTATGTGCCAGGCACTTTGTGAGGTCCATGAGGGAATGAGACAGACAATGTCCCAATCCAGAGAGGCAGAACATACCCAGAATAACAGCTCAGGCAGCAGATGATAGAGATTATGCTGAGTGCCTTGAAAATGACCAACAGTATGAGGCAACATCAAGAAGCTTGGTTACTCTCTAGATCAGGAGGCAGTCCATCCTAAGGGGTGACATTTCCTGTGGGCTTGAAGGCAGAGAAGAAGCCAGCCACCCAGGGAGAGTAGGAAGTTCTGAGGAAGAGGAGCATTCAGCAGGTTCAGGGTTTGAGGGGAGGCCAGTGTGGCTGGAGGCTGCCAGCACTCTGGAATGGTGGTGACAAGATCAGACAGGGTTTGCAGGGTGATAGTTGAAGGTCACAATGAGATGGCTTCAAAGAGTGGTAACCAGGGGAATGCCGGGATCTCATTTATTTCATAAAGAAAGATCTCAAGGAACACTGTTAAGGGGAATGGATACTGGGGCAGGAAGCAGAGGGACCAGGTGGCCAGTCCTGGTCCAGGAGAGATCAGGGACATGGTGGAGGGCTCAGAGAGCAGGAGGCGGCGCGTCAGGGAGATGTTAACAGAGGTTGAGCTGGCAGGGTTGGTGGTAGAAGACACAGGAAGGGGAATGCGGTAGGGCCACTCCTGGATTCTTAGACTTGTTGATTTCTGTTGGAAAAATATGTTCATATCAAATAGAAATCATGACTGTTCAAGAACTAAGTTATTTAGTGGAGCGACTCCTTTAAATTGGTGTTGTGTCAAGACCCTGACTTAATTTTTATTCCAAAATGTGAATGAACGAACATCTCCAGTGGAGTCTTACACGTTGTAGTCCTTTTGCCAAGACATTTTTACCCTCTGATGCCCTGACTGTTCTTCTTAACTGGTTATCAGATTGTTAAGCATCTTGGACAGGTTTCAGCCTTAATGTGCATGGGATTATTCTACCTTTGCTCCCAGTTTTATAAGAAACCATTGATAATTGTGTTTGGAGTTGTTTATTTCGCATGCAGCATCCTCTGTAGTTCCAACAACTGGTAATCTCTTATAAATAGAACTTGCTGTGTGTATATTTCAAATCAGAGAGTTGACTAATGTCTTTACAGCTTCACAGGAAATTAATTGAACATTTTGCGAACTAGAAAAGCCATTTCTGTATGTCTGTACAGTAGAAAAACAAATACTTAATTTCTGATAGGATTTTCTGCCCCCTCCTTCCAGCTACAGAATTGTGAACTTGAAAGCTTATGGCATCTTTGTCAGAGAAGTGGTTTAAAAATCAACTTTAGTTTGGTTTTGCAAAAAATGTACATATATATTGGCCCTCAAAATATTCCTTCTGCAGTCAATATGTTGAGCAGACGGGAAGGGGCAGAAGTGACTGAGGCTGCCAGCCTTTCTGATCTGGAAGACTGGACTAGTTACCCTACAACATGTACGCTTGTTGGGGATGAATAAATTATGACAGTTGAAATAATTATGATAGAGAAAAAGCTGCAGCCAAGAATGCAGTTGACAATTGGGGCCATGTTGGCCTGATTCTGTCACGGCAAAGCATGTATCTTTTTGCCAAGTTACCTGAAAATGCTGTTTTTGAGAATTCTGGTGTGCTTTTTCTTTAATCCTCTCCCCCTTAAAACATTCTAAGAGTCCTAGGCTGCTAATGACCTTTTTGAAATGCAATGGCTGGGTGGGAGACCTATAGGTCTGCTGTTTCACGTGTGGGGCATCCAGATAAGATTTCAGTTGAGCAAAACATTTTTTGGTTCTAAAGAATTTGCAGATTGGAAAAGCTCTTCTTCCTGCATCTTGATGGAATAGTTTCTAGCAGCCCTGGAATTTGTCACCTGGGACAAGAATCATTCCATCGTCTCCTGCCAGTCACAGGGCCCCACGCCTGGTTTACACTCCGCCGTTAAGCTTGAAAACTGAACTTTTAACAAGGAGCCTAATGTTTTCATGTCTCAGCCCTGAATGGGATCATCTTCTAGAGCAGGGGTTGGTGGGCCTTCTCTGTGAAAGGCCAAATATTAAATATTTGAGGCTCTGGGGTCCCCGGGGTCTCTGTATCTACTCAGCTTAGCGGTTGTAGCACAGAAGCTGCTCCAGCCTAGGCCTGGGTGAGCAGGTGTGGCAGGGTCCCATTGACCCTTCATTCATAAAACAGTCATGGCTGATTTGGGGTCAGAATGCGCCGATCCCTGATCTAAGGCACCTGAGGGGAATCCACAGTGATTATTGAAATAGGGTTATTTGGAAGGGCTGAAAACTAAGAATTCCTGCAGGAGGTCAGGCTGTTTCCACTGTTCCCACACTGGAGCCTCTTCTCTAAGATGGTGTTTGTTCTAGTTGTCAAACATGAACAAATAATGCAGTGTCGCAAAGCCAGGCACGATGGTGCCAACCTATAATCCCAGCTGCTCAGGAGGCTAAGACAGGAGGATTGCTTGAGCCCAGGAATTCGAGGCCAGCCTCAGCAACTAGCGAATCCCCATCTACCCCTTCCTCCTCCCTTCTTCTCCATGCTCCTCTGGGATCAGGGTTCTGCTTCTAGACCACCTCCCACTTCATGAAACATCTTCATTTTAAGAGGAGGCCACAATTTTAAATAAACCAAAATAAGGAAGGAGGAGGGGAATTACAAGGGTAAATGTGAAAACATACAAGATCACCATAACCAACTGTTGCCCAGTAATGGGAATTTACCCCTCTCTACAAAAAAATTAAAAGTAGACCTGGTGGCGGGCGCCTGTAGTCGCAGCTGCTCAGAAGGCTGAGGCAGGAGGATCCCTGGAGCCCAGGAGTTTAAGGTTGCTGTGAGCTATGATGACACAACTGCACTCTAGCTGAGTTGACAGATTTTTGTCTCAAAAAGGAAAAAAAGTCAGTTCCTGCCATAATACCCTAGTCCATCTTGGGGTGCTCTGTGGCCCACCCTCATCCTGTAGCTATTCAGTCCTTTGCCTCAAACGGCAGGTTTGGAATGTGTTATCTTGCCACTTTGCCCTAACTGATAAACAGAACTTTCTTTTATAGTACACATATAAAGAAAATTATCTGTAGATAAATCTAGATGGAAATCAATATACAAGGGAAGTTTATATATGGATTTTTCTTTTCAAGAGCAAAAGAGCTGTTTTTCATTTAGACAAATGTTCCAAAGAAGGAACCTGGTTAGGGGCTCTGGAAACATCATTGTTATTTCTGCCAGAGATGAGTAGAGTATAGATTTGCTTTGCTTTTAAATAGAGTCACAAGAGATTAGTAATCTTGTCAGAATCATGTGTTTCATTAACATTGGTTCAGATGACCTGGAAGTAAGATGAACTGAAGTCATTTTGAAAGTGCCGTCTATAACAGACAAGAGCTGGGGAGGGAGAAACCCAACCAGCCCCCTGCTGTCTGTGGCATCATTCCCTTAGGTGTTTCCAGCATGATCAGGAATGAAGGAGAGGGCTTCTCTTTGTCCCACTTAGTTATTCATTCAAAAATATGTATCGACTGGGCACCTATAGCTCAAGCGGCTAGGGCGCCAACCACATACACCAGAGCTGGCGGGTTTTAATTCAGCCCAGGCCTGCCAAACAACAATAACAACTACAACCAAAAAATAGCCAGTGTTGTGGCGGGTACCTGTAGTCCCAGCTACTTGGGAGGCCAAGGCAAGAGAATCACTTAAGCCCGAGAGTTTGAGGTTGCTGTGAGCTGTGATGCCACAACACTTACCCAGGGCGGCAGCTTGAGACCCTGTCTCAAAAATAAATAAAATAAAATGTATCGATTGCCCACTCTGTGCACAGCGTGGAATGCGAAGAGACAGAAAGGTTCCTGCTAACACAGACTTGACCTTTTTTGGTAGGGAAAGGGAAGGGCAGAGGATAAACAAACAGGGTGGTTTCAGGTGGCTGTGAGCGTGGACAGTGACTGGGGGTTCCCCAGGGGTCTTTAGGAGGCAAGAGAGGATCAGAAGAACCTGGGAATGAGCATTTTAGGCAGGGGGACCAGCCAGAGCTGTGTGCTTCCCAGCAGAAGGGTCCCAGTGACTTAGAGTGGGAAACTGTGAACACAACAGGGTAAGTGGCTGCTAAATTGAGAAGGAAAGGAAGATAATTGAAACCAGCACAACACTTAATTACTGTCACCAGCTCCTGCAGTGGTGGAACCAGAAGTCCAGTAGAGACAGAAAAGACAGCAGAGGCCATCTCTCCAGCAAGGCCTCTCTCAGTTAGGAGAGAGCTGCTTAACCGGGGGAAGGGAGGGAGGCGAGGAGGCCTGTTTGTGGGTTCACTTGCTAGCTGTGGGGTTTTGAGAAGGTTACCTTAGTTCCCTGAACCTAGGATTCCTCATTTATAAAAGGAGAGTTGTGATCCTTCCCCTGCCAGAGCCTACTGAGTGCCATGGTGATTCACAAAGTAGAGGCTGGTAGAATCTATTGTCACCTGGTCAGTGGTCATCAGCCTCCATAGTGCTGACATTTGTTTTTCTTTAGGTTCTAATTGAGTTTACAGACTATCAGGAATGCGGGGGCGTCTGTGGCTCAAAGGGATAGGGCGCGGGCCCCATGCCGGAGGTGGCAGGTTCAAACCCAGCCCAGGCCAAAATTGGTTCAGTGAGTAGGGCGCCGGCCCCATATACCGAGGGTGATGGGTTCAAGCCCAGCCCCGGCCAAACTGCAACAAAAAAATAGCTGGGCGTTGTGGCGGGCGCCTGTAGTCCCAGCTGCTCGGGAGGCTGAGGCGAGAGAATCGCGTAAGCCCAAGAGTTAGAGGTTGCTGTGAGCCATGTGACCGACGCCACAGCACTCTACCCTCAGGTGGTACAGTGAGACACTGTCTCTACAAAAAAAAAAAAACTGCAAAAAAAAAAAGAGTATCAGGAATGCTTGTTTCTACCTGGAAGTTAACAAAATTCAAATGAGGGCCAAATGTATTGGCTTTCTGTGTTACCTGGTATTCCTTCCAACTGCATAAAGAAAGCCCCTTGAAAATTCAGAAATTGATTTAAGGCTGTGCCTGACCCACAAGAGGCCCTCCACATGGCTGGGTTTAACTAGTTTTTATCCAGGAGTCTTATCTGGACCTTGCCAGAAGTGTGTGTCCTTATGGCTCTCTTGCTTAGAAACCACCAGGCCTGTAGGAGAGTTGTCATCTTCTCTGCTCTGTATGAGTCCTTCACGAGTTACCGTGACTTCACATAGGAGCCTTCTGGGTGCGGAATATTTTTGTTTTACCCTCTCTCCTTTCAGAAAGGAAGCCAGCCCAAGTTTTCACCATTCAAGTACAACTCACATAAATTTTATCCTTTCGTTATACCCTAAGCAAAGGGTATCCAACCTTTTTTTGTCTATGCCACACATTGAAAGAATTGTCTTGGGCCACACATTAAATACACAAACACTAATGAAAACTAATCAGCAAAAAAATGGTGATACCTTATTGTGATACCTAACACAACAGCAAAAAAAAAAAGTCCTGACAAAATCAGCATGTGGTCCACAGGTCTGCAGGTTGGACGCCTCTGCTAAATGTTATGAAGTTGAAAACAGGCAGGTGCCCATAGTTCAGTGAGAAGAGCGCCAGCTACATATACCGAAGGTGGTGGGTTCAATCCCAGCCCGGGCCTGCTAAACAACAATGACTACTGCAACCAAAAAAAAAAAAAAAAAAAAATGGCCAGGTGTTGTGGCAGGCGCTGTGGTCCCAGCTACTCGGGAGGCTGAGGCAAGAGAATCGCTTGAGCCCAAGAGTTTGAGGTTGCTGTGAGCTATGATGCCATAGCATTCTACCGAGGGTGACATAGTGAGACTATGTCTCAAAAAAATAAATAAGTTGAAAACAAAACCTGGCAGGAGTTACCTCCCTCTCAGAACTAAATATAAGCTGTGTGTATTCTCTTAAATATTCAGAGAAGCAAGGTTTTTGTGTTTTATTTATTGTAATATAGCACCGATGGAAACTAAAGCTCACTAATTCTCGCTGTGTTCAAAAATGAACTTTAAAAAATTCTCATGTTCTGGGCTCTTTTCAATATCCTTGCCCCACCCCCATTAGTAGGCTGACTGGTGACTGTTGTGTCTTCTCTCCCTTGGCATGAGAAAGTCCTTTGTAGAGAAGAATGTGCCTTGAATTTCAATAACATTGCTGCTTTAAATCCTAGCTGTTCACCTAAACATTCCGGAACTTTGTCCCGTCCTCCTGCTGGTGGCAGGATGGGGGCGGGGGGGGGGCAATGGCTTTGGAAAGGAAGGCACCTTTGGACAAAGGTAGGTCTTCCTATCCTTTGGTTCTGAGAAGGACAGAACTCTTTCCCTGAGCTGAATTCTCTGAATATCATCAGAAACCAGATGGTAAATTTGCATAAATTTGGTATTCATTTCCGTTCAGAGACCTTTTACCTGCAGGGTGCAGATTCTAAAGGGGGCTGTGAGTGAGTTTCAGGAATCACTGAACCTTCCCAATACCACCCATCTTCAAAATCGCGCATAAAATTATGAGTTCATGCACCTTTTTTTGGAGTGGTTACATCAGATTCCAAAAGGTGCCACCCATGGTTCAAAACAGACCAGAGACCTTTCCTTTGTCTTGGCTGCGCCCCCCCAAATCCTGGGCAGTGGTGCACCAGCCAGCCTGCATGTCAGGGCCATGCTGTGAGCCCCCACCCGGGAAGACTTTACCTGCATTAACCAATGTCACCTGCACAGCGCTCTCCAGAGGTGAGTACCACCATTACCCCCATCATACAGATGAAGAAACTGAAGAACCAAGAGGCTACCGGGCCTTGGCCAAAGGCCAACAACTAGTAAATGTCAGACACTCAAAAAACTTACAACTGGAGGGAAAAAAATAAACTGTCAGGAGCTGGTGCAAGACTTTTTATGACATAAAGTTTCACGCTTTCTGCTTTCTTGTCATATGGACGTGTGCTCAGTAGACTCCCAGTGATGAAAGACAACCGTCAACACATAGCTTGTGATAGGAACTTCTGCAAGAACGTGGGAGAGGCCCGCTGGCAAGCCAAGAGAGAGAGTAAGCTTGCAAAGTGGGCGGCTGCGTGTGGCATAAGAAGTAAGTGGCTGTGTCCAGGAACAAGCGATAGCATCCTCTACCTAAAAGCCGAAACAGACATTTTCATCCTGGTGTGCTGGGCTTTTTTGAGGAATTTCCTCTTCATTTAGATTCCAGTTACGCACGCCAATTGGTTCTGTTATTTCGGGCTTATATTAAGGAAAACATTGCCGATTACTCCCACGTTCATTTTCCCAGGAAACAGCATGGAGAGCATGCTGATCAGGCAGCTTGGGTATGCAGCTCGTGTGGAATTAATCTTGGGGTTCGCTTCTTCCCACTGGCATCTTGTACAGCGAGGAGAGAGTAAGCTTGCGCCCAACTCTAAATTTAGCCGTCTCCACTCTCAGAAATGACTTGCCTTGTGCAGGAGCCCAGCTTCAGGCTGATGGGTTTTTTCCCTTGCAAATTTACAAGGTGCTGAATCTATAGAGCAGCTAGCACCTGTCTGGAACTCTGCTGGATCTTTGAATGACATTTCAGAGATCACTCTGAGGTCTCTATTTATGGCTGGTTTTCACTTTGAGACTTGTGTCAACCACGGTTTATTAATCCCCAAAGAATTAACCGTGTTCAAAGTTTGCGTTATCATTTTTTCAAGTTCTGCCTTCAGGGAAAAACATGTATTGATGGTACTTAAGTGAATCACTAGCCATGGGTCTGATTTTTTTTTAACTCCAAGACTATGGTAATATTTATACACAAAGGAAACATTGTCTTCTCAGGTTTTTTAGATTTTAAAAGTTTTTGTCATACCCTAGGCATAGGCTTTTTATTAAGAATAAGAAATAAAAAACTTTTGGCCTAAATCACCAGTGAGTCAAAACACTAACATTATTTTTCTGATAAAAAGCTGCACACTGGGAAATTCCTTGAGCACCTGTTCCTGGATGAGAAAACCAGGACTCAGGAGGGTTATGTGACTTACCTGATGATACACAGCCATTTACTCAAACTGGGATTAGAATCCAGGGCTCTGGATGCTTTGCTGATGATCTAAATTACCTGTGAAGACTGGCTGTGCTGAGGTGGTGTCAGCGGGACCTGAGCAGGAGGTGACTCGCCATCATTCTGGGGCAGGTGGTGCCCACAAATCTGGGAGGGTCACCACTACGTCTCCAGGGGGCCCCTGCCATGGGAGACAGTCCATCTCACATGCTGCCCAGCACGACCCAACTGAAGCAAAACCGTCAGGTGACTTAGTGGTGATACCGCCGCGATGCTGGCTGTTGCACCTGCCTTGTGTGCCTGGCTCTCCTTTACACGTATCATTTCATTTAGTTTCATTCTTGTGAAGACTTTGAGCCAGGAGTCCTCATCCCCTTGTCACTGATGAGACAGGCCCCAGGGCCCACACCAGGTAACACGGTGTGCCTGGCGCGCAGAGGAAGACTGGGAGATCTGTGTTGAGTGACCAAAGAGAAGGTAAGTAGCGTCCCAGAGGAACATCCCACCGTCTGGACTCGAGAACCACTGTCTGCCTCTTCAGCCTAAACAGCCTCTCCTGAAAATTTTCCACCACCTGTCCCTGCAGAAAATTCACCAAAGGGAAAGAGATTCCCTGTTCCTCTAAAACTCCAGGATCTTTGCCAGACCCTCTGTCCTCCCGGACACCTGTGCATAGGGACTTTCTGGGTGTCTCATTTAGGAGACAGACCAGTAGAGTGCTCTCCAGGGCCATGTAGAAGTGTAGGGTACCTAGCCACTGCAGGTCTCCAGGGCCATGTAGAGGTGTAGGGTACCCACTGCAGCTCTCCAGGGCCATTTAGAGGTATAGGGTACCTATTGCAGGTGCAGCTAAGAGGGCTAGAATCAGAGTCCTGCCGCCCAGGGTTGAGCTCTGTCTTCCCCAGATCCCAGCTGTGTGACTTTGGCCAAGTCCCTTAACCTCTCAGAATTTGTTTCCTCATCTGTCGGGGAGAACAGTAATATTGACCTTGTCTAGTGGCTGGTAGGGGCCATGCGGAGCCAGTGCTCACTAAGGGGTGTTTGTTGGGTTTATTAGTCTTATTACCTGTGCCTTGGGGCACGCTTGTCACAGTGGTTTCCCTCAAATATTGAGGTAGGTGTTTACATATTTTTATCTCAAAAGGCATGTTTATTGTATAATTTTAAAACAAAATCTTCCATAATCCCCCCTCCAGATTGCAGTTGACAGTTTGGATATTATGTTCTGGAATTTTTACTATGTATGTGTTAAAATACATGCTCAAACATTCTGTTTCTCACAAGAGACGTCCCAGTGTGCCTGGGTCATTGTTTTGTGTCAAGGTGTCACGCCCTGCCTCTCCAAGCGTCATGGGCTGTGCATTTCACTGTCTGATGCACTTGGTGTCCCACGCCTGGTTTTGGCCCCAGGCTTCAGGGCTCTGCTGGCCGCTCCATGACCCCAGCCGCAGGGTCCCCAAGGGAGCGAGTTTCTGTGATCACCAGGTGGCCCCTCCTCCTCCTCATCTATCAGAGCCCCCTCCCTTTTCAGTCCAGCTGCTCTACGGTCAGCACATGCATGTGACCAACCTGGGGGCTCTGCCCTCAAGGCCAGAGGAAGTGGTGAGCACGGAGGGTTAAGGGGTTAGGTGACTTCATTAGGGTCCCAGATGGCTCAGAGCAGCTCTGGAGATGGAAGTCCAAACATGAGCCCCCAAACCTGGAGCTGCTGTCCGCTCCCTGCTCCCCTCCATGTCCCCTCCCCCACTTCCCTAGCTGGGCCCTGAGCCCCCCCACCCTCTGCGCTTCCATCACTGTCCCTCCCTCCTCTGCCCTGGCCTCCTTCCTTGCCTGCCTCCCTGTCACCTCTGAGGATGCTTCTCAGTGGAAGGTCCTAGATTCAGTGTTGTAGCTTTATTATGCAGTGTCAGGAGAGTCGAAGAACAGGTGAGGTGGGGTCCGCATCCTTGTTTCTGGATGTTGTTGAGGGGAAGCAGGTGGAGCTGGAAAATGAAGATGGGTCCTCTGCCAGTGTTTACTGCAAATAGTTTCCTGTATTTGAGATATTTTAAGCTTGATTACCTCCCCCGGTTGATATGTTGCCTGTGTAAATTCAGCTGGCGTTTCTTGGCTTGATCATAACGTGGCTCAAAATACACACTCCTGGGTGATAGAGTTCAGCTTAAAAAAAGCCTGAAAGGCTATGACCTGCTGCAAAGTTGGGGAGTGAGGGCCGTGGGTGGGGAGTTGTGTTAGCGGGGCTGTGTGCCCCCGGATGCCGTGAATGCTAACGTCTTGTTTCTGCTCTGTCCCTCATGCCTACCCGGACACAGCGAGAGGTAACCAGCTGATTTTTGCTTCTCCCCTCCGTGGTGTCTTCCATGTCTGGCCGCACTCACCGGCTTTCTTCATCCGCCTTGCCACCTCACAGCCATCCTTGTCTTCCAAAGGCAGAACTCTGTTTTGTTTCATTTCACCTTTTATCACCAGCATTTAAAACAGTCGTGGTTGCTAATCCTCTGCTGTGTTTGACCCTGTCTGGGGAAGGTGATGGGCCGAGTGATTCCCTGTAATGACAGGGTCACTGTTGCTAAGGGCTGAGAAAAATCTAAGCAGCATGCCAGGGAGTAAACATGTGGAAATATTCAGGTTACATGTCATGGTATAGAAAGAGGCTTTTCATGCTTCTTGAAAAATTAATATTAGGGCCTACATTATGTATTCTCTAGAGCGCCTTGTGAGGTTGGGCACTAGGCCGCTAGCCAGAAGCACTGACTCCACTTTGTTATCAATTATTCGTCAAAATTTATGGAATTTTCTCGTCCTTCCCCACCAGGAGAAGGGTGTAGCAATGGAAAGCCCGTTTGCTTGAGGGCTTTTAGCTCCGCTGTCCCATAGTTCTGTCATTTAATAAAATATCCATTTGGGATGGGAGAAGGGAGTTTTGAGATTTTTCTCCTTGAATGAATGATCATTCATTACTGGTAGGCCAAGTGCGGAGGCCATCTCCTCTGTGTGGGGTCCTCAGGTAGACGCCCCCACTGAGTGGGAGCTGGGAAACGCAGACCTGCCTGCCCCGGCTGACGTGGAGCCATTCCTGTCTCTGTCCCTGGCTGTTGTGACTGCCTCCAGCTATTTTTGTCCCTGTGATGAGCTGCTGTCATTGCCCAGTGCTCAGGAGGGAAGGAGACTGCACAGACTGGGTGGGTGACACTTCTAGGATGGGTCTTCCAGAGGCTGTGATGAGGAGAATTTGCACAAACTGAGTTTTAAATCAGTTTAAGGAGACCTGGCCTGGTGAGGTGGAGGAAGACTCTGGAGGAGGAGGGCTGTGTGTGTACGTGCGAGCTCTCTCATCTAAAATAGCGACAAGCCCCATCTGAGTCAGTGGTGGGGGTGTTTCCAGATGTTTGCTGTAGTAGTTCCTACCTCTGTTTATTTGAGCCTCTTCACTGCGGAAGCAGTTGTACTGAATATTAATAGCAAGACTCCATTCCAGAGAGGGCTACAAATTCTGCTGTGCCCAAGCCATCTCGATTGTCGCAGGTGGTAGAATTTCAAATCTGCCATTTACATAATCCATGTGTCCCATGAAAGTGGCCACTGAAAAATTCCTTGCCAAGAAAGTGTGTTTAAGAGCGGCGCCTGTGGCTCAGTGAGTAGGGCGCCGGCCCCATATACCGAAGGTGGCAGGTTCAAACCCAGCCCTGGCCAAAAACTGCAAAAAAAAAAAAAAAATACAAGACATTGTGTTTATCCAGGTTTCTAGTAGTTGGGATTCTCCTTTCAGAAGTTAAGGACAGCATTTTCTTGAACTTGCAAAGAAAGGCGATTGGGTACATTTTTGTACATTTTGGGTACAGTTAAGGTTACCAGGCTGGAGTCTAAGCTTTGTAAAATTAGGGGCGCCTGCATATGGTGCAAATGACATGGGGCTAAAAAAAAAAAAAAAAAACTCCTTGTGTGTGTGGAACATTCTAGATTGGCCATCTAGAGGGAAGAAATTTCTCATGTCCTGTCTGTCTTCCCTGTTCCTCCCACTCCTAAAATAAAATTTTCGAAGTATAATAAGAAAATTAGAGCATGCAGTCTTGAAAAGGGAGCTCATTCTTCCTCCAGACTTCGTACAATCTATCACCCGCCCAAGTTTTGGGGGCGCCCAGGAGGCCTCACGTGGGCCACCTTCCGAACTCATTTTGGATCCAGTGCCAGGCCCTATATGGGTGAAAGAGGAGAGAAAGGCCTGCGTCCCGGGGTCTAGACATGCGGTGTGGGCTGAATCCCTTTGCTGCTGCTTTATCTTCACTCGCAAGCAGGACCTGCCCACTGAGGTAGTCATGACTCCATGAGGGAAGGGGTGTTTCAACAGAAAGAGGAGCTGGGAGGAAAGGGCAATTGGGTACATTTTTGTAAGCCTTAGTATAAATGATGTGACTGCAAATATTTATTAAAACGTTCCTCATGGAATAGGAGACAGTATTTCAAAGTGGGCTTTTTTCTTTGGCTTTTTTCTTTTTCTTAGTCATTTATAACACTGACTACCATTTATTGAATGCCTATCATGTGCCATCTTCACAAACTTCCCTGCATAAAACGTACCATGTATTAGACCGGGTGCGGTGGCTCATGCCTGTAATCCCAGCACTCTGGGAAGTAGAGGAGGGTAGATTGCCTGAGCTCAGGAGTTAAAGACCAACCTGAGCCAGAGCAAGACCCCATCTCTAAAAATAGCCGGGCGTTGTGGCAGGCACCTGTCGTCCCAGCTACTTGGGAGGGTGAGGTGAGAGAATCGCTTGAGACCGAGTGTCTGTCTGAGGTTGCTGTGAGCTGTGACGCCAGGGCACTCTACCGAGGGCACCAAAATGAAACTGTCTCAAAACAAACCAAAAAAAAAAAATACCATGTATTTGACCTGAGAAAATATGGGTTATGGGAAAGATGTTATAAAGTCATGGAGGCTTGGTAAGGGATTCCAGCAGAGGAGAACAGAATGGAAAATTGGTTTCAATGGAAAAGCTAGAAGGGCACGTTTCGTAGGCAGTCATGCAACTGAGAAGGTAGTTTGTGAGCTTCTCCAGAAAGCAAAACCTGACTTAGAAGAAAGCAAGGTTCAGGCTCCGCGCCTGTAGCACAGGGGTTACAGCGCAGGCCACATACACCGAGGATGGCGGGTTCGAACCCGGCCCGGGCCAGCTAAATAACAATGACAACTGTGACAAAAAATAGCCAGGCATTGTGGTGGGCACCTGTAGTCCCAGCTATTTGGGAAGCTGAGGCAAGAGAATCGCTTAAGCCCAAGGGTTGGAGACGGCTGTAAGCTGTGACTCCACAGTACTCCACCGAGGGCGATGTAATAAGACTCTGTCTCAAATAAAAAAAAAAGGCAAGGTTCAGCTTATCATTTAGAAAAAATAGATATTTTGGGCGGCGCCTATGGCTCAGTCGGTAAGGCGCCGGCCCCATATACCGAGGGTGGCGGGTTCAAACCCGGCCCCGGCCAAACTGCAACCAAAAAATAGCCGGGCGTTGTGGCGGGCGCCTGTAGTCCCAGCTACTCGGGAGGCTGAGGCAAGAGAATCGCTTAAGCCCAGGAGTTGGAGGTTGCTGTGAGCCGTGCGAGGCCACGGCACTCTACCGAGGGCCATAAAGTGAGACTCTGTCTCTACAAAAAAAAAATATATATTTAGTTTCACTGAGAGCGTTCCACCAGCCAAACGGGCCGCTTCGTTAATAAAACGAGATTTCTTATCACTGAAGCGCGCAGGCCCCGGCTGCGAGCACTGCTACCCAAGGGACTTTAAGAAGTCAGCCTGAGTCACAGCTAAGAGACCTGTGGACGCCTCTTAAGTTCCTGTTGGGGGGAGAGAGAAACACAAAAGCAAATTCAATTTACCCCAAGGGAGTTTCAGGGAGAGAGGTGGGGAAAGGATGAGCAGTTTTGTCTTGGCTTTTTTTAATAGAAAGCACTCAAATAGAGAATCATTCATTCATTCCCTGAAGTTGGATCAAGTCCCTGCAAGATGGTGGATTGCTGTACAACTGAGAATGCTAAAAGCCATCTTTGGCCCTATTTCTGCGCCATTGAGAAATTTGAGGCTGCCAGATAAGACAGCACTGGCAAAACTCGAGGCTGGTCCTCGGGGGAATAATTACTGGGAGAACAAAGCAGAAGGGCGGGAGCTGGAAACACAAGTGCTCAGTAACCAAACGGGAGAAGGTAGGAGATTCCTGGTGCTATCTGGTATAGTTTAAGGAAAAGACACAGGAAGCCATAGCTATAAACCTTCTGCTTCCCAGTTTATGAAAGAAAATGTAATGGTTCCTGTGACTGCAGGAAATCAGTGGGCCAGACTCCATAGGTGTGTGAGGAGCAGACGGATCTGTTTAGCTGGTGGGTCGTGGTCCAGCGTTGTCACTGGAGTTAGCTGGAGCACAGGGCGGAGATAGTTCTTCCTGCTGAGCGTCAGAACATCTCAGATACTAGAGGAATGTGCTGAGAAACCAGGAGCCATGCTCTGATCCTCAAGGATGCCTGGGGCCAGGTGCATGGTTTTACAGACTAGATGCTGAGGCCCTGGAGGTCATGTGGCTGTGAGGCACCCAGCCAACGGGGCATTGGAGAAGCCTGTCCCTGAGACAGGACTCTCCCAGCACTGCGGAAGCCAGGAGGGCGACTAGTGGCTTGGAAGGGAGAGAGCCATTATGGGCTCCCATGTAGAGGCTCCTGAAAGGTCTCTGCAGTGGCCCAGCCACGCCAGCCCCGCAGTGTCAGAGCCAGCTGTGGGCCCTGTGGGCTGCATGGCACCTGGTACTGTCTCTCCTCCCAAGGTTACACTCGCAGTCTCCAGGGCTGATCATACCTGTTGAGGTTTTCAGAGTCTATCAGGAATACACTGACTGTGGAGGTGTGTTTACTGGAAAGCAGTTTCTTGCCCCCTCAGAATACAGGAAAATCTCTAGGAAATATTAAATCGATCTTACATGAGGCCATGATGACTTTCAGCATCCCTCATAACACTGGAGAAGAAACCCAGCTATGTAAAGAGTGAGTTGGCGACCTTTTGATTGTTGCAGAAGCCTGTCCATAGGATGTGGAGTTCATGTACTATCTTCTCTATGTTTGTGTTTGGAAAATTCCAGAATAAGAAGTATAAAAATGGGAGAGAGGGGCGGCGCCTGTAGCTCAGTGAGTAGGGCGCCGGCCCCATATGCCAAGGGTGGCGGGTTCAGACCCAGCCCCGGCCAAACTGCAACAAAAAAAATAGCCGTTGTGGCAGGCGCCTGTAGTCCCAGCTGCTCGGGAGGCTGAGGCAAGAAAATCACGTAAGCCCGCCATGGAAACAGGCAGCTTCTCCCCAGTAGCTCTGCGTCACTCTGGAGTTTGACATCATCCGTGCCACTTCGGCCCTGTGCCTGTCCGTCTGGGGCAAGAGGAATGAATACACTGCCTGGTTGGGCCTGGGAGGAGCCAACCCAAACACAGGGGTGGGCTAAGATCAGATACAGGGGCATGGATGCGGGCAGGGAAACCAGCAGGTAACAGCCGCGCTGGACTCAGGAACAAGCACGGAGCGGATATCTGTGCGTGCCGGCCCTTATCCCAGGTTCCGATAAACGTGTCTTTGACAGTAAATGGAGTAAAACAGGTCACAACATCAAAAAAAAAAAAAAGAAAATCACGTAAGCCCAAGAGCTGGAGGTTGCTGTGAGCCGTGTGACGCCACGGCACTCTACCGAGGGCGATACAGTGAGACTCTGTCTCTACAAAAAAAAAAAAATGGGAGAGAGGGATGAATTCTGTTCTTCTAACTGCTATAGTTCTCAGGCTCTGCAGTTGGGGTTCTGACCTCTCCTCTCCAGGGAAAGAACCCAAGAGGCCAGCAGAGGTCACCACGAGCCTCCCTGTGGCCCAGACCCTTGGGTCTGCTGCCTTCAGCTCAGCCTCTTGGCCCTGGAAACCTCTCTCTTGGATCAGCCGGCCTTTGGCCTCTCTGGAGCCAGTCTCCCCTGGGCTTCCCTGCCCTCTTCCCAGCACTCTGCCTCCACCTTCCCACTGGTCTTTCCACCTCAGCTGGTGCCAGGTCTGGTCTTGTCTTTTTTCTCACTCCTGCTCACCTGCGGCCTGGCTTCAGCTGCCTCTCAGGTCCTCACTTCCTGCCCAGACCTCACATCTGAGCACAGGGACCAGCGTCCATCTGCCCAGGGCCTCAGCACCTGGAGTAGCTGACACTTCACCATCCACCCTGGAGCTCAGCAGCTCCCTCTCCAAACCTCCCCCTCCCCAGGAACCCAGGGTTGTTCATGATCCCTCCCTCCCTGCAGCACTGCGGCTGTCTCTTCTGCCTGTTCTCACAGGCACCAACATAGCCTGCTCCGTGCTCTTCCTCCCTCCCCAGCACCACAACAGTGGCCCCCAGAGTTAAGGAGATCAAGCCCAGGCTGTCACTACTAAAAATACAAAAAATTTATCAGGTGGTGTGGTGAGCACCGATAGTCCCAGCTACTCAAGTGGCTGAGCCAAGAACCAAGTTTGAGGTTGCTGTGAGTGAGGCTGAGGCCACAGCACTCTAGCCTGGGGAGCAGAGTAAGATTACTATGTCTCAAAAAAAAAACAAAAATGCAGCTCAAATATCCCGGCCCATCTGTATCACTGGACAGTGGGCATCCTGGGCTGGAGCCTCATCTACGTTTGCATCTCTGGTGTCTGGTCCATAGTAAGGGCTCAGGTACTTGTGGAAGTGAATTGAATGCTTTTTTAAAAAATACTCTTTAATACTATATTATAATTTTGTTAGAATATAATGCCAAAAGGCAGTTATATTAGTTCCTATTGTTGCCCAAACAAATTTCAGGAACCGGTTTCGTGGAAACCATTCTTTCCACGGACTGGGAGTGGGATGGGGCAAGAGGTGGTGGTCAGGAGGTCATGCTGTGCATCCTGGTTCCTAACAGGCCATAGACTGGATGCAGTGCATGGCCCAGGGGTTGGGAACCGCAGTCTTAAAGGACAAGACACAGTTGAGACCTATACAGTAATCATAAAGGCTGGGGTGTGACGAGCGTTCATCTTTTCTGGCACAGAATTTTAAAACTGTATTTAGACATAAGCAATTTCTTGGAGGCCAGAGTGCCAGGCAAGCTTTAGACCAGGGCTGTGCAGAGCAGACGGGGGTGCAGTGGACGGTGTAGGGAGGGCCGCTGGACACCAGGCGAGGGCAGATGTCACAACAGGGAGACACGGAGACTCACCTTTTGTGGAGCAGAGTGGAGCCCTCTTCAGTCGGGGGAGCAATGCTGGAAAGTTGGCACAACAAATTTTGGAACTTTTTTTTTTTTTTTTTTTTTTGAGACAGTCTCCCTGTGTCACCCTCAGTAGAGTGCTCTGGCATCACAGCTCACAGCAACCTCCAACTCTTGGGCTTAAGTGATTCTCTTGCCTCGGCCTCCCAAGTAGCTGGGACTACAGGCACCTACCACAACGCCCAACTATGTTTTTGTTACAGTTGTTTCACTGGCCTGGGCTGGGTTCGAACCTGCCACCCTTGTTGTATGTGGCTGGCACATAACCACTGTGCTATGGGTACCAAGCCAAATTTTGGAACTCTTAAAATCTAGACAGAGTTGTTGGACAGAGAGATTGGGCCTCAGAAAAATGGTGGCTGAGTAGGAATGCTTTAGGGAAAAGAGTCGTGTGGGGGAGAGGTTGTGTGTCACTTAATGGTCCATCTCGGGAAGGACAGTAGCTAAAGTTAGAGGACGAGAAACAGGGCAGCCCAGGAATGTGAGCTTCAAAAGCGGGGCTGCCTTTTCGTTTCTTTCTGAAGTAGCACATTGCCTTGATGGTGACTGAGACTGGGGTGGTAAGGGCTGGGCAACACAGTGGGGAGCAAGGCTGTGCTCCCCCCTCAGAGCCTGGGCCCAGCCCTCAGCCCCTGTCCTGGAGCCCACTCAGGCCTAAGGGCCAACTCGCCCAGCAGGAAATAGGGGCGCGAGCTGCAGGCCCATGTCTCCTGGAGGGGGGCGCACGCAGTGTGAGTGCACAGGTTCCAGCATGAAGAATGCCAGCTGAGCTGGAACGTGAAGAACAGAAGGTTGGAGGGGCAGAGGAGTGGACGGGCTGAGGTTAAAGTGCCCCTGACCTGGGGCGTGGCTGGTGGGGGGCAGCCTCCTTCACCTAAGCCCCATGTTTTTTTCTGGCCAGACTTTCGACGGCCGGTTGCTTCCAGTGGAAGATCCCTGCACCTTCCCAAGGAAGCCACAGATGTCTTGGGGAAAGTATTTGTCATAGTCTGTGAAAACACTGCCAGTTTTGATTACATAAAGAGACATAATTTAACAATAAATTCAGCTGCAGTTATATGTGCAGGCAGCATCCTGGCTTAGCATCATACACAAATAAGTCATTGGGGTCCACTACCAGAAGGATAGAGCTGGGCTTTTTTTTTTTTTTTTTTTTTTTTTTTAATACTTTCATGTTTGAACCACTGTCCTCTACTGATAATGGTGAGAAACATGGTTGTAACGCATGGTTCTTTTGAAGCCAAATAATGACCGGGTCAGTGTTCTGCTTATCAGCAGGATGAAGGCTGAAGTTGAGCATCCGTGGCAGAGTCACCCAGGTGTCTGGGTCCCTGGCATGTGATGGGATGCTGCTGCCATCAGCCTGAGGTCTGTGGTCTGGGGGGTTTCACAGAATTGAATGCCTGAGGTAGGATGTCTGCCTGCAGTATTTCTGCATGTCCCGGTACCCCCGGGCTGCCCATCAGCTTTCTCAGCCAGCTGTGGTCTGGCCCATTGTCTGTGCACACGTGTACACATCAGAGCCCATTGTTTTGCTTTTTTATATCACTCATGCAATTCATGTGCTTCTCAAGCCTGTTTTATAATCATCATTTTTGTTATACTAGCTGGAAGATTCTATGAAATTCAGTTTTCATTAAGAGTTGTTAGTGATTCCGGGCGGCGCCTGTGGCTCAAGGAGTAGGGCGCCGGTCCCATATGCCGGAGGTGGCGTGTTCAAACCCAGCCCCGGCCAAAAAAAAATCACAAAAAAAAAAAAAAAAAGAGTTGTTAGTGATTCCAAGAGTTCAGCAGACCAGGGTGGGAGAAGGTTGTGGTCATTTCACTCAGGAATGAACTTCTGCTGTCCATGAAACTCTGCCCTGTGTTAGGTAGCTGTTAAGATTTCATTTTTGTTTTATTTTTAATCACTGACATGCTGGCTGCTAGCTCAGTTAACATTCCTAACTAGAGTCTGTGTTGGTAAACAGTTCCTTTTTTTAATGGACTGATAAATTTTGTTTGCGCAGGGATTTTGCTTATGTAGCAAGAGACAAAGATACAAGAATTTTGAAATGTCATGTATTTCGATGTGACACCCCAGCAAAAGCCATCGCCACAAGTCTGCACGAAATCTGTTCCAAGGTAAGGCGGGTCGGGCCACAGTAGGCCACCCCTCTCTTTTTTCTCACTGTGTGAGCAGATAAAGGGATATGAAGAACAGGATGGTGGCACTGTGGCCTGCATCGTGAGCTCAGGGAGAGGTAGGTGGGTTATTCAGCCGATAGCATTAAAGTACTCTTGCCACAGGCCAGCTGTTGTTCCACATAGCAGTCTTCCTAGAAAATGGGAGAGCCAGGGACCGTCCCCCAGCTGGGGTACAGATACATGCAACAAGCGTGTGGAACTGTGGCAGGTGACTGGTGGAGATAGGCATTTCTCCAAAACAAGGGCGGGGAGGAGCTAAGGCAGATTTTCCAGGGGCAGGGCCACCTGGCCAGAGAGCGAGCACACAGGCAGGGGCGAAGGGTGGTAAGATCCATCGGGGGTGTCTGGAAGTGCATGCAGCTGGGGGTTGCCATGAGCACTGACTTCATGAGGACACACAGCAGCTCATGGAAGCGTTCTGTCCAGCCGAGAGGCAGGGCTGTGGTCACTGTCTCATGCTGGTCCCGCTTCCTTAGCCAGAGTCACAGAGCCACAGAACCAGAACAGAAGAGTCAAGCACTGGCCAGCCTCCCTCCCGCTGTCCAGCGCAGCACTCCCCAGGCAGACACCCCTGCCCTCGGCCCTGCACTTCCAGGGATTTCTTCCATAGATGGATTCTCTCGCTTTTCAGGCATTTGCTCTGTTATTGAGTGGCTGTGGTTGATAGAGTTCATCCTGGCTGTTAGAGTCTTTCCTTGGGTTGATCTGCAATCTTCTTCGCTAGGACCTACGGGTACTTACTTGAGATCCGCAGTATGGGCATCAGAGAAAGGTTCCTCCCACTACTTGCTATGTGTCTGCAGGCCAGCCCTCCAGATAGCTGTGTGTGTGTTTTGTTTTGTTTTGTTTTTAGAGACAGAGTCTCAAGCTATCGCCCTCAGTAGAATGCCGTGGCATCACAGCTCACAGCAACCTCCAGCTCTTGGGCTTAGGCGATTCTCTTGCCTCAGCCTCCTGAGTACCTGAGACTACAGGTGCCCTGCCACAACGCCCGGCTATTTTTTGTTGCAGTTTGGCTGGGGCTGGGTTCAAACCCGCCACCCTCAGCATATGGAACCAGCATCCTACCCACTGAGCCACAGGCACCACCCTACTTTCTTTTTTTTTTTTTTGAAACTGAGTCTCACTCTGTGGCCCTGAGTAGAGTCCTGTGGTGTCATAGCTCACAGCCACCTCACAGTCCTCTTGCTTTAACCACCTGAGTAGCTGGGACTACAGGTGCACACTACAACGCCCAGCTATTTTTATATTTTTAGTAGAGACGGGATCTCACTCTTGCTCAGGTTGGTCTCGAACTCCTGAGCTCAAGCAGTCCACCCACCTTGGCCTCCCAGAATGCTAGGATTACAGGTGTGAGCCACCATGCCTGGCCTAATTTATTGAATTTAAATACAGAATTTTGGTGTTGCTTCTAATAAACATCACCTGTCTGACTCAGGCTGACGTAGTCACTCAGCCTCACTCCCACAGTTCCCTCTGAGCTGGTGAGGCCCAGCCCCTGAATGAGAAAAGAGCCCACCAGGCTGCTGTGGCCCTTGGCCATGTTCTTGCTTTGAAGAGACAGGGATGTCCGTGGCAGCGCCTGCCATCCCCCCCGCCCCCACCCCCATTTCCTTCTCATTTCATTCGTGCAGCAAACAGCTGAGTGCTACAGGTGAGCCAGACACATGCCAGGTCTGGGATGGAAATAATGTAGGTTCCGTTCCTTTTAAGGTCTGCAAAGGGTGACTTTCTTCCAGTCCCTAAACCCACAGCTCTGTGTAACTGTAAGGGAAGAGGGGCACAGAGTGATGACTCTGAGGTAAAGCAGATGTCAGTGTCCCAAACAGAAGAGAGGCAGTGACGAACTTTTATGAGCACTTCACACCATCTGGGGCTACCGAGAGCTTGACAGGCTCACCCTGCCCTCGACATAAGTGCTATTATCATCCCCGTGGGATCAGCAAATGAGACGGGGGTCAGGTGACAAAGCCAGAATGAGGCAGAGGTGTCTTCTGCCTCCAGAGCCCTGCAAAAGGCTCTCTAATAACATCCAGAGTCACTGGGGGCGTGTCACTCTATATTCCCCTGACCGCAGGGCTACAGGGCCAGGGCCTGGCACCCCTGGGAATGTTTGGGTTGTCTTTGATGGAGGTGGGAGCTGGTGAATGGAAGAAGTAAATCCTAAGCCATTAGGAGACTATTACACTGAGCAGTAGTCATTCACTTATCCCCTGGGACGATGAGCGTAATTCTCAGAACATTTAGCCCAGAAATTGGGGGTAAGAAATGAAGCACTAAGTAAAATCAACTCGGATGCTTTATGGGCTGGAGTCGCTGAAGGCATGGAGACCTGTAACCACCAGCCAGTGCTGTTGTCCCTTCTTTAGATTATGGCCGAGCGGAAGAATGCCAAAGCCCTGGCCTGCAGCTCCTTACAGGAAAGGACCAATGTGAACCTAGATGTTCCTTTGCAAGGTAGGTCGGCAGCAAACCTCCCTTCTTTATGGCTCTTTGGTGTTGCCAGTCCCCCCGAAGGGTGTGCTCGACTCCACAGACACGTGTGGAGCTGCACTTTGGGCCCTGCAGTGGCACAAAGTTGACTTTACGTCACTAGGGTTAGGCACAGAGGGCCAGGATGACTTTCATTGTTGTTGGATTAAATTAAAGAACATTGTGGTTTTATGATTCATGTTCAGCCCGGGGTTAAGGACCAGCTAATTTAAAAATATGTGGGTTGATTTTTTTTCTTTTTAAGACTCTTTATTTTTCCTGAGTCTGTGATTGTGTCCTTTGTGATTAAATCCTCTCTGGGCATCAACCACCCCTAACGGGACATCAAAAGCTGCTACTTAGCACATAGCAAAGAGCCAATAGCAGCTTTAACGCGTAGACTTCACTTCCTGCTTTTGGATGCTTTCCTACCTTGAACTGAAACTTGAAAAGGGTTTTGACTGACAGTGCTCTGGTATCTGGAGTAAGAAATGCTGTTCTTAGAGGACCATTGTCACATTTACATCCAGAAACAGGACATTATGGGACAGATGGCATTCTGAGCATTATGGTTGACAGAGGAATTGCTGTTTCTTACGTGCTTGTTGGAACCACTGAGAAAGATGTGATGCTTTTGTTCCCTACAGTAGATTTTCCAACACCAAAGACTGAGCTGGTGCAGAAGTTCCACGTGCGGTACCTGGGCATGTTACCTGCAGACAGACCGGTCGGTGCGTGAAACACTTACTGTCGTTCCACTGGGCGAGTGTGTGGGAGCACGTGGGAGGGAGAGGTTACTGTTCCTCACACTGTCACTAGCCAGAGGATGTAAACAGTCCTGATGAAAAGCAATAGAGCTGGGCCAGGCGCTGAGCTCACGCCTGTAATCCCAGCACTCTGGGAGGCTGAGGTGGGTGAATTGCCTGAGCTCACAGGTTCAAGACCAGCCTGAGCAAGAGTGAGACCCCCGTTTCTAAAAATAGCTGGGCATTGTGGCGGGTACCTATAGTCCCAGCTACTTGGGAGGCTAAGGCAAGAGAATCTCTTGAGCCCAAGTCTGAGGTTGCTGTGAGCTATGATGCCACAGCACTCTACCAAGGGTGACAAAGTAAGACTCTGCCTCAAAAAAAAGCCACAGAGGAAAGGCTAAGCTATTTTGACAGGTGGTCCTGAGATACAGGGACTTTGACAAGCAGGTGCTTCTCATTAGCCAGAAGTCCAGAGACCTTCCACCTGGGGCTGAGGAAGGGCTCTGCCATTGCATTGGGGCCTCTGTCCCTGGGGCCAGGGCTCCTGCCTCACTTCTATCAGCTGGTGGGCTCGGAGCCAGGGCTGAGGGAACCCTCATGTCACCCTTTAAGATGTGACGCAGAAGGGGCACCCACAGCCTTTAGCTCACATCCCCGTGGCAGAACTTAGCAAGCTGAGAGGAGGCGAGAGATGGAGCCTTTACCTGGGCTGGAAGAGGCTGTGGAGAGTGGGAATCCTGGCACACGGCTGGTGGGGAATGGAAGAAGTGCAGCTGCTTTGAAAAACACCTGGCAGAGGCTGTCGGAATCGCGGGACCGCGGGACCGGCGGCTGGACATGGCTTTCTTTGTGGGATCCTTGTTGGATCCCGCGGGTAGGTCGGCGGCGCTGCCGGGTGGCAGGTGGCTCCAACCCTGCCCCTGGCTAGGGCTCCCGGACGTTTGGGGCCTTCCCACCCTGCAGCAGGCGCGGGGCAAGGCGCGCAGAAGCTAGTATCAGCCCAGCAATATCAAACGCTAGCGCGAGCACGCCGGCTGGCGTCCCGGTCACCCTTCACCGCATGCTCAAGGGCCGCAAGTCGCTGAGCCGTTGAGGAGCCCAACGCAGCCGGCGGGACCCCTATTAAAGCATTTCCCTTTCCTCTGCCTTCCCTGATGCTGTTTTTGCAGGAAGCTAGAGCAGTAAAGACGCGGACATACGTGTTCTCCAAATTGTGAGGTTCCCCCAGGAGGAGAAGTTTGGATGGGAGTGGAAGTCAAACTTTGCCAAGTTCCTTTTTACGCTTTTTTCAGTTAGGAAGAATTCTGAATATGCACAACAGACTGCAGAGTAGTACGACGAAACCCGTCTACCCAGAACGCACGCAGCTCTACTAACTACCTGCAACTTGTCATGCCCCATTCTGTTTATTTTGAAGCTGATCTCAGGCATTAGATTATTCTGTAAATATTGCAGAATGTATCTCGCCAAGATAAGGGCTCTTTAAAACAGTCACAAAACTTAACACCCCAAAGAATTATCAATCATTTTGAAATATTAAATGTCTAATACATGTCAAAAAAAAAAAAAAAGAAAAACACCTGGCAGTTCCTCAGAAGGGGAAACGCAGTTACCTTTGATCCAGCAATTCCACTTTTAGGCATCTGCACACACAAAACCTCACACACCAGTGTCCACGGCAGCATAGGTCACAGTAGTCGAAGAGTAGAAACACCCCAAATGTCCATCAGTTGGATAAATCAAATGTGATACTTCCATATGACGGGATTTTATTTGGCAATAAAAAGGAGTACAGTGCTGCAGGTGCTGTGGCCTGGGTGAGCCTTGAAATCGTCCTGCCCAGGGAAAGAAGTTATTCCCTCGTGACTGTACACGAATGATTCCATCTATAGGAAATGTCCAGAATAGGCAAATCTCTAGAGACAGAAAGTGAGTAAGCAGCTGCCTGTCAGGCTCAGGGAAAATGGAAGGCAACTCCTCCGAGGTACAGGGTCTCTGGGTGTCTTCTGTGATAAAAACGTTCACTTCATATGTGTGAATTGTATATGAATGAAAGCTCTTCAGAGTTGTTGTTTCACCCTGTACCCCCATAAAAAACCACAGTGGGATCACCCAGCAAAGGGGCTACACTAAGTAGCACACACCACCTGTAGAAAGGGGGTTTGGGGTGAGGCAGGTGGGAGAGACAGGTGGGAGCACAGTGGTCCACACCAGGTCAGTGACCTGATAGAGTGTTTAGTGACCCACCTTTTGTCGGTTGAAAAAACTGCCATTTCTTTTCTTCTGAGCAAATATGAGAATGAAGTTTCATCTGAGGCTACAAAAAAGATGGATCTGGGTATGACAGTCTCTGGGTGATTTGGGCCTACATTTCAGAGTGATAAATGTCTTCAGGATGTTTTCAGTTCCCCTGTCCATCTGCAGGAATGGAGACCCTGAACAGTGCCATAGAAAGTCTTATGACATCATCCAACAAGGAGGACTGGCCGTCAGTGAACATGAACGTGGCCGATGCTACTGTGACCGTCATCAGTGAAAAGGTGAGGAGGAGCAGTGGATGACCTTGGCCGGTCTGGGTCACAGGGACCTTTGCGCACAACAGTCTGCTGTGAGACTGAGAAACGTGGCCAAGCTTGACCTCTTGGAAATTGTCCTTCCTTGTGACTAAAATGGCTTACATTTAAAAAAAAAAAAAAAATTACCCTGTGAGTCTGAATCTGGGCATGGCTCTGCTTTCCTGTGGATGTAGAAACTTCTGTTCTGGTGCTCCTGAGTGATTCTGCCTCCCTCTTCTCCCCCCAAGAGGGCAATCATTTGCTGGAGGTGATTGTGTGACTTTGGTTCCCTAACGGGAGTTGGTTTTCTGGCCAGTCACTCTAAGGGCATCAGTGTTGCTGAGCTGTGTGGTCTGGGTGAGGCGTGGAAGTGTTAAAGAGAACTCCTATGCTTTGTCCTGTTGGTAGAAGGGGCCGTTGGTCATCGCGAGGAAAGCCAGCATTAGCCTCAACCCTGATTATCCCAGTTTTGTAGTTGCAGAAACTACAACTTCTGAGAGGTTAGGTAACTTGCCCAACATCAAACAGTTGGAGGTAGCAGGTCCAGCATTTGCATCCAGGCCGTGTCTCCAGACTCCTCACAGCTCTCCCTTCTGCCTCCGGGAAGTGCCCGGCCTGCTCCTGCCTCTGTCCAGCAGCAGGTCACGTTCACGGCTGGCGCATCCACCTGTGAGGAGTTGGGTGCTCACAGCCTGCCCGCCTCCCACCCTGGAATTCCTTCTGTTCAGCCACCGCACACGCTTTCCTGCCTCCGTGTCTCTGCCAGGGCCACACCCTCTGCACACCAGCCCTTCCCCAGTTCTTAACTTAAGCCTTCTTTCTCCCAAGAAAATGCCCTGACCGCTCAGTCTAGTGTAGCTTGCTTCTTAAACACCTCCCCTGGCATGCGATTATTTAATACGGCAAAATGTTAATGGCCCTAAAGTCGGTGTTCTGGGTGTGTTTACTCATCCAGAAATTGCCTGCAGTTGTCGGGAAGGATGCAGCGTTCATAACTATAGTACTGATTCTGAGCATTCTTTGCTGGATGCCATATGGACACCAGCTTGTGAAAAAGAAAAAGAAATGACTTTACAACTTTTTGTTGATTTGGCAACTTTATGTTTTACATGGTTTTAGATAGAAATGTAATTCAATGTGCTGTTTAACTTCAGTAAGAACTGGGTGAAAGGAGGGACTGTGAATCCTTTTCTCCTGAAGCTCCAGGGGCTCGCCTGGGCAGACGCGCCTATTTGGCACAACATAAAGAGTATATATGACAGGGCGGCGCCTGTGGCTCAGTGAGTAGGGCGCCAGCCCCAAATACTGAGGGTGGCAGGTTCAAACTCAGCCCTGGCCAAACTGCAACCAAAAAATAGCCGGGCGTAGTGGCAGGCATCTTTAGTCCTAGCTACTCGGGAGGCTGAGGCAGGAGAATCACCTAAGCCCAAGAGCTGGAGGTTGCTGTGAGCTGTGATGCTACAGCACTCTACTGAGAGCGACAAAGTGAGACTCTGTCTCTACAAAACAAACAAAAAAAGAAATATATATATATGACATTAATTCCGGCCCACTACGAGCTCTCAGGCTCCTGGTATGAGAGAGAGACCACAGAACACACATTATGTCCCGCAACAGCAGCGCGGTTCAAGAATGACCTGCCGGCATGAGACACCTGGCAGTGACAGCCTTTCTGAAAAAGCACAAGTCCTTTCTGATGTCAGCCTGGCTGTATGTTTTTAATACCAGTTCCTATCTATGCTACGCGGAGCTTGGTTCATTTGTTTAAGATCTGAAAATGCGCGTGACTGTCCCCAGTTTCGCAGAGAGCAGGGTGCTGACCAGCGTCTCTTGCAGAATGAAGAGGAGGTCTTGGTGGAGTGCCGAGTGCGATTCCTGTCCTTCATGGGTGTCGGGAGGGACGCCCACACGTTTGCCTTCATCATGGACACTGGGAACCAGCGCTTTGAGTGCCATGTTTTCTGGTGTGAGCCCAATGCTGGTAACGTGTCTGAGGCAGTCCAGGCCGCCTGCATGGTAAGTAATCCTGCTACAGTGGGTCGTCTCCCCTCTTCTTTAATATGCCAGCGGCGCCTATTTGGCACAACATAAGTATATATGACAGGGCGGCGCCTGCTGCTCAGTGAGTAGGGCCCGGCCCCATATGCTGAGGGTGGCAGGTTCAAACCCAGCCCCGGCCAAACTGCAACCAAAAAAATGGCCGGGCATTGTGGCGGGCGCCTGTGGTCCCAGCTACTCGGGAGGCTGAGGCAGGAGAATCGCAGAAGCCCAGGAGCTGGAGGTTGCTGTGAGTCCTGTGACGTCATGGCACTCTACCCAGGGCAGTAAAGTGAGACTCTGTCTCCACCGAAAAAAAAAAATGCCAGAAATTAGAGCAGAATTGCTCATTTAAATGAAACAATGTAATCTGTAAAGTAATGCTTTATGTTACAATGCTCTCATCCCTGTGGCCAACCATCAGAAGGCCAGGACTCCTAACAGTGGAGCCAAGGCTGGATCAAGAGAGACTCTAACTAAACAGTGAAAAGAATGCCCTTCCAAACCATGACTGTGAGGATTATCAATCCTTGATTCCACACTAATCTCAGTATGTGAATAGGAGATGGTGATCACCCATGACTTGGTACTGTTTGGATTCAAGTTAGTCTTAAAAAATGAGAAGAAATTCATGTTGAAGCATTTTTATTTCAAATAATTGGTTTAAATGCATATATTTTACTTTATTAACTCAGTTCTTACAACACCTCTGTGAAGTGGTGGTTCTATTTTTGAGAACACAGAGACACTAGAGGATGGGCCGCAGGGCAGCCTGAGTTCAACCCCAAGGCTCCCTGGCACACAGCCAGGACATTTTTTGTTGAGTATGTGATTTGAAAGCTCGGGAGGCTGAGGCAAGAGAATCGCGCCACGGCACTCTACCCGAGGGCAGTACAGTGAGACTCTGTCTCTACAAAAAAAAAAAAAAATTCCTTAAAAAAATAAATTAAAAAAAAAAAAGAAACAAACAAGAATACCTTGTTATTCCTTCAGCAGGTGTCCTGTGAGCACCAGTTTTGCCAGACTCTGAAGAAGTTCTCATAAAAACGAGGGACTAGGGAGGTGCCTGTGGCTCAAAGGAGTAGGTCACCTACCCCATATGCCGGAGGTGGCGGGTTCAAACCCAGCCCTGGCCAAAAAAAAAAATGAGGGACTGTGTGAGTGTAGGCAAAAGAGCCTGAGTGTGTGGTGTGTTTAGCAGCCTCAGGCGGGTCTCGAATCAGGTGGAAGGAGGTGAGGGATCAGGAAGGGTCTGGGGTGTCATGCCGAGGTTTGATTCTCTTCAGACAAGACTGTCAAGCAGGACAGTAAATCGATCATATTTAGGTTTCAAATTGCACTCTAGTAAAAATTAAAAACAGCAGAGTGGAGGGTAGGTTAGGGAATAAGGCCAAGTGGAGAGATCAGTCAGGCCAGGTAACTAGTCCTGGCAAGAGAGAAGGGGAGGGTCTGAGCCAGGAGGGCGCAGTGGGGGACAGGCAGCCCCATGGGGACTGAGGCGATGAGGGCTGCCTGGCTGGGCAAGGGGTGCTGCGTCTGAAGCCCCCGAGTTTCACTACAGTCCAGCACTGTGGGCTGGGCTGGAGTTAGTTCAAGATGACTGAACTGTGGGCCTTGGCATGATGGAGACTCAGGTATAGTGGGGGAGACACATAAACCAAAATTCTGTTACAGTGTAGAAAGTGCTGTAAATCAAAGTATGAGACTGTGGGGACTGAGAAGTGACTGGGAGGAAGAGGAACTGGAGGCCCTAAAAGTATGTAACTCTCAATCCTCAGACTACGTCGCAGTGATGGGTGGCAGGGGGCGTGTCCAATCAGGTCCAAGGAAGCCTGCACCCTTTTCTTTTTTCTTTCTTTCTTTTTTTAAGAGGTAGGGTATTGCTGTGTTGCCCAGTCTGGACTCTAACTCTTGGCTCGAGTGATCTGTGATCTTCATACCACCACACCAAGCTACCTTTATTTTGATTTTTTTTTTTGAGACAGAATCTCAAGCTGTCACCCTGGGTAGAGTGCTGTGGCATCATACCTCACAGCAACCTCCAACTCTTGGGCTCAAGCTATCCTGTGGCCTCAGTTTTTCTATTTTTAGTAGAGACGGGGTTTTGCTCTGGCTCAGGCTTGTCTCAAACCTGTGAGCTCAAGCAGTCCCCCTGCCTCGGCTCCTGGAGTGCTGGGATTACAGCGTGAGCCACCTTGCCCAGCCTTTTTCTTTTCCTGACATGCACATTTTGTTAGGCTGAGGGAAAGGAACCGATGCAGCTGGGTTGCAGTAGGGATCGCCTGCACAGCTGTGGCAGGGTCTCCCAGGACATGGTAGCAGGTGGAGAGCTCAGAGGAGGAGCAGCTCTGCCCCCTGGGGTGGAGGTTGGGGGACTGTCTACTAGAGTCAGGCCACAGGGGCTAAGAACTAGGAATGGGGGAGCTCAGGGAAGGGAAGCTGGAAGGCAGTGGTGGGAGGATAATGGCAAAAGTGAGGAACAGGAAGAGCCCGCTGACCTTTTTCCTTTGAAAGGGAACAGGAGGGAGGGAGAAGGAACTCTGTCTGAGGTTTTGGCTCCCCCTCAAGTACTGTGGGCTGGGCTGCTAATTCAGACAGGTCTGAGCAGGGCCGGACAGAGGGTGAGCCCACTAGTGAGGTGCAGGAGTCAAGATGGGAAGAAGGGGCTACGTGAAGAAAATAGAAAACGAGATTTCAGTGAAGCAAAAATGGATGGCGACCATTTAGGTATTTGATGAAATTGAAATGGATCAGACCAGATGGTATTAGTCATAAAATGAATGGCTTTCGGCCTTAATTATACATTTTAAATGATGATGACAAATAATTAGCTTTATCACTTGGCTACAGTTTGTTTTCTGATTCTCAGACTCATTTTCCATCTTGGAAAAAACTTTCATTTGCTTCCCACTTTAACTATATTAGTTGGCATTGTAGCCAGTTGAACCAGCTCAATCCAGTATAAGGCATGTTGACAAAATCAATCCTCCCACCCTTTTGGAACCCAGCTTTTCTAACTCGCTGGCTTTCTTCTTGATGCGCATCTGCAAGATTCTCCATCTGGAATATCTGTGGCATGAACACATTCTTTTGAATCCATATAACATTTGGGCATATTTTATAGCTAAGATGTACCTATACCTGTGGCATAAGCCCAACTGAAGCCATTTGGTGAGATTTAGAATAGGATAGAAAGGATGAAATTCCTTAGGTACAGTTTGGATTCACACTGGATATATATCACAGCTGTTTGAAGTTCCAAGTCCTAGCATCCCAGGTTGCCATATTTGCCCATGTATAAACCCATGCTTCTTGTTGTTGTTGTTTGGTTGGTGGTTTTTTTTTTTTTTTTGGTGGTTTTTTTGGCCCGGGCTAGTTTTGTTTTTTGAGACAGGGTCTCACTTTGCTGTCCTCAGTAGAATGCTGTGGCATCATAGCTCACAGCAACCTCAAACTCTTTGGTTCTAGGAATCCTCTTGCCTCAGCTCCCCGAGTAGCTGGACTACAGGTGCCCACCATAACATCCAGCTATTTTGTAGAGACAGAGGTCTCACTTTGGCTCAGGCTGGTCTCGAACCTGTGAGGCCGGGCAGTTCCACCTGTCTTGGCCTCCCAGAGTGATAGGATTACAGGCATGAGCCATCGCGTCCAGTCTAAACACGTTTTTGAGATGTGTGTGGACTTAGCAAGATGCCTTTCACATAGGAAACATGGAGTAAGTCATCATTTTTCATATGACTGAGTTGAAAAGGGCTAGTTTTACAGCCTATGGAGTATGATAGAAATGACATATCCTTCCCCAAGACAGCTTGCTGTGGATATTTGACGTCCCTCCTTCCCCAAGACAGCTTGCTGTGGATATTTGATGTTGCTAGGGAAGACATCAGCCTGTTCCATAATGGGACTAAGGGACCTATTATTGATATTTGACTTTTTTTTTAAATCAGCCATGGCATTACATACATACATACATATATATATATATATATATATATATCTCACATATATATGCGGTTACAGCGCTAGCCACATACACCCAAGCTGGCGGGTTTAAACCCAGCCTGGGCCAGCTAAGTAACAATGACAACTGCAACCAAAAAATAGCCAGGCATTGTGGCGGGCACTTGTAGTCTTAGCTACTTGGGAGGCTGAGGCAAGAGAATCGCTTAAGCCCAAGAGTTTGAGGTTGCTGTGAGCTGTGATGCCAGAGCACTCTACTTAGGGCCATATAGTGAGACTCTCTCTCAAAAAAAAAAGAAAAAGAAATTTTTTTTATAAAATACTTTTTACCTAATTTTGAAGAACTACTTATGTCCTCATTGATACAAAACCAAGTAGCCTATGTTGTTTTATTTCTGAAGGACAGAGATTGTCTATAGTAGCAATGCTAATGAAAATAAATCCATTAGGATTTAGACTTTTATTTAAAAAACGTATCGTGAAATCTAGGAAATAGGAACAAACATTTATGGTGTCCTCTGTGGTGTCAAGTCTATTTTAGGCACCCTACACATATTCCTTATTTAATCATAACACTCTCTGTAAAGGGTGTTGCCACTCTTCAGCCATTTTATAGTTAAAACTGAGGCTCTGAGGTTTAATAGCTTGCCTGGGGTTCACAGTGATAGAGCTTAGACTCACACCGTGCCCTCTCTTCCATGCCATCTCAGGGAGCCATGTGCACGTACCCACATGTCCATCTCTGATGAAAATCTTACACTCTCTCGGCTCGGCACCTGTGGCTCAAATGGCTAAGGCACCAGCCACATACACCTGAACTGGTGGGTTTGAATCCAGCCTGGGCCCACCAAACAACAATGACGGCTGTAACCAAAAAATAGCTGGGTGTTGTGGCGGAATCCTGTAGTCCCAGCTACTTGGGAGGCGGAGGCAGAAGACTCGCTTGAGCCCAGAAGTTTGAGGTTGCTGTGAGCTGTGATGCCATAGCACTCTACCTACCCAGGGCGACAGCTTGAGGCTCTGTCTCAAAAAAAAAGAAAGAAAGAAAATCTTACACTCTCTACCAGCTTACTTTGGTTTCATCAGCTCATTGACTCATGTATGCAGTGTATTAATTGCAGCCTATCCATATGGAAAACAGGCAGAGGGTGAAATGGGCGGGAGCCAGAACACCTTTGTTAAGTCTAATACTCTCTTAGGAGCATTTAAAATTTAAAATACATTAAGAAAAATATAAACTCCTGGATTTATGTGGAGGAGCTAGGTTGTTCACTTTAGGGAATTAATATGACTTCATTCCTCATATGGAGGAAGAGGAAATAATACATTATCAATTACTTTAAAACACTTTTTGTTTTATTTCAGTTACGGTATCAGAAGTGCTTGGTAGCCAGGCCACCTTCACAGAAAGCCCGACCGCCTCCACCGCCAGCAGACTCAGTGACCAGAAGAGTCACTACCAATGTAAAGCGAGGGGTCCTGTCCCTTATTGACACTTTGAAACAGAAACGCCCTGTCACAGAAACGCCGTAGGTGCATATGGTAAAGACTCTAATACTGCCCTGAAGATTGAATAGCTACGCTCAAGAAGATGGACTGACATCTGACCTTCCATTCAGTTGCTGATGCTTTGTCTTCAGAGAATTTATCCTTAACCAAACAGTGTTAGACAAGCATGTCCTCTCGTCTTGCCACCATCACGTGATATGAAAAGAAGCATGAATAATTTTTTTTGCTGTCAGTAAGTTACATCATGAGCAGTGGAAGGTCTTTTTCTTATTGTAAATATTGTGAACATTACTTCACACACACAGGGAAGGATGTGGCCACACCCCTCCTAGTGAACTAACGCTGTGTCTTGGCGTGAACGATGCCTGAGTTAGTTTCACTGGCTTCTTGACTGGGGATCTTTCACAAGCAACTTTTAAGTTCTACAGCACTTTGCCCTGTTTTCAACATTGGAATAGACACTTCCTAGCAGATACCACTGAACTGCTATAAAAATAGGATGGCGAGTTTTTGTTTTAGTTTTTCATAAAATTGAACACGTTGTTTGACAAAATGGGCTGTTGGCATCAGTCTGGAGACCAACTGGTAGCTTTCCTTGACAAGCTCTCTTGACACATGGACACCATTTCATGTCTACAGCTGTTTGTGGGATATTAGAAAAAAGTGAAACTTGAAAATTGATGAAAAACTAAATTTCAGGGTTTAAAATTGAACAAAAATAGCCTTTTCAAATGGTTTTCAAACTGATTACTTTAAAGAAGAGATTAGCTAAATCATAATGTGTTTGGGTAGGACTTATTTCAAACTTCTGCCTTATACTGTACAGTGCAGCTAGAGAATTACAGTTCACTATGGCCATTTTCTCCATAAACATTCAGCGGAATATTACTCATCAATCTTTCATCCTTAGTTGGATAATTAGCCAATATGCAATTTGAAGTTGAGGAAATGTCATTTATATTTCTGTCATACACAGTTCTTTTGGACCCTCACCACCACGTTATTTTTATTAGTTCACACGCTAGAGGAAAATATTCTGCTAGAATTTGCATCTAGCTCAATCTTATACCAATGCTTTTTGCCCAGAAAGCTGTCTGTCCATCACGTATTGTCCATGGCAACAAACTACATTAATTTGAACCTTTCCTGGATTTATGTATTTCATATTATAATTCATTGGACTCAACTAGATATATTTTAAAATTGTTACCTTTTTTCCATTTTACTTTAAAGACTTAAAAATCTCATATCATCGCAAAATCGAATAAGAATAATGGACTACTGAACAAGTTTCCCCAAAGCAGCATTTTCCTGCTTCTTGTTATATAGATAAGAAACTTAGCTATGAAGACAAATTTAGACTCTTGTCAACATTGTTGTTTTAAAAGGAAGTTGCTTAAGGAGATTAGTCTCAATATTTTGTTTACTTTTTAGTGTCAAAATTAACATCCAGTTATGAAAGTACCACTGTATGTTTATGCACTGCTATGTACTTGTCGGAATGGTTTCCACATTTGTACCACAGTTGAGCCTTATAAGGTAGAAAAGGTACAAACACACTTGAGAAATAAAAACAGGAAGTGCCCAGAGGCTAACTCAGCTGGCTGAGATCTCCCCAAAGTTCACTGGGGAACAGGACTAGGGCCCCAGCCTCCCAGCCTCCCAGCCCCGCCCTGACTGTTGATGTTGTCTCCACAGCAGTCAGGAAAAACCTTGCCAAAATGACTCTAGATGTATACAAGGAGAGCAGGTAGGGAAATCCTGTCAGACCACCTTAGAATTTCCACTGGGGGAAATACGCCCAGATCACTTACACCGGGTTTGAATTATCGCCTCTCCCCTGTCCAGGACTGCTTTACTGCAGTGCACCTCAAAGGTGTTATCCAGGACAGGATTCCACATTCAGTACACAGCCTGTTCGGTCCGTGGGGGTTTCCAGTGATGACATTCCTTGTAGAGATATTCCAAACTCATGGTGTTTAGCCACCTTACAGCATGATGGAAAGAGCAGACAGCCTGCAGTTCCCCCTCAGAATTCACGGGATGGGGAGAAAGAGGGCTGAAATCGTTTGCTGCACCCTAATGTTATGACAAAAACGGTATCATTCTAGAAATGCATTATACTTCTCACCAGTTTATATACTGTTCTATCTAAAGTAACTGAGGGCATCATGAGAAGTTGTGGCATTATGAAATTCCTTACTATACCCTCTGAAAAGCTGTTGAGAATTCAGTTCCAATGATCATTCATCTTGAGCTCCACAGTTAAGCGTTTTAGCGTGATAAACTTCGAAATTCTAAACAAGTAGTCCACTTTTACCTTGGAAATCTCTACCACAACTCCCTGTTCATTTTTTAAGGCATACGTTTGTTTGTTTTCAGGATTGAGAATACTGAGCTAGCTTTAAGTAGCAAACTGATTTATATATGCAATTATAGGATGCATTAAGATGAATGATAGCCTTTACATATGGAAAACTTTACTGCAAATACTTTGTTTTGAAAATGGCTTTGCATACTAATGCAAATTAATTTTGTAAAATTAATTCTGTTAAACAGTATGTTCAGACACTTTCTTCCATGGCCAAAAAGTGTGTATGAGAGTGCGTGTGTGTCTGAAAGGACGCCAGTGTTCTGCCTGCTGTCTCGGCAGCACTCCAGTTACCCTATCTATGCATTCTCTACATGTGCGATTCGGTAAACAGGCAGCCATGTTCACGAGGCCTTGTATGTCTTACCATGTTTTTAATTAACCTTTTAAATACAGCTTAAAATATTTTTATTTTATTTATTCTATTTTTACTGAAATATACTGCATTATTGTGTTAATGTATTATCTTTACTGGATATTATCTCACAGTGTATCCAGGCCTAAGTAATCTCAGTGAACTATACACATTGCCTAAGGTGGTTTTGTAATGATTTGTAGTCACATTTCTATTGGAATATGTAGAAGAAAGGGCATACTGCTTAAAGGTCCTTTTATTTTTTAAAAGCAGCTAGAGAGACACAGCCCTGCCACCTCATACGCCTGCTCCTTGGCAGCTTCAAGGGGAATAGCCAACATGCCTCTGGCTACAACTTTGCTGTCTGAAGCACTGCTCGGTGCTTCGTTTTTATACCCGTGTCACCACACGTGTGCGCTCGTCTCCAAGACGCATCCGTGTTCTCGTGGCCTTTGCTTCCACCTGGATTTAAGGTCACTCATAGCAAACTAGGACCATTGTTTTTTGTTTGTCTTACTGCATGCAGGGACATTAGACCATTTCCATTAAAATAAGTTTTTGGTGATAAACTGTGGCACTGCTACTTTTTTAAAATCCACTTTATGATTTTCAGATAGACATTTGCAAGATCACACAAGGCCATTTCCCAGAAGCCACAAATGTCCGTCCTCATCCTCGTATGGCACACTCATTTCACAGGCATTGCAACACAAGTGTTCAAGAGGTCACTGATGAAAACCGTTTCCCTCACTGATAATAGCACAATTTAACAAGACCATTAGCTCTCTAGTTGGCCAGGCTTAGGCTAATGCACACCTAACGTGGGTACGCAGCCAGTCAAAAGAAGTTTAACTTACTTGAGCTTCAGGGCAAAGGTCGAGCATTCCCTGGCCTCCAGAGTGGCTTACGTATCCTGGAAGAACTGTTTTCCTTTTTGCCCCTTTTGCTGTTGACCACTTTTACACATCTCAATGTAATTTGTGTGAATAAATTTAGCTGCATAAAATGTTTGGCTCATTTTTCTGGCATTTTAGTCATATATATGAGGAACAGAAACATAAATTTAGTGTGTTTTTGCTGGTCAGTTTTACATGATTTTCACCCCAGACTTTTTAGAAATCATTTTAGTAACGGAGGATTCTGCTTTAATTATTTCCACTTGGTAAGAACTAGGAAGTTTCAGTTTTGAGTAATTCCCTGTCCATATTTGGTGATGGAGGAGGACAGATGGCATTCTGGACACAGAAGGCTACGTAGTCTTACCACTGCAGTCTTTGGTAAGCAGTCTTTCTAAAAAGTTCCGCACAAAGTCTATCTCTCACTTCCTTTGGGAAACTGACTTCAAAAGAATAGAGATGTACAGGGTCTAAATGCAGAATGAAAGATAACTAGGAAAATCAGTTGAATGCGGTTTTGACCAGTAAGCATGTGAAAGGTAAGCCCCCACTTTCTGTTCATCTTGTGTCCCCCCAGGTTTATCCCCTACCCTATTAAAGGCAGTAACTCAGAAAGGATGAAATGTCATTCTGGTTTCAGGCATTATAAAGTGGTGATTTCATATAAAAATATGGATCTGCTATTGGAGTATCTAAATGCCAGTAATTTCCTTATATTTTTGCAGTACTTTAAAACGTTGAACATAAAACGCCAAACAAAAAAATCAGTATAATCAATATTCTCCTTCACTAGAATTTGTGCAAACTGCTTTTATCTAAAGTATTTCCCCCCTTTTTTTCCTACCAAAGTATTTAAATAATTGATCCTGTCCTTAAAAGATTTGTTTTAATTCAGAATCTCCATACACTTCCAAAGAGAAAAATAATTTGGTGCTCAAATGCTTGTTAGGTGATAACTGAAAATAAGTGGCTTTAATGGGTGATATCAATCACATGCTGCTAGAAAGATCAGAAAAATATCCTAAACTTAATTTCATAACCATGAGAGTTAACTTATCACAGAAAATACACAGGAGAATAAAAATCTCAGGCCTACTTTACAACAGTGAAATACTTTTTAGCCTGCGGTGGAGGAAGAGGGTCAGGAAAGGGTAAAAATTCTAGGCTAAAACACCAGGTCTTTGCTGACCGATGTTACATAAAGCTGAACTGCACTGCCCTCCTAGAGACCAGGGGCGCCCATCTACGCCAGACAGAGATGTCGGTGGCAATAAGAGAACAAACCACATACTATTTCGGAGCAAAAAGATATATAATTTTTGATTTTTGAAATTAGTAAAACTGAGCATTTAAAACATTTCTGTATTTTTTATGAGTAATAAAGATTTGGGGGAGGATTAAAATATAAAGCTTGGTTCACTGACATTTTATTGATAAATGTAAATCTTAAGCTAAAAGAAAAATGATTACTACTAAAATGAAATTCACCATTCTTTTTTTATCCTTACCTCAAATAAGAAAATGAAAAATAAAATAGAGCTGAAATAGACCTAAATAGTCATCTTGAAGAGGATACTATTCTACTAAAATCATGCCACCTGAACCGAGCATTTAGGAATTTACCTAACACTTCTACACAAGTGAATCCTGAAAATAATACTTTGAATTCAAACTTTATGAATGTGTCTATGAACTTTTTTTAAACAGGAAGATTTATAGCTGTATCTTATTTAATGTCAGTTTCTATTGCCATGATGAAAAAGATCAGTAGACCCAGAAATGATCATCATACCAATTCTTGGCAGGCAATTGATAATATAATCAAGATGAATCAACATTTATTATAATTAATGTGCATTAGAAATGACCAAAATTTGATTACTGTGTGCCATTTGAAATGACTTGTACATTTTGCTGTATCACCTGATCTTTGAATAGAATCAATTTTTTTAGTTTCTTCAACAATTGGTATGACTTACGTTCAAAAGGGTTGCCTCTTCTTCAGAATTATTAGCAGTTAGATGGAAATTTCCTCACACTTTTTTACAGCGGTGTTTGGCATAAGTGGTAGGAAGGGAGATACGATTGTGTTCAATCTACTCAGAATCCTGGACGTTCTCCCAATGAGAAACACTTTTCACTCTATAAATGGACATCTGAGCTACAGGTGGCCCTTTGGAACTTCCTATGCTTCCTGTTCATACACAATCTCAGGCCCATTACAAAAACTTATGCCATGTCCTGATCAAAGAACAGTTTGATATTTAAGGGAAAAAATCAACCTCAATCGTGATTGAAAAATTTAAACCACAACTGCCTGGATACCAAAGAGCAGGCTCTGGCTGGTGGGAGAGAACCCGCACCCTTTCCACATCCTTGCTCTCTAAGGAACTTGCCTTACAACTTTGAAAGGAGGCCTGTGACGAGGCGAGGCAGGCAGTGTTGGCCTTCAGAAGAAACTGTTGCAGCCCTAAGTCCAGAGGGAAAATTAAGAGGAATGAGACAAGTTCTAACAGCTGACACTGAGTCTGCACTAGACGTTGTAAAACAGATGACGACTATGCGGTTGTAATCTCTGAAATGTGCTTTGTTTACTTGCCTCCATTATTGCTTCTCCCTTGTCTTAATTCTTTGAAAGTAAAATCACATTTAGAAGATACTAAGTAACCAAAAGTATCTTGTGAGGAATATGTAATCTTCTGAGAAATACTAGACTTAGGAAAAAAAAAAAAAAATCAATTGCTCTTGGCCCCAGTAAAAAATGGAAGACAGTCAAAGCCATGGCCGCGGATGCCTGAGTAGGGAGAAAGGTAAGTTTTCTTTAGGCTTTTCCCCTTTTCTGGACAGTGATGGTGTGGGAAAGCAGCTGGACACCGGAGTCTTAGGTCCAACCCAACGACAGTAAAAATGTGGAGTCGGTATATGTGATCTGATCCCCTCGGAAGTTGTAAGTGGAATCATTACTGGAGGCAGCACAATCTCAATGGGTTTCAGAGGAACCATTTTCTCTTCTGGCCGAGGTCTCATGAAGTTTGTCTGCCGTTCGTATAGTCTAAGGGGACGCGTGTTCTTTGTAAATGTAGGCACTAAAGGACTGGGGGAGGGCTTGCTGGGCTTTCTGACCTGTGCGGGAGCCCCCACTTGAGCAGTGTTTTTCTGGGGAAGAGGTGGTTTTGTTAATGTCTCCCCCTCACTAGCACTGGCTTTAGTTTCTCGAGTCAGGAACTCAGCAATTTTCATTTGGATGCCATTATCTTCAGTAATGGAAGCTTTCAACAATGATGTTTTAGATTTTTTCTTCTTCTTCTCCCGTTTGGATGATTTACCCAACTCAATCCCTTCCAGTAGACCCTTGGCTGCAGCTCGGGCCAAAACATCTTTCACAGACACTGCCTCAGATGGGTCCCGCTACAACAAGAGAAGCAGTTACTAAATGTGGGATTCTGCCATTATTGTGTATATTGCAAGTATTTATCAATGTTGCAGTAGAAATAGAGTGTCTTTATTATACTACGAGAAATGTTTTTTAGGCCTTAGTCCCTAATATATCTCATAAACCTCAGCAGATGACTTTTTTATTTTTACTTAAACGTCCCCATTTATGAACCTGATAGAAAAGGATTTCATAGTTTATTTCTCACGTGTGAAGGAAGACGCACTAAATGCTGCAGGGTGCTTGCAGAGGTGGGGATCCGGGGCAGGCAAAAGAGGAATGAATACTCAGGAGAAGTATGGAGAATAGATACTATCTGCCATATGGCAATAATTCTTTTTCCTGCCCGTTAGCTATTTATAAAATACAAGTTCATCTTTACAAAATGTTCACAGAGTTCTCAGGGTCCTTGTACGAGGCTTTGTTGTTTCTTAATTCCAAAGTATAACACAGATTGAGTTTTTTTCTTTTCTTACCTCCCTTGTTAAAACTGAAAGAAAACAACCGTTGGTAATTTCTGACGGCTCCATTCTGAAAAATTTATCGGTAGACAAATGTATGTCCTTTAAAGAGCACAGTGGAAGAACAGGAGGACTAAGCCTGCAGGAGGTACGAACAAACATTTAGGAGTTAGCCTGGCTGCTCTGCCAAGAGGGGGAAAGAAAGTTCAGCTAAATTTTCTTCTGTTATGCTTTACTAATCATTTAAATAGAAATTCCAAATAAGAAAAAACTGCTGATGCATTCTTTCCAAAAATACTAGTAATTTAAAAGCTCCGTTTCATATTAGCTCATAATTTTATATTCCCCAAGTTCTCCATCTTTAAACAACAATTTCAAGAATAACAAATTTTGACAAACTAAAATCTTCTCAAAGTCACTAATGTTAACAAAAGACTTCCATTATCAAAACAGATCCATATGTATATTGAGCACAAAGTTATCCCACATTTCCTATTCTTCCACATATCAAAATACAACAGGTATGACTTCTGTTTTGGTTACTTTTTGCAATATTTGGTTACAATATTAAAATACAGCCTATCATTTAACCACATTATTCTTCCCAGTCACTTTTTGAGTATAAATATGTAGTGTTCAAGAAAGAAGATCTGGCGTCAAAAATATAAAATTTTCTAATCACTAATAGATTTAAAATAAAATTCTAGTTTTTAAATTTTATATTATGTCTCATTAGTAATTCATTCATGATGATTGTTTCCATGCTTTAGAATAAATTATAAGTCAAAGCAATAAACTATTCTACATGAATTAAAATATCAGGAAATCTTTTATTATTTTTCTATATACTATTATAAGCCCAAGAATACCAAGGATTGTCAGCAACTACCAGAAGCTAGGAGAGAGCAGGGCACACAGACTCCAGAAGGAGCCTAGGCTGCCAAACCCTTGATTAAGTAATTCTGGCCTCCTTAAATTTTTGTTATAAGCCACCCAGTTTGGGGTAATTTGTTTCAGCAGCCCAAGAAACTGATACACATGGGATACAGGATTTTGGCAGATGTGTAATTCAATTCCCAAATTAGTTAACCTTAGGATATGGATATTATCTGGGTAGACCTGACCTAATCATATGAGCCTTTTAAATCTGGGTCTAGAGATAGAGAATGGAAGAAATCAGAGATTGAATTTAAGATGGATATGCTGTGGTATTGCTGGCTTAGAGATGGAGGGAGCTTAGCTGGGTGTTGTGGCAGGCACCTATAATCCCAGCTACTTGGGAGGCTGAGGCAAGAGAATCACTTAAGCCCAAGAGTTGGAGGTTGCTGTGAGCTGTCACGCTACGGCACTCTACCCAGGGCAACAGCTTGAGACTGACTAAAAAAAAAAAAAAGATGGAGCCTCATGGCAAGGAATGAAGGCTGTCCCTAGTAGCTCAGAGCAGTCTTAGATTGACAGCAAGGACCGTAAGCTCATGCTTGGAAGTGGACTACTCCCCAGAGCCTCTACAAAAAATCAGCCTGGCTGATACACTGAGCAAAGAAGCCAGACATCTGATCTTCAGAACTGTGAGCTAATAGGAGCTTTTTGCCACCAAGTCTGTGATAATTTCTTAGGCAGAAACAGAAAATTAATACACCATGGCTCACCCTAAGTGAGGAAGAAATGCCAGGCTGCAGACAGCTGACACCAGAATAAAGGGTTAGAAGACAGGCGTGAGCTTGCTGTGGATATACCGCAAAGGCTGGAAAGCCCACCAGAGGAGAGCCCGAGGGTGGACCCTTCATCAGCGCAACAAGGACCGTACTGGGGAGGGCACAGCAGTGAGAAGCGCAGTGGCAGCTTCCCATGTAGGCCAGGTCCAATACCCTGTTTCCCCGAAAATAAGACCTACTTACAGGAAAGACAAGACGTCCCCTGAAAATAAGACCTAGCACATCTTTGGGAGCACACCTTAAAATAAGACACTGTCTTATTTTCGGGGAAACAGGGTAGTAGGAGATGCTGCTACAGAACGGGGCTCACTGACAGCAAAACAGGATGAGACCAGGCAAGCATATCATCCATGAGAAGCAAGAAATATGCAATTACTAGTTACTGTGAGGAGTACCACACAACCTAGCCTCCAAGCTTAGAAACTGTCCACTACTAGAAAAGGATGTAATAAACTACCATGTTAAAATGTCAGATGAGAATAACATCTGATCACATTAAATACTGCAAAGCTCTTCATAAAACTACGCATCCACCAGTGGCTTTCAAAACCTTAAAAGGTATTGTGGTACTGGTTTAAGTACAGACATAAATCAGTGGAACAGAATGGGAGTCTGGAGATCAGCCCATACATCTATGATTAATTGATTTTCAACAAAGATGCCAAGACCATTCAAAGAGAAAAGAACAGTTTTTTCTTTTTTTTTTTTTTTTTTTTTGAGACAGAGTGTCAAGCTGTCATCCTGGGTAGAGTGCTGTGGCATTACAGCTCACAGCAACCTCCAACTCTTGGGCTCAAGCAATCCTCTTGCCTCAGTTTTTCTATTTTTAGTAGAGACAGGTTCTCACTTTTAGCTCAGGCTGGTCTTGAGCCCATGAGCTCAAGCTATCCACCCACCTTGGCTTCCCAGAGTGCTGGGATTACAGGCGTGAGCCACCACGCCTAGCCAAGAATAGTTTTTCAATTTTGCTGGGACAACTGGGTTGTCACATGCAAAAGAGGAAGTTGGACCCTAACTCGTGCCATATGCAAAAATTAATTACAAGGATGATGGTTACACAACTTCATGAATATATCTAAAAAGCCTTGAACTGATACTTTTTAAATATATTCATAAAAATGAACTATATAGTATGTGAATTATATCTCAAAACACTTACTAAAATAGGAACAGTTACATATAGTGTATAAACCATCCATAACATAACACACACATTCGCATGCTAACGTTCAGCTCATACACACTGGTATGGCTGTATCAGCCATAAAATATCAAAATTCCTAGGCTCCTGCCTGCTGCTGCCCCAGCAACCCTAGTGCTCCTGCAGACCCTTACGTAATAAAGATAAGCAAGGTTACTACACCTGCTCATCAGGGCCCTCCAGGGCTCTGCTGTTTCCCCTTAAGGGGAAACTGGGGGATTTAGAGATGGAGAGATGAAGGAAATTATTAACTTTTCATTATGCATTTTTGGATTTTTATTTGATATGCTGATAAGGGTGGGGGGTTTATAATTAACAAAAATAAAATTTGAGAAAACCATTTAAAACTATAATAGTTAGACTTGGTGCCTATAGCACAGTGGTTACAGCGCAGGCCACATACACCCAGGCTGGTGGGTTTGAACCCAGCCCAGCCCAGCTAAACAGTGACAATCGCAACAACAACAAAAAAATAGCCAGGTATTGTGGCAGGCCCCTGTAGTCCCAGCTACTTGGGAGGCTGAGGCAAGAAATTCCTTAAGCCCAAGAGTTTGAGGTTGCTGTGAGCTGTGATGCTACGGCACTCTTCCGAGGGCAACATAGACTCTGTCTCGAAAAACAAAAAAAACTATAGTAGTTAAAGCACTGTCATATTTTCATAGAAATAGCCAAGTATCAATTGAACAGAATTACAGACTCACACAGAAGTATATATGGGATTATAGCACAGTAAAAACATGGCATTTTAAAATCAGTGAGAGGAAGGGGCAGGGAAAAATTATTTGGGGAAAAAATAAAGTTTGATCCATACTTTACTCCTTTACCAAAATAAATAGAAAATCAACTACTTAAATGCAAAAAGAGATGAAATTATAAAAATACTAAAAGAAAACTGGTGTGGCCGGGTGTGATGCCTCATGCCTGTAATCCTAGCATTCTAGGAGGCTGAGACAGGCAGATCACTTAAGCTCAGGAGTTGGAGACCAGCCTGAGCAAGAAATGAAACTTGATCTCTACTAAAAATAAGAAAAATTAGCCCGGTGTTGTGGTGGACTACTTGGGAGGCTGAGGCAAGAGGATCGCTCAAACCCAGGAGGAGTTTGAGGTTGCTGTGAGCTGTGATACCATGACACTCTACCCAGGGTGACAGAGTGAAACTCTGTCTCTAAAAAATAAACTAAAACTGGTAGGGCTGGGCATGGTGGCTCATGCCTATAATTCCAGCACTCTGGGAGGCCAAGGCAGGTGGATTCCCCTGAACTCACAAGTTCGAGACCAGCCTGAACAAGTGCAAGACTCCATATCTAAAAAATAGCCACGCATTGTGGCAGGCACCTATGTCCCACCTACTTGGGACTGAGGCTGAGGCAAGAGGATGGCTTAAGCCCAAGAACTTGAGGTCTCTGTGAGCTATGATGCCATGGCACTCTACTGTAGCAAGAGAGACTGTCTCAAAAGCAAAACAAAACAAAAAAAAACAACGGTAAAAGCATTCATAATCTTGGGATCAATATAACATTTTAAAAATATATGTTTAAAAAAGCAAATTTTTAATTACAGTTTTTATTTTAAAATATTAAAAAATAAAAAGATAATCTAAAAATTTTGTAATTTATATGAAATGTAGTAAATATTCCTACTATGCAATAAGACATATAAAGAGAATAATGCAGTTGAAAAGGTAGGAAAGCACATGAACATGCAATTTACAAATAGATACCAATAACAATTAAAAATTAGTGAATTTGTTATATGCCAGGTACTGTTCATGAATTAACATATTCAATCCCCACAAGGATCTAATAAGTAGGTAATGCCATTAATATTTTTACAGCCCCCTCACCCTCCTCTCCATTCATAATAACCCGCCAATTAACAGGGAAAAAAATGGTATAACTATCACCTACCTTATTACAGTACATTGTCCCAAGATGTTAAAATCTCCTAGGTGGAGATTTTAAACAAAGGGACAACTCAAGAATGTGCTCTCTTCTCCCTGAGCCAAGCAGAGTTTAGGTAAGAAACCTGCAAGAGGGCGCCAGATTCTCGGCAAAGCAGTGTCTCCTCCTTCCTTTCCTCCCTCCCCTGCTCCCTCTCCTTCTCTCCTTCCTTCCATTTCCCTCCTTTCCCTTCCTTATTTCTATATATCTATCCTAGGATTAAAATTTAGACGTTTTCACAAGAGAATATGAACATGTCTATTTGAATTAAAGAATAAAGTCAAATTTTTATCTGACAAGGTAAATCTGGTTTTGACAAACTAGGTAAAATAGGTGGCAAATCTGGCATTTTTCCACACATCAATCACACAAGATAAATCTGCAGGTCTAAAGATTTAACAGAAATAGAGTAGAGCCTCTCTAAGTTGATCACCCAAGGGACTGCAACAACTGGTCAACATGCAGAGGTGGTCAACCTAAGGAAGCAGGCCTGCTGTACTGACACCTACATGTGGTGCGTGTCCAGTCTGTGGAAAGCAGGTCAACTTAAGGAGGTGGTCAATGTGGAGATGTGGTCAACTATGCAGGCTCGACTGTATATTTAAAACATATATATATCATAATAGTATAGAAATAATGTATTTTTCAACTATTTAAACTTATGAAAATGTTAGACATTAGCTTTAAAATAAAAAACAAGATACACAGTTATTCAAAAAGTTGGGGGTTTTTTGTTGTTGCAGGGTTTGTGTTTTTTTCTTTTGGCCAGGGCTGGGTTTGAACCCACTACCTCCAGTATATGGGGCTGGCACCCTACTCCTTGGGAGTATTTGAGCAAAAATGTTTGAAGCCCACTCTCCAGAATCCCCACTTTTAACTACTCCACACTACAGCGCCCAGGCAGCAAACAGGAAGCATGCTTGACCTGATTAACAGAGAAATGAAAAAGTAATAAACAATGAGATCTCATCTTTTTACACCTTGCCCTGACAACTATTTAAAATTCTAGTAAAACTTAGCATTTGTGAAGCTGTGGGGAAACAGATTTGTAAGAGTGAATATTTTGGTGGATAATTTAAGAATACAAATGAAAACTTAAAATATGCACATTCTTGGGTGCTGGAAAAATCTAGAAGACTAGGGCCAGGCGCAGTGGCTCACACCTATAATCTTAGCAAATGGGAGGCGGAGGAGGGTGGATTGCCTGAGCTCATGGGTTCAAGACCAGCCTGAGCCACAGCCAGACCTCATCTCTAAAAATAGCCAGGCATTGTGGCAGGCGCCTGTAGTCCCAGCTACTTGCGAGGCTAAGGCAAGAGAATCACTTGAGCTCAAGAGTTTGAGGTTGCTGTGAGCTGTGACACCACGGCACTCTGCCAAGGGTGACAAAGTGAGACTCTGTCTCAAAAAAGAAATCTAATACAAAAATAAAAAATAAAGAAATCTAGACTATAAATCAAACTGTTAAGAACAGTTATATATGAAAGGATGGGATTTAGGAAACCTTTTTCTTTTTTAGTTAGTACTTAGTAATATGTGAGGTTTTTACAATAGGTGACCAGGACTAAAAAAATTTCCATAGGCCTAAGGTAAGTATCATGAAGGCTTAAGTTCAAAATGAGCTAAATATTTCTGGGATATTGAAAGGAAATAAAAGCAACTGGTAGGTGATTAGACTGGATGACATGTAATACTGCTTAAAACCCTAAATTCGACTACTTCAGGGAATTAAGAAATGACTCTTCGAGGCATCTAGAGTACTTTCCCAGGCAATGCATCATTTCTTTTGACAGCAGCCCAATGAGTAGTTATAAACCTCTTGACTATACATTCTCCAGTTTGAGCTCAACTCTCAGACCAATCTAGAAAATGAATTATTCTGCCTTTATAGCATGTCTTTTAAAATATATTACTTAAGTCTTCTATACCATATTATAGAATAATCATTAATCACAGTTAACCTGAGATAAACTAGTCCTACATTTTTGCCACGTTATATTATTAAAATCTTATCCCTGACAAACCAAGAGTTATGCATTCCACATTCACCAACTTCGTTATACACCTGCAAGAATGCCCTGAGCAGCTTCAGTGATTTGCAACAGGTGTGCCGTGTGAGGATTTTAGGTGTGCTATGAAAATTTTTCAAGATCATTAACTAAATTATTTTCAAAAGAAGTTCAAAGCACAGTATTTTTTTGTTTACTCTTTTTTCTTGATTAGCACAATTTAAGTGTACCCCAAAAGTTTAGCTATGGGTGCAAGTATGCTGTGAGATTAAAAAATTGCAAATCACTGTGCTGGATAGACAGTGATTTAGGAGAGCTCTCAGAACAGGAGATTGGCTGCCAGCCACCAACAAGAGCTACTAAATAAGAAAAGAGAGTCAGCAAGAAAGGAAATAAGGTTTGATAAACAATTGTGAAAGGGAAAATGTCAAAAGGAGGGAGCAGACTACACCCACGTTGCACGTTACGAATCGGAGGGAAAGTTCACAGCTGGAGAAATAGGTAAAAAAATGGAACAGAGGTTTAGAATGCCTTATTCACTGCAACAGTCTTAAGTAACTAACGTGTGCCATCCATTCTTAGATCTCTCCTTTTCTGGATGTCCACAATTCAGACTGGGAGTGTTAGTGCCCTTTCTGCACCCCAAGATCAGTGCTTCTCAACCTTCTTTATCTCAGGGCACACTGGAAACTACAGTTAAACTTCACACTTAAATTAGATTGATCAAAAAGAAAGAATAAATGAAAGAATATTACTGTGCTTTTAACTTCTTTCAAAATTAATTTAATTAATGGTCTTTCGAATTGTTCACAGCACCCCTAAGATCCTCTCAGAGCACGCCAGTGTGCCACAACACCCCAGGTGGAAATCACTGCACTAATTTATTGCAGCATTTTACTCAGAAGCGACTGTAGATATCTGGGTAATGTTTACCTCAGTCCTGAGGGGTACCAAAGACTAAAATGGCTTAAGAAATGTACAAGTTTTCAGAAAATAAACATCCAATTTTCTATCTGCTTTCTAGGAATATTTTATATACTTATTTTTCTTCTACGAAGGTATACATGTATCTAAAATGGGGGTGTAAAATTTGGACCCAGTTTATCCAGAAACCAATCAAGTCAAAGCCAAAATACCTTTAGCTAACAATAAAAAAAAAAGACTATTTTAACATGTAAGAAAATGCTCAGGCCAAGCTGTTGTAACAGGCTCTACAGAATCTATTTTAAAGTTGTAGGAAGTTAGGCTATTTGATCACATTAAAGTATAATAAAAAGCAGACTGTCTTTATACAACTTAGAAAATCAGGGCAGCGCCTGTGGCTCAGTGAGTAGGGTGCCGGCCTCATTTACCAAGGGTGGTGGGTTCGAACCCAGCCCTGCCCAAACTGCAACAAAAAAATAGCCAGGTGTTGTGGCAGGCACCTGTAATCCCAGCTACTTGGGAGGCTAAGGCAAGGGAATCACCGAAACCCAAGAGCTGGAGATTGCTGTGAGCTGTGACGCCACAGCACTCTACCAAGGGTGACAAAGTGAGACTCTGTCTCTAAAAAAAAAAAGAAAATCATATTTTTCACTCTCAAAAATACTTGATAGTTGGGAGTTGTTTGGAAGAGTCCCTTCTTTTCTTACCTATAAGGTTGTATTTTATTCCCACGGTCTTGAAATTCCAGTGCTTTCTTAACAACAGTTTCATTTTCTTCTGGATAAACTGAACACGTGCAGTAAACAACTGCTTGAGCTTTAGCAACTATATTTAAAGAAGATTCAATGAATATAATGATCCTATCAACAATCCTACAAATCTGCTATGTTTTCAACCATCTATTTGATACTAACACTACCTGGCTGTGAGGGGAATGATTTCCACAGATGCTTGAATGAGCTTTTCCCTTTAAAAGCAAAAGCTGTATTAGTAATGTAGTCTATGGTCATAAGTAAGGTCAATTGAACTGGATTTTAGGGAAACTGGAAATTCAATCAATGTGACCAACTTAGTTACAAACACAAAGAAAACAATGCTGCAGATTAGCATGAGCTTGATACTTCCAGCCATTCTTCCACAAGCCACATTGCCTACTTAGCGGAAAGGACTCCAGACACAGACTTAGATGTGGATCCCAATTCTGTCACTTACTACTGTACGAACCTGGGCAAATTACTTAAACCTCTCCCATTTTCATCTGTCAAGTGAGGTGATACTACTACCTGCAAATCACTCATTGAGTCATACTTAGTGAGCACCTACCATGCGCCAGGCACTCTGGGATATAGCCAACAACACAGACAAAAGTTCCCACCCCAGTGGAGCTTAATTTCTAGCAGGAGAGAAAGACAATAAATAGGAAAACTATATAGTATCCTCAAGTGATAAATGCTATGGAGAAAAACAAAACGAAACCACAGGGGTAGCGGGTGGAGGTAGCGGGATTCTGGCTGTTATGTGGAATGTAGAACCTACCTCATTTGCGGACAGACTGGCTGTAGGTAAGAAAGCAAAGTCGTGGGTGATGTAAGGCTTTTAGCCTGAGCAAGTGGAAGGCTAAAACTGTCACTAACTGAAATGGCAGCCCCGTGGGAGGCACAGGTATGGCAGGAGGAAGAGCAGGAGTTAAATTCCTGTTACTAAGTGACAGTCGGGAGGCAGCAACTGTGGCACACTCGCACCGTCAGGAGCATATTGAGACAGACAGGAACCAGCAGAGGCGAAGGAGGGGCGGCCAGGGAGTGGGAAAGAAGAGGAGGTGATGGAGCATGTCAGCTGCCACCGAGAGGTCATGTGAGATGAGGACTACGAAGTGACACAGCAGCATGGGGTCCCCCGTGATCCTCACAAGACCATTTCAGTTTAGTGGCAGCCGTGAAAGAGTGACAGTAACAGGCTCAAAAAAAGAATGAGAGGAGAGATTCAGAAAAGCATTTGTGCTCAGCGGAACTGCCAAGTTACAGAGGGAAACGGGAGAACATTCAAAAAAGTTAAAATGGGATTTTTGTTGATGAAGGACTATAAATTCCAGAGTGCAGAGAGAGAGATGTGGACATACAAGGGTAAAGGAAAAGAGTTACATATGTGGGAAGCAGAGCAGACGAGTTGGGGAGTGAGCTGGGGCCGGGGGCTTCTGGAGTTAATTGTCATTCATAGGCGTAAAGGACACAGTGAGACATGTTTCCCATGATGGCAAGGCCGTCAGGTTTAGAAGATAAGGGAATTAGAAGAGCCTGGGCTCCCCCTGTCACTGTGGCCAAAGAAGGCATGGAAGCTAAGGGAAAAGACATGATCAGGATTAAATAATACATATAAAACGAACAGCAGGGCACCTGGCACGTAACACGTGATCAATAAACGTTCAAATATTTTAGAAATTATTTCCACAACTAATAAGAGAATCGAGCATAGTTACCTTTTACATGGTTGATTTCAAATGGAATCAAACAGAGCCTTTAGCCATTTCTATCAAAATTTGGTTGGGCACTTAACTACCTAAGATAGACCTATTTTATGAGAAAATCAAAGACAACTTTGTTTCAATTTATAGTATAACTTCCATTAATGTAAACTGTCAAAATCTCAAGAGTTGCCAAAGTTTACGTTTATTTGGCATCATGAAAGAGTATATGTCATTAAAATCTCTTTGCTTTTCATGATTCTTTCTGAAGCCTTTTAAGTTTTAAATATTCGGTTGAAATTTAATAAAAATGCATCAAGTAAAAAATGTATTATTTACTAACATCCTGATCTTCCAACCAACTTATTTCATAAATCGTATACATACTATCATGTTCAAATGAATATTTCTTACCCTATCGACTAAAAGGGCATACCTCCTTTGTACCATTTTGCCTTATTTCTACCTCATATATGTTATATCTTTAGGTACTGAATTGTCCGTTCTATACACTTAATTCTTTGAGCCTTTGGAAATCAGGACAGACTCACATTCCTAAGCCTTATATCCAGCTGAATGCCTGACCCAGAGTAGGCACTTGATAAACATAGGCTGAATTAGTAAAAGTGGATTAATATCTCAGAGACATTTACATTTCTATGCCCACATGTGGAAGGGCAGTGGCACCCAAAATCTAAATGGAGTGAATGGAGCAATGATATAAATTACTCACACAGCCTTATTACTCAGACTTCAAATCAAGAGATCTAAGCTTTATCTGTACTTGAATCTCTCTGTTCTCCGTTTAGCATTGAGAGTTTGAATAAACCTTGGACTGCTGGCGGGTGCAGTGGTCCACACGTCTAATCCCAGCACCATGAGAAGCAAAGGCAGGAGCATCACTCAGGGCCAGGAGTGACACAGCAAGACCTCATCTCTACTGAAATCTAATTAATTAATTTAGACGGTGGAAGAATTGTTAGGCATAGGAACAATGACAACAGAAAAATTACATCAAGTAAGAGGTCAAAGAGTAGAAACAGGAAAGATTAAACTGTATAATTATGAATACACATAATTATTTCACTGATTCAGTATTAAAAAGTTATTAAATTATGCTTTCTAACCTGTTTAAAAACATATATTTTCAGAAGATTTAGATTAATATGGTGAAAATAAATATTTTGTTATTTGAGGGCACTAAGACTGAATGTTCTGAAAATTTGCTTCTAGTTCACACTTAATTGCTTGTTTACAATGGATAAATGAAAGACTAATGCTTATAACATTTACATGGTATTTTACTATGACCATCCTAATGACAAACTTACATTTCATTGCATGCGTTAGCTGTTCATACTGCTGTTGAGCAAGAATATGAAGCTTATCTTCTGACGTGCCTCCTTGAGATAGATCTTTAAGTAAATCTGTATCTAAATTTCAAAGTAAATAAAGACTTTAAAATATATCACTATTAAGTACTCTCCATATATTGCTATTATCACACATTTTTCAATTGTTTTACCTACTAATGAAAGTTTTCGTGGAAAATAGTAATATTAAAATGTTGATTTAAAAATTAAAACAATAAAGGCAAAATTTTGTTTAGGATTTTTTTTTTTTTTGGATACAGAATTTCCCTGGGATTGAATGCCATGGTGTCAACATAGCTCACAACAAACTCAACCTCTTGGGCTCAAGCAATCTTCATGCCTCAGCCTCCCAAGTAGCTAGGACCACAGGCACCCACCACAACGCCTGGCTAGTTTTTTTCTATTTTTAGTAGAGATGGAGTCTCACTCTTGCTCAGGCTGGTCTCAAGCTCCTGAGCTCAAGCAATCTGCCTGTCTCAGACTCCAAGAGTGCTAGGATTACAGGCATGAGCCACCACACCTGGCCAATTTTGTTTAGTTTTAATGTTGTTTTTCAAAAGGAATAAGGAATATATTTAATATTGTTTTTCTCAAGTTCCTATGAAACAGTCATCCAAATAGTCATCAAATCATTTAGGTACAGAAGACAGAATGCAGTCAGTCTGGAGACTAATAACAGAAGAGAGACAATAAGATTTTCCAAAGTACAAACTGATGGGCTATTGAGATCTGGGTAGGAAAGAACACACGATGATATAGTTTAAAACTTTAACTTAACTTACAGAAATCTTGGAAGGAAAAAACCACAAAAGCAAATTTATGTCTTCATAATAGTTTAAGAAACAATGTCTTAAACGTTTTAGGTTTTGAAAAATAATTTAAACATATTTCTTAATATTAACTAAAATATATTGAATGCTATTTCATACAGATCATTTTACTTAACAACCCCTTGAAGCATTATTATCTCTTTTAACAGTGAGAAAACTGCTTAAACAAACATTAAACAATTTATCTAAGGTTATATGCTACTATGTATACAGCCAGGATTCTAACTTGGAAATCTGACTTCTAAACTCTTGTTTTATGTTGTCTCTCTAAAACCCCTTTGGAGCATGATAGCCAATTATTCATACCAGGTATCTGGTTATTCCTCATTAAAGTAATGTCAATAAAAGTTAATTAAATTCTATTTCTTCCCAATTTAGTTTTACACTTTATATTTTTCTATCTCTGTTCTAAAACTGTTCATTATTTTTAAAAAGACTATTTACAAATTATTACACTCAAACTGTATCATCCATAGCATTCTATATTTCTACTTTAACATAATTCCATGTTGTTAGGAAGGACCAACTTCACACATTTCTCAGTGGTTCTAATTTTCTTTTCTTTTGTAGTTTTTGGCTGGGGCTGGGTTTGAACCCGCCACTTCCGGCATATGGAGCCAGCGCCCTACTCCTTTGAGCCACAGGCACCGCCCTGTAATTTTCTTTTTTTTTTTTCAGACAGAGTCTCACTATGTTGTGAGTGCCCTCTGTAGAGTGCTGTAGAGTCACAGCTCACAGCAACCTCAAACTCCTGGGCTTAAGCGATTCTCTTGCCTCAGCCTCCTGAGTAGCTTGGACTACAGGTGCCCACCACAACGCCCAGCTATTTTTGTTGTTGTTGTTGCAGTTGTCTTTGTTGTTTAGCTGGCCTGGGCCAGGTTCGAATCTGCCAGCCTGGGTGTATGTGGCCAGTGCAGTAACCACCGTGCTATGGGTGCCAAGCCTCTAATATTTATTAATGTTAAAATTTTTTCAAAACTAATTCATTATTATTCTATTCTACCTGGAATCTAAGTCTGTTCTACCTGGAATCTAAGTCTAATTAAAAATAATCTTTTGGGGGCGGCACTTGTGGTTCAGTGAGGAGGGCACCGGCCCCACATACCGAGGGTGGCAGGTTAGAACCCAGCCCCGGCCAAACTGCAACAAAAAAATAGCTGGGCGTTGTGGCGGGTGCCTGTAGTCCCAGCTACTCAGGAGGCTGAGGCAAGAGAATCGCCTAAGCCCAAGAGCTGGAGGTTGCTGTGAGCTGTGACACCACAGCACTCTACCGAGGGTGACAAAGTGAGATTCTGTCTCTAAAATAATAATAATAATAATAATAATAATCTTTTGGATTCACCCCCGCTAAGTTTATGGCTAGTATTGCTATCATCAGCACTAAGTTAGAAACTCCTTATTTGCTCTGGCTTTGAGCTCCTCGGCTTCCTTCAAAAGTGCCCCTGATTTCAGGACATGACCACTTCTTAGCTTATCCTGTCGCCACTTCCTCAAGGCTTCCAGAACATTACCAACACCTAAGAAATGTTTTGTCTCCTTTTGCCATTTCTCTTTTGCTTTGCGTTTTTCTCCCCTCTTCTGTATTTTATCTTCATCTATGCCTTATTTTTTTCTGGGTTTCCATATCAAAATGGCCCAGGATAAGACAGAGCCCCTCCCATAGCTGTAAGCTCCCATTCTCCTGACAGCTAGGTTTATTGTGGCTGCTATTTCTTCACCCTTTGCCTTCAGTGTCTACTATTTGTTTTTTATTTCCCCAAGTTCATAGAGATACTTTCTCAGCCTACCATTTAATCTGAATTGGCTATTCTTCTCCTAAACTCTCTGTGAAAAGAAATTTTTATAGCAAATCAGTATTGCACATGGTACAGTGTAAGCCCATGTGCTGACTTCAATGTGAACCCCAGCTTTCCTGCCTACTAGCTACACGGCCATAAGCAACTTGATTAATTTTTCTGAGTCTTGGTTTTTATTCATTCAAGGGAGATAACAGACTCAACACCCATAGCACAGTGGTTATGGCACCAGCCACATGACCAAGGCTGGCGGGTTCAAACCTAGCCCAGGCCAGCTAAACAACAATGAAAACTGCATTAACAAAAAAATAGCCAGAGGGCAGCACCTGGGGCTCAAAGGAGTAGGGCACAGGCCCCATATACCAGAGGTGGTAGGTTCAAACACGGCCCTGGCCAAAAACTGCAAAAAAAAAAAAAAAAAAAAAATAGCCAGGTGTTGTGGCAGGCACCTGTAGTCCCAGCTACTCAGGAGGCTAAGGCAAGAGAATCGCTTAAGTCCAAGAGTTTGAGGTTGCTGTGAGCTGTGATGCCACAGCACTATACTGAGGGCCATGTAGTGAGACTCTGTCTCCAAAAAAAAAGGAATATCAAGGCTATCCTCAAAAAGTTATCATGAATACTAAATGACAAAGTGTGAATACCACCTAGAATATTGTCTAAGACATTGTGTTCAATAAACATTAGTTCCTTCTCCTCAGTTTCTTTTCCTCCTTGTTCTGTGCTTGCTAGAAATAGAAAAATATTTACCATATTCTGAATATCAGTAGAATCACATCTTGGCCTTTTGGCTATGATGGAGTGAATATTGGTAAAGTGTCACTTCAAATATTCTAGTTAACTTTATCTATGCTTTTCAATACAAGGAATAAGAGTAAGAATTGGTTTCAGAGAGTAATTAAAAGTGCTAGCCCTGATCAGAGTCATACTGGTTGTGTGTGAAACTAGGCTCCGACACTAGTCCAGTGATTCTAGGAGGCTTCATTAACTTTCACAAGCCACAGAGTCCTTATTCATAAAATGGAGATAATCTACTTCACTGAGTTCTCATGAACTTTTAATGAAATCACCCAAGCGCTTAGCTCAGTGCCTTACATATGAATGCTCAATGTTGATGTTAAATAATAATTTTAAAATTTATTAAAGAAGTCAATAAGTTACCTAGAATTAATATTTAATATGAGGTATTTGTACAGTAAAACATATACACTGGAGGACAAAAAAGTTGTAAGTTTGAAATAACCTAATTATGAGTTAGGATCATGGTTAGAGACGTGCAGAGTCATGCAGACCTAAAGTCAAATCCGAGCTCTGTCATTAACTACTTATATGACCTGATAACAATGAATCAATCTTTCTGAATCTCAGTTTTTTCATCTATAGAATGCTGATAAATTTTAATTCCTACATCAAGAGCTCTAGTATATACCACAGTAGCAGACTGGCCAGCATCTCTTCTGATCGCCTACATTATTCTAATTATTAAATATTTTGAATATCACCCTTGCCCATCTCTTATAGGACAGGTGTAAGGATAAAATGAGGTAACAGATTAAGCACTTCATATGCAGTAAACACTTCATACATGGTAGCTATTATTTATTAATTATATACCAAATAAAATAGAAAATATGCTATTTTAGTGATTGTAAATAATTTTATTTTTTAAGTTATCAACTAATTTCAATAATTTAGAAATTAAGACAAGTACCTTCATGTTCATTTAAAATAAATTCTACTGGATTACTAACACCCAGTCCTGAACAGCGAGGTAGCAGCAGAATTACTTTAACTCTCTGTAACCTGTGATCCTTTGATTCAATGTTAATGAATGTCTCATTAAGTATTTCAACATCTGGGAGAAAAACACACACAAAAAAAAAAACCAATGTAAAAATATTAAAAATCATAATGCAGTGTGTGATTATTTCTATTTGTTGTACATTTTTAAATCCTCACCCCCACAGAAACGCACTTTGGTGTAGTTAGAAGAGAGGGCTATTGAGGAGCCCTGGCAAAGGGGATTGAGAAACAGAGTTGGGGTCCAGAGAGGAGAAGTTGGGTACAGTCACTCTGAGATAACTTGGACGGCCAGGCAGTAATTTCAAGATGCCAAGGCATTAGATTCTAATTCAGATTCAACTGGTTTCATATCTTTCAGTGGTACAAAGTCTGCTCTCTCCTCATTAAAAAACTTCAAAGCATGTATCAACTCTGGGACAGACACAGCGTCTAGTGTTGTTTTGGATCTTGTGGAAAATCAGACTAAAGTGAATATGGAATATACTATGGACAAGGTGAATTTGTCATAATGGATCAGCAACTAAACAACTGTGTAAATACTGTTCAATCAGTAATAAATCATGTAAAAGAAGAACATCCAGAAAAAATACCAGATTTAAAAGTGTTAGTAGAGAAGAAATTTTTGTCTCTACAGAATAAGAATTCTGATGCAGACTTTCCAAATAATGAAAAACTTGTATAGTTTAAATAATAAATGAAAGAACTAAAGAAGCAATAAACTGCCAGGCTGTTTTCTAAAGTGACTGCACAATTTTACCATACCACCAGCAGTGTAAGAGTTCCAGTTGCTCCTCCTCCTTGTCAACACTTATAATTATCTGTCTTTTGATTGTAGCCCACCCTAGCAGGTGTAAAGTGGTATCTTATTGTTTTGATATTTCCCTGATGAATATTGTGGTATTCATTTACCAATTTAAGGCAAAAATTTCAATCGTACATTTTCTTATGCACATATGGAAACTGTCTTAGAGTACTAGATTGAATTTCTAAAACAAATATGTAGTTCTATACAAGATGAATGTCATTTATGGAATTAAGACTTATATCTGAAAAATCAAAAAGTGAAATGACATCAAGTTAAGATTATGCGCTCATCTTATGTCTCGCACTGGGGATTCAGTGTTCCAAGCTTATCTGAGCTACGTAAGTACTACTATGTGACATTGACTGGATACTCCAGGCAGCATTTTGGGTAAATCCACGGTGTGATGTCACCTAGTAAACACTTGAAAGTGGAGATGTGCGTCTTCTCTGCTTTTATCAGTCCAGATTAGTGAACTTTTCTCCTGTGTGATCCATCCGTCTGTAGCTCATCAATAATCTATCACCTGAAACTACTTAAAATAGGTTGGCCTTCCTTGAATGTTGTGTTGCTGTGATGAGATCAGGTTTAGCTCTGTGTTTCTGTCAAAGAAAGAAAATGATGGGGGGCTTGGAAGGTGTCAGGGTTTCACCATCTTGATTTCACCAGCGAGCAGACACACAGAAAGAGCATTCACAAGGTGAATGAGAAACTTTGATGAGAAAGTAAAAAAATAAAAAGTTGAACAGAAAAAGAAAAAAGAAGAGAGGGTTATTATTCTCTGAGAACTTCCCAAAGTTCATAGAGGGGTTCTCTTAATAGACTGTTTTTCACCTGGGAGAACTGCTTTTGAAATTTAAAATTAAATTTCCCATTCTGAACTTCAGGTTCAACTTAAAGTAGCATGATGCAATGTAGAAAAATAGGCTTTGGAGGCAAAAAGATTCAAGTTTGACTCCCAACTTCACTATTTACTAGCTGCGTGTCTTAATCTCTTAAAGCCTCCATTTCCTTACTCATAAAATGGGATGCCTACCTCATGTAATTGTGGTGAAGACTGAGATAAAGTAGTTTAAGCTTAGTGTGGTATCTGGTGTACAGTAAATACTCAGTATTGGTTAGTTCCCTTCCCTATTTTTTATCCCCTTTTATATTCTCTCTTCCCCAGAAGAAGAAGGGTATCACTAGCATTTATGAGGCACACTGATATTCCTAGCTTAAGGTGCTGAACTCACACAAACTGGTGTAAAGCATCATCCATACCTTTAGGGACCTTGTAACTTAGCTCTTTAGAGTGGGTTCCTTCTCCCAAGTTACAGCCATCTGTGCCCTCACTTAAGATCAACCCTCCACTTTTGCACTGGCTTCCAATCCCCTTACCTGCTGAACAATCACTCCTGATATTGCCCCACCTGCTCCCTTTCTCTCACCTGATCAATTTTTCCCTCTTCCTATTCTCTTTGAAATTGTTTTTTCTTTATATAAAGTGGTCTTCTCTCCCCCGCCCCTCCCCCGCCATTTTAAATGTTTTATTAGAGAAGTTGAAGCATCCACAAAGATAGGCACAATAACAGAATGAATTCTGCCCATGGGGGAGCTTCAGCAGTGACCATTCACGGTCAGTCTTGTTTCATCTCTCTTGGCAGCCATGCCCACTCATCCCCTATGGTTTAATAAACGTTTCTGCATATGTCTCTAAAGGAATAAGAACTTCTTTTTAAATATAACCACACCAAAACATTTAAAAATATTTCCTTATCATCATATAAGGAAATTCATCATCATATTTCATATATATCATATAAGGAAATTCATCATATTTCATATATCATATAAGGAAATTCATCATATTTCCTTATCATTCTATATACCATCCAGTCTTGGCTCAATTTCCCAATAGTCTCATATATGTCAAAAATTTTTTATAGTTAAGTTTGTTTGAATAAGGATCTAAATAAGGTACATACATGGCAATTGGTCAATGAGTCTTATTTTACATTTCTTTTTATTTATATATTATCCTCCCATTTTCTCTTACCATTTATTTCTACTAGAGTTTCCCATAGTCTGGATTTTTCTAGTTGCTTCCCTAGAATGTAGTTTAACCTGTTCCTATCTTCTTACTGCCAATAAATTAGTAAGGAGATGCTTAAGGAGTCAACAACTTTTTTCTCTTTTTTTGTGAGGGAAAAAGGGACAAGGCTACTTTACAAGTAGTGTCACATTCTTCCACTAAGTTGCCTTTGTACTACCACCCAAGGGGTTGCAAAATACTCATATTTTAATTCTATCACTCCTTTTTTATTTATTAGCTGGAATTCTTCTAAAATGAGAAACTTCCCCCTCGTCTACTGCTAGGTAACCCGTGGTTCCCTTCCTCTCTTGCTAACGAGGTGAAAGGTAGTGATCTACAGATGGAGTGATGCCTCCACGGCTGAGGGAAAGCCAACAAGGAGCAGAGCCTGAGGTTTTGGAAGGTGATTTCACCAGTGAGCAGACGCAAAGGAAGAGCATTCACCAAGGCCCTTTGATAAGAAAATAAAAAAATAATCCTCTTCCAGTCTTGTCAAGTCTCTCCAGCACTGTCTACTGACAGGGCTCACGCCGAGCCAGCTGGCCATGGAAAGCACAGGTCACAGAGCAGGGCAGAGGACACGCACCAGACAGGAAGTAAAGTAATAACCAGCCCCGTTCCTCAGCTCACTTTTTCTTAATTCTTTCCTGCTTCTCTTATGGATTCTCTGCTGGATTTCTCTCGATTCAACTCCCTAGCCTCTAAGTTTTGGGAGTGTCCAGGAGTCAGATATCAGATTTCTTTTATTACCTACACTCACTCCCTTAGTGATCATGACTTTAAATATCATCCTACATGCTGACAAGTCCCCACTTTGTATCTCAGGCCTCTCCCCTAAACTGCAAGAGTCACCTGCCTGTCTGCTTGACATTTCCACTTTGTGTCCCCAGGCACCCTAACCCTGGCATAACTAAAACCTAAATCCTACTACAGTCCTCCCCATCTCAGCAAAGGGCAACCCCATCCAGTGAACAAACCAAAAACCTCAGTCCGTCCTGACTCTTCCTTCTCTCACGGCTCACATCCCATCAAAGAAGCAATTCCTGGGAAGCACACTCTTAAGATACAGTTAGAATCTGTCGTTTTTCACAACCTCCGCTGCCACCGCCCTGGGACAAGTCAGTATCATCACAGAGATGCTATTAAATATGGCGTCCTCCTCTGAGCAGGACTCCTCTGCCCAGAGTCCTCTAATGAACTCTCCTTTCACTGAAAGTCAGTGTTCTTCCCAGGCGCAGGATGCCCTATTTCTGTTCCCAGACACACCCTTGGACCTCATCACACCCTTCATTCATCTGTTCTAGCCCCACAGACTCCTCCAGTTCCTGGAAGGTGCTCAACTCACGCACTACCACCACAGGGCTTTTCTTTTATACCCCTCTGCTTGGAATGCTCTTCACTTCACCCAGGTCTCCAACACTTCAGTCAAGTCTCTTCTCAAAACATCCCTTTATCGGAGAGGCCTTTCCTGATCACCACATGTAAAAGAGCAGCACTCTCTAGCCCTTTAACCTATCTAGTTCTTCACAGTATGCACTGATGTCTTTTCATTCTTTCTCATGCTGTAAGGTAAGCTTCATAAGGTAGGTATACATTAAACTTCAGCAAGTCATGCTAGCTTTCAAATCGTTACAGTTTGAGCATTTCTTTAAGCATTCTTGAGGCTCCTTGCCTTGCCAGCACATGGGACTGACAGTCTTTTTTTTTTTTGCAGTTTTTGGCTGGGTCCGGGTTTGAAACTGCCACCTCTGGTATATGGAGCCAGCGCCCTACTCCTTTGAGCCACAGACACTGCCCCTGGCAGTCTTTTTAATATTAATCATTCTGTGGGTGGGTGAAAGTCATTGTTATTTTATTATTTATTTATTTTTGAGACAAGAGTCTCACTTTGTTGCCCTCATTAGAGTGCTGCAGTGGCACAGCTCACAGCAACCTCGAACTCCTGGGCTTAAGCAATTCTCTTGCCTCAGCCTCCCAAGTAGCTGGGACTACAGGCACCCACCACAACACCTGGCTATTTTTTATTGCAATTGTCATTGTTGTTTAGCAGGCCCAGACCAGATTCAAACCTGCCAGCTCCAGTGTATGTGGCTGGTGCCCTAGCCGCTGAGCCACAGGCATGAAGCCTGTCATTGTTATTTTAATTGTATTTCCCTGATTGCTAGTGGGGCTTGGTACTTACTTTTTTTGGCATCTGGATATCCTCGTTTGTGAAACACATGGTCATGTCTCCTGCACATTTTCCTATGGGGCTGTCACTTTTTTATTTTTAGTTTGTAAAAATTCTTCACACACCACTGATGGAAGCTTATCACTAATTTAAGTGCTTCCCTCTTTGTTTCCTTTGCACCCTCTTAATGTACAGAGGTTTTTTTTTTTAATTTGCTGTATTTTTTTGTATTTGTATTTTTATTTGGTGTTTTAATTTATCAGTCTTTTCTTTTATAGCTAGGGTTTTATGTATCATGTTTAAGAAAACTTAACCTATCCCAAATCATGAAGTATTTCTCTTATAATAAGTTCTAGGCGTTTTCTATTGTATACATGGTGTGAAGTAAGAATCAATTTCATTTTTTTCCCAGCACAATTTACTGAAAAGACCATCTTTTCCTCAATACTCTGCATTGTAGTTTTAGTTACAAATGAAGTGACTTCATATATGTGGGTCTTTCCTGGACTCTGATCAGTTCCTCTGGTCTATTTTTCCACCCTCGTGCTGTCTTAATTACTGTAACTTTTTAGTTTTGACATCCAGTGAAGTAAATCTTCCACCTTTGTTTATCCTCAGTATTTTCTGGTATGCTTGACCCTCTGTGTTACCATAAAAAATTTTAAAATCAACTTATCAATTCCATAAAAAAATGCACTAGAATTTAGATTGGTTTAAAACTGAATCTATATAGAACAATTGGGAGATAAATGTCATCTTTGTGACACACAGTCTTTCAATTCATGAACATAATCTAGTTTTCCATTTACCTAAGTCTTCTTTCTTTCAGTAATGTGTTCCACAATGTTTATGAGATCTTACACAACTTTTATTAGATGCATTCAATTATTTTGTTTTGTGGTATTGTTGTAAAAGGTATTTTCTTTTAAAATGTCATTCTCTAGTTTTTGTTGTTGGCATGTAGCAATAAATTAATTTTTAAATGCTGACCTTATACCTAGTAACCTTGCAAATACCACAAATAAATTCTATAGTTCTGGATTATTTTGAATTTTTCATATATGTTATCTTGTCAACTACAAAGATTTACTTATTCCTTTACAGTATTTATTTTTTCTTTTCTTTCCTCACTGCATTCCCTTTGACTTCCAGTACAATATTGATTATAAGCAGTGATGACAAAAATGCTTGTCTAATTCCTCGTATCAGAAAGCAAGCTTCAAACACTTCATCAGGTATGATGTTTACTGTAGATACATCATGAATGAATATTAAATTTTACTCAATTCCTTTAGTGAATCTATTGAAATATTTTTCTGTTTCTATTAAAGTGATTACACAAATTGATTTTTAATAATTAAACCAATTGGACAGGCATGGTGGCTCACACCTGTAATCTCAGCACTTGGTAGACCAAGGCAGGTGGATTGCCTGAGCTCATGCCTGAGCAAAAGCAAGACCCCATCTTTAAAAAAAAAAAGCCAGGCATTTTGGCAGTTGCCTGTAGTCCCAGCTACTTGGGAGGCTGAGGCAAGAGAATCACTTAACTGTAATCCTAGATTCTGGGAGGCCGAGGCAGGTGGATTGCTTGAGCTCAAGAGTTCCAGACCAGCCTGAGCAAAAGCGAGACCCCCATCTCTACTAAAAATAGAAAAACCGAGGCAAGAGGATCGCTGAGCCTGAGTTGGAGGTTACAGTGAGTTGTGACGCCACCCACTCTACCCAGGGCAACAGCTTGAGACTCTGTCTCAAAAAAAAAAAAAAGAAAAAGGTGTTATGACTACAGGCACCCACAACACCCAACTACTTTTTGGTTGCAGCCGTCATTGTTGTTTGGCAGGCCCAGGCTGGATTCGAACCCACCAGCTCACATGTATGTGGCTGGCACCTTAGCCGCTTGAGCCATAGGTGCCAAGCCTGTCCTATGTTTTCTTATAAGAGTTTTAGCTCTAACACTTAGGTCTTTGATCCATTTTGAATTAATTTCTCAGGTACGGGTCCAATTTTATTATTTTACAAGTGCCTATCTAGTTGTTGCTACATCATTTGTTGAAAAGACTATTCTTCTGGGTGGCACCTGTGGCTCAGTGAGTAGGGCGCTGGCCCCATATACTGAGGGTGGCAGGTTCAAAACTAGCCCCGGCCAAACTGCAACAAAAAAATAGCCGGGCGTTGTGGCAGGTGCCAGTAGTCCCAGCTATTCGGGAGGCTGAAGCAAGAGAATCACCTAAGCCCAGGAGTTGGAGGAGTTGGAGGTTGCTGTGAGCTGACCCCATGGGCGATAAAGTGAGACTCTGTCTCTACCAAAAAAAAAAAAAAAGACTGTTCTTCCATTGTGTGGTATTGGCAATCATGTCGATAATTGACTGAAAATGTTAAGGATTTATTTCTTAACCTTCAGTATATTCCACTGATCTGTATGTTTACCCTTATGCCAATACCACACTCACTTGATTACAGTAGCTGTAGAGTAAGCTTTATAATTAGGAAATTCGAGTCTTACAACTTAGTTCTTTTCATGACTCATTTGGCTATTCCGGGTTCCTTAAATTTCCATGTGAATTTTAGGAACAGTGTGTCAATTTCTGCAAAACAGTCAGCTACAGTTTTTATAAAGATTGCGACAAATCTGTGAGTCAATTTGGGGAGGACTGCCATATTAAGTTTTCTGATCCGTAAATACTGAATGTTCCCTATTTACGGCTTTAATTCCTTTAAACAGTGTTTTGTGACTTTCAGTGTACAAGTCTTGCACTTCTTTTATTAAATTTACTCCCAAGAATTACATTTTTGATATTATAAATTATTTTCTTACTTTCATTTTTAGATTCATTGCTAGTGTATATAAATATAATACATTTTTACATATTCATTTTGTATCCTGTAATCTTGTTATACTAACATTAGTTCTAATATATTTTCCTATGATGCCTTGGGATTTTTGTATACAAAGAATATTTGCCAGTTCTAGATAGTTTTACTTTATATATTGAGACAATGCTTCATATTAGGTACACAGATCTTTAATACTGTTGCATTTTCCAGAATTGAACCTTTCATAATTACAAACATCTATTTTTAGCAATGTTTCCTTTTTTTAAGAGACAGTCTCACTCTGTTGCCCTCAGTAGAGTGATGTGGCATCACAGCTCACAGCAACCTCCAGCTCTTGGGCTAAGGCGATTCTCTTTCCTCAGCCTCCAGAGTAGCTGGGACCACAGGCACCCCCCCCACAACACCTGGCTATGTTTTGTTGCAGTTTGGCCAGGGCTGGGTTTGAACCCACCACCCTCAGTATATGGGGCCAGCGCCCTACTCACTGAGCCACGGGCACTGCTGCCCTTTAGCAATGTTTCTTAACTTTAATATGTTTGTCTGTACCTGGGTGGCTAGGAAAGTTTTGAGAAAGACTGTGTTATTGGTCCATTATTTTACTTCCAAGAAACATAGTCAACAGCATCCCTTCTGATTCACCTGTGCAAGTTTCAACTTGCTCAGTTTACGGGTGTTGCTGGGAAGGCTTCATTTGTTTCCATCCCCACAGATTTTACATTTCTTTATTTTTGGGTATCTCAAAACTTTCATAATGATCCATGTAGCTCTGTCAGCATATATGCAGCATAACTTTTTCTGTCCTTTTAAGTTTTTTAGTATCCTTTTTTTAAAGGGCTTTTCTTGTAAACAGCATGTAGTTGCGGTTTTAAAACCCAACATTAAGACTTGGCACCCGTAGCTCAGTGAGTAGGGCACCGGCCACATACACTAGGGCTGGCAGGTTCAAGCCCAACCTAGGCCTGCTAAAACAACAATGACAACTGCAACCAAAAAATAGCCAGGCATTGTAATGGGCACCTATAGTCCCAGCTACTCGGGAGGCTGAGGCAAGAGAATCACTTAAGCCCAAGAGTTTCAGGTTGCTGTGAGCTGTGACACCATGGCACTTTACCAAGGGTGACATAGTGAGACTCTTTCTCAAAAAAATAAATAAAAATAAAATAAAATCCAATATTAACGTTCTTTGTCCTCTGCTTCATGTATTCAATCCATGTATTTTTACTGTGATTAAAATATATTACTTTATGGCTCGGCACCTGTAGCTCAGCGGCTAGGGCACCAGCCACATACACCAGAGCTGGCAGGTTTGAAACAATTTTTTTGTTGTTGTTGTTGAAGTTTGGCCAGGGCCGGGTTCGAACCTGCCACCTTCAGTATATGGGGCAAGCACCCTACTCACTGAGCCACAGACGCTGCCCACAGAGCTGGCAGGTTTGAATCCAGTCCGGGCCTGCCAAACAACAACAACTACACCAAAAAATAGCCAGGTCTTGTGGTGGGCGCCTGTAGTCCCAGCTACTTGGGAGACTGAAGCAAGAGAATCACTTAAGCCCAAGAGTTGGAGGTTGCTGTGAGCTGTGATGCCACAGCACTCTACTCAGGGTGCAGGGTGACAGCTTGAGACTTTGTCTCAAAAAATATATATATGGGGTGGTGCCTGTGGCTCAGGGGGTAGGATGCCGGCCCCATATACCAAGGGCGGTGGGTTCAAACCCAGCCTCGGCCAAACTGCAACAAAAAATAGTTGGGCGTTGTGGCAGGTACCTGTAGTCCCAGCTACTTGGGAGGCTGAGGCAAGAGAACCGCCTAAGCCCAGGAGCTGGAGGTTGCTGTGAGCTGTGACGCCACAGCACTCTACCGAGGGTGATAAAATAAGACTTTGTCTCTAAAAAAAATTTATATAATATTTTAATGTTATATAAAAATATATAACATAAGCTTAAATATATACCCTATGGTTTAATCTGCCATCCTTTCTGCCTTCTATTTGTCTTGTCTATGTCCATCTTACTCTCCTTCTTTATCGTTTTTTAGATTGGGATTCCAATTTCATACCCCGTTCCTCTTTCCTTTAGCTATTATACATTCTTTTATTTGCTTACTGATCCTCCAAGAAATTACAGCATGCATTACTGACTTAATATACTAGTTTTACCACTGCGTAGAAAAGCAAAAACCATAGAATGCATTAATTCCATTTTCTTCTCTCTATAAAACTGTAAGCTGTTGTTGCATTTCTTAGTTACATATAACATACCTCTTCTTAATTCCGCAGACATTTGCAAACCCATTGTACACTAGATTCTAATCACTTAGACCAGTGGTTCTCAACCTTCCTAATGCCGTGACCCTTTAACACAGTACCTCATGTTGTGGTGACCCCCAACCATAAAATGAGCAAAAAAATAATTTTATGGTTGGGGGTCACCACAACATGAGGAACTGTATTAAAGAGTCACGGCATTCGGAAGGATGAGAACCACTGACTTAGACTTACCTATTTTCTTTATTTCTTTTTTTTTTTCGAGACAGAGTCTCGGTATGTCGCCCTCAGTAGAGTGCTATGGCATCACAGCTCACAGCAACCTCAAACTCTTGGGCTTAAGTGATTCTCTTACCTCAGCCTCCCAAGCAGCTGGGACTACAGGCGCCCACCACAACACCCGGCTATTTTTTTTTTTTTTTTTTTTTGGTTGTAGTTGTCATTGTTGTTTGGCAGGCCTGGGCTGGGTTTGAACCCACCAGCTCTGGAGTACATGGCTGGTGCCCTAGCCGCTGAACTACAGGCGCTGAGCCTATTTTCTTTTTTTCTTCAAGCATCTCCAACTTTCTAAATAATATTACTTCTATTCAAACAATATACTTTTAGTATCTCCTTTAATGCTTTAATGTGTCTACTAGTGATGAATTCTCACATTGTGTTCGTCTGAGAATACCTTTATTTCAAAGAATATTTTTGCAGAATATAAAGATCTAGTCTGGTAGTTTCTTTCAGTGTTAACATTCATTGAATCTTCTTGGCTTCAACTGTTTCTGATAAAATATTAGTTTGTTTTATTGCCATACCATTCAAGGTAACATGTATTTTTCTCCTGGCTGCTTACATTGCCTTTTTTCTTTGTTTTTCAGCAGTTATCCTATAATATGCTTAATATGTTGTTTTAGTCTGTTTGGGCTGCTATTAACAAAATACCAGAGAATGCATAGTTTATAAACAACAGAAATTCATTTCTCACGGTTTTGGAGGTGAAGAAGTCCAAGATCAAGCCTTAGAAGATTCAGCATCTGGTGAGGCCCACTTTCTCACATGGTACCTTGTTGCTCTGTCTTCACATGGTGGAAAGGGCTAGCTCTCTGGGGTCTTGTTCATAAGGGCACTAATGCCATTTGTGAGGGCTCTGCCCTCATGACCTAATCACCTCCCAAAAGTCCCACCTCCTAATACCATCACCTCACCTTGGGAGTTAGGATATTTTTTTTTTTCTCTAGGGAGTTAGGATTTTTCTTTTTCTTTTTCTTTTTTTTTAGAGACAGAGTCTCACTTTGTTGCCCTCAGTAAAGTTCCATGGCGTCACAGCTCACAGCAACCTCCAACTCCTGGTTTAGGCAATTCTCTCACCTCAGCCTCCCGAGTAGCTGGGACTACAGGTGCCTGCCACAACCAACACTCGGCTATTTTTTGTTGCAGTTTGGCCGGGGCCGGGTTTGAACCCACTACCTTCGGTGTATAGGGCCAGCACCCTACTCACTGAGCCACAAGCACCACCCTGGGAGTTAGGATTTTTCATGTGTATTTTAGGAGGACACAAACATAGCATATGTTTCTATATGTTTATACTTGTGAGAGTTTACAGGGCTTAATGTTTTTCTTTTGTTAGAAAATTCCCAGCCTGGGTGGCGCCTGTGGCTCAAAGGAGTAGGGCGCTGGCCCCATATACTGGAGGTGGCGGGTTTAAACTCAGCCCCGGCCAAAAACTGCAAAAAAAAAGAAAGAAAATTCCCAGCCTGCAATTCAAATACTATTTCTTGCTAATTCCTTTTCTCCTCTCTTTATGCAATTCCAATCAAACATATGTGAGATCACTCAATCACTGACTCTCATGGGTCTATGACCATTTTTGTATTATTTATCCTTTTGTCTCTCAGTACTTCATCAGGATATATTCTCCCAGCTTATCAGTTCACTTATTGTTTCTTCAGTTTTGTGTAATTTACTGTTAAATTCTATCTATTTATTTCTTAATTCTACACATTGTATTTTCCAGTTCTAGAACTCTCTTTTGGCTCTTTTTTTGATTATACTTTCCAGTTTTCTAAAAAATTCTAAAACTTGGGCATTTAGTCTTTCCAATGTATTAATCATAGTTACTTTAAAATCGACATCTGACATATCCAGTATCTGGATCTTCTGTGGGTCTTGCTTCTATTTATTTCAGTCATCTCTTTGTCATTTATTTTTCCTTACTTATTGGGTTTTTCTAACTTGAGTGGCAGACATTGCATTAGAAAAATTTAAGAGATAATTAGAAACTTAGCGTGACTTTTTCCTTGAAAGAATTTACTTTCATTTTTTGTTTTAGACAGGGTCTTGGTCTATTGCCCAGGCTAGAGTGAAGTGGCACAATTATAGTTCACTGTAGCCTCAAACTTCTGGGCTCAAGCAATCTTCTTGCTTCACCCTCCTAAGTAGCTAGGTTTACAGGTATTCATCACCACACCCAGATATTTTTTTTATTTGTTGTAAAGACAGGGTCTTGCTATCTTGCCCAGGTTGCTCTTGAACTCCTGGTCTCAAGTTACCTTCCCACCTCAACCTCCCGAAGATTTGGGATAAGTGTAAGCCACCCTGCCTAGCAGAGAAAGAATTTACTTTTACTTCTGGCAGTCAGCTAAGACTGGGCACTAGCAATCCCAGATCATCTTTTTTTGTTTTTTTGTTTTGTTTTGTTTTTTGTAGAGACAGAGTCTCACTTTATCGCCTTTAGTAGAGTGCTGTAGCATCACAGCTCACAGCAACCTCTAGGTCTTGGGCTTAGGCTATTCTCTTGCCTCAGTCTCCCAAGTAGCTGGGACTACAGGCACCCACCACAACATCCAGCTATTTTTCTGTTGCAATTTGGTCGGAGCCAGGTTTGAACCTGCCACCCTCAGTATATGGGGCCAGCGCCCTACCCACTGAGCCACAGGCGCCAACCAATCCCAGATCATCTTAATCTAACTAGGAATTAAGATAACTGGAATCTGGGCTCTAATTCTTTGGATGGCTGATCACTAGGGTGAACTTCTGTGTTCCTACTGAAATCCTGAATTCTACTTTTTGTCTCCCTATCCCTATGAATCTGTTAAAATTTAGCTTGGGTTTTCACTGAACCTATAATAAAATGTGATCTTTAGTTAGCATGGTCCAATGGAAAAGTTTCTAAAAACAAGAAGTCTAAAAGACTTAGGTTCTAGTCCTAGCTATTATCGTATTATTATCACTTAAGCATTTAGTGATTATAGTCTTCTTTGTTAAATGATAAAATTTCTTTTCTTTTTTTTTTTGGAGACAGTCTATGTCGCCCTTGGTAGAGTGCTGTAGCATCACAGCTCACAGCAACCTCAAACTCTTGGGCTTAAGCGATTCTCTTGCCTCAGCCTCCCAAGTAGCTGGAGGTTATGGTGCCACTCCCATAGTGGTTATGGTGCCCGCCACAATGCCCAGCTGTTTTTTTGTTGCAGTTGTTTAGTTGGCCAGAGCCAGGTTCGAAACCATCACCATAACCACTGTGCTACAGGCAACGAGCCTAAATAATAAAATTTCTATAATCTACTTTAACCAGGGTGGCACCTGTGGCTCAGCAGGTAGGATGCCAGCCCCATATAATGCCAAGGGTGGCAGGTTCAAACCCTGCCCCCGCCAAACTGCAACAAAAAATAGCTGGGCATTCTGGTGGACACCTGTAGTTCTAGCTACTCAGGAAGTTGAGGCAAGAGAATTGCCTAAGCCCAGGAGTTGAAGGTTTCTGTGAGCTGTGACGCCACAGCACTCTACCAAGGGCGATAAAGTGAGACTCTATCTCTAAAAAAAAAAAAAAAAAATCTACTGTAGTAGCTAACTCTTAAACATTATTCCAGAGTACGGATATACTAATACAATCTACATTATTTAACAGCCTGATATAGATTAGTGAGGATTTTAAGAGTATAGTTCATATATATAGTTTTTATATTACAAAAATGAGTAAATTAAAGCATTTCTAATATTTCTAAAATTCTATAGAATAACCAAACAAATAAATACGTATACATACTTTTACATCCCATTTTTGCAAAAAGGTTCACGAAGTTCAAATCTTTAGCTTGTGACTGTAGTCCACATACAAATATTTTTGAGGTATTATTACTTGTTAAGGTTGACATATGGGCAACTGTGTACCAAGAGCCTGTATTGACCATTAAGACATCATCATCCATATTTAATAAAGACTTTACAGAGTGGACAGCAAGACTTCGAGATTTGTCCTACAAGATAAAAGTATGACTGGAATTTCGAAGGGTATGACTAGAAACATAAGCTAATTTTATTTTGCTTTAGATAAAAGAAAGTACCTGGTAGGAATCTTAAAGAAAATACCTAATCTATTTTAATTTAATAGATCTAAATAAAAAGTTAACAAAGATAACTGGTATGTTTAAAATGAAAAGATTAACTTTGTTTAGCATAAATTATGACTGTAATTGTATTTCACCTAGTTATAAGACAATGCCCACATCTCTGAATTATGATTAATAGATTAGTGATGTTTTGTCTTACCTCCCATTCTTAACTCCCTCACAAAAACTCACACAGCTGCTACTGCCATCTTTTCTTCCTCATCACATTGCCACTCAAATTGATACTAGCTCAAAGATTGAAATTAAGATGTCTGAGAAGTTTGCAAAAGGGAGCTTGACATACTGGGCTCCTGGAGTTGATCTTAGTACTTGACTGGGTAAGAATATGAGTGTGTAGAAGGGAAAAACCTTAGAAAACCAAGGTGATGAGGCAAGAATGGGAATCTAAAGATATAAAAATAAATTTAACCTAATTTTTGGAACTTTTATTTCCATTTCATAGAAACCAAATTATATCTCACATTCTCTTCCTGTATTGATAGCCCTTATGTATCTCTTACACATCAAAGCTGAGACTGAGTTAAAAAGATTATTTTTAAAGTATTATACATTGCCTTTTCATATGCAAGATGGCACTACTATCTTCCCAAGAAATAGAAAGAAGAAAAGGTCTCATTGTACTTTCTCTTGAAAAGGTACGACTTTCAGCTGTCAGCCACACGAATCTCCCAACTATGGAATCTGAGAGAGTATCTTTTTTATAACTTCAGATAGACAAACATGCCAAGGTATAATAAGAACACTTACTGTAGAGGTGTTACTTTTATAATTAAGGTGACAGGCCTTACACGCCTCCCTAATTATCCACAAAAAATGTACGCAGTGTTGCTTTTATTTTTTAAGTGGAGAGATTCTTTGGCTATGTTAGATTATTGAAAATCATGATCAAAATAAATATCAGTTTACCTGAAAAATAAGTTTATAATCTTTGAAAAGATCTACATTTTTAAGATCATTTTTAAGATGAGATGGAAAAATTAAGACATCATAGCAATGTTGGTCCACAGCAAAGACTTTATCATTAATATGCAATACAGATTTGACTTCTTTATAGCCTCTTTTCTTCAAATTATTATAAACTTCTTCAGGGCTGTAAATATACAATATTAGCTTATAATTACAAATATAATTATAAACATATTTAATGCTAACACTTTTTTCCTGCAACAAAAATATCACTGCATATATTACATCTAATGGAACTCACAATTTGATCCAACAATAAGTTAAAAAAATAGAGACAAAAAAGTTAATATGTTTATGTAATTACCTTTCGTAATTTGGTAATGAGATCCTGGAATTGAACTATGATTCCCTAATCACTTCCCCAGAATGTGGCTCTACCCCTTAAAAAGGTAGTATTTCTTATCACATTATTTTAAAAGGATAGAGACTTGAAATATAAATAATTTGAACTCTTACCTGATTTTACAAGTATTTATCCAAGCATAAAGTGGCAAAGTGGAGGCCCTTAGTTCCTGTTTCCTAACGGTTTCTGGTAGAATGTGGTAAATTGAAAGGGCATCATGTTTGATTCGACATCTTGCCAATGCTGCAGCCAATTTTGTCTTAAAACTAGAAACAGAAAATCCATTCTTAACTACTACATTTGAGATCTATCAATTTCCCACTAGAAACATTAACAAATTACATTTAGAATTTTAACAAAGTCCTCTATAATTCCATTCCAAATTTTTGAAGTCTAAAATAAAAATGTGTCATTTTGAAAACAGAGATATATCCAGTCATCTCCATTCCTTTTTCTTCTCTTCTTGCTGTCCCTGTATAGTTTAGCATCTCCTCTGGTTAAAAGATAAATTTTATTTAGTGAAAAGGGTATAGGATTTAGTCAGACTTCAAGTACCTCCAAGTTCTATCTCTTACGAGCTGTGTGACCTCAAGAATGTTACTTATTCTCTTTTCTCGGCCTTAGTTTTCTCATCTGTAAAAAAGGGTCAGCTTACCTTGCTGTTAATGTAGTGATTATCAACCATGTGTGCAAAATACTTAGCGCAGTGCCTGGCACATAGCAGACACTCATTACAGGCTAGTTATTGTCATCATAGGTATCAACAATATAGTCTTGATAAAAGACTAAAGAACTTATTCATAAGTCTGAAGTCCTTCCCACTTCTCATTATCTGATGATACAAAGTTTCAAATAACGGCAAAGAAAAACAAGAACTGGTTAGCATCAACATGAAGGTCAAATGATTTTTCATAATCTCACAGCCCAAATTTTTTTTTGTAGAGACAGAGTCTCACCTTACCGCCTTCAGTAGAGTGCCATGATGTACTCACAGCAACCTCTAGCTCTTGGGCTTCCGTGATTCTCCTGCCTCAGCCTCCCAAGCAGCTGGGATTACAGGCGCCCACCACACAAATTTTTAATAAATTAAGAATAGAGGACTTATTCCTGACCCATATTCATAGCATTTTCATAGTAGGAATCTAATTGAAATACACTGCAGTATTCTGTAAACTTGAGTGAGAAATGGGGAGAGGTGGCACACGGTCAATTACAGCCTCAGTTGAAGTTGGCATTGATGTGTGGCAGAGAAAGGGAAGGAGAGGATATTCTCAGAGAATCAGCATCAGGCCCACCTAAATTGTTTCAAAGGATGCTCAGAGACAGGGCACGGGTAGTAAATGAGCATCTCAGTTATTTTTTAGCACCACTGTTTCTGTTCCTCATGTCTGCAGTCTCCCTAGTTTAAATTTCTCCTCCACTCAATAGAATGAGAACTTCTTACCCCAAAAATTGTTTATGTGGGAGCATGTGTATATGTATATAAGAGGGAATGTAGGGGCATTTTGGGAGAAGAGTTTCCAAAAATAAAGCCTGTTAGGACTGCAATAAAATTACATTTGTCTAGTTCTATGCGTCAATATCACTGAATTACAGCACAAGACACTAAAAAAATGGCATAGTATATTAATGCACATCAAAAACCATATTATATTAATGAATTACTGATGAATTACTGTTCACTGTAATACACATGAGATATTTCTGAGTACAGAACATTTTTGATTGAATAGTACTTCCAAATATATACTTAGTTCAAAGTTATAATAAATCTATTTACTGAATTATTCAATTATTAAATATAAAGACTAGAAATACAACTTCTAGAAAAAAAAATGTGTTGTGTATATGAGGGGAGTGTAGGGAGAAATAATTCTCCTAATTTCCTGACAGTAAACATTTTGGATGAGAATTTGTATGTTATCACAGAGTTGTCCAATCAATCTCTTTTACCATCATCCCTCTTACACAGTCAGAGCTCACTTTGTAAATGTTAAATTATAATTATGTAATTCCTAAGCTTAAATCTTAGAATCTAAACTCCTCATCATGATATTCTAGTATATTAATAGTCTAACTTGAGCCAACTCTTCCTGCTTTAATTCCTACCACTCCCATGTAGAAATGTATTTCCAGTCACATACCAGACTCTTTGCTACTCCTGTAACACGCCACATCAGGTCTGTTTTTTCTCTCTCTTCCATATTCTTTCTCTCCTCTGCTGTTTTTTGTTTGTTTGTTTGGTCTTTAACGCTGTAACACTATAAACGAAACTCTTTTTCTTTTGTGAGTACTGTTTGGACTCTGCAATCAAATTATGTGAGTTCAAATTCTGGTTCCACTAATTACTAGCTATTTGACTTTAGGCAAGTTATGTACCTTCTCTAAGCCCCAGGAATTAGTAATTACTTTAGCAATTAGTACCACAATTTTAGAGTTGCTTCATATACTTATGAAAATTTATTTAAAGTTAAGCTAGGCAAGAAAAGATAATTAATATGTTTATTTTTTCAGTACTATTCACTAAGTACTGTGATCAGACCTGGGACTATAAAGATTAAAAGATAATTTATACACATAAGTAATTTAGTCTGGTGGTAAAACAGAACAACAGATCAAATTTATCAGAAGAAATATACCAGGCTGGGCATGGTGGCTCATGCCTGTAATCCTAGCACTCTGGGAGACTTCGGCAGACGGATTGCCTAGGCTCAGAAGTTTGAGACCAGCCTGAGCAAGAACAAGACCCTATCTCTAAAAATACAGCTGGACATTGTGGCCGGCACCTGTAATCCCAGCTGGTTGGAAGGCTGAGACAAAAGATTCACTTGAGCCCAAGAGTTTGAAGTTGCCATGAGTTATGACACCAGAGCACAGCATTGAGGGCAACAAAGTGAGACCCTATCTCAAAAAAAAAAAAAAAAGAAGAAATATACCAAAACCAGCCCAAATGGACTTCTAAGAGAAGAAGCTCAAGCTAAATATTAAAGGAGAAGCAAGAATTTTCTCAGTAGTCCCCACTTCCCAAGGCTGTCACACTGGGGATAAAGTTTCTAACACATGAATTCTGGAGGACATACTCAAGCCATCGCAAAAATAACATTTAACATTTACTAACCATTTTCTTGTTATGTGTCTGGTTCTAAACTGAGCATTTCACATGTATTAGTTTAATCAGTTTTCCTAACCATCCTTTGAGGTAGGAATTTATTATCCTCGTAGTAGGCTTCTACCGATACTTAGGACAAAAAGAAAACAAATTTAAAACATGTTAGTTTGGGCTGGGCGTGGTGGCTCACACCTGTAATTCTAGCATTCTGGAAGGCCAAGGCAGGTAGATTGCTTGAGATTTAGAGTTCAAGAACAACCTAAGCAAGAGTGAGACCCTGTCTCTACTAAAAATAGAAAAAATTAGCTGGGTGTTATGGTGGGCGCCTATAGTCCCAGCTACTCAGGAGACTGAGGCAAGAGCACTGCTTAAGCCCAGGAGTTTTGAGGTTGCTGTGACTCAGGCTGAGGCCACAGCACTCTAACCTGGGGCAACAGATTGAGACTCTGTCTCAAAAAAAAAAAAAAAAAGTTAGTTTGTTCTTAACTAAGTAGACTTTTTTTATCAATTTGGCAAAATACTGGATTCTTGTGCACTACTATAATTTTCTTATTTGATATATGTTAGTTGTTATACGTTAGATCTCACAATTCAGTCTTTGTAAAATAGACTGATGTTAAACAAAATATTTAACTCCTTTAAGACTGTAAAGGAACAAAAAAAATTTATAAACTTTTATATTTTTCTCTATAAATTTTAATCCCTACATATTATGCTACATACAATTTCACCAATAAAAATACTAATATTGATTTCATATAAAACATTGTTTTCACTTTTATAATTACCTTGTAAGAAGGTTCTCTACTTCCTGAACTTCTGATATAGACTCTTCATTCTCAGAAAGAACACGAGTTTGAAATTTTCTATCTTGGAAATCATACAGCATCACGATAATAAGACTGCTCAAATGATTTGGCTACCAAGGGGAAACATATATGAAGAAAGGTATACAAACAATATCTAATAGCAATATTTTCCATTCCATTATTTTTCATATCAGAATAGGACTTTAACTATTTTCATACAGTGTGGTTGGATTTGGAGATGGGAAAGGTCTTCAAAATAGAAAAAATCTACTGAAAAATAAACTTTTCAAAAAAGACAATTTTTGATATGTTCATCAATGTGAAAGGTATTAAGAGAATTAGAAGTAGGAAAGAAAAAAGATCAAAATTTTTAAAATTACTAAACAAAGTAGTAGGAAAGAATCTGTATTTTGAAGAGGTCTCAGTATAAAGTAAACTAGATATCCTTTAAAACAGAAGCCTTTTTAATACTTTCTAAAAACAATAATCACGAGACAAGCTAATTCTAAAAGTTGTCTACTTACTATTGTGGTACTTGGGAAGAGATAGCTGTCTATTAATATAGTTTCCAAAATATCTTGATCTGTAAGATAAGGGACATGCCTGTTACTAAAAATACCGAAACTGAAAATGAAAACTTTGAAGTAAAAATACACTTTAAATACCATAAATTTTACTTTTTATCTAAAGTATACCTCAATTCTTAACATGATGAAATATTTATAACCTTTATGATGGTGGACCCTTATGACCCAGGCTCCACATGGAATCATAGTCAAAGAAGTATCATGTGAATAGTAATAAAGGAACTTCAACTTACAATTTATGTCCTTTGAAAACCATTAAAGAGGGCTCGGCGCCTGTAGCTCAAGCGGCTCAGGTGCCACCCACATACACCAGAGCTGACAGGTTTGAATCCAGCCCAGGCCCGCCAAACAGCGGCCAAACAGCGACAGCTACAACCAAAAAATGGCCAGGCATTGTGGCAGGCACCTGTAGTCCCAGCTACTTGGGAGGCTGAGGCAAGAGAATTGCTTGAGCCCAGGAGTTTGAGGTGGCTGTAAGCTGTGATGCCATGGCACTCTATCCAGGGCTACAACTTGAGGTTCTGTCTCAAAAAAAAATAAATAAATAAAGAGGATCTAATTAATAATATTGAACAATTGTCCTCTTATCGTTTTTATGTATTGTTGGATTTTATTTACCAATGTTTTATTTAGAATTTTTGTTCTATGTTTATGTTCATGAGGGATGTTGGTCTATAATGTTTTTCTTGTAATATCCTTGTTAGTGTTGGTGTCAGAGATATGTTAGCTTGTAAAATGAGTGGGAACTGTTCTTTCCTCTCTCAGAATTGTTAGATTTGTATTATATTTCTTAACTACTGAGTAAAATTCACTAAGGAAGACACTGATGTCATGACATTTAGTCTAAGATTCAAATGACAAGGCGTAAAGCTCGGGGCAGGGGTGAATGCAATGCTCATCCAATGTCCCCTGGACAGGGTCTCACTCTTGCTCAAGCCAGTCTCAGACCCATGAGCTCAGGCAATCCACCCACCTGGGTTGGATTATAGAGGGCTAGGATTACAGGCAGCCACCCAGCCCGGCCTCTACCTCTTCTATTTTCATATCCCCTGCCTGGTGATTAAATGTCATGCTCCTTGATTTAATGAGATTATGTCTCAGTAAACACTTAAGTGAAAAATATACATTGAAAACGAATTCAATACAAGTAACCTAATTAACTCAAAATACATTAGCCTATGGTTAGGCAAAATCATCTAACAAAGCCAATTTTATAGTACCATGTTGAATATCTTATGCAGTTCATTAAAACACTATATTGAAAGTGAAAAACATGATGAGTGTATGGATACTTGAAGTATAGTTTCTACTAAATGCACATTGCTTTCACATTATTGTAAAGTCAAAATATCGTTAAGCTGAGCCACTGTAAGTTGAGACCATCTGTGTAGTATTTTCTATGTGCTAGGCAATGGTTTAAATGTATTTCATATAATAATTCATTTTATCTCCACAGCCCTATGAATTAGGTTATTTTATTTCACAGGAAATGAAGCACAGGATAGTTAAATAACAAGTTCACCGTCATACAAAAGTGGCAGGTTAAGGGCTCAAGCCCAGGCAGTCTGACTTATAAAATACATGCACTTCACCACAATGCTATGCTACCTTTCCTTACCTCACTCTTATACCAAACCAAAACAGCCAAAAAAAACTACACTATTAGTGCCTGATTTAGGTCATTAGTACTTAATTCAAAGTTGGAAACCCTGCCTAACCTGAAATTCAACCTAATGGCTCCAATCCCCTCCCCACTAAACAAAGCTTCTTCACTTTAGGCTGCTGCAGGAAACTCTTTACTCATTCCTCCTGTTTCCAGGTGGAGGGCCTTCCCTAGAGAAACACGTGGATTCTTTTCCTAGTGTTTACCAGCCCCTATGAAAAAAAGAATAAGTTTATCAGACTGAAGAAACCGGAAGAAGGAAGCACTATCCAGAAGACTCCACTGGGAAAGGACAACAGAAGTTTGCATATGGTGTCCCTTGGACTCTGCCCTGTGCACCTTATTACTGATTTTAATCTGTTATCTTTCCACTGAAACAAACTAGAACAACTTTTGCAGAGTTCTGAGTCCTTCAAGTTGAACCTGAGGGGGTCTTGGGAACCCCTGCCTACAATTAATTCCCCAAAACTATAACCAAACAGATTACATGATTCTGAAATGACCAAGTTAATGCCACAGTAAGTTCCTGGGAGTCAAAGTCCGCCAACTACAATATACAACTTGAGAAGCTGGAGAAAGAATTAAACCAGGAAAAAAAATCAGCAGTTTCACTTCTTTCTTCAAGTTCTTACTCATTCATTTCTTTTATTAAGAAACCACTGCGCCAGTTTTCCTTTTTTTTAATATTTAGAATTCCTCAAAATATAGATTTGAAAAGATAAATTAGTGGCTATTACTCTAGTTCTTTTACAGAACTCAAAATTAACTGGCTACTCTTCATTAGTAATTCTACCAGTAAAAACTGACCTTGGGGTTATTTTGTAAGGCAGAACTAGTGGCCATCTCCATTTCAAAAAACATGAAATTAAAGCCTTAAATCTTTAAAAGGTTAATCAGATAAATACACTTCCCACCTTGAAAGAGCTCATATAAGTATACAAGAAAGGATATCAAGGAAGGAACAAGCAATAAAACCAAAAAGCACAGATCACAACCAAAGAATATACTTAACATTGGTGTAATTACGAGATTTCCTCTTGTTACCTGTTTTCTTCTCCTTCTACCTCCTTAAAAATTATGCTAATATAATTACCTGTTCACAAACTTACAAACAAAAGGAGCCATTACCCAAGCTCTCTTTAATTTGTTTAAGAACCTTTGCAGTTTTACTGCTCCTATAAATGTTAAGGAAGAAATGCTAAGTTTTCTTTTCTGAACCATGATTCCCTGAACCTATACCACATAAACCAAAGGTGAGTTTACACAGTATCACATGTGAAAGTATTGATAGAACACTAATAACACAGAAGATAAAGGTGAAAGGTACAAGAGCCTCTAATATTTTAAAAGTAAAATAGCAGGTTCTTAATTATCTTGGAAAACTCACTGCGTTTAGGAATTCTGATTTTATTCCATTTGCACATTCAGAAATTACTTACTGATCCTCTAAACCAAAACTGTATTATTATAAGAAAATTCAGAAATATTTACTGATCCTCTAAACCAAAACTGTATTATAAGAAAATATTTTTAATAAGTGGAAAATAATATTTTTCGTAAGTAAACAACCAATGCCATCTTATTTCATAATTTAAATTTATAAAAATGAATGTTGCAAAGAAAACCAGGTTTATAAAGGCCAAAGACAATAATTTATCTTCATGGGATTTTCTGGGTCATTAAGAAAGATAAAATAGGGTGGCGCCTGTGGTTCAGTGGGTCAGGCACCAGCCCCATATACAAAGGGTGGCGGGTTCAAACCCAGCCGGGCCAAACTGCAACAAAGAAATAGCTGGGCACTATGGCAGGCGCCTGTAGTCCCAGCTACTCAGGAGGCTGAGGCCAGAGAATTGCCTAAGACCAAGAGTTGGAGGCTGCTGTAAGCTGTGTGATGCCACAGCTCTCTACCAAAGAGTGATAAAGTGAGACTCCGTCTCTACAAAAAGAAAAAGAAAGATTACATAGTCACAAGATCTTTCATAAAATAGAAAATAAGACTGAAAGGAAGAAAACAGTCTACATGTATTACAGCTGTTACTATAACAACCATCTAGTTAAAGCATTAATTTTACATAGAATAATAATTCAATATTTTCTTATTGCTCTCTAAAGGTAAGATTTAATATTCTTTTAGGAAAACAAATCGCCTGAAAGAGAAATCTAGCATTAACATCACCAATTAATCAACACAGCTGCCTACTTTACATTTTATTGTTGCAAAGAACAGAAGGTAAAATGTTCATTTGATTCAATGTGTAAAATCCAACACTCTGGTTGAGGGACAGGGAAGGAGAGAGATAAACAGAATCTGAAAGATTAAACTGGAGGAGGAAAAATGGTTAAAACGGTTTTAAAAAATCCTGTGCAGCGTGGGGCAGCTTCTATGGCTCAAGGAGTAGGGTGCCGGCCCCATATACTGGGGGGTGTGGGTTCAAGCCTGGCCCCGGCCAAAAACTGAAAAAAAAAAAAAATCCTCACCAGCAGAAGAACAAAGAAATGATAACTAAAGAGAAACTGCTTCTTGACATACAAATTTTTCTCTATGATGACAAACTGGCTATAAATGGGATTTTAATTGGGCTTGATTTAATGTTAATATTCTTTAATATCACACCTTTTCTTTTTATTCCATCTCTCTGTTCCTCTCCCCAGCCTCCCTTACTGGAGTTTTATATTGGCTTAAGCTCTTAAGTTAAAATACAAGATATAAACACAGGGAATGAAAACAAATACACAGAGAGAGGGAAACGGAGACTAATCAGATTGTTTCCCTGTTTAATTTGATGACTGAGCATGACACCTATCTAAGGACCACAGACACAGTGCTTGGCTCCAAAGCACCTACAGTAAAAACCGGTTTTGGTTTGCAAGAGCTAGTTTCACCAGAACTCTCCTAAATTCCTTAATATTTGCAAAAGACAGCAGATAGGCACATGCATAACCAGGGATATTCAACCTTTTTTCCCCTTTTTTATTTACTGGAAGAGATGTCTTGGGCCACATATTAAATACACAAACAGAAAAGAAAGCTAATTAACAAAAAAAATAGATCCGTGCATACTTTTTGTATGCAGCCAAAAAAGTCCTCACAAAAATCAGCGAGCTGCACGTTGGATGTGTGTGTGTGTGTGTGTTGGGGCGGGGGGTGGGTCTACATTCCAGATTTTAGTGCTGATCTTCAAGATGGGCACAACTCACATTTCAGGGCACTAAAAGCCAGCTCATAGGACAAACGACGAAAGGATTCATCCTCAGACTCGTAACAGGACGGCAGGGGTTCATGCCCATACTTTATTAAGACTTTCTCTGGCGATTTTTCGATTCGAATACCCTGAAAAATGTTCGCCGCCATAACGTAAACGGAGTCCGGATAGCCAGATTTTTCAGGCACACCAGGTGGGCTTTTTCCGCAGGATGCTCTGTCATCCGACAGTCCCAGAGAAGTGAGTTGGGAGATGGCGGTATTGTTTTTGTTCGAAAACTCCAGTTCATTTGTGGAGTTGAGCATGTCTGCCCCTGGACTGTCGTAACTCAAGCTTGAATTACAAGGCTGATGTTCCAGGAAACTGTTTCCCTTGTTCCTTAAGCATCGTCTCTGTGAAAAGATAAGATTATCTCCGTGAATCACTGTTTCTGCAGCACCCCACTCGGTGGCCCCCTTCGTTGTGGCCTTAAAGACTGAGCGACGGCATTTACCGGCCAATTCGAACATCCCGTATTTCCAGCCAGACAAGCCACAACTAAACTTCTATACACTCAAAAGGAATGGGGTGGGGAGAAGAAGAGCGGGAAGAGAGGGCTGCAGAATCGCTTTGACCGTGGCCGGGGAGGGGCCGGAGCTCCCCGGGCGCGGCCTCCGCGGGGCGGGCGCCCCCTTCACCGGCTCCCGAGAAGCCGCCCTTACCCCGAGGACGGATGTTTCCGGGGATTGGGGACCGAGACGCGGCAGCTGCTGCACCTGGGACACCGGTGGCTGGTGTCGGTAACAGGCCCTCGGGACCGTGGGGCAGCGGCGGCGGCGGCGACTGCGTCCCGCGAAGGCCGTTTAGTTCAAATGCAGCCACTTCCACCGGCAGGATTCCGGGCGGGGGGGTCGCGGCCTCTGGTGCTCGGTTCGCTCCGGTTCCTTGCGCAGGGTGCGCCTCGAGGCCTCGCCCGGCCTTGCGCGAGAGGCCTTTACGGACTGGGCAGCGGAGAGGGGTGAGCGCGGCGCCGGGACCCTGGCGGGCTGAGGCCGCGGCAGGGTCAGCCGCCCCGGTAGCTCACTGTAGACGAGTCCTGCGCCCGGGTCTCCAAGGCAACCGGGAGCTGAGGACTCCGCGCGCCGCACGTTCCCGCGAGATTTGAAAGGCCCCGCCTCTCTCTCCGAGAGTTGCTCTTCCTCCCGCGTGCCCCGACTTCCTGTTTCAGCCCCTCGAAGCCAGGGGTCCCTCGCGTAGTGTGACCGCGCTGGGCCGGCGTGCTTACCCGCGGCCGTGTTTGTAAACAGTCATATTTTTTCTTTTCTGAATGTATTATCTTCGTTCTTTACGAGGTTTTTGTTTCTAGTCCATATCTTAAACATTGTAGTTATTAAATTTTGAGCCTTTTTAATTTTGTGAAGGCAAAAAGTGAAAACCAAATAAACACATGTATATGTATAGAGAAAACATTTTTTAAAGTCCTATTTTTGAGGTCGTGTGCTATATAGTTAAGTGGTTTTGACTCTCAAGCATCTGAAGCCCTTGTTAACAATTCAGATTTCTGGAACCCAGAGATTTGAGTCAGTAGTAAAAAGGTAAGCCTAAGAATTTGCATCTTTACTAGGTGGCTCTGTGACTCTGCTGCAGTCAGGCCAAAGACCTCAGTTTGAAAAACTGGTGTAGCTGAAAGGCTCCTGGTCTAATTCCACCTCTGTCTCTTACGTAGAAAGGTATTTTAGTCTCTCTGGATTTCTGTTCTATAAAATAGATTAATCATCCATGCTTATTTTGCATGTGAATGGTGCTATTGGAGTCTTCCTTCCATCATCCCACACACCTACCACAAAATATCTTCTTGTCTACAAAGTAAAATCCAAATCTTTAAGCAAGGCAGGGTAGGATCTTCAGTGACCTGACCCTTGCCTGCTTTTCCAGCTTCATTGCGTGGCATGCTGAAGCCAGTCCCTAAGCTTTCATTTCTTTATGCATTCAGTTTCCTCAGGCTCGGAAGCCCTTCCCTCCTAATTCAGGCTTTGAAACTCAGCACAGCCATCATCTCTACAAAAGACTTTCTTAATGCTTGTACTGGTTAAGATATAAACTTAACCCCTGCAACAAAAATCCAAAAATAACCATTGGCTTAAACAAAACATAAGTTTGTAAAATCCTCTTGCTATGGTGGCTGTACTCCAAAAGTTATCAAGGACCCAAACTCCTCCTTTAGGCTGCATCTAAGGGATTTGTTCTTGCCCACTTAGTCCATGATGGCTTATCATCATGGCCATTCATGGCCAGAGGTTAGTAGGATAATGGGGGAAAAGAGGGCATGCACAGACCTTTTGATGACCTAAAAGGTGCACACCTCACTTTTGTTCACATTCCATTGGCCAGAATTGAGTCACGTGAAATATGTAGTAAGATGATCGGTAAGTGTGTCCAGCTAAAAACCAAGAAAACTACTAATTTTACTATAGAAGAAGGGTGGAATGAATAATGGGGAAAAAATTAGCAATCTCTGGTATGGAGTTCTTCCCCTTGCCCCATTTTCCCACCAGTTCACCACTTTGATTATCCCCTGAGTGTCAAACATACCCTCTTCTATGTCCCTATAACATTTTTTCATACAGACATTCATTAATTTAATAAGTATACATTAAATTCTTTTTTTTCAGAGTTTCATTTTACTTTATTATGTGGAATATAGAAATCCTTCAATGAGGAAAAATAGAGAAGACATCGGAGTATACATTAAATTCTTAGTGTGTGTCTAGCCTTGTGTTAATCCCTACAATAAAAAATGAATGTACAGAAATTACCAGGGACTTTGCCCTCAAGAAATTAATGGATGGATATTGTATTCTAGTACCCTTTCATTTGTATTATAAATATTTGTGTATATAACTGTATTCCTCTCCTGCCATCTTTCTGCCCACACAACACATATTCTAAAATAGTTTATTATATCTTTATCTTTTAATTTTTGTTACATGTCTTTCTATTCCCAGATGCTAGCAATGTATCACTCTTTCACAATCATAGACCATTACAAATATGGAAGGAGTCTTAGAGGTCATGTTGTATTTTATCATGCACTACACAGTACAATTTGGAGAAAATGTGAGGTGATAGATAGCTACAAACCTGAAAATATTATTGTCTTTCAAAATATAATTTGAGGAACTTTTTTTTTTTTTGCTAGTTCAATGAAAATGACTCTTCACTGTATTGAAAACAAAATTTAATGAGAGACTCTATCCCCAAAGCAGAGATTGGGCAAACAGTTTTGAGTTAGCAAATTCATGGTTGCTATTTACTTTAGTCGTGAGTATAATCCTTTCTCTTCACTTCTCACTCCTAGTTTATAGCCTCTTTGTGGACTTAATGTTTTGGAAGGGAGGGTGGGATAAAAGCATAAAAAAGTAACCATAGAGATAGGTATATAGATTTCAACTGTTGTGAAAGCAAGGTAGTAAAAAAAAATACATAGTCTTTAAGTTACATTGTGTAATGTATCAGAACATTAGATCAGAGCTGGGTAAAAAAATAAAAGATACCTAAGACTTTCTGCCAAAGGAACTTAAAGGAATGATTTTCTTTCCCCAGGGGGTAGAGTATTTAAAATATTTTTAAATTAACATTCCTTGCATTTGACTCAGAGTACTAGCATGTGTTAGCCATGTTCAAAATACATTCGCTCACTTGCGTACATTTGGTCAGAACACATGAAACTGTGCCCAGTTCCACCAAAGCATATTACATGTAATATAAATGTAAAAAGCATAAGAAATAGAATTTTAACTAACGTTCTTAAACATCGGGACTCAATTTCCAGTTATTGTTTCTTAGAAACAATATGGTCACTTTTCTTTGCTGCATTTCTTTTCCTTATTCTTTTAATTTTATTTATAAAGTTATCTGGTTGACAGTTCTTTATTAAAAAGAGAGGGGGGCGGCACCTGTGGCTCAGTGGGTAGAACACCGGCCCCATATACTGAGAGTGGCGGTTCCAACCCGGCCCCAGCCAAACTGCAACAAAAAAATAGCCAGGCATTGTGGCGGGCACCTGCAGTCCCAGCTACTTGGGAGGCTGAGACAAGAGAATCGCCTAAGCCCAAGATGGAGATTGCTGTGAGCTGTGATGCCATGGCACTCTACTGAGGGCAATAAGGTGAGACTCTGTCTCTAAAAAAAAAGGGGGGGGTGGCAATGTTAGAATTAAATACACACAGAAATGAGACTTTCTCCTTGTTGCAAGGATTTGAAAGAGCATTGGATCAAGAGGCTTTCTCACCATGTGATTAAATATTATTCAATGCCATATCTGCATACCACCTAGATCATCGCCCAAACCTTCAGTGGTACTGCCCTTACTTTGGGAAATGCCACATTAAGAGATTCGAGTTCAAGAGTGAGTTAGAGGAACAGAACTTCATCTGAAACAAAAGGGAGCAAATATAAGAAAATTAGGAATTAGCTCGGTGCTTGTAGCTCAAGCGGCTAAGGCACTAGCCACATACACCAGAGCTGGCAGGTTCAAATCCAGCCCAGGCCTGCCAAACAACAATGACAACTACAAATAAACAAAAAAAAATGGCCGGGCGTTGTGGTGGGTGCCTGTAGTCCTAGCTACTTGGGAGGCTGAGGCAAGAGAATTGCTTAAGCCTAGGAGCTAGAGGTTGCTGTGAGTGAGCTGTGATGCCACAGCACTCAACCCAGGGCAACAGCTTGAGGCTTTGTCTCAAAAAAAAGAAAATCAGGAATTGGCAAAAAAAGAAATTAGAACCATTTTGGGTCCTAGATTGATTCAGCTCACTCACATGGCCATGAGGCAGCAGAAATTTTGAAACTAGAGTTAGAAGATCTTGTTTCCAGTCTTTGTATTGTCATGAATCAGTCACATAACCACAGGCAAGTCTCTTCACTCTGTATAGTTACTTCCTCAGATGTTCAAGTCTATGATTCATTTACTAAGAAAACAGTGGGTGGAAAAGGACTCAAAGAGACTGAGGATTAACAGTGGATAGGAAAAAAGTGATAGGAAGTCAAGATAACAAAAATAAAATGTGTAGGTTGCTGAGCAACATGGAGGCCCTAGCTAGCTAGCATAGACAGTGTCACTAAAATATTTTAAAGGCACACATGGCTTTATGTGATACAAAGGATCTCTCTATGTCTAGGCCCTAATAAAGGAAACGAGCAAAGATAAAAGAGAGTAAAGAAGCAGTTCACCAAACATCCAAGATACGTGAGCATCAGAAAATAAACTCCTACCTTACACCAGGCTTAATATGAGTCTGGTATAGAGGTGCCAATTAAAATGTCATTATCGTATGGCACACCTCTTGGGGACAGACACAATTAAAAAAGGGACTTTAGGCCAGGCGTGGTGGCTCACACCTGTAATCCTAGCACCCTGGGAGGCTGAGGCCGGTGGATTGCCCTGAGCTCAGACGTTGGAGACCAGCATGAGCCAGAGTGAGACCTTGTCTCTACCAAAAAAAAGCCAGGCGTTGTGGCAGTCACCTGTAGTCCCAGCTACTTGAGAGGCTGAGGCAAGAGAATCACTTAAGCTCAAGAGTTGGAGGTTGCTGTGAGCTACGATGCAAGAGTACTCTACTGAGGGCCACAAAGTGAGACTCTGTTTCAATAAAAAATAAACAAATAAATAAATAAAATTAAATAAAACTTCAAACTAAGACAATTAAAAGCAAAAATAAAATAAAAGGAACTTTCAGCTCGGTGCCTGTAGCTCAAGTGGCTAAGGCGCCAGTCACATACACCAGAGCTGGTGGTTGTTGTTTGGCAGCCTGGTCCTGCCAAACAACAATGACAGCTACAACCAAAAAATAGCCAGGTGTTGTGGTGGGTGCCTGTAGTTCCAGCTACTTGGGAGGTGGGGGCAGGAGAATCGCTTGAGCCCAGGAGTTGGAGGTTGCTGTGAGCTGTGATGCTACAGCACTCTACCCAGGGTGACAGCTTGAGGCTCTGTCTCAAAAAAAAAAAAGGACTTTATCTAACAAATTTAATCAGTGTATCCTAATTCTTTATCCCAAACAATAAAAAAAGGGGGGAGGGATGTCATTGTCAGTTACAAGGTGCTTATGGTATGTCATTGTTCTTATTTTCTAATTTGATGAGAGTTTTGTGATTTTTTACCCCACTATAAAACAAAGAAACAAAGAGAGGCTGTAAATTATATTTCATAATGTTCATAGCAGATCTTGTACACTTGTAGGGGTCTTTTTTTTCTGCTGGGAAGTTATAGGAGTAACATGTCCACTTTGTGTATACCCTCTCTTCAGGTTAGCATGGTTTATTATTATATTTTTTCAGAAACTGGAGATTAAGTGTAAAGAAAGTGAATGGTGAAGATTAAATAGGTAGCAGGAATGGCAGAAATCAATGAGATGGAGATTCCTGGATTATGGTTCCTGGCCTCGGATTTTCATGAAATGTCTCTCCTCCTTCTTATTAACACCATGTTTCACATTATAAATACCTTACCATTGCTTATACTGTTCTTCCTTGTGAACAAAACTAAACAAAATAGGGGTGGTTGATTGGTAGGGGGAAGCAGATTAAGGATAAAATCCAATGGTTTGAAGAGTCAATATATTTTCTGAAAAGGTAGATATTAATATTGTCATCAAATGTCTTCCTAAGTCTTTTGAGGGGCCATATTGATACTTTGCTTCTGGGGAGTGATTTCATCAATTCATTATTCAATATAAAGGGTAATGTTTTCCTTTATTTTTCCAAAACTACCCCCAAAGAGGCCTCACTACATGTTCTCCAGACTCCGTGATCATTATTATTACGTTCTTTTGAGACAGAGTCTCACTGTGAGTTATGACCCCCCAGCACTCTACTGGGGGTGACAAAGTGTGACTCTGTCTCAAAAAAAAAAAATAGAAATTGAAATAATATATTACTTTTAAAGTTATTAACCATATATACGATAATGTGGTTTTTAAAAATTACACCTAAGTTGGGCAGCGCCTGTGGCTCAGTCAGTAGGGCGTTGGCCCCATATACCGAGGGTGGTGGGTTCAAACCCGGCTCCGGCCAAACTGCAACAAAAAAATAGCTGGGCGTTGTGGCAGGCGCCTATAGTACCAGCTACTTGGGAGGCTAGGCAAGAGAATCACCTAAGCCCAAGAAGTGGAGGTTGCTGTAAGCTGTGATGCCACAGTACTCTACGGAGGGTGAGAAAGTGAGACTCTGTCTCTACAAACAAAAAACAAAAACAAAAAAACATAAACATTGTCAAAATCAACTTTTTCAGAGCTCTGGCAATTAACTAAAGGTTTGCAAAAATTTGAGGAATGTTTATTTAAAAGACCTCACACACCTGCCATGCCTCAGTAAGAACAGCAGAATTTGCAATGTTGCAACTCTGCAACTTGACCTATGCTCTTACTGATCCTCGGCATTTAGGAGAATTTCTTACCAATGGTATGCTGGTCACTAGGATAGCTAAGAAGAGATTTCAAGGGCCACATACACCAGGGAATGCAAAATTTATAGAATTCATTCAGCAAAGTAACTTTCTTTCCTTTTTTTTTTTTGAGACAGTCTCACTATGTCCAGTGCTATGGCGTCACAGCTCACAGCAACCTCCAACTCTTGGGCTTCAGTGATTCTCTTACCTCAACCTCATTGTTGTTTAGCAGGCCCAAGCTGGGTTTGAACCCACCAGCCCCTGGCGCATGTGGCTGGAACCCTAACTACTGAGCTACGGGTGCCGAGCCAGAAGCAAAGTAACTTTCAAAAATAAACAGAACAATTTGACATAAGATCAGCAAGGAAATAGAAGACTGGAACAAACTGTAAACTTACTAGACCTACCAGACATTTATGGAACACTTCACCCACAAGAGTAGATAATGCATTCTTTTTCTCATATTCCATTCATAGAATGTTTTCCAGTTACCCAGCTCGTGTGTTTAAAAAAAAAAGAAATGTTTTTCAGTATAGACTATGTGTTAGAAAATAAAATAAGTTTCCGTAAACTTTTTTTTTTTGAGACAGGGTCTTACCCTGTCACCCTGGGAGTGCCATGGCATCATCCTAGCTGATAGCAACCTAAAACTCTTGGGCTTAAGACATCCTCTTGCTTCAGTCTCCCATATAGCTGGAGCTATAGTGAGCTATCCTCTGCTTCAGTCTCCCACCATAATGCCCAGCTAATTTTTCTATTTTTAGTAGAGACAGGTTGGTCTCCAACTCCTGAGCTCAAGCAAACTGCCCGCCTATCTCAGCTTCCCAGAGTGCTAGGATTACAGGTGTGAGCCACCATCCTAGGCCTTCAGTAAACTCAAAAGGATTTAAGTCATACAAAGTATGTCTTGCAGTCACAACAGAATGAAATTAGTAATAAACAGCAGCAAGAAATATGGAAAATTAAAAGATAGATGGAAATTAAACAACATACTCCTAAATACCCAAGGGGTCAAAGAGGAAATTACCGGGGAAACTGGAAAATACCTTGAGATAAATAAAAACAGAACATACCAGACTTATGAAAAGCAGCCACAACAGTACTCAGAGGAATATATAGCTGTTAATTCCTATCAAAAAATAAGGCATCAGGCGGCTCCTCTGGCTCAGTGAGTAGGACGCTGGCCCCATATACTGCAGGTGGTAGGTTCAAACCCAGCCCCAGCCAAACTGCAACAAAAAATAGCCGGGTGTTGTGGCGGGCACCTATAGTCCCAGCTACTTGGGAGGCTGAGGCAAGAGAATTGCCTAAGCCCAAGAACTAGAGGTTGCTGTGAGCTGTGATGCCACTCTACCGATGGCAGCAAAGTGAAACTCTGTCTCTAAAAAATAATAATGATAATAAGGCATCAAGGTAGCGCCCATAGCTCAGTGAGTAGGGCGCCAGCCATATAACACCAAGGCAAGCAGGTTCAAACCTAGCCCGGGCCAGCTAAAAACAACAATGGCAACAACAAAAAAAATAGTCAGGCGTTGTGGTGGGCACCTGTAATCTCAGCTACTTGGGAGGCTGAGGCAAGAGAATCAGTTAAACCCAAGAGTTTGAGGTTGCTGTGAGCTGTGACGCCATAGCACTCTACCCAGGGTGACAGCTTGAGACTCTGTCTCAAAAAAAAAAAAAGGAAAGAAAGAAAGGCGTCAAATCAATAAGCTATCTTTCCACCTGAAGAAACTTGAAAAAGAATGCAAATGAAACTAAAGAAAGTGCAAGGAAGAAAATAACTACATTTCTTTTTCTTTTTCTTTCTTTTTTTTTGGAGACAGAATCTCACTGTGTCACCCCCGGTAGAGTGCCATGGCGCCATAGCTCATAGAAACCTCAAACTCTTGGGTTCAAACAATTCTCTTGCCTCAGCCTCCCTAGTAGCTCAGACTACAGGTGCCCCCCACAATGCCCGGCTATTTTTAGAGATGGGGGTCTCACTCTTGCTCAGGCTGATCTTGAATCCTGAGCTCAGGCAATCCACCGGCCTTGGCCTCCCAGAGTGCTAGGTTTATGGGTGTGTGCCACTGCACCAGGCCTAAAAGGAGAAAAAAAAAGAAAGAAAGAAAAGAATGGATCAAATCTTATTTATTTCTTTTTTTTTAGAGACAGAGTCTCACTTTGTCGCCCTTGGTAGAGTCCCATGATGTCACAGCTCACAGCAACCTCCCCAGTTCTTGGGCTTAGGTGATTCTCTTGCCTCAGCCTCCTGAATAGCTGGGTCTACAGGTGCCCACCACAACACCCAGCTATTTTTTTTGTTGTTGCAGTTTCATGGCACCCAGGTTGGAACCTGCCACCCTATGTATATGGGGCCAGCGCCCTACTGACTAAGCCACGGGCACTGCTCTATTTATTCATTTCTATGGGTAACATAATGGCTACCAAACATTGTTCTCATGGATTAACATGATTAGCTTTTTGAAAATAAACATTGATCTCATATGCAGGGGAAAAAGGTCATGAAATATTATAATGTTGTAAAAGGCTATAAAGTATATATTACAGATAAAATATCATGAGTATTTTTCATCTGTGTTTTAAAATCACTTTAAAATTTTGAATTCTGCCCTAGTGGTGCATGACTGTAACCTCAGCTACTTGGGAGGCTGAGACAGGAAAATTACTTGAGCTCAGTCTTAAGTTTAAACCCAGCCTGGGCAACATAGCAAGACCCATCTACTAATCACTCATTTTTTTCTTTATTTATTAAGGGAAGAATGTTAAATCAGCCTTTAGAATGACTCATTAAAGATTTCCTAATTTTATTTTTTTTAACTGGAGAAATGTCTTTATTGGCTGAGCAGCCTCCTTGAGGGGGATGAAGCGGGAGAAGTGGGCACCTTCAATGTCAGGCTGGCCATGCTTCACAGGCTATGGGTGATGGAGAACTCTCCTAGGTAGTGACCATCACCTCAGACTTGATCTCTACCTGGCTGAAGGTCTTGCCATTGTAGACGCCCACCATGCTGCCCACCACTTCAGGTAGGATGATCATGTCCCACAGCGGTGTCTTCAGCGCCTCTGGCTTCTCCATGGGCGGCGCCTCCATCTCAGCCTCACACAAGTGCTTCACAGCGAGTGCAGCTTGCACCCAGGGGGCAGAGGACACGTCCAGCACCTGGTTGAGGACCACGCCACAGTAGGTGAACTTGCTGAAGGTCCGCTTCTTCTTTTGCTCCACTTCTGCCAACTTGTCGCCTTCCCAGAAAAAAGATTTCCTAATTTTTAAAAAATGACCCAGCAGTTGTGTGCAAAGATTTAGAGAAATAATTTTTATGATTAAACCATTTATAAGATTTTTTCATTTATTAGATGTAATGAAGATTTACTGAATGTCTACTATGTGCTAGGATGAAAACAAGACCCAGTTCTTAGTTTTGGGGGGACTTTCAGCTGTAAGAGATTGTCAGAAAATTTTTTACAGTGTAGCAAATACAGCCATGCAAAGGGTCCACTGTAGCTAACAGGAAACTCTAGCCAAGATGTGAGGGAAGGGCTCCAGGGAGACAGGTTTTGTTTTTAAAAGAGACCACATGGGCGGCGCCTGTGGCTCAAAGGGGTATGAAGGGGGCGGGTTCAAACCCAGCCCCGGCCAAAAACTGCAAAAATAAATAAATAAGTAAAATGACCACCTGATAGAACCTTCAGTAGAAGTTAGCATCCAACCCATGGCAACTCTCAAGTAGAGAGGGAGCTGAGGCGCCCATTTCCGATCTCCCTTCCACTCTCCAGGTCTGCTGCAGTGGCTACCCTTGGCTGAATCCAACTCCAGCCTGAAAGCAATTGAGCCCTTGCAGGGGTCCTCAAACTATGGCCCGCAGGCCACATGAGGAGGTGTGATTGTATTTGTTCCCGTTTTGTATTTTTACTTCAAAATAAGATATGTGCAGTGTGCATAGGAATTTGTTCATAGTTTTTTTTAAAAAACTATAGTCCGGCCCTCCAACAGTCTGAGGGACTGTGAACTGGCCCCCTGTTTAAAAAGTTTGAGGACCCCTGCTAGAGCGTTCCATTCAGGGCAGCCTCCCAGGGCACAGAGTTTGGAGAATGGAGAGAGCTTCTAGAGTGGCAAAATATAATCTATCGTGAATGCCACATTAAAATTGTTCCCTTCAGGCTGGGCGCTCATAGCTCAATGGTTAGAGCGCAACCCTGTGTAGTGCACTGGGGGTGGTGGGTTCAAACCTAGCCAGGGCCTGCTAAACAAAAAATAAATAAATAAATAATCGTTCCCTTCATATTCTGTCAGGACATTCAAGCCTAATTTGTTTGCAAGGCAGGAAAGAATAATCTTGGTTTCTCTGAGCTTACATTCTTTGAAGGTTTTTTTTTTTTTTTAAACCAGCGGGAAACTAAGAATTAATACGATAGGACAGTAGTTTTAAAAATTTAAAATACAATTTGACTTTGTGTTGATAAAAATGTTGACAGCGGGGCATGGTAGCAAGCTCCTAGAATAGCTTGTGCCCAGGAGCTTGAGGTTGCAATAAACTATGATGATCCCACTGCATTCTGATCTTAATTTTATTTTTATATATTTTTTGAGATAGAGTCTCACTATGTCGCCCTGGGTAGAGTGTGGTGGCGTTACGGCTCACAGCAACCACAAAGTCCTGGGCTTAAGCGATTCTCCCTCTACAGGCGCCTGCCACAATGCCTGGCTATTTTTTGGTTATAGTTGTCATTGTCGTTTGGCAGGACGGAGCTGGATTTGAACCCGCCAGCTCGGTGTACGTGGCTGGTGCCCTAGCCGCTGAGCTACAGGCGCTGAGCCCCAGTGCACTGTGGACTAGGTGACAGAGCGAGTCTCTGTCTCAAAAAAAGGAAAAAAAATGTTGAAAATACAACTTAACTATTCAGTATTTATTAGTAATGGTTCTTGAGCTCTCACCTGAAGCTAAGCCAGATTATCTTTTCAGGCATTCTGGCAATAGCAGAGGGTTGGTAAAATTGTGGCAGGTTTAAAAATTTCATGAATCGGTGATTTCATTGGGATCACTGGATGTGTAATTTTGAGTCAAACCAAAATTCATGCCTCAGTGCTAAAATACCCTAGCAAATCAGATGGCATGAAAGAGGTGAACAGACAGTTTTTATAAGAAGACCCCTGACCTAAAGCTCAGTACACTTAATCTGATAGATATGGAGCTCCTTTGTGAAATGCCAGAGTCCCCTTACTCTGAAATTATGGGTGTTGCCTTAGCATTTAAATGCTTGAGTAAATATAAAAGAAAAAATATAGAAAATTAAATGATGATTTCTTTGTCATTTTAATCCTACAGTTAAGGATCATGAAGTATCATATAAAGTGGTGGGGAGGGATATTTAACATTTTATGTTACTAAATAAAAAATGTCCACTCCCTCCCAGAACAACTAATCCAACCAGACCATGCTAATCAAACGAACATTCAAAACAACAAAAACCCTGAAACAATAACGTCACTGGGTTTGAATATGGTATTTGATTCTAGACTAGATTTGGGGAGCCATCTGCTGGTAAATTGATAAGTTGTCTGTGTTTTTTTGTTTTGTTTTGTTTGATGTTTGTATACTCAGGGTTGATGTACTTTACAAGATACTCAGTTAAATTTCAATTTTAAATAAACAACAAATAAGTTATTAGCATAAGTATGTCAGTACAGAATTTACTCTATACACCAAAGCTAGTTTGTTCTCACTTTAGAATTTACACTCTTTCATGTGACTCATAAAAGGTGTACTTGGACTCCTGATAGCATGATAGTTTGGGATTGCTACATTATACTCTATATTTCCATTGCCCCAGCATGAAATGGTTGCCTTCCTTCCCCTTTCTACCTGATATTTGACTCCTTGTTTCTCTTTTTCTTTCGTTTTTCTTTTACTTTATGTATTCCTAATTGAGCTCTTATATCCAGTAGTTCTTCCTGCTGCTACCGTCTTCCATTTGAGCAATTAAGAATTAATTATCGTCTTTATAGCATCTTAGTTGCAGATTCTACTTGTCTTTAAAAAAATTTTTTAAGGCCAGGCACAGTGGCTGACACCTGTAATCCCAGCACTCTGGAAGGCCAGGGCAGGCAGATTGCCTGAGCTTATGGGTTCAGCTCTGAGCAAGAGCGAGACCCCCACCTCTAAAAAGAGCTGGGAGTTGTAGGGGGGCACCTGTAGTCCCAGCTACTCAGGAGGCTGAGGCAAGAGGATCACTTGAGCCCAAGAGTTTGAGCTGTGAGCTTTGATGCCAGGGGCGACAAAGTGAGACTCTGTCTCAAAAAAATAAAGTAAGTAAGTAAAAATAAATAAATAAATTTTTAAAGAGACATTTAGGCCTGGCAAGGTGGCCTAGCACTCTGAGAGCCTAAGGCGAGGTGTGAGGGTCAATTAAGCCCAAGAGTTTGAAGTTGCAGTGAGCTATGATGACGTCATTGCACTCTAGCCTAGGTGACAGAGACCCTATCTCAAAACAAAAAAAAATAGCATTTATATTTTATTTTTTACCCTTAAAATTTTTCATTTATTTATTTATTTATTTATTGCAGTTTTTGACCAGGGCTGGGTTTGAACCCACCACTTCTGGCCAGTGCCCAACTCCTTTGAGCCACAGGTGCTGCCCTTCATTTATGTTTTAGATTAGTAATATATACACATGTTCTTAGTTTGTTTTAAAATACAAAAGAATATCCGGTGCAAATTCTCCCTCACCATGCTTCAGGTACCCAAAAGTTTCTAGACACAGAGGCTACCAATATATTCCAGGTGATCTTCAGGCTGTTTAAGGAAGGAAATTATTTTCATGTGAAAGGAAGCAAGAGGGGCCGTGCCTATGGCTCAGTGGGCAGGACGCAGCCCCATATACCAAGGGTGGTAGGTTCTAACCCAGACCCAGCCAAACTGCAACAAAAAACAGCCGTGTGTTGTGACAGGAGCCTGTAGTCCCAGCTACTCAGAAGGCTAAGACAAGAAGAGAATAGCCAAAGCCCAGGAGTTGGAGGTTGCTGTGAGCTGTTAATGCCCTGGCACTCTACCGAGAGCGGCAAAGTGAGACTCTATCTCTAAAAAAAAAAAAAGAAAGAAAGAAAAAGAAAAGAAGCAAGAGGATTGTCTCTCAGAAAAAAAAAATATGATAGATGACAATAAAAGACATTTCTTTCTTCCATAGCTATAATTTCTAATTTAATGGTCTAATTTTATTTTGCCTATGTAGCAAATAAAAATATACCTATATATGGCGGTGCCCATAGCTCAAGGAGGAGGGCGCTGGTCCCATATACCGGAGATGGCGGGTTCAAACCTGGACCCAGCCAAAAACTGCAAAAAACAAAAAAACCCTGTATATTCTCTTAAATCTGGTTGTGTCTGAATGATCTCCTATAATTGCAAAATCCATTTAATTTATAACCTGTATTATAAAATATCGCAAGATGGAGATGTTGCTCCTTGAAAATGGTAGATAAAGCAGGTGAAGAAAAACAACTTTTAGTCTCTTTTGTGGCATTCTTCTTTTTTTTTTTGTTTTCTTTTTTTGAGATAGAGTCTTATTTTGTCGCCCTCTGTAGAGTGCTCTAGCGTCATCACTCACAGCAACCTCAAACTCTTGGGCTCAAGCAATCCTCCGAGTAGCTGGGACTACAGGGCACCTGCCACAATGCCCAGCTATTGTTAGAGATGGGGTCTTGCTCTGGCTCAGGCTGGTCTTGACTCCTGAGCTCAGGAAATCCACCCGCCTTGGCCTCCCAGAGTGCTGGGATTACAGGTGTGAGCCACCTTGACCATTGGCCTTGTGGCGTCATTCTTTCCTTTCCTTTCTTGGCTCCCTGTCTTCAAGCAGTCGAAGTAGTGAGAAGCATTCAAACAGCCAGTGTTCAAATCCCATCTTTCTCTCTTTCTGCCTGTAATTCTGAATGAAACTAACTTTGAGGAGCCTTGAGGTCATCTGTAAATTCAAGCTCATGCTCTTGTTATAAAGATTAATTTAAATACTTGAAATAACAATGCCCTCTAGCCAGAGCCTACCAGGAGCATACCTGTGCTTAGAGGAAGAACACACACCATGGGGACTGTGGAACTTCTCAGGAAGAGGGACTAGAAAGGACCTGTTACTGGATTCAGGCTGAGGTTGGGTGATTTATGCTGTGAGGATGCAGCAATCTAAGACTGGCTATCTCAGTATTTACAGGGAGAGTTGACTTGAGTGATGCTAAATTTCTAAAGATAAAGAATCAGCAGTGAGTGACTGGTATTAGCTGGGAGAGAAGCTATTTGGTATTTTGCAAGTTGCCCAGTGATCTGTGCTTAGACAAAGAAGTGGACTTGTTTTGTCTCACTTCCTCATGGTCTCAGAGTGACCTTGACTAGTAGTGTTCTGTGAGTTTGTTTACATCCGAAAGGAGGATGACTTGGCCTGGCTATGAGCTCCAGGCTGGCTTCTGGTCACACTCAGCCTTAGCTATAAGTTTAAGGCCAGCCCCTGATGTTAGGTGCTGCTCCCCCCAGCCCCTTCTTAGAAAGCATCCGGCACTTAGTAGATGCTCAGTAAAACTTGGTTATAGCTGAATTGTATTGGACTTGTTCTGTCTGGTCCCAGATACAAATAACAAATAATGATGATAACCAGCATTTTGGATGATGCATTGAGTTCCTCTACCATTGGACAATGAGCTCCTTGGGACAGGAGACGTGGTTCCCTCCACTTTTTATCAATCCAGCATGAAATAGGTGCTTCCTACTCCTGAAGCAAGAAACGCATTTCATGGCCTTGCTGTGTGTGATTCTGCCTTTCTTTTCTCTCCATGTCCTACCATCCTTTCTTCTCCTTTAATCAGCTATGGTAAACAAGTACACGTAAGGTTTATAAAGCAGTGATTTTTGTGGCATAATCACAGAATGACATTGCTTTAAAGAAGTTAGCCATAAAAGAACTTTAAATTCTCCCAAAGACGGAAGGGGGTCCAAGCAGAAATACGTAGTAGCTCTTATTTAAAAATCTTCATTATTTAAAATTTTCTGGCACCCAGAAACTCCTAAGCCACTCGTCTTCCTCATTGCAACTGCTCCTGTGTCCACCCTGCAGCCCCTCAGTCTGTTCTGCATGGCACCTGTGGGAGCTGGCGTGGGGCCTCCAGTACAGGGACATTCTGTTTCCACCTGGAATGCTCTTTTCAGGCTCTGGCTGATTTATTTATTTATTTATTTATTAAAGACAGGACCTTGCTCTGTTGCCCTGGGTGGAGTGCCGTGGTGTTAGCCTAGCTCCCAGCAACTTCAGACTCCTGGGTTCGAGCGATCCTCCTTGTGGCTAGGACTGCAGGCACCTGCCATGATGCCCTGCTAATTTTTCTTTCTTTCTTTCTTTTTCTTTTTTTGAGACAGAGCCTCAAGCTGTAGCCCTGGGTAGAGTGCCATGGCATCACAACTCACAGCAACCCCCAACTCCTGGGCTTAAGCCATTCTCTTGCCTCGGCCTCCCAAGTAGCTGGGACTACAGGTGCCCGCCACAATGCCCGGCTATTTTTTGGTTGTAGTTGTCATTGTTGTTTGGCAGGCCCGGGCTGGATTCAAACCTGCCAGCTCTGGTGTATGTGGCTGGCGCCTTAGTCGCTTGAGCTATAAGCGCTAAGCTGTAATTTTTCTATTTTTAGTAGAGACAGGGTCTTGCTCTTGCTCAGGCTGGTCTTGAGCTAATAAGCTCAAGTGATCCACCTGCCTCAGCCTCCCAGAGTCTGAGATACCACACCTTGCCACAATCTACATTTTTTTTGTAGAGACAGAGTCTCACTGTACCGCCCTCGGGTAGAGTGCCGTGGCGTCACACGGCTCTCAGCAACCTCCAACTCTTGGGCTTACGCGATTCTCTTGCCTCAGCCTCCCGAGCAGCTGGGACTACAGGTGCCCGCCACAACGCCCGGCTATTTTTTGGCTGCAGTTTGGCCGGGGCCGGGTTTGAACCCACCACCCTCGGCATATGGGGCCGGCGCCCTACTCACTGAGCCACAGGCGCCACCCCCACAATCTACATTTTTATCATGGTCAATTTTTTTTTCTCAGAACTTTGGATTCAATATAGGATTAATATAAATTATGATGTTGGGATGTAAGCAATGCTAATTATAAAGGGAACTATACCTCTGATACATTTTACCCAATAATTAACAGTGTCTTCATCTCTAAAATGAGCTTCATGATTTGGACTTGAATCTCTCGTTTTAGGCCAGGTGTAGTGGCTCACGCCTATAATCCTGGCGCTATGGGAGGCCAAGGCGGGTGGATCCCTTGAGACCAGCCTGAGCAAGAACAAGACTCCATCTCTACCAAAAATAAAACGAATGTACTCAGCCCTACTATGAAACTAATTTATGGCTTTCACATGAAAGTTATAACCCAGTTATAACCTAAGAATATGGGGAAGGGGAAGAGGGAGGGGAGGGAGGGGGGAGGATGGGTGGAGGGAGGGTGATTGGTGGGATTACACCTGCGGTGCATCTTACAAGGGTACATGTGAAACTTAGTAAATGTAGAATATAAATGTCTTAACACAATAACTAAGAAAATGCCAGGAAGGCTATATTAACCAGTGTGATGAAAATGTGTCAAACGATCTATAAAACCAGTGTACGGTGCCCCATGATCCCATTAATGTACACAGCTATGATTTAACAATAAAAAAAAAAAGAAAAAAACATAAAACAACTAGCAGGGCGTTCTGATGGGTGCCTGTGGTCCCAGCTACTCGGGAGACTGAAGCAAGAGTATTGCTCAAGAATCTGAGGTTGCTATGAGCTACAATGATGCTACAGCACTCTACCCAGGGCCACAGAGACTGTCTCAAAAATAAAATCGAATGGAATAAAATTAAATTAAAAAACTCTGATTTACAGAAATCTTATAAAATGGAAATATCACAAAGCTTTACAGTTGTTTCAGACACGGGACCCACTGTTTGTCAAACAGCTTGAACTTTCTTTGTCCGCTTCTTGAATCCTGCTGTCCGTCCCATTTCCCTGGGTATGAAGTTTATACTGTTGTTAAAATGCTTTCAAACTGAAATGTGTGATCACAAAAGGTGTTCAGTGGATCTGATGAATAGACGCCTTTACATTGCTCTGCTTCAAATATCAACTATCAAATATCAACTTTCAAATATCAACTACTGAACAAGGAAATCTCTCTAATATTGTTCACTATTTTTTTCTACTTCATTCAAACAGAACAACTTAAAATTGGCTGTGTTTCTGAAAATATATGATATCATAGTATAGGTTTACCAAAATCTCTCTTATCTGCTCAAAATATAACAGAAGGAATACCTGCAGATAAAGATGAAACCAGGATTATGAAAAAGTTGCTGAGCTTAACATAACATACAAAGGACATTTATGTTCTATTTATATTATAATTAATTTTGTTATGATTAATTGCATATTCTGTAATTTCTTATTTAATACGCTTGATTACCTGATTTCTACTATTAAATCTATAATTTTTTATTTTACTTCTGTGTAAACAATGGTAGATAACATATATGAGTGCACATAGAAATTTAAAGCACTAGTGTATTGTTTTAAACACGTATATAAAACTTAACTCAAAATGGACCAAAGACCAAAATATGAGAACTAAAACTATTGAACTCTTAGAAGAAAACATACGTTTTAGTGACCTAGTATTAAGCAACGCTTTCTTAGATATGACACCAAAAGCCCAAGCAACAAAAGAAAAAAAAGATAAACTAGACATCATCAAAAGTTTAATCAAGGTGGCCCCTGTGGCTCAGTGAGCAGGGCGCCGGCCCCATATACTGAGGGTGGCGGGTTCGGACCCAGCCCCGGCCAAACTGCAACAAAAAAATAGCCGGGCATTGTGGCGGGCGCCTGTAGTCCCAGCTACTCGGGAGGCTGAGGCAGGAGAATCGCCTAAGCCCAGGAGTTGGAGGTTGCTGTGAGCTGTGTGACGCCACGGCACTCTACCAAGGGCAATAAAGTGAAATTCTGTCCTACAAAAACAAAAATAAATAATAAATAAATAAAAAAAGTTTAATCAAGGGTAAAAACTTCAGCGATGTAAAAAACCCTGTCAAGAAAATGAAGAGAGGCCAGGTGTAGTGGCTCACGCCTAAAATCCTAGCACTCTGGGAGGCCAAGGCAGGTGGATTGCCTGAGCTCACAGGTTCGAAACCAGACTGAGCCAGAGCTAGACCTCATCTCTAAAAAATAGCCAGGCGTTGTAGTGGGCACCTGTAGTCCCAGCTACTCGGGAGACTGAGGCAAGAGAATCACATGAGCCCTAGAGTTTGAGGTTACTATCAGCTATGATGTCATGGCACTATATCAAAGGCCACAAAAGTAAAATTCTGTCTGAAAAAAAAAAAAAGAAAGATAAAATGAAGAGAGAGTGGAGCACAGTGACATACACCTGTATTTCCAGGGATGTGGGAGGCTGAGGCAGAAGTAGGATCACTTGAGCCCATGGGTTTGAGGGTAGCCTGGGCAACATAGCAAGATCCTATCTCAAAAAAAATTATTTTAAGTGCCAATGTATGGTTGAAATCAAATCTGTATAGACCATGCAATAAAATTAATTGTGTCTGATTTATAAACTTAACAGTGACATAAGAGTAATTCTTTGTAATGCTATTACACAGTATGTGTTTATCTGGCCTAAAAATTTAAGTATACAGGGCAGCACCTGTGGCTCAGTGAGTTTAGGGCGCCTGCCCCATATACCGAGGGTGGCGGGTTTTCAGCCCAGGCCAAACTGCAACAAAAAATAGCCAGGTGTTGTGGCAGACTCTTGTAGTTCCAGCTACTCGGGAAGCTGAGGCAAGAGAATCATGTAAGCCCAAGAGCTGGAAGTTGCTGTGAGCTGTGACACCACAGCACTCTACCAAAGGGGACATAGTGAGACTCTGTCACAGAAAAAAAAAGGAAACACAAGTGTTTCTCAAAGACTCCATGTTTAACCATACACATGGACAGTAGAGCCTCTGTAAGTTGACCACTAAAGGGACCATAACAAAGTGGTTGGCATGTGGAGCTGGTCAACATAAGCAACTCAGCCTCCTGTACTGATAACATACATATGGTGTGTGTCCAGTCTATGAAAATTATGTCAATTTAAGAAGGTGGTCAACTATTTTTATAATATTCTATTATAAAAGATATGTTCAAATTAAATGCTATAACGCTTAAAACAGAATTTCATACTATTTTTCAGGGGTAGGAAACATGTGATTAAACTTCTACTTACGTTTATCATTAATTTTTTTCCTCAAAAAGAACATAATGGATTCTGTAGTCAGAGACTAACCTAGATGCTTACCTTCTGTTACCAGCTGTGTCACCTTGGGCAAATTATTAAATCTTTTATCCTCAGTGGCTTCAGCTGTAAAATGGAGATAACAATATTTTCTACCTTGCTGATTGCATTGGGCTTAAAAATGGCAATGTAAATAAGGTTTTAATACTAGTGCCCAATACCTCATAGTTTTCACTTAGCATTAAATATATGCAAGGAAAAGATTAATTAATCAGCCTTTCTCTTCAGTTATAATTCACAAAGCAGTCAATGAATTCTTTGGAGATGGCAGATATACCTTTCCCTTAAAATAATGTCTGTTACTTTTTTCAATATTAGTGTTCATTATATATTTCTGAAAACAAAAACTAAAAGCCTAAAAAAGACTTAACTAAAAGATAAATTTAATTGTATTTATTTAATTATTTTTTTGAGACAGAGTCTCACTTTCTCATCCTCTCTACTTTCTCATCACAGTAGAGTGCTGTAATGTCACAGCTCACAGCAAACTGAAACTCTTAGGCTCAAGAGATTCTCTTGCCTCAGCCTCCCAAGTAACTGGGATTACAGGCGCCTGCCACAACACTTGGCTATTTTTAAAGATAGGGTCTTGGTCTTGAACCTGTGAGCTCAGGCAGTCCACCTGCCTCAGCCTCCCAGAGTGCTGGGATTACAGGCATGAACCACTGCGCCCAGCTAAAAGATAAATTTTAGGGCAGCGCCTGTGGCTCAGTGAGTAAGGCACTGGCCCCATATACCAAGGGTGGTGGATTTGAACGTGGCCCTGGCCAAAATTGCAACAAAAAAATAGCCGGGCGTTGTGGTGGGCGCCTGTAGTCCCAGCTACCCAGGAGGCTGAGGCAAGAAAATCGCCTAAGCCCAAGAGCTGGAGGTTGCTGTGAGCTGTGACTGCACAGCACTCTACCGAGGGTGACAAAGTGAGACTCTGTCTCTGAAATAAATAAATAAATAAATAATAAAAGATAAATTTTTAATAGGATCAATATAATACTGTGTGTAAGACAGGTTTTAAAATGTTACTTTGCCAGAATCAAGTAGAAACTAATGTGTAGAGAATAGGGGAGGTTCTAGCCTAGAAGGTAGGAATGCGAGGAACAATCCAGGACAGCACGGAAGGTTCTTCAAAGCGCTGGGAGTGGCGCTGCTTCTCCTCACAGAGTTCAACACTCCTATAATTGCATATTCTGTGAATTGACCGAAATGTTCAATGAGAAACTGAGCAATGCAAAGTTTTATGCAAAATCCAACTGCTATAGTGTTGGTTTATTAAAACTATAGCTCATTTTACAGCCTGGAACCTTAAATGTGTAGGCATCTTTCATGGCTAAGGAAAATAATGCATAGAGGGTTTAATAAATTGCAATGATTTAATAACTCAGTAATTTCATTTTAAATGTTAGTAGTAGGTCCAGGCTCAGTATTTCTGTCAAATGCTGAGGGAAGTTGAAATTCATAAAGACAGAAAGTAGAGAGTAGTTGTTACCAGAGCTGGAGGGAGGTGGGATGGGAATGACTATTAATGGTTACGGAATTTCTTGATTTAAATCAATGGGGATACAGCGGTGAAGAGAATAAACGTGGTTCCTGTTCTCATGGAAACTAGTGTCTACGAGGGAGACAGTAAAACAATCATTGTAGTCCTAGCACAATGGCTCGTGCCTGTAAGCCCTACACTTTGGGAGGCCGAGGTGGGAGGATCACTTGAGGACTTCAAGACCAGCCTGGGCACTATAGCAAGACCCCATAAAGCATTTCCCAGCTACTTGGGAGGCTGAGGCTGGAGGATCACTTGAGACCAGGAGTTTGAGGTTGCCGTGAGGTAGGAGGATGCCACTGTACTCCAACCTGTGTGGCAAAGCAAGACTCTGTCTCAAACAACAAAAACAAAACAAAAAAATTACTACAGTACGTTACAGATGAAGAGGTAGTGGGGTGGGGAGTGGTTGGGAGGACAAGCCACTAGCACTAGCATAGTAAGAGACTCCTAAGAATGAGTAAGAGGAGGAGGGCTGGGAGCAGCAGGAAGGAAAGCCAACAGGATATTCAAAGGCCCCAAGACAACACAGCACAGAGGTGTTTTCCACATCAGTGGCGACAGGGTGGGAAGCAGGGAGAGGGAGCTGAGGGTGAAGTCTCAGTCTAGCCAAACAAAAGGGAACCATCCAAAGGTGTGGGGCAGGTGACACCATCAGATTTGAATTTTTGAGATATCACTGTGGAAAGAGGAACGGATTGGGGTGGGTCCTGGCTGGAGGCAGAAAGACTTGTTAGGGGACTAGGAGGGATGATCTTGGTGAAAGATAATATGCCTGAACCAACCGGGGGGTGGCCCAGAGCATGGTGAGAGGTACATAAAAGGAGATGTTTTGGAAGGTGAATCAATAGGACTTAGATCAGCGGTTCTCAACCTGTGGGTTGCGACCCCTTTTTTTTTTTTTTTTTGGCCAGGGCTAGGTTTGAACCCACCACCTCCGGCATATGGGACTGGCCCCCTACTCCTTGAGCCACAGGCGCCGCCCAGCGACCCCTTTTTAACAATGAAAATACATTACAGCATTAGGAAGGTTGAGAACCACTGACTTAGATGAACTGGAATGAGATATTAAAGACAAAGGGTCAAGGGTTATTCCAAGGTCCTGGCATGGGCAACCTGAGGTTGTTCACTGTGCAGAGAGTACGGAAGGGGAGGAGACCTGGGGAGATTTAGCCTGGAGGTGCATCTGAAAGGAGCCTAACCAATATGCCTGCTAGGCAGTAGGTGGAACCCTGCTAAAGCTCAGAAGAGGAGGCCTGGAGCCATAGTGCGTTAACAGCCTGGAAATGGTGATGGAAGCCCCAGGAGGAAATGAGATCCCAGGGAAGGGGAATGAGAAGAGAAGGGATCTCAGAAGGGACCCAGGAGGAACACCAACAAGTAAGAAAAAGAAGGGAGGAGATGGAGTGAGGGCAAGAGAAATGAGGAGAAACAGGATCCCTGTGTCATAAAAGCCAAGATAAGGAGGCAGTGGCCACAGGGGTCAAGTAGTGAAGAGAGGTCAGTAGGACAAGGACCAACATTCTCTACTGAATTTAGTAACAAGGAAGTTGTGGCAACTGAGGGATTTTAGTAGAAACCCAGATTTCACTAAGCAGATGAGGGACCTGAAGATAAGGTGGTGGAAGCAAATTCTTTTAAGAAATGGTTCTGTGACTCACTGGAGAGAAAAGTGGTGGTAAATGGAGTTGTCTCAAAGCAAAAGTGGGACAAAGTTTAAATGATTAAAAAGATCAGCCAGCCAATGAAGAGAGAGAAGTTGAAGATGTAGGAGAGAAGGAACTGACTAGATAGAACAAGATATCATAGAGGGCAGGGATGGTTACTTTAGGGAAGAGGATCGGAGAGACCTCTCTTCCATTTCAGCGCAGAGGAGGAGGAGACAATGCTTGGGACCATTTCAGTTTCTGGGTGTCATGCAGTGGGTGCTGGAGCTGGCTTCTATGAGCTCGCAGGAGCCAATTTTTACATTTTCAAGTATTTTACAAGCTGGCTACCATCATCTTTACTAGCCGGAGTTCGGCCATCAAAGGAATATTTACACCAAGGAAATCAGCAAGCATTTTCCTATACTCAGACCCATGGAGATCCAGGGATTAGGCAATCACTGGTCTGGGCAGAAAAGTGAATTCTGATCTAAATAGCATTGTCTTCTCCATTGGGGAGGAAGGTAGGTTGTATGCTAGTGTCAGGAGGTTGGAGGAAAGCGGAGTGATTGAATTCTGGGAAGTGTGGTAGAAAGAAAAGGCCACCTAGGAAAACACTAAATGACTGCTATGCTGCAATTTTTATTCTTTTTGAGATATAATCTTGCTGTGTCACCCAGGTACAGTACAGTGGCATTATCTTATTTTACTGCAACCTCTGTAGCTGAGATTACAGGCATACATCACCACACCTGGTTAATTTTTCCACAGTTGAGACAGGGTCTCATGCTTGTACAAGCTGGTCTCGAACTCCCAGGAATCTCCAGACCCAGTCTTTTTGGCTGGCAGTTACAATGGAAAAATGAAATGCAGTAAGGATGATGGAGCTGTGTTGCAAGAGAATAGCTGCGGTGATGGGCCACGGAATCTAAACTGTAAAGGGAAAGAGGTGAAAATAGGAGAAGGTGCTGTGTAAGGAGAAGGCAATCTCATCTTCCTGGTATCACATGCTTTTCATCTCATTACTATCCTGGGTATCATTTTTGTGATCTGGCCCTCCCATTTGACAACACCTCTTTTAGAATGTGGTATCCAAATGCAAGCCCCTCAATCTTGCACAACATTCCAGCTTGAGCTGACCATCAAAGGCCACATCATTGCCCATATTTTTGACACCATACTTTAAAGATTGCAATACTCCATGTCACTGGAAGAACGTAGATAAATGAGGGAAATCGGGGATAGTCAGATCTTTAACAATTTAGTGGGAATGATCTCATCTTTGAAATCTTTTACTCTGCGTTAACTAACTGATTAAAATTACCAATGAATACTCATGAAATTCTGTAATATATAGAGTCACTCTGTATCATCAATAATGAATATAATTGCCAAGGGAACATTGTTTTGTGAATTATTAGAAGAGCATAAAAGCACTAAGTAACACAGCAAGAACTCAGGGACTTAATGTAAAACCTCAAAATGGCCATCAGATATGAAGCCTGATCAGAAACTGACCTAGTGATGGGATTATTAATGCGGGCAGAACCACAGGAAAGGACAAATCTGTTGCATCAAGACGAGACTCCAAATAGCCAGGCATTGTGGTGGGCACCTGTAGTCCCAGCTACTCAGGAGGCTGAGGCAAGAGAATCACCTAAGCTCAGGAGTTGGAGGTTGCTGTGAGCTGTGACGCCACAGCACTCTACCGAGGGTGACAAAGTGAGACTCTGCCTCTAAAAAAAAAAGACGAGACTCCAGAGCATAGGAACTATGACTTTAATTTCAAATGACCCTGCGTTTTAAGAGCTGATACTTACTTATATATACTAAAATATTCTAATGAATATACTTATCAGAAATTTGAAAATTTGATGGATTACATTCCCAGTGTTACCTTTTCATCGAATTTAGTGGATTGATCATAGTGCCAGTGTTTTAATTGCTCAATATACAAGGTCTAACAATTAAGTTGGAGAATTCATCCTAGCAACAGTGCTACATACTCCGCTGCTGAATATCACTGTAGTCACCATTGAAGTACTTCCCTTGGAAGCTATGCATGGATGCCAGTTCCAAGTCTACCTTTCAAAGCAATTTTGGAACTCTTTTTCTGGAATGGCCATCAGAGGTGTCATCATATTAATCTTGATGTCCTGAATATCATCAAAATGTCTTCCTTTCAATATTTCCTTTATCTTTGGGTAAAGAAAAAAGTCACTGGGGCTAGTTCAGGTGATTAGGGAGGTTATTCCAATACAGTTATTTGTTTACTGGCTGAAAACTCCCTCACAGACAGTGCCACAGAGCTGGTGCATGGTTGTGATGCAAGAGTCATGAGTTGTTGGCCAAGATTTTCAGCTAAGATTTTCCTGACTATTCATTGATGTTTGCTGGGTCTGTGATGCTTCTCATAGTCAGCCAATGATTTTGACACACAAGTCAATGAATTTTTGCAATGTTTTTATCAGTTCTGCTCACTGTTGACTGCCCTGACCTCTCTTTATCAGTGATGCTTTCTCTCCCTCAGAAAAATGTTTAATCCTTTGGTACACTGCCATTTTTTCATGGCATTATCCCCATGGAAAACATGTCCCTGATTTCACTTCCACTCTTGTCAAGTTTAATAAGAAATTTATGAATGTTTGTTCATTGCTCTAATTAAACTCAAACATTCTCTCTATAGCAGACAAAAACACACAATAACAATGAATGCCACTTGTCAAGATACTGATATGCCAAGGTAATGAACCTTACTGAGCTGTTTGTAAAGTGCTGCCCACATAAGCACATGGCGGCAAGTTTGGGAATCCAATTGCCAGACCTCATATATAAGAGGAATTTTCTTTCTGAATTAAAAATGTCATTTCAGTGAGATTGCATCTGTAATTCATCATGATTAGTTCCAGATTCAACAAATATAATTCATTTTCACTCACCACCCTGAATTAGGTGGAGGTCATGGCTCTGACTTACTTAGACTCTCTGGTGCTTTGGGTATACAGCCTGTCCATGTCACTTCCTCTCTTCTTACGAGTAACCAGAAGGTTAATAGCAGGCAGTTTTTCATTGGAAAAGGCAGTTTTCTTCATCAAAATGATCTCATTGCATTTCCCATTTGAATAGCTGATACCTCCTCACCCCCAAACCAGAAAAACAAAGCTATCTATTTTACTTCCCTCACACTAGATTTTTCTCTTCCCATTTTTCCCTATTTTTTGTAATGTCCATGAGCTCTTTGTTTTATTTTTTTTCATGTTTTCATACAAAAAAATTAATAAATATTACTTTTCAAAATGTATTGCCAGGAATAACACATCAAAGATGCATTTTTATCTTCATATAACATTAAGAGGACAAAGTATCGGGTGGCGCCTGTGGCTCAGTCGGTGGGGCGCCGGCCCCATATAAGGGGTGCGTGTGTGTGTGTGTGTGTGTGTGGCGGGTTCAAACCCGCCCCCGGCCAAACTGCAACCAAAAAATAGCCGGACGTTGTGGCGGGCGCCTGTAGTCCCAGCTGCTCGGGAGGCTGAGGCAAGAGAATCGCTTAGGCCCAGGAGTTGGAGGTTGCTGTGAGCTGTGTGAGGCCATGGCACTCTACCGAGGGCCATAAAGTGAGACACTGTCTCTACAAAAAAAAAAAAAAGAAGACAAAGTATCTTTGTTTATTTTTTGTTTATTCCTTTATGATTTGGACTAACATAAGGGTGCATATAATAGGCAACTTTGTTTGCACTTCTAGAGTCTGCAGTTGAGTATTGGATTTTCTTTTTTCTGATCTTGAGGTATTTGAATATCAGGTAAGAGGAAGTGGTATCAGAGTGGGAAGTGTGCAGAATTTTTATCCTGTGTCACTCTTCACAGTGGCCAGCAAGGGGAGTTACAGGAACAATTTCAACTGGAACTGAGACCCTAGTGAGCATACCTCTCACGACTGATTATGAGTCACTGATGTGTCTTGCACTGCACTTCCTGTGTAACACAACTACTATTGTGTGTTGTGTACCAGTCTAGTTTTTATTTCATCTAGACTGAAATTTTTGCTGATCAAAAATTAATTGTGAACTTTGGGTGGCGCCTGTGGCTCAAAGGGGTAGGGCGCCGGCCCCATATGATGGAGGTGGCAGGTTCAAACCCAGCCCCAGCCAAAAACTGCAAAAAAAAAAAAATTAATTGTAAACTTCAAATAAAAAAACCCACAGGAATGGTGGGGCACTGGAAATGAACTTTTAATGTCCAGGTGGCATAAAAATCTAATTGTGGCCTTGAGCAGCCCAAACCCCCTTAATTCGGATAAGACAGCATTCAACTGACTTCAATAAAAAGGGACTTAAAGGAAGGGAGGTGGCCTTGGGGAGAGCTGGCTGTGACTGCCAGGACTGAGGAGGCCATTGTTCTAAGTCCTCCTGGGGTTTACTGAGATTGACAAGGCACCTGCTGCTTTCCAGAGCTGAACCTTCAGGTCAGCCCTGAAAACACCCAGAGCTGACGCCCTGGCCCAGCCCCTGGCCCCCGGCTGTCCAGGAGCTGGAGATTCAAAAGTACAGGGAAGGTAGGCCTTTGGAGGGATCTGGGGAGACAGTTTCCACTCTGTGAGCAACACTAGAGAGCTCTCTCACCTTTAAATTGACTTCCATGCTTCTTAGCTCCAGGACTTTCTGTGCTTTTCCACGGATTCCTCTACTGTGACCATGCCATAGTAACATTTCATGGCCATCCGCTTTCACAGATAAACGGTTCGCTTCATCGGCTCCATTTATGATCAGGGTCAGTGGTTATGTATCCCGTTTAGTGCTCAATCTTGCTTTCCCAAGCTGTACCCTGGCTACTGAATACAGTTCTTTGCTGTTGACTGCAACACTAAAAATCAGTCATTACTAGTTTTCTCTAATTGAAGGTCCGCTTTTTAATTGCAACGATTTAAAAACAAAAAATCTTAAGTAAAGTTATGTGTCCTGTGCTCTGCGCTTACAGACGGTGTTGTGTAAAGGAGACAATGAGGCCTGAAGAGCAGGAACTGTAGGTTTTAGCTCAGCTTCTGCCTCTTACTAGCTGTGTGATCTTGGGCGACTCATATAGTTTTGCTGGGCTTGGTTATATTCTCATCTACAAAAATGCAGAAGTTGGACTAACCGAGTCGACAAGATTCCAGATGTGAGAGTCATGCAGACCAGGGCTTTAATCCTGATATTTCATGTGTTGGCTGGATGATGCTTGGCATTATTTTAAGGCTTTAATGAGATCATGTATGTGAAACCCTTAGCCTTGCTCTTTTTTTTAATTTTTTTTGTAGAGACAGAGTCTCACTTTATGGCCCTTGGTAGAGTGCCGTGGCCTCACACAGCTCACAGCAACCTCCAACTCCTGGGCCTAAGGGATTCTCCTGCCTCAGCCTCCCAAGTAGCTGGGACTACAGGCGCCCACCACAACGCCCGGCTATTTTTTTTTTTGGTTGCAGTTTGGCCGGGGCCGGGTTTGAACCCGCCACCCTCAGTATATGGGGCCGGCGCCCCACTGACTGAGCTACAGGCGCCGCCCCAGCCTTGCTCTTAAGGACATTACTAATACTCCTCAAATGATAGTTATTATTAATAATCATGACAATGACCATAATTACTAACATTCTTTGCAGGCGTCCTCAAACTTTTTACACAGGGGGCCAATTCACTGTCCCTCAGACTGTTGGAAGTCCAGATTATAGTTAAAAAAAAAAAAAAAACTATAGGGTGGGGGTGGTGGCTGTGGCTCAAGGAGTAGGGCGCTGTTCCCATATGCCGGAGGTGGTGGGTTCAAACCCAGCCCCGGCCAAAAAAAAAACAAAACTATGAACAAATTCGTATGCACACTGCACATATCTTATTTTGAAGTGAAAAAACAAAACAGTAACAAATACAATCACACTACCTCATGTGGCCCATGGGCCACAGTTTGAGGACCCCTGCTTTAGAGCCTTTTTTAAAGCTCTAAAATGCAAGGACTTAAGTCCAAAATGTGATTGATTGCTGTGAATAAGCCTGCTTATTTGATGCTGTGCTTCTTAAAGGAATATGGTAAGAAATAGGCTGAAATCATAGAGAACTTTGCAAAGTGTTTAGATTTTTATTTTCCCTGGGTAGAATGCCATGGCATCATAGCTCGCAGCCACCTCAAATTCTTGGTCTCAGATGATGCTCCTGCCTCAGCCTCTAAGTAGCTGGGACTACAGGTGGCTGCTAGGATGCCTGGCTAGTTTTCCTATTTTTATTAGAGATTGGGTCTCCCTCTTGCTTAGGCTGGTCTTGAACTCCTGAGCTCAAGCAATCCACTCACCTCAGCCTCCCAGAGTGCTGGGATTATAGGCATGCACCATTGTGCCCAGCCCTAGATTTTATTGTATCGTACTACAGTAACATATTCACCAATGTGATTATAGTCATTGTAATAAATACAGTCCTAGGCCAATTTCCTTTGTTTTTTCATAGTATAATGCCTACTAGGAAGTCTTTAAAAGTTCAATTTTTTTTTATTCGGCAGTAGTACAACCATGAAAAAAGAGAGGGATTGGTTCTTTTCAATTTTAAAACTGATTTAGAATTTATTTTCATTCACAAGTTCTGAAAATGTTCTCTTTATGTTTAGATTTCATTTAAAATTATTTTCAAGCAATAATAATTATTGGAAATGAGCTGTGTTCACTGACTCTACAACTCAGATGGCAAACAGATGTAATTAATTGAGTAAGTAGTTATTGCGTGTCCAATACATTTCACTACTGAAATATAGGTGCTTGGATACAGGAGTGAATAAAACAGACCAAACTGTACCCTTCTGAAGCTAATCTTCTATTGGATTTACAGAGTGCCAGTCCTAAAAGAGGGTCTGTCTGTGCTGGATTGTGAGACCACATCAGGACTCATTAAAAAAGGATACTGTGGCTGCCTGGTGATTTCCACTAGAGGTGAGGGGTGGGAGAGTTCAGCATTGTGCTGTATTTACTGTCCTCCCTCAGCCAGCCACTGGCCATAAATAGCTGTCAAGTACTTGAACTAGTCCAAATTGAGATGCACTATAAGTGTAAAATACACACCAGAGTTCAAAGATTTAATAAGAAAACAAGAATGTCAAAGATCTCATTCATACTTTTTATATTGATATGCCAAAATGATACTATTATGGATATGTTAACTTAAAATATGTTCTTAATATGTACGATACCCCTTCCCATAAGAACTTCTTTGCCCAGAGTCCCTTTTCTGTGGGATATTTAGCTTTTTTTTTTTTTTTTTTTTTTTTAGAGACAGAGTCTCACTTTATCACCCTTGGGTAGAGTGCTGTGGTGTCACAGCTCACAGCAACCTCCAACTCCTGGGCTTAGGCGATTCTCTTGCCTTAGCCTCCCAAGTAGCTGCGACTACAGGCTCCCGCCACAACGCTTGGCTATTTTTTTGTTGTAGTTTGGCTGGGGCTGAGTTTGAACCCGTCACTCTCAGTATATGGGGCCGGTGCCCTACCCACTGAGCCACGGGTGCCTCCTAGGATATTTAGCTTTCTACAATATGAATTGATTTTGATGGTTTAAGATGTCCCCTTTTAAAATGTGTCCATTAAATGCATTTACTACTTAATAAACTACCAAGTAATGGTGCTTTTGGACCTAATAATTCAGCTGAAGTGCTTTGACTTCATGGCACAGAAGCACAGAGACTGGCATCCCTCCTATTAACAGCCGTCCATGGAGACTAAGATGTACATGTCACGTCCTCTCTAAGATGTACAAAGCCTCTCTCCGTAATGTTCGTATACCATCTCATAGTTCACAAAGTCCTTGCAGAGAAGTATTCCCATTTTAGGCCCCAACATTCCATGAAATAACTAAAGCTGGACTTCTTAGTTGCTTTATTTATATTTTCTAATTGAGACTAGGAGACAATAGGTCCTCTGGCTATTAAAATCTGTGGAAGAGGGTGCTAGATTTTCCATGGAAAGGAGGAGAATAGTGGAAAAGGAAAATGAGTGGAAACGTCCCAACAGTCCTAGCTGTGGGGTGGAGGAAAGTTGGGGGAAAGTAGAGCCAGATTAGAACACTGTGGTGGGGGAAACACTGCATCTCAGGGGGTGACTTATTTATAAATAATACTAAAGGTATAAGGCCCAGTGCAATGGCTCATGCCTAGAGCTCAGTGATTTGGGAGGCAGAAGTGGGAAGATGGATTGAGGCCAGGAGTTTAAGACCAGCCTGAGCAAGCGCAAGACCTCGTCTCTAAGAAAAGCGGGGCATTGTGGTGGGCACCTTTAGTCCCAGCTACTAGGGAGGCTGAGGCAAGAGGATCACTTGAGCCCAAGAGTTTGAGGTTGCTGTGAGCTGTGACACTACAGCACTCTACTGAGGGCGACAAAGTGAGACTTGGTATCAAAAAAAAAAAAATCTCCCAATAAGATGCAGAACATTATGTAAGGATATAAAATTATGTAAATAAACCTACAAAATTTAAATTTTATTTATAAAAATAACAAAAGTTTATCATGGGCAGCAATCATCGCCACAGTAGCAGCCACTGCATCTCGTCCCACCGCTGTGGCCCTGGAGCCTGTGACCAGCCAGGGCCAGGGCCAGTCAGCGTCCGAGTCGTCAGCGGGGAGCATGGTCTTCTGCCACGTCCAGCATGAGAACCTGGTAGCAGGCATGAGTGGAGGGGTCCTGTCCAACCTCACACTGCACCTGCTCGACCTCATGAAGATCCATTTCGCCATGAGCGATGGATTGGAACTGAGACCAAAATATAAAGGAACTTTACATTGCTTGACTACCATTTGGAAACTTCATGGACTATGGGGACTTAATCAAGGAGTAATTTTATCCATCATATCCGCAGGCTTCTCCTGCGGACTCTACTTTTTCTTTTACAATGCAATCAAATCATATAAAACTGAGGGAAGAGCTGGATGGTTAGAGGCAACAGAATACCTCATCTCAGCTGCTGAAGCTGAAGCCATGACTCTCTGCATTACAAACCCATTATGGGAACAGAAACTCACCTGATATAGTATGATGGTGTTGTTAATTTCCCACAACAGCAATATAAAGGAATGTTTGATACACTTGTGAACATATATAAATATTAGTGGCGCTGTAGCTCAGTGGGTAGGGTGCTGGCCACATACACCGAGGCTGGGGGGGTTCAAGCTCAGCCCAGGCCAGCTAAAATCAACAATGACAACTGCAACAAAAACATAGCCGGGAGTTGTGGCAGGCACCTGTAGTCCCAGCTACTTTGGAGGCTGAGGCAAGAGAATCGCTTGGGCCCAAGAGTTTGAGGTTGCTGTGAGCTGTGACGCCACAACACTCTACCCAGGGTGACATAGGGAGACTCTATCTCAAAAAAAAAAAAAAAAAAAAGAAGGTGTGCATGGATTGTATAAGGGATTTATTCCTGGGCTGTTTGGAACATCCCACGGTGCCCTTCAGTTTATGGCACATGAACTGCTGAAGGTGAAGTACAACCAGCATAACAGTAGATTACCAGAAGCACAGTTGAGCACAGTAGAATAAATACCTGTTGCAGCACTATCCGTAATATTTGCTGTAGCAGCAACATACTCATATCAAGTTGTGAGAGCTCATCTTCAGGACCAACGCATGTGTTACAGTGGCGTAACGGATGTTATCACAAACCCTTGGAGGAAAGAAGGCATCAATGGATTTTACAAAGGAATCGCCCCCAGTTTGATTAGAGTGACCTCTGCCTGCTGTAGTACCTTTGTGGTATATGAAAGTGTCTCCCATTTTTTTACTTGACCTGAGTGAAAAGAGAAAGTAAGCTAAAAGAAAGTAATTCCGATATATCTGCTCAAGGTGGCAACAAGGTTTTTTATGTTTGAGGTGTAAACTCTGAAGAATGCTGTATGGTAACGCAGCTCATAAACAAAATTAGTCTATAATTGTTGGAAGTCTAAGAACTGTTAAGGCGTCACAATGTTTTTCTGCTTTTTGCCTTCCCCATATATATGGGACTTGCCTGAAATGACTGTCATCAACACAATACCGAAACTGACAACCGGTATAGTTTCACAAATCTCTTCATTTTATTATTCAACTAGAAGTTGATTTGCAACATTCGCTAAATGGATTAGATGAATGTGCTGCTTTTTCTGAACTCATTTGCCTGAGTTGGCTTTAAAATTAACCTCTGCACAATAGCAAGAAAATAGCTTCTTATGAGAAATGTCATTGTGTGTTTCCAGGGTAAATTAAACTTTCAGGATTTACTGGATAAGATACTGCTCATCCAAGGCGGCGCCTGTGGCTCAAAAGGGTAGGGTGCTGGAGGTGGTGGGTTCAAACCTAGCCCCAGCCAAAAAAAAAAAGATATCGCTCATCTAGACCATTTTAGAATTGAGAAGTTTTTATTTGTTTGTTTGTTTTTTAGAGACAGAGTTTCACTTTGTCACCTTTGGTAGAGTGCTGTGAAGTCACAGCTCACAGCAACCTCTAACTCCTGGGCTTAGGCGATTCTCTTGTCTCAGGCTCCCAAGTAGCTGGAACTACAGGCGCCTGCCACAATGCCTGGCTATTTTTTTTTGTTGCATTTTGGCCAGGGCCAGGTTTGAACCCTCCACTCTCAGTATATGGGGCTGGCGCCCTACCCACTGAGCCATAGGCACCACACAGAATTGAGAGTTCTTAGTGAGAAAAAAATGACTTTAAATGTGCTTTCATTTTAATTTGATTGGGACGCACTAACTACAGAAACTTGAGAAGGTGGGCTGCACCTGTGGCTCAAGGAGTAGGGCACCAGCCCCACATACTGAGGATGGCGGGTTCAAACCTAGCCCCGGCCGAACCGCAACAAAAAAATAGGCAGGCATTGTGGCAGGTGCCTGTAATCCCAGCTGCTCGGGAGGCAGAGGCAAGAGAATCGCCTAAGACCAGGAGTTGGAGGTTGCTGTGAGCTGTGTGACGCCACCGCACTCTACTGAGGGTGATAAAATGAGACCGTGTCTCTATAAAAAAAAGATCGGTGAAACAGTTGTCCCCCCCAACTTCTCACACACACTACAAGGAACAGAAAGAGGCAAAATGAAGGAGGAAAAAAGAAATCAGACTTCATCAAAAGTAAAAACTTTTGTTATGCAAAGGATATCATTAAGAGAGCAAAAAGGCTCTCAGTGAGAGAAAATATTGGCAAATCATATAACCGGTAAGAGACTTGTATCCAGAAATTATGTTTTTTAAAAAACCCTTACAACTCAACAATAAAAAGACAAATAGCCCAATTAAAAAACAGACAACAGATGTGAATAAACATTTCTGTAAAGAAGATATACAAGTGACCACTAGGAGCCCGGTGAGGTGGCTCACACCGGTAACCCTAAAACTCTGGGAGGCCAAGGCAGGTGAATTGCTTGAGCTAGGGTGTATAAAATAAAATGTTATTATTTTATTTATTTTTTTGAGAGATGGTTTGTCACTTTTGCTCAGGCTGATCTCAAACTCCTGGGCTCAGGCAATCCACCAGCCTCAGCCTCTCAAGAGTTAGGGGCGAGAGAGTCACGGATCTGGGCATCATCTGCATAAACTGACAGCCGTGAACGTTACGAGTATGTAGAAAACAGGCAATGCCAGAATGTTTTGGAATCATAGTCAAATACACATAATAAAATCCACCCTCTTAACCCTTGTAAGTATACAGTTGTGCCACCTACCTGCAGAGCGTTTCCATCTTGCAACACTGAAACTCCATACCTATTAGGTACCTTCTCTCCCTTTCCCGTTGCCCCTAGACCCTGGCGCCCGCCATGCTACTTTGTTTTGTGAATTTGCTGTCTGTGCCTCCTGTAACTGAATCATACAGTGTTTTTCTTTTTATGATTGCTTTTATTTCATTGAGCATGTGTCAGAATTTCATTCTTTTTTCAGGCTATATTCTATGTTTATTCTATTTTTTTTTGGTACATTCATTTGTCAAGGAATTTTGGTTGCTTCCACCTCCTGGTTATTGTGAATAATACTTTGTGAACATGAATGCCCAAATATCTCTTTAAGCTCTTGCTGTCAGGCAGCTCCTATAGCTCAGTGGGTAGGGCACTGGCCACATACACCAAGGCTGGTAGATTCCAACCCGGCCTGGGCCAGCTAAAACAACAATGACAACTGCAACAACAACAACAACAAAATAGCCAGGCATCGTGGCGCCTGTAGTCCCAGCTACTTGAGAGGCTGAGGCGGGAGAATCACTTAAGCCCAAGAGTTTGAGGTTGCTGTGAGCTGTGATGTCACGACACTCTACCCAGGGCAACAGCTTGAGACTCTGTCTCAAAAAAAAAAGAATATAGCTCACAGCAACCTCCAACTCTTGGGCTCATACAATCCTCTTGCCTCACTTTTTCTATTTTTAGTAGAGACAGGGTCTGGCTCTTGGTCAGGTTGGTCTTGAACTTGCAAGCTCAAGCTATCCACCAGCCTAAGCCTCCCAGAGTGCTGGGATTACAGGCCTGAGCCACCACACCCGGCCTCCCCACACCGTTTGTTTAAAAGACTATTCTTTTGGGTGGAGCCTGTGGTTCAAAGGAGTAGGGTGCCGGCCCCATATAGTGGAGGTGGCAGGTTCAAACCCAGCCCCGGCCAAAACAAACAAACAAAAAAAACCTGTTCTTTCTCACTGAATGACCTTGACAGGCTGGTCAAAATCAATTGCCCAGATATATGAGTTTCTTTCTTGACTCTTAATTCTATTTCATCAATCCATACGTCTACCTTGTGCCAGGATCACACTATCCTGCATACTGTTGCATTGTAGTGAGTTTTAAAATCCAACTTTTTTCTTCTTTTTCAAGATTATTTTAGTTCCTGTAGGTCCCTGAGTTAACATGAATTTTAAGATCAGCCTATCAATTTTCACAAAGAAACCAGATGCTGTTTTTATAGGGATCACAATGAATCTGTAAATCAATTTGGAGAGTATTGCCATCTTAACAATATTATTTTCCATTCATGAACATGGCAATTCTATATAATTATTTAGGTTTTCTTTAATTTTTTTGAACACCGTTTTATAGTTTTCACAGTATAAGTTTTATGATTTTGTTCCGAAGTATTTTGTTCTTTTTATTAACAGAATAATTATTTTATTTTATTTTACATTGAACCTCGCTAGTGTTCAGAAGGACAGTTAATTTTTGTATGTTGATCTTGTGTCCTACAACCTTGCTGAACTCAATCATCACATTATGTTTGTTTACTTTTTTGAACTAGAAAACTGTATATTCCCCAAAGAGAATAATTGTGAAATGTTACCATTTTGAATGTAAAGAGCACAGAAAAATAAATTTCCAATTTATAAATCATTTTCTTTATGAGCGTAGTTTTCACACCAAATTTTATTTCTGCTATTTTTTTTTTTCAGGGAAATTCATTTGGTTTTTCAATTAATTGAAAGCAACAGAACACAGAATAATACTAAAAAAAAAATTATAAATTTATTTTGTCATAATTTTAAACAGAATCAATAGTTTTGTACTTAACTGGCAGATCTACTTATAAAATAAACAATTTCTCAATGGTTTGGTTCATGAGGAACCTTGTAAATATCTGATAACTTGTTTGCTTACGATTCTAGACAGCTATTACTAAAATTCAGATTGCTTCAGTCTAAATGTCAAGGTTTATAGCAAGTACAAATTTTTATAGTTTTAAAAATGTTTTCAAATTAAGCAAGATATTATTTGCAATGAATAAGGCCTCAGTTTAGATCAGTTTTTTTTTTAAATAAAGCTTTATTTACATGAATGGTAAGTATTAAAAGCTTTTTATGATAGGTGCTAACTTTCTGAATTTGTACTTTGCTTTAGAATAAAACATAGTCCTAAGCAGTTATGTTCTTTTCTTTTTATTATTAAATCATAGCTGTGACATTAATGCGATCATGGGGCACCATACACTGGTTTTATAGACCATTTGACATATTTTTATCACATTGGTTAACATAGCCTTCCTGGCATTTTCTTAGTTATTGTGTTACGACATTTATATTCTATATTTACTAAGTTTCACATGTACCCTTGTAAGATGCACCATAGGTGTAATCCCACCAATCACCCTCTCTCCGCCCATCCTCTGTGGTATATGTATACCATGGAATATTATGCAGCCTTAAAGAAAGATGGAGACTTTATCTCTTTCATGTTTACATGGATGGAGCTGGAACATATTCTTCTTAGTAAAGTATCTCAAGAATGGAAGAAAAAGTATCCAATGTACTCAGCCCTACTATGAAACTAATTTATGGCTTTCATATGAAAGCTATAACCCAGTTATAACCTAAGAATATGGGGATGGGGAAGAGGGAGGGGAGGGAGGATGGAGGATGAGCAGTTATGTTCTTGAAAACTATGAGAATTATTAACACATTCCTTGCAGCCTTATATCCACCCTCTCATGTGTTACCTGCAGTAACCACTGATCTTTTGCAAAAGTAGTTACCTATTTTTTTTTGAGACAGAGTCTCACTTTGTCGCCCTCAGTAGCGTGCTGTGGCATCACAGCTCACAGCAACCTCCAACTCTTGCTTAGGCTATTCTCTTGCCTCAGCCTTCCGAGTAGCTGGGACAACAGGCACCCACCACAACACCGGGCTATTTTTTATTGCAGTTTGGCCAGGGCTGGGTTCGAACCCACTACCCTTGGTATATGGGGCCGACGCCCTACCCACTGAGCCACAGGCGCCACCCATTAGTAGTTACCTATTATACCAGCAGTTCACAACCTATGGATCTCAACCCCTTTGGGGGTCAAATGACCCTTTCACAGGCATTGCCTGAGACCATCCTCCATATCAGATATTTACATTATGATTCATAACAGTAGCAAAATTACAGTTATGAAGTAGCAGCGAAAATAATTTATGGTTGGGGGTCACCACAACATGAGGAACTGTATTAAAGGGTCGCGGCAATTAGGAAGGTTGAGAACCAATGTATTATATTTTTAAATTATATGCTGTGCATAAGAAATTCATTTCTTTTGTCTGGTATATATGGTAATGTCTCTTTTAAAATCAGGAATAGAAATTAAATTATTTTTCCTCATCTGTTAATTGAAGTTTAAATTTATTATTATTACTTTTTAATTATTATTACTTGATCTCACTCAGTCATCCTGGGGAGAGCGTGGTGGCATCAGAGCTCACAGGAACCTCACACTCCTGGGCTCAAGCAATCCTCCTGCCTCAGCCTCCTGGGTGGCTGGGACTATAGGCACCTGCCTCAATGTCCAGCTAGTTTTTCTATTTTTTTTAATTTAATTTAATTAATTAATTAAGAGACAGAGTCACACTTTGTCACCCTCAGTAGAGAGCTATGGAGTCATAGCTCACAGCAACCTCAAACTCCTAGGCTCAAGCAATCCTGCCTCAGCCTCCCGAGTAGCTTGGGACTACAGCTCAGCCTCCCAGAGTGCTAGGATTACAGGCCACTGTGCCCAGCCTGAACTTACCTCGACAAAAGAATAATTGCCTGAAACTGGTAATTATGTCATCAAAAACAAAAAAAGAAAAAGAATAACTGCCTAAGTTTTAGCTTGAAAAGTTTCTATTGCTGGGCGGCACCTGTGGCTCAGTGAGTAGGGCACCGGCCCCATATACCGAGTGTGGTGGGTTCGAACCTGGCCCCGGCCAAACTGCAACAACAACAAAAATAGCTGGGCATTGTGGTGGGCACCTGTAGTCCCAGCTATTTGGGAGGCTGAGGCAAGAGAATCAGCTAAGTCCAAGAGCTGGAGGTTGCGACAAAGTGAAACTCTATCTCTTAAAAAAAAACGAAAGAAAGAAAAGTTTCTCTTGCTAAAGTTTGTAGTAATATTGTCACTGTATAACGATAGTGCCTTAATTGATATTATTGTTGTTGTTAATATGATTCTTTCTGTCAGTACAAGAGTTGTTTTCCCACTCACTGTTTTGTTTCTGCTAATAGTACTTGTATAAAATTATAAAAACTAGGCTCAGCGCCTGTAGCTCAAGTGGCTAAGGCGCCAGCCACATACACCAGAGCTGGAGGGTTCGCATCCAGCCTGGGCCTGCCAAACAACAATTACAAGTACAACCAAAAAATAGCCGGGTGTTGTGGCGGGCGCCTGTAGTCCCAGCTACTGGGAGGCTGAGGCAAGAGAATTGCTTAAACCCAGGAGTTGGAGGTTGCTGTGAGCTGTGACGCCACAGCACTCTACCCAGGGCGACAGCTTGAGGCTCTGTCTCAAAAAAAAAATTTTTTTTAAAAACTAGTATCAAAGATGACTCCAATGTTGTAATCCTTGGGACTCTTAGTTCAACCCAATCTTAATTGCCTCAAAGCGAGGCTTTGATGGAACATCATCTGTTGACCTCTAATTGTAAATTTATAAAATGTATTTGGCTGGGCAACAAATGATTCTTAATTGAATTAATTTTTCCATAAGTAAAGGAGCTGAAAACAGAATCACAGGTGGGTGTTAATCAGTCATGTAAGTGTCCTATTTTCCCTACATTTCTAGCTCATCACAACCTCAAACTTCTGGGCTCAAGTGATCCTCTTGCCTCAGCCTCCTGAATAGCTGGGACTACAGGCACACCAGCCACAATAATGCCTAGCTATTTTTTTTTTTGGTAGAGATGGGATTCTTGCTCTTGCTCAGGCTGGTCTTGAACTCCTGAAATCAAGCGATCCTCCCACCTTGGCCTCCAAGAGGCCTAGGATTACAGGCATGAGTGACCTTGCTTGGCTAAATAATTATCTTTTTGAGGGCATATATCTTTTAGAAAAATATCTGCTCTGAGGGAGCTTTCATTGCTGAGAAACATGGTCGCACACTGTGAACCTGGGCAGGAGTAATCCTTTGCTGGGTAACAGGGACTGAGATTTTAAAATGAAATGATTAGAAGAGAAGTGACATCCCTAGCCCGGAAGTATTTTCATTCAGGTGCTATCTGGGTCTTTAACTCTGTTTGTTAGTTAGGTTTTTGTTTGCTTTCAAATATCCTAGGGATTATTAGCCCTGACAATTCAGGTCCACTGACATAATTCAGGGTGATCTTAGACAAGAAGAATACATTTCCTGTTTACACCAAAGCTCTAAATAAAATTTAGTATTTTGAAGAATAATGAGTATAAGCAATAAAGCCCAGCAATATTAGTAGTACCTACAAGTTTTCATTCGAAGAAATCACAGGTCTTTTCATATCACATTACAGTTGTTGCAAATATCTTGGAAATGTCATTTGAGCTACTTCAAATGTATGGTAGTTATTAGAATCAAGATCTTGTTAATTGGTGTGTAAGTAAGGAAACTTCCGTATTACTGTTTAAAAGAAATTGCTAACTGTGGCTGGGTGGGTGGCTCACACCTGTAATCCTAGCACTCTGGGAGGCTGAGGCAGGTGGGTCTCCCGAACTCATGAGTTTGAGACCACCCTGAGCAAGAGCGAGACCTGACTCTATTAAAAATGGAAAAACCAGGAGGGTGTTGTGGCAGGCAGCTGTAGTTTTAGTTACTCAGGAGACCGAGGCAAGAGAGTCTGTGAAGCCCAAAAGTTTGAGGTTGTTGTGAGCTGTGACACCATGGCACTCTACCCAGGGCAATAGAGTGAGACTCTGTCTCAAAAAAAAAAAGTTAACTGTATTTTAATGCATTAAAAACAATAATTTGTTTTAAGGTCATTTGTATATGTATTTTATCCACTTAAAAGCATTACTCTTAGACTGTGTAAAGAGATCTGTGGTGCTGAAAAGAGGCGGACCATGGCAAGAAGGGGCCTAGGTATAGTAGGATCGAAAAGCGCGCTGGGCAGGGGGCTGCCTGTGTGAAGACAGTCACTGTGTCCCAGTCCCTTTGTACCCGTGCTTAATGGGAACTATGACAATTTCAGCATTCACCAGGACAGCAGGTCTGGGCTGGCTCCAGGGAAGCTGATTTTGACAAGAGAATTCCTCCTGTCAGCCTGTAGTTAACTTGAAAACTGACACGTAAACGCAGCTTCTCGGGATCTGCCAAAAACTCCAGATCAGAACTGCAAGGTGGCCCTTAGCGAGCCCTGACTCATGCGGTCCCCTCCACCACCACTGCCACTCCCACGTTTATCCCTTAATTTGCCACGTAGCGCTCTGGAAAAAGTATCAACCCGGTGGCCACCCCAAACCATAAATCAGAAGTGGAAAAAATATACTGGCAAAGGCATGAGTTTATCAGTAAGGTATTTCAGTGGTTGGACCAGGAGATGGGGACCAAAGCAATGGAATAAAAAAGCAATAATTTTTTTTTTTTTGAGACAGAGTCTCACTTTGTTATCATGGCATCATAGCTCACAGCAACCTCCCCAGAGCTCAAAGCTTCCCGGGATCACTTGGGCCTAAGTGATCCTCTTTCCTCAGCCTCCCAAGTAGCTTGGACTACAGGTGTCCACCATAATGCCTGGCTACTTTTTTCTATTTTTAGTAGAGATGGAGTCTTGCTCTTCCCGAGGTTGGTCTCGAACTCGTGAACTCAAGCAATCCACCCACCTTGGCCTCCCAGAGTGCTAGGTTTACAGTCTTGAACCACCACATGTAGCCAAAAAAAAAGAAAATTTATTTGAGGAAAAGCCAAGCATTTAACCCAGTGGCCAGCTATTCACATTTCAATTATCACTGTTTACAGAAAAAGTGATCTTGCAGGTAAAAAGTTCAGCTTGCTATGCATTAATTACTTCCAGGTTCATCTGGTATTTCCTGTTTTTTTATGTTTGTAGAATGAGAATAAATAGGAAGAAAAAGGTTTTCACTCAAGTTGAACAGAAATACTGTGTATGACAAACACAAAGTGTGCTTACAAACTGGAGCTGTCTTTCTGACTAATGGCTTAAATTTGGGGTAAGTGGTAATGACTAAAGAACATTTGACAATGAAAGCCTCAGGTTCCAGCTCTGGTCCTGGCCTTGCTCAAGTCAATTATGTTCTAGTTTGAGTCCTTCTGTCTTGCTGTGCTCTAATTTCTTCAACCGATGTGACATAGAAATTGTGGGAAGAAATGAAAGACGTGGATGAGGGAAAGAACACCTGTGGGAAGTTCTTCAAGCTTACTGGGATGTTCTGTAGACATATTATTGCAAAATATTTGGATAATTGATCACAGCAATCGTTTGTCTTGTAAATAGTGAGTGCTGATTGATTTGCATTTGGTTGGCAGTATTTTCCTTATGTGCAAAGCACTTTGTAATAAAGAAATAAGTAATCGATAAACTGTTCATGGCTTTTTAAATGTTCATTTCGTTGATTGTCATGTAATGAACGTGATGATAGCGCACTGTAGCTCAAGTTTGCCATTGTAGAAGACTTTCTCTTGTACATCCCTCTGAAAGGAGATATGAAAGAATGTGTTTACTATAGGGCCTGGAAGAGTGCCTGGTGCGTGATAAACCCTCAGTAAATATTGAATGATATAAAAGAGGAGCCTCCTTAACATATATTCAAAGTAAAGGTATATTAATTATATATAAATTGTATGCAAATTATCCATTTATGGAGAAAATTTAAGCAAATCTTAATGTTATGTCCACTAACAGGCATTGGGATGACAAATACATTATAATTAAAAAATTTAACCTGTTTGGCAGCGCACGTGGCTCAGTGGATAGGGCACCAGCCCCATATACCAAGGGTGTCAGATTCGAACCCAGCCCCGGCCAAACTGAAACAAATAAATAGGTGAGCATTGTGATGGGCACCTGTAGTCCCAGCTACTTGGGAGGCTGAGGCAAGAGAATCGCCTAAGCCCAGGAGTTGAAGGTTACTGTGAGCTGTGATGCTACAGCACTCTACCCAGGGCGACAGCTCGAGGCTCTGTCTCAAAAACAAAAAAGACAAATTTTAGAGCAGTTTTATGTTCACAGCAAAATTGAGAAGAAAGTAGAGAGATATTCCTTATATGCCTTCCTCCCAACACATGTAGCCTCCCCCGTTACCATCACTCCCCACCACATCAGCACCCGGGCATGTTACAGTCAATGAACAGACGTGGACATACCATTATCGCCCAAAGTCCATAGTTTACACTGGGGTTCACTCATGGTGTGGTACATTCCATTGGTTTGGACAAATGTATAATAGCATGAACCGCCATTGTAGTTTCATACAGATTAGTTTCACTGCCCTAAAATTCCCTGTTAATTTAATTTTATTTATTTATTCTTCCATCCTTCTCGTTTGCTGGCAACCACTATTTGTCATGCCGTCTCCATGGCTTCCTAGCATGTCATGCAGCTGGAATAGACTGGCCTTTTTCCCTCAGCAACCTGCACTTCTATTTCCTCCATGTCCTGTCATGGAACAAGCCTCCATTGAACAAGGTATTTTGTGTATTGTATTATGCTGCAGTGAGGTAGGAAGGTGAACTAGAATTATAACATCTAGGGAAGATGTTCCGAAATAGTCACAGAATTTACGACTATCACATATTTTTACTTCAAAATCTATCCATATAACTTAAAATAACACTGAGTGAACTTAGTGAAATCCGAGCTTTCTTCCAAAACAGAAATAAGTCCAGACAATGGATTCAGTGGTGACCTCATTTTATGGACTGCATTTAATTGAGTATTAACTAATCCAACAATTTTGGTGCCCTTAGGCAGAGGATATACTAGGATGAACCTTACAGACATAGGGAAGAACAAACCAGGAGGAAGAAATGATGAGGAGGAAGGTCGGTACTAGGGCCAAAAAAAGACCACGTGGCTGGAGTAGAAAGAGAGAGACACAGTGGAGATCAAGGGATTGGGAGGTGAGTGAGGGCTACATCCTGCAGGACCTGTTAGGTCAGAATAAAAAAATCTGGACTCTCTCCTTAGAGCAAGTAAAAGCCATTAAAAACGTTTAGGTTGGGGATGGGAAGGGAATGTTGACAGGATCAGACTGTGAACTTTAAAGACTCTGATGACTGGGGGCCCCGGGGCAAGGTGGCTCACGCCTATAATCCTAGCACTCTGGGGGGCCAAGGCAGTGGATTGTGGATTGCCTGAGCGTTAGAGCGTTAGGCTGGTTCAAGACCAGCCTAAGCCAGAGCAAGACCTCATCTCTGAAAATAGCTGGGCGTTGTGGCGGGCACCTGAAGTCCCAGCTACATGAGAGGTTGAGGCAAGAGAATCGCTTGAGCCCGAGTTTGAGGTTGCTGTCAGCTTGATGCCATGGCACTCTACCAAGGGTGAGACTCTGTCTCAAAAAAACAAAAAAAGAATCTGATGATTAGAAATAAAGCAAACAAATGCAAACCAGGGAGGAGCATGAAAACAGGCCTGGAGAATCAGAGGGCAACTGAGTAATATGCTTTCCAGGAATAAAGTAGATTTTCATCATGTTCCATGGCACAGCCTAAAGAATATTTTCCAAAGCCAGATCCAGCCAGACACATTGGTTCCCACCTGTAATCCTGGCAGTCTGGAAGGCCAAGGCAGGAGGATTGCTTGAGCCCAGGAGTTGGAAACCAGCCCGAGCAAGAGTGAGACCCCAACTCTACTAAAAATAGAAACATTAGCTGGGCTTGATGGCAAATACCTGTAGTCCCAGCTACTCAGAAGGCTGAGGCAAGAGAATCACCTCAAGCCCAAGAGCTGGAGGTTGCTGTGAGCTGTGGCACTACAGCACTCTACCGAGGGCGACAAAGTAAGACTCTGTCTCTAAAAAAAGAAGTCAGCTGTATGGTTGCCCTGCTCCCTGCCCTCTAGCAGGCCACCATCTCACCCAGCCTAACACTGGCCTGGAGGTCTGTGCCCCACAATCTCTCTGAACTGTCTACACTGTCGCCTTCCAGCCCCACTGGCCTCACAGCTATCCCTTCAACCTGCCAAGCTCTCCTTGCAGCAGAGTCTTTCCCAGGACGTTCTCTCTGCTCTAAATTCTCTTCCCATCACGTGTTTCTTGGCGCCTTTCCTCATTTGCTCCAAGTCTCTGTTCAAACACCATTGTCAGCAGTCAACATCTTATCAGCGCAGCCAAAAGGTGCCTCCAGCCCCAGCCAGCCCCTTTCCCTCTTGTCCTGTTTCCCTGCTCTTCACAGCACTTATCATCGGCTGCCGTGCTACAGGCTCACCTGGCTTCGGTGTACTCCACAAATGTTGCCATTGGTTTTTTACACATTGAAGCTTTGTGCCAATCCTGTGTCCACTGGCCCCGTTTTCCCAATGACAGCATGTGCTCACTTTATCTCTCCATGTCACATTTTGGTAATTCTCGCAGTATTTTATTTATTTATTTATTTAGAGACAGAGTCTCACTGTCATCTGGGTACAGTGCCATGGCATCATAGCTCATAACAACCTCAAACTCTTGGGCTCAAGCAATCCACCCACCTCAGCCTCCCAGAGTACTAGGATTATGGGTGTGAGCCACCACGCCCAGCCTCTTGCAGTGTTTGAAACTTTCATCATTATTATTATAAATGTTGTGGTGATCAGTGATCTTTGATGTTGTCACTGGAATTATTTAGGGGCACCAGGAAGTGCACCCTGGGTTCTCTTAAGATTTTTTTTTTTTTTGAGACAGAGTCTCACTATGTCACCCTCGATAGAGTGCCGTGGTGTCACAGATCATGACAACCTCAAACTCTTGGGCTTAAGCAATTCTCTTGCCTCAGCCTCCCAAGTAGCTAACTGCAGGCACTGCCACAACGTCCAGATATTTTTTGTTGCAGTTGTTGTTGTTTAGCTGGCCCCGGGCTGGGTTCGAACCTGCCAGCCTCCGTGTATGGCTGGTGCCATAACCACTGTGCTACGGGCATTGGACCGTCTTTTAAGATTATTATATGAGTTAGTCAGAAGTTCATCTAAGACTATGAACTTAATTGATAAATGTGTTGTGTGTTCTGACTGCTCTACCAACCAGCCATTCCACCACCTCACTCTGTCTCCTGGAAACCCAATAATATAGAAATTAGGCCAGTTAATAACTCTATAATGGTGTCTAACTTTTCCAGTGAAAGGAAGCATTGCCCATCTCTCATTTTAAATCAAAAGCTAGAAATGATTAGCCTAGTGAGGAAGGCATAACGAAAGCTGAGCTAGGTTGACACTAGCCTTCTGTAGCAAAGGGTAAGCTCAATTGTGCATATAAAGGGAAGCTTCCTGTTGGAAATTTAAAGTGCTAATCCAGTGAACACACAAATGATAAGAATGCACGACAGGCTTATTGATGACCCGGAAACAGTTTTAGTGGAGTGGTCTGTACAGAAGATCAAACCAGCTATCATGTTCTTTTAAGCAAAGAGCAAGGCTGTAACTCTCTTCAATTCTGTGAAGGTTGAGAAAGATGAGGAAGCCACAGAGGAAAAGTTTGAAGCTACAGAGCGTGGTTCATGAGGTTTAAAGAAAGAAGCCTTCTGTTTAAAGAGGAACTAATACCTATATTACTCAACCTGTTCCAAAAGATAGAAGAAGAAGGAAGACTACCCAACACGTTCTATGAAGCAAACATTACCCTGATCCCCAAACCAGGAAAAGACCCAACAAGAAAAGAAAATTATATACCAGTATCACTAATGAATATAGATGCAAAAATATTCAACAAGATCCTAACAAACAGAATCCAGCAACACATCAAACACATTATACATCATGACCAAGTCGGTTTTATCCCAGGGTCTCAAGGCTGGTTCAATATACGTAAATCTATAAATATAATTCAGCACATAAACAAATTAAAAAACAAAGACCAGGGCGGTGCCTGTGGCTCAAGGAGTAGGGTGCCGGTTCCGTATGCCGGAGGTGGCGGGTTCAAACCTAGCCCCGGCCAAAAACCACACACACACAAAAAAAAAAACAAAGACCATATGATTCTCTCAATTGATGCAGAAAAAGCTTTTCATAATATCCAGCATCCCTTCATGATCAGAACACTTAAGAAAATTGGTATAGAAGGGACATTTCTTAAACTGATAGAGGCCATCTACAGCAAACCCACAGCCAATATCATATTGAATGGAGTTAAATAGAAATCATTTCCACTCAGATCAGGAAAAAGACAAGGCTGCCCATTGTCTCCACTGCTCTTTAACATTGTAATGGAAGTTGCCATCGCAATTAGGGAAGAAAAGGCAATCAAAACTCTTAGAAGTGATCAAGGAATACAGCAGTGTCTCAGGTTACAAAATCAACATTCATAAATTGGTAGCCTTTATATATACCAACAATAGTCAAGTGAAAAAAACAGTTAAGGACTCTATTCCATTCACAGTAGTGCCAAAGAAGATGAAATATTTGGGAGTTTATCTAACAAAGGACGTGAAAGATCTCTATAAAGAGAACTATGAAACTCTAAGAAAAGAAATAGCTGAAAATGTTAACAAATGGAAAAACATACCATGTTCATGGCTGGGAAGAATCAACATTGTTAAAATGTCCATATTACCCAAAGCAATATACAATTTTAATGCAATCCCTATTAAAGCTCCACTGTCATACTTTAAAGATCTTGAAAAAATAATACTTAATTTTATATGGAATCAGAAAAAACCTTGAATAGCCAAGACGTTACTCAGAAATAAAAACAAAGCAGGAGGAATCACGCTACCGGACCTCAGACTATACTATAAATCGATAGTGATCAAAACAGCATGGTACTGGCACAAAAACAGAGAAGTAGATGTCTGGAACAGAATAGAGAACCAAGAGATGAACCCAGCTCCTTACCATTATTTGATCTTTGACAAGTCAATTAAAAACATTCAGTGGGGAAAAGATTCCCTATTTAACAAATGGTGCTGGCAACCTGTAGAAGACTGAAACTGGACCCACACCTTTCACCATTAACTAAGATAGGACTCTCACTGGATTAAATATTTTAACTTAAGACATGAAAGTATAAAAATACTAGAAGAGAGTGCAGGGAAAACTCTTGAAGAAATCGGTCTGGGCGAGTATTTTATGAGGAGGACCCCCCAGGCAATTGAAACAGCTTCAAAAATATACTACTGGGTCCTGATCAAATTAAAAAGCTTCTGCACAGCCAAGAACACAGTAAGTAAAGCAAACAGACACCCCTCAGAATGGGAGAAGATATTTGCAGGATATGTCTCCGACAAGGGTTTAATAACCAGAATCCACAGAGAACTCAAACGTATAAGCAAGAAAAGAACAAGTGATCCCATCACAGGCTGGGCAAGGGACTTGAAGAGAAACTTCTCTGAAGAAGACAGGCATACAGCCTACAGACATATGAAAAACTGCTCATCATCCTTAATCATCAGAGAAATGCAAATCAAAACTACTTTGAGATAGCATCTAACTCCAATAAGATTAGCCCATATCACAAAATCCCAAGACCAGAGATGTTGGCATGGATGTGGAGAAAAGGGAGCACTTCTACACTGCTGGTGGGAATGCAAATTAATACATTCCTTTTGGAAAGATGTTTGGAGAACACTTAGAGATCTAAAAATAGATCTGCCATTCAATCCTATAATTCCTCTACTAGGTATATACCCAGAAGACCAAAAATCACATTATAACAAAGATATTTGTACCAGAATGTTTATTACAGCCCAATTCATAATTGCTAAGTCATGGAAAAAGCCCAAGTGCCCATTGATCCACGAATGGATTAATAAATTGTGGTATATGTACACCGTGGAATATTACGCAGACTTAAAGAAAGATGGAAACTTTACCTTGTTCATGTTTACATGGATGGAGCTGGAACATATTCTTCTTAGTAAAGTATCTGAAGAATGGAAGAAAAAGTATCCAATGTACTCAGCCCTACTATGAAACTAATTTATGGCTTTCATATGAAAGCTATAACCCAGTTATAACCTAAGAATATGGGGAAGGGGAGAGGGAGGGGAGGGAGGGGGAAGGTAGGCGGAGGGAGGGTGATTGGTGGGATTACACCTGTGGTGCATCTTACAAGGGTACATGTGAAACTTAGTAAATGTAGAATATAAATGTCTTAACACAATAACTAAGAAAATGCCCAGAAAGTATGTTAACCAGTGTGATGAAAATATGTCAAATGGGCGGCGCCTGTGGCTCAGCGGGTAGGGTGCCGGTCCCATATGCCGAAAATATGTCAAATGGTCTATAAAACCAGTATATGGTGCCCCATGATCGCATTAATGTATACAGCTATGATTTAATAATAAAAACATAAAAATAAATAAAAATAAAAAAAAAAGAAAGAAGCCATCAGGCCAGCCTTGGTGGCTCACGCCTGTGATCCCAGCACTCTGGAAGGCCAAGGAGGGTAGATTGCTTAAGCTCAGGAGTTTGCGACCAGTCTGAGCAAAAGTGAGACCCTGTCTCTACTAAAAATAGAAAAACTAGCTGGGGACTGTGGCGGGCATCTGTAGTCCCAGCTACTCAGGCGGCTGAGGCAGGAGGATGGCTTGAGCCCAGGAGTTTGAGGTTGCTATGAGCTATCATGACACCATGGCACTCTACCTAGGGCAACAAAGTGAGACTCTGTCTCAAAAAAAAAAAAAAAAACAAACATTTTGTAAGGCCATAGCTGCCGTAGACAGTGATTCCTCTGATGAATCTGAGCAAAGTAACTTCTATACTAAGAAACTAAAAAATTCGTCAGTGCCTCTGGCTCAAAGGAGTAGGGCGCTGACCCCTACTCCCCATATGCTGGAGGTGGTGGGTTCAAGCCCAGTCCCGGCCAAAAAAACTGCAAAAAAAAAACAAAGAAACCAAAAAATTCATGTGACTTGCTTCATTGCAATATTTGCTTTATTGCAGTGGCCTGGAACCACACCCATGATATCTCTGAGGTGTGCCTATATGCTTTTGCTTGCTTAATGTTTGTCTCTTCCCCTCTAGAATGTAAGCTAGATGTGTGATTTGTTCTCTGCTGTATCCTCTCTACCTGTCTATGTTCAATAATTGTTTGTTGAGTGAATGAGCAGATGAATGAATGAATGGATGGATGAAGGATGGACTTGACCTCTCAGCGTCTTCCTTAGCTCACCAAATGTAGTTTGGAGACCTAGAACCAGATCAAGCACTTCATGTTCTGCTGCTTTATATAAAAGCTTCCTGGCCCCCTCCGTTGGGGCAAGTTCCAAGAATTGTGGCCAGTATCTTCCATCTTGGACTTCTTTCCCTACTTCATGTGTCTACAAGGAGCCGCGCCAACCCTTCCAGCAGGACCAGCTCTTTCCGGTACCAGCTCCCTTCTCTTATGCTTTATCAGAGGACAAGAAAGCAGGCCAGAACCACTGGGAGCCATGGGGTCTGATTGGTAGGAACACTTGGTGGCTATAGCTCAATGCAGAGCTTTGGAGCCCTTTTGTGATTGCACAAATTGTCCCCCCTTAGGCAGCCTAGATGCCCATCCCCACCATACAACGCATAGACTGCTATTCCTGTTGGCAGAGGCCCCTGTAACCAATAAGGTTGCAACGCAGTGGTGCCAACTGCATTGAACTCGTAAGTTATTTGTGTTTTTATTTTAGGGGAAGAAGCAAGAAAATAGATTTTTAGTCTCTCTCAAAATACCAGGATTTGGGGAGGAGAAGGGAGGGGGTACAATGAATAGGAAAGAGCTTGGATCAGGAATCAGAAGGTCTGGGTTTGAGGGCCGGTTTGTAAGATTGTGTGCGCCGGGCAGGTTCCCAGATCTCTTCCAGCTTCAGTTTCCCTTCTACAAATAGAAGTTACAATTCCTGCTCTGTTGGCCTCTCAGGGATATTGTGGGGTTCATGAAACAATATAGGTGCATATTTTGTGAACTATACAGGGTGGCCATAAGTTTCACATGGTGCTTCCACACCGAGATTGTTACGAAGCACAATGGTAGCATTTCTCAAACGCCTGGTGAATTGCAAGTGTGATCTCTCTTCACCCAGGAATGAAAGTTGAACAGAGGTGAGGAAAGGAACCTCTCCGCTTGACTAGACTTTGCATTTCTATGGAAACCATCAGCATACTACCTATTTATCTGTAGAGATCAATTACAGTTGTGTTTTTATGGCATGAACAAACTGACTACCTTTAGTTATTTAAATTAGCTTAATAACCAAAAAAAAAAAAAAAAAAGGATTCATGCAGTGACTAGTTGAAATTATGGCTGTAAAAATAATTTACTTTCGCGTAATGATTGCTTTCTGTGTCTGTGCATATATATACATAGGCTCGTTTGAAATAAATGTGGATCCAGAAATGCTTTAAAAATAGACTCCAGGCCTGGTGTGGTGGCTCATGCTTGTAATCCTAGCACTCTAGGAGGCCAAGGTGGGTGGATTGTATGAGCTCATGAGTTCGAGACCAGCCTGAGCAAAAGCAAGACCCCTATCTCTACTAAAAATAAAAAAACTGAGGCAAGAGGATAACTTGTGCCCAAGTTGGAGGTTGCTGTGAGCTATGATGCAACAGCACTCTACCCAGGGTGAAAGCTGTCTCAAAAAGATAAAAAATTGTGCTCGCTCCGGCAGCACATATACTAAAATTGGAACGATACAGAGAAGATTAGCATGGCCCCTGCGCAAGGATGACACGCAAATTCGTGAAGCGTTCCATATTTAAAAAAAAATAATAAAAAATTTAAAAAAATACATATATATATATTCCACCTAATCTTAACCTAACTACCATTGACATGTTAGAATACTATGTCATAAAAAAAGTCATTGTCTTTTTTTTTTTTTCTTTAGACACAGAGTCTCACTTTGTCGCCCTGGGTAGTGCTGTGGCGTCACAGCTCACAGCAACCTCCAGCTCCTGGGCTTAGGTGATTCTCTTGCCTCAGCCTCCCAAGCAGCTGGGACCACAGGTGCCCACCGCAACACCTGACTATTTTTTGTTGTTGTTGCAGTTTGGCCAGGGCTGGGTTTGAACCCGCCAGCCTCAGTATATGGGGCTGGCACCCTACCCACTGAGCCACAGGCACCGCCCTTTTTTTTGAGACAGTTTTACTATGTCGCCCTTGGTAGAGTGCCGTGGCGTTACAGCTCATAGCAACCTCCAGCTCTTGGGCTTAAGCGATTCTCTTGCTTCAGCCTCCGAAGTAGCTGGGACTACAGATGCCCGCCACAACGCCCGGCTATTTTTTGGTTGTAGTTGTCGTTATTGTTTTGGCAGGCCTGGGCTGGATTCTAACCCGCCAGCTCCGGTGTATGTGGCTGGTGCCTTAGCCACTTGAGCTACAGGCACTGAGCTATCATTGTCCTTACTGAAGAATAGGAGGGAGACAGTACCCTCATGTTAGCCATTTGCAAGCATGACATTCCTGTGTCTGTAGAGAGAAGTGGTGAGAGTGGGCTACTGTTTCTGGGAGAAAGAGTAGGCGGGAAGAGGTGAAATCTCAAATAAAAACCCTACAGCAAGTAGTATTTCTCTCCCCCACATTAAAAAGTCTTCAGACTTATCAAAGAAAAAAATCTAAAACAGCCTTGGGTGGTTGATTCTGAGAATTAGTGTGGTAAACCTGCTGGGCTGTGTGACATCGTAATGAAATCTTACTGCAGGTGTTCATGTCCAAAGGCTCTAACCCAGTTTGGGTCTGAGCCACAGCCTTGGGATCTCTTTGTGACTCAGTAGTTCCTTTTGCAGGATGTGAATGGGGAGGAGGGTAGAATCTTGCCTACAGTCTTGGCCTTGGTTAAGGTATGCCTTGGGTAAGAGATTTTTTTTTTAATGAATTTAAGTTTATTAGCCATAGAAAAAAACTGATTTCTCAAAATCAATTCTTATTAAGTCCCCTATAAAACAGCAGACTTAAAATTTCTTTCTCATGAACAGAAAATCGCTATACTTTTGGTCCAAGATATGTTGGGTTTTTTCCTTCTTCTTCAGATGACAGATGGATGTAACTGAATCTACGAACGAGTGTACTTGCCCCAAATGTGCAACATAAATACAGAAGCGATGAACAGAAGACTCATAACCAATACTGGAACAGGGCCAACTTTGAGCCCAGGTGAATCTTCCGTGTAGAACGGCCACATGCCCCCAGTGCCTGCCGAGGTCGTGCGGCCAGCGCTCCTTGTTCCACAGCTGGCATTTTTCCTTTGCTGGACAGTGGATCCTGCCGCCTGGGTGGCCACTGCTTTGCTGGGAGAGCCCCCCCGAAGAACCCACATTAGTACCACTGGGGGTCGGTCCGGGCATGCTGGAGACTGGAGGGTCTAAGGGTGCTGAAGTGGACTTCTGGAAAGCTGCAGAGCCCCGAAAGGACCGGTAGCTGGAGAGACTGGCCTGGGTAAGAGATTTTGTGAAATGAAATCGGTTGACTCTAAACTGCTAAGCTAAGGGCTTGAGTGTGAATTTCAGATGTCTAGCCATCCCACACAGCAAGGACTTCTCATGAATCACTCCTTGCTGAGACCTGCACATCTGCAGGGATTTCTGAGAAAGGAAGGGAAGTGTAGATTTCTCCTGTTTTGCTGACTAATGTTTGCTCTGGTTGGGAGGAGACTGGTGTGTCTCTATCCAGTATTTCTACCCATGTCACTTGACGTCACTATTCTGTCCTCTCAGGGGCTGAAAACACCACCCTTTAAACCTGTACCTTCCCTCCTGGTTGCTCCTGTGTTGGGCAGCCGGAAGACCCCACTACCTTTCACACATGTTTTAATCACGCAACACATGAAGCTTGTGAAATACAATATCCACATCATATAAATTGCAATAATCAGCTCTTGACAGATTTCTGCAAAATGTTTGTTGATAACTTCCTTCAATGTCCTGAGACATTGTACAAAGAATCATTGTCAATGTTTCAGAGTGAAAGGAAAAGGAGATAGTTATCGATACTATTTCTCTATTCTAGTATTGCATGTGGTTGGACGCCAACAAGACTTCTAACAGGGTTTAAAATGTCAGCCAGAATGTATAGCAGAGGCTAAGATTCAGTTTCCTTTGGTTTTTATCTAGACAAGCTGGATTTGGGGTTAGCTTGGGGAGAGAGAGGGAGGAATCGCTGGCTCTAATGTTATGTTTATAATTCCCTTTAATGAATCTTTTCTTCCTTTCCCCTTTAATTTGTCCTCTCCTGAGCTTTTTATCATATCCACTAGGCAGCTGGGCAATATTCAACTCTATTAAACAGCACCTTGTCTGAAGAAATTCTTTTAAGAAAAATTACTGAGCTCAGGCTTGTAATCCTAGCACTCTGGGAGGCCAAGGTGGAGGATTGCTTGACCTCACCAGTTTGAGACTGGCCTGAGAAAAGCGAGATCCCGCCTCTAAAAATAGCCAGGCGTTGTGGTGGCCTCCTATGAACCCAGCTACTTGGGAGGCTGAGGCAAGAGGATTCCTCAAACCCTGGAATTTGAGGTTGCTGTAAGCTATGATGCCATGGCATTCTACCCACGGTGACAGACTCGATCTCAAAAAAAAAAAAAAAAAATACTGTGAAAAGAAATTAGCCATAGAATCACATACATTTTTTATACTGTGAGAAAATACAAAGGAAGCAACTTGAGCAATTAATTCCTTTATACTCTCCCCAAATTGGAAAAATGTAGAGTTCCTCAATGAAAATGAATTTGCTTAAATCAAACCCAAAAAACATTACTTTGCTTGAAATTCAAATTGGCAAGGATGTCTTCTGTTTGATGGAAACTATTTCTACTCTTTTTTTTTTTTTTTTTTTTTGAGACAGAGCCTCAAGCTGTCGCCCTGGATAGAGTGCTGTGGCATCACAGCTCACAGCAACCTCCAACTCCTGGGCTCAAGCGATTCTCCTGCCTCTGCCTCCCCAGTAGCTGGGACTACAGGTGCCCGCCACGATGCCCGGCTATTTTTTGGTTGCAGCCGTCATTGTTGTTTGGCGGGCCGGGCTAGATTCGAACCCGCCAGCTCAGGTGTATGTGGCTGGCGTCTTAGCTGCTTGAGCCACAATTTCTACTCTTAAGTTGCAAACAGAGCTACTAAGTTCACGTGTCAGTCCCGGAGGCATTTGAAAGTACCTGGAAATGCTTCAGAGTCAGCCCAGCACGGCAAGAAGCGCAGGATATGGGGACATTTCTTGGGCCCTTGTCCATGGTTAGACAAGCTCCTCAGAGCCGTCTACACCTGTCTCCCTGCTGACATCGGCAAGGCAGAGCCATACCGTTGAGGTTCCACACTTTTTTTTACAGCGTCTCTTGGCAGTGTCTGGGCTGCCTTTTCTTCTGCCGTGGAGACTTTCATGGCATCCAGGAGCTGCCAGTGGTCACCAGTGGTCGCCCAGCTCTTTTCCCTCTGTGTGGACTCCAGGATTGAAATCCTGCCAACAGGAAGGAGCTTATGTTTCCTCAGCTCAGGGTAAAGAATTGCCATGATCATGGGCTTTTAACTCCTGAGGAATTCCAGGCACCTTTTTATTCAATATATACATGGCTTAATTATAGGGATGGAATTTCTCATGTGGCTGAGGTGCCATGACTTCCTGCCACACATAGACCATTACAGTCTATTACTTAGTTCATGAGAATAAAGTGACATGTGAGGGTCATGATTATAGACATACAGACTGGGCAGGGTACTACAGGTAGGTCACCAATGCGAAATGTGCATTAGCTGTCTTTTAAAGACAGTGTTTGTCTATTCCTGCTAACCTCAAACAAAAATAAACAAAAAACTGGACATATTTTTGAAAAAGAGATATAGCTTTTCCCTCACTATTCCATATCTCTGTGGCTCTTTGGGAAATTAAATCTTCTCAGCATTTCTTCTTTTGGTGGAAGACTTTGCCTAAAGATAATTTATTTAGGCCAGGCAGGATAGCTCACACCCATAATCCTAGCAGTCTGGGAGGCTGAGGCGGGTGGATTGCGTGAGCTCACAGGTTCAAGACCAGCCTGAGCAAAAGTGAGACCCCCATCTCTAAAAATGGCTGGTCGTTGAGGTGGGCACCTATAGTCCCAGCTCTCTTGGGAGTCCAAGGCAAGAGAATCACTTGAGCCCAAGAGTTTGAAGTTGCTGTGAGCTGTGACACCATGGCACTGTACCAAGGGGGACAAAGTGAGACTGTGTCTCAAAAAATAAATATGGCTCGGCGTCCATAGCTCAATGAGTAGGGTACTGGCCACATACCCTGAGGCTGGTGAGGTTCAAGCCCAGCAACCAAAAAATAGCTGGGCATTGTGGTGGGTACCTGTAGTCCCAGCTAATTAGGAGACTGAAGCAAGAGAATCACTTACGCCCAAGAGTTTGAGGTTGCTGTGACGCCATGGCACTCTACCAAGAGTGACATATTGAGATTCTGTCTCAAAAAAAAAAAAAAAAAGGGTAGTGCCTGTGGCTCAAAGGAGTAGGCACCGGCCTCATATACCGGAGGTGGCAGGTTCAAACCCGGCCCTGGCCAAAAGCTGCAAAAAAAAAAGAAAAAGAAAAAGAAGCCACTGCACTCCAGCCTAGATGATGTACCGAGATCCCCCACCTCTAAAACATAAACAAATAAACAAAATAACATTAAAAAAAAAGAAAAAAGAAAGTAAGCAATCAATAAAGCCGGGTGTGGTAGCAGCCGCCTATAGTCCCAGCTACTTGGTAGGCTGAGACAAGAGGATCACTTGAGCCCAAGAATTTGAAATTGCTGTGAGCTATGATGCCATGGCACTCTACCCAGGGCACAGAGAGACACTCTGTCTCAAAAAAAAAAGAGAAAATTGGGCAGCACCTGTGGCTCAAAGGGATAGGGCGCTGGTCCCATATGCCGGAGGTGGTGGGTTCAAACCCAGCCCCGGCCAAAACCCACCAAAAAAAAAAAAAAAAGAGAGAGAAAATTATTTCATCCCTTTATTCTGGGAGAACAGAGGCCCAGAAAGTTTCAAGGAAGTACAGTATTTGGAAAGAATGGGGACTAGCACCCCACTGTCTCTGTCTAGCCAGCGCTCTCTGCACTGTAGGACTGCGCCTCTCTGCCAGGTCTCCTTGGGCGCATGGGCAAAGTTTTACATGCAACGTTGTCAGTCAGTCCATACTTACCTTGTGCTGAGGTAGTCTTTGTCTTTCTTATACTCTGTCTGCCCAGGTGCTGGTAGACAGGGTATACTTCTGCAGAGACAACGGGAGATTTCTGCAGTTTGAGGGAGGCTGTGACCAGGAGAGGAGCAGAGTGAGGCGGTGGTTTTCAACTTTCACAAGCAACCGCGGGAAGAAATGCATTTCATGTTGTGACCCAGTTCCCAAATGACACGGCTATGGTGGCGCACTTACCACATGCAGTGAATTCTGCTCTATCTCATTTCAGAAAACACATTGTTTGTGGCCCATTGAAGTGACATCATGTCCCTTTTATGAAGGGGACCTGATTCTGTGGCTTTATTTCATGGGCTGTACCTGGCTTGCCTCATCATGCTCTTCCTGCCCCACATACAGACAAGCAACCCTATAAAACCCTTTATGGGGAGCGTTCCTGGTTGGTATCGTGTACAACTAAAGGGCTTTCTCATGGGGATACACAGAGTGTTTTCCGGGATGGTAGAGGCTCTGGGGGGCTGGATGCATCTTCCTCTTTCAAGCTGCTGAATTGTCTTTTGAGTTCTCTCCCAAATAGGAGTTATCAATAAATAGTTGCAGACCAGCCTGTTCTGCTCTATGACCTTGGGCAAGTCGCTTAAACACTTTGATCCTCGGTCCCCTGACCTATAAAATGAAAAAACCCAAAATTTACCTCACAAGGCTGTTATGAAAGAAAAATGATATATTAAAGGTGAAACTGCTCAATTTTAAAAGTTAGGTATAATTATGTAATTTTAAAATTAAATTATTATAATTTTATGACACCATAGACCACAATACATTAGAATTAAGTGTACAAATGACAAAGAGGACAGAAGGTCTGGGCCGATTCCTTGTGCTTCAACTCTCTGGTGTTCCTTATAATAAACTAACAGACACATTAGTATGTATTCTAAAAGTTGATTGTTAAATCTATTAGTATCTATAAGAAGTTGCATGTTGATACTTAACAAGCCACCTTAAAACGCATTGACTTAAATTTACCGAGACGGAAAGTAGAACCATGACTAGCAGGGGCCGGGAGGCGAGGGGAATGAGGAACGGTTGGTTAATGGGTACAGAGTGTCAAGAGGGGATTATGGAAAAGTTCTGAATATAGACAAGCCTCAGAATGGGAAAAGACATTTGCATATTATGAATTGGACAAAAACTTGATAGCTAGAATCTACAGAGAACTCAAGTTAAGCAACGAAAAAAGAGCCAACAATCCCTTCTATCAATGGGCACATGAAATGAATAGAACCTTCTCTAAAGAAGATGAATGGCTAACAGGCATATGAAAAAAATATTCATTGTGGCTTGGTGCCCATAGCTAAGTGGTTAGGGCACCAGCCACATAGGCCAGGGCTTCAAACCCAGTCCGGGCCTGCTAACCAACAATGACAACTAAAAAAACAAGAAGAACAACAAAAAGTAGTCGGGTGTTGTGGTGGGCGCCTATAGTCCCAGCTACTTGGGAGGCTGAGGCAAGAGAATCTCTTAAGCCCAAGAGTATGAAGTTGCTGTGAGCTGTGATGCCACATCACTCTACCAAGGGCAACATAGTGAGACTCTGTCTCAAAAAAAAGAAATGTTCATCATCCCTAATCATCAGAGAAATGCAAATCAAAACCACCCTGAGATATCACCTAACCCCAGTGAGAATGGCCCACATCACAGTCTCAAAGTTGCAGATGCTGGCATGGATGTGGAGAGAAGGGAACACTTTTACATTCTGGTGGGACTGCAAACTAATACAGCCTTTTTGGAAGGAAGTATGGAGAATCCTCAAAGACCTCAAATTAGACCTCCCATTTGATCCTGCAATCCCGTTACTGACATCTACCCAGAAGAAAAAAAAATCATTTTATCATAAGGACATTTGCACTAGACTACTTATATATATATATAAACATATATACATAGTTTGTATATATATATATTTATAAATTTGTATGTGTGTGTGTGTATATATATAATCTATATATATATATATACACCGTGGAATACTATTCAGCCACTAAAAAGGACGGTGACTTTACATCTTTTGTATTAATTTGGATGGGTTGAAATATATTCTTCTTAGTAAAGCAAGAAGAGAAGCAAGAATCCAATGTACTTCATTCTGATGTGAGGACAATTGATGCTGGTACATGGCTGGGGGAAGGAAATGGGGAGCAGAGAGAGGGAGGGAGGGCCTCGGTGTGTGACATATCTCTTGGGGACAGGATACTATTATTAGAGGCACTTTACCCAGCAAATGCCAACAGTGTAACCTGGTTGTTTGTACCCTCAAACAAACAAACAAAAGAAGTTCTGAAGATGGATGGACAGTGGTGATGTTTACACAATATAAATGTGCTTAATGCCACTGAACTCTTAAAAATGGTTAAAATGGTAAATTTTGGCCAGGCACAGTAGCTCACACCTGTAATCCTAGCACCGAGGTGGTAGGAACACTTGAGCTCAGGAGTTCGAGACCAGTCTGAGCAAAAGAGACCCATCTCTACTAAAAATAGGAAAAATTAGCCAGGTGTTGTGGGGTGTGCCTGTAGTCTCAGCTACTCAGAAGACTGAAGCAGGAGGATCACTTGAACCAGGAGTTTGAGGTTGCTGTGAGCTTGGCTGAGGCCATGGTACTCCAGCCTATGCAACAGAATGAGACTCTGTCTCAAAATTACTTAATTAATCTTAAAAAGGTAAATTTTTTGTTGTGTATTTTACCACAATAGAAAAGAAATCCCAACACTTTTGGAGGACCAGGGCTCATCTCTGCCCTCTGTGGCAGTGTGTCCCGGGAGGGTTCACCTGGGACTGGAGAGCCCAGGTTGGCGTTCTTTAGCTGGTGGTGCTGGCTCTTAGCTGAGGTACTTCTGTTCTCCACGTGGTGTCTTAACCTCCAACGCTTCTCCCTGCACACAGCCTCTCTCCACAACTGGATGGCTTGGACCTCTTTACAAGACAGTTGGGTTCTCAGAGAGAACGCGGGACTCCAAAATTCTTAAGGCCTAGGCTTGAAGTCCTGAAAGTTCCTTCCATCACCTTTGACTGGTTCAGATCCACAGTGGGAGGGGTGGACATGGGTGAATTCACAGGGGTGTGGCCCTTCACATCAATCTCCTACAGTCTCTGTGCCAACTCACGAGCCCTTTTCCCCGTATCCTGTCCGTGAATTCTTTTCTAGCGCAGCATCTAGACTAGCTTCATAGAATTCTAGTGCTGACAGTTGGCCCAGCCTTCAAATTTTGGCTCTGCCATTTGTTGACTGCGAGATCTTTGGCAAGTTTTCACCATCTCTGTTTTGGTTGTCTTGCCTGTGTATTGGGGATGGCCATAGAATTTATGTCATTGTGTAGCTGTTCATACTGAATGAGTGACTTTGAATAAAAAACTTAGTAGGTGTGCCTGGCACAACTAAGAACTGCCTATGCATTTACTATTTTATTTTTATTTTTTTTACAGACAGAGTCTTATTTTGTCGCCCTTGGTAGAGTGCTGTGGCATCACAGTTCACAGCAACCTCCAACTCCTGGGTTTTAGGCAATTCTCTTGCCTCAGCCTCTCAAGTAGCTGGGACTACAGGCTCCTGCAGCAATGCCCGGCTATGTTTTTGTTGCAGTTTGGCTGAGGCTGGGTTGGAACCCGCCAACCTCGGTATATGGGGCCAGTCTCCTACTCACTGAGCCACTGGCACTGCCCAGCATTTACTAGTATCGTTATTTTTGTTGTCATTATAATAAACAAAAGAAGCCGCCTGGTGGAGAAGGCAATATTTAGAGCTGAATAAGACAGACAGGCTGGAAACTTGCTTCTGTATCCAGGACCTCCCGGCCCCACTGACTTTCACTTACATCTAAATCCCTTGCTGACTTTCAGCTTCTTTCCTTTTGTTCGACCCTCGGATCCATGGAGAACAGCTGATCAACATCTTTCCATGACAATCTTCTGACAGCTGTGAGAGCTTACAGATGTGCTGAGGCTAATCTGTGCAGAGGTTACGGGGGAGATGATATGTTCAAACACATGGAAATCTGTGCCTGGGGACAGCTGCTGGGTTATAAACAGGCACCTTTCCCTTCTCCTCACCTAGTTAGGAAGCTGGAGCTCTGGATGGTTTTGCCTGAATGCATTTAGGGAATGAATCTCCTCCTTGTCAGAGCATAAACCTGGAAGAGGTTTTGGAGGAGGAGAACAATGCCCGTGTATGCAGGGGCCAAGGGAAGCCGAGTGTGTGGTGCTCGGCTGGGTCAAAAGAACCAACTATCTGAGTTACTTTAAACAACAATATTTTTGATGTAATGACAAGACAGACACTACAGATAGGAAAATTCCTCAGGAATATATATCTAATTAGTACTCTTTTTATAATCTGTGGTTTTATTTATTTTTATTTATTTTTGATACAGACTCTCACTTTGTCACCCTGGGTACAGTGCCATGGAGTCATAGCTCATAACAACCTCAGAGTCTTGGGCTCAAGAGATCACCTTGCCTCAGCCCCCCAAGTAGCTGGGACTACAGGCGCCTGCCACAACACACAGCTATTTTTTTTTAGAGATGAATTCTTGCTCTAGCGCAGGCTGGTCTCGAACCTGTGAGCTCAGGCAATCCACCTGCCTCAGCCTCCCAGACTGCTAGGATTATAGGTGTGAGCCATCACACCCAGCCAAAAATCTGTGGTTTTAATAGTCTTGAACATTTTGCTTATTTTCTGGAAGGATTGCTACTCTTTCCATGGGAGATTTGCACTGTCCCTTTAATCTGCATCTTTCTAGAGAGTTCTTTCTCTTCTCTTTTGCTAAGAATGGTACCATTTTCTTTGAGGTATCAGAACTTTTTACTTTCATTTCCATTATCAGATCCATAATCATTACAAAGGGTACTGCCTGAGATTTTTCCAATAAAACTTTCTCGTTTTGTTTGTTTGTTTGTTTTGGAAACAGAGTCTCACTTTGTTGCCCTGGGTAGAGTGTCCTGGCGTCATAGCTCACAGCAACCTCAAACTCTGGGGCTCAAGCTATTCTCTTACCTCAGCCTCCCAAGAGAGCTGGGACTACAGGTGCCCACCACAATGCCTGGCTATTTTTAGAGATGAGGTCTTGCTCTGGCTCAGACTAGTCTCAAACCTATGGGCTCAGGCAATCCACTGGCCCCGGCTTCCCAGAGTGCTGGGATTACAGGAGCAAGCCACCATGCCCAGCCCCACATTTTCCCTTTTAATGACCTCTAGAACCCTTAGATTGCCCACTGCTCCCAAACTAGCATGATTCTATAAGGTGGAGGTAATCCAACAAGAAAATTTCTAAGTAAGAGAACTCCAAAATCCTAATAAATATATTCTCAAAGATGTGTAAGGATCAGCTAGAGCAAGGGTTGAGGTGAGAAAGGCATGCAATAATTAGTAAGAAAAGGAATCCTAAAACCTGAGTGTAAATCAGCCCACATACACAACATACAGGAGGTAGAATCCAGGGCCCAGAGTGACTTGGATAATGTATCCACATAGGATACTGTGCAGGTTAAGTCTTCAAAAAACAAGAAAACGGGCTAAGAGAGGTGGCCCACACCTGTAATCCTAGCTCCTTGGGAGGTTGATGTGGGGTATACCACTTGAGGCCAGCCTGAGCAAGAGCAAGACCCTGTCTCTACAAAAACAAAAACAATTGCTTCTTGGCCTTTTGGCTAAGATCAAGTGTGTACAAAAAATAATAATAGAAGAATTAGCCAGGTGCCGTGGCACACGCGTATACTTGATGCTATTCTGAAAGCCAAGGCAGGATGGCTTAAGCCCAGGAGTTTTAGGTTGTAGTGAGCTATGGTCAAGCTACTGAACACTAGCCCAGGTGACAGAGAGAGACCCTATCTCCTTAACAAAAGAAAAGAAGATGAGGGTAGCGCCCGTAGCTCAGTGAGTGGGGCGCCTGCCACTTGCACTGAGGCTGGTGGGTTCAAACCTGCTAGACAACAATGACAACTGCAACAAAAAAAATAGTTGGGCGTTGTGGCAGGCGCCTGTGGTCCCAGCTACTTGGGAGGCTGAGGCAGGAGACTCGCTTGAGCCCAGGAGTTTGAGGTTGCTGTGAGCTGTGACACCACAGCACTATACCTCAGGTGACATAGTAAGACCCTATCTCAAAAAAAAAGAAAAAGAAACAAAAAGAAAAGAAAATGAAAGTGAAGGCTAATCAAGAATTTAAGTATGGCTTCCAGTTAAAGAAAGGCATGAGTCAGCACTCACAAACCTCTCAGAAAAAACTGGGGCACCACCCGCCCTTGTCCTTAGATCCCGCAGTCATTTCTGGTAATTTCCTGGTAATTTCTGTTAGCAGGAGGGAGGAAAGAGAAAGGCAGAAATTCAGTTCTGGAAGGCAAAGTCACCTCCAGAAATGCTTATCTCTTCCCATAAGTCAAGGAAAGGGTTTTTTTTTGTTTTGTTTTTTTGTTTGTTTTTTTTTACACCTACTCCCAAAGACAAAAATGGCTTCAGCAAATAGTAATTTCAAGAAAAAAAAATTAAATTCCATTTATGAAAGAGTTAAGAGCAACAGCATAGCCATGTCGACACTGGTTGGAAAAACATCCATGCTATGGTAATTACAACTACATTTTAGGGACTGGCTCAAGGTTTAGCATATGGTGTCTGTGAAAATACACACTCTCAGTTGAAAGTTGGCTGGGAGTACAGTCTGTTTTTTAATTGTGACAGCTTATATCAAAGTCACCACCTCTTTCCAGTACATAATACCTTTGGCTAGCCACAGAGTGGAGAGAACATGGCCATTGAAAAGTTTAATGATGGCTTGGTACCTGTGGCTCAAGTGGCTAAGGCACCAGCCACATACACCTGAGCTGGCGGGTTTGAATCCAGTCCGAGCTCTCCAAACAACAATGAAGGCTGCAACCAAAAAATAGCCAGGCGTTGTGGTGGGTGCGTGTAGTCCAGCTACTTGGGAAGCAGAGGCAGGAGAACGCTTGAGCCCAGGACTTGGAGGTTGCTGTGAGCTGTCATGCCACAGTACTCTACCCAGGGTGACAGCTTGAGGCTTTGTCTCAAAAAAAAGAAAGAAAGAAAAAAGAAAAGTTTAATGATGATGAAACAGTTTTTTTTTCTTTGAAACTAAAGGGATAAAAGAAATACAGGCTGGTGTCTCATGCCTATAATCCTAGCACTATGGGAGGCTGAGGCAGATGGATTGTTTGAGCTCAAGAGTTTGAGTCCAGCCTGAGCAAGAGTGAGGCTCTGTCTCTACTAAAAATAGAAAAACTAGGTGGGCATGGTGGTGGGCACCTGTATTCCCAGCTACTAGGGAGGCTGAGGCAGGAGGATAGCTTAAGCCTGAGAGTTTGAGGTTGCTGTGAGTTATAATGATGACACAACACTCTACTCAGGGCACAGAGACTCTGTCTCAAGAAAGAGAAAGAAAAGTTAGCCAGACATGGTGGCAAGTGTCTGTAGTCCCAGCTACTCAGGAGGCTGAGGCAAGAGAATTGCTTGAGCCCAAGAGTTTGAGGTTGCTGTGAACTATGACGCCACAGAACTCTACAGGAGGCAACAAAGTCAGACTTAGTCTCAAAAAAGAAAAAAAAAAGTATATGGACTTACAATTAAATATATTACATTTAAAATGAAGCAATAAATATTCAAAATATCACATCCCCATTATTTTATTACAGCTTACTATTATCTGTGTTTTTAACGTGATTTTTATCTATTGTGTTTGAATGTTGGAAATGGTATAAGTGGTGTGCTACTTCACAGCTTTTCCTAACTCCTCATTCAGTGATATCAGAGACAGACTGAGCCATACATAGTGAGACCCCTACTCTACTAAAAATAGAAAAATAAGCCAGGCATTGTCATGGGGTCCTATAGTCGCAGCTACTCGAGGCTAAGGCAAGAGGATCTGTTGAGCCCAAGAGAGTAAGGTTGCTGTGAGCTGTGATGATGCGGCGGAACTCAACTCAGGGAGACAGAGTGAGATTCTGTCTCAAGGAAAAAAAAAATGGCGGTGCCTGTTGCTCAGTGGGTAGCGCTCCAGCCACGTACACCCAAACTGGCAGGTTCGTACCCAGCCTGGGCCAGCTAAACAACAATGACAACTGCAACAAAAAAATAGCCGGGTGCTGTGGCAGGTGCCTGTAGTCCCAGCTACTTGGGAAGCTGAGGCAAGAGAATCACTTAAGCCCAAGAGTTTGAGGTTACTGTGAGCTATGACACCATGGCATTCTATGGGGGGCAAGAAAGTGAGACTCTGTCTTTAAAAAAAAAAGAGAAAGAAAGAAAGAAAAGGATGGCTCAACACCTGTGGCTCAAGCAGCTAAGGCGCCAGCCACATACACCTGAGCTGGCGGGTTTGAATCCAGCTTAGGCTGCCAAACAACAGTGACGGCTGCAACCAAAAAATGGCCAGGCGTTGTGGCGGGCGCCTGTGGTCCCAGCTACCTGGGAGGCTGAGGCAAGAGAATCGCTTGAGCCCAGGAGTTGGAGGTTGCTGTGAGTTGTGATGGCACAGCACTCTACCCAGGTCGACAGCTTGAGGCTCTGTCTCAAAAATAAATAAATAAATAAAAATAAATGCAATTTCTCATTTAACCTTAATTACCTCTGTAAAGGCCCTGTCTTCAAATATAGACACATTGACTGGGGGTTAGGCCTTCAGCATATAAATTTGTGGGGGGACATGATTCAGTCCATAACACGTATCTGTTTTTTTTCCTCTGTAGGACTTACAAACTGCCATTAGCCAAAAGTACAACCATCTCTTCAGGCTGTGTACTTTGTAAAGTAGGTAGGATTAAAGAGTTCTGGGTAACTCCTAGTTGGCTCAGTTTGAAGACCAAATAAACACTGGTCCAGGAACTTCCTACCTCCCAGGAATACTTACTGGCAAATTTATGTTGCTGCAGCTCCTTTTGAAGTCTAATAAGAAATTTCATGACTAAGCATATCAAGGCTGCTGTATGAAATTTTTTTTTTTCTTTTTTTTGTTGAGACAGAGTTTCACTATGTCACCCTTGGTAGAGTGCCATGGTGTCACAGCTCACAGCAACCTCAAACTCTTGGGCTTAAGCGATTCTCTTGCCTCAGCCTCCTAAGTATCTGGGACTACAGGCACCTGCCACAATGCCCGGCTATTTTTTGTGCAGTTGTCATTGTTGTTTAGCTGGCCCAGGCTGGGTTCGAACCTGCCACCCTCAGTGTATGTGGCTGGCGCCATAACTACTGTGCTATGGGCACTGAGCCTGTATGAAATATTTTTACATCTGTGGAGTCATCCCTATAAGAGTATGTTCAAGACCAAATAAAGACGGCTCATTCACTTTTTTTTATTTTGGTCACGCATGATACAAAAAAGCAAGCAGATGCTACGTGCACAGCTGGCTTCGCAGTAATTCTCCCTGTAAGGGATGTGATGTCTGTCCTCACGAGTTAGATGCCCTTGTCATGGAAAAAGGGAGAGAGGTAGAAGAGTTATATGCCATTCAGGGAAGATTGCAATCTAAACAAAATCTTATCTGGAAAATAGAGAAAAGAAAGAAAAAACATTCAAACGCAGGGTTTTATCAAACTTCCAACCACATCAATTAAAGATTCAAAACAAATACAATGTGTGAACTCTGGGCTCAAAGTGAAATTTTTCAAAAACTGATAAGCTCTTGTCAAGAAGGATGAGGAATAAAAATATCTAACCTACAGCTAGCTGTGTGTAATTCCAAAACGTAAGATCTATCACTCAAACATTTTTACTTTTTTTTTTAGACAGTCTTGCTCTGTTACCCAGCTAGTGTGCAATGGCATCATCGTAGCTCACAGCAGCCTCAAACTTGGGCTCAAGCGATTCTCCTGCCTCAGCTTTTTAAGTAGCTGAGGCTATGGATGCTAGCCACAAGGCCCAGCTGCTTTTTTCTCTTTATAGTAAAGACAGGGTCTTGCTCTTGCTTAGGCTGATCTGAAATCCTAAGCTCAACTCATCCTCCTGCCGCAGCCTCCCAGAGTGCTAGGATAACAAGCATGAGCCACTGGGCCTGGCCTTAAACCTTATTACTTTTTAAAAAGTAGATTTTTATCTGGGTGGCACCCGTAGCTCAGTGGGTAAGGCGCCGGCCACATACACCGAGGCTGGTGGGTTCAAACCTGGCCCACACCACCTAAAACAACAATGACAACTGCAACAACAATAGTAACAAAAGTAGGCGGGAGTTGTGGCAGGCACCTGTAGTCCCAGCTACTTGGGAGGCTGAGGCAAGAGAATCAGTTAAGCCCAAGAGTTTGAGGTTGCTGTGAGCTGTGAAGCCATGGCAGTCTACCTAGGTCAACAGTTTGAGACTGTCTCAAAAAAAAAAAGGTAGATTTTTACCTGGGCTTGCAGCATCTGGCCTTTCTAAATATGTGCCAAAACAGACAGAATTCTGCTACACAAAATCACTTTTATTGAATCAAGTGCTGTTATCACATAAATAATAAAGTGCAAGTAAACTATATCATGAATATAATATTATAGGTAATGAATAACAACGAGCATTAGTCCAAGGAAGAAAACCTCTTTCCCTTACCAAGGGTGCTGGTGGCTCCTGGCTCCTCCCAGGCAGGGATACACACTGCTTCTCAGCAAGAAACAAAGTCCAGGGTTGTTGAATGCAGATAGTCACTGACTTCAGTGTTTTTCTGGTTGATTCTGTACTTTGATGCTGATGCTCAGGCAATTTGGTGTTTGCCCACTCTGGCTTCTGAACACAGAACTCTGTTGTACCTGTTGAGAGCCATTTTCAAAATAAAAGGACCTAAAGGATGGAAAGGATCAAAAATAGCAAGCGCTCCACCTTTTACATGTCCCAGTACCATGTGGACCTTACGAGGACCAATTGAACATCCAAAGCAGAAGGCATACTGTTTGCCTGGGGAAGATCTTTGCTTTGTTAAATCTCATCCTCACAGGAGTAAAGTTTTTGCAATCTTGCAAAGTTAGACTGTTACCACAGAGTATGAGACAGAAGCCAGATTTGGTTAGCTTTTGCCCTAGAGAATGCTGGTTTCCAAAAGGCCGTTTGTCTATGCTGTTGGGACTATGAATAAGAAGATCCCTACTATTTCTGCTACTAGATTTGCTAATAAATGTGAATTGCACCAGGGGTCTAAAGACAAGCTTAAGGTCTATGGCAAAGATCAAAACTTTGGCTAACCTACTGATTTGGTGAGAAAACAGGTGCTTGTATATTGTTAGAGGGGGTGTAAATTGATACAACCTGGCAATTTGGCAATAGGTGTCAACACCATACATAGGACTTGACCTGGCAATTCCACTTATAGAAATTTATCATGCATATATTCTTTCTTTTTTTTTTGAGACAGAGGCTCAAGCCCTGGATAGAGTGCTGTGGCGTCACAGCTCACAGCAATCTCCATCTCCTGGGCTTAAGCCATTCTCTTGCCTCAGCCTCCCGAGTAGCTGGGACTACGGCACCTGCCACAATGCCTGGCTGTATTTTGGTTGTCATTGTTTGGCAGGCTCAGGCCAGATTCGAACCTGCCAGCTCTGGTGTACGTGGCTGGTGCCTTAGCCGTTGAGCTACAGGCGCCACCATGCATATATTCTTATGGATATACAAATTGACCTATATACAAGAGCACTAATCACAGTATTGTTTGTAATGAACAAATTTGGAAACTTAATGCACAGCAACAGAGGGCTGGTTAAATAAATGTTGGCTACAAATACAGTAGAATATTTTGCAGCCATTAAAGAGAATGAAGCAGCTCTTTGTGCTAAGACAGAAGAGTCTCCAAGAGACATTGCTACGTGAAGAAGAGCATGGCGCAGAATAAAATAGGAAGTTATTATTTGTGTTAAATATATATCTGTGAAAATGGTCCATGTGAAACATTAACATACAAATATTCACACTATAGTATAAGTTTGGTCTATTTTTGGCAGATGAATAAAAAGCTAATATCAACAATTGCTTATGGAAGTCAGGTGCAGGGGCTCACGCCTGTAACCCTAGCACTCTGGGAGGCCGAGGCGGGTGGATTGCCCTGAGTGCACAGGTTCAAGACAAGCCTGAGCAAGAGTGAGACCCATCTCCAAACATAGCCAGGTGTTGTGGCCTCTAGTCCCAGCTACTTGGGAGGCCGAGGCCAGAGATTCACATAAGCCCAGGAGTTGGAGGTTGCTGTGAGCTGTGATGCCGCAGCACTCTACTGAGGGTGATAAAGTGAAACTCTGTCTCTAAAAAAAAAAAGACACGGCCATTTAAAAAGGAAGAGTTTCTTTTTTTTTTTTTTTTATAGAGACAGAGTTTCACTTTAACACCCATGGTAGAGTGCCGTGGCATCACACAGCTCACAGCAACCTCCAGCTCCTGGGCTTAGGTGATTCTCTTGCCTCAGCCACCCGAGTAGCTGGGACTATAGGCGCCCGCCACAACGCCCGGCTATTTTATTGTTGCAGTTTTGGCCGGGGCTGGGCTTGAACCCACCACCCTCGGTATATGGGGCCGGCGCCCTGCTCACTGAGCCACAGGCGCCGCCCAGGAAGAGTTTCTTTCTTTTTTTTTTTTTGTCTATGAGGCCGGTGCCCTACTCACTGAACCACAGGCGCTGCCTAAAAAGGAAGAGTTTTAAAAAACAGTCACCAGCAGGATCTAGTCACAGCTCCCTCCGTGACCTTTCCTTCCTCTTTTCCTGCTCACTCCGCTCTGGTCACAGGGCCTCTGGACTCTCCCTTAAATGTGCCAAGTCCTGTCCTGCCTTGGGTCACTGTGTCTCCGTCTCCCTGGCATCGAATATGCTCCCTCTCCTTCCTGCCCTTAATTCACTCAAATCTCTACTCAAATAGCATCTTACTGAGTGTCTCTCCCTGACCGTCTTACTTAAAGCAGTGATATTTTCTGCCTGTCACTATCTCTCTATCCTTCTTTATTTTTCTTTGTGGCACTTCAGCCACCTGATATGCCTTAGATATAAAAATATATTTACTTGTTGGTTTGTCTTTGACTCTCTCCCAAATAAGAATATAAGCTGTGGAAGGGCACATGCTTTTTGTGTTTTATTTGTTGCTGTATCCTCAGTGTCCAGAACAATTTATGGCACATAAATTGTACATAGTAGGGACTCAAATATTTATTGAATGCATTCATGAATCGGGGACAAAGCATTGCATCTGTTCAAATAACTTGTCACTCCCAACCTATCTTGGACTTACCTTTTTTCCCTCTCTCTCTTTTTAGTAGTATTTGCTAATATACTAATATATTATATTAGGGTCAAATAGGGTCCAATATCGAAAAGATACTTGATTGCATGGTTGTATAAAATCTAGAATAATTAAAAAGATTAAAAACTAGAGGCGATGTGGTGTAAAAAACAAAAAAGCAAGTCTTTCCTTGTCTTTCAGTAGACACATGACCTTGTACAAGTTGTTTATTTCTCTTGGCTCCAGAAGTCTTATCTTTTAAATGGGGATCATGATAAGGTCCCGTTTGAAGGAGCTGGAGCAGATGGGGACTGGAGAATTCTTCCTACACTGAGAGGCTTTGAAAATGGAACTCAGTTGATGCGGCATCAGAAAAAGTTGGGTTTAGCCCTGCGTTAAATGTAAACTGAGTGTGTAACTTAGGGCAAGTCCTTTAACCTCTCCAGGCCTCCAGATAACCCAAAATGTCTTTGAGATCTCTTTGAGGTCAGGTCTCAGTCACCTTTGGGGTTGTAGGTAGCCAGGTTGATCAGATGTCCTGGTGTTTTAAGACCTTAATCTCTGTCGCCTCAGGGCCTGGGTTCACCAATTGTTTGGTGAGGCTTGAACTAAAAAGTGGGTTCAGTAAGGATTTTTCTGAGCACCTGTTATGTGCTGTGCGCTGGGGATACCACAGTGAATAGTGCAGGCAGGGTCTCTGGCCTTTGACATTCTGGGGACAGTAATCCGAAAATAAACAGGTAAATGGAAAATAAATCAAGACTAGTGGCTGGGCGAGGTGGCGCCTAGCACTCTGGCAGGCCGAGGTGGGTGGATTGCCTGAGTTTACCAAACCAGCCTGAGACAGAGTGAGTCCTCATCTCTAAAAAATAGCTGGTGTTGTGGCGGGTACCTGTAGTCCCAGCTACTTGGGAGGCAGAGGCAAGGGAATTGCTTAAGCCCAAGAGTTTGAGGTTTCTGTGAGCTGTGATGCCATGGCACTCTATGGAGGGTGGCAAAGTGAGACTGTCTCAAAAAAAAAAAAAAGTGTGGGCTGGGGTGTTGGCTCATGCCTGTAATCCTAGCATTCTGGGAGGCCAAGGTAAGTGAATTGCCTGAGCTCAGGAGTTTAAGACAAGCCTGAGCAAGAGCGACACCCTGTCTCTAAAAATACAGTTGAGCCTTGTGGCAGGCGCCTGTAGTCCCAGCTACTGTGGAGCCTGAGGCAAGAGGATCGTTTGAACCCAAGAGTTTGAGGTTGCTGTGAACTGTGACCCTGTGGCATTCTACCCAGGGCAACAAAGTGAGACTCTGTCTAAAAAAAAAAAGACCAGTTTGATATTGTGATATAATAAGCAATATATATTGTATTTGGCCTTCGTTCTCAGTTCTTGCCTAGAGCTTCTAATACCCTTGCAATTTCCTAATAGGTTAAAGGAGCATCTTTTATTACTCATAACAAGACCCTTTCAACCACACCTGAGTTTTTATCTTGATGAAACGACTTTTGGAAAGCTCCTAAGGACGGGGAGCTGGTGGCCTGGGAACTGTCCTTCTGATTAGAGAGTTGGAATGTTAATCCCAATGCCCAACCTCTGGGGAGAGCAGGGAGGGCAGAGATCAAGTTCAATCACTAAGGGCCAGTGATTCGATCAATCATGCCCCATAATGAAACCTCCATAAAAGCCCTAAATAACTGGGTAGATGAACCATGCAGGCCAGTGAACAAACAAGTGAAAATGCGGGGAGGGGTGGCTTACTGGGAAGAGCATGGATGCTCCACACCCTTGCCCCACACCTTGCCTATGTGTCTTTTCCATGCAACTGTTCCTGAGTTGTTTTCTTTATAATAAACTATAATAGTAAATGAAGTGCTTTTCTGAGTTCTGCAGGCCATGATAGCAAATTATGGAACCCAAGGAGGGGGGTCATGATAACCCCTGATTGATAGCCAGTTGGTCAGAAGTATAGAAAGCCTGGGGGTGGCGCCAGTAGCTCAGTGAGTAGGGCACAGGCCACATACACCAAGGCTGATAGGTTCGAACCCAGCCCAGGTCAGCTACAACAATAATGACAAGTGCAACAAAAAAATAGTCAGGTGTTGTGGCGGGCACCTCTAGTCCCAGCTATTTGGGAGACTGAGACAAGAGAATCACTTAAGCCCAAGAGTTGGAGATTGCTGTGAGCTGTGATGCCACAGTTCTCTACCCAGGGCTACAGCTTGAAACTCTGTCTCAAAAAAAAAAAAAAAAAAAGCCTGAATTTACAGCTGGCATCTAAGTATGAGCAGTCTCTTAGCCTATGGGGTTTATTTTAACTCCAGACAATTCATATCAGGATTGAGTAAAATTGTGAGACACCCAACTCTTGCCTGCAGAGAACTGGAGAACTGGTTAGTGTGGAAAAACCACCTGGTTTACTTGATATTTGGTGTCAGAAGCATTCTGTGAGAGTATAGAGCAAAGGGTGGGGGTTTTTTTTTTCTTTTAACTAGTGATAAATGCTAAAAAGGAAATACAAGGATGCTATGGTAGGGAACAGCAGATAGGAGCTATTGGGTTAACTTGGCTCAGGGAAGTCTTTTCTGAAGCATTTAAGCTGAGCTTTTTAAATTTTAATTAATTTATTTATTTTTATTTCTCTAAACACAAAAGTCATTAATATAAGATAAGCTTTAAAGGATGGGAAACATCCAACCAGGGAAAGAGCAATAGGGCAAAGGAAGAGGCCAGCATGACCATTATGGCCTTGAGCATGGAAAGGGCCAGCATGCTCTGGGGCCAGAGGCCAGTGTGCAAGGGGTGAGTAAGTGGACATGGCAGGAGATAAGGCTGGGAGGGAGGCCTCAGAGGCCACAGCTAGGGTGAACTGAGGGTTTCCTGGGATGTGGGACTTTCAGTGCTGAAATTGAGAAAGTCCTGGGCAAAACAGGATGAGTCAGCCACCCGAGCCTTGGTTATGAGCTGTGCTTTACTCTGCCTGCAATAGGCAGTCACCCGAGGGTTTTAAGTGGGAAATGGTACATAGAGATTTTTTTTTTATTACTTATTTATTTAGAGACAGAGTCTTGCTTTCTTGCCCCGGTACAGTGCTGTGGCATCATAGCTCACAGAACCTCAAACTCTGGGCTCAAGTGATCCTCTTGTTTCAGCATCCTAAGTAGCTGGGACTATAGGTTCCCACTAAAACACCTGGCTATTTTTTTTTAGAGATGGGATCTCGCTCTTTCTCAGGCTGGTCTCAAACTCCTGAGCTCAAGCAATCCACCTGCCTCAGCTTCCCAGAGTGCTAGGCGTAAGCCCCGGCACCTGGCCCGTGATCTGTTTTTTTTGTAAAATGAATTTTAATACACTGTGCAAAATAATCTCATCGTCATGTTTTGGTTGAGTCCACCCTCCTAGGACAGGGCCCAAATCTAACCATTTAATTATTAATCAACAAAAATCTTCCCCCTTACATCCCCACACAGATATTAAAATAATCCTCTGCTACATTTTTAAAAATAAGCTCTAGGTTCGTGACCTTGGCTTTGGGAAGTCATTACAGCCTCATCAATTGACAGTGCCAGCGACCAGTCAGGTCCAAAGAACAGGTGCACATCACTGAGATGGACTCAGCCCAGCCTCGGAGGCCCTTCCTGCCGGCCGTAGCTCTAGGTTCACACTGAGGTATTCAACCCCGGGTGGGTTTCAGCAAAGCAGGCATGATGGTGCTGCTCTTGGCATTCAGCTGCTCCACAAGAGTTTGAAAGGAACAAGACCTGAACGTGCATCCCTCAGAGGCTGTGGAGGTTTAAAATCCTTAGTTTTAGTGCGAATATAAGATGCAAAGCCTGTAAGGAGCATTTGCCATCAGAAATGGGACATATCCTCTTAATGTCCATAAGACTGGGAACCCAGGAGTGAGGCAGATAGCCCCGATGGGTTGTGCAAGCTGTCCACGGGCTTCAGATCACGTAAATTAGGGTCCAGGAGAAGGAGTGCACGTTCCCGGGAAGGCTGTTCTTTCAGGAGTTGAGGTGAAGATGCTGATTGTAACCGTGGGCCAAGCCTCTGCAGACGGCTGCAGACGCATAGCACCTGTTAGGAATTCTTGGAACTCAGTAGGTAAAGGTATGAGCTTACCATTGAGAGAGCACAGAAAACATGGAAACAGGAGAAACTGCCTACATGTAGCTCTAAGGAACTATGAATAGTTCTGTGAATAGTTCCATGAAGGAAAATCTATAGCCCCATAATAAATTCCAAAATCTGGGTCGGCACCCGTAGCACAGTGGTTACAGCGCCAGCCACATACACCGAGGCTGTCAGGTTCAAACCCAGCTTGGGCCAGTTAAATCAACGACAACTGCAATAAAAAATAGCCAGGTGTTGTGGCGGGCACCTGTAGTCCCAGCTACTTGGGAGGCTGAGGCAAGAGAATGGCTTAAGCCCAAGCGTTGGAGGTTGATGTGAGCTGTGATGCCACAGCACTCTACCAGAGCAACAGCTTGAGACTCTGTCTCAAATAAATAAATAAATAAATAAATTCTAAAAGTGCCAACTGCTAGTAATCAATTGTTACATAAAACTATGGAGATTCAGGGCAGTGCCTGTGGCTCAAAGGGGTAAGACGCCGGCCCCATGTGCTGGAGGTGGCAGGTTCAAACCTAGGCCTGGCCAAAAACTGCAAAAAAAAAAAAAAAAAACTATGGAGATTCAAGTAGTCACATAATAAATATTTATGTGCCTACTCTGCAAAAAAAGGCAGCCAGGAGATGCAAAGATGTACACAATAGTCCGCATCTTCAAAGAATTCGTAATTTTTTTTTCTTAGAGTTTCACTTTGTCACCCCTGGTAGAGCGCTGTGGTTCATAGCTCACAGCAACCTCAGACTCCTAGGCTCAAGCGATTCTCTTGGCTCATCCTCCCGAGTATCTGGGACTACAGGCACCCACCACAATGACCTGTTGTTTTTAAAGATGGGGTCTCACTCTAGCTCAGGCTGGTCTTGAACTCATGAGCTCAGGGGATCTGCCCACATCAGCCTCCCAGAGTGCGGGGGGATTATAGGCATGAGCCACTGAGCCCAGCAGAATTTGTAATTTTAAAGGGAATTTTATTTATCTCAGACAACACCAGATTAGTAGAATGAACTCTACGCACTTGTCAATACTCAACTGTTTTTTTAACCTATAAAAATGGCTATGTCATATGGTTTGACACCTTGTGTACACTTGAGACATGATTACGACCTTTTTATTTCACAATGGCAGGAAGACCTCGTGTGGAATTGAAAATGAAATCCTGCCTGTCCACCAAGGTCCATCCGCTCTAAGCCAATATAACTAGGATTTCCACCATCACAGTCGGAATGAGTCTGTCCCTCTCAGGCATTCTGTTGATCAATATCTAACAGCTTATGAAATACAAACCTTTAATTATAGCTATTGGTGCTCATATGTGATTTTTTTTTTTTGAGACAGAGTCTCACTTTGTCACCCTTGATATGCCCTGGCATCACAGCTCACAGCAACCTCAAACTCTTGGGCTTAAGTGATTCTCTTGCCTCAGCCTCCCAACTAGCTGGAACTACAGGTGCACACCACAGTGCCCAGCTATTTTTTGGTGGTAGTTGTCATTGTTGTTTAGCTGGCCCAGGCTGAGTTTGAACCCGCCAGCCTTGGTGCACGTGGCTGGCACCGTAACCATTGTGCTATAGGCACAGGGCCCACAGCTGTATTGTAAAGCAGTTCTCCCTCTTAGAGTACTTCACATAAGAAAGCACACTGAGGGCGGCGCCTGTGGCTCAAGGAGTAGGGCGCTGGTCCCATATGCCGGAGGTGGCGGCAGGTTCAAACCCAGCCCCGGCCAAAAACCACAAAAAAAAAAAAAAAAAAAAAAAAGAAAGCACACTGAGATGATGGCTGATACGTATACAATCTTTCATTGAGCATCGTTACAGAGGCTGTCATGCTAAAATAATCTTCCCAAGGTTACTAACAATGTTTGCTGTGGTTATTCTGGAAATAGACATACAACCTTGTAGTAGAAAAACCTTAACCAAGTCATCAAGGTGAATATCGCCCTTAAATGATACACCGGTGAAAAATGCCAGGAAGAGGGACTTGAAGAGAAACTTCTCTAAAGAAGACGGATGCAAGATCTACAAACACATGAAAAAAAGCTTATCATCCTTAATCATCAGAGAAATGCAAATCAAAACTACTCTGAGATAGCATCTAACTCCAGTAAGATTAGCCCACATAACAAAATCCCAAAACCAGAGATGTTGGCGTGGATGTGGAGGAAAGGGCACACTTCTACACTGCTGGTGGGAATGCACACTAATACGTTCCTTCTGGAAGGACGTTTGGAGAACACTTAGAGACCTAAAAATAGACCTGCCATTCGATCCTATAATTCCTTTACTAGGTTTATACCCAGAAGACCAAAAGTCACAATATAACAAAGACATCTGTACCAGAATATTTATTGCAGCCCAATTCATAATTGCTAAGTCATAGAAGAAGCCCAAGTGCCCATCGACCCACGAATGGACTAGCAAATTGTGGTACATGTATATCATGAAATATTATGCAGCCTTAAAGAAAGATGGAGACTTTACCTCTTTCCGTTTACATGGATGGAGCTGGAACATACTCTTCTTAGCAAAGTATCTCAGGAATGGAAGAAAAAGTATCCAATGTACTCAGCCCTACTACGAAGCTACTTTATAGCTTTCATATGAAGGCTATAACCCAACTATAGCACTATGGGGAAAGGGCCAAGGAAGGGGAAGGGAGAGGGGAGGTTAGGGTGGAGGGAGTGTAATGGGTGGGGCCACATCTATGGTGCATCTTAGAATGAGTACAGGCGATTGCACTAATGTACACAGCTATGATTTAACAATTAAAAAAAGAAAAGAAAAAAAAATGCCAGGAAGGAAGGCTATGTTAACTAGTGTGATGAAAATGTGTCAAACGGTCTATGAAACCAGGGTATGGTGCCCCATGATCGCATTAATGTACACAGCTATGATTTAATAAAAAAAAAAAAAAATGATACACCAGGGGCATAAGAGCATCGCTTGTGTGCTACTCCGGCTAGAAAGGCAAACTTCAGTCTAATCATGAATAAACATCAGACACCCCCACATTGCCAGACATTCTATAAAATAATTAGCTAGTACCCAGCAATAGTGTCAAGGTCAAGGAGACACTAAGACAGACCAACTAAATGCGATGGCAAAGTGTGTCGGATCCCAGACATTAGTAGGAAATTGATGAAATTCAAATAAGGTTTATTGTTTAGCTCACAGACTTGTATCTGTGTTCACCTCCTGGCTTTAGTAATTGTACCATAGTGATATAAGATGTTGACATTAGGGGAAGTTGGGTGACGGGTAGAGGTGAACTTTCTGTGCTATTTTTACTACTCTTCTGTAAGTCTACAATTATTTAAAAAGAAGTCGAACAAACAAAAAGAACTCTCTGCATCTGACTTTCACAGCCTGGACTCTTCACCACTAGAATACATGTATAGGCTTTGTTTGATGATTAGCTGAAACTGCACCATGAGACACCTGCTGGGTGACCCAGAGCTAGGTCATATACTTAGGGTATCAGGAAATAAAGAAAAGAAATAGGAAAAAGAATAAGGAAGAGTTCAGCCACAATTAACCTATTGACAATTTTTCTTTTTTTTTTTTTTGAGACAGAGCCTCAAGCTGTCACCCTGGGTAGAGTGCCATGGCTTCACAGCTCACAGCAACCTCCAACTCTTGGGCTCAAGCGATTCTCCTGCCTCCGCCTCCCAAGTAGCTGGGACTACAGGCACCCGCCACAACGCCCGGCTATTTTTTGGTTGCAGCTGTCGTTGTTGTTTGGCGGGCCCGGGCTGGATTCGAACCCGCCAGCTCAGGTGTATGTGGCTGGCACCTTAGCCGCTTGAGCCACAGGCGCCGAGCCCCTATTGACAATTTTTCAATCTGAAAACAGAAAGAATATTGCTATTCATATGAGGTGAGACAATTAAGTTCTTGAACTCATCTTAGAAAAAGTGCTACATACCCCATTGTTAAGTATCACTATTGTCACCTTGGAAGTCCTCCCCTTGGGACGCTATGCACCGACACCAGCGCCTAGTCCACACTTCAAAGCACTTTTTCTAGGAGGGGTTGATGAACTTAATAGTCAGACCTCGTACGCTGACAGCTCTGATGGCCACTCCAGAAAAAGAGTTCCAATATTGCTTTGAAGAGGGGACTAGGTGCTGGGATCAGTGAATCGCTTCCCAAGGGGAATACTTGCAAGGTGACCGTACTGACATTCCACAATGAGGTATAGACATTTTTTTCTAGGATGAGTTCCCCTTGTACAATAGCTAAATTTATATGGCACTTACTATGTGCCAAGTTTTAAGCATCTTCCAAGTTTTAACATATTTAATCCTCACACCAACCCTCTGAGGGCAGGTAATTTTCATTATCCTTGCTCTATAGAGAAAGAAACTGAGACATAGGTTTTCAGTGGTCTTTGTGAGGTCACAAATGGATAAATGGGGAAGCCAGAATGCAAACCTAAGCAGTCTGGCTTTAGAGGTCCTTGTACTTGCTCAAGATGCTACACTGCCATTCACATAGGTTTTCTGTTATTTGGAAACTTTATTTTGAATTACCTGTGGCTTAGGGAGCATTGAGATTTGCCAGGGTTTAGTTTAATTAATTAATTAATTTATTTATTTATCGAGACAGAGTCTTATTCTGTTGTCCTGGGTAGAATGTTGTGGCATCATAGCTCACAGCAACCTCAACCTCTTAGGCTCAGGTGATCTTCTTGTGTCAGCCTCCCGAGTAGCTGGGACTATAGGTACCTGCCGCATGCCCAGTTAGTTTTTCTATTTTTAGTAGAGATGGGGTCTCCTTTTGCTCAGGCTGGTCTCAAACTCCTGAGCTCAAGCAGTCCACCTGCCTTAGCCTCCCAGAGTGCTGGGATTACAGGCGTGGGCCACTGCACCTGGTCCGTTTAGTGTTTTTACACTTGTTATCCTTTAGGCCTTAAATTACTGCATCTAATGGTGATCCGGCCAGCAGGTCACAGTCACCCTGCCAGGCCTGGGTCTACAGACAGAGCACTAAGACCTTGGGTGGGTTGGCTCTCTGGCTAATCTTTGCCTCAGAAACTTGGAGAGAAAAGTTTTTTTTCCAAGCCCAGGGCTCAGTTCTCTATTTTATAAGTAGGTTTCTTTTTTTCCCCTAAACGAAACCCAAGTCAAATGCTTGCTATATAATCAGGGAGTTTGCAAAGCAAGGATTCCAGCTCTCTCTGATATTATCAGAACTAAACATGCAAACCAACAGGCTCCTAAAACTATTGTTAAGTCAGTTCAATCAGAAAAACAGAAAATACACTACTGGCAGGACGATCAGAGCTGGGGGAGGAAAGCTCAACTGCTATTCATAAAGTCTGATTCATCTAGAAAAAGAAAAAGTCAGACACCATCAGATTGGGATTCGTGTTCACTGCAGTGAGGGGTACAGAACCTTCAGACTCTCCGTGGTGACTGAGCCATTATTTCACTCCAAACACAAAGAACTGTTGTGTTGCACGCCCCTCACTGTAATTAGCTCTCACAAACGGGGTGAAGAATTGAACTGAGGGCCAAGCACTCAGAATGATTTATTTCATTTTGGTTAAGGAAACAGAGGATGAAAGGGCCATGTCTCATTACCTGTTTCTTTATGGGCCCCTAATTTAAATGCAATGTGCAATAATTATGCACTCTTCTGTTTGAGAGCAACAGGAAGTTCCTTCTAAGAGACCGACTGGGATTAAGGAAGTTCCGTTTAAGAGACCGACCTGGATTAAACGTGATGGTTTGAGCCAGTGATGTGCTTGTGTTTAACCACCAATGGGGGCACTGACTATAGTGTTGGCCGATATCTGTAGTGTAAATGTTCCCACTCTTACTGGCTTCAAGCTACTAATCTGACATCACTAAATTTATACCATTTCCAGCATTCAAATGTAATAGATGCAAACCACCTTAAAAACATAGATAATAGTAAATGTAATAAAATAATGAGGATGTAATAGCTGTGAACATTTGTTGCTTCATTTTAAATGTAATATATTTAATTATAAATCTATATAATTTACTTTTTTTTTTTTTAGAAGTCTCATTTTGTCCCCCTCCATAGAGTGCAGTGGAATCATAGCTCACAGCAACTTCAAACTCTTGGGCTCAAGCGATCCTTTTGCCTCAGGCTCACCCACCACCACGCCTAGCTAGTTTTTTTATTTTTAGTAGAGACAGGGTCTCCCTCTTGCTCAGGCTGATCTTAAACTACTGAACTCAGGCAATCCACCCTCCTCAGCTTCCCAGAGTGCTAGGATTACAGGGGTGAGCCACTGCACCTGGCTAAATTTACTTTAATGGTTGTGTTTCTGAAAAATTAGCCATCAGTTCTGGGAGCCTGTCAGAGCCACCGTCAGGACACCAAGGCAGAGGTCTGGGGCCAGGAAGAAGACAGCAGGCCTGTTGCTTCAAAATGGAGTGAACTATTCTCATCGGGGGCTTCTCTTTTCTGTGAGAATTGTTATTCTCACCTTCATTGCCATTCCCAATTATAGTCTGTATGCTACCTTATTCAAGGGTGTCATTTTACAAAATGAGAAAAGTCAGTCTCAGAAGAGTCTAATAATAATAATTGATATTCATTAAATTTCTACTCTTTCAGTTCTGCTGGTGGTATAAAGATAGGACAAAAGGGACTTTTATATACCTTGTTTTTATTCCTATTTTGTCTATGGAAAAATGGAAGTTCTGAAGAGTTGGCCACTTGGTTAAATGAGTCAAGTGATCTAGAATGAATACAGGCCTCTCATAGGCTTTCCAAGGTGCTCTTAAGAACAGACAAATTCCAGATCTGGGAAAAAGTGATTGTCACGAAAACAAATGCCTTTTGTTTTCTTTCTTAAATGGAATAATATGCTCTACACATTAATAATAACATGGTTTTTATAATACTGTATATATCATAACAAAAGTGCTTTTCTTTCCTTTTCTTTTTTTTGAGACAGAGTCTCAAGCTGTCGCACTTGATAGAGCACTGTGGCATCAAAGCTCACAGCAACCTCAAACTCTTGGGCTTAAGCGATTCTTTCACCTCAGCCTCCCAAGTAGCCTGGACTACAGGTGCCCACCACAACACCTGACTATTTTTTGGTTGCAGTTGTCATTGTTGTTTAGCAGGCTGGGGCCAGGCTCGAACCCACTAGTCTCAGTATATGTGGCCAGCACCCTACTCACTGAGCTACAGGCGCCAAGCCAAGGATCTGTAACATTTTTTGTTCATTTATTTGTTTCGCCAGCTCCAGTGTATGTGGCTGGCGCCCTAGCCGCTGAGCTACAGGCATCAAGCCATGAAAGTGCTTTTCAGAACACAAGCATAGAGTATGTCCACGATGTCCGCTGTGTTGTTCCTAAAAGCAAAAAATCGGAAACAATATAAATATCAATCAGAAGGGATACTGGTCAAATAAATTTTGGCAATTGCACAAATGGAATATTAATAGCAGTGAGGCAGATTCAAAAGCATATATTAAAAAAAAAGAAACATCTTAGATTAAATTGCAGCTGAAAAATGCAAGGGCAGAAAAGTGTCACTATTTATGGAAAAAAGAAGAGAAGAGATGTGTGGTTGTCTATCTGCTGCACATCTCTGAGAGAATTCACACACAACACACATAGACACACACACACATCCAGCAATTACCTCTAGGAGCCTGGGGGATTGGAGTGAAGGGAGATGGCATTTTTACAGCACAGCATTTTATATTGTTTGTCCTTTATCCATGTACAGCCATTATCTATTCAAATATAACTTTAAAAAAAATTACTGTCACACACATTATCTTTTTCGTCTTCATGATGTCCTGGGCTGTAAGTAGGTATTATTTTTCCAAGTTACAGATGAGGAAATGGAGGCCCATAGAAAAGTGACGGCTCAGTGTTACCCAATAAGTTAAGAGGCCACGGTCAGGTTGAGATAGCCTGTGCTGTCAGGGTGGGTGGGAATGGATCCAAATTATCTCATTCTTAGCCCTGGCTTGTCCTGTCCCCCTGAGAATTGATTGATGACTAGTAAACAAAGGAAGTCATCTAAATCACTCCTATAGTAGTTACAAGCATAGACTCTCGAACCAGGTAGCCCAGGCGTGAGTGATGTGATGATGCTGTGTGATGAGGAAAGTTACTTAACCTTCCAGGGGATCAGATTTCACAGATGTAAAATGGACAGAATAATAATATGAGACTCTAGTTTGTTGGGTTTTTTTCGAGACAGAGCCTCACTATGTCGCCCTCAGTAGGGTGCCGTGGCATCACAGCTCACAGCAACCTCAAACTTTTGGGCTGAAGTAATTCTCTTGCCTCAGCCTCCCCAAGTAGCTGGGACTACAGAGGCCCGCCACCATGCCCGGCTATTTTTTTGTTGTAGTTGTCATTGTTGTTTAGCAGGCCTGGCCCAGGTTTGAACCCACCAGCCCCAGTGTCCGAGGCGGCGCCCTAACCACTGAGTATGGGTGCCAAGCCGAGACTCCAGGTTTTTTGCCTGGTCATGGAGCATACTATAGAAATATTTGTTGAATCAATGAATATACACCAATGTCCTTAGAGTAGCTTATGCAACGTCACTTACCAAAGAGGAGCTTCTTTTCTTCACTTTGTGTTTCTGAAGTGCCTCTTATTCATCTTTGAGAGAAAAGACTATGGCTTCATCATATTTATATACCCCACCATACCTGACACAGAGCTTTGTATACAGTAGGTACACAATAAATGCTTGCACCATTCAAATTCTGGACCCAAATCTGCTACTTGAAATCTTGGAAAACTCTGTCCAGGTATTCCCCATCATTGGCGAGAAGGGTCTTTAGAACTACTTTTTGTGGCTGGGCACAGTGGCTCACACCTGTAACCCTACACTCCAGGAAGCTGTGGCAGGTGGATAGCCTAAGTTCCGGAGTTCAAGACCAGCCTGAGCAAGAGCAAGACCTCATCGCTACTAAAAATAGAAAAGCTGGGTATTGTGACAGGTGCCTATAGTCCCAGCTATGCAGGACACTGAGGCAAGAGGGTCACTTCAGCCTCAGAATTTTCGGCTGCTATGAGCTATGATGCCACGGCATTCTACCGAGGGCAACAAAGCGAGACTCTGTCTCAAAAACAATAAAAAAAACAAAAAAGCCTTATTTTTTTCTGGTAGTAAAATATAAATTACAAAGTTTACCATTTTAATTTTATTTTGAGATAGGGTCTTGCTACATTGCTCAGGCTGGTCTCAACTTCTAGACTCAACCAATTGGCTCAGCGCCTGTGGCTCAAGCGGCTAAGGCACCAGCCACATACACCTCAGCTGGTGGGTTCAAATCCAGCCTGGGCCTGCCAAACAACAATGACAGCTACAACCAAAAAATAGCTGGGCATTGTGGCAGGCACCTGTAGTCCCAGCTGCTTGGGAGGCGGAGGCAGGAGAATCCCTTGAGCCCAGGAGTTGGAAGTTGCTGTGAGCTGTGATGTTACGGCACTCTACCCAGGGCGACAGCTTGAGGCTGTGTCTCAAAAAAAAAAAAATAGACTCAACCAATCCTCTAGCCTCGGCCTCCCAAGTAGTGGATTACTTGGCAGGCACAACCACACCTAGTCCATTTTCATGATTTTTTAAATATACATTTAAGTACATCCTCCATGTTGCATAGCCATCCTTACTATCCTTTGTAGAACTACAGTTGAACTCCATAGTCGACCACCTCCCTACACTGACCACCTCCTTAAGTTGATCTCATTTGCCGGGCATGGTGGCTCATGCCTGTAATCCTAGTACTTGGGAGGCTGAGGCAAGCAGATTGCCTGAGCTCACAGGTTCAAGACTAGCCTGAGCCAGAACCAGAGCCAGACCTCATTGCTAAAAAAAAAAATAGCCAGGCATTGTGGCGGGCACCTGTAGTCCCAGCTACTTGGGAGGCTGAGACAAGAGAATCACTTAAGCCCAAGAGTGTGAGGTTGCTGTGAGCTGTGATGCCATGGCACTCTACCGAGGGCAAAAAAATGAGATTCTGTCTCAAAAAAAAAAAATAAGTTGACCCTAATTTTCATAGACCAGGCATACATCCTGTGTACGTTTCAGTACGGCAGGCCTCGTTCCTGATGTGGACCACCTCCATATGTTGACCAGTTTGTTACAGTCCCCTGATGGTCAACTTACAGAGGTTCTACTATATTTTAAAAGGCTATCTACAGTAGTTGATATTTGTTTGTTTATTAAAAAGGTAACACATGCAGATGGCAAAAGTATGAACAGTCAGTCAGGGTTTACAGGAAAATCTTCCCATCCCAGACACTTAGCCCTCCCATTTCTCCTTTTCAGAGATGCCGGCTAATGGGATGAGAACATGAACATTACTAGAACTCTCTGGGCTAAGTTTAAATCCTGGCTATACCAGTGACTAGCTGTGTGATCTCAGGCAAATTACTCAGCCTCTCTGTGTCTCTACCAGATAGAGATACTATTAGTACCAACCTCTTCGGGGTGTTATAAAGATTCTTATGTTGATATGTGTAAACTGCCTTTGCACACAGAAAATATTTTCTACAGCCAGGCGGGGTGGCTCACGCCTGTAATCCTAGCACTCTGGGAGGCTGAGGCAAGTGGATTGCCTCCGCTCACAGGTTTGAGACCATCCTGAGCCAGAGCAAGACCTCCTCTCTAAAAACAGCCAGGCATTGAGCGGTGCCCATAGCTCAGTGGGTAGGGCTCCGGCCACATACACCTAGGCTGGTGGGTTTGAACCCGGTCCAGGCCTGCTAAACAACAATGACAACTACAGCAAAAAAATAGCAGGCTCTGTGGCGGGTACCTGTAGTCCCAGCTATTTGGGAGGCTGAGGCAAGAGAATCACTTGAGCCCAAGAGTTTGAGCCCAAGAGTTTGAGGTTGCCGTGAGCTATAATGCCATAGCACTCTACCAAGGGCAATAAAATAAAACTCTGTCTCAAAAAAAAAGAGAAAGAAAATACTATCTGCTTCCTATGAATACTACTCAAGGGTTACTGTTCTCCCAAATACCTTTGTGTATACAAATGTAATAGGCAAATCTGTTTGTGTCAAAGTAAAAAGTTAGCGTGGGAAACAGGAAGGGCAGGATGAAGCCGTTTAGATGCTAGAACACTGTATGGAAAGCGGGAGCTGCGTGTTCTGCCCGACTGCTAATGAGTATTCTGGCCTTCGGATTATTTCTCTGGGGCTTTGTTTTCTCACCTGTGACAAGGGAACATTTGACAAGATGAGTTCTGAGGTCCCTTTCATATCTAACAGTCTGTGTCTGTCTCTAACAGGTCTGAAAAGTGCCAGCACTTTTTTTTAAGGGAACTTAAGAAAGTGGAACAATTAGTAGAAGGAGGATGGTTCCTCAAACAGGTACTGATATGTCAGTGGGACAGAGACTCCCAGATTGACTGTGCCACCTGCTCGAGCTGTTTTCCCACATCCTCTTTTAAAGGGACTCTGCCCCATCCTGCCACAGTTAAGATTCAATTTCAAGTTAACATGGTCCAGTTCTAAAAGGCCAACGGGATTCTTTCTTGGCTCTGATAACCCATAGGGATAGATTGCTACCTATTTTATTCTGACCACAAGCCAGAACGATTGCACTGATAGGTCAGTGAGTCTCTTGCTTGATTTTCTGATGTGGTAAAATCTGTTAGTTAGTAACCTGGTTATTTTCTGCTGTGCTTCGCCAGATGGCACTTTCGGTGATAAAACCGTTCAGACCAAGAGGTTTCACTATGTTCTATACCTCATCTGCACTGTTTCTCACGTATCAACATTTCCATGTGGGCAAACTTTGTTCTGAGCCCCCAAAACTTAGATATTCAATGATGGAAAATGATGAGGGACTACTCGGGAGGCTGAGGCAGGAGAATCGCTTAAGCCCAGGAGTTGGAGGTTGCTGTGAGCTGTGTGAGGCCACAGCACTCTACCGAGGGCCATAAAGTGAGACTCTGTCTCTACAAAAAAAAAAAAGAAAATGATGAGGGAAGCTCCTAGTGATAGCCTTAGATCATATCTAAATCCTGTTTGATTAACTTTCAAATCAAATTATATATTCTATATAATCATAGATTATCATATAATTAGAACATTATATACATATATACATTGTTGGAATACTTCAATTATGAGCATTTAGAAATTCACCATTACTTTTGTTATTACTACATTATTACTATAATTACTATAATTGTTTTTTGTTTGTTTGTTTCTTTTAGAGACAGAGTCTCACTTTATCGCCCTCAGTAGAGTGCTGTGGTGTCACAGCTCACAGCAACCTCCAACTCCTGGGCTTAGGCAATTCTCTTACCTCAACCTCCCGAGTAGCTGGGACTACAGGTACCCGCTAGAATGCCCGGCTATTTTTTGTTCTTGCAGTTTGGCTGGGGCCGGGTTCAAACCCACCACTCTTGGTATATGGGGCTGGTGCCCTACCCGCTGAGCCACAGGTGCCGCCCTATAATTGTTTTATTAATAATGAATATTGGGCCAGGTGCAGTGGCTCATGACTGTAATCCTGGTGCTTTCGGAGACCAGGTGAGAGGATCACTTGAGGCCAAGAGTTTGAGACCAGCCTGGACAGCATAGTGAGACCCTGTCTCTACTAAAAATTAATGAGACATGGTGGTGCATGCCTATAATCCCAACTACTCAGGAGGCTGAAGCAGGAGGCTCACTTGAGCCCACAGAGTCAGAGGCTATAATGAGCTATGATCTGGGCCACTGTACTCTACCCCAGGTAACAGAATGAGAGTCTGTCTCTTTAAAAAAAATGTTTTTTGGCAGCGTCTATAGCTCAGTTGATAGGGCACCAGCCACATACACCGAGGCTGGCAGGTTCGAACTCAGCCCAGTCCAGCTAAAATCAACAACAATTGCAACCAAAAAATAGCCAGGCATTGTGGTGGGTGCCTGTAGTCCCAGCTACTTGGGAGGCTGAGGCAAGAGAATTACTTAAGCCCAAGAGTTGGAGGTTGCTATGATGCCACGGCACTCTACCCAGGGTGACAGCTTGAGACTCTCTCTCTCAAAAAATTTTTTTCCTTTTTACAGAACACTTATACATTATCACTTACAAAGTATCTTTTACAATATTATCTTATTTGATCTATACTATTGTCCTTTGGGGAAGTATAGGAGGGTAGATAAGAGAATAAGCTTCAAATTGGGTTTGAATCCCTCAGTGTCCTTACTTGTAAATTGGGGGCAGTAATATCTGATCCATAAAGTTGTGGGGGGGGCTTCAGAGACAATACAGAGCCAGGCTCAGTTCCTAGCACATACCCCCCCCTAAAAATACAGTAGTTATTAAAACTATTCTCATTATTCTCCTTTTGGATGGGGAAACTAAGCCTCAAGAAGATGAAGAGATGTACTTGGGATTGTTTTTACCATAGTAATAAAGCTGTGATTCAAATGTAGGTTTTCTGGATTCAAAACCCACCAGAGTTCTTTCCACGGTATGACATTGCACTAAAAGTGCCTGGTGTTGTTATTTAACACATTAAAAAGATGCATAGTATTTGCTGTTAATAAGAAATGTTATGTACCATTTTCCTTATTTCTCTTTACTTCTTGATAGTTTTTCTTCTTCTTCCTCCTCTTTCATTTAATAGAACCCAAATTACGAAGTTAGAAATGTATAGCGATAAAACCAGTTGTTGGAATGCTTTCTCACCCGTCATCTTTCAGCCAAACAACTTGAACTTAGATTCAATTGGCTACCTCTTTGACAGCCTCTGAAGACGCCCTTAGATGTTTGGAGTTGGGAGTTCTATTCAATGTCACCTCGTGCAGCTTTTTCATGAAACAGAGAAGAGCAAGAGACCAGAGTAAGTTCAAATTAGTGAAGGGAAAACCAGAGAAAGAGCCAGAAGTGGAACCGGTGTGTGCAGTTGCATCCCAGCCCAGATTTCTTTTCTTTGCTCATCAATGAGGGTTATCCCTCCTTTACACTTTAACTAAAATGAATAGACATTATCCTCCTAATTCCACGGGATGGATTCGGGGATCATTTTAAATATCAGCGGGTTACACCATGGTGACACTCGAGATGCCAGCAGTCATAAGACTAGCTAGGCTTCTTTGGAAATCACAGCTTTCAAGATGGGAGTCTCCTCCCAACTTTTTTGTTCTGGTCTTAGGGCGGTAACAAGAGGCTTCCTCGTGACATACCTAAGCCTTCCTGCTTTGGGCTGAATTGAAAGTAGGGCAGTACTCGCCAGTCCCATGGTATTTCGGTGTCTCTCTCGGGTCCTCACCAAGATTAGGAAGTATGAACATTTAAATCCCAGGCTTGTAGGCTCCTCTCCTCCCTCCCTCCTTTCTTCCTTCCTTATTTCCTTTCTTCCTTTTTAGGCCAAGCATACTGGTAAACCCCAATGTGGAGATTTTCCAAAAGAGAGGCCTTTTGTAAACTTGGTCCTCTGAAAGTTCCTTTCTCCCTTCTTTCTCCCACAGCTGTAGGGCCTCCCTCACAAGGCCCCAGAAGGCAATCCTCCAGTCCACGGAGGAGGAAAATGAGATCTGTGTGCAGAGTATGATTTCTTTTTTTCTGAAATTGTTTTTAATTTTTTTTAGAGATGAGGGTCTCACTATATTGCCCAGGCTGGCCTCAACTTCCTGGGCCCACCTGATCCTCCTGCCTCAGCCTCCAGAGTAGCTGGGAGCACTGCCATGCTTGTGGCACTGCGCACACACAGATTTTTGAGTTGTGAGGATTCCCGACTACTTTAAGCATAATGAGCTAAATCAGACAGTGGTCATCTTGTGTTTTCAACAGTGTACAAATTATTTTCAAACTCTTCTTGTCATGTAGACCTGGATTCCATTTCTTACTAGCTGGGAGACCTTGAACAAGTTGGTTTAACCTCTCTGAGCTTCTATTTTTCCCTCTGTATAATAGGTACCAATAACTCACAGGGCTGATACCAGAAATAAACACCTGTGACCCGCCTAGTGTAGGACAGCCAGTAACAAATGCTGATGGCTCTTCCTTCCCCTTCTCCTCCTGTTAAAACCTTTCTTGGTTCTTTTCTCATTTCCACTAACAGCATGGCTGAACTTGGGTTCATTTTCCTACACTAACTCCCCATTTCTTACAGCCCGGCCTGGTTTAGTTCATTTCCATTTCCACTTGTCGGGGAAGACCACCTTTCCTTCTCCTGGCTCTGGAATTTATGTTTCTGTCTGTTTGCTTGAAGTCTAATATTGCAGGGGATCAGCCTGTGTCTTCCATTCCTGCTAATCTTGGTTCTTCAGATGGAATCAGGTCCTCTTTGGTAGCAAATTTTAAATGACACCACAGGCAAAGCACAGAAAGTCAGCTGAAACCAGCCTTCCTGAAAGACCAGCTGCCTGCTCACCCAACCGTTCTGGATTCCTCTACTGGACCAGATCTTCTTCTGGACAGTTTATTTAGCTCTCGGTTACTGCTCAGAGCTGGGTTTTTTTTGCTTTCACCCTGTGATAACTATGAAGATAGCAGGAGTGATGGCATCTTTGAGATGCCTCAGGCTCATTTGTGGCAATTTTCATGGGGCCATTTAGCTGGATTTGCACCAACCCTCAGGCCTCACTCATTTTCACACTCTTAGAATTCGCTCCATGGATTCCTGAAGGCAGGGGCAAGTCTGCTTGGAGACTTGCCCTACAATGAAAGGGAGCCCCCCTTCTTTGCAATAAGATCACAATCACAGCAGCCTTGTGGGAGGGATCAGGAGATGTTTCCTAACCTCATTTTAAGGCACAATAACAATTCCTCCTGGCCTAGAGCTGGTGGGTTGGGAACATGGCTTCCAACTTCTTACTGTGTACCTAAGCGTTCTAGCCAGGAAACCACAGCACAGGGGTCATTTATTCATTTGTCAAAAATGTACTGGACATCTATGCTGTACAAGGTACTCTGCTAGGGCCTTGGTTTAGAAAGAAGAGTAAGTCACATTTCCTAGTGAGCAAAGTCAAGTAGGCCTGCACATGATTACAATGCGGTGTGGGTCTCATCCTAAGAGAGGTTTGTGTTAAGGTCCAGTGATCTCAGAGGAAAGGGCTCCTCACACTGCACACGGTGGAACATGGAGAATGACAGTGACATCGCAGAGGAGGAGAAGAAGGGGGAACTCCACCACTGGTGACGGCAGTGTGAGAGCCAAGGGTCGGGGTGGGGGGAGAACAGATCGGTCGGTGTCTTAACAAGACGGCGGCCACTGGGGGTGCTCAGCCCTCTGCCCCACCAGACAGCCCTGAGGGTCAATGTCCAACAAGCCTCAGAGTCATCCCAACAGAAGGGCAAAGAAGTTGGTGGGGAATTGCCTCCAGGGACTCCCACAGCCAAAGAAAAGGCAGAGAAAGAGAGCTGTAGAGATTTGTGCAGCCAGATGTGAGCCAGGCCCTCAGCATCTGCCACGTGGGACCAAGGGCAGTGAGACATGAAGGAGCGCTGCAAAGGACGGAAAGATGTAAATTGAAAGGGAAGTGGGAGCCAAAGGGTATACCTTATTCAGTATGGCGTGGGGGACGCTGGGTAGCAGAGTGACACGGTCAGATGAGCAGAGAGCCACGTAAACATATGGGCTGTGACAGGGAAGGTGGAGTGACACGTGGACACTGGCTTTGCCGGCACTCCGGATGGACACATTGCCAGCACCTGCTTCTTCTGTACGCCCAGGCGAAGCAGGGGGCTTCGAAGCTGTGCTGTCATCATGGTGAGCTTGCATGCCTGTGCTCCCCTGCCAGACTGTCAGTCAAGGGATTATGATTTCATTCACCATCCTGAGCCTGACACCTAGCTCAAAATCTAGCACAGGGCAAGGACTCAGAAAGTATTTGAGTGACGGATGTCTAGGTTAGTTTATTCTCGCAGCTCTGTGCAGAACTATTTACTGTGCTTATAGCAGGATTATCCTTAATCCAAAGGGCCTTGATTGTCTTGTGTATGCATTTTGTAAGTGGACTGGAAAGGCGTTGCTGACAAGATGCTCAGAAGCATTTGGAGTTCCTTCCCTGGAAGCCCAGAGCTGTCATAAATGATGCTCCCTTCCCCATGCAGCTCCAGCAAGGCTCCAGCGGAACTTTGCCTAATTGTCACTTCTAGGGAAGTCATTTTGCTGCTGTCCTGATATCGCCAAAGAAGCCTGGACTTTTCCTCTGGACTCAGAGGTTGAGGTTGCCTGGACTTTTCCTCTGGCCTTTTGAGGTTGCTAAGTGGCCAAGCACCCTCTTTCTGCCTAGTTTGGATAGCAGTTGCTTCTGGTTGCCAACCAGAGAAAGAGGCTATCATTGTCATTCAACAAAAGGACAGTTTTGTGAAGTGGGTGTGTGAACTTTTCAGAAAATCCCCCTGGAAAGGGGAAATATCCTGATGATAAACAAGAAGAAAATAGAAACACTGCAGACACCAAAGTCGTTTCTGGAATGGGGCCCCACACCCAGCGATTCTGACACAGACCTCAAGGTAGAGGAGAATTAATAGGGCCTGTTATCATAGACAGAGTCCACAAAGAACCTTCAGGGTCATTCGATACATCCCCGTGCTGTGGGCAGAGACTGAATTCACTAAACAGTCATACTTCAAAATTTTTAGGAAAAGATTTTTTTTTTTTTTTGTCTTTTCCCATAGGGATCAAAAACTGTTTACAGGGGCAGTGCCTGTGACTCAGTAAGTAGAGTGCTGGCCCCATATATTCAGGGTGGTGGGTTCAAACCCAGCCTTGGCCAAACTGCAACAAAAAAATAGCCGGGCGTTGTGGCGGGGGCCTGGAGTCCCAACTACTCGGGAGGCTGAGGCAGGAGAATCGCCTAAGCCCAAGAGCTGGAGGTTGCTGTGAGCTGTGACGTCACAGTACTCTACCGAGGGTGATAAAGTGAGACTGTCTCTACAAAAAAAAAAACCTGTTTACAGGTAAGAAGCCCTTCCTAGGTATAATAGAACTTACTTTCTGAAAACTCATTGCATAACCAAGGAAACTAAAGCAGAGACAGTACTCAAATAAATGTCTCTTGACCCCCAGTTTAGAAAATTCCTTTGATCATTTATCAAGCATTCCTTGAGGACCTACCTTGGGGAATTCTCTTTGGAGCTGAGGAAATGCAGTTCGACGAGACAGCTTCTGTACCACCGAGAGGAGGCTTGTAAGCCACTTGAACACAGAAAGTTGCATCTACTTAAGTATAACCAACTGCCATGTCTGCTCCAATAAAGGCCTGTTTATTGCATCTCTTGAAGTCCTACCAAGGGTCTTTTTGGTTGCAAAACAGGTGCGTTAGTATTTATCAAAGGTTACAAATTTTCCTTTCTATCTCCTGCTTCCCGTCCCCATGTCCATTAAGACATGAATTCACAGCCGGGCGTGGAGGCTCACTCCTGTAATCCCAGCACTCTGGAAGGCTGCAGTGGGTGGATTTCCCGAGCTCAGGAGTTTGAGACCAGGCTAAGCATGAGTGAGACCCTGTTTCTACCAAAAAATAGAAAAACTAGCTGGGCATTGTGGTGGGAGCCTGTAGTCCCAGCTACTCTGGAGGCTGAGGCAGGAGGATCTCTTCAGCCCAAGACTTTGAGGTTGCTATGAGCTACGATGCCATCGAGCTCTACTCAGGGCTACAGAGTGAGCCTCTGTCTCAAAAAAAAAAGAAAAGAAAAGAAAAAGAAATGAATTCACTTGGGACATACTTAATGACAATTGTATAAATCTCTGTGTTTTATTATGAATACAAAAATGACAAATGAGGGGTGGTGCCTGTGGCTCAGCGAGTAGGGCGCCGGCCCCATATACCGAGGGTGGTGGGTTCAAACTGCAACCAAAAAATAGCCGGGCATTGTGGCGGGCGCCTGTAGTCCCAGCTACTCGGGAGGCCGAGGCAAGAGAATTGCTTGAGCTCAGGAGTTTGAGGTTGCTGTGAGCTGTGATGCCACGACACTCTATCCAGAGTGACAGAGTGAGACTCTGTTTAAAAAAAAGAAAAAATTGGGCTTGACGGTGTGGGTCAGATATGCACTGCAGTAATAGTGCCACTTGGTCTAGAACCAAATCTCCTTCTGTTGAAGGCAGTGACCTAGTTTCAACTGCCTGCCTCAAGCTGGTTACTGTAGAGAACACATTCTGGCTAATTCTGAGGTGCCCCACTCTCCCACCTAATACATTTATTTATTTTATTTTCTATTTTTATTTTATTTTATTTTGCATCCCTACTTTGATTGATGGCTATATGAAGCCCAAACTTGCTGTGACTTCTGTCATCACACCACGGCACACTACCTACGGCAACAGCCTGCCACCACTTGCTTCTCCTTACCACATTCAACTGGTCATCAAATTCTCTCAGTTCTCTTTATTCAACCTATCAGGGGAGTTCAATTACAGCACTTGGAAACCACTACAGCCGTTTTAAGCAGAAAGAGATTTATATATGTAATTAGGTGCTTATACAATTGTTGGAAGAACAGGTACTTTTTTTTGTTTTTTTGATACAGCGTCTCAAGCTGTTGCCCTGGGTAGAGTCCTCCAACTCTTGGGCTTAAGCGATTCTCTTGCCTCAGCCTCCCAAGTAGCTGGGACTACAGGCACCCACCACAACGCCCGGCTATTTTTTGTTGTTGTTGTTGCCATTGTTGTTTTAGCTGGCCAGGACCAGATTCGAACCCGCCAGTCTCTGTGTATGTGGCCAGCGCCCTGCCCCCTGAGCTACAGGCACCACCAGGCACTCTTTTTCTTGGGACTGACTCTCACTCTGTCACCCTGCTAGAGTGCGGTGGCATCATAGCTCACAGCAACCCAAACTCTTGGGCTCAAGATATCCTTTTGCCTCAAGCTCCCATGTATCTGGGACTACAGGAGCCCCCAATGCCTGGCTTTCTCTAGTTTTAGTACAAATGGTGGTCTCACTCTTGCTTAGTCTGGTCGGAAACTCCTTGGCTCAAGCAATCCTCCTGCCTTGGCTTTCCAGAGTGCTAGGATTACAGGTGTGAGCCCCTGCACCTGGCGAGAGCAGGCACTTGGGCTGGACCAATGATGTCCATAGTAACACTGTAGAACTGGCCTGCCAGGGGAGCTGATGAATCCACCCCAACCAGGTAGGTAGGGAATCTGAAAACCCCACCGGAGCCATTGTGTTTAGGAACATGCCAGTTGCATTGCAATCTAAGGATTAGAAGGCTACCACTGCGTCATCTGCAACAGAGCCATGTCGTGTCTGATAGATTCAGAATAGCAAAAGACAGGCACCTGCGCCCTGTCTCTCCATACTCATGAAGTTAGAGCAATACGCTGGGAGGTTGCTGCAGGAGCATTCGACGTGCTTATGATGGGGCTTGCTGGAGGAAACAACCGAAAACAGCCAGAAGCCTGGCCTCTCCTTCACAGGACCTTCCAAATCCTGCACAAATGGGTTTGTCAGAACTTACATTACTTTTGGAACTGCAAGGGAGTTTGGAAAAGGTAGCTTCTAGCGCTGTGGCCTCTTAGTACAGGAAGGCACACTGAAAGGACAGTGGAATGAAGTCGTCTGCAGAATTTCCCACACTGACCTCTTGAACAGCCACTGCCCTGTGGACCTTGTCATCTCTTACCTGGGCCGTTGCAATTTCCTCGTCACCAGTCCCTCTGCTCCCAAGTTCTTTCTTCTTCAATCTATTCTTGATATTGTGCTTGAGTTTTCTTTCTAAAACACACCCTTGATTATGTCACTTTTCTGCTAAAATTCCCATCACCTATAAGAATAAAGACCATTCACCTTTCAAAGCTCTTGACTATCTGGCCCAACCCACCTTACCAGCTGCAAATTGTGACACTCACCACACCCCCGGCTTCCGCCCTGACTGATGCTAAGTGCTTTCTAATTCCACCCCCTCCCACACCCCAATCTTGTTGTTCACATGGTTCCCCTGCTGACCTTCATTTTCTCGTTTTTAATTCTCTGTGCAAATGTTACCACCTCTAGGAAGTTTCCTTCCTCTCTCCCTTCCCCCACCAGGTGGAATTAATGCATTCTTCTGGCATTTTCCATGCACCTCTATTCCCTTCCACATGTTGTTTTGTGGATGATGATACATGTGTCTGTGGTTCCCAGGTGATGGAATGGATCTTGTTTATATTTTTCTGTGTATCCCCAGGGCTTGACTTAGGGTAGATAATGAGTATTTGTTGAACAAGTGAATGAATGAAGGAACAAATGAATTGTCCAGAGCTGCAGGAACACCCAGTCCAAAGCCCTGACTGGCATATAGACATGGCAAGATCTTCTCATCACGGCAGCAAGCTCTCCTTGGCTCCTCTGGCTACTCTCCTAACGCTGTTCTTCATTTCCTGGCCCTGTTAGTTGACAGGGTATCTGTATTTGCTATCTCACTCCTTCACTACTCACTTGGTCACTGCTCGGCCTTCCCACTTTACTGAAATCACCTATGTCCGGGGCAACCAGGAAGGTAGGGAATCTGAAAACCCCACTGGAGCTATTGTGGTCAGGGACATGCCACTTGCATTGCAATCTGAGGATCAGAAGGACACCACTGCGTCGTCTACAGCAGAGCCGTGCCATGTCTGATAGATCCAAAATGGCAAAAGACGGGCACACGAGTTATCATCTAGTTTTCAGTCCTAATACTACTTAGCCGCTTTGCTTCACTTGACTCTGCAAACACGCCTTCCTTCTCAAATCTAATCTTCCTGGACTGACGGTTTCTTCTTAGCCTTCTTCATGGGCTCTGCTCCCTTTGCCAGGACAGAGCTGCAGTCTCCAGTCCTCTTATTCCCTCAACATTCTGGGTGATCTCATGGCTTTAAGCCGTACCATTTCTCTGCCAAGACATCAAACTTGTGCCCCATGTATGGGGCACACTTTCTTCTGTCTGCCAGGTGGACCTGACGAACGGCTCAGTAGGCAGCTGTGTGGGTGTCCCATAGGCACCTCCCGTTCAGAGCACCAAGCTGAATCTGGGCACTACTGCAGTGACCCCCGAACTGATCTCTCTGCTGCTGACCTTGCCTGAGCAGTGTGCACTAACGTCACACCCAGGGCTAGTGGCCTGGTTAAAGCTAGCACCAGACCATTCTCTCCTTAATGGCTCTGCACACCATCGGAGCAAAAGCCAGTCTTTACAACGGCCTGTGAGCCCTACCAGGCCATGCACAATCTGGCCCCATTGTCTTTTTATCTCATTTCTTTTTTTTTTTTTTTTGGCCAGGGCTGGGTTTGAACCCACCACCTCTGGCATATGGGGCTGGCGCCCTACCCCTTTGAGCCACAGGCACTGCCCTTTATCTCATTTCTTACCTGTCCTTTCATCCCTTCACTGCAGCTACACCACCAGGCACACTCCCGGCCTGCCTGGAGTACTTTCCTCTGGCTGTCTGCATTCATCTGACCCTCTCCATCTTCACTTCACCTAACATCACCTTCTCAAGGCCAACTTGAAGATACTACAACCAGCTCAGCTTTCATTTTTCTCTCTCTTTTGTTTTTCTATTGCCTTCTCTACTTTAGTTTTCTTCTTAGTACTTCCCATCATCAAACATGCTTTATATTTTACTGATTAGCTTTTTTTTCTTTTTTTGGAGACAGTCTCACTATGTTGCCCTCGGTAGAGTGCCGTGGCGTCACAGCTCACAGCAATCTCCAACTCTTGGGCTTAAGCAATTCTCTTGCCTCAGCCTCCCAAGTAGCTGGGACTACAGGCACCCACCACAACACCTGACTATTTTTTTGTTGCACTTGTTTAGCTGGCCCAGGGCGGGTTCAAACCCACCACCCTCTGTATGTGGCTGGTGCCATAACCACTGTTCTATGGGTGCCAAACCCTGATTAGCTTTTTTCTGTCTCCTCCCCCACGAGGCAGGAGGACAGGCTTTGTGCCTTTGCTCATTATATTTTTCCCCAGGTCTAGAACATTAATTGGGACATAGTAGGTGTTCAATAAACATTTATGAAATTGTCATCTCTACTCCAACTTCTTTTTTTTTTTTTGAGACAGAGTCTCACTTTGTTGCCCTTGGTAGAGTGCCATAGCATCACAGCTCCCAGCAACCTCCAACTCTTGGGGTTAAGCGATTCTCTTGCCTCAGCCTCCCAAGTAGTTGGGACTACAGGCATTGTCCACAATGCCCAGCTATTTTTAGAGACAAGATCTCACTCTGGCTCAGGCTGGTCTCGAACCTGTTAGCTCAGGCAATCCACCCACCTAAGCCTCCCAAAGTACTACAATTACAGGTGTGTGCCACCACGCCCGATCTATTCTATTATTTTTAAAAGACACAAACTAATTGCAAATATTTATGGGGTCCAGTGTGATATTTTGATACATGGGTACAATGTGTAATGGTCAAATCAGGGTAATTAGTTCATCTGTCACCTCAAACATTTATCACGACTTTGTGTTGGAGTAGACTGTATCCTTAGCTACTATGCGTAACACTGGCAACAGACAGATGGTAGATAGAAAAGGTGTTCCAGGAAGAGAAATAATAGATAGTTTTCCCTTTTTAGAGACAGAGTCTCACTTAATTGCCCTCAGTAGAGTGCCATGGTGTCACAGCTCATAGCAACCTCCAACTCTTGGGCATAGGCGATTCTCTTGCTGCAGCCTCCCAAGTAGCTGGGACTACCAGCGCCCCCCACAATGCCTCGCTATTTTGTTGTTGTTGTTGCAGTTTGGCCGGGGCCAGGTTCAAACCCACCACCCTCGATATATGGGACCGGTGCCCTACCCACTGAGCCACAGGCACTGCCCAAGAGAAATAATAGAAGCCGAGGTAAAAATGTTCATACTATTTTTGTGTGGCTATTATGGTCAGTAAATGTAGCCATTATAATTACTTTTGTCCAGTAAAATTTGCATTCCCTGCAGTATATTTTAAATTAAAACCTTCACCTTGGGCGGCACCTGTGGCTCGGTGAGTAGGGCGCCGGCCCCATATGCCGAGGGTGACGGGTTCAAACCCAGCCCCGGCCAAACTGCAACAAAAAAATAGCCGGGCATTGTGGCGGGCGCCTGTAGTCCCAGCTGCTTGGGAGGCTGAGGCAAGAGAATCGCGTAAGCCCAAGAGTTAGAGGTTGCTGTGAGCCGTGTGACGCCACGGCACTCTACCGGAGGGCGGTACAGTGAGACTCTGTCTCTACAAAAAAATAAATAAAAAAAAAAAAAAAAAAAAAAACCTTCACCTTGGAAAAAAAAACAAAACTTCACCTTGTTTTTTTTTTTTTTTTGAGACAGAGTCTCCCTGTGTTGCCCAGTAGAGTGCTGTGGGGTCACTTAAGCCTCCAACTCCTGGGCTTAAGTGATTCTCTTGCCTCAGCCTTCCAAGTAGCTGGAACTACAGGCACCGGCCACAACACCTGGCTATTTTTTGTTGCAGTTGTCACTGTTGCCTAGCTGGCCAGCCTTGGCATATGTGGGCTGGTGCTGTGACCACTAGGCTCCAGGTGCCGTGCTGCTTCGCCTTGTTTTTGAAATCACATTTCTAATCGGGCGGCACCTGTGGCTCAAAGGAGTAGGGCGCAGGCCCCATATGCTGGAGGTGGCAGGTTCAAGCCCAGCCCCAGCCAAAAACTGCAAAAAAAAAAAGAAATCACATTTCTAATCCCTCTCAAATGTGTCCCTCAACCTCAGATCCTAGATGAGGTAGATCCAGCCTCCCTTGACACCCAAACATTGAGCTCCTAACGCTTGAATGTATATCCACATTCACTTGTTCATTCAATGGACATTTATTTTTTATTTTTATTTATTTATTTTTGAGACAGAGCTCACTATGTTGCCCTCAGTACAGTGCTGTAGTGTCACAGCTCACAGCAACTTCAAACACTTGGGCTTAAGTGATTCTTTTGCTTCAGCCTCCCCAGTGGCTGGGACTACAGGCACCTGCCACAATGCCCTGCTATTTTTTTGTTGCAGTTGTCATTGTTGTTTGGCTGACCCCGGCAGGGTTCGAAACCACCAGCTCCAGTATATGTGGCTGGTGCCCTAGCTGCTAAGCTATAGGTGCCAAGCCTCAAAGAACATTTATTGAGTGCCTACTGTGTGCCAGGCAGTGTTGTCGACCCTAACAGTACTGCTACTAGAGTGCGCGCGCGCGCGCACACACACACACACACACACAACCTAATCATAGATGTATATGGAATTTTTGAGGAGGTCACATAGTGTAGTTGTTAGGATCACAGGCTCAGAAGCCAGACTGCTTGGATGAAACCAAGTTGTGGGATTTCAGCAGTGTCACTTACCCGGTCTCTTCATCGAAAAAATGGGTATAACAACAGTCTCTATCTCATGGGGGTGTTGTGAGGATTACATGGTTAATACAAGTAAAGTGTCTGGCACGGTGTCTGGCAAATACTCTGGTAAGCACTTACTAAATGCTAGCAATTTTATGTTGGCAATCTTTTCTGATACGTTATTGCTGAATGGTTGAGCTTCTTATGTGGGGCTGTTTTCTGTTGTAAAATAAAAAGAAATCTGGAAATCTTCTCTGGTAGGAAATAAGTCTTAAAGGGATACGGAGGAATTAACTGCATTTGTTGCCATAACAAAACCATTTCTTGCTCTTGAGTCTGCCTTTAAGGGCCTACAATTTACATTAGTGCTCCCTGCATCTCAGCGGGATAGGCTTTGGCAGAGCTATTTGTGCAAGAACGAAGGTCAAGGGACTCCTTGTATTGAAGGCCTTTCTCGAAATGAAGGATTTGGCTTCTGAGATTAATGTTCGAAGTGAACCCCTGCTATACTTAATTCCCTTTTCTGTGAACTCAGTACATTTTTAAAATTCAGTCAGGGGCCGTGCTATGGTGGGGCATGGAAACTGCAAATCCAGACTGTCTGCTAAGAGAGCTGTGCGTGGCCCTCCCCGGTCCTGTGGGCTGATGCCTGCATCTACTGGGCTACATCTTTGGGATTAAAAATTGCCCTGCAATAACATGTCTTAATTCTGCACATATTAGATTCAGTGGAAATTTAATATAAAGATTGAGAATGAAAAAATTTTTCAGAAAGGCTTCTATAGGTGTGGCCGCCCTATGGGGAAAGGGAAGCCTATAGAAATTGTGGGGACAATTTGGAGTCAAGTTGTATGCTCTGGGTTAAAATGGGGTATATTTCCAGAATAATTTCTTTTTTCTCTTTACTGTAGTTTTTTTTTTTTTTTAATAAATCATAACTGTTTATGTCAATGCATTTATGGGGTTCAATGTGCTGATTTGGTATAAATGTGGAAAGCTTACTGGTTAACTGGTTAACATAACCATCACCTCACTTGTTTGTTGTGGTAAGACATTTATACTCTACTCTTTTTTTTTTTTTTTTTTTTTAATTTGGCCGGGGCTGGGTTTGAACCCACCACCTCCGGCATATGGGACCGGTGCCCTACCCGCTGAGCCACAGGCACCGCCCTATACTCTACTCTTAATAGTTTTGAAATGTACCACTGCATTGTGCACATTAGCTGAGGTTCCCCCAAATACCTTCCTCCTCCCGATCTCCCCTCTCCCCTCCCCCCTCCCATCATCTCCCTCCTCTTCCCAACAGAATAATTTCTGTTGGGAAAAGTATCATCGGCCTCAACAGAAAGCTTGGGTTCAGGTTGGTGATTTTATCCCATCCGGCAATCATTTTTCTGTTTCAGGTGAAATTAGGAGGAAGGAAACGGGTAGAGTGTAAAACCCTTGAGAAGTTATCATCCTTATTCATATTGTAAGATGGTACCTAACAGGTCAGCTCTCCTAAGAAATAAAGCACTCCCAACAAAAGTCAACTGTCTATCGGCTCGGAGTCTGTGGCTCAAGCGGCTAAGGCGCCAGCCACATACACCTGAGCCGACAGGTTTGAATCCAGCCTGGGCCTGCCAAAACAACAATGACGGCTGCAACCAAAAAATAGCTGGGTGTTGTGGCAGGTGCCTGTAGTCCCAGCTACTTGGGAGACAGCAGCAGGAGAATCGCTTGAGCCCAGGAGTTGGAGGTTGCTGTGAGCTGTGTGATGCCACAGCACTATACCCAGGTGACAGCTTGAGGCTCTGTCTCAAAAAAAAAAAAGTCAACTATTTATCATGATATCCCCTCTGTTCTCAAGCTTTCTTACACAGAGAAATAATAACAACAACAATAATTAACAGACAGTTATACCGCAATTACTATGAGCCAGGCATTGTTTGCTAAGCTCTTTGCATTTAGGCCTCCCATGTACCATTTTAATACATGGTCTCTGATCTTTGAGAAAAATAACTAACAGGCTTATAGTTAGCATAGTGCTTTCATGTGTGTCATCTCATTTAACCTTCACATTGACCCTACAGTTCAGAGCTTAGAGCCGTGGTTCTCAACCTGTGGGTCACGAACTGCATTAAAGGGCCGCAGCATTAGGAAGGTTAAGAACCCCTGGCTTCGAGAGTTAGGTGCCTTATCCATGAGCTTACAACTGCAAAGATACAGATCTTGATCATCCCAATTTCCAGCCCAAAATATCAGTATCTTGCTGTCTGTGGAGCTAGAAGCTTACTCCATAGCCTCAGTGTAACCCATTTCTTACAGGGCACAGATCTTTGATGGAGTTATTTTTGGGTTGTCCAAATACTCCGGTCAAACTCTTCTAGCTAAAATATCTTTTGGAACACCTTGATTCTGTTTTCTAGGTATAGGAAGAACGGCCATAGTTCCAGTAGGATACAATAGTGAAAAACAGTAAAAAAAAAAAAAAAAGCAAATAAACAACAACACCTGGCTCTGCACCTTAGTTGCTTGGAACAATGGCTGAGAACCTCAGTTTCCTCATCTGAGCAAGGGGGTGATACAAATGCTTTGTGTCTTATCTGTATTTACCTCCCATAGTTGTGATGATCAAAGATCATAAATAATACATCACTGCACATGCTATGTACATAAGTTGTTGTTATATTGTGGTTCTTTACAATAAGTCTGAGCCTGGCCTATCTTGATGAAGGTGCCTTGGGCAGTGTTATTTTATCTAAGACTTAAATATGGAAAAGACAATTCTTTGTGAGCTATGGAACAGATTTTCTTTCAGGTACAAAAGGAAATACCATTTTTTCCCAGTAACTTCTATGTGCCAGGAACCATGCTGAGATTTCAGCTTTCATTTAACTCTTGTAGAAATTCAGAGAGATAGGTGTTATTATTTTATAAATGAAGAAACTGAAGTTCAGGGTGTTTAAGCAATTTGTCCAGCATCACAAAGCTAAGAGATAAAATTAAGATTCCAACTCAAATCTATGGGAAGCCAATTTCCATGCTCTTTGCACTCACTCCACACACCATCTCACTGGCAGAAGGGAAAAAAGGAAGCACAGTCTAAAATGTCCCAGGAGAATGGAGTTTGCCTGACAAATAAAATGATAATAATTATAATTATTATTTTAAAAAACAGACATAAGTCACTCACAAAAAAGAAATAATGGAAGTTCACATTTATTTTGTCACATCCCACCACTAAACAAAAAAAAAGAAAAAAATCTGTTTTATTTTTGCCATGTTCCTGAGGAGGGCAGTGAGAAACAGCTAAGGTGCCTATGAAATACCCATTTCATAGGCACCTGTGGGCAAAACTGAGGAAGGAGCAGAAGTGCCAGGCAACGTGTGAGAGAAGGTATGTGACTTAGAGCTGCCATGAGGAGGAGCTTCTGGAACCTGGACCTCTTCACAAGTCTTCCCTGACTCCAGCTCCAGTTCTCCTGGAGTCACTGGCTTCCACACGTTCAACTTATCTTACTGGGCCAAGGTGGGTGGATTGCTTGAGCTCAGGAGTTCAATCAAGACCAGCCTGAGCAAGAGTGAGACTCCCATCTCTATTTAAAAAATAGAAAAAGTAACCAGGCATTGTGGCAGCCACCTGCAGTCCCAGTCAGCTACTTGGGAGGCTGAGACACAAGGATCTCTTGAGCTCAGGTTGCTGTGAGCTATGACAGGTATGGCACTCTACCCAGGCCAAAAGAGTGAGACTGTCTCCAAAAAGGAGGGAAGGAGGGAGGGAGGAAGGGAGGATGGAAGGAAAGGAGGGAGGGGGAAAAAAGGGCAAGAAAGGAAAGAAAGAAAAGAAAGAAAGAAAAGAGAGAGAGGAAAGAAAGAGAGCAAAGGAGGCGCGGCGCCTGTGGCTCAGTGGGTAGGGCACTGGCCCTATACACCAAGGGTGGCGGGTTCAAACCCAGCCTCGGCCAAACTGCAACGAAAAATAGCCGGGCGTTGTGGCGGGCGCCTGTAGTCCCAGCTACTCGGGAGGCTGAGGCAGGAGAATCGCCTAAGCCCAGGAGTTGGAGGTTGCTGTGAGCTGTGTGACGCCATGACACTCTACAGAGGGCCATAAAGTGAGACTCTGTCTCTACAAAAAAAAAAAAAAAATGGGAGAGAGAGAGACTCATTTTACTATTCCCTAGGCTTTGGTCCAGTGCTTCCTATGGAAAAACCTGTTCTGAGGTAGAAAAATCTGTGAGCCAGAGAATTTCCTCCCTTGAATCTTTGCTTCTCTAATGGTGAGGCTCATAAAGTCACAATCCAGGTACTTCCGGAAAAGAAAAGAAAACTTCAGGCTAATGCGGAGCCGGGTTTTTAAGTTGTCTTGAAGTTGTAGAGCACTTGCTCATACCTGGCAGCATGGAGCCTGAGGTCTGGTGAGAATCTGAGAGAGTTCTCACTGCCTGCTGTTCGCTGCCTGTGCTGGTTTGTATTCGTAAGGAATGAATCTGAAACTCAGAAAACATTGAATTAGTCAGGGTTAAATTTTGCCTCATGGGAATATCAAAGCTCAAAAGGAGTTAGACTGTTTCATAGCTTTTTGCTGGTTTTAAGGAATCACTTTTTCTCAAGGTGGCAAGTGCTGCTTTTAGATTTTTTGATTAATTAATTATTATTTTGAGACACTGTCTCGCTTTGTTGCCTTCGGTAGAGTGCCACAGTGTCACAGCTCACAGCAACCTCAAACTTCTGGGCTCAAGCTATTCTCTTGCCTCAGCCTCCCGAGTAGCTGGGACTATAGGCGCCCACCACAACGTCCAGCTATTTTTTGTTTTAGCAGGCCCGGGCTGGGTTTGAACCCACCAGTCCTGGTGCATGTGGCAGGCACCCTACCCACTGAGCTATGGGCGCCACCCTGCTTTTAGATTTAACCGAACATTAGTCACAGCTCCACTTCTGTAACCTCAGCCTCTTCATCTGCAAAATGGAGATAAAATAGCTCACAGGATCAATGTGTAAGGATCAGATGCGGGAAGGTGAGTGAAAGTGATTCATAAAGTGCAAAGGACCTCATTAATGTAAAGGGATTATGATTTCTTTCTTGAAATGTAAAGTTAAATAGGGAAGATAAAGGTTGAGACACTGGTCACATTTTAGCTTTCAATAATCACTTTGTAACATTTTGAGGAGTATAAAAATTATTTCCTACTACTTCAAACTGCTTCTCAAATGGCAATGGTCAGTATTTGTCCAGCACAGTCTAGGATAAGTGGCTCTCCTGGGGTAAGACATGAGGTCAAGTGCCTAACTCCAAACTAGAATTAAGCACACACAAACAGTTGGTCGCTGGGTCCTGAGTTTCCTTTCTGTCAGTGAGGTTCATGGAATGTGCCAGCAAATTTATCTCTATGTGTTTTATCAATCTTGTAACTTTTTAGAGAGAGGAAATTCAGTTGGGCATCCCTTTATAGGGACTTTCTTTTCCATTGTATTCCAGACTGTCCACAATGAATGTAAGCTGCAAAAATCTCATCATTTGAATCTTCCAGAAATTGAGGCTGGAGGGGATTATTTATTATTATTGCTTAAGGCCCCACATCTAGTGAGTGGCAGTGCTGGGCCCTGAGCCCACTTTTGACTGACCACACCCTCTCCTCTTCAGGAAAAATCCGAACCACAAATAATAATAATGGCAGCTAATAGTATGTACCAGGCACCGTCCTAAGCTCTTTATATGGGTTAACTCATTTACCAGCCAAAAAAACCCCATTTTTAGAACATTCCTTCACTAAAGTTGCCCAATGAAAAACACTTTTCCCCCCTCTCAGTTGAATGACATTGCAACCCGAAATCACAACTCCGTCTTAGGTTCCTGGTGGGCCTGCTTCCTCTTCTAGTTTGTTTAGTCACAGAATTCGATTCCTGTTGGCCGATTACTCGCCTACAAACAGGCTTAGCGCTCTATTGAAATGCGGGAGGCTCCTTAGCTCCTGTATAAACAGGTACGGCGGAGGGGGGTGGGGCAGGGCTGCGGGCATCTGGGCTCCTTGGGATGGGGACGGGGTGGGGGTGAGAGCCAACTCCCCCGAGATCAGGCGAGGTGAAGAGAGGGCTTGGCTGCTGCTTCTACACGCAGTGTTTTTTGTTCCCTTTCTAGAAACCAGCTGTAACTCTAGGGCAGAGCGTATTAAAATGAGCTACTTCTGAACCAGCAGCGCCCAGGCCCCAGGCCCTGCTGCGAAGGCCCCAGCAGAGGTCAGGGCTTGGTCCGCGTGACGCTCCTTCCTGCGCCGCTGCGAGCCATGCTCGGCCTCAGGTAGGGACACTGGGAGGTCCCCTCCGTCCGGCCCGCCGCGGGGCTCCCCGAGATCCCACCTGCTCCTGCGACTTCTTTACTGGGGGAGAAGGAGAGCGGGGTGGTGCCGATCGCCTTGTGACCCAACAGTAGGTTCCTTATTCCTCCAACATGGTTCTGGCTGGGTTTCTCTGAACAGCCCAAAGTGGGCTGGACGTCTGGCTGGGACGCACGTTCACAGGTGGAGCAGGTGCCACCTCGGGGACCACTCCTGGATGTCTGGAACGGGTGCGACTTTTCTATGGGGAGAGAAGGCCATCTGCTGAAGTCCCCCAATTCCTCCCATCAAGGCCGATTTTTTTTTAACCTTCAGCAAAGGTATCTGCACTCCTAAAACAACAGGAATGTTGCACTGGCCTTCAGCCAGCGGAGGCTCAGCGAGCTGGATAAAATTTCAGTGCAGATTTACGGGAAGTTGCCGGTGTTGGGAGTAGAAATCTGGTTTGGTGAGTTTAAGGAAAGGGAGTGCACGGAGACAACCTCGCTACTGTGAGGCGGACGGCCTCGGCCGGCGGCGGGCGGCGGGCGCAGGGGCGAGCTCGGGGCGTCCGTCCCCGTCCCGGGAGTGGACCCGGCGCCGCGCTGCTGGGGACCCGCCGCGCCGCGGGGCTGACCCGGCCGGGCGCTGAGCCGCCCAGAGCCGCTGCCCCCGGGCCAGCGCCGCGGGGTCCCGCCTTGGACCGCGCAGCTCGGGACGGTGAGCAGCCGGGGCTGACCGGGGCCGGGCGCTGAGCCGCCCAGAGCCGCTGCCCCCGGGCCAGCGCCGCGGGGTCCCGCCTTGGAGCGCGCAGCTCCGGACGGGGAGCAGCCGGGCGGGCAGCTGCGGGTCTCTGTCTGCAGGTCTGCGGGGTGGACAGAGTCGGACCCGCTGGGAGTCCCAGAGCTGGGACTGGAGCCCAAAACGATCTGTTGTTGCCTTAAGCGGCGCGGTGGGGAGTCGCTGGACACTCCTTATTTTTGTTTTACATTAAAAAGAGGGCGGCAGAGAAGATCTGGTGGGTCACTTCCTAGCTGTGTAAATTGCTACGGGGTTGTGAACGGTGTTAATTTCTGAAGTGGCGATTCCGAATTCTTAACGGAGGTAAGATGGTTTTTGGTGATCCTTCCAACGACTGTCCCTTAATCTTACATTGGGGTCCCGATTTTGAAATACATATATATTTCTTTTTCTTTTCTCTTTGGCCTGTATCTTCCTCATTCTACCACTCCTTTTAGTGGGAAATATTTATATTTAGTGAGAAATAAGCGTTTTTATAAAAAGATTTTAAAAGCATCATTTTCTGGAAAGGTAGATAGTCATGTTTGCGTTTCCTATAGTGATGAATCTTTTCCCATAAAAGAAAGACTTTTTTTCCCACTCTTGAAAACACATGATTGGGCTGCCCAGAGGGACAGGTGACTTTTTGGAGTCAGATTATTACAGTGACTTTGAGGAAGCCTCCATGACGTCAGGCATCTCATTTAAGTGTTAACCGAGGCAGAGGGGGGTCTTCCTGCGGTGATTTACCTCTGAAAGTAGCTCCGTGGAGGTTTTGTGGTTTCTAGTTAAAAATTCAACCTGTAGAAAAGGATGGGAATGGCGAATTCTGACATCTGACACATCAGCAGTCACCAGATATTTTAGAAATCAGGTAAAATAAATGGAAATGGAATTTTTAACTTAAGTGACCCATTTTTTTCAATTAGGTAAAAGTTAAAGGACTCTTGGATCTTAAGGCATTTGGGGGATGTGGCTTCTTTCTTGAGATTTACCAAGAAGATAGGATAGAAAGATACCGTCCTCAAGGTACTTACTTTATAGGCCATTATTGACTTGAATGAAAAAAATCAAGCAATTCTTTTTTGTATTTTTATGGCTCACTCAGTTTTCTTTACCAGGAATATAGGTTACAAGCTTATTCTTTAAAAGTTTTAAGGCAGAGTCATGACTTTTTCAACCCCTAACATGAAGGGGTTGCTGAAGTTTTGAGCGCAAAATGTTGGCAGTTTAGTGGAGTGTTTGAAAATTGCAAGTAAGGGGTGGCGCCTGGGGCTCAAGGAGTAGGATGTTGGCCCCATATACCAGAGGTGGCAGGTTCAAACCCGGCCCCGGCCAAAAAAAAGAAAAAAAAAAAAAAACTGCAAAAAAAAGGAAATTGCAGGTACGGATTCCAAAAGGTGGAAGGTTTTCCGCAACAGAAAACACAACCTCTACAAACCAAGTAAATAAGACAGCACTTTGTGGGAGTTTGCATTGCTATTAATTTAAACAATAGTCTTTGTGAGACAGGTGATTTGAAATCTTGGAGGGAACCAAAACCCAGTTTGAAAGGAAAACACAGGAAGAAGAAGAGAAAGGAGAAGATAGTTTGCTTTTTTTGTATTTTTCTTGTCTACCTTACCCTTCACCTTGTTCTGATACGTGTATACACACCTTGGCCTCTTTGACTTACTGCAGCCTGGGAGGATGGAGAATCAGAAATTTCACAATCATTAACTTGGAGTGTGTGTCAAATGAAGAAATAAGCTGACAAAGACAAAATCCTGTAGCGTGGCTCTGCCGCCCTTCACCTGACCTGGCTATACTTTAATCTATCAGGTCAAGAGTGTTTTTTGACTCCTGATGTGCTGAACATGGACCCGATTTTAAAGATTTACTTTCATTTGGGTTATTGCATTTTCAGAAGTTTGTATGACTGAAGATTTGGCATCATCCTTTTACTTCCATCGCTATAGTTTTTAAAAGTCAGTGTACTTATTTTTGATTCCTTACTGGGATGCTATAGACTAAATTTTAAAAGGATTCCTTCGAAAGTAGTTGGTGATACTGAGGATGAAATAAAGACTGAAAACAGGGGACCTACATACTTCGGCACATGTGTTCTCCACACTTCCTCTAACTGGTGTTTAAGACTACTCACATGATAAAAACATTCAGATTAGACTATTTGGTTTACTCGTAGTAATCTAACCTGTTCTAGGGAATGATTTAAAAAACTATTAGATAATCTCTACTCTGAAACTCAAGATTAAGTCCCAAAAGATTGAGATTTGACTGCTATAGAAAAGTATTTGTGTTTTTTTTCGAGACAAGTTTGCACCACCGTGTTTTAAATCCCTCATTTCTTAGGGACGAGCAGGGGCGTGACTACAGGGGTGTTGGTGAAAGTAGGTTTTCTGAAAATTGGACCCAGGCTCAAGTGAAACTGTAATTAAGTTATTCCCGATGATACATAATCCAGGAAAAAAACTTACTGCGAAGAGGGCTTAAGTTTGGGATTCATGAAACTTAGACAAAGGATACATTTTGCATGAATGTAGAATCCATGTGCCAAACTTTGGTGATATTACAGTGAAGACATGAGCTGCCACTTGACAGGCTTGTCCCAATGCTTCCAAGTTTAAAGGTTATATTGCAATGTTTCAACTGCTGGCTTAATTAGAAGATGTAATTTTCCTCTTGAAAGGAGTCTCTGTGTCTTATGAGATGCTGATTTTCTAGCTTAATATCATAATATAGTAAGGTGTGTATTTAGTCAAAACAACCACCTGCTCAGAGCTATGACCTCAAAGAACAACTGAACAGAGGTTTTCAATAATGGCAATGCAGAGATGACTTGGGTTACAAGATAGGAGGCCTTTGGAACCTCCCGAAAACTATCATAGAAATGATTAATCATCGTCACCTCAGGTGATTGGGAACTTGCTAGAGGGATTCAGGGGGAAATGGCATCATGCCATTTTTTGTGTGTGGTCCGGAATCATCTTGTCAGTACAACACTCCTGAGATAGTCTGAGCTGGATTTTCTCATGGCTTCCCCTTCTGTTCTGGGGGAGGAGGTGGGTGTGTGGGAGGAATATCCTCCCCTTAGAGTCTGTGAACACCCCCCTTTAAGAATCTCTTATCTTTTGCTCTGAAAAAGTTGTGGGAGAGGAACACTTTCATTTGCCAATGAAGCAGAAAGAAAAGTGTCTGGAGGAATAAATGGCCAGGCAGCAGGTGAATTCTCAAAGTGTTGGTAGTGTGGAATTTACCAGAACTCTCTCCTGGAGTGTATCAACCTTAAGCTGTTGCCATTGCAGGTGTCCTGGTGACTGTGGGGATTTGAGGCTCACTCCCCCTTTTGTAATTCAAATGTTCCTAGTACTGCCATAGACACTAGTTTGAATGAATTCAAGATCTGATCTCTGGGTACAACCAAAAGTGAACTGATTACAAAATGCACACGCCCTTCATCCGTGCTCCCACTCTCTGCCTTTCCTCTACTTTCCCTACTGGGTTTAAGGACACCCGAAAAACTAAATCACAGATCAGTCTCTGCAACTTCCGTTGGTAATGTGAACATTCTTTTCTGTTGTGAATTTTCAGTTTTTGTCGTCATAGGAACTTAGTTTATGTAAAAAAGTTTGTGGATGGGTTTAAATGTGTATAGTTTATATGTTTGTAAAATACAAAACATAAATAAATGGGTACCATAGAAGTGATTGACTATAATAGCTCTTCTGGTACACCCTATCAGAGGTTTTAGAGTTGGGTCATTTTAAGAAATCAAAAGCACAATCTCTACTTTTCTGAAGGCCGTTTGAGAGAGACCAGCATTAGGAAAAGACAAAGTGCTTAGTGTAACCCTGAAAACGCTTTGTGTTTTGGGATAATATCAATCCTTTGGCCTCAGCAGATTCCTGCTTCTGCAAAATATATACTTTATAGTCAGCCACGTTAATGAAGAAAACAATCTCCAGTCTCCCCAAATTACGGTATTTGGCTATGGGGATTCTATGTGTGTTTGTGGTTCTTAGGAATGTGGCAGCCCAGTACCAAGACCATAGGAGGCTCCAGGTGGGTGTATGTTGAATCAAAGGAGAGTTTTACTGACAGCTTTAGCTTCTTGATCATGCTTTGCTTTGGCTAAAAGTCAATTTGGCTCATATTCCCCAAGTAGCCACCAGCTGGTGGAAGACAGCCTGTTCCCAGAAGCTATGGATAATCTACACATGGTTGAGCAAGAGTTAACTCCATGTACCCATGGGCGGTGGGTGGGTGCACAATGAATGTGGGGCATTGTGCAACCAAAGCAGGAACAGGACAGGACGTCTGCACCTGACCAAGGAAATGCCAACCTATAAAAATGACAAGAAAAAGTATCGACCTTTCAGAGCACCGAGACCTGGCTCAAGCATTTTTGCAAAGCATTGCATGTGCCAAAAGAAAAAGAAAAAAGTACTAAAGTTCTTAACAAGAGGGAGAGGATTTTTTTTCCAGGTCTTCCTGTTCTCTTAGTTTGATTCCCATTCTGAAAACGTGTAGTGGAGCCTTTCAAGCGGCGAACATTCACCTTTGAAAAAGTAGAGTTCCATGTCAATAACTTTTGAAAAAAATGGCTTAAATAATAGTTCTTCCTGTTTGTTGTCATTTGGTTTTAAAAATAATAATGGGGTTCTCGGTATACCAAGCCCTTGCCAAGATTAGGCCCATTTTAGCAGCCTTCTCAAGACAAAGTTGCCTTTGTATGATTACAACTGGGAGGATTGGGTGACACAGACAACTCCACAGGGCTCTGCAACTTATTACAAACAGAAAATTCAATGGCCTAATGGTTTTTGTTTTAGGTTCTAGTAGCGGATATCTATGAAATATTTTGATCTTACTATTTTAGGCTTGGCCAGGGAAGAAAACGGGGGTTGCCGGTTTACCCCTGAGTTTAATTAGATTATAAACGGTGAAGCAGCAGCAGCAGGGGAAAGCTCATCTCTGAGTTTGTTCTCAAAATAATCAGCAAAGTTTGGTCACACTTGGAGAGAAAGGAAAGTGGTTTAGCAAGAGTAATAAAGATTTGGGGAAAGGGAATGGCAGTTATTCATCATTTAAACTGCCTAGGTTTGAATCCTGGATCTGCCACTTATGTGGTGTGACTTTCGGTAGGTTAATTAACCTGTGACTCAGTTTCCACGACTGTTATTAGTTAGGATGAACTAAATTAACCTGTTGTACATACAGAGTTTAGAACAGTGCCTGACATGGTGTATATAGTCAACGTGATATGCATGGTATTTGAATGTATTTCAGAGTTGGAATTCTCATCCCACTACCCCATTCTATGGTAGAGTTTTCTGTAGCCTCTTTTGTTGGTTGGAGCATAGATTCTGGAGATAGTTAAAATATACGTTTTCTGTGTATAAGAATGTAATACATCGAACTTCAATAGTTCCTATTATGACTTTATTGGTTAATATTAACTGGTCATAATCCTAATATATAATATTTGAACTTGTCAATTGAGTACCCAACAAATAAAATAACAACAAATAGTATGTTGCCATCTAAAATAATCGCATTTTTCTATTCCAGGGGTGTGTATTATATGTCATATTTATTTATAAAACTTTTAAAATTTTTTTCAAAATTGTCTTACCAAGGCTCAGTGCCTGTGGCTCAAGCGGCTAAGGCACCAGCCACATACACCTGAGCTGGCGGGTTCGAATCCAGCCCAGGCTCACCAAACAACAATGATGGCTGCAATCAAAAAACAACCAGGAGGGCGGCGCCTGTGGCTCAGCGGGTAGGGCGCCGGCCCCATATGCCAAGGGTGGCGGGTTCAAACCCAGCCCCGGCCAAACTGCAACAAAAAAAAAAAATAGCCGGGCGTTGTGGCAGGCGCCTGTAGTCCTAGCTACTTGGAAGGCTGAGGCAAGAGAATCGCCTAAGCCCAGGGATTTGGAGGTTGCCGTGAGCTGTGTGACGCCACGGCACTCTACCAAGGGAGATAAGGTGAGACTCTGTCTCTACAAAAAAAAAAAAAAAACAACCAGGCGTTGTGGCGGGCGCCTGTAGTCCCAGCTACTTGGGAGGCAGAGGCAGGAGAATTGCTTGAGCCCAGGAACTAGAGGTTGCTGTGAGCTGTGATGCCACGGCACTCTACCCAGGGCGACAGCTTGAGGTTCTGTCTCAAAAAAGAAAAAAGTACCTTACCAAAATTGTTAGATGGAGGCAGTATGATAGAGCTGTAGTGAACATAGGCAGGAATGAGCCAGTTACAAGAAACCCCATCTGCAGCCAAGACTCAGAACGCACAGCAAGATTGGGGAGGGGGCAAAGGGAAGGGGAGATTGTTCCAGAGCTCCAGTGCCCATCACCTAGGTGCCCATCACCTATCGTTTAGAAGTGTATACCTCTTTTCTTTGTTTCTTTTTTTTTTTTTAATCCCTTAGTATTTATGATAGTTTGGCCGGGGCTGGGTTTGAACCCACCACCCTCAGTATATGGGACCAGCGCCCGACTCACTGAGCCACAGGCGCCACCCATATATACCTCTTTTCTGCTCTGTAATATCCTTTAAAAGGCTCAGACTTGCTAATAGGAAATGATCAGGAGGAGAAAAAAGTCCATTTTTTCGTAATTAGGGCTTATTAGATAATCATTAGAAGGAACTTACTAGATAATGACTAGAAGGAAAAGGTACATTTTCTCAAAATTAGGGAGAGTGAAGAGCTGGGTGCAGTGGTGTATGGCAGCTCCTTGGGCAGCTAAGGCAGGAGGATCACTTGAGTCCAGGAGTTTGAGGCTGCATTGTGCTATGACTGGGCCTGTGACTTGCCCCTGCACTCTAGTCTGGGCAACATAGTGAGACCCTCATTTCTTAAAAAATTAGGATGCGTGAAAAAAGAAATCCAAGAGAGGAAGGGCAGTATCAGGTGAATGAGCCTGAGCAGTGCGGTTTTTTCTGGGCTGGGGCTGTAGTCTTGGTTAAGGAAAAGATTAGTTAAGAAAGGACAGGTGGCTGAAGAAATAAGCATTGAGAGAATTGCCTCTGGTGAAACCCTATTTGCAGAGCAAAGGGGATCAAATAACAAGTTAGCCCTTCCCACTGGGTGCAAACAATCCTTTGGCCCAAGGACCTCCTTTGCTTTCTGCCCTACTTTGTGGGTTCCAGGATCCACCTCAAGGTATAGGCGGATTTGCCAGGGAGTAAACAGAAACTGCCAGCTCAGAGGATACTAATGAGCCCAGCTTGGAAGCTGAGAGTCACTTCCCCAGTGGGAGCTGTAGGAGGCACACAGACCCTGGAATTCAACAGTAACGCCTGTGTTTTCACACACACTAGTCATGGAAAGGGTCTTGCCCTTTCTCTATTGGCTAGAGCTAGTCATGCAAGAGTAGGGATGGCGGGGGCGCAGAATCTGCTTATCTGCTCCCCTGCCCACACCTTTGCCCTTACCGCCCACCCATACCCTCTGTTCTTGGCCCAGCGGTCGGAGTGACTCTTAACATGGTAGTCAGAGCCTGTCAGTTTCCTGGAGAAAACTTTCCAGTGACTGTCCACCTTAACCTCCTTAATCCCACCTCCTGCTACACACACCCTTAATTCTGCTTTAATCCTCTCCCTCCCTCCCTTCCTTTCTTCCTCCCTTCCTTCCTTCTTCTTCTTTTTTTTTTTTTTTTTTTGAGACAGAGCCTCACTATGTTGCCCTCAGTGAGTGCTGAGGCATCACAGCTCACAGCAACCTCCAACTCTTGGGCTTAAGCGAGTCTCTTGCCTCCCCTCCCTACAGGTGCTTGCCACAACGCCTAGCTACTTTTGGTTGTAGTTGTCATCGTTGTTTGGCAGGCCCTGGCTGGATTCGAATCCGCCAGCTCTGGTGCATGTGGCTGGCGTCCTAGCTGCTGAGTTACAGGCATCAAGCCTGATTTAATTTTTTTTTTTTTGTAGAGGCAGGGTCTTGCTATGTTGCCCAAACTCCACTTGCTTTTTTGACCTATGTGCCAGGCACGTTCATGCTACAGGACCTTTACACTGGCTGTTCCATCTCCCTGAACATCTCCAAATACCCCCATGGTTCACTCCTTCGCCTCCCTCAAATCTTTCCTCTGCCTCCCCCTATGTAAGACGGTAATTCCTCCTTCCTCCTGGCACTATCTCCCTGCCCTCTCCCCCGTTGCTGGTTATTACTCTTAAGCATGCTTTCTAATTATATGATTTGCTTCCTGTCTCTCCCCAACTAAAACATCTGCTTCATATATTGATATATCCCCAATATGGTACAACAGCATTTGCTACAGAGTAGATGCTCCCTAAATATTTATTGAATGAATGAATGAAACACACAGGCTAAAAACATTACTGAAAGTGTACTGGAACTTGTGTGTTTTACTCAAAATACAACTGTGATACCATTCTGAATGGGCATGGATTTCCTCCCAGCTCTCTTAAGAAGCTGCCATGTTTTCTGTGGTTGCGTTATTTTCTGGGCCACCAGGAACCCCTGATGCCGGCGGATGACTCAGTAACGTGCAGGGCAGGCCTGAGTGTCGGGATGTTGCAATCATTTCAGCACTTCCCCATTTCAGAACTTCCCTGTTTCCAAATCAAAGCCTCCTCTTTGGCAATCTTTTTGTGATTTCTCTCGAAGTCATAGAGTCCTCTGTTTTGAACCAGTTTTGTGAACTGTGCTCTACAGATAATTACACCTGCCTAACGTATGTTACTGTTTTGTTGATCACTTTTTATTGTAATTTAATGATTTAATTGTAATTAATGCTCGTTCTGAAAATAACTGCCAGGACTAGTTTTCTGTACTATCTCTTTTGACATTTGAGGTTTTACCAAGTCCTACCTGCTGGAGGATTCCACATGGACTGTTCTTGGTTGTGGAGCTCGGTTGGGTCTAACTGGTGTCATTGCCTGAGTCTTTAATATTTCTCCAGCGCCTTTCTCCAAAACCTTGGTGGTGCCTTTTACTGAGTGGCAAAACAATTCTCTGATCTGTAGTGCCTGTTTGCTAGTCCTGACCAAGTCCTCCCCTTTGAGGACTCGGTTTGCCAAAGTTGCTTTTCCTGGTGGTGCACCGCCCTCTGTGTGCTTCCCTGCCTGATTCAGGTTCATAATTCACAGAAAAGGGAGGAGCTCTTTTTTCAGTTGCTGGTAGAATCCTATGACTAGGGTCTTGGGGACCCTAGAACCCATGTCTGTCTCTCTGTCTCTCTCTCTCTCTCTTTTTTTTTTTGTTTAGCAGGCCCAGACTGGGTTCAAACTCATCACCCATTGAGCTATGGGCACTCAGCCACCCTTCTTAAAAGTTGTAGAGACTTCCAGAAGGGTCTTTGCAGTCAGAACAAAAAAAAAAGAAAAGACAAGAGTATATGAAGTCTGCTGAGAGTGGATGAAGAGTCTGGGTTTCTTAATGGTTATTTTTGACTGTTGTTGATCATGGCTTGTGACTAATACAGGATTATTTGGATTTTTTTTCTTTTAAGTTAATTTGGAAGCCATCATCACCATGGATAGTAACTGGGCAATTTGTTGAAAAGTTAAGAAAAACCACGTACAAAATATATCTGATAAACAGAGAGCTATTAGTTTGCCATGGTTGTTTTTGCAAATCAGTTTATTATTTAACATATGGACCGAATGGAGCATTAGAAATGAGTTGCATATAATGTCAAATTAGACTTGTTTTTAATAATATACTGTGTAGATGAAGCTGGTGGGAATTATTTACCAAAATATAGAAATAGTCATTATGATTGTAATCCTAGCTCTCTGGGAGGCCGAGGCAAGTGGATTGCTTGGTTCAGGAGCTCAAGACCAGCCTGAGAAAGAGCAACACCCCTTCTCTACTAAAAATAGAAAACACTAGCCAGGCTTTGTGACAGGTGCCTGTAGTCCCAGCTCCTGGGGAGGCTGAGGCAGGAGGATTGCCTGAATCAAGGGTTTGAGGTTGCTGTGAGCTGTGACGCCATGGCACTCTACCAAGGGCAATGGTGTGAGACTCTGTCTCAAAAAAAAAAAAAAAATTCTCGGGTTTAAACTAGGCACATTGAAAGAATGTATTTTACCTCTGTTAGGCACAAATTGTTACTTTTTGAGCAGCTGCTATGTGCCAGACACTTAAGTACTAGTGGTGAATAAAAGTTCTCTGCCCTCATGGGGGGCAAGGGGTGGGATTAAGTACTAGACAATAGTAGGTGGGCATCTCTTAGCTGGGGCTTGGAAGGATCCTCCAGGGAGGTGACTCTGATGGCATCTGATGACCAGAAGATGTGCATCTCTCTTAACTGGAGCAGCGTTTGTTAGGATTCTAAGGCTGGGAAGTCTTGGCATAAAGAGGCACTTAAGGAAATCCCAGGATGCTGCATTGCAGAGAGTTGGGCGCTAGGTAGGGTTGTGGGGCCACCCGAGGCTCAGCATGTAGATCCCATCAGAGTTTGCATTTTGTTACTGCAAGCCTAAAGGAAAGTTGTCAAAGAGGAGCTCCTGGGTGAAAGCTAACAGACTGCAGGCTGAGTGCAGGCTGGTTTGGAGGGAAGCTGTTACAGCCTCAAAGCAAGACAGCAGGAACTCTTTTTTGAGGGTCAGAACAGCAAGTGTTGGTGGTGGCCTGGATGTGGAGGTGGGGGAGAGGACTGGGGACCCTGGCATGTATTACTGGGTGCAGTGGCAGAACCTGGGGGAGAACAAGTTTGGGAGGCGGTTGGGGACTAAGAGTTCAGTTTGGGGCATGTTTTGTGAGATGCCTGTGAAAACATCCCAGCACCTCCAGCAAGAGCAGGGGACACCTCCATTCCCTTGTATTCTTCTAGGCAATTATTTTGTATTTCAGTATTTTTCTCCTCACTATGTCCAGATTTGCAAACGTAAAGTGTGTGACTTTTACTTATATGTCACAGATGACAAAATAACACTAATTGAGCATCTATTCTGTATGAGAAATTGTACATGGGGAAGTGGGTTAGGAGACCAAACTTTAAAAACAAAGTATAGTTCCAGTCATCAAGAATATTCTAATTCAAATGAATCTTACATGTTTACTAAAATTCAATTCTTAAACATGTTTAATAAGTAACTTATGGTAATAAAAATATTATATATTAAATAGTACATTTATATATAAACAATAGTGAATACATTCGATATATTTAATATATTTAGTACATATTATTTTATATATATTCAGCATATGTATATACTTAATTTACAACATTGAATGACACATATTTGGTAAAAAATGACATTTATTTGTTATTTTCTGGGATTTTTTAAGTAATTAACTTTCTTTTATTTTTAAATTGATGTATACTAATTGTAAGTATTTGTGTGGTACAAGGTGATGCTGGCATATACAGGGAGGCCATATAGTTTGTGTGCAGTGGCCACCCTGTATAATGTATCAGATCAGGTCAAGGTAATTAGCATATCCATCATCGTATACATTCATCATTTGTTTGTGTAGGGAATATTCGATATCTTCCTTCTAGCTAACTGAAACTGTGCACATTATTATTTTTCATTATAGTCATTCTATGGTGCTATAAAACATTAGAACTTATTCCTCCTGCCTACCTGTAATTTTGTAGCTTTTCACAAATCTCTCCCCATCTTTCTTCCCCTTCCCAACATATAAACAGAAGGCAACAAAAGGATGTATACAGAGTTAAGAGAAGTTTTCTAAGTATTACTTTTCAAAGTTGAATTGAAGGTACCGTTGTAGGTCAAGTGTACCTGGACGTTCTACACACATCCATTTTACCTGCAATTCATGCACTTTTGGGGAATGATCAACTTTACTTACAACAAGATCTCTTAAAGCATGTATACATTTTTTTGGCATCTCTGGAATTTAATAATGAAAATTAAATGTAAGGGCGGCGCCTGTGGCTCAGCGGGTAGGGTGCCGGTCCCATATGCCGGAGGTGGCGGGTTCAAACCCAGCCCCGACCAAATTAAAAAAAAAAAAAAAAAAAGAAAATTAAATGTAAATCTTTGAATGAACAAAGAGATTCAACCAACATGACAAAAGATGAAAGAAAACATTATAGGATGAAACAGTAGAATTCCTCTAGAATTACAACCACTTAGAGACATGCAAATTGATACCCTAAATATTGACGCTGTAAAAATAGATCTATTTAGGGCGGCGCCATATACCGAGGGTGGTGAGTTCAAATCCAGCCCCAGCCAAACTCCAACAAAAAAATAGCCGGGTGTTGTGGCGGGCGCCTGTAGTCCCAGCTACTCGGGAGGCTGAGGCAAGAGAATCGCCTAAGCCCAGGAGTTGGGGTTGCTGTGAGCTGTGTGATGCCACGGCACTCTACCGAGGGCAATAAAGTGAAACTCTGTCTCTACAAAAAAAAAAAAAAAGATTTATTTAGAACATGCAAGTATAGTTCTTTCTTTCTTTTTTTTTAATTAATTTATTTTTTTTCAAATTAATATGAGGGTACACATTTTTAGGTTACCTTGTCACTTCCAGGGTAAAGTTCCATTTGTAGACGAGCCCCTGACCCAGGGAGTGTGTTATACCCCCTCACAATGTGCGCATTAGGTGAGATCCCACCTCCCTCCCTCTTCCCTCCACCCCGGGAACTAGACTATACTAGTGTTTTATTGTTCTTGTGAGCAAGGAACAAGCAAGTATAGTTCTTGTTCCTTACTTAACTCTATAAAGGGCCTGCTGCCCTTCTGCATATTATGTGGGTGGAACTTGAAGCCAATACAAACCCACTTTAAACCACATTATGGGGCGGTGCCTGTGGCTCAAGGAGTAGGGCGCCGGTCCCATATGCCAGAGGTGGCAGGTTCAAACCCAGCCCCTGCCAAAAAACACACACACACACACACACACAAAAAGGAAAACCACATTATGGAAGGCTGATTTGTATCTCTAGCAAAACCGGGTTTTGAGCTGAGCCCAAAGCAAGCTCGGGATAGGATGGTGACCAACAAATGGGGCTTTTAGCACTTTCCAGTAGTGGAAGCCGTATCTGTTCATTGTTAGTGTCACAACTGCAAGTTGCCCCACTTTTTTAGGGGTTACGCTTTTTCTTTCTTTTTTTTTGAGAGTCTTGCTGTCACCCTGGGTATAGTGCCTTGTCATCATTATAGTTCACAGCAACCTCAAGCTCTTAGGCTCAAGTGATCCTCTCACCTCAGCCTCCCTAGTGGCTGGGACTACAGGGGCCCATGCACTGTATTTTTCTATTTTTAGTAGAGTTGGCGTCTTGGTCTTGCTCAGGCTGCTCTTGAACTCCTGAGCTCAGTCTGTCCACCTGCCACTTCCCAGAGTGCTAGGAATCACACAGCCTTTTAGAGGTTATTCTAAAACAACAACAACAACAACAAAAAAAAGATTGAGCATATACTTCCAAATTCATAGAAATAAAACTTTGATCTGAAGCAATGTAAAATTCTGATTCAAAAAGTCATGTTTTATTTTTTTATTTTTTGAGACAGAGCCTCAAGCTGTTGCCCTGGGTAGAGTGCTGTGGCATAACAGCTCACAACAACCTCCAACTCCTGGACTTAAGCAATTCTCCTGCCTCCGCCTCCCAAGTGGCTGGGATTACAGGCGCCCAACCCACAACACTCTGTTATTTTTTGATTGCAGCCGTCATTGTTGTTTGGCAGGCCCGGGCTGGATTTGAACCCGTCAGCTCAGGTGTATGTGGCTGCCACCTTAGCCACTGGAGCCATAGGCGCCGAGCCCATGTAACACTTTCTTTTCTAGGATGAGCTCATGAACTTTATCTTCAGACCTCATACAACAGTTATGGATATCCCAGAAAATGAGTTCCAGAATTGCTTTGCAGGGTGGACTAGGCGCGGGAGTTCATGCATAGCTTCCCAAGGGGAGTACTTCAAAGGTGACCTTCAGCCTTCAAAGGTCTATCACCTTCAAAAGTGATATTCAGCAGTGAAGAATGCAGCACTTAGTCTAGGAAGAGTTCTCGAACTTCATTGTCAGACCTTGTATATTAAATGAATACATGCTGGGGTATAACTTCATTGCCAGCAACTTTGGGAAAACAATAGTCAAGGATGGCTAGAAATGAACTCCGTGTACTAGGCTGACATTTTCCTTTGAAGAAACTTTTTAGTCAATATTTGATGTCCGGTGGATTTGAGGAAGAAAGATAACTGTGTTTGCAGTTGTTGCTGGCTGCAGGAAGCTAAGTTTACCTAGTTTCCATAAGAAATTAATTGCAACCAAAGAAAATGAAAAAAGCCTAAGGGAGAGCATGGTGAATGAGGAACTCTCTGAAGACTGTCCTGGGTTCCAGGTGTGACTTCCTTGTGGAGGAAAGAGAGTGCAGCTGACTGAGCTCCCTTTTTTTTTGGCCGGGACTGCGCTTGAACTTGCCACCCCTGGTATATGGGGCCAGTGCCCCACTCCTTGAGCCACAGGCACAGCTCCCATTTTTTGATGTGTACAAAATACCTTCAGGTTTGATGAAATGGAAGGCAAATGTGTACCATGACACTGGGAAATTCTCTAATGAACTTTTGTGTTATGCCAGGTCACTTAAGGTCACAACGGCTCCACAAATGCCCTGTGGATCAGACGAGGAGCTGCCTGCCCATCCCAGTTTCAGTCTTTCTCAGCCTTCGGTGAATATGAACAAAATCACACCTGGAATTTCTAGTTACACTTCTTGACTGTCAGTTTGAAACAGACCCTAGATATCTTTATGTTTCCACACCCACGTGTAGTAGACACGCAATCAGTAAATTCATTCACATTCCCTAGAAACGTCTTAATTAAATGCATACTTATTTTTCTTCCCTCCAAAGCTAACTTTCAGACTTTGCTTGTCTAGGTAGCTAATTTACCTTTGCACTGACTCTTGGCCATTTTTTTTTTTTTTTTTCATTTTTCTTCCTCTTCCCTTCCCTTCCTTTCTCTTCTCCCTTCCTTTCTCCCCTTCCTTCCCTTCCCCTCCTTTCTGTTCTGTTCTCTTCTCTTCCTTTCCTTTTCTTTCTTAGAGACAGCATCTTGCTCTGTTGACCAGGCCGGATCATACTACTTGTACAGTAGCGTGATCATAACTCACTACATCCTCAAACTCTGGGGCTCAAGTGGTCCTCCTGCCTTAGCCTCTCAAGAAGCTGGGACTGCAGGTACACATTACCCTACCTGGCTAATTTTTTAAATTTTTTTCTTGTAGAGATAGGATCTCTCTATGCCCAGGCTGATTTTTAACTCCTGGCCTCAAGCAGTCCTCCCCTCTAGGCCTCCTAAAGAGCCGAGATTGGAGGTAAGCCACTGGGCCTGCCTACCTTCATTCTTTTGACAATTGAATTCTATTCTTTCCTAAAAAGGCCTGAGTCTTGTGTGGAAGGTCCACACCTAATGCTTGATTGTTTTAGGTGTTCCTCATGTCTGCGTGTCATCAATTCTATCTTTGATAAGATGTAATGGACAAATTGTCCCATTGAGTCATAGGTGCTCTGTGGTTTTGCCCAAGTCTTGAATAATATTTTCAAATTTGCTTCCAAAACTCTTCTTGAAGATTCTGTTTTGGGTTTTTAGTAAGTCTAGGTATTTATTCATTTAATGGATGTAGGTTCTGTGTCAGACATTGGAGATAACAAAAGGCATAAAGAGTATTGTGGGTGCTAAGGAGCTCACGTACCAGCTCTTTCAAGACTCATTCAAGTAATATCTCAAATTCTGGAGCCAAATCATCTGAGTTCAACTTCTGTCTCTGCCCTTGTAGCTGTGTTACCCTAGGCAAGTTATTTAACCTTTCTGTTAAGGTTAAGGAAGCAAAAAAAAAAAATTCTTTTGTGCTTCCTGTAATAGAGGTACTCATTTATTCATTCACTGATTCACTGGAAAGTGTTTATTTGGGGCCTGCATTTACCTAGAGGGAGTGAAGCATGAAAGATGAGTGCCATATCAATTCACAGTTGCAAAGATACGGGATCGACCTAAATGCCCATCAGCGGGTGAGTGGATAAAGAAAATGTGGTGTGTGTGTGTGTGTATAAATATGGTATGGGTATATATGCACACAGAGGCCATGGAATATTGTTCAACCTTAAAAAAGAAGGAACTGTTTTTTTGCAGCAACTCGGATAGAACTGGAGGTCATAATCCTAAGTGAAGAATTCTTAGAAATAGAACAACCAATACTGCCTGTCCTCACTGTAAATGGAAGCTAAATGATGGGTGTATGTGGGGATATGAAGGGGCCTAGTAGGGACTTTGGAGACTCAGAAAGGGGGAGGGGAATGAAGGATCAAAAATTATCTATCAGAGTTAGGCTTGATGGCTCATGCCTATAATCCAAGCACTTTGGGAGACTGAGGCAGGAGGATCACTTGAACCCAGGAGTTTAAGACTGACAATGTAGCAGGACTCAGTCTCTACCAAAAAGAAAAATTAGCCAAACATGGGGACATGTGATTGTAGTCTTTGCTACTTGGGAGGCTGAAGTAGGAGGATAGTTTGAACACAGGAATTCAAAGCTGTGGTGAGCTATGGTCACACCATCGCACTCTAGCCTGGGCAACAGAGTGAGACTGTCTGAAAAAAGTATCGCCTACCAAGTACAATGTATGCTGTTTACGTGGTGGGTGCACTAAAAGCCCTGACTTTTACAGTATACAATTTATCCATGTATCAGAAAATCACTTGTACCCCCTAAGTATATTGAAATAAAAAAAATGTATCTCAAAAAAAAAGAGTACTACAAAATATTCTAGACGCTATGATAAGAATCTGTAGCATCAGTTTAATGCGAGAGGACATAGCAGAGGGTGAGGGAGATGCTCAGGGAATTCCTGAGAAAACCTGAGAAAACTTGGAATGTACTTAGCATTTGCATAGCGCGTGTTATGTGCCTGGTCCCATTTTTTTTTTTAATTTTTTTTCTTTTTTATTAAATCATAGCTGTGTATACTAATGTGATCATGGGGCACCATACACTGGTTTTATAGACCGTTTGACACATTTTCATCACACTGGTCAACATAGCCTTCCTGGCATTTTCTTAGTTATTGTGCTAAGACATTTACATTCCACATTTACTAAGTTTCACATATACCCTTGTAAGATGCACCGCAGGTGTAATCCCACCAATCACCCTCCCTCTGCCCATCTCCCCCCTCCCTCCCCTCCCTTTCCCTCTTCCCCCTATTCTTGGGTTATAACTGGGTTATAGCTTTCACGTGAAAGCCATAAATTCGTTTCATAGTAGGGCTGAGTACATTGGATACTTTTTCTTCCATTCTTGAGATACTTTACCAAGAAGAATATGTTCCAGCTCCATCCATGTAAACATGAAAGAAGTAAAGTCTCCATCTTTCTTTAAGGCTGCATAATATTCCATGGTGTACATATTAAGCACTGGTCCCATTTTAAACACTTTGCAAAGATTAATTTATTAATCCACTTAAGATCACTATGAAATACATACAATTATTATCCCCATTTACAGATGAGAAGACTGAGAAACAGAAAGGTTAAATACCTTGCCTGGGGTTGCACAGTAAGGCCTGAGCCAGACGTTGAACTTAAGTGACTAGGCTGCAGAATGAGAGATGATACTTGAATGAGTCTTGAAAGAAATTCAGAGATGAAAAACAAGTAGTTGCCATTTGGGGAGGAATCCTGGAGCCTGGAAAGATCTATGTGGTATAGCTAAAGAGACAAGAAGCCAGATGGTAAGGGCTTTATCTCATGGGCAAAACACAGAAAGAAAGAAAACTGGAAGCTAAAAGGGAGAAAAAATCAACAAGGTTCTTACTTCCTTTTTTTTTTTGTGGTTTTTGGCCGGGGCTGGGTTTGAACCCACCACCTCCGGCATATGGGACCGGTGCCCTACTCACTGAGCCACAGGCGCTGCCCAAGGTTCTTACTTCTTAAAGAGCCATATTAGCTTTTGCAATTTATTTTTTAATATTTTGCATATTTTTTCACATAGTTGTCCTTGACCCATTATTGCAGTCCCAGGCACTCCTGTCCGTCTCTCGAGCTCACCTGATCCCCACTCATCCCCGTGATGTTCATCGTCCTTTTGCAGAGGCAGACGCTGAGGCTCAGAGAGGGTGAGGGTGGAAATGTGCTTTAGTTCAAGTGGAGCCCAGAACGTGACCCACATGTTCTAAGTTGCGCCTTAATCTCTTTTCGTTTCCTACTTGCCTCCACAGCAAAGGTGTGGAGACGCAGGCAAACACTGCAGATGGCTCACATATTTCATGTCATCTTGGTTTTCCAGATCAGTGATGACAGCGGGATTAGTGGGCCACTCTCAGGAATGTCCACATAAAACACTTCACCTCGGGCGGCGCCTGTGGCTCAGTCGGTAGGGCACCGGCCCCATATACCGAGGGTGGCGGGTTCAAACCCGGCCCCGGCTGAATTGCAACCAAAAAATAGCCGGGCGTTGTGGCAGGCACCTGTAGTCCCAGCTACTTGGGAGGCTGAGGCAAGAGAATCGCTTAAGCCCAGGAGTTGGAGGTTGCTGTGAGCTGTGTGAGGCCACGGCACTCTACCGAGGGCCATAAAGTGAGACTCTGTCTCTACAAAAAAAAAAAACACTTCACCTCATTCAACGGTGCCATGTTTGTGGGATTGCTGCTGCTTATGTTAACCTTGTAACGTGCTCAGCAGTCAGTGTGGCTTCCCCGCCAGGATCTTAGAATCGTACCTGCTTTAGTAACAGCAACTTAGGTAGAACAGTGTCATCACAGGCAAGACTGTTAGTGCTGCAACAATCTCTGAGTTCAGGATTTGCATGTTTGCCCAGCACAAACAGGCCTAGTTGACAGGAGAGAAAAAAGAAATCCAAGTCCAAGCTTGTTTCAGTATCAGTGGCAAAAGAAAGGGCTTTTTAATGCTATTTGGTTCATGTTCTTTTTGAGACAGTCTTACTCTGTCACCCTCATAGAGTGTCGTGGATTCGTAGCTCTCAGCAACCTCAAACTCTTGGTCTCAAGCATTCCTCTTGCCTCAGTCTCCTGAGTAGCTGGGACTACAGTATGTTGGACTACAGGTACCCGCCACTACCCCAGGCTCGTTTTTCTATTTTTAGTAGAGATGGAGTCCTGCTCTTGCTCAGGCTGGTCTTGAACTCCTGAGCTCAAGCAGTCCACCTGCCTTGGTCTCCCAGAGTGCTAGGATTACAGGCGTGAGCCAACACCCCCAGCCAGAAATGAATTTTTTTTTTTTTAATTTGAAGAAAATTAAAACGGATTAGTAAAGATAAATAAGAAAATAAAAGGGTGGCGCCTGTGGCTCAGTGAGCAGAGCGCCAGCTCCATATACCGAGGGTGGCGGGTTCAAACCCAGCCCCAGCCAAACTGCAACAAAAAAATAGCCGGGCGTTGTGGCGGGCACCTGTAGTCCCAGCTACTCGGGAGGCTGAGGCAGGAGAATCGCCTAAGCCCAGGAGTTGGAGGTTGCTGTGAGCTGTGTGACGCCACGACACTCTATCGAGGGCCATAAGTGAAACTCTGTCTCTACAAAAAAAATAAATAAATAAATAAGAAAATAAAAATATTTATCCCAGAAAAAATAAGTAATAAAAATCCAATTTACTGAAAAAATAAGCAGAGAAATTATGAATGAATCAGAGCTCCTGAGCTGCTGTTTCTCTCAGTTGTCCATTTGGCTTAATTATCTTGGGATTTCTTATCTGTCATGTTTTTGTTGTAAAAGTTAACAGTTACCGGGTGGTGCCTGTGGCTCAAGTAGTGCGCTGGCTTCATGCAGTAGAGGTGGCGGGTTCAAACCTGGCCCCTGCCAGAAAAAGAAAAAGTTAACAGTTACCATTGCATTTTGTTTTACAACATTCAAACCATAGAGAGTCATTCTATTTCATCTTAGAACATTCTCTATGAAGTGTCCTTAATTATACCCATTTTCTAGATAAGCAAACTAATTAACTAATCCCTAGAGACATTCCTTAATTTGTCTGGAGTCACAGAGCTAGTAAGCGACTGAACTGAAGCCATTGTTCTAAGTCCTGTTCTTTTCTTTGCCACCACTCAGGGCTACCTGGGGCTGGCAGTTGCTGGGCAGAGGCAGGAGGCTGGCACTAGGTGAGGGAAGAGGGGCAGTCTACATGATAACCCCAGAATGGAGGCCTTGTAACTAATTATGTCAAGCCAGTAAACAAACAGGCAAAGCTTTTTTGGCATGTGAGTTAGTTAAATCCATTGTTCTTTTGCTGCTTTTCTGCTTAAATAATTAAGGCTCTTAAGTACAAATGAAATAACTTCCAGTTAACAGAAAGAGAATGCCATTGACTTGATGGAGTTGTAATTGGAAATCTTTGCTGCTGCTTTGAGTTTGCTTTCTGCCGATGTAAACTTTCCATGAGTGGTCATGGAATTATCGAGCATGTTTTCAGTTGGACAGGAGCACACGGGCTTTTTGGTTCCACATTCCATCTGATGCAGAAGAGCCTTTTCTTTTTTTTTATTTTTATTTTTTTTGTGGTTTTTTGGCCAGGGCTGGGTTTGAACCCGCCACCTCCGGCATATGGGACTGGCACCCTACTCCTTGAGCCACAGGCGCCGCCCAGAAGAGCCTTTTCAATGTTAGCGATGGTCAAAGTCTGACAAGTGTGTGCACCGCAAGCTTCCTGGGGCAGGTGCTCATGACAGCTCTTCAAGATGTTGTTATTAATATCTCTGTTTTGCAGTTGAGCAAATAGACTCTGAGCGGGTAAGCAATTTGCCCTAAAACACATAGCTAAAGATAGCAAAACAGATGCATTTTCAGGGCTTTCTCACTTCTGTGCCCCTTCATCCTTCCATCTTCGTCTTGAATTCTTACAGTGATGGTTGTGTCATTTTCATGAGATGTTTCAAGCTGGGATTGGAAACCGATACCTGGAAGGTCTTTTTAAAAAAATGTTTAGTTGGGGCGGCGCCTGTGGCTCAGTCTGTAAGGCGCCGGCCCCATATACCGAGGGTGGCGGGTTCAAACCCGGCCCCGGCCAAACTGCAACCAAAAAATAGCCGGGCGTTGTGGCGGGCGCCTGTAGTCCCAGCTACTCGGGAGGCTGAGGCAAGAGAATTGCTTAAGCCCAGGAGTTGGAGGTTGCTGTGAGCTGTGTGAGGCCACAGCACTCTACTGAGGGCCATAAAGTGAGACTCTGTTTCTACAAAAAAAAAAAAAAAATGTTTAGTTGAAGTCTTCTTTCTCGTAACTTTTATCTTTGAAGCCAAGTTCTGCCTCAAGAATATTACTTAAGGGAAAAAAAAAAAGAATATTACTTAAGATCCCCCCTTTAAAAAAAATTTTTTCCCCCCTTTCTTTTTTTTTTTTTCTTTTTTTGAGACAGAGTCTCACTTTGTAGCCCTGGGTTCAGTACCGTGGTGTCATAATCACAGCAACCTCAAATTCCTGGATTCCAGAGATCCTCTCTTGCCTCAGCCTGCTGAGTAAGTGAGACTACAGGCGTGTATCACCACATCTGGTAGTTTTTCTATTTTTAGTAGAGATGGGGTCTTATTCTTGCTCAGACTGGTCTCGAACTCCTAAGCTCGAGCAATCCACTTGCCTCGGCTTGGCGCCTGTGGCTCAAGCGGCTAAGGCATCAGCCACGTACACCTGAGCTGGTAGGTTCAAATCCAGCCTGGGCCTGCCAAACAACAATGATGACCGCAACCAAAAAATAGCCAGGCGTGGGCTGCGCCTGTGGCTCAGTCGGTAAGGCGCCGGCCCCATATACGGAGGGTGGCGGGTTCAAACCCGGCCCCGGCCAAACTGCAACCAAAAAATAGCTGGGCGTTGTGGTGAGCTCCTGTAGTCCCAGCTACTCGGGAGGCTGAGGCAAGAGAATCTCTTAAGCCCAAGAGTTAGAGGTTGCTGTGAGCTGTGTGAGGCCACGGCACTCTACCGAGGGCCATAAAGTGAGACTCTGTCTCTACAAAAAAAAAAAATAGCCGGGCGTTGTGGCAGGTGCCTGTAGTCCCAGCTACCTGGGAGGCAGAGGTAGGAGAATCGCTTAAGCCCAGGAGTTAGAGGTTGCTGTGAGCTGTGATGCTACAGCACTCTACCCAGGATGACAGCTTGAGACTCTGTCTCAAAATAAATAAATAAATAGCAATCCACTTGCCTCAGCCTCGCAGAGTGCTGGGATTATAGGTGTGAGCCACCATATCCGACCAAGATCCTCCCCCCCTTTAAAAGCCACCCATCCAAAAATTTTCATTGAGGGTCTAATATTAGTCTGTAGTTTCTAGAATGATGTCAAGGGCTCTGTTTATCACCTGGTATATAACAAACCACCCTATATCTTAGGGGAACCACCACTGAGTGCCCATGATCTTGTGATTTGGGCAGGACTCAGCTGGGAGAGATTCTTCTGCTACCTGGGGTATGTTGGTACCGTTGGTGTACTGAGCTTGGGGTTCCTCTGGCTTGAGGATCCAACATGGCTTCACTCACATGCCTGGCACCTTGGCAGGGACAGTCTCAGGGCCTCTCCATAACGTCTCTTCTGCAGGGTAGCTGGGCTTCCCACATTTCAGCTAAGGGATATAGGAGTGTAGGATGAGTGTTCTAAGAGATAGGATGCCAAAGCTACCAGTCCCTTCAGACCTGGGCCTGGAAGTTGGAACAGAGTCACTTCCAGGTCAAAACAGGCTCAGAGCCTACTCAGGTTCAAGTGCACCAAATATAGACCCCACCTCTTAAAGAGAGGAATGGCAAAGAATTTGTAGCCATTTTTAATCTGCTTTACTAAGGATCAACCTAAGTCTGACAAATTCAGTAGGTCTGAAATACTTCAATAAAGCAAAATGTGAAAATGTGTTTCCATTTTCCTGGGTTGGAGTTTGAAAGTTCTCCTGCCGAACTTAATTCTTCTGTTTTGGGGCATTTGAACTTTGGGGACTTCTTTTTCTAATAATTATTTTATTTATATAGCACAATCTTTACTAGTACTAATTAATTGCTGAAGTTAAGGATAGACCTGTTAGTACTATAATCCTATAAGGACAGACCCTTTTTTTTTTTTTTTTTTCCTGTAAGGATAAAAGACTTCTGGTTATTAACTTGTGGCTCAAACACACATGAGCAGAGGACAGATGGGCACTTCAGAGTAGTAAATGTAGAAACCCTATATCAAAGGGGCTTTTAAGTAGCTTCATTTATACTTTTATCTTATTACATCCTTTTTTAGCTTTTCATTCCTGCAAAGTATTTGTGGTGTTTTGATTCTTTGAAGCAGCGTTTTAAAGTTCTATGATCGGGCGGCGCCTGTGGCTCAAAGGGATAGGGCGCCAGTCCCATATGCTGGAGGTGGTGGGTTCAAACCCAGCCTCGGCCAAAAACCACACACAAAAAAAAGTTCTATGATTTTGGTCATGGCAGAGCTTTGTGCATGCTCTTTATCTTCCATTAGAAATTGAGGCAAAAGCCAGGGGTCATTCTTCTACCTATATTGGCAGAAAGAGTTAATTGAAATTGTTTCTAATCTTTTGATCCTTGTCACACTACTCTGCTATGCAATAATACACTAAAGAATTTTCAGAAAGGAAATGTTGGGGACTGTATGTGGCTCCCTGCTTTAAGACTAGTCCATTTTTTGGAGTTATACGAGCAGTTGGAATGCTAAATTGACCAAAAAATGTTTTGGAACACCAGAAAATGCTTTATGCGAGAGTAAAATCAGGGTGCTTTGGATAAGAGATGGGAATTTATTTTTGCCAGCTGCTTTGCTCCTTATTACTTGAGATCCCTGGGAAAATCTTTCATGGTGATTGAAAAACTGAATTAAGAATTTTTTCATGGCCTGGGATTGGTGGTATGCTTATTTATTTAGCTTTTACTGACAAAATCATTTTTTTTTTTTTCCAAGAGTCTCAAGCTGTCGCCCTGGAAGAGTGCTGTGGCTTTGTAGCTCACAACAACCTCCAACTCATGGGCTCAAGTGATCCTCTTGCCTCTGTTTTTTCTATTTTTAGTAGAGATGGGATCTTGCTTTTGCTCAGGCTAGTCTTGAACTCCTGAGCTCAAGCTATCCACCTGCCTTGGCCTCCCAGGGTGCTAGGATTACAGGCATGAGCCACCGTGCCTGGCCTAACAAAATCATTTCTTGCAAAAACAGAAATTAACTTGGGTACACTTATTTTATATGCCTTTTTTCTTGGTTTTATTTTTATGTTGAAATACGTCAGTAAAATAAAACTGTAAATACTTTGGCATTTTAAATTTTGCTTTATTAAAGTATTTCAAACCTACTGAAAAGTTCAGGAAATGGCCATCAAACACCCCTACATATGACCCAACATAAGGAATAAAACACTGGTGAGAGAATTGAAACCCTTAAGGCCTTCACCTTGATTTCCTTTGTCCGTTCACAGGGGTGGCGTCTCCCCTGAGTGTGGTGATTGTCATTCCCACAGGTAACCTTTTAGCCTCTACTACCTATGGTATGTACCCACATCCAACGTGAAGGTCTTTACATTCTTAATGGGTGGGGGGAAAAACGATCAAAAGAAGAATAATCCTTTGTGATGCTTGAGAATTATACAAAATTTTAATTTCAGTGTGTATAAATAAAGTTTTATTGGAACACAGCCTAAGACCCAATCCTCTGTGGCTGCTTTTGCACAACCTGGCAGGTGAGAGTGATTGCCACTGAAGCTATATGGCTCAAAAAGCCTCATGCATTTACTGTATGATTCTGCAACGTGCGTGCGGACCCCTGATCTAGCATGTACACGCACACTACATCAAGGCTAAATGGACAAAAGGACTTCAGAGAAGGAAAAGAAAAGAAAGCCCAGGAGTTGCCTTGTCCTTCCCTATTGTCCCAGGAGATCAGCCAGCATTGCCCTTTCCCCTTCCAGCCCCCAGCCCCTGAATCATCATATCTCATTCCTCTGCTTTTTAAGCTTCTTTTCCTGTCACTCTTCCCACCCTCCTGTCTACAAACCCAGCAAATTCCATTCGTCCTGTGACAGAAAGATCAGCTCTAAGGATAGCCACCTGCTTCCTCGGGAAAGTTCTCAGTTTAGCAGTACACTTTGCCTATGTCTGTGATTGGGTGTGCTGTAGATTAGGTTGCTTGTCCTCTGTCTCTTAGGATTCTGCCTTATTACACACAGACAGACACTGTCCACTGGCTACAGATAGGCGAAGGCTGGCAAAAGAGTAATTGAGCAAATGATCTTTTAAATTATGAAAGGATCCAGCTTGAGCAACATGGTGAGACCCCTATCTCTATTTAAAAAAAAAAAAAAGAAAAGGAAACAGATTAGTCAAAGAAAGAAAAAAATTAGCATGGTGTGCACAACAGTAGTCCCAGCTATCCAGTAGGCTGAGGTGGAAGAATCGATTGGCCACAGGTGTTTGAGCTTGCAGTGAGCTATGATGACATCACTGCATTCTAGCTCAGGCAATAAAGCAAGGCTTTACTTAAAAAAGAAAAATATTAAAAGGAATAAAATTTGATGAAGATATTTTAATTTCTCTTGAAAAACCAAAAAAAGAAAAAAAAAGAAAGCATAAAAATCCTCTTTCTTGTTTCTTTAATGAAGGATCTTCCCCTTTCCCAAGGCAGAATTTCGTGAAATTATTTCCTCCTCCAAGCATAGTTGAAGAATGCAAGTGTTGCTAAGCAGGAGGCTACTTGATATTGCATTGATAAGTTTTAAAGGCTTCAAGGCCAAGCATTCCATCTGTTAGCAAAGAAGAGGGGAATGGCTGTTGTGTGGATGATCTGTGTTGTCTGCCAAAATAGACAGAGGCCACGTGTGATGGCTCAGGCCTGTAATCCTAGCTCTTTGGGAGCTGAGGTTGGAAGATTGCTTGAAGCCAGGAGTTTGAGAGACCCTCCCGATGAAGAACAAGATCCTATCTCTATTAAAAACATCTCTAAAAAAAATTAGCTGGGTGTTGTGGCGGCTGAGGCAGAAGGATCTCTTGAGTCTGGAGTGCTGAAGGTTGCAGTGAGCTCTGATGACACCACTGCACCCTAGCCCTGGTGAAAGAGTAAGACTGTCTAAAAAAAAAAAAGGATGGAATACAAAGATTAATAACACAATAATAAACTTCAACCTCAGAGTCATTTTAGGAGAGTAATTGAGAGAAAATAAGAAACTAGGGTGGTGCCTGTGGCTCAGTGGGTAGGGTGCCAGCCCCATATACGGAGGGTGATGGGTTTGAACCTGGCCCTGGCCAGCTAAAACAGCAGTGGCAACTGCAACAAAAATAGCTGGGCATTGTGGCGGGCGCCTGTGGTCCCAGGTACTCAGGAGGCTGAGGCAGGAGAATCACCCTAGCCCAAGAGCTGGAGGTTGCTGTGAGCTGTGACATCACGGCACTCTACTGAGGGTGACGAAAAAAAGAAAAGAAAATAAGAAATTATAGAAAATGGTAAATATTACAAAATGAAGGCAGAGGGTGATAACGTTTACAAAAGAGATAGAGAGGACATGTTGGAGTGGAAAGGAGAGAGACCCTCTGAAGGGCTTGAAGGAAGTGGCAGGGGAAAGCAAGGATTCGGATCAATGGAATGTAGAGCAATGATATTCTCGGCCCCGTGGATAGTACGGAAAAAACACAGAGACAGATCTGTCAGGTTGCACACAGGGAGGAAAGACCAGTGACCGTGTAGGGAGGGAAGCAGAGGCAGGGAAAAGACTTGAGATAGGATTGAGGTCTGGCTGGGCGAGGCCTTGCGTGCCCGGCAGAGGAATTTGGTAGCGATGGCAGTTTGGATGCTCCTACCAGTGAGGTGTCTAAGCATGCAGAGACAGCCTTTGGGTTGAGCTCTGCCCTCAGTTCTGGAAGAATGCCATCCCACAAGGCCTTGACTTTTCCTATCTTGGTCCAGTGGCACTGCGTGCAGATTTGCTATCTCCGTACAAAAGATGTGAAAGACACGGAACACGCTGTTTTACAAAACAGCTCAGGAACAGCCAGTCTGAGAGGCATTGTGCAGTGGCCTTCATCGCTCCGTCCCTCTCAGAGCAGGAGAAATATTCCTGACTAGGTGGAATTGTTCTCTCTTGTCTTATTCCTGCCCTGTTTTGGTGGTGGAAAGAGGCCAAAGTGGAAATGCTCATATTTGAAGTGGGTGGAGTGGGGGAGGAGATGAGAAATGGTTTTCTAAGCTATTGCCTTAGACTCGTAAGAATGTGCATTTATCAGGGTTGCAAGTACTTCTGATTTGGCCTTTATGGGCCTCCTTACTTCAGTCCGGAAGTTATTCAGTTAGATAACATTGGTTCAGTGAATAAAACATTTATAATTAATTAATTAATTTTTGAGACAGAACTTCACTGTTGCCCAGGCTAGAGTGGCATGCCATTAGCCTACCTCACAGCAACCTCAAACTCCTGGGTTCAAGTGATCCTCTTGCCTCAGCCTCCCGAGCAGCTGGGACTACAGGCGCCCACCACAGTGCCCAGCTGACTTTTCTATTGTTAGTAGACACCAGGTCTCACTTTTTCTCAGGCTGCTCTAGAACTCCTTAGCTCAAGGAATCCTCCTGCCTCAGTCTCCCAGAGTGCTAGGATTATAGGCATGAGTCACTGCGCCTGGCAATTTCATGTTTTTATAATAAAATATGCCCCAAATTGTTTTCACTGATACCAAGTTGGATGAGGAGGTGCGTATACCTAACTACTGATGCCACGTCAGTGTTGACACGAAGGAAGAGGGATGCTGCAGGTGTGAGAAGCCCAAGTTCCTGCTTCGGAATCACTCTAGGGCTCTTGCTAAATACTCAGGTTCCCATCCCAGACTCTGAGAGTAGGTGTTTCTGGGTGTGAAGCCTGGGAATCTGCCCTTTTTATTTTTTTGAATCTGCCTTTTGACATACACCTGGTGTGAAAGGTGATTCTTTTTAAAAATCTTTTTCCAGGGGCGGCGCCTGTGGCTCAGTCGGTAAGGCGCCGGCCCCATATACCGAGGGTGGCGGGTTCAAACCCGGCCCGGGCCAAACTGCAACAACAACAAAAAATAGCTGGGCGTTGTGGCGGGCGCCTGTAGTCCCATCTACTCTGGAGGCTGAGGCAAGAGAATCGCTTAAGCCCAGGAGTTGGAGGTTGCTGTGAGCTGTGTGATGCCATGGCACTCCAAGGGCCATAAAGTGAGACTCTGTCTCTACAAAAAAAAAGAAAAAAAAATCTTGGGGTGGCGCCTGTGGCTCAAGGAGTAGGGCGCCCTTCCCATATGCCGGAGGTGGTGGGTTCAAAACCTAGCCCTGGCCAAAAACCACAAAAAAAAAAAAAAAAAAAAAAAAAAAAATCTTTTTCCATTGTGGTAAGTTACATATAACATAAAATTTGCCATTTTAAGTATTTTTAAGTGGCTAGTTCGCTGGTATTAAGTACCACACTGTCATGCAGGCCTTGTCACTATCCACCCATGGAATGTTGTCATCTTCCCAAACTGAAGCTCACGAAACACTAATTTCCCACCCCACTTCCCCGGTAACATCCTTTCCACTTTCTGTGTCTGAATTTGACTACTCTGGGTACCTCATCAGTGGAATCACACAGTACTGTATCTAGTTGTTTTTTTGTTTGTTTGTTTTTGTTTTTTGAGACGGAGTCTCACTTCGTTGCCCCCAGTATAGTGCTGTGATTTCATAGCTCACAGCAACCTCAAACTCTTGGGCTCCAGCAATCCTTTGCCTCAGCCTTCCCGAGTGCTGGGACCAGCTTATTTCAATCAGCATAATGTCCTTCCTTTTTAAGAAATGCATATAGTGCTATATTTTGTTTATTCCTTCAGCTGTTCGTGGATACAGGTTGTTTCCACCTTTTGCCCGTTGTGAATAATGCTGCAACGAATGTATACAAATATCCCCTCTAAGTGTTTGCTTTCTTTTTTTTTAAGAGATAGGGTCTTGCTGTGTTGCCCAGGCTAGAGTGCAGTGGTGTCATCCTATAGCTCACTGCAACCTTGGATTCCTGGGCTCCAGCAATCCTTCTGCCTCAGCCTCCAGAGTAGCTGGGACTGTAGGCACAAGAGGCGGCTTCTGGCCTGATTCTTTTGATATCTACAGAATTCATAGATCACACGGTAATTCTGTGTTCATTTTTTGAGGAACCACCCTACCATTTGCACTTAGCGATGGCAACATTTTACTTTCCCACCAGTAGTAAGGGTTACAATTTCTCTACATCCTCCCCAACACTAGTTATTTTCTGTTACTCTAAGACGTCCTAATTTAATGGAAAAAGAGGTATCTCATAGTAGTTTTAATTGGGGTGATTCTTTTTTCATACCAAAACAAAATTACTTCACAGATGCCAAAGAACAGTTGATAAACACCTTGAACTGATACAATCTAGCTGGGCCTTATCAAGTAGTTACTTAAAAGTCAGGGTCATAGAAGGTGGTGGAAATGAGTATTGATCGTGAAAGGTTGAGGCCCCTGCACTACTGACGCTGGGGTTTGCAGAGACCCGAGAACAGACATCTATTCAACCAACGAAGAGCCAGGAAAAAGGAAAAAGAAGAAATACCTATTTGAGGAGAAAGTGACCTTTTAAGCAAAAGTTGAAGATTCTGCATTTGAAATCTGGCTTGGAAATGGGGAGACTCCTAATTACAAATGAGTGTAGATCATTTTGTTAATGAGCAGGCACTTTTCCTGAGTTATGCGATGTTATTTTGGGAAGTGATCCATTCTGGGATTACCACAGTGAATGTCTCCTAGGGTATCCAAAATATATATTAACCGTGAGGGATTCATTTCCAGTTTAGATTTATCTCCCACCAAATTCTTGCCAGCTCCTGAACATTGCACGGCCTTTCTCCCATGTATCTTCCCACGTGACACGTCCCGTGCCCTCCCCGGCTGGAGAACTGCACTCCAGCCCCTGCCCTGGGGACCCCTTCTCTGACATTCCTGGTAGATCTCATTGCTCACCAAGGAGCCTGGGAAATTGTCCCTGTGTACCTGCCACTGCTTATTTTCTTATCCCAGATGCTTAATTTAGGCAAAATTCGTGGAACATAAAATTATCTATTTTAAAGTGTATAATTCATCAGCATTTAGTACACTCCCAATATGGTGTAGCTGTCACCTCTGTCTAGTTCCCACACACTTTCGTGACCCTCGAGGAGACCCCGTGCCCATTTAAATGTCACTCCTCATCCCATCTTCCTGCCGTCCCCGGCAGCCACTGATTTGCTTTCTGTCTCAATGGATTTACTGGACTGGATGTTTCATGTCAGTGGAATCACACAGTGTGGGGCTCTTTGTGTCTGGCTTCTCTGACATCATGTGATGCACTCAAGAACCACCCATATTATGACATGTCTCAGTACTTTATTGTTATTATTTTGAGACAGACTTACCCTGTTGCCCTGGATAGAGTGCTGTAGCGTCATGGCTCATAGCAACCTCAAACTCTTGGGCTCAAGCAATCCTCCTGCCTCAGCCACCCGAGTAGCTGAGACTACGGGTGCCGCCCGCCTTCCCCCCCGCCCCGCCGCACAACACCTGGCTAGTTTTTCTTTTTTCTTTCTTTTTCTTTTTTTGAGACAGAGTCTTACTATATCGTCCTCAGTGGAGTGCTGTGGCATAATAGCTCACAGCAACCTCAAACTCTTGGGCTCAAGCGATTCTCTTGCTTCAAGTAGCTGGGACTACAGGCACCCGCCAAAAAGTCTGGCTACTTTTTAGTTGCAGTTGTCATTGTTGTTTAGCTTGCTCGGGCTGGGTTCGAACCCACCACCCTTAGAGTATGTGGCTGGTCTCATAACCACTGTGCTAAAGGCGCCGAGCCAGTTTCCCTATTTTTAGTTGAGACAGGGTCTCACACTTACTCAGGCTGGTCTTGAACTTATGAGCTCAAGTGATCCACCTGCCTCCCAGAGTTCTGGGATTACAGGCATGAGCATTGTGCCTGGCCTACTTTATTACTTTTTTAAAGACTGAATATTATTCTGCTGTATGAACATGATCACATTTTGTGTATTCTTTTTTTTTTTTTTTGAAACTGAGTCTCACTATGTCGCCCTCAGTAGAGTGCTGTGGCATCACGACTCACAGCAACCGCCAACACTTGGGCTCAAGTGATTCTTTTGCCTCGGCCTCCCAAGGCTGGGACTACAGGCACCTGCCACAACGCCCGGCTATTTTTTTTTGTTGCAGTTGTCATTGCTGTTTAGCTGGCCCAGCCTGGGTTTGATCTCACCACCCTTGGTGCATGTGGCTGGCACCCTAACCACTGAGCTATGGGTGCTGAGCCGCATTTTGTGTATTCATTCATTCATTCATTCGTTGATGGACACGGGCTTGCTTTCTCTACCCTTTGGATGTTGGCTTTTTAAGGTAAGCACAACTTGGCTTGGTGGTGTGTGTGCCTGTGGTCTCAACTGAGGGACTGAGGGAGTAAATAGTACAACACCGAACATGTCGGCCGAGATTCCAGCGCCACTGCTGGAGAATGAGCCAGGGTCCCCCACTGCCTGGGCAGGACAGCGCTCCCCTGTTGCCTCCCCTTGTTGCTTTCCCTCATACACTCATGACACAGTCTCCTTCCTTGGTCCAGTAAATACAGGATCTTTCTTTGGAGTCTTAATTCTGGCAAAAGAACTCATGGTTGTAAGCAGCTCATTACTATGTCCCAAGACTAACCAGACAACAGTGTCTGACGGGAATTCAAGAGAATGGAGATAGTTGTAGCTCAAATAATTCGTCTCCTTGATCAAAACTCTAGCTCCCATCACACCTTGGGAGCCAGTGGGTCATCCCAGCCAGTGACCTATTCTATGAATTTCAGGAATAAAATCCTTTATGCTTTCTATGGTGTAATAATGGGGGGGGGTCATAGCTTCCTCCCCATCCTAACACTTCTTCCTACCCTTGTTTCTCCTTTGAGTAAGAGGTGCAGTTTGAATTAGATGTATGTTAGGACCTGTCAAATTCTGTCAGTATTCTCTTTGAATATTCAATTCTGAAAGGGAAACTTCCCCAGAAATAATTACCTTGCTTTAGAATCATTGCATTTTTTTTTTTTTTTTTGTGGTTTTTTTTTTTTTGGGCCGGGGTTAGGTTTGAACCCGCCACCTCCGGCATATGGGACCGGCGCCCTACTCCTTGAGCCACAGGCGCCGCCTAGAATCATTGCATTTTAAAGGAGAAACTTTTGGGGAAGCTAGAATCACAACCTGCTGGGCTTACCCCATAGGCACCCTTGAGTTTCTAGTTGGTTTAAGGTCATTATATTTAGCTAATTGGTCATTTATCTGAAATTCAGACTTAACTGGGTATCCGGTCTTTTACCTGCCCATGCTCTTTGGCTATATTCTTGTGGCTTTGTGTTTGCTGTGTGCCACTGGTCCTCTGAGTCACAGGTCCTCAGATGCAGGTCCAGGAGAGCGTCTCAAGTCCCCCCATGGGGCAGGCTCTGGGTTGGGGTCCCCTTTGCAAACCACGTAGCTGCACCGCAGAAGAGAGACTCTGTCATGTTGCTGACAAATCAAAAAGCACAAACTGGGGTGTTACAAACAGTGCTGTCTGGCAGAGGGCAGCCTGAGGCCTAATTTAAGTCCTGGCTTAGTCACCTTGACCTTAGCTAACTTACTATAATTCCTTAGAACTGCAGTTTTCTCTCCCCCACCCCCTTTTTTGGTTTGTTTTTGTGATAGGGCCTTGCTCTTTTGCCCAGGCTAGAGTGCAGTGGCGTCATCACAGCTCACGGCAACCTCACAGTCCTGGGCTCAAGCAGAATTTTGTCCTTTTTTCTTCCCTGGAGTGAAAGCAGCGTTTAAATAGGGGATTGCCATTCAGTTGTCTAATTTAATTAACAATCCTAATTCAGGGGGCATCACTCCCATCACTAAACCCCCATCTCTTATAATTCTCACCTTCAGGGGCTATGATCCCGTCTACTATATAGCCAAAGAACCAAGGCGCAGAGTGTTAAAGAAAGTGCCAGAAGGTCTTTCAGTTGTATGAAAAAGTGCTATTAATGCCCAATATGTTATTGGTGAAATCAACTTAAAATGAACTCCATGCCTGGAGGGGGAAAGAGTTCAGAGAAGTGGAGGGGAAAGACAGTTCCACTCTTCTGTCTGCGTATCTGCAGGGTCTTCTGTTTCTCTCTCCCCTGGTCCTCTACAGCATCAGTATGAAGTGTTGGAGCCCTGAGGGAGGTGCGCGGCTAGGGCCTCTGGGGTCTGTCTTAGTGTTAACGCCCCATCTCCCCACACTTCCTTCTTGAGCACCGCCTCTGTGGTCCCATAGGGCCCCCCCAACTCAGCAGTGAGGGTTCCCCAAATGCACCCCGTGCATCCCCAGATCCCAGCCTCTGAATCTGTTCTAACTGTTCTTCCCCTTCCCCCTGCTTGTTGCTAGATGCCAGCATCTCCTGCTCCTCGGCCCCTGTTGGGACCCTGTCCCTCTTTCCAAGCCCTCCCTTCTCGGCGTGGCCTGGGTCCCACATTTGAGTGTAAGAGTCGGTGGCTGATGTCAGAGCAGGATGTTTCCTTTGACAATAGCCAGTACACCCCCTCCTTTTATGGATGAGGACCCACGGAAGTCATGTGACAGGTCCAAGGTCACGCTGTTTCTAAGATACGTGCCCGCCGCCGGCACACACGGCTGTTCTGAATCCCCTCTCTTCACCCGTCATGCAGCCTGTATGTACACACGGTCTTCTAGAAGGGAACTCAGAAAACAACCTTTATTCAGTTGGCCGTGGAGAGAGGGTCACCAGCGGGGTGCCTGCTCTGCCTCGCTGTGACTCTTGTTTCCAAGGGCTACCTTCCTGGATAGCTCTGGCCAGGTACCGATGCCCCCACCTGCCCATTCGCAGGGGTATCGCTCCATGTTACAACTGGGGATGCGTCAACCTGAATACTGGATGCTTGGCTGGGGAAATAAACATGGGAGGGGATGTGCAACTAGATGCTCCGGTTACCGGTTCATCTTTGCTTGTGAAAGGGCCTCTGCTCCCCCTCGCTAACCCCCGTTACCCAGGAGCACCCTCCAGCATGCCCACTTCCCCGAAGTCTGACTCCCCCAGGGAAAGCCTCAAATAGCAGGAGGTTCTGTTCCTGGTTGTCAAAGGCTCACCTTCCAGATTTCTTTCTGATTTGAGGATCCCCTTCTTTTCAGGGTATTTAACATTCAGAATTATCATATTCTTTTAAGAAGACACCTACCACCGCCACCACTCCGTGGGGTTCCTTACCTGAAACCTCAGTCAGGTGAATTTATTCAGAGCACAGTGCAGTTACCCCCACATTTGATACAGGATGCCATGGAGGATGACGTGGGAATGGGAGCATTTATGCCTTTTCCTTGAGATATTCTTTTGCTAAGAAGTTACACTTTCTCTTATTTTTGTTTTTGGTTTTTCACTCTGTCACTACCCAGTCTAGAGTGCAGTGGTGTCTGATAGCTCACAGCAACCTCAGAAGTCCTGGGCTCAAACAACTCCCCCTGCCTCAGCCTCCTGAGGAGCTAGGACTATAGGTCTACTTCACTACACCAGCTAATTCTTTTTTTTTTTTTTCTGAGGCAGATTTTCACTCTGTTGCCCTGGGTAGAGTGCTATGGTGTTATAGCTCACAGCAACCTCAAACTCTTAGGCTCAAATGATCCTCTTGCCTCAGCCTCCCGAGTAGCTGGGACTATAGGCGGGCACCAACTAATTCCGTTTTTTGTTTTCATTTATTTTTTTTTTTCGAGACAGGGTCTCAGGTTATGTCGCCCTCGGTAGAGTGCTGTGGCATCACAGGTCACAGCAACCTCAAACTCTTGGGCTTAAGCGATTCTCTTGCCTCAGCCTCCCCAGTAGCTGGGACTATAGACGCCCACCACAACATCTGGCTATATTTTGGTTGCAGTTGTCATTGTTGTTTAGCAGGCCCAGTCTGGGCTGGAACCCTGCCAGCCTCGGTGTATGTGGCCGGGGCCCTACTCACGGAGCTATGGGTTTTTTGTAGAGATGGGGGTCTCACTCTTAATCTGCCCAGTCTCCAAATTCCTGATCTCAACTGAGCCACCTTGACTTTCCCAAGTACTGGGATTACAGGTGAAAGCTACCGTGTCCGCCTCTCTTAGTTTCTTATGATATTTAGCATAGCCTGGGCATGTAGTGAGTACTTGGACTGAGTGGCTTTGACACATCCAGTGTATTTTAAGGAACAAGCTTGGTGTGGGGAGAATGTCTTTTTGGCTGGTGGGGAAAGAGGTAAAGAAAACCCTCCTGCGGGGCGGCGCCTGTGGCTCAGTGAGTAAGGCGCCGGCCCCATATGCCGAGGGTGGCGGGTTCCAACCCAGCCCCGGCCAAACGGCAACAAAAAAATAGCCGGGCGTTGTGGAGGGCGCCTGTTGTCCCAGCTACTCGGGAGGCTGAGGCAGGAGAATCGCCTAAGCCCAGGAGTTGGAGGTTGCTGTGAGCCGTGTGACGCCACGGCACTCTACCGAGGGCAAAAGTGAAACTCTGTCTCTACAAAAAAAAAAAAAAAAGAAAACCCTCCTGCTTTTCACCTTCCAGACTACCAAGGGATTCTACTCTGCTCTGTTCCCCAGAACATACTAGTTCATTCTCATCCAGCAAATATTTCTAGAGTCCTGTTTGCCAGGCATTGTATTTGGTGCTGGGCATCCGCTGTGAATAATGGACTATGTCTGCCCTAAAGATCTCTGTTCTGTTTTGTGCTGGCCGACCTGTCATGATTGCGTTACTGACGGCAGAGGCCTGGTTAATAAACTGCGCTTGATGGTGTGCTACAACACCTGTGTCTTGTGGCGATGCCTGGGTTTGCTTTGGTTTTTCTGGGCAGTATGGGTGCCCAGACAAGTTTTGCTCTACCATTGTGGTAACTCTGGTTAACCAAGGCTGCAGAGTAATAATGGGCAGTTGTAATGCATGTACTTTTTTCTTTACACAAGACCTTTAAAAGTCAGTTTATTAGAGCCTAATGAAACAATTAGGAATATTTATGGGGCAATGCATTGCTTTCCTACCTCTGCAATAAAAGTCCTAGTTCTTAATGGTTACAGTCTCATTCTGGAGCTCTGAAATAAAAAGGATACATAACAATTAGGCTCAAAGGGACTTGATCTTATTTTCCCCTTTCTATTTCCTTTGGCCCATGAATTCCATTCCATATCAATTCCACCCCCCCACCCCACTCCCACCCCCGTGCACAGCAGTTTTAAGATAAACAGCAGCGACTCTGTTTTCCTAGTTTAACTATCATGGAAACACCTAATCCTCTTAGTTTTCTTGAATTTGCAAACAGGGATTTGTTGGGATAAAATCTTTAAGTAGTCCAGTCACATGGACTAGGTATTCATTTAATGACCCCACCCCCACCCCCCCAGTAAAACCTGTTAGAAAAACAAAGCAGTGAATTAATAATGTCCCCCAGTCACTTTCTCTGCCTTCATTTTCAACCACAGGTGGTGCAACTTCATGGGAACCATGGATCTGGTCAATTTGCTTCCATAATAGGAGCAGGCCCTACATGTTGTCAGCTAATGGTTTTTTTTTTTTGTGGTTTTTGGCCGGGGCTGGGTTTGAACCCGCCACCTCTGGCATATGGGACCGGCGCCCTACTCCTTGAGCCACAGGCGCCACCCGTCAGCTAATGTTTTATTCAGTTTTCTGATCTTTCCATTTTGGCCATGTGTAAAAAAAAAACAAACAAACACGGGCTGGGACGGTGGCTCACACCTGTAATCCTAGCACTCTGGGAGGCCGAGGTGGGTGGATCCCTTGAGCTCAGGAGTTTGAGACCAGCCTGAGCAAGAGTGAGACCCCCATCTCTAAAAATAGCTGGTGTCATGGCCGGCTCCTGTAGTCCCAGCTACTTGGGAGGCTGAGGCAACAGGATCACTTGAGCTTAAGAGTTTGAGGTTGCTTTGAGCTATGATGCCAGGGTACTCTTCTGAGGGTGACAAAGTGAGACTCTGTCTCAAAAACAAAAAACCAAAACACTGAGGCCTGGCGCGATGGCTCATATCTGTAATCCTAGCTGAGGTGGGTGGATTCCTTGAGCTCAGGAGTTTGAGACCAGCCTGAGAATGAGCGAGACCCTCAGCTCTAAAAATAGCTGGCTGTTGTGGCAGGTGCCTGTAGTCCCAGCTACTTGGGAGGCTGAGACAAGGGTATTGCTTGAGCCCAGGACTTTGAGGTTGCTGTGAGCTGTGATGCTACGGCAATCAACCCCAGGGCAACTGAGTGAGACTCTGTCTCAAGAAAACAAAAAAAAAAATACCGTTTACAGATGCTCTGTCCAATACAAGAGCCACTGGTCACTTGTGGCTACTGAAACACGCCTAGTATGACTGACTTGAATTTTTCATTTAACTTAAATTTAAAAGGTGGAGTAATGTAAACTTCTTTTGGTGAACACAACTTTATGGGGAAGCTTGTAAGTACACAGGGAGCAGTGCACACTTGTGTGTGTGTGAAGTCTGCTTTTTCAGCTGAATTTTATGTGACACACATCAAGTATCTAGCATCCAAATTGAGATATGCTATAAATTAAAATACACAACCAATGGGGAAGTCTTAGTAATTAATAAGATATTTCTGTCTCAAAAAAAAAAGATATATTGTTGTTTTTTTTTTGTAGAGACACTCACTTTACTGCCCTTGGTAGAGTGCTGTGGCGTCACAGCTCACAGCAACCTCCAGCTCTTGGGCTTACGTGATTCTCTTGCCTCAGCCTCCCGAGCAGCTGGGACTACAGGCGCCCGCCACAATGCCCGGCTATTTTTTTTTTTTTTTTTCAGTTTGGCTGGGGCTGGGTTTGAACCCGCCACCCTCAGTATATGGGGCTGGCGCCCTACTCACTGAGCCACAGGCGCCGCCCCAAAAGATAAATATTGTCAAAATTGTCACCTTTCGGGGTGGCGCCTGTGGCTCAAAGCAGTAGGGCACTGGCCCTATATACCGGAGGATTATTTCAAACCCGGCCAGGGCCAAAAACTGCCCCAAAAAGGTCACCTTTCAAAAATACTTTCATTTATTTATTTATTTTATTTTATTTTTTGAGACAGAGTCTTATTATGTCGCCCTCGGTAGAGTGATGTGGTGTCACAGCTCACAGCAGCCTCAAACTCTTAGGCTTAAGCGATTCTCTTGCCTTGGCCTCCCAAGTAGCTGGGTCTACAGGAGCCCACCACAATGCCCAGCTATTTTGTTGTTGCAGTTGTCATTTTTTATCAGGCCCTGGTTGGGTTAGAACCCACCAGCCTCAGGGCATGTGGCCAGAGCCATAACCACTGTGCTACAAGAGCCGAGCCTCAAAAATACTTTTAAAATGTGACTCCTAGAAAATTTAACATCATACTGATGTCTCCCGTTGCATTTCATTAATGAATAGCACTCGCGTTTTGGATTAGCATGGGAGGTTTCACATCATGGCTCATGGGTTTTTACCAGTTTACCTTGTAAGAACGTTATAAGGAGCTCAGTTTAAAACCTGAACAGAAATAGATTAATGGTAGACTGGCATTTTATTTTATTTCATTTTATTTTTTATTTTTTTGAGACAGAGCCTCAAGCTGTCACCCTGGGTAGAGTACTGTGGCATCACAGCTCACAGCAACCTCAAACTCTTGGGCTTAAGTGATCCTCTTGCCTCAGCCTTCCAAGTAGCTGGGACTATAGGCACCCGCCACAACGCCCAGCTATCTTTTGGTTATAGTTGTCATTGTTGTTTGGCAGGCCCGGGCTGGATTTGAACCCGCCAGCTCTGGTGTATGTGGCTGGTGCCATAGCTGCTGAGCTACAGGCACTGAGCCAGCAGTTGTCATTGTTGTTTAGCAGGCCCAGGCCGGGTTCAAAACTGCTACCTTCTGTGTATGTGGCCTGTACCCTAACCACTGAGCTATGGGCGCCAAGTCTAAGCTTTGAAATTGTAAATACTTCAGCTGATTTAAGAGAGGCATTCATACTATGGTTTAATGAATCAAGTTGTAAATGTGTTTATAAAGTGTTTAAATACTTTATGCTATAAGCACCATGATGATCGTGGTTTAAAGTTCAGGTTTGGGGGGCGGCGCCTGTGGCTCAGTGAGTAGGGCGCCGGCCCCATATGCCGAGGGTGGCGTGTTCAAACCCAGCCCCGGCCAAACTGCAACAAAAAAATAACCGGGCGTTGTGGCGGGCGCCTGTAGTCCCAGCTACTTGGGAGGCTGAGGCAAGAGAATCACGTAAGCCCAAGAGCTGGAGGTTGCTGTGAGCTGTGTGACGCCACGGCACTCTACCGAGGGCAGTAAAGTGAGACTCCGTCTCTACAAAATAAATAAATAAATAAATAAAGTTCAGGTTTGGGGTCAGTCGCAGCTGGACTTGACTTCCCGATCTGCCATTTTCTAGTTGTGTGATCTTGGATGAGTAACATAAATTTGCTAAGCCTTGGTTTCCTCATCTATGAAATGGGACAATGGTAGTTCGGACCTTACAGCATGGGTGTGAGGATTAAAAGATATAACCTGTGCAAAGTTTCTGGCATGTGGACGGCACTCAGTTGTTGATTGTTGTACTTTTTATTGTTGGTATTATTATATTATTGGCATTATCAAATATTTAGCATTGTCCTCAAAGACCCTCTCTGCCATCTCCTCTTGTCTCCGGAAGGATTGTCAGAGCTGTCATTCCTTTGCAAATTGTGTTTACTACCCTGTTTCCCCGAAAATAAGACAGTGTCTTATTTTAAGGTGTGCTCCCAAAGATATGCTAGGTCTTATTTTCAGGGGATGCCTTATCTTTCCTTAAGTAGGTCTTATTTTCAGAGGATGTCTTATTTTAGGGGAAACAGGGTATTACTATTACTTGCATTCCTTGCTGGTAATCCTGATGAGCTGACTTGACTTTGCTTTTTTTTTGAAACAGGGTCTCACTCTGGCACCCTGGCTAGAGTGCAGTGGTGTCATCATAGCTCAACCTTAAATTCCTGGGCTCGAACTATTGTCCTGCTTCAGTTTCCCAAGTAGCTGTGTCTACAGGCATGTGCCACCATGCCCAGCTCATTTTTCTAAGTTTTGAAGAGACAGGGTCTTGCTATATAGCTCAGACTGGTCTTGAATTCCTGAGCTCCAGAAATTCTCCCACCTTGACCTCCAAGAGTGCTAGGATTATAGGTGTGAGCCACCTTGTCTGGCCTTGATCTTGCATTTGTCTCCATTTCTTCTTCCCTATTCTTTGCCCCAATCTGTAATTAGCCTTTTAGCCCTGAAGTTTCTATTACTTTGTCTTGTGTGTTCTGAGCACTTGCTGTATGCCAAGCTCTTGGAGAGGAACAGTGGTTCTCAACCCTCCTAATGCCGTGACCCTTTAATACAGTTCCTCATGTTGTGGTGACCCCCAACCATAAAATTATTTTCATTGCTACTTCATAACTGTAATTTTGCTACTGTTTGGTGTGTGTCACACTTTATGGGGGCAAGACATGATTGCAAGAGGGACTTTACCTAACAATTGCAATCAGTGTAACCTGGCTTATTGTACCCTCAATGAATCCCCAACAATAAAAAAAAAAAATTTTGCTACTGTTATGAACCGTAATGTAAATATCTGATATGCAGGAGGCCCCCAAAGGGGTCACGACCCACAGGTTGAGAACCGGTGAGCTAGCAGGACAAAGGTCCTGATTCACTAGCACAGGAAGAGAGTTCATAAATAATGGCAGTAACATGCCGCAGGTGCGCTGATGGCAGTTGGAAGTGGGCACAGTGTGGGCAGCTCAGTAATGAGGCTCGGTGTCTACCTGGGTGGTGAACAGAAAACTTCATGGAGGAAGTGACAGTGGATTGTTTCCATGAATGAATAGTCATGTGTTGCCCACTGTTTGGTAGTGACACAATCAGATCCCAGTTTTGGAAAGATCCATTGGCAACAAGGGCTGGATTTGGGGAGGGAACCTGTTAGGAAGCTGTTGTGAGAACCCCAGTGAAAAGCCTGAACTGAGACGCTGTCTGTGTGGATAGAAAGGAGATGAGACAGGGAGGTTCTGGATGGACTCAGGAAGTCTCAGGCCGAGGGGTGCGAGGGAGCAGGGGACAGAGACACCAGCCAGGACCATGGCCTGGTGACTTGGGGGTGGTGATCTCCTTGCCAAGATGTGCGCAGAGGAGGAGAGGCAGGCTTGGGGGAAGGAAATGAGGCCAGTGCTGGGTATGGTGCGTCTGAGGCACTCGCAGTGGAGCGGGGAGGTCCAGTTGCTCTGTGTGGCTGGCGTCCGGGGGAGAGGGCAGGTCCTGAGCTCAGCCACCGTCTCAGCTGCCGTCTCTTCCTCTTGTTATGTCTTTTCCCTGCCACACACACCAACTCCAGCCTCCCTTGCCCACTGCACACTCTGAACACTCTCCAGGTTATCTTTTAAGGCACCTTCTGTTGGTGGTTTATGAGCTGTCTTCTGAAGAAGGGACAATTTGCTCTCCCCTCTTCTCTCCTCCCACAGCAGATTACACCAACCCGGAAGAAGTCTTCCTCCAGGCTCTCTGTGGATGCTTTCTCATGCTCCATCTCCCCAGGGGTCCCCCTGCAGAGCTTAACTCTCCAGTGCCTTCTTCTTTTATTTGGAATAAAACCCACACCTTGCCTTGGCTCCTAAGGGCCCTCATTATTCCTGCTGACCCCTGGCCACCTCCCAGCCTCAGTGATCCCACCTCTGCCTCACCGGATTCCAGCTACCATCTTTTGTTCCAGGAATTAGAATCAAAACTGACTAAACACGCAGACTTGTTCCTGATTTGTTTGTGCCTGGACTGATCTCTGCTGGGTCTCCCGTTTCTTCCTTCAATTCTCAGCACACAGATCTCAGAGGGGCCTCTCTGACCAGTCCCTGTTCTTCTGTATCCCATTTCCCTGCTTTATTAACCTCACAGTAGTTACCACTATCTGAAATTAGCTTATTTACCTGTTTACTTACGCCTTGCCCATCTTTCCCCATCAGTGTGGCAGCTGAGCTAGGGGGTTGGTCCTTAGTATGTGAGGTTGAGCCTAATTGAATGACGAGACTGTGCCAAGCAAATACATTCTGAACCACGGCATTTCGGGTAAATGGTAGGAATGACCAATAGCGATCTAACCCTCCATAACAGCACTGTCACTGTACCAGGGTGCCCACTACGGCCATTTTTGTGAGTTGTTTTGCTTGTTTTAGTGCCTCATTTGTGGCCACAACCATAAACTCCATTTTCTTCTCAAGTCAGACAAAATTATCTCCTTCTGTGTAGGGAAGGGACAATTGCTGACTCCCCCAGGGCACTTTCTCCATCTCTGAGGATGATTATTACTAAAAGGTTAGTGAGGAGTTCCTACCAAGTGGTATATTTCAGGAGGAAAAAAAGTGACTTAATTTGATGTGAAAAAGGCATAGTTACGTTCTAACAATCTATTTTTTTACATTTGTTAGGAGCTCGGGATGTAGACAGAGTCCCAAAATGTAACAAAAAATAATAGCCGCTTCTTTGGAAAGGCACTGGACTATCTGACCTTCAAGAGACTCAGATAGTTGGTATGGGGTTGGTATGATCATCCTGGTTTTACAATTGAGATGGATTCACAGTCCCCAAATTAGCAGCGAGAAAGAGAAGGATTCAGCCTTTAAACTCGCATCGGTCTGAAGCCAAGGGCCAGATAGGTGCTGTGTGTGTGGGCACCCTGTGATGAGGATGGCTGGAATCCACATTTAAATCCTGTGCTGGGGCTGGGTGGGACCACAGAGCTGGCTAGCCAGGAGGACAGATCTGGGGATGGTCAGGGAGCCACTGCAGGGAGCATGAGGGGTGTGGGCAGGGACAAGTCAGGGAAGCTGGCACTGCCCGCACATGCTGGTGAGTGTAGCCCAGAGACCGTGGATGAGGTGGGGATCCTGGCAACCAAAATTTCAAGGCCCTTCTCCCCAAAGCCTCTAGACCTCCCATCACTGTGCTTATTTATGGTCGGTCACTGGCCTCCCCTTTGGCACCCGTCCTAATCAGCTGACCACCTTTTGTGCCTGAGATTCCTGATCTTGTGTCATATCAGAGTTCTGAGGGATTTTTAGAACCAGGGAGTTCAGGTTTTAAATGAGGAAACTAAACTTATTTGTTGTTCGGTTTGATTATCTTTCACAACAAAGAGAAACTTGGAGGAAAATGAGAAAGTAGAAAGAATTCAAGCACACAGGCAAGTCACTTGGATTCTAAGATGTAAGGGAAAAAAGTATAGGCCTGGTGCAGAGGTTCACACCTGCAATCCTAGCAGCCTGGGAGGCCAAGGTGGAAGGATCCTTGAGCTCAGGACGAGACCAGGCTAAGCAAGTCAGACCCCGTCTCTACCAAAAATAGAAAAATTAGCCAGGCATGGTGGTGTGTGCCTGTAGTCCCAGTTACTCGGGAGGCTGAGGGAAGCGGAACACTTGAGTCCAGAGGAACTTGAGTCCAAGCGGAACACTTGAGTACAAAGTCCAACACTTTGAGGTTGCCGTGAGCTACGGTGTCATGGCACTCTACCTAGGGTGACAGAATGAGACTTTGTCTAAAAAAAAAAAGTGGTATAAGGAAACAAATGAAGAAAATATTCATGAAGTGAAATCATTTGACTTTGATAGGTAAACCAGGTTCAGTGGGAGAAAGATTTCTTGTATGTGAGAGGCTTCTGATATTTAGACTAGATTAGGATTTTGAATATTCTAAAAGCATTTCTGGATTTAAAACAATGTGTTAGTTGGCCAGGTAGCTCGTGCCTGTAATCCCAGAACTCTGAGAGGCTGAGGCAGGTGGATTGCTTGAACTAAGGAGTTCGAGACCAACCTGAGCAAGAATGAGAGACCCCGTCTCTACTAAAAATAGAAAAACTAGGTGGGCATTGTGGTGGGCAGCTGTAGTCCTAGCTACTTGGGAGGCTAAGGCAAGAAGATCACTTGAGCCCAAGACTTTCAGGTTGCTATGAGCCATGATACCATAGCACCCTACTCAGGGTAACAGAATGAGACTCTGTCTCAGAAAAAAAAAAAAAGTTTTCGATTTTGCATGAGATTTTCTGCATAGTAATGGTCAGTTTGGGGGAAAGTGCCTTGTTTTCCCGTTGGTCAATAATTACCCTAAGGCTCACATTCCCCCAGAGAAAGTACCCTCAGGGAAAAATGCTTTGGTGGCTTTCCCTGGAGCTTCTTGGGAATATGGACTGACCCAACTCTGTAAAATGGGTGAATTTTCTCAAGCCCTTTTCCTAAATTAGATCCGTCCCTGAGTCAAATCTTATTTTTTATAATTTAAAAATAATTACTTAAAATTTTTTCTTTTTTTTTTTTTTGTAGAGACAGAGTTTCACTTTATTGCCCTTGGTGGAGTGCCGTGGCGTCACACAGCTCACAGCAACCTCCAACTCCTGGGCTTAGGCAATACTCCTGCCTCAGCCTCCCGAGTAGCTGGGACTACAGGCGCCCATCACAACGCCCGGCTATTTTTTGGTTACAATTTGGCCGGGGCTGGGTTTGAACCCGCCACCCTCGGCATATGGGGCTGGCGCCCTACTCACTGAGCCACAGGCGCCGCCTACTTAAAATTTTTTTTTAATTACCTAGATAGAGAATCAGAACTAGTAGATCCCATCTACTTTACGTTTTTTGCTGTTGTGTTTTGAGCACCTACTCTCAAAGGCATTATGCCCAGTGCTTCCTGCGTCTTCCCACTCAGTCCCTCAGCAGGTCCTGCCCCACATCACCCTTCACAAATGGAGGAACCGAGGCACAGAGAAGTGACATCTCTTGTCCTCTTGATACCCTGAGTAATACAGTATCTGTAGAAAATAAGGTGAAAGAGAAAATGATACGAAAAGATGCAGTGGCTCACACCTGTAATCCTAGCACTCTAGGAGACCAAGGCGAGTGAATTGCCTGAGCTCACAGGTTTGAGACCAGCCTGAGCCAGAGCGAGACCTCATCTCTAAAAATAGCCAGGCCAATGCGGTGGTGGGCACCTGTAGTCCCAGATACTTGGGAGGCTGAGGCAAGAGAATCACTTAAGCCCAAGAGTTGGAGGTTGCTGCGAGCTGTGACTTCACAGCACTCTACCAGGGTTAACAAAGTGAGACTCTGTCTCACCAAAAAGAAAAGAAAGGCCTAAAAAGAAGTTTCCAGATATTAGAACAATGACATTTGAGTAGGCTCTGGCTGACACAAGGTAAAGATGTAGAAATGAATGAAAACAGAAAACAGGTAGAGGAAACAAACATCTATTATGTGTCGTAAGGAAGAAAAACGACATACAAGTTTTGTCAAAAGACTAAACTGCAACTAATTTAGTTTACAGCCTTAATTGGCTTTATTTGAGATGCTAGAATTCGACAACACGTTATTCTAATTCAGCTCTTCTCTAAGGACAATCTCTTCTGCTCAGAGGTTGGCCTTAGAGAAGGGCTGAAGAAAGCAAAAATAAAGAACAATGAGTATTAATTGTTTCACAGGCACTTTTCTTGTAAGGTGGGACAGGGACGCAGAATAACAAAAAAAATAACTGATTAGTCAACGTCAGTTTACTTCAGGTCACCTTTTTTGGTGTGAGAATTAAAGCAGAGAGAACTTCCTCATCATGCTGATTAAAGAGTTCAAATTAGCCTGTTTGGGAAACTGGCTATTTTTGAAGGTCAGATGACCAGGTTTGGAACTTTAGCAAGGGTGACTCCATATTGATTTTCAGTCTGGGATTTTGGGGCCTAGAATAGCAGCTTAGCCTAAAACAATGGCTATATATATATATATATATATATATATATATATTTTTTTTTTTTTTTTAAGGGATGGTCTGTGTTGCTCAGGTTGGCCTCAAACTCCTGAGCTCAAGTGACCCTCCTACCTCAGCTCTACTGTCCCTCCTGAGTAGCTGGGACAGTAGCTGTGTACAGGTGCACATCACCACGCCCGGCTTCCTAAAATTTTTATTGGACAGTTTGTTGGTTTCTTCACCCAATGGCACTACATCTGCCTCGTCATGAGATTTGTGTTGTAGTCAGAAAAAGCTCCACGGTTTGAAACTGTCTGTGATCACTGGAGACTTGGGGCTTTTGGTTTCTTCTCTGGCTGCATTCCAGTTCTTTGTGACTCTATGTTTATTGCAGACATTTTTTTTTTTTTTTTTAAGTATGAAACACTGTACAGGAGGACCAGGGAAGGGAAAACAGGATTTCTAAACAATTGGGATATGGGAGGAGGGAGAGCACAGCAGAGAGGAGTGTCTTTATTTTTTACACTCTAATCAGGTGTCCATTGCAGGCTGTTTGGACTGTCCCTTGAGCCATTTTCCAGAGCTGTCTCTCTGTCTGGTTTTTCTGAGGCTGCCGGTCAGCTGTTTAGTCTGCAAACAGACTGATGTTGAGGGCCCTTGACAGCTCCCAGTTTGAGGAAGTCCCTGTGGCCTGGGTAAGACTTGGTCACCAGCTTGTGGAGATCCTGATGTGGGCACAGGCTTTGGCCGGACAGGGTTTAGCCTCTTCCCAGAACTGAATGAAACTGGTCCCAGCTCATCTCTTGGCTCAGCACTCCTGGAAGGCTATTTCAGGAAGCAGGCCTACGAGGAAGTAAGAGCACAGTCATGTGCTCCCAAGCCCCTCGCTCAGGGTTTCCTCTGCAGCACGTGGCCCTCAGGCCACCGAGAGCTTGGGGTGGGCTGAAAGTTAATGATTCATTACTGCCAGGGGCACTTTATTTGAGCAACTCCCTTTTTTTCTCCTGGCTGGAGTCACGGGTAGCATTCAAGGTGGACTTTGGAGCCAGCCTATCTGAAGCTAATCTCCCAGCTTCACCTGCTGTGTGTCCCTGGGAGAGTTATGTAATGTCACCCTACCTCACTTTCTTCATCTACAAAATGGGCATCATCATAATAACACTTTGTTTTTTTTTTTTGAGACAGAGCCTCAAGCTGTTGCCCTGGGTAGAGTGCTGTGGCATCACAGCTCACAGCAACCTCTAACTCCTGGGCTTAAGCAATTCTGTTGCTTCAGCCTCCTAAGTAGCTGGGCCTACAGGTGCCCGCCACAAGGCTTGGCTTTTTTTTTTTTTTTTTTTTTGATTTTAGTTGTCATTATCGTTTGGCATGCCCAGGCTGGATTCAAACCCACCAGCTCTGGTGTACGTGGCCGGCGCTTAGCCGCTTGAGCTATAGGCACTGAGCCACATAATAACACTTAATAAGATGTTTTGGTGGATATTATATAACACATGAAAAGTATTTATAACAGTGCCTGCCACACAGTAATCATAAGTGTTTACAGAAGCAAACATCAATTGCTAAGTTCAAAGATAGAAATGATTTCTCCTTGTGACATGCTGTGTTACATTTATCTGACAGTTTGTGAAATGCTTACATATATATTATGTGAGCTGATCGGCGGGTGCAGTGGCTCATGCCTGTTCCTAGCACTCTGGGAAGCCGAAGCAGGTGGTTCACTTGAGCTCAGGAGTTCGAGACCAGCCTGAGCAAGAGGGAAGTCTTATCTCTACTAAAACCAGAAAAACTAGTTGGACCTTGTAGTGGACCCTGTATTCCCAGCTCCTTAGGAGGCTTGAGACAAGAGGATGGGTTGAGCCCAGGAATTTGAGGTTGCTATGAGCTATGATGATGCCATAGCATTCTACCCAGGGTGACAGAGTGAGATTCTGTCTCAAAAAAAAAAGGTGGCGCCTGTGGCTCAAAGGAGTAGGGTGCCAGTCCCATATGCTGTAGGTGGCGGGTTCAAAACTGCAAGAAAAAGAAAAGAAATAGGCTGACGCCAGAGTATAATCTGGATCTGGGAGAGATAAGGGAAAACAGTTAAGGACTCCATTCTCAAGGAATGCATTCCATTGCCTGGGGGACCGCCCCAACCGGCCCCAACCCATGGGCCTCACTCCCCAGGGCCCCCATCCAAAGGACAGACTCCACCTGCCCTGGGTGTGAGTAGAACCCAGTGGAGTATTGGCAACACCCATCCCACTGACCACCTGCCTTGGGCAGGTCCTCCTTAGTCTTGGGCCCCCTCCAGGGCAGAGAGCCTCTCTGAGATCAAACCCTTTCCCTTCTGGAGCCTGGTGTAATGCAGCAGTTCTCAACCTGTGGGTCGCAACCCACGAGCACTGTACTAAAGGCTCGCAGCATTAGGAAGGTTGAGAACCACTGGTGTATTGTGTAAGAAAAAGCACTCAGAACACCAGGAAGGAAGCAGGTGTTTCTCTCCAAGTGAGGAAAATTCCAAATGACCAAATGTCACTGTGCTCTTGGTGAAGGGAGTGACTTCATTTGTTCTTTCAGCGCTAAAATCAGTTCTGGACAAGCTGGCACGTGGTAGCTAGCCCTCATCAAAGTGCCTGAGGGGGATTAAGGACAAACGATTAAATATTGAAATTGTAAGGCTGGATAACTTGGTGAGACTTCCTTATACATATATATGTATATACATAGATATGGGGGGGCAGGGTCTCACTGTGTCACCCTGGGTAGAGTGCCAGGGTGCCATGGCGTCCTAGCTCACAGGAACCTCAAACTCTTGGGCTTAACTGATGCTCTTGCCACAAGGCCCGGCTATTTTTACTTTTTTTGCAGTTTTTGGCCAGGGCCGGGTTTGAACCCATCACCTCCGATATATGGGGCCAGCGCCCTTACTCCTTGAGCCACAGGCGCCGCCCAGGCCCACCTACTTTTAGAGAGGTCTTGCTCTTGCTCAGGCTGGTCTTGAACTCCTGAGCTCAGCTTCCCAGAGTGCTGGGATTACAGGTGTGAGCCACCACACCTGGCCTGAGGCTCCTTTATAGATTGCTGTTCGGTAGTCTTTCCTTATAAGTGGCTGTGTTAATCTTCCTCTTGTGAATTGTGTTTGTTGAGTGTTTCTGTGAGGCTGGTATTTCTCCCTCCAAGTTAGAGGGAGAAAGCTCAACGTGGTTGATATTTTGGATTGCTCTGTGTAGGGGGTGTCCTGTGCATTATAGAATGTTTATTTATTTACTTACTGACTTATTTCTTTATTTGAGACAGAGTCTCACTCTGTCACCCTGGGTAGGGTGTTGTGGCATCATAGCTCACAGCAACCTTAAACTCTTGGGCTCAGGTGACCTCTTGCCTCAGCCTCTGAATAACTGAGACTAAGGTGCCCGCCACTGTGTCCGGCTAATTTTTTCATTTTTAGTAGAGGTGGGGTCTGACTCTTGCTCAGGCTGGTCTCCAATTCTTGAGCTCAGGCAGTCTGCCTGCCTTGGCCTCGCAGAGCGCTAGGATGACAGGCAGGAGCCACCGCACCTGGCCGCACTATAGAATGTTTAGCAGCATCCCTGGCCTCTTCCTACCAGATGCTGGTAGCACCCCGCCCCCAAAAATGTCTCCAGGCATTGCCAGTTAACTTCATGCTGTCCCAAGTGATTCCCAGTTGAAAACCATTGCTCTGAGGTCCTCAGCAGCTTCCGTGATTCAGGAAAATGATCGAGTAATGACCTTTGTAACCTTTTCTTAATTTTTTTTTTGTTCTTCTAGTTTTGCTATTTGCAATATTTTAGTAGCTCCTTTGCCTTTTTCTCCTCCCCTCCTGTCATTTTTTATCTTGTGATTACTCATGAAACTTTAAAGTGCACCTGTAGAACTCAGGTTTGTCTGTCTACAAAGTCATTCCCTTGAGTTATATATAGAATCTAGAAATTCTTCTCTTCTCAGTTTGTCTCAGCAGGGTGTCCCCTGAGGTTCTCTGGAATCAAGCAAATAAAAGTCTTCATTTCTTAGAAAAAATATACCTAAACTTCATCTTTTTACTAGAAAGCATGTTCCCTTTCATGGTACTAGCTTTGCCCAGGCAATTTCAGAAACAGCAAAATTCTGTTCTACGTAAAACCATTAAAAGGAATTTCTTATACTCTTTTTTTTGAGACAGAGTCTTAACTGTGTCACCCTGGGTAGAGTGCTGTAGTGTCACAGCTCATAGCAACCTCCAACTCTTGGGCTTAAGTGATTCTCTTGTCTCAGCCTCCAAGGCAGCTGGGACTACAGGCATCCACCACAATGCCCGGCTAATTTTTGGTTGCATTTGTTTAGCTGACCTGGGCCGGGTTCGAACCCACCACGCTCGGTGTATGTGGCTGGTGCCGTAACCACTGTACTACGGGCCCGAACCGAGTTTCTTATATTTTTAGTAGAATTTTTTTTTTTTTTTTGGTAGAGACAGAATCTCACTTTATCGCCCTCGGTAGAGTGCCGTGGCCTCACACAGCTCACTGCAACCTCCAGTTCCTGGGCTTAAGCGATTCTCTTGCCTCAGCCTCCTGAGTAGCTGGGACTATAGGTGCCTGCCACAATGCTCGCCTATTTTTTTGTTGTTGTTGCATGCAGTTTGGCTGGGGCCGGGTTTGAACCTGCCACCCTCGGTATATGGGGCCAGCGCCCTACTCACTGAGCCACAGGCGCCACCCACCCTTAATAGAATATTTTAAATATCAAGTGTAAGAATCCCCAATACCTGCAGAGAGGCTGCAGACTGAAGACCTCTTGCACAATCCAGATTCTTCCAACTTTGGGCAGTCATCCTCATTCTTTCTCATTATTTAAATGAAAAATATTCTAAACACTGACCTTCAGTTGTTATGCCAGCTTTGGGGCAAAAGGCATTTGACCCACCTTTTAGCCTTTAACAAGTGAAGATTTAAATCAAAAAAATGCCTAATAAAATTTTATAATGTTTGGCAGATATGGAAATTCCAATTATCTTTCTTAGTAAATTCTTCCAAAAAAATTTTTTTTTTCTAGAGACAGAGTCTCACTTTATCGCTCTGGGTAGAGTGCCGTGGCGTCAGACAGCTCACAGCAACCTCTAACTCCTGAGCTTAGGCGATTCTCTTGCCTCAGCCTCCCAAGTAGCTGGGACTACAGGCACCCACCACAGCGCCCGGCAATTTTTTTGTTGCAGTTTGGCCGGGGCCAGGTTTGAACCTGCCACCATTGGTATATGGGGCCAGTGCCCTACTCACTGAGCAACAGGTGCCTCCCTGTTAAGTCTTTTGCTATTACAAACAATGCTGTAATAAATCACCCTGTGCACGTATCGTTTTGTAAGCATAAAGTATATAAGTAGGATAAATTCCCCAAACTAGAATTGATAGGTGAAAGGGTATATGTGTGAACAATTTTAATAAATATACTGAATTAAAAAAAATTTATTTATTGGGTGGCACCTATAGCTCAAGGAATAGAGTGCTGTCCCCATATACCGGGGGTGGCAGGTTTGAACCCAGCCCCGGCCAAAACCTGCAAAAAAAAAAAAAAAAAATTATTTATTTATTTTTTGAAACAGAGACTTACTCTGTCACCTAGGGTAGAGAGCCAGGTGACATAGCTCACAGCAACCTCAAACTCCTAAGCTCAAGAGATCCTCTTGCCTCAGCCTCCCTAGTAGCTGGGGCCACAGGAGCCCACCACTGTGTCTGGCTAATTTTTCTATTTATTTTTTATTTTTTTTATTTAGTAGAGATAGGGGTCTCACGCTTGCTCAGGCTGGTCTCAAACTCTTGAGCTTCAAGCAATCCACCTGCCTCAGCCTTCCAGAGTGCTGGGATTATAGGCATGAGCCACCACACCTGGCCCCTTTAGGATATCTTTAGTGGTAGTCTAGTTAAGATAAAACTCTCACACTCTTTATTTTCATTTTCGCTTTTCTCTTTTGAGACAGAGTCTCACTATGTTGCTCTTGGTAGAGTGCCCTAGCATCTCAGCTCACAGCAATCTCAAACTCCTGGGCTTAAGCGATTCTCTTGTCTCAGTCTCCCAAGTAGCTGGGACTATAGGCGCCCGCCACAATGCCCAGCTGTTTCTTTGTTGTAGTTGTCATTGTTTAGCAGGCCTGGGCCGGGTTTGAATTCACCAGCGCAAGTGTATGTGGCCAGCGCCCTAACCACTGAGCTACGGACACCGAGCCTTCGTTTTTGCTTTTTTTTTGTGGTTTTTGGCCAGGGCTGGGTTTGAACCCGCCACCTCCGACATATGGGACCAGCGCCCTACTCCTTGAGCCACAGGCGCCGCCCCCTCGTTTTTGCTTTTTAGGGACACTGAATTGCAATCTTCTTCAAAAGCATGTGCTGTGCTTTAAAGCACCGTATGAGATTCCCATGCTTCCAGTGCCTTTTAGATTCTTGGGATTCCTTACCCACTGTGTAAGGGAGAAGGATCTGTTGTCTTACTGAGCTGGCTCAATCCTGGCTAGGCTTTGTGACACTGGGCTGGATACTTACTGTTTTGAAGACACAGAAAATAGGCATAATCAGAGACTCTTCATTGAAGTACTACTGTAAGCATTAAATGAGAACTTAACAGTTTGTGTAATAACAGGCTCCTAGTAACTACTCAGTAAATGTTGGCTGTAATGCAAAACTCTCATTGTGCATATAACTTCTTTTTGGTATTTTTACATTTTTTTGGTACGTGTATCTTCCGATGTTCAGTAAAATCCCTAAGTTGTTCGGAAGTGGCAGTGCCTCTTGTCTCTGAGTCCAGTGCCTTTTTCATGGCGCCACCAAGGACTAATAGGAATAAATAGTAGCTAAGGTGTCTGGTCCTGATGAATTAGGCACTGCTCTTAGCCCTTCACCTGTATTGATGCAGTTTATCCTTATTATCCAGAAGATAGCTACTGTGCTATGATTATCCCCTTTGTACAGATGAATAAACTGACATACAGAGAGGTTGAATGATTTACACATACAGCTGAGTGACAGGGCTGTCTTATAGCAAGACAGTCCATAACTTAACAATGCTGGCCCAGAAGTGACTCCATAGTTCATCTTCCAACATGATATGGAGCTTCTGGTAGGTAACTTATTCCAAGAATGAGCACCCAGCTAAGCTGCAGATCCAGTTAGCAGTGGTGGTCCCTGCCACTGGGGCCACTGACCATTCTTGAAGCACTTCTCAGCAGCACCTTCCAAGTTTTTTTTTTTTTTTTTAAAGCATTTTTAAAAATTAATTAATTAATTATTTTTTTTGGAGACAGTTTCACTATGTCACCCTCATAAGAGTGCTGTGGCATGGGGCGGCACCTGTGGCTCAGTCGGTAAGGCGCCGGCCCCATATACCGAGGGTGGCGGGTTCAAACCCGGCCCCGGCTGAACTGCAACCAAAAAATAGCCGGGTGTTGTGGCGGGTGCCTGTAGTCCCAGCTACTCGGGAGGCTGAGGCAAGAGAATCGCTTAAGCCCAGGAGTTGGAGGTTGCTGTGAGCTGTGTGATGCCACGGCACTCTACCGAGGGCCATAAAGTGAGACTCTGTCTCTAAAAAAAAAAAAAAAGAGTGCTGTGGCATCACAGCTCATGGCAACCTCAAACTTTTGGGCTTAAGCGATTCTCTTGCCTCAGCCTCCCAAGTAGCTGGGACTATAAGCACTCACCATAACACTCGCCTATTTTTTGTTGTTGTTGCAGTTTTCATTGTTGTTTTAGCAGGCCCAGGACGGGTTTGAATCCACCACCTTCAGTGCATGTGGCCAAGGATGTAACCACTGTGCTATAGGCGCCGAGCCTTTGTCACCCTGGGTAGAGGGCTGTTGCATCCCAGCTCACAGCAACCTCAAACTCTTGGGCTTAAGCGATTCTCTTGCCTCAGTCTCCCAAGTAGCTGGGACTACAGGCACCCGCCACAGCGCCCAGCCATTTTTTGGTTGTAGTTGTCACTGTTGTTTGGCAGGCCCGGGCTGGATTTGAACCCACCAGCTCTGGTGTATGTGACTGATGCCCTAGCCGCTGAGCTACAGGCACCAAGCCCAAGTTGCTCTTTTTCCCTTTCTCTTGCTTCTTCATTCCTCCTATTTTTTTTTTTTAATTGTATGTCCTTATTTATTACTAACTTTCCCCCCCAGTTCCTGTGCTTTGGGCTTGCTCTGAACAGGTGTGAGCTGGGGAGGGAGTTAAGGAGAGTAGCATTTACTGAGAAATTAAGGCTCAAGGAATATAAACAAGAAATTGCCCGAGGTCCCACAGGTGGATGGTAACAGAATTAAGATCTGAGCACAGGTCTGTCTCCAAAGCTTGCACTTTTCCCCAGGGCTGCTAGTTGTATGCGTTGGTACAGCAGTGCTGGCTGTGAAAATGTTCAAGTCAGGCTGGGTGCGGTGGCTTATGCTGGAAATCTCAGCACTTTGGGGAGACTGAAGCAGAAGGATCACTTGAGGCCAGAAGTTTGAGACTGGCTTTGGTGGCATAGCCAAGACCCTGACTCTACAAAAAAGAAAAAGAATTACCCAAGTTTGTGTGCCTCCCAGATACTTGGGAGACTGATTTAGGAGATCGTTTGAGCCCAGGAGTTCAAGGCTAGGCAACAGAGAGAGACCATCTCTTTGGGGAAAAAAAAAAAGGCTAGAAAGTTCAAGTCTTTCTGTACCCTCTAGGTCAGTGGTTCGATCCACAGGTTGAGAACCGCTGCTCTAGGTGGAGAGCTGCGGCTACCACCTTCCCTGTCCCCTTCCCCAGCAACCAAAAGGTTACTGTCCAGCCCAGCAGGTGCATGAAGGCTGCTGGCTGAGGTGTGGTGGTGCCTTTGAGGCACCCCTGCTCTTAACCACACGGCCCTGTAGTATCAAGTAGCGTGCTGAGTACTGCTTACCAGCACTGGGGGAGTTCAGGGTGAATGAGAAAGTAACTTCACAGCTCATTAATGAAAATGCTGCCTGGGATCACATCAGAAACACTGTGGAAGCTTAGCTGAACTCTCTGCCTCCCTTGGGAAAGTATAGAATGAAGACTCACTTCTGTGGACAAAGCAATTTTTATGCTGATTTTATGCTCAGCCCCTGTCCTCTCCTCACTTGCACCACTCAGCCTACTCCTTCCAGGCCTTTGGTTCCTGGGCCCTTGCTTAGAAGAAGCTCTTTTCACTCTCTGCCTGAACCCTTTCTCCTTTCAGAGGACCCTCAGGACTCGGAGGACCAAAAGACTAGTGTTACTTTTGGAATTATTTCTATTACATTTGGGCAAAAAAAGATTTTTTCTTTTTTGTAGAGACAAGAGTCTCACTTTATGGCCCTCAGTAGAGTGCGGTGGCCTCACACAGCTCACAGCAACCTCCAACTCCTGGGCTTAAGCGATTCTCTTGCCTCGGCCTCCTGAGCAGCTGGGACTACAGGCGCCCGCCACAACACCCGGCTATTTTTTTTTTGGTTGCAGTTTGGCCGGGGCCGGGGCCGGGTTTGAACCCGCCACCCTCATCATATGGGGCCGGCGCCCTACCGACTGAGCCACAGGTGCCGCCCAAAAAAAAAAAAAAGAAAAGATTTTTTCAGTAGGGCCTGTGGCCCTGAAAATCATTTCTAAATTTCTTTCCTTGAGAAAGGCATTCCATTTTTCTTTTTTTTTTGAGACAGAGTCTCACTATGTCGCCCTGGGTAGAGTGCTGTGGCATCACAGCTCACAGCAACCTCACACTCTTGGGCTCAAGTGATTCTCCTGCCTCAGCTTCCCAAGTAACTGAGACTACAGGTGCCTGCCACAATGCCTGGCTATTTTTTTGGTTGCAGTTGTCATTGCTGTTTAGAAGGCCAGGGCCGGGTTCTAACCCACCAGCCTTGGTGTATGTGGTTGGTCCCCTACTCACTGCCCTACTTATGGGCTCTGAGCAGCATTTCATTTTTCAAAAAAGTAACTTAAAAATCGGGAGCTTTTCTAAAAATTTTCTTGCATTCTAGAAGGAACTGAATTGGTAGTTTTTCTCTTTTTTTGAGACAAGCGCCTTGCTCTGTTGCTTAGGCTAGAGTGCCATGGCATCATAGCTCACAGCAATGTGAAACTCATGGGTTCAAGTAATCCTCCTGCTTCAGCCTCCTAAGTAGCTGGCACTACAGGCGCCATAATGCCCAGCTAGTTTTTCTGTTTTTAGTAGAGACAGGGTCTTGCTCTTGCTTAGCCTGGTCTTGAACTTCTGAGCTCCAGGGATCCACCTGCTTCGGCCTCCCCAAGTGCTAGGGTCACAGGTATGGGCCACCATGCCCAGCCTGGTTTAGTATGTTTTACTCTTCCCCAAATTCTATTGATTTCCTCCAGTTGCTTTATGTTTGATGATAGGCCAACAGATGTGTTTATTTCCTTTACTTTAAAGCCACACGTTGCTAATCTTCAGAGAGTCCCTGTGTATTCATTAGGACAGGCTAAGTGGCAGTAACATAAAAGGCCCCCAAAATATCAGTGGTTTATCCAATGGAAATGTATTTCTTGCTTAAGAAGTATTCCTGGGGGTGTGTTTGTGTATGTGCTGGTTGGGGTTGGCTCACCTCCATAAACTCGTTTGGAGATCTGAGCCGGCAGCACTGCCTTTCCTAACCCATGATGTCCCAGGTTGCCTGGGCATCACCATCCCAGTTAGCCAGAGGAGAGTGTGTGGTACATTTATATGGGCCAGGTGCACAGCACGTTGTGAGAACACACTCCATTTCCTCTCCATCCATCAGCCAGAGCACAGGCAATGGTCCTGCCTCACTGCACTGTGGGAACTGTGGTCTAGTTGTGGACCAGAGAAGGGGGTGACCTCTATACCGGTATTTTTTGTAACTTGCGTGTTGGGCAATTGCTGTTGTGTGCCATTAGCAGCTCTGTTGATCTTTAGTTTTAATTTTTTTTTCTTTTTTTTATTGTTAAATCATAGCTGTGTACATTAGTGCAATCGCCTGTACCCATTCTAAGATGCACCGTAGATGTGGCCCCACCCATTACCCTCCCTCCACCAAAACCTCCCCCCTCCCTTCCCCTTCCTTGGCCCTTTCCCCATAGTCTTGTGCTATAGTTGGGTTATAGTCTTCATGTGAAAGCTATAGTTTAGCTTCATAGTAGGGCTGAGTACATTGGATACTTTTTCTTCCATTCCTGAGATACTTTGCTAAGAATATGTTCCAGCTCCATCCATGTAAACATGAGAGAGGTAAAGTCTCCATCTTTCTTTAAGGCTGCATAGTATTCCATGGTATACATGTACCAAATTTGCTAGTCCATTTGTGGGTTGATGGACACTTGGGCTTCTTCCATGACTTAGCAATTATGAATTGGGCTGCAATAAACATTCTGGTACAGATGTCTTTGTTATATTGCGGCTTTTGGTCTTCTGGGTACAAACGGTTGCCGGCATTATTAGGTCGACCCAACACACGCAACCACTTGCCAGTTTTCCACTGTTTTTGTCCTCCTCTTGGGGTCCAAAAGTCCCTTGCTGGCTCCCTGTATCCTTAAAGGGATGATTATAGGCAGATCCCACCGGCCAGAGGTGCCTGGAGTCTTGTCTCCCCAGACTTGCTGTTCTCAGTTGCTGGGAAGCTGTTACTTGGCCGCCATCTTTAATCTCTCCCCTTTAGTTTTAATTTCAAGAAGTAGTCTTGGTGACACAGTCGCCCTGGGAGGGGTGTTTTTTTCTGCATGAGACAAGTCTTCAAGGAGCAGAATTTATGGCAGTTTAGCATGTGGGGGAGGAAACCCCAGATCTGCTTAGAGGATACCACCCTCTCTGGGAATCACCAGGTATTTGGTGATCGGCTCGGGGCACCCAACTGACCACTGACCTATTGTGTGACCTTGGGAAAATTGCCTGTCCCTCTGAGTCTCTCTTTTTATCTAGATCAACTAGTTGATATCCAAGGTATTTCTCAGGGCATGATTCTAAGAATTTGGCTCATAGGTCATGTCACAGGATAATTATAGCATAAGCACAAAGTTGTTTTTTTTCCTTAGACAAGAGTTTCACTTTGTTGCCCTTGGTAGAGGGCTATGGCGTCACAATTCACAGCAACCTCAAACTCTTATCCTTAAGCAATTCTCTTGCCTCAGCTTCCCAAGTTGCTGGGACTACAGGGACCCGCCACAATGCCCAGCTTTTTTTTTTTTTTTTTTTTTTTTTTAAGCAGGCCGGTCTGGGTTCAAACCCACTAGCCCTGGTGCATGTGGCCGGCGCCCTACCCACTGAGCTACGGGAGCCGCCCAAAGTTGGGATTTTTTTGAGAGAGAGTTCACTCTGTTGCCCCTGGGTAAAGGGCCACGGTGTCATAGCTCATAGCAACCTCAGACTCCTGGACTCAAATGATCCTCTTGCCTCAGCCTCCTGATAGCTGGGACTACAGGCGCCACCATGCCTGGTTAGTTTCAGAGATGGGATCTCACTCTTGCTCAGACTGGTCTCAAACTCCTGAGCTCAAGCAATCCACCCGTCTTGACCTCCCTATGGCATTAGGAACATCATACTTCCGAATGTGACTCTCACCCCTTAGAGTAGTTCATTGTTGTCGTCTCTTCCAAGAATAACATGGCTTCTGAGAAGCCCTATATTTATATTGCTACTGAAACAAGCTTTATTTAGCTTCTAGAGAGTAGCAGTCATAAATATAATAGAAAGGAAACATTTCATGGGCAAGCTACGTGTATGTGTACATGGCATCACCTGTAAGAAACAAGGTACTGTGCACATGAAAATGTCTGGAGGCTTCGGCCTGGAAAAGCCAATCCAGGCTGTTGAAAAAAGTACTAAGTGCCTATTTGCACAAGGCACTGGGCTACAGGTCTTGTGAGCATTTTAGAATATTAGCATTAGCTCGGGCAGCGTAACCTTAGCTGATCTTCTGATGATTATGTCAGGTGGGATTTCAATGGGGCAGGATTTAAGTTTCTGTGACTTCATTTGGTAGGATCTGGGGCAGAAGATTAAGCAAAAAGGGTCTTTGATTTGATACTAGGAGCTGTTGAAGTGTTATTTCTCAAAGCATTTTTCAAACCCCTGAATCTTTGGTGTATCACTCCCCCTGGGATGTGCTGCCTTTCAGCAGGTCCACAGCCACAATAGGCTGGCTGAATGAATCGCCAGAGAACTGTGATGGGCAAACTTGCTTAGTGATTAGAATTGCTGGGGTACTGTCTAGAAGGAGAAATTTCAAAACCTCTTCTTTGGAGATGCTGACGCAGAAGATACAGAGCAAGGCCCAGGAATCTTGATTTTATTTGATTTTTTTAAAGAGACAGAGTCTCACTCTGTTGCCCAAAGCTGGAGTGCCCTGGTGTCAGCCTGGCTCACAACACGTTTCTTTTCTTTTTTTTGTTTTTTGAGACAGAGACTCTGTATCCTGGGTAGAGTGGCTGTGTCATCATCGAAGCTCACAGCAACCTCAAACTCGTGAGCTTACGCGATCCTCTTGTCTCAGCCTCCTGAGTAGCTGGGACTACATGCATCGGTGGCAATGCCTGGCTGGTTTTCCTATTTTCAGTAGGGACAGGGGTCTCTGGCTCAGGCTGGTCTGGAATTCCTGCAAGCCTGGGCCTCCCAGAGTGCTAGGATTACAGGCCTGAGCCACCAGTCCTGTGGGAATCTGATATTTAAATACAGCTAGAGTGGAGGGTCCCCAACCTTTCAGAGGAAGGGTCCTTTGAGGGTCAACACGAGAATGAGAACTGCCATGTAAGGACCCGGGAGCAAAAAATCAGGGAGACCGTCTAGCATGGCATCGGCTTGGAGCATACCCCGCGTCAGTGTTGCTTAACATTGAAAATAAGGTTACTGGGTACAGTGCACAGATGTGTGGCCCACTTCCTGAGTGAAGTGACAAAACTCCAACTTCACCTGCAAATGCAAATAGTGTAACCTAATGGTATGTACTCTCATGTTAGTCAGAGATATAAAAAATAAATTTCAATACACATTTTATTTATTTATTTTTGAGACAGAGTCTCACTTTTGTCACCCTCGGTAGAGTGCTGTGACATCGTAGCTCACAGCAACCTCCAACTCCTGGGCTCGAGTGATCCTCTTGCCTCAGCCTCCCAAATAACTGGGACTATAGGCACCCACCACAATGCCCACCTAGTTTTTAGAGACAAGGTCTAGCTTTTGCTCAGGCTGGTCTCCAACTCCTGACCTCCCGCAATCCACCCGCGTCAGCCTCCCAGAGTGCTAGGAAGGATTACAGGCTCCCTCAATAAGGGAGCTCCCTTAATAAGCATTAAAAAAAAAAAAAAGAAAGTTAGTAAGTAAGGTTACTTTCAGAAAAAGAGTACATTCTTTCTGTCCAGGCAGCCTTGGGTAGGTGAGTGGGGGAGGGGAGTCATGTCCTGCTGAGAAGACTATTAGGGGAGCAGGGATTGGAACTGGGGAGCAGAAGGGGTCCGGAATTTAATGACGCCTGCCTCCTTAGACTGATGAGACTGCAGTCTATTTCACAGTAGAATGGTCCTGTCTTTGGGTCCGGAAATCTTCTAAAGTCACCCTTCTGGTCTGTGCTTCAGTGGGCACCATCAACTTGTACTTGTCCTCGGTTTCCTAGGCTTCTAACGGAGGACCACGCCTCCTCCTGATAGCCACCTTTTTCTTTGATCATTTTAATCCTACAGTCTAATTAGTCACCCCTCCTGCTGTCTTGGAGCCAGACAGACCAGGTGGTCTCTTTCTACTGATTTTGCATATCTTTAAATCTAGTGGATTTTGCTGATTATCTCTCAATGGGTTTTGTTCTCTGGATTGTGATTTTATTGTGCTGATTGTAAAACATGCAGTTGATTTACTGATAGCTTTTAAAATGAGTAAACATACACATAGGTTATCTGAGAAATGTTAAAATGTAAAATTTAGTGTATTATAGAGTGGAAGAAACAACTTTCAAGTCATTGAGAGGACCATGAATTAATGTTGACTGCTTGCTTGGCTGAATGAGTAAATCAATGAACGAAGGGCAGAGATTTCTTTCTTTTTGCTTTCTTTCCTTTTTTTTTTTTTTTTTTTTTTTTTGAGACAGAGTCTCGCTCTGTTGCCTAGGCTAGAGTGCCATGGCATCAGCCTAGCTCACAGCAACCTCAAACTCCTGCCTTAGCCTCCTGAGTAGCTGGGACTACAGGCACCGGCCACAATGCCGGGCTAGAAAGGGCAGAGATTTCTAATCTCCTTGAGGAAAGATCTCTTACTTTAAGAGAATGAGATTATTCCGTAAAGACCAAGATTTAAGTCCCAGCCTACCTCATAGAAGCTTTTTAACAAGAGAGTTTCTCTGGGCTTCAGTTTCTATCACTGAAAATGGGTTTAACAGTTCCTACCTAACTTGGTGGTGGAGAGGAATAAAACTAGACGCATGGTCTTGTTTAACACAGTGGTAAAAAATGTGACAAATAGGGTGGCGCCTGTGGCTCAGTGGGTAGGGTGCCAGCCCCATAAACCAAGGGTGGCGGGTTCAAACCCAGCCCCGGCCAAACTGCAACCAAAAAATAGCCAGGCATTGTGGCGGGCGCCTGTAGTCCCAGCTACTTGGGAGGCTGAGACAAGAGAATCACCTTCAGGGGTCCTCAAACTTTTAAAACCGGGCCCAGTTCACTGTCCCTCGGACTATAGTTTAAAAAAAAAAAAAACAACTATGGGCTCGGCGCCTGTGGCTCAAGCTGCTAAAGCGCCAGCCACGTACACCTGAGCTGGCTGGTTCGAATCCAGCCTGGACCCGCCAAACAACAATGATGGCTGCAACCAAAAAACTAGCTGGGCGTTGTGGCGGCGGGAGCCTGTAGTCTCAGCTACTTGGGAGGCGGAGGCAGGAGACTCGCTTGAGCCCAGGAGTTTGAGGTTGCTGTGAGCTGTGATGCCATGGCACTCTACCCAGGGCAACAGCTTGAGGCTCTGTCTCAAAAAAAAAGAAAAACCAAAAAACTATGAACAAATTCCTATTCACACTGCACGTATCTTGTTTTGAAATAAAAAAAAAATAAAACAGGAACAAATAGAATCACACCGCTGTATGTGGCCTGCGGGCCGTAGTTTGAGGACCCCTGAATTGGAGTTGGAAGTTGCTGTGAGCTGTGTGATGCCATGGCACTCTACCGAGGGTGATGAAGTGAGACTCTGTCTCTACAAATAATGAAAGAAAGGGAAACGGCAACAATTTTTGATTTTGGTGGTTAGCAAAGAGGACATGGAGAATAGATGACAACATGAGGTTCAGAAGAAGGCAGGGAGGGTGGCAGAGGAGGTCATCTACTGGCTGCTCAGGCTCCCAGTGACCCGACGCCAACATTAGGAGGAGAGGGGAAAGCCAGGGTATTGTCATTCAATCTGAGGAATTCTTGTATTGTGAGCTCCCATTGGAATTTTTTTCTTTTTAAATTAACCTGGCGAGTATGCTTTGAATTCTTTGGGTCGTCTGAGAGTGGGAAGAAAGCGCTGGGCCATACACATTCCTGCTCGTCTGAAATACCTGCGCCCTGGGGAAGTGGAGACAGCCACAACCGAGAATCTCCATGCTCTTGTGTTTTAACGTCGGACTCGAGTGAGTGCTGAAAGCATTTGGAGGTTTTTCTGCACTTCTCATGAAGTGGATTCAGATGTTGCAGGTGAGCCCTTTAACTGTCAGCGACCCTGGCCATGTTAGGAAATTCCTGACAACTGTGAGAACACCGGATAGTTAGGCTGGGTTTTGACAACAGTGTTTCAGCTCACTGGGCTGGTGTTTAAGTGTTGTGCCTCTACAAAGATTGGGATGGAAAAATGAGAAGGAGGTAATGTCGTGAAAGTGAGTGCATGGTTATGGGTGAATGACTCGCAGGCCTACTTGCTAATCTGTCTAACAGCTATTCAGTAATGTGACCAAAACAGAAAAAAAAGGTAAACACTAGAAACTGCTTGAAATTTATAGATTGGAAGGAACACTGAGTTATCTCTTTCATTTGTGGTTTGTTGTCTTGAGAATCAAGGTTGGGACGTATTTTGTGCTGGCTTTAAGAATCAGAAAATTGAGAAATCGGGAACAAGTGTTTTTTCTACTCTATAATAAAGCGACTGACTTAGCAAAAACAACAATAATCTTACTTTGGTGCCACAAAAGTCTTCCCGGTTTGGGCGGGGCCTTCGAGGATGGCAGGAGAGGGTATTTCATGCAACTCAAAAGAACTTTGCTGAATCAAGATTTTTCTCTACCCTGGTGTTGGTCACCCATAGGAGCAAAGATAGGATCTATATTTTACATGTAAACACCACAGTTTTTTTTCTCCTTAGCAGTTTTATTTTTTAAAAATTAAGATAAAATCTGTGTGTTTGCTTCAGACTCTCTCATTTGACATTATTCTGCACTTTGGAATGTAGGGAGAAAAACGCAGCTTATCTGTGTAGCTTCTGAAGTGATACTTTGCATACTCTTGTAAACGGAGCTTGTTATTATAGAAATATCGCCCACATTATGGGCTACCCATATTATGGTCTGTGTTTAAGAGATACAATCTGATTTCATGTTAGACTGGCTTGAAAAATATTTATTAGGCTCTTTCTTTCTTTCTGCCAGATGCAGAGAGGCAAAGGCCCTACCTTCCCAGAAGGTACATTCCAGTTTGATTTAGTAGCCTCTAAAGCAGTGTTTGTCAACTGTTTATCTTGTGGTGCACTTGAACCTGTAGTTAAACTTCTGTGTCCCACTTAAATTATGTTGATCAAAAAAAAAAAAATGTGAAAAAACGATTATACCCACTGTGCTTTGAACTTTTTTCAAAAATAAAATTTACTGAATGGTCTTTAAAATTTTTCACAGCACACCTAAGATTCTCTCATGGAACACTGGTGGAAACTCACTTGTCTAAAGAAAAAGCCATTACTGAGAGAAATGTGCTATCTCCATAACAGTAGCATATCCAACCATGTCATGTGGGTAAAATAAAGGCTGGGTCTGCTCTGCTCACCAAGATGACCTGTATGGTGTGTGTTACATAATGGAAGTGCCGTAAATATTTCTTAGAATAAATGATTGCGTAAATGAATGTCTACCTGTTATAGATCATAGAATGCAGATTGTAATCCTAGCACTCTGGGAGGCTGAGGCAGGTAGATTTGCCTGAGTCAGAGGTTCAGGACCAGCCTGAGCAAGAGTGAAAAATAGCTGGGCATTGTGTCCAGCACCTGTAGTCCCAGCTGTAGTCCCAGCTACTCGGGAGGCTGAGGCAAGAGAATTGCTTGAGCCTAAGAGTTTGAGGTTGCTAAGAGCAGTGATGCCACAGCCCTCTAAAATATAAAATAATAAAATAAAGTAAAATAAAATACAGCAAAAGACAAAACAGATGAGGGAGGGTAATAGGTGGGGCCACACCTACGGGACATCTTAGAATGGGTACAGGCGAAACTTACTAAAGGCAGAATACAAATGTCTACATGCAGTAACTAAGAAAATGAACTGTTTTCTACATTGAACAGTTTGATGAGAATATTTCAGATTGTATATGAAACCAGCACATTGTACCCCTTGATTGCACTAATGTACACAGCTATGAGTTAAGAATAATAAAAAAAAAAAATAAAAAAGATGAAAAACCACAAGTTCACAGAGAGGAAAAATGATTTCTGAACCTGCATTGATGAGACGTGTCTATCTGAAGGAAAGAGCAGGAGCCTGTCTGAATTCAAACCCCAACTCGTATGAACTGTGAGTCCACTTAAGTTCTCTGAGCCTCCATTTTGCCATCTGCAAAAAACAAGGATAACAATACCTGTTCTGAACACTAAATGAAGCAATAGCATAAAAAGGGTATGTGTTAAAAAAACAAACAAAAAAACACCACTATGAGAGCTTTCAGAAATTCAAGACAGTATAATTTATACTCAGCATGTTTCTAATCTGGTCAGGAAGATAAGATCTAACTAAGGTAAAAGTTAAATAAGAATAATAAAGTTAAGCAACAACCCCAAACTATAGGGATAACAGGTAACAGGTCACTGGGTGGCATATAATCAATTGCCAAACAGGGGTTACCCAGGCAAATAGCGATTTCATAATTCAGAGGTGGGAGAAGGCCTGGAGCACGTCTGCTGGGGCAGTTCTGGCCAACCCCAGTTTTTTTTAATTGTGAGATTCTAAACTCACTCATTCATTTTTAACAAATACTTATTGGGCTACTAGGATGTGTCAAGGGCTAGGCTTCCTGCTAGGGACACAGGTGACCAAATGGACAAGTCTTGTCCTCGTGGAGGGTATAGTTTGGTGGGGACAGCCAGACAGTGAACAAAGAAAGCCACACGAACTTAATTATGACCCACACTGAGTGCCGTAGGGAAAGCTTACAGCACGAACGAGGAAGAATGAAAGGAGGGAAACATCTAACCTGGGGTGTGGGGAGTGGCTTCCCTGAGGAACTGGCACTTGCACTGAAATCTGGAGAATGGAGGTAATCCCCAGGACGTGGTGAAGTAAGAACATGCCTACCCCAAATGAAGCAGCATCTTTTCTTTTTTTATTTGTTTGTCTTTTTGTTTAGCAGGCCGTGGCCAAGTTCAAACCCACCACCCCTGGAGCATGGGGCCTGTGCTCTAACCACTGAGCTACAGGTGCCTAGCCAGCACTTTTATTTCTACAGATAATTCATTTAGGGGGTAGGAAAAAAGTTGTTCTGCATTCTGGGCATGAGAGAAAAATCAGTTGTGAATGAGCATACACTTCCACACTCCCACATGTGTGCCCTGCCCCCCACGCACACACTCTCACCTCACTTTCTGACCTTAGCTCTTCCATCTCACCGCATAGTGTAAGTTTTTTTTGAGACAGAGTCTGTCACAGCTCACAGCAACCTCAAACTCTTGGGCTTAAGCGATTCTTTTGCCTCAGCCTCCCAAGTAGCTCAGACTACTGGTGCCCACCACAATGCCCGGCTATTTTTTTGTTGCAGTTGTCGTTGTTTAGCAGACCGGGGCTGGGTTTGAACTCACCAGCCTCAGTGTATGTGGCTGGCACCTTAATCCCTGAGCTACTGGCGCAGAGCTAAGCATAGTGTAATTTAAAAAAGAATGCGGAACCCTCAATGAATACCAAACAATTAATAAAAAAAAAGAATGTGGAAAGATTATTCCAGATCCCTAGCCTGCCTGCCCTGATGTTTCCTAAAGGCTCAGGGAAGTGACTTTTGATTCTCAAAGCCTCGGAATCTTCCCAGATGTGGGCCATGACATTTAGCAAGTCCGCAGTGGTGCAGTTTCTATACCTGAGTTACTATACTCAGCTGGGGTCATTGCTAGTCCAAATAGGTCTTCTTAGTTGACAACACAAGGCCACCCCAGCTGTTCACCTTGCTGGATCCTGTTTCTTAGAGCCACATGAGGAACACGGTTGAAGCAATCATTGATTTTTCAGGTCACACCCTGTCAACGATCAGAGAGAACATATGCTGTGGTGGCCGCAGGCATGAGCTGTAGAGTTAGGCCCTCCGATTCCAGTCCTGGCTCTGCCACTTGTTAGTCTGCAACATGGATAAGTTACTTCTCTGCATTAATGTAAATTGGACACATCCTTGTCTGAAACCCTTTGTGTCAGATGTGTTTTAGAATCCAAAAATATTGGGCGGTGCCTGTGGCTCAAGGAGTAGGGCGCCGGTCCCATATGCTGGAGGTGGTGGGTTCAAACCCAGCCCCGGCCAAAAAAAAAAAAAAAAGAATCCAAAAATATTTCAAAATTCAGAAAGATAGTATGTCGCGCATACCCAGTGTTGCTTACCACCACTGGTCCTGGGCAGCATTCCGCCAGCAGACGCGTTGTAAGGGCCTCAAAGAGCCCTCGGATTGAGAAGATCACCCAATCAAACGCGGAGCCGATCCTTGAGGCAAAAGCAGGAGGAATTTATTCGAGTGCAGCACCCAGACGGACTGTTTTACAAGAGTCCGCCCCGGTTTGGGGTTTCAGGCCCCTTTTATAGGAAAAAACCAACCGCATAGCCCACACGCAGGTGGGGCAGTTATTCACAGACAGTTGAGTCATGCTATCTACAGACAGTTGAGTCATGTTAGCAGAGGGGTTGGCCTAGTTCTGATATCCTAACAGCGTCACTGTTTCTTTAGCAAAGCGTGTGGATATGTCCACCTGAACAAAGTGAAGTCTGTAGAGAGTCTCGTGAGCAACTAGAGAATCAGATTTTGCTGCTAAATTGTTTCTAAAAAATACTTGGGTTTTTGGATTTTGAAATCAGATTTTGCTGCTAAATTGTTTCTAAAAAATACTTGGGTTTTTGGATTTTGAAATCAGATTTTGCTGCTAAATTGTTTCTAAAAAATACTTGGGTTTTTGGAATTGTAGTCTTTCTCATATAGGTGAAGTGTATGTCTTGGGAGAATTAGACGAGATAACATATATAAAGTTTTTTTATTTTTTTAAGAGACAGAGTCTCACTTTGTCCTCTCAGTAGAGTGCTGTGGCATCACAGCTCACAGCACCCTCCAACTCCTGGGCTTAGGTGATTCTCTTGCCTCAGCCTCCTGAGTAGCTGGGACTACAGGTGCCCGCCACATGCCTAGCTATTTTTTAGAGACGCTCTTGCTTTTGCTCAGGCTGGTCTCCAACTCCTGAGCTGAAAGCAATCCACCCGCCCAGAGTGCTAAAATTACAGGCACGAGCCACCTCACCTAGCTAGAAAAATGTATTATAAATATATCACAAGTATACAGTCTTAGAAAAAGTGACCAAATTGTGACATCAATAAGAGAAATAGCCACTGGAGGTGAATCATTCAGTGAAGGCACAAAGCAGAAGGGATTTTTTTTTTTTTTTTATGGTTATATGGAATGTAGAGGGAAATGTCTTGAATTTTTGCCCCAGGAAACTAAAGGGGAATTTTTTTTTTTTTTGAGACAAAGTGTCACTATATTACCCTGGGTAAGTGCCGTGGCGGTACAGCTCACAACAACCTCTAACTCTTGGGCTTAAGCGATTCTCTTGTCTCAGCCTCCCGAGTAGCTGGGACTACAGGCGCCCGCCACAACGCCTGGCTATTTTTTGTTGCAGTTTGGCCGGGGCTGAGTTTGAACCCGCCACCCTCCGTATATGGGGCCAGCGCCCTACTCACTGAGCCACAGGCGCCGTCATGGAGTTAAGCGCTTTTGTCTTACAATTTTTTTTTAAGTTTGCTTTGCATATCCACTTTTTTCTTACCTGTTTTCCATGCTGGGCTATTTGAATGATGTTAGAATCAAACCAGACCTCAGATTCACTATTGTGCATGGTGTGTTGTCAGACTGCACTTGAAAAGGAGAGAGGACAGGAAGTAATGACACAGGACTGAGTGGGCTCTCGGATGGGAGGTCATGGCTGGGATGGTAATGAGAGGAAGTGCTTGCGGTTCAGTCGAGTGAGCACTGAGAGCGGATTGAGGGCAGTGGTGCTGGGGTGCAATTCTGCTGAGCTCATCCTTTGTGGAGGCCTGGGGTTATGCAGATGAATAAGGCACTCTGCACCTGTAAGTGGTCCCAAGTCTGCTGATGGTCAGCATTTCTGAGTGAGCCTGGAGAACCCAGGTAACCTCTCAGCACCTGAGTACTCGGCTTCAGAACAAAAGGGTTAGAGTAGGTTACAACTCAGCCCCCATTTTACCTTCAAAAGTCTGTGATCTCAAAGAATCCCTTAGCCGAGGGTGTGGGTCAACCACTGTCCATCACTCTGGGATTGAAGTAAAGGCCATGGGTTTTTTGTTTGTTTGTTTTTGTAGAGACAGAGTTTCACTTTATTGCCCTCGGTAGAGTGCCGTGACGTCACACAGCTCACAGCAACCTCCAACTCCTGGGCTTAGGCGATTCTCCTGCCTCAGCCTCCCAAGTAGCTGGGACTACAGGCGCCCGCCACAACGCCCAGCTATTTTTTTGTTTTAGTTTGGCCGGGGCTGGGTTTGAACCCGCTATCCTGAGTATATGGGGCCGGCGCCCTGCTCACTGAGCCAAGGCCATGGGGGTTTTATTGCAACAGGAGGGACCTGAGGTAGATGCTGGAAGGACTTGTTCATAGTGGTAGTGTTAGAACAGGTTTGAAAAAAAAAAAGAACAGGTTTGAGTAAGGGCTTATCTCTCCAGCAGGGGTGTTTTATTTCTTAAATATTGCCTACTGCCAGGCTCTGCTTTGGGAGTGGGAGTACCTTGGAGAAAGTTTCTTCCTTTTTTTTTGAGACAGAGTTTCACTATGTCACCCTGGGTAGAGTGCTGTGGCATCACTGCTCACAGCAACCTCCAACTCTTGGGCTTAAGTGATTCTCTTGCCTCAGCCTCCCAAGTAGCTGGGACTACAGGCGCCTGCCACAGTGCCTGGCTATTTTTTGTTATTGTTGTTGTTGTTGTCATTGCTGTTTAGCAGGCCTTGGTCAGGTTCAAACCTGCCAACCCCTGTGTGTGTGGCTGGCGCCCTACCCACTGAGCTATGGGCGCCAAGCCGAGAAAGTTTCTTCTTCTGGAGCTCAGGTGTCAGTAGGGCAGACAGATACTAAAAAATAATAAAAAATATGTAATGCAATTTCTGTTAATAATATGTGCAGAGTAGTAAAATAAAGCTAGGGATGAAAAAGGAAAATACAAGGCTGGTGATTGGAGGATTCTTTTCCACGAACCGACAGTGAGGTGACACGGTGGAGGAGGTAACATTTTGAGCAAAACCTAAATCCAGTCAGGGAGACAGCTGATGGCAGAGAGGGTAAAAGGTGGGCCTGGAAGTTCCAGGTGGGGGCAACAGTGAATGCTAAGTCCAGGAAGAGGAAATGAGCAGCATGTTGAAGGAACCAGAAGGCCATGGTGTAGCTAGAATTGTGAGGCTCTTGGAGAGAGGCAGGAACAAAGAAGAGACAAGCCATGTCACACAGGCTCATAAGAGGGAAACTCTTTGGATTTTATTCTAAGTGTGCGGAGAAGCCATTGGAGTGGTTTGAGAAGGGAAGTGACGTGACTGGATTTAAAAGGAGAGGGACCTGCTACACTGAGTCTGGACTCAGCAGCCATTTCTCAGGAATGAGCCTAACCCAGGTGCAAGTTACTTTAGGCCAGCCGGATACTACAGCATCTGGACTAGAATTTTTGTATCTCAACAGGTGAAATGCAGCATTTGTTTCCATCTATATTCTTATCTTTTAAAAACAACTGTATTTTTCTTTTAAAATAGGTCTTATATGAAGACAGATTGCTTTCTAAAGCGAAAGCAATAGAAACTCATTTTTTGAGTCCGTGCCCGTTCTGTTTTTAGCTCACTTTTTGAAGAAATATGCTATTTGAACCTCCCTCTCTTATTTCTTTCCTTTTTGTCTACTTCCTTCTTTTCTCTCTCCTTCCCTCCCTCTCTTTTTAAAGCAAATCCTTAATATTTTATGAGACGCCTGGATTCCTCACGCTAAGGCTAATGTAAAACGACGCTGGGTACTATTTGGTTGATTTCATTGCCTTTTTTTTTTTTTGTACAAGGATATCTTGAGAACATTGACTATATTCACAGATGGTAGAATTGGAACGTGGAGTCCTGCTTTCTTTGCACCGGGCTGGTTTGAGACAGGCTTGAGATATGCTGATTCTGTGCAGCAGAAGTGAAAGTTTGTTCTAGAGTACATTAAAATTAAGCTGCATTTTAAATTGAGATGAAATCGTCTTTGGAATAGGTCAGCCTCAAAGCATATGTATTTTGTGGCAACCCTCTTTTCTTAGTTATTTAAAACTGTGACCTAAGTCCCATAATGATCTGTAGACCCTCTCCCGTGGAAGCAGGTTGATTCACTCACTCTATGTTACTTGGATAAATATTTGTGGGCAGGCTGAGCTTGCTACCTACGCAGCTTGATAACTGCCGACTTTTATGCTCAGGAAATAACATCAAAACCACAAGAGGGCAGCTCATCCGGTGAACCTAAGGGTGGAAAAGGGCTGTTCTTTAGCCATAGGATAATGAGGACGAAGACATCTGACTTTTTCAAATGTTTCTTGCATAAGGAAACCTTTTTGCATTCCTAGCCAAGTTCTTCCATTCAAAGAAAGGATAATTTTGGAAATTAAAAGTTTGAGGTTAAGCTCTTTCCTGGCGATCTGTTTTTCCCTTCTGTTTGGAATATGGATACCCATTTCTCCTAGAGTCTCTTATTCTTCCATCTTCCTTCCCTTCAGTCTTTTTTGAAGTATAATTTACATATAATAAATATCATATGTTTTAAGGGTTTTTTTGGGGGGGTGGACAGAGTCTTACTCTGTCGCTCTAGGTAGAATCCCATTGTGTCATCATAGCTCACAGCAACCTCAAACACAAGGGCTCAAGTGATCCTCCTGCATCAGTTTTTCTATTTTTAGGAGTGACAGGGGTCACTTGCTCAGGCTGGTTTTGAACTCCTGAGCTCAATGAGCACTTCGCTCACCTCAGCCTTCCAGAGTGCTAGGATGACAGGTATGAGCCCCCCTTGCCTGGCTAAATGTCACACACATTATTATTTTTTTTTGGCCGGGGCTGGGTTTGGACACGCCTCCTCTGGCATATGGGACCTGCGCCCTACTCCTTTGAGCCACAGGCGCCGTCTGATGTCACACATTTTTTTGTTTGTTTGTTTAGAGTAGAGTGCTGTGGCATCACCCCTCGCAGCAACCTCCAACTCCTGGACTCAAGTGATTCTCTTGCCTCCGCCTCCCAAGTAGCTGGGATCACAGACGCCCACCACAACACCCAGCTATTTTTTGGTTGCAGCCATCATTGTTGTTTGGTGGGCCCGGGCTGGATTCGAACCCGCCAGCTCAGGTGTATGTGGCTGGTGCCTTAGCCGCTTGAGCCAACAGGCACCTAGCCAATGTCACACATTTTTAAGTGATGACTTTTAACAAAAGTATACAGCCGTGGAACCTCTGCCCCAATCAAGATACTAGGTTTTTTTTAAACCTAGTCAAGTGTGTAGTGAGAAGACGGGTAAAAATAGAACAAGGAGTTCAGTCTGACCGACTGTGAGCCGTCAAGTGAGGTAACTCACTCCCTTCCGATTAGTCCCCGATTTTCATCTCTCCAAAACGTTCTCTCATGCCTCTCTAGCGTCAGTCTTACCACGTGCTCTTGAACCTCGAATACTTGGACACATTTTACCTGAGACAAAGCATTTTATAAAGTAAAGTATTGATCATGCGTAAATAATATGGCCCATTAGAGGAAGCTGTGGGAGAACTCTGGAGTCATCCAAGGAAATCAAACCCAGCTTTATACCAAGGCAGTTATACAGGTTTTTACCCTTTGTATTTTTTTTTTTTTAATTTCAGTTAATATGAGGGGACGAATGTTGCAGTTACATTGTTTTCATTTCTAAGGTAAAGTCCGGGTTGTAGTTGAGCCCTTCACCCATGTAGCTGTGGTGCTTGCTTTAATCTGGCTCATGTTCAATAAAAGAGAGAACTGTCACTAATTGCCCATTTGTTCTTTCATGTTTGTTTCTGTTTTAATTAACATTTATTATACTTAAGTGGTTGTATTTAACTCAAGGGATCCTCCCCATGAGGGAAGTACTCAACATTTATAGATTAAGGAAAATAAAAGGAAACTGAGGTACCATCACACATGCTTTGAGAAAGGCATGAGTAAGGTTTCTTTCCTGATGGGAAATGAAGAGAAGTGAAATTATTTATTTATTAATTTTTTTTTTTTTTTTTTTTTTTAGAGATAGAGTCTCACCTTTATTGCTTTTCTTAAGAAACACATTTTCGGGCGGCGCCTGTGGCTCAGTCAGTAAGGCGCCGGCCCCATATACCGAGGGTGGCGGGTTCAAACCCGGCCCCGGCTGAACTGCAACCAAAAAATAGCCGGGCGTTGTGGCGGGCGCCTGTAGTCCCAGCTGCTCAGGAGGCTGAGGCAAGAGAATCGCTTAAGCCCAGGAGTTGGAGGTTGCTGTGAGCTATGTGAGGCCACGGCACTCTACTGAGGGCCATAAAGTGAGTCTCTGTCTCTACCAAAAAAAAGAAACACATTTTCTGTGCTCGGGGCCTGTGGCTCAAGCGGCTAAGGCGCCAGCCACATACACCTGAGCTGGCAGGTTCAAATCCAGCCCGGGCCCGCCAAACAACAATGCCGGCTGCAACCAAAAAATAGCCGGGCTTTGTGGTGGGTGCCTGTAGTCCCAGCTACTTGGGAGGTGGAGGCAGGAGAATTCCTCCAGGAGTTGGAGGTTGCTGTGAGCTGTGATGCCACGGCAGTACTGAGGGCGACAGCTTGAGGCTCTGTCTCAAAAAAAAAAAAAGAAATACATTTTCTCTTTGATCAGAGTAGAACCCAGGTTAAAGAGCCAGTGCTTCTCTTTCTGTACGTGATGCCCTTGGGCAGTGCCACCTATGGCTATGTCTGGACCACAGGACTATCCCAGTCCTGCACGCCTAGCCTTGAACACCAAGCATCCCTGCATCTGTTTCCCTAATTCCTGCCTTCATCTGCTGGCAGGTCACCCTGCCTTTCACCCTCCTCTGCACTGTGGTCAGGTTGTTCTCTCTAACATGCGGTTCTGGTAATGTCACCTTCCTGATTAAAATTCTCAATGGCTCCCCGTGCAGTAGGACGTGAACTCCTGGTTCCCTGCCTTGTCAGCATCGCGTTCTGTCTCACTCCGCTGCCCACCTCAGTCTGGCTGGGCCCATCTCATTGTCATTCTCCAAAGATGCTACGCTCGCTCGTTCCCTGAATGTAGGCACTGCCTGTTCTTTCCGGAACATGCCCTCTCGTCCTCCATCCCTGTCTGCAGGGTGAACAGTAACTCATCCTTCAGGACTTGCCTCACGTCATCCTCGGTTAGCCCAGGCGGACATGGGGTCGTCTTTTCCCCAGTCTCCACTGCCCTGTGTATTATAGCCAGTGTCACACTGTTTTATGATCGTCTCATTCCAACCCTGCCTCATTGGTCTGTACCTGCTATATGGCAGTGACTTTGTCTTTTCACCCAGCTCAGTTCCTGAACTTGCGTCTAGGCCGTAGAGGACACATCCAGCCACTTTATTCAATACTGCTATTGCCAGCACATGGCATAGGGCCTGGCTTATAGTACGTGTTCAGTTCATATTTGCTGAAAACATAAATAGTGGATGTTTTTATTTTTTAATTTTTTGCAGTTTTTGGCCGGGGCTGGGCTTGAACCCGCCACCTCTGGCATACAGGGGCTGGGTTTGAACCCAGCACCCTACTCCTTTGAGCCACAGGTGCCCCCCTAGTGGATGTTTTTAAATGGTTTAGTCTGGGGATTGTGGACTGAGGGCCCACCAGCATAATCAAGATTTGGCCACCTTTTGTGGATTTGATAGCTGTAGATACAGTAACATACCAGTAGACACAGCGCACTCCTGTTTAGCGCTGTCTGCAGATCTCCTAGAATCATGCACTTTAGCCTATATCACTCATTTGTTACCCACCAGATCCCCACAGTGGGGACATAAGGATGGGGGATGGGAGAAGACAAGCAATGTATTCATTTGGTTTGGCTGCCATAACAAAGGGGTGGCCTCCATAGCAGAAATTTATTTTCTGGTAATTGTGGGGGCTGGAAGTCCAAGATCAAAGTGTTCAGCAGATTTGGCTTCCCTGGAAGCCCTTCTGCTTGGCTTGTAGATGGCCACCTTCCTGCTGTGTCCTCGCGCAATCATCCTCTGGTCTGTGTTACCTGTAAACTAATTTCTTGTTTTTTTTTGAGACAGTTTCACATTGTCACCCTCTGTAGTGTGTCCTGGCATCACAGCTGTCAGCAACCTCAAACTCTTGGGCTCAAGTGATTCTTGTGCCTCAGCCTCCCGAGTAGCTGGGACTATGGGTACCCGCCACACGCCCACCTATTTTTAGAGACAGGGTCTTGCTCTTGGTCAGGCTGGTCTTGAACTCAAGCCATCCACCCTCCTCGGCCTCCCAGAGTGCTGGGACTAAAGGCCTGAGCCACTGCATCCAGCACTAATTTCTTCTTATAAAAACATTAGTCATATCGGAGTAAGGCCCACCCAATGATGTCATTTGACCATAATTACTTTTTTAAGGACCCTGTCTCCAAGTACAGTCACATTGTGATGTATTGGAGATTAGGACTTCAATTTATTAATTTTGGGGGGGACATGATCTGTCTTATAACACTGTGGTCTCCAACCCCTAAGCTGCGGACCAGTACCTATCTGTGGCCTGTTAGGAACACAGTGGAGATGAGGCAGACGCGAGCACAGTGGGGCGGGGAGTGAAGCTTCATCTGTATTTACAGCTGCTCCCCATAGTCGCATCACCTCCTGAGCTCCACCTCCTGTCAGATAAGGCAGCATTAGATTCTTTCTTCTTTGAGACAGAACTTCCAGCTGTCTCCTTGGGTAGAGTGCCGTGGCATCACAACTCACAGCAACCTCCAACTCCTGGGCTTAAGCGATTCTCTTGCCTCAGCCTCCTGAGTAGCTGGGACTACAGGTGCCTGTCACAACGCTTGGCTATTTTTTGGATGTATTTGTCATTGTTGTTTGGCAGGCCCGGGCTGGATTCGAACCTGCCAGCTTTGGTGTATGTGGCTGATGCCTTAGCCGCTTGAGCTACAGGCACTGAGTCAGCATTAGATTCTCGTAGGAACACTAACCCTCCTATAAACTGTGTGCACGAGGGATCTGGGTTGCAAGCTTCTTATGAGACTAATGCCTGGGAGGCACCTGTGGCTCAGTCGGGAGGGCGCCGGCCCCATATACTGAGGGTGGCAGGTTCAAGCCCCGGCTGAATTGCAACCAAAAAAATAGCCGGGCGTTGTGGCGGGCGCCTGTAGTCCCAGCTACTCAGGAGACTGAGGCAAGAGAATCACTTAAGCCCAGGAGTTGGAGGTTGCTGTGAGCTGTGTGGTGCCACGGCACTCTACCGAGGGCCATAAAGTGAGACTCTGTCTCTACAAAAAAAAAAAAAAGAGAGAGACTAATGCCTGATGATCTGAGGTGGAGATGTAATACCCTTGAACCATCCTGAAACCATCACAGACTCCCTCCACTCCTTATCCCTGCAAAAGTTGTCTTCCAGGAAACCTGTCCCTGGTGCCAAGAAGGTTTGGGACTGCTGCTATCCCAGGAAAGCCATGAACTCTCAAATATGGAGATCTCTTCTTTCTATCTGACTCCTGCTTTGTAACATGCCAATCAGAGGGGCCCAGGAACTATCAGAGTGCACTCTGCTCACAGCGGCAGAATCTAGGTGACTGTAATGTGCACCTGCTCAGACACCCGATGTCCAGTCTGCTCACTTTGATCTTGGGGTCATATTCATGTTTCTTACACAACTGACATGCAGTCAGAATGCCAGGTAGAACTTAGGTGCTTTCGGTTTGGAAATATATATATATATATACCCTTTCATTCGTTCCAAAAACTGGTGTGTAGTTTGCAAACAGCAGAGGTAAAAGCGGTGCAGTGACATGGCACCACCTCCGTTTGCTATAAGCAAACAACCAGGTCCTTTATTACCCTTGAAACGGGCACAGATACTCGTGACACAGGTTGCACTCAGAAGCAAGTCAAACGCCAAGTTTCTGTGGGTCAAAGTTCCTTCCAGCACTGTACGTTAATCAGAAGCTCAGCCTTGGTTAATTTGGCCATGGCGTCGGGAAGACCTTTGGAACAAATGATTACTAAGTTGGATGGTGGGAGTTAGCATAAGTCAGTCTTTTCTTACCCAACAGATTGTGGTCTTTATTGGAGTGGTGGGAGAGAGACACTTGACCCAGCTTTATTTATTGTTGGTGGAGTTAAGAATATAATAAAATCTGCTCCACAGAACCTAGCTTACAAAAAACATTTACTTAAATATGAAGTTGAATAGTTACTGATGTATAGGCAGAAAAAAAACAGCTGTAAAGGGCTCCCAGAGGTAAAGGGACATTTAAAACATCAGTAATTCAGGCCAGGCGCGGTGGCTCACGCCTGTAATCCCAGCACTCTGGGAGGCCAAGGTAGGCCGATTGCCTGAGCTCAGGAGTTTGAGACCAACAGGAGCCAGAGGGAGACCCTGTCTCTAGAAAAATAGCTGGATATTGTGGCGGCGCCTGGGTTCCCAAGCTACTCTGGAGGCTGAGGCAGGAGAATCGCTTGAGCCCAAGAGTTTGAGGTTGTTGTGAGCTATGATGTCATAGCACTCTACTGAGGGTGACAAAGTGAAACTCTGCCTCAAAACAGTGAAAAATAGGGGTGCCCATAGCTCAGTGATTACAGCACCAGCTCCCTGTAGCAGGGATGTCAGGTTTGAACCCAGCCTGGGCCTGCTAAACTAAACTAACTAAATAAATAAATAAACAGCCGGGCATTGTGGTGGGCGCCTGTAATCCCAGCTACTTGGGAGGCTGAAGCAAGAGGATCACTTGAATCTAAGGAGTTGGTGATTGCTGTGAGCTAAGATGCCATGGCACTGTACCATGGGTGATCAAGTGAGACTCTGTCTCAAATAAATAAATAAATAAAAACATCAACAATTCACAATGCTTTAAATGATTTTTAGTGTGGTGATTTCCCTACAAGACCACAATGTAAGGTAAGAATTTTAAATGAGCATGTTAATCATAGCTGCCCATCACTGAGCATTTTCTCTGGGCCAGGCCCCAAGGACTTTATATACCTGTTGTCACAATAGCTCTGACAGTTGGGTAACATCAGGCCCACGTGAGATGAGAAAAACTCAGAGGCTCACGAAGGTTGGCCAAGCCGCAGTGCAGACTCCTGAGCAACCTGGTCAAACGTGTGGTTTCTTCTTCCTGCTTCTCCACCTCCCCATACCTTCTGCTCCTTCTCTCCTTGTCAGAGTAAGGTGTTTTTTTTCTTTGAATGTCTTTTCACTAAGGACATGAAACCGAATAGCCTTGACTCAGCGCCTGTAAGCACAGTGGCTCTGGCGCTGGCCACATGCACCAAGGGTGGCAGGTTCAAGCCCAGCCCAGGCCAGCTGAACAACAATGACAACTGCAACAAGAAAATAGCTGGGCATTGTGGTGGGCGCCGGTAGTCCCAGCTCCTGGGGAGACTGAGGCAAGAGAATCACTTACGCCCAAGAATTTGAGGTTTCTGTGAGCTGTGGCACCATGGCACTCTACTGAGGGCGACATAGGGAGACTCTGTCTAATAAAAAAAAAAAAAAAACAAGTAGCCTTGAAGAGCTGGCAGAAGGATGTGACCTATTCCCCCCACCCCCACCCCATGTATCTAGGCCAGTGGAAATTTTCAATAGCGCCTGGTTCTGTGCCTTCCCTTAGAATTCCATGCATACAGGAAGGGGCGTGATAACAGCAAATTATCCTATTTCCTCTTCTTTCCCCTTTCTCCTCCATTGCATTTAGTGGTCACTAACTGCAGACTCCTTGTCATCTTTGAGTCCACAGGGCCACCTTCTCCCTTTCATAGTTCATGTGGCCAAGGCATCAGAGTGGCCGCTGGCACCAGAGCACCCAGCAGGGACTGACAATTCCCTGGCACACTGAGAAGTTTGGTAAGTCAGCATTAGGCTCAGCACAGCTCCGATGAGCATAATCCAGGGGTGGGGAAAAGTAGGTGAGCATGGCATTGTGACATCCAGTGCTAATCCCTCTCTCTTTTTCTTTTTACAAACACGTATTGTTGTTTTTTTTTGTTTTGTTTTTTGGCCGGGGCTAGGTTTGAACCCACCACCTCTGGCATATGGGACCGGCGCCCTACTCCTTGAGCCACAGGCGCCACCCAAACACGTATTGTTTTTGTGTTTGCTTAATTTCCTAGGCCAGAGTTCCCTGTGTATTTGTAAGCATGACTGTCCCCAAGGACTCCCACGTCAAAGAGAATTACAGAGCTGTATTTGAAGGATTTTGCTTGAATTCTTTGAAGACTGATTTGCATGGAAATTGCTGGTGGTCTGTATAAATCAGGCCCGCGTGCCCTGGGGGACCAAAGTCTTATCTGTGGCTATAACTCTGAAGATGCTACTTTCCCACACATGTAAGTTCCTCCCATAGTGTCACCTGTGCACTGCATGTCACCACTCCGGAGTGCATCCTCGCCTCCTGCTCCCACCCTCACTTCACACCCAATTTAACGTGTCCAAAATTATGGAGACTTAGTCTCGGTGAAACACAGTGTTTCACTGGTCATCCCCAAATGACCAGCATTTAAATGTTCCCTGTCTCTAAATTTTCACAGAATACGGGCGGCGCCTGTGGCTCAAGGAGTAGGGTGCCGGTCCCATATGCAGGAGGTGGCGGGTTCAAACCCAGCCCCGGCCAAAAAACCACAAAAAAAAAAAATTTTTTTTTTTCACAGAATACAAGTGCTTGCTTTCTTTTCTTTTTTTCTTGTCTTAAAGGGTTGAATTTTTAATGGGGATGAATAATAAATAGCAAATTAATAAGAACTCTTATTACCAAAGGAAGAATTTAGGTTTGTAAATTTTTTGTGATGGTTTTGAGATTAGGAGACCGAGGACTTCATAAGCTGGTCGGTGGAACAGCCCTTATGAGATAATGAATGGATAGACTCCCAGCTCGGGGGACCCTGAATCCTGCTCTCTCTCTAAGGTTCCCTTCCAGCAATATGCTGCTAGGAGTTTGCAACTAAAATGCCCTATGCTGCATCCCAGAATGCTTCGCCATCGTCCTCTGTTTAACTGTGAATGTGTCCAGGTCCACGTCCGTGTTAAATGTGTGGAGAAATAGCATCTTCAGAGTTAAAGCCACAGCATGGGCCTGGTCCCCCAGGGCACATGGGCCTGATTAATACAGACTTTAAGATTTGTAAAATGGGCGCCTGTGGCTCAAGGAGTAGGACGCCAGCCCCATATACCAGAGGTGGTGGGTTCAAACCCAGCCCTGGCCAAAAAACAAACAAAAAAAAAACTGTTAATAGTTTGGGCGGCTCCTGTGGCTCAATGAGGAGGGCGCCGGCCCCATATGCTGAGGGTAGCGGGTTCAAACCCAGCCCCAGCCAAACTGCAACAAAAAAATAGCTGGGCGTTGTGGCGGGCGCCTGTAGTCCCAGCTGCTCGGGAGGCTGAGACAAGAGAATCACGTAAGCCCAAGAGTTAGAGGTTGCTGTGAGCCGTGTGACGCCACGGCACTCTACCTGAGGACGGTACAGTGAGACTCTGTCTCCACAAAAAAAAAAAAAAAAAAAAATTTGTAAAATGTCCATGTTATGGGGCCATACAGGTGACAATGCACTAATCTTAGAATCCACAGAGATACAGGCAAATCAGTTAACATTCTCTGTGCACTTGCTACGTGCCAGGCACTGTGCGAGGCCCTGTGCTGGGTGCTCGATGTTACTAATTAAGAGGCAACCACAGGGCAACTCTAATTGTCAAGGAAGACATTAAATAGTTAAGAATAATGAGTGGGCTGATGAAGAATCGTGAGGTGTTAAGGGAGTTTAAAACTAGAGGACCCTGGAGGGAGGGGGGTGGGGCCTTAGTGTGTGTCACACTTTATGGGGGCAAGACATGATTGCAAGAGGGACTTTACCTAACAATTGCAATCAGTGTAACTGGCTTATTGTACCCTCAATGAATCCCCAACAATAAAAAAAAAAAAAAAACTAGAGGACCCAATGTAATCTGGGCTTGGGGGCTGACCATCAGGAGAAGGTTTCCTGGAGTTTCAGTCTTGTTTTAACTGAGCCCTGGAGGACAAGGAATGGTCTACTAGGCAGAAGGGGCTTGGGGATGGACCGTAGTGACTGCCAGGCAGCCTGGGTGATGGTCCCACCTCTGGAGACGGAATGACAGGTTCAAGGAACAGCATGAGCCTGGTGGGGAGAAATGGGGAGGGAGAGTAATTTCAGATGAATAGGTGTGTCTTGTAAAATGAGGACTTAGCCAAATTTCCGGAAGATTCTTACGAAAACCTTAAAGAGATCGATTTCAGACTGATGATCAGATGTTTTTGTGGTTCAGACAAAAATCCTAACCTCATCTATCAGCATTATTTCCTGGAGCAGAATCCCAAGTGCTGCCAATTTCCCCCAAATCTGTGTTCTCAATTCCCCTGGCTAGATGGTTATCCACTTCTAAGGAAAGGTGGTTTTCACAAGCAAATGTGCCTACTTTTCTTTTTCTCTGCTTTTTTTTTTTTTTTTGTAGAGACAGAGTCTCACTTTATGGCCCTCGGTAGAGTGCCGTGGCATCACACAGCTCACAGCAACCTCCAACTCCTGGGCTTAAGCGATTCTCTTGCCTCAGCCTCCCGAGTAGCTGGGACTACAGGCGCCCGCCACAACGCCCCGCTATTTCTCTGCTTTCTTGATAGCAGCCAGGAAAGGCGCTCATGGGCATAGTTGGTCTATGAATATGACTCCCCCATCCAAAGGCGAGATTAAACAAAAGATAGACGCTTTGAACAGAAGGAACAGAGAGGCCAGCTACTTTTGGAGCAGTGTGGGATTCTCAGATTTCAAACCTTAGTGCTCTGTGTTGACATTTTCTTTCTCTTCTTTTTCTTTTTGAGACAGAGCCTCAAGCTGTCACCCTGGGTAGAGTGCTGTGGCATCACAGCTCACAGCAACCTCCAACTCCTGGGCTCAAGCGATTCTCCTGCCTCAGCCTCCCAAGTAGCTGGGACTACAGGCACCCGCCACAACGCCCAGCTATTTTTTTTTTTTTTTTTTTTTTTGGTTGCAGCCATCGTTGTTTGGTGGGCCTGGGCTGGATTCGAACTTGCCAGCCCAGGTGTATGTGGCTGGTGCCTTAGCCACGAGGCGCCAAGCCTGTGTTGACATTTTCTATTGCAGATCCTGCTGATCTGGGGCACTTTGGCCAGTATCTGAATTGACAGGTACAGAAATTGACACACTTACAGGCATCCACACAGCATACCCAGAGCCCTGAGCCCACTCAATCTATCATCTCTCAAACTTGCGGATTTCTTAGTCATGAGTAAATTTGGTGCAGTCATTTTCCGAGAAGTCCGTTGAGTGCAGGGGCTGACCAGAACTAGACTGATATTTTTAATAGATGTGTCATTTTTTTATCTTTTTTGAAAACTTTTACTTCAGTCTGAGATGAGACTGGTCAGTTTTCACCATACAGGAGGAAAGAGAATCACTGGCTATGAATGATATGAAGAAATTTGCAGTTTGGCTGGGACTGGGTTTGAACCCTCCACCCTCGGTAATATGAAGAAATTTGAACGTTTTTTTTTTTTTTTTTTTTTTGGAGACAGAGCCTCAAGCTGTAGCCCAGGGTAGAGTGCTGTAGCATTACAGCTCACAGCAACCTCCAACTCCTGGGCTCAAGCGATTCTCCTGCCTCCGCCTCCCAAGTAGCTGGGACTACAGGTGCCCGCCACAATGCCTAGCTATTTTTTGGTTGCAGCTGTCATTATTGTTGGGTGGGCCGGGCTGGATTTGAACCTGCCAGCTCAGGTGTATGTGGCTGACGCCTTAGCTGCTTGAGCCACAGGCGCCGAGTCAGAAATTTGAACTTTTAGTGTGGACTTTTAGTAAACTCATTGGCTATTCCATTCCATTTATTTATTTATTTTATTATTATTATTATTATTTGAGATAGAGTCTCACTTTCTTACCTTTGGTAAAGTGTTGTGGAGTCACATCCCACAGCAACCTCAAACTCTTGGGCTCAAGTGTTTCTCTTGCCTCAGCCTCCTGAGTAGCTGGGACTACAGGTGCCTACCACACCACCTGGCTATTTTTATTTTATTTTATTTTTTGAGACAGAGTCTCACCATGTTGCCCTGGGAAGAGTGCCATGGCGTCACAGCTCACAGCATCTCAAGGTCTTAGGCTTAAGTGATTCTCTTGCCTCGGCCTCCCAAGTAGCTGGGACTACAGGCACCTGCCACAATGCCCGGATATTTTTTGGTTGCAGTTGTCATTGTTGCTTGGCAGGCCCAGGCTGGATTCGAACCCACCAGCTCTGGTGTATGTGGCTGGCACCCTAGCCGCTGAGCTATAGGCACTAAGCCTCACCTGACTATTTTTAGAGACAAGTTCTCACTCTGGCTCAGGCTGGTCTTGAACCTGTGAGCTCAGGCAATCCACCCACCTTCGCTTCCCAGAGTGCTGGGATTACAGGTGTGAGCCTGGACATTAACCTTTTAAAAGGAACGGCCTGGCTGGGCGTGGTGGCTCATGCCTGTAATCCTAGTACTTCGGAGGCCGGGGCGGGTGGATTGCTTGAGCTCTCAAGTTCAATATTAGCCTGAGCAAGATCAAGACCCCTGTCTCTACTAAAAATAGAAAAACTGAGGCAAGAGGATCGCTTGAGCCCAAGAGTTGAAGGTTGCTGTGAGATATGACACTAAGGCACTCTACCCAGGTGACAGCTTGAGATTCTCTCAAGAAAAAAGTTAATGTCCAAGTTACCAGCTAATTTTTCTCAGGCCACAGGAAATATGTGTTCTTTTGTCAACCTGTGGCCATCAGGAGGCTGATCGTGGAGATCCCTGGGAAAGGCCTGTGGGAAAAAGTCACAGAATTCCTGATGGGGACTTTGAATAAAACTGTAAAACATTTCAAGTCCTGACCCTTTCCTAATCATAGTCTAAATTTTTTTTTTTTTTTGTAGAGACAGAGTCTCACTGTACCACCCTCGGTAGAGTGCCATGGCGTCACACGGCTCACAGCAACCTCTAACTCTTGGGCTTAGGCGATTCTCCTGCCTCAGCCTCCCAAGCAGCTGGGACTACAGCGCCTGCCACAACGCCTGGCTATTTTTTTTTTGTTGCAGTTTGGCCGGGGCTGGGTTTGAACCCGCCACCCTCGGCATATGGGGCCGGCGCCCTACTCACTGAGCCACAGGCGCCTCCCCATAGTCTAAATTTTTATCTCAAGTAAGTTAACAAATTTGGACATGGGTATTGTATAACCTACAAGTTGAAAATGCAAGTTGCATTTGCAAAGGAGGAAAAGGTGGGCTGGTAAAGAATTTTTTCTTGGCTCAGCGCCTGTAGCTCAAGATGCTAAGGCGCCAGCCACATACACCTGAGCTGGCCGGTTCGAATCCAGCCCGGGCCCACCAAATGACAATGACGGCTGCAACCATAAAATAGCTGGGTGTTGTGGCAGGCGCCTGTAGTCCCAGCGACTTGGGAGGCGGAGGCAGGAGAATCGCTTGAGCCCAGGAGTTGGAGGTTGCTGTGAGCTGTGATGCCATGGCACTCTACCTAGGGTGACAGCTTGAGGCTTTGTCTCAAAAAAAAAAAAAAAAAAGAATTGTTTCTTTGGTAAGTGGTTCTTCTGGTTTCTGATTTGTAGCTCAGAGCCATCACAGATCTCTTAGAAACAAATTACCCTAAAACCTTTCAATGACATCTAGAAGAGACATCTTTTGGAAAATGACATCCCGTCATTTTGTTCCAAAAAGGCAGACTCTAACCCAAATAGGACTTAAGCTAATGTCTTTAGAATTGTACAACTCATATAGTTCATATGAAGAAAACCTATAAAAGAACAAATATACTCCAAAAGTCAAACAACTGAGTTGAAACAGACAGCTATTAAAAAGGATCTGTCACAAAGTGACTTCAGGCTGCTCAAGGCAATCCCAAAGGCAGGTTCTAAAAGTGAGTTTTCTACTTCTTCACTTAAAAGCGGAAAAGATGTTTACCCTTCACACATTACTTGTTACTGTTTCTTTTGTACAACATGTCTCAGTACTGCAAAGAGGGGAGACAATGGCTCATAATTTAGTTAGACTCAAATTAATGAACCTACATAGGACTGTCATGAAAGATAACTGGAGCAAGTTCATGAGGAATGCAAAGATAATTGAGACATTATCCTGCGCCCAGCAGAGTTTAAAAGTAAGAGTTTAGGGCGGCGCCTGTGGCTCAAGGAGTAGGGCGGCGGTCCCATATGCCGGAGGTGGTGGGTTCAAACCCAACCCCGGCCAAAAACCACAAAAAAAAAAAGTGAGAGTTTAATAAATAATTAGTTGATAGAAAGTGCTAACAATAAAAGAAGAATGAATTAGAACAAAGAATATCATAACTCAAAATATATAAAAATATTTTTGAAAAATGCAATAGAGGGCGGCGCCTGTGGCTCAGTCGGTAAGGCGCCGGCCCCATATACCGAGGGTGGCGGGTTCAAACCCAGCCCCGGCCAAACTGCAACCAAAAAATAGCCGGGCGTTGTGGCGGGCGCCTGTAGTCCCAGCTGCTCGGGAGGCTGAGGCAAGAGAATTGCTTAAGCCCAGGAGTTGGAGGTTGCTGTGAGCTGTGTGAGGCCACGGCACTCTACCAAGGGCAATAAAGTGAGACTCTGTCTCTACAGAAAAAAAAGAAAAATGCAATAGAAGTTAATGGATCCCTTTTCTCATACGTATCCAGATTTACTAGAGAGTAAATCCATTACCCTGTTGACTGGAGCTCTCTCTTTCCTTTTGTTTTGTCTAATCTCTTATCCATTTCAGTATCAGTGTTAATTCCGGTATGGGGCCTCCTGGTATTAAGAATGTATGCAGGCTGGGCAAGGTGGTTCATGCCTCTAGTCCTAGCACTCTGGGAGGCTGAGGACGGTGGATCGCCTAAGCTCAAGAGTTCGAGACCATCCTGAGCAAGAGTGAGATCCTGTCTCTACTAAAAATAGAAAAATTAGCTCAAGAGTTGGAGGTTGCTGTGAGGTATGATGCCATGGCACTCTACCCAAGGCAACAGAGTGAGACTCTGTCTCAAAAAAAAGAAAAAGAGGCTCGTTGCTCGTAGCTCAGTGAGTAGGGGACGGGCCACATACACTAAAGCTGGTGGGTTTGAGCCTGGCCTGGACCTGCTAAAACAACAATGACAATTGCAACCAAAACATAGCCGGGCATTGTGGCAAGCATCTGTAGTCCCAGCTACTTGGGAGGCTGAGGCAAGAGAATTGCTTAAGCCTAAGACCTTGAGGTTGCTGTGAGCCGTGACACTACAGCACTCTACTGAGGGCGGCATAGTGAGACTCTGTCTCAAAAAAAAAGAATTTATGTAAAAGTAACCTTGTAGACCTTTGCAGTTTATGCATATAAATCTGTAATTACCATGATGATAAAAAAAAAAAAAGAGGGGCACGCCTGTGGCTCAAAGGACTAGGGCGCCGGCCCCATATACCAAAGGTGGTGGGTTCAAACCCAGCCCCAGCCAAAAACTGCAAAAAAAAAAGGAAGAACTTCCCAAGACTTAGTGTTGGAGTAGTTTATTGGCCCCTTTGAGGATATGGTCGATCAGGGACTTCATCATAAGACATTCCTGTAATAACTAAGATGGTCTTTTCTGAACTCAAATAACTGGAAAAAACAGGTTTTTGTATGGTAAAAGAACAGAGAGTTAAACTTGATGACTTACCCTTTTAAAAAATTATTTTATTCATGTGATCAAGCTTTTCACAGATCTAGTGGTTCCTTTGGCCACCTGCTCTTTGATGACTTTTCAAAACTGAAAAGGGAAAGAGGTGGGTGTGATAATCTGGCAAACAAGCAGATATTTGCCTACAAAAGGAGGTCTGTCTTCCTAAGAGGAAGAAGTTTGTTCTTACCATGGAAAAGGAAAAAGAAAGCTGTGGGCATTAATAAAACGTATGTATCTTTTGGCAGAATAACAGTCAATGATGGCTTTATGCTTTGTGGGAGGCTATTTAAGGCTCTGAAAAGCAAGGAGCATACTCCAAAGTTATTAGGCAGAAATCTGCGGCTAAGGTCAACATCAAACCTTTAGGCAAATTTCATGGGTGACACTCAAATGTCAGCCCTGAAGTTTCTGAGAACAAGGTTTTCAGATTAATCATTAGACATGCATCCACCTTATGAATTGGGGCCACATCTGAGACCGCGTGTTGGTTAGAACGGGTCGCCCCCAGGTGTGTCCTCAGTTGTGGCACCAAGAGCCGACAGAAATAGAATGTCTGACATTCACTTCAGCCGTGCTTATGGGTGTCTGTGCTGGTATTGGCTGCCAAGAAATAACAGTAACAGAACAACAATATTGCTCTCGTATTCTATGTGCAAAACCAATGAGATTCTTTTGAAACTAAGAACAAGATGAGCAAAATATAAGGAACACCCCAAGCAAAGAATGAAGTGGTGCTGCACACAAACAAGAATAAGGCATTTCAATGGAAGCCTTGATCGGGACTGATCAATTTTTGTTCATCTCTGTACTTGTATAATCCAAATGAGTCTTAAATCGCAAAATACTAGAGTTAGAAGGAACTCTAGAGGTGATGATGAAAATAACAAGGATCATTAACATGTACGGAGTGTTTACTGTGGTAGCCAGGTGCAAGAGAATTCTTTTTTTTCCTTGTGTAGACTCTTGATTTCTACCATAATCCTATAAAGAAGGTGTCAGGATTCCTATTTTGCAAATAAGGATGCTGGGGTTTAAAAGAAAATCTGGAACTTACACAAGGTCACACCTAGTCACACTAAGGCCACAGCCTGCCCTTTTAAAATACTAGCTCCGTGGGGGGCTGAAGGATCCTTAGGAAAGGTCACATTTCATCAATGATCCAGCCAGGTCCTCGGTGCTCTAACTTAACAGTTCAGTGAAAATGACCAAAGGATGCGTTGAAAATGACAGACCCGAAAGAGGGAAGGAGGGAGTGGGATAGGGCCTTGGTGTGTGCCACACCTTTTGGGGGCAAGACACGATTGCAAGAGGGACTTTGCCTTGCCTGACGAATGCAATCAGTGTAACCTGGTCTATTGTACCCTCAGTGAATCCCCAACAATAAAAAAAAGAAAGAAAGAAAGAAAGAAAAAGACAGACCCTACACTCTGAAATAGAAACTATATGTAGTTTAATATGCAATCTGGCCTCTGGTTCCCCCATGACTAAGGAACTTGGTAATGGCACAGTATGGGTAATGGCACAGTATGGATCCTGCACTGCTCCTCTGACCCTTGAACTGTTTTTAGCTCTGGGGAATCTTCTAGTGCTTGTTTTTGTTTTTGTTGTTGTTGTTTTGAAACACAGTCTCATTCTGTTGCTCTGGCTAGATGCCCTAGAATGCTGTGGTGTCACAGCTCACAGCAACCTGAAACTCCTCTTGCTTCAGCCTCCCAAGTAGCTGGGACTATAGGCGCCTATCACAATGCTCAGCTAGTTTTTCTCTTTTTAGTACTGACAGGGTCTCACTCTTGCTTATGCTGGTCTTGAACTTCTGATTTCAAGGGATCCTCCTGCCTTGGCCTCCCAGAATGCTAGGATTATAGGTGTGAGCTCTCGGCCTGTACTTCAGTTTTAATCATTTTGTGAACCTTAAAAAAATGCCAATGTAAAATAAATATATATAAAAAAATAATAATCCAGTCCAGGTCTGCCAAACAACAATGATGGCTGCAACCAGAAAATAGCTGGGTGTTGTGGCCGGCACCTGTAGTCCCAACTATTTGGGAGGCCGAGGCAGGAGAATTGCTTAAGCCAAGGAGTTGGAGGTTGCTGTGAGCTGTGATGTCACAGGACTCTACCCAGGGCAACAGCTTGAGGCTCTGTCTCAAATAAAATAAAATAAAATAGGCTCAGCACCTGTGGTTCAGTGGCTAAGGTGCCAGCCACATACACCTGAGCTGGCCAGTTTGAATTCAGCCCAGGCCCGCCAAACAACAATGACGGCTGCAACTAAAAAATAGCCGGGTGTTGTTGCAGGCACCTGTAGTCCCAGCTACTCAGGAGGCTGAGGCAAGAGAGAATCACCTAAGCCCAAGAGCTGGAGGTTGTTGTGAGCTGTGACGCCACAGTACTCTACCAAGGGCGACAAAGTGAGACTCTACTTGGGAGGCTGAGGCAAGAGGATCGCTTAAGCCCAAGAGTTTGAGGTTGCTGTGAGCTGTGACACCATAGTACTCTACTGGGAGTACGTAGTGAGACTGTTTAAAAAAAATAAAAATAAATAAATAGCATTGAAGGAAGAAAAAACTGGAGGAAAGTACATCAAAGTGCCAACAGTGGGCCGGGTGCAGTGGCTGACCCCTGTAATACTAATACTCTAGGAGGCTGAGGCAGGTGGATAAATTGAACTCAGGGGTTCAAGAACAGCCTGAGCAAGAGTGAAACCCCCATCTCTACTAAAAATAGGAAAACTAGCCAGGCACTGTTGTTGTTGCCTGTAGTCCCAACTACTCAGAAGGCTGGAAAAAAAAAAAAAAGAAGGCTGAGGCAAGAGGATCACCTGAGCCCAAGAGATTGAGGTTGCTATGAGCTTTACAGTGGGGCCACAGCACTTTACCAAGAGGACAGAGTGAAACTCTGACTCAAAAAACAAAAATAAAAACAAAATGTCAACAGTGATTGGACTTGAACAGGACATGTGTGACTTTAAATTATTTTGATTTATTTTCTATTGATTGTAGAGACAGGGTCTGGCTATATTACTCAGGCTATTTTCAGACTTCTGGCCTCAAGCAAATCTCCTGAGTTGGCCTCCCAAAGTGCTGGGGTTATAGGCGTGAGCCACCACACCCAGCTTGAATTCTTTCCATCTCTGTTTTTTTGTGGTATATACATTTTGTATACTAAACAAGTATTGCTTTCCTGAGGGAAAACCAAAGCCAGTACTGTGATAGCCTTTCTACTGGTCTCTGAAAGTATATGTCCATTATATAACCTATTGAGGATAGGAGAGTGCCTTCCTGAAACAATTTCTTCAGTCATTACCCTGCTCAACTCTGCAGTCTCCTGTTGCTAAGGTGAGACAGTCTTAACCCAGCCCCACCCTTGTCTGTGCACTTTTTTCCCAGCCCACCCAGCACATTCCTCCCTTCTTGAGTGGCCAGCATCCTCCTGTGCTAGGAGCAGGGGAGAGCAAGTTACTTCCTCTGCTCCTGCCTTCCTCCCCGTGGGGAGCCCCTTTCCAAGCTCAGCTCAAGTACTTCCTCCTTCAGCTCACCTTTGTCACCTTTGATCTGCAACAGGAAAGATTTCACTTTATGCACCAAATCCAGGCAGTAGAAAATGTTTGGGTGGAGAATCTCGAGATCCAGCCCCTCTGTTCACAGGGTGAGAGTTCTGTGATCAAGGGTAGTTTCTGCTGTAGGCACAGAAGGGGAAATGACGGAAGGCCTGTGCCGTTTTCCATCCAGATCTATGACCACCCTTTTAGACCTACAATGTCCCATATGGTAGCTACTGGCTACATGTGGCCATTGACATTTAAATTAGTTAAAATTAAATGTGGTTCCACTTAGCGATTTTTCCAACTTGCTGCTGGATTTATCAGGTTATTAAATGCATATTCAACTTAAGGTATTTTTGACTTACGCTGGGTTTGTCAGGATGTGGCCCTATGTTAAGAGGACGGGCATGTGAACAATTACAAAGTTCAGTCTCCTAGTCACAGGACCCACACTTCATGTGCTCAGTAGACACGTGGCCACTGGCTACTGTATTGAACGGCAAAGATATAGAGCCCTCCCCCACCAAAAGAAGATACAGAGCTTTTCCCCATTACAGAAAGTTACATTAGGCAGCCCTGTGTTAGACACAGTTTCGTGGCTGGGCACGGTGGCTAATGCCTGTATTCTTAGCATTCTGGGAGGCAGGGCCGGGTGGATCCCTTGAGCTCAGAAGTTTCAGACCCCTGAGCAAGAGCAAGATCCTGCCTCTACTAAAAATAGAAAAACTAGGGTGGTGTCTGTGGCTCAGTGGGTAGGGCGCCAGCCCCATGTACTGAGGGTGGCCGGTTCAAACCCAGTCCCAGCCAAACTGCAACAAAAAAATAGCCGGGCGTTGTAGCAGGCGCCTGTAGTCCCAGCTACTCCGGAGGCTGAGGCAAGAGAAGAGAATCACCTGAGCCCAGGAGTTGGAGGTTGCTGTGAACTGTGATGCCACAGCTCTCTACTGAGGGCGATAAAGTGAGACTCTGTCTCTACAAAAAAAAGAAGAAGAAGAAAGAAAAGAAAAACTAGCTGGGCATTATGCCCAGTGCCTGTAGTCCCAGCTACTTGGGTCACTGAGACAGGAAGATTACTTGAACTAGCAGGTTGCTCTGAGCTAGGCTGAGGCCATAGCACTCTGTCTCAAAAAAAAAAAAAAAAAAAAAAAAGGCTGGGCTTAGTGGCTCAGCACTCTGGGAGGCTGAGGCAGGCCAATTGCTTGAGCTCAGGAGTTCAAGACCAGCCTGAGCAAGTGTGAGACCCATCTCTAAAAATAGCCAGGTGTTGTGGTGGGCACCTGTAGTCCCAGCTACTTGGGAAGCTGAGGCAAGAGGAGCTCTTGAGCCCAAGAGTTTGAGGTTGCTGTGAGCTAAGCCAGGGCACTCTATCGAGGGGAACTGACACTGTATCTTTTTTTTTTTTTGACACTGTATCTTAAAAAAAAAGATTTTATGCAAAAGTAACCTTGTAGTCCTTTGAAGTTTATGAAAGAAAGGAAGAAAAAGGAAAAGACGGAACAGAAACCAATAGCCTGCAAAGCACATAATGTTTGCCACATGGCTCTTGGCAGAAAAAGTTTGCCACCTCCTGTACTAAGTGACCTTTGTGGACAGACCCACCCAACCGCTTTTTAAGGCAATTCGTTTTCTGAAGTGATAGGAGGGCTCATGACTCAGACACTGAAATATAACTCCTGTGCTCTGCACTGCAGAGAACCCTGTAGGTGGAGACAGGCAACCAGACTGGTGGGGAGGAGACTGGGGACACTTCAATGCGTCACCTTTGCACTGAACATGGACTAGGAAGCAGGCAGGGTCCTTTGTTGAGAAGGTGAGGAGCCAGTCCTTGGATCCGGAGTCTGCATGTTCTGGACTTGGCTTCAGGAATCTGATGAGTCACAGTTCCTGGCTGTGTCCTCTTTGCCACTGAGCGTTGCAGGAATTAATTCTCAAGGCCCCATGAAGGGGAGAGCTGTGAGAGTCCCTGGTCTAAGGGCTAAGGCCCATGTTACATTTCAGTTTGTCCTGTTTTTCTTTTTGTTCTAGCTGCTTCTCCTGGCGACACTTGAGGGCTCTAGACTGGGTGGGCAGATCAAGGAACTGAGCTGGGGAGGCTGGCTACAAAGTTGACAGTTTCTCTTAAGGACTCTTACTTTACTTTCTGCTGCCCATTGGCCAGGTATCCAGAGCTTCTGGACTTCCCCAAACCCTCTTTCTACCTTTCTCTAGGTTTTCACCAAGTCTTAGCTTCTCAAATGCACCTCTTCCTAATTATCTAACACGCTGGTTTTGGCAGCTTCCCCTCCCTTATTTATTCTTTTTTCTTCTCTCTGGGTCTCATTCTTTCCTCCAGGCTGTTTTCAAAGTTCTGTTGTCTTTGGCTGTTGTATACACAAACTGTGCTTAGCATAATCCAATGTGCCTCACCTCTAAGAAAAATCTAAATTGACAAAACAAAAAATATTTGAAAGGCAAATCTTCCCTTTGTTTAAACACACCCCATCTTTCCCATATAAAAGACCAGTACTTCTCCCTCATGTTTATTATTATGCTGTAGGGTCCATCATGGCAGCTGGTATTTTGGGGAGGCCCCCTAGCTGGTGGCAAGCAAATTCATTCTTGTATTTGCAGGTCATATGGCACTGTGGGGTGCACATCCTTGCCCTCATGCTGGTTCGTAAAAATATTTTCCCTACTATCAAGCCTGAGCTCATTATCCTGTCACCTGGGTCATGATCAATGCGAGAAACAGGACTTTGGCTTCCTTCAGCCATGGCTGGCTGGCTTCAGTTGGTAGAGGTGCATTTGGAGAAATTCACAAGTTGTTCTCAAGGATGATGGTAGCCCAGCGCTGGATCCCAGGGTCTTTTTATTTATTTTTATTTATTTATTTATTTTATTGTTATTGTTAGGGATTCATTGAGGGTACAATAAGCCAGGTTACACTTATCCCCAGGGTCTTTTTTTTTTTTTTTTTTGTGGTTTTTGGCTGGGGCTAGGTTTGAACCCGCCACCTCCGGCATATGAGACTGGCGCCCTACTCCTTGAGTCACAGGTGCCACCTCAACCCCAGGGTCTTTTAATTAATAATAGTAATGAGCAGGGCTGTGCACTCTTGCGTCATGCTGGAATTCTCAGCCTGGAATGATACTGTCGTCATGCCCAGGAAAGCATCCAGGTTCCTAATGGAGATGGCAGTTCTGGGTAGAATTCTCCAAAAATGGAGATGGCAGTTCTGGTTAGAATTCTCCGAACATGGCAACTAATGCAGAACACACAGGTACAAGACAGAAAGAGAGAAAATGACCAGCAGAAATTGATGTACTAAAATTCAAGATGCAAATATACAAAGAAGCCAACTGCTGTGGGAATCCCCTGTGTTGAGAGTTCAGGATGAGGCTAGTACTTCCAGGCTGAGTGGTGGGTTCCAGTCCTGCCTTCCACCAATGACTTGTGTCACTTGACTTCTTTGGGTTTCTGTTTCCTCATTTATTGAGAAGATAGGGATCATAGTGGTACGTGTATGTTTAAGACTGTGTATGTTTAGAATTAAGCACTGTGGCCTGTAGTCCCAGCTGCTCGGGAGGCTGAGGCAAGAGAATCACGTAAGCCCAAGAGTTAGAGGTTGCTGTGAGCCGTGTGACGTCACGGCACTCTACCTGAGGGCGGTACAGTGAGACTCTGTCTCTACAAAAAAAAAAAAAAAAGAATTAAGCACTGTGTTTGGCACGCAGCAGGTTCTAAGTGAGTGTGTAGTAGTGTCTCAGCACTCGCGTAGGGGTATGGGCCAGTGCAGTGTTTCTCAAATTTTTTGAGCTCTGGACATTTTAACATGCTGATAAGACATTCAGATAAGCAGTAAATTTCTTAGTATAAGAATGTCTCAAAATCATATTTTTTATACTAAAAAATTATTCAGGGTGGCGCTATAGCTCAAGTAGCTAAGACGCCAACCACATACACCAGAGCTGGCGGGTTCGAATCCAGCCCAGGCCTGCCAAACGACAATGACAACTACAACCAAAAAATAGCTGGGCGTTGTGGCGGTACCTGCAGTCCCAGCTACTTGGGAGGCTGAGGCAGGGGAATCGCTTAAGCCCAGGATTTGGAGGTTGCTGTGAGCTGTGATGCCACAGCACTCTACCCAGGGCGACAGCTTGAGGCTCTGTCTCAAAAAAAAAAAATTCATAATCCAAAAGTTTTTCTTTCTTTTTTTTTTTTAAGGCAGAGTCTCAGCTCGGTGCCTCTAGCTCAGCAGCTAGGGCACCAGCCACATACACCAGAGCTGGCGGGTTCGAATCCATCCGGACCTGCCAAACAGCAATGACAACTACAACCAAAAAATAGCCAGGTGTTGTGGCAGGCGCCTGTAGTCCCAGCTGCTTGGGAGGCTGAGGCAAGAGAATTGCTTAAGCCCAAGAGTTGGAGGTTGCTGTGAGCTGTGATGCCACAGCACTCTACCCAGGATGATAGCTTGAGGCTCTTTTTCAAAAAAAAAAAAAACCCCAACAACAACAAAAAAGAACCTTTTCATGTTCTTTTGCATTACAATCTATTGGCCTGTCTTGAACTTTGGATAAATCCCTTAACAGTGCATGATTCTGTAACAAGTATTGACCCTTTGGGGGCACGCCTGTGGCTCAGTGGGTAGGGTGCCAGCCCCATATACTGAGGGTGGCGGGTTCAAACCCAGCCCCGGCCAAACTGCAACAAAAAAATAGCTGGGTATTGTGGCGTGTGCCTATAATTCTAGCTACTCGCGCGGAGGCTGAGGCAAGAGAATCGCCTAAGCCCAGGAGTTGGAGGTTGCTGTGAGCTGTGTGATGCCACGGCACTCTACCGAGGGTGATAAAGTGAGACTCTGTCTCTACAAAAATAAATAAATAAACAAGCATTGATCCGTTGGAAAATATTGGTTCATTGAGTTGTGAACATCTTCCAAATGTTGATACCTTTCCATGTACATATAATATTAAAAAATCTCATTTATTCATATCACAACTGATCTCATTAGCAAAGCCTTTCTTTATTGACAGCAGGGAAGCTCCTCGCGGTAAACACAAGTTCCCCTATATTTTAACTTTTGAAAGTTTTGATTTTGTCATTGAAAACAAATACTATCAGTTTGATGTGACCGGCTTGTTCATTTTCTGGAAAATGTCTGCCAAATATTCAAGTCTGAATAACCCTAGTTGGTTCTTTCAAGTACAAATGGCATTTCAGGACAAAAGCAGCTAGGTTAGCCTATGACTCAGTCACACAAGTGATTTTTCTTGAGACAATGATCATAATTGTTATTCAGTAGAAGTACTTTATCATACTTCCCACTTCATCATACAGAATATTAAAATAAATACTTAAGAATTGATTTAATAAAATTAATATTTTACTACTTTATCAAATACATTTTTTTTTTTTTTTAGACAGTCTCACTCTGTTGCCCTGGGTAGAGTGCCATGGCATTGTCATAGTTCACAGCCACCTCAATCTCTTGGGCTCGAGCAATCCTCTTGCCTCAGCCTTCTGAGTAGCTGGGACTACAGGCATCTGCCACAATGCCCAACTAGTTTTTTCTGTTTGTAACATTTGAATGTTTTTAGTAGAGACGGTACTCAGGCTGGTCTCAAACTCCTGAGCTCAGGTGATCCACCTGCCTCAGCCTCCCAGAGTGCTAGGATTATAGGCATGAGCCACCACACCTGGCTTATCAAATACATTCTTCAGGAAAACTGACTGGAAAAAAAAAAAGATGAAAGAAAAGAAACTTTGAGTGGTGACGAAAAATGCTGTAATTACTAGTGGGCTTGGTGGCATTGCCTTGCATAGTGCCAAGAATTTTACCCATCACTGGAGCAAATGTAAATAGAGTGAAAAAGAAAAATATGTTATAATATTATTTGGGTCTTGGCATTTCCCAGGGACCTGGGGACTTCACTCTGAGAATTTCTGGGCTCCTGGGTGCTGTGCCCACAGACAGACAGCGCTGCCCAGACATCCTGCGCTCCCCTCACCTGTTCTAGCCTCTCTTTCCTTGGCGACTTGGGAAAATACCAAGGGCAGCTGGGACCTTGTTGAGAGTTCTGTGACGTGGCTGTGCTGGGTGATGCTGTTTCTGAGGCCTCACTCCCAGCGTTCTTTGAAGCCCTCTCTGGAGAACTGAAGGGGCTTGAGGGATTCATGGGAGTTTAAAGGCCTTTGGGAGAATCCAGGAGACTTAGACCATCCAGATCAAATCTCCACCTCTCCTGTCACCTCTCCTATTCCCCCATGTCCAAGGGAGCTCAAAACTTCTTTTCAGAATCTGAAACTATTCTGCAGACCAAGTATATGCTAGCTTCAAAGGGATGTGGGCTAGAAATGGGCCCCCAATGCTGACGTTTGCTTTGGAACAGAATAGCACTGGCACGGGTGAATTGTTTTGCACTATCAGAACTCTGCCGTGGGACACTCTACATCCTACAGGTAGACCACTCGCACGCTGGCATATCAAAGGCAATAGAGCAAGCATTTCACTGAGAATAGTGTGGCTGGAGGTGGGAAATGCTATTGTTTTTTTTTTTTTTTGAGACAGAGTCTCATTTTGTCACCCTTGGTAGGGTGCTATGGCATCACAGCTCACAGCAACCTCAAACTCTTAGGCTCAAGGGATTCTATTGCCTCAGCCTCCCTAGTAGCTGGGTCTTCAGGTGCCCACAACAATGCCTGCCTATTTTTAGAGATGGGGTCTTGCTCTTGCTCAGGCTGGTCTTGAACTTGTGAGCTCGGGCAATCCACCCTTCCTGGCTTCCCAGAATGTTAGATGACAGGCGTGAGCCACTGTGCCCGGCCTGGAAATGCTATTCTAAAACATTTATTTTGCACAGCAGGCGCAGTCCTTTCTCAGGGACACAGAATGTAATCTCGGAGTAGCCTGAGAGGTAACATTTGAATATGGTCGCGTGCCAGGTGCTATACAGAACACAGGGTGGCTCACACCTGTAATCCCAGCACTGTGGGAGGCTGAGGAGGGAGAATTGCTTTAGCTTAGGAGTTCGAGACTTGCCTCAGCAACAGTGAGACCCCGACTCAAGAAAAAAATGGAAAAACCCAGCCGGGTGCCGTGGTGAGCACCTGTAATCCCCACGGCTTCCGGAGGCTGAGGCAGCGGGATGCCAAGAGCCTGAGTCTGAGGTTGCGGTGAGCTACCACGCCCACTTCACTCTGCTCAGGGGCATAGGGTGGGACTCAACAACAACAAGCGGCGCCTGTGGCTCAGTTGGTAGGGCACCGGCCCCATATACCGAGGGTGGCGGGTTCAAACCCGGCCCCGGCCAAACTGCAATCAAAAAATAGCCGGGCGTTGTGGCAGGCGCCTGTAGTCCCAGCTACTCGGGAGGCTGAGGCAAGAGAAGAGAATTGCCTGAGCCCAGGAGTTGGAGGTTGCTGTGAGCTGTGTGAGGCCACGGCACTCTACCAAGGGCCATAAAGTGAGACTCTGTCTCTACAAAAAAAAAAAAAAGAACCCTTCATAAGAAAAAATAAAAATAAAAAAGAACACAGGGAATTCTAACACAGCCTGCAGGATTTAAGGTCAAATATGTGACCACAGAAAAAAATGAACATGAAAAGCTTACCCTAAGGTAGGGGAATCCATACTCTTTGGTTAGGTTTTAAGGTAAAATGGGGTTAAATGGGGCCTTAATAATAAACAGAGTTCATCAATAGATTTCAGAGTGTACAGCGGAAATTTTCTTAAGGCTAAGAAGAAAAAGTGGAGAAAGTGGGCGGCACCTGTGGCTCAGTGGGTTGGGCACTGACCCTGTATACCCAGTGTGGCAGGTTCGAACCCAGCCCCGGCCAAACCGCAACAAAAAGATAGCCGGACATTATGGCGGGCACCTGTAGTCCCAGCTACTCGGGAGGCTGAGGCAAGAGAATCGCTTAAGCCCAGGAGTTGGAGGTTGCTGTGAGCTGTGTGACGCCACGGCACTCTACTGTAAGGGCGATAAAGTGAGACTCTGTCTCTACAAAAAAAAATAAAAGAAAGAAAGGAAAATTGAGAAAATCGTGAATTAGCCATGAATGAATCCAATAACCAGGTGTTAATTAGCCAGGTACATGAACTCTGGCTGCACTGTCCACGTGCACAGTGGAGATGGTGTGCCCGGCAGCTGTGAACGTGGGGACCATGACTGAGCGTTCCGGTGGTGAGCAGCGTAGGACACACGAGTGCCTCAGTGCAGAGGGTAACAGGACGCGTGACGCAGGAGAGGTACTCATAGGAGACGCCTGCAAAGGGGACACTTATCTCCCCCCCCCCGCCCCCGCATCCAGGCTGTCACTTTGAGGATCTGCTCCTGCTGGGTCTGCCTAACAAAGGGCACACAAGGGACGGGAGCATCCAGGCGTAGGGTATGGAGAGGTCAAGTGAGACAGACCCCACCAATTAGAGTCAGGCCGAGCAGCCAGGAGGAGGACGGACGGAGATGAGAGGGGTGCTGGAGAGGAAAACAGGCCACAGCAGGCAAGGGAGAGCAGATTAGACCAGGGGGACCTAGGGCCTGAGAAGAGGTACAGCTGGAGTGAGGAGGAGGTCAGTGGCTTGCGTGGCAACAGGAAATCCTGGGTTTTCAGGACACTAAATGGCTTTGGGGCCAGTTGTTAGATCTTCATTCTATCTCGGCTCCCTCATCTGTAGAATCTGGGCACTCATAACATCTGTCTGACTTCTGCACTGGGTTATTTGACATGTCACTGCCAACAGTAGAAGAAATAGAATGACAGCAGTTGCCCTGCCCCCATGCCCACCACATCTCTGGGGGAAGCAAGGCAGGAACGGAAGGGGAAGGATGGGAAAGAAGAGAGAAGGAAGAGGGAAAAGAGAGGCCAGGAGACCTGAGAAGGCAGGTTAGCTCATTGAGGTTGAGGGCGAGATGGGGAGAAGTGTTGTGAAAGCCAGGGAGTTGACTGGCAGGGCTGGAGGGCGGGGAGGCCCTGGCGCCACGCCCCAGCAGGCAGATAACCGGGCATTTCTGATATCCGCCCTAACAGAGTAGTCAATCAGAGCCTGGAGCTGTGAAGTCAATTGCCCTTAGTCACAGAACTAACCTGAAGCTACTGTAACGGGAGGAGACTGAAAATAAGATGGGACCCGTCCGTGTAAGGTAGGGCAAGGCAAAAAAAATTGCAACGACATAAGGGTTTTGGTGCTCTGAAAATGTGAATAACTTCTTTGGCTCACATTCTGGAAGCTTGGACTTGGCGAGCTGTCAGTTTTTTGAGGTAATTTTTGTGGTTCTAGAAGTTTTAATTTTATAGATGAGAAAATAGGGTCAGAGAGGTTAAGGTACTTGCTCAAGGTCACACAGCTGGAGTGTAGGAAACTCATGGTCTTGGTTTTAAGGTCAGTTTGCTTTCCATCTCTCCAAACATCTTGAAGGTATGAGAATGAAAGTCAGAATTCTGAGTGCTCTTGAGCACTGGGGTAGGGGGTGGGGACATGAATAGGTTATCTTATTTGCCTAACCTGTGTGTATGTGTGTGTGTGTGTGTGTGTGTATGTGATTCCAAAGCCAAAGCCAAACTCTTCTCTAAATGGACTTGGCCTCCTTTCAGCAACCAGGCTTGATGGTAGCTAAATAATTCAACTCTCTCCTTTCTCGTTTCTTGGACTGTGTCACTCAGAGCTCCAAGGGCACGAAGTTGTGTTTTCTCACCTGGGCTCAAGTCTCTGGCAATGTCCATGTGTGGTTTCTGTAAAACCAGGCAGACCGATGATCCCTGGGCACCCTCTCTTTATCTTGTTAACCCTGGTGGTACCGAGAGGCACCTGACACTCTGGGTATGCTAATAGTTTGGTGCCAGCCAGTTTCTGTTATCCTGCAGTTATAATTGTTAACTTGAATGGAATGTAAAACTTCTGGTTTGGAGCAGAGTTGAGTTTTAACTGTGAATAACTTGAGGGATATAGAAAACTGGGAGTATCCCTTGTTTATCCCATAAAAAATGGTTTATGAAAACTTTTTCACGTTGCATCTTCTCTCGTAAATGTGGTAAATGTATAGATGCTACCGTGAGTCTTCAGATTCACTGGTGAACTCTACCCTTCATCATCTCTTGCCTTTGACACTTTTTTAGTTCGGCAAGCCAACACTCGTTTGAGGATTAGAACAATGAGCTTACAATAATGCCACCTTAAAAAAAAAAAAAAAAAAACCTCTAAAAAACAACCTGCTTCCAGAATCAGGGTTTATTTCTGAGAGCCCTTCCTCCTCCACTCCCACCATCTGAAAGTTTAGATGTCCCCCCCTCCCTTAAGGGGAAGTGTGGAAATAGACCCTCCTTGTTCATTTTCATTACTGTACATTATACGATATCTTTTCGACCATTATACTGTGTTCTTTCAATGGTGTTTGCTCTGAGGGTGGGACAGAAGGCTGTTCAGTGTCTCGTAAAACATTTACCAAAAGCACTGAGCCATGATTTTGAAGGGCATTCCGTTGCCAGAGTGTGGGAGGAGAGAGCGAGCAAGGGAAAGAGAAAGCCAGGTGTCTGGCAGGTATGTGCTTCCTACTTTAGTGTTTATTAATATTTAAAATTTCAGATAACACAGGATTCGCGTTCTCTTCTGTAGAAGGGACAGGAATGGTAAAAAGAGAAGACAAGAGCAGAAGGGACTTCTCTGCAAACTCTTATTTTTCGGTGGCTCAGCGTCCCTGGATAATTGTAATCTTTGGTTTCCATCGTGCGTTGTTTTTGATTTTGCTAGAGGGACCCGTGTGTCACAGAGATTGAGGTAAAATCCTGCACCTGTTTGAGGTTTTACCGGGGGCTAAATCAGATGTTCGTGTTCACTTGAGCACTGAGGTGGGAACCAAGGTGCTGGGTTTCTAGGAGGCGATGTGTAACCTTGCGATTTGCACTTCCGTGTACGGCTGACTCACTCCGTTTAAAGGTTTTGCTAAATGGTGGCTCTGGTTGCATGAAAATACTTTTAAACTTTCTCTCCCCAGTCCCCGCCCTGATTCTGTTAAATTTAGACAAGATAACAACAAATTAAAGGTCAGCTTGAAACACTGCCTCTTATCCCCAAATCTGTGTTTTTAGAACACAGCATGACTTTTTGTATGCTGGTCATGGTTTTGGAGAAATTAATGGGTAAATAGTTCTTGGGAATACTAAATCTTTATATTCTAACTTTTGGTGGGTAGAAAATAGGAGCACATGGGCTAAAGCTAGGACCTTAATCAAATATTTATATATGATAAGTTATAATAATGAGGTTCCAGACACAGATAGCTATACCTGTGTTATTAATGGATAAAACCCAAACAGTTAAGTGGGAAAATCTAGGAGAAGAATAGCTTAGCAGATTTCTACAATCGCCAGTTCCTGGGGAAAGGTGTTTGCAGTATAACAAGAGTATGGACTCTTCGGCCTGTTACTGTGTCGTACAGCAGGGGACATAAGTATAAAGTCAAGGAGCTCATCAATTACGCAAGGACACGATTTTGGTACATTTTTTTGCCTGGTGTCAGCTGGCAGTAACAAGCCAATGATCTTTCTAGTCTGTTTGAAATGGCTGGAAGAAGTGATGGTTTCAGAATTGGAAGGAACTTCCTCCCTGGGATGAACTCACCTCAGGCTTTGTCCATTTAGTCAAATAGGATTAAATCTAACAACTGTGGAGGCCAAATGACATTGAGTTTGCTGGAGGGATGGCACATACCTCTGTTATCTTTTTATATGTATCAGAAAACTGAGTTTAGGGGGTGGCCCAATATACCAGAAGTGGTGGGTTCAAACCCAGCCCCTGCCCCGCCAGCCCCCCCCACCCAAAATAGCCAGGCTTTGTAGCAGGCAACTGTAGTCCCAGCTACTCAGGAGGCTGAGGCAAGAGAATCGCCTAAGCCCAAGAGCTTGGAGGTTGCTGTGAGCTGTGATGCTACAGCACTCTACTGAGGGTGACAAAGTGAAACTCTGTCTCTAAAAAAAAAAAGAAAAGAAAACCAAGTTTAGCAACAAATCATTAAACTGCCGTGATCACTGAAAGTTTATGTAACTTTTGACAAATGGATTAACCTTTTCTTACCTCTTTTTTAAGATTTTTACTTGCTGGGCGGCGCCTGTGGCTCAGTGAGCAGGGCGCCGGCCCCATATACCGAGGGTGGCGGGTTCAAACCCAGCCCCGGCCAAACTGCAACAACAAAAAAAAATAGCCAGGCGTTGTGGCGGGCGCCTGTAGTCCCAGCTACTTGGGAGGCTGAGGCAGGAGAATCGCTTAAGCCCAGGAGTTGGAGGTTGCTGTGAGCTGTGTGATGCCACGGCACTCTACCGAGGGCAATAAAGTGAGACTCTACCTCTACCAAAAAAAAAAAAAAAAAAGATTTTTACTTGCTATATCTATTCCTGTCATATAGACATACTTAGATTGCTTAAGAGTCTGTGAAGCGGACGGCGCCTGTGGCTCAGTCGGTAAGGCGCCGGCCCCACATACCGAGGGTGGCGGGTTCAAACTCGGCCCCGGCTGAACTGCAACCAAAAAATAGCCGGGCGTTGTGGCGGGCGCCTGTAGTCCCAGCTGCTCGGGAGGCTGAGGCAAGAGAATCGCTTAAGCCCAGGAGTTGGAGGTTGCTGTGAGCTGTGTGAGGCCACGGCACTCTACCGAGGGCCATAAAGTGAGACTCTGTCTCTACAAAAAAAAAAAAAAAAAGAGTCTGTGAAGCTTTTGACTTTCTGTGATAGGACAAAAATCCCAAATGTAGACCCTGGCTAGTGAAAGAACTCCTGTATTCTCTATAGTAGATCAATACTGCAGTTTATCAGAAGAAACTGAAAGACTCTGGGGAAAAGTCTAAAAACAAATCATTTCTAGATACTTGTTACTCCTTTTTTCCCTTTATTTCATCAGGAAAGTCTGTATTTTATGCCATCTCTTCATTTATTTTTTTCACATTTCAAGTTCCAAAGAGCTGCATGGGAACTATAAAGAAACTAAGATTGTTAACGGCTGTATTTACCCCTCTTGTTAGGGGGTTCTTAGAGTTCCGTGGTAGTTGGTTGATGGATCAAGTTAACTTCACCGACCTCTCTGGCACTGTAAGCTCTGCCACTGTTAAAGGTGATAGGATGATGAAGTTTTTATGTCAGGTTGGCTTTATAAAACAGAACTGAGTAGCATCCTCTCCAGAATGGTGGTTGTTACTATCTTTCTTCTGTCTTTTAGACCAGAAGTTCTTTTTTTTTTTTTGAGACAGAGCTTCAAGCTGTCACCCTGGGTAGAGTGCTGTGGTATAACAGCTCACAGCAACCTCAAACTCCTGAGCTCAAGTGATTCTCCTGCCTCCGCCTCCCAAGTAGCTGGGACTACAGGCGCCCGCCACAACACCCGGCTATTTTTTGGTTGGAGCTGTCATTGTTGTTTGGCGGGCCCGGGCTGGATTCGAACCCACCAGCTCAGGTGTATGTGCCTGGCGCCTTAGCTGCTTGAGCCACAGGTGCCGAGCCTAGACCAGAAGTTCTTGACGTGTAAAATGTCATTAAGGTGAGATCTCTGGGGACAATAGTAGGCCCCAAATTAAATGGTATTTTGTAATATGGGATAATGCCCAAGGAGGCCCGTTTTGGCCTTCCTGCACAGAGCTGTTGTGACTTTGCTAAGGCTTAGGTGGGTGACAACCTTTCAAGGTGATTCTGGTGACTGTGCCAGAGAAGTCACATGCATAGTGGCATGGGGTCAGAACCACACAAGCAGCCTGGGGGAGCCTTCATGGAAACTTGGACCATTTGTGGGTGGTTTTGTTTTTGCAAGATGAAATGAAAAATTGAATGTGTATAGGTTAGCTAAGTGGTAACTAAAAATTCTCCACATGTCCAACAACTCAGGGTCTTGGGTAAGGCCAAAAAATAGTCTTCCTGGAAGCCAAAAACAATGCCATAAATTCCACCAGCACCTCACTCAGTGCCTCGCAACTGGTTTAAACATTTTTCAGTAAAATTTCTGGTTTCTTATTGCATAATATATTCAGAACTCTGCCTTCTCCTCTTTACCTGGCTAATGACTGTTCATTTGTTCATTCAAAAAATACCAAGGGCTCCCTTTTGCCTGGGTTCTTATCTCTCAATTCTCAAGTGTCGCTTCTTCAAGGTGACCTTTCCAGACCCCTAAGTGAGGTCCTATTCTTTTGCCTTCAAGACGTATATCATGCTTGATTTATACTTGGCTCTTCTGCTAAAAGTTTCCTTAGGTCATGGACTATAAGTGTCTTATTCTCCACTATATCCAGTGGGTGGCATAGCCAGGTGTTTAAAAGATGTGTACCCAATATATGAATGAATGAATGAAAGAGACCACAGGACAGAGGTGGTTAGAGACAGGCAAGCAACAGTGAAGAACAGCAGCAAAGAATAGGCAAAAATGACTTCATCCCGTGTAGGAGCAAGGGTCCCTGAAACCTAACTTCATCTCAGCTGAGCTTGATTACACGAGTTCTACAGATGACCCTGGTTTGCCACGAAAATATGCTTCATAGGCTCTGTTTAAAATAGTAGTGAGTAGGGCAGCGCCTGTGGCTCAAGGAGTAGGGCGCTGGTCCCATATGCTGGAGGCGGCAGGTTCAAATCCAGCCCCGGCTAAAAAAAAAAAAATAGTAGTGAGTAGCCGGGCGTTGTGGCAGGCACCTGTAGTCCCAGCTACTCGGGAGGCTGAGGCAGGAGAATCGCCTAAGCCCAGGAGTTGGAGGTTGCTGTGAGCTGCGACGCCACGGCACTCTACCGAGGGCAATTAAGTGAAACTCTGTCTCTACAAAAAAAAAATAAATAAATAAGATAGTAGTGAGAACATACTATTGTAGAAATATTTTTACCCAAGAAAGCAATAGTTTTCTTGCTTAAATGGATAAATTCAATAATCAATCCTGAGGCACCAAGGAAAAGTATATCTTTCATGTAAATGTGAAAGAGACTGGCAAGAATCAGACCAAAATTTAAGATTAAGTCAAAAAAGTCCTTTGAAAAAAATCATTGTAGGCTCGGCGCCTGAAGCTTAGTGGCTAGAGAGCCAGCCACATACACCCGGAGCTGGCAGGTTCGAATCCAGCCCGGACTGGATGCCACACAGCAATGACAACTACAACCAAAAGTAGCCGGGCTTTGTGGCTGGTGCCTGTATTCCCAGCTTCTTGGGAGGCTGAGGCAAGAGAATCGCTTAAGCCCAAGAGTTGGAGGTTGCTTGCTGTGAACTGTGATGCCACAGCACTCTACCCAGGGTGATAGCTTGAGACTCTATCTCAAAAAAGAAAGAAAGAAAAAATTATTATTATTATTATTTTTTTTTTTTGGCCAGGGGTGGGTTTGAACCCACAACCTCCGGCATATGGGGCTGGCGCACTACCCTTTGAGCCACAGGCGCCGCCCCAAAAGAAAAAATTATTATAAAACATTTATTGGAGTATAACATAAAGGCAGTAAAATGCACAACTCAGGCTAGGCACCCGTAGCACAATGGTTAGGGCACTGGCCATATACACCTGGGCTGACGGGTTTGAACCAGGCCCAGGCCTGCTAAACAACAATGACAACTACAACCACAACAACAGAAAAATAAGCAGGCACCCCATAGTCCCAACTACTTGGGAGGCTGAGGCAAGAGAATCGCGTAAGCCCAAGAGTTTGAGGTTGCTGTGAACCGTGACATCACGGCACTGTACTGAGGGTGACATCTTGAAACTCTGTCTCAAAAAAAAAAAAAATGCACAGCTCATAAGTATATAGTTTGACGGATTTTTGCATGTATTATATATGCAGCTGTGTAACTGTCACCCGGATCTCAGAAAGCTCCCTGTTCTGCTCTTCCTGTCACCTACCTGTAACAAGTAACCACTGTTCTCACTTCTTTTTCTTTTCTTTCACTAACCTCTTACTACTTTCTATCCACTATTCCAAGTTCTATACCAGGTAGGCCCCAGTGGCTCATACCTGTAATCCTAGCACTCTGGGAGGCCAACGCGGGTGGATTGCTTGAACTCAGGAGTTTAGACCAGCCTGAGCAAGAGACCCCCCATCTCTACTAAAAATAGAAAAACTAGCCAGGTGCAGTGCTTGCAGTTCCAGCTACTTGGGAGGCTGAGGCAAGGAGATCGATCATTTGAGCCCAAGAAATTGAGGTTGCTGTGAGCTATGATGCCACAGCACTGTACCCAGGGCACAGAGTGAAACTCTATCTCAAACAAAACCAAGTTCTAAACCACAGATTATTAGCTCTGGCTGTTCCTGTACTTCGTAAACATGGAATGATAGAGCATGTGCTCTTTTATATCTGGTTTCTTTCACTCGACATGTATGTCTGTGATTTTCATCTACGTAGTTTCACATAGTTATAATTTAGTCTTTGGTTTCTGCAGAGTAAGAACAGGGCCTATGTAAGAAATTCAAGGGAATTAAAACTAGGACTGGATGAGCTGAAGATCGTTCCTTGTGTGTGCCAGCTCTTTAGAGTCAAGTGATCTCGTAAAAGGTGGGATGGAAATGTTATCACCTGAAAAGGTGGAAGCGCGGGAAGTCTGTTTCTGGGCGTGTATTTGCTGAGTGTTCTACGTGAGTTATTTGTTTAACCGAAATAATTGCTCTAGGAGGCGACTGCCACTGTTTTGTGCATGAGAAAAGTTTCATGACTTGCAACTGGGCTGAACTAAAACCAAGAATTGTCAGTTACACCAGGGCGTGACTCCACCTTGGCAAAAAGATGATCAGAACACTGCTGAGGCGCAGCCACCCCTGCCTCCCAAGGCTCAGCGTTTATGTAACAGTGCAGACCTGTATTTCTTCTCTTAGAAAGCTGACCATTCACCTGACTTTTTTCCTTAGGTCGTTTTCTCTCTTTCCGTTCACATTTGCCTAGCTTTAAAAATAAGCCTCTTCCTGTATTTAAATTTTTGCTTTTGAAGAATTTTTTTTTTTTTTTTTTTGTAGAGACAGAGTCTCACTTTATGGCCCTCGGTAGAGTGCCGTGGCCTCACACAGCTCACAGCAACGTCCAACTCCTGGGCTTAGGTGATTCTCTTGCCTCAGCCTCCCGAGTAGCTGGGACTACAGGCGCCCGCCACAACACCCGGCTATTTTTTGGTTGCAGTTTGGCCGGGGCCGGGTTTGAACCCACCACCCTCGGTATATGGGGCCGGCGCCTTACCGACTGAGCCACAGGTGCCGCCCGCTTTTGAAGAATTTTTATTTTCAAGGGCACATGGTATATTCTAAAATCTGTGTTTAGCAGTTTTTGAAATTTTTTTTTTTTTTTTTTTTTGTAGAGACAGAGTCTCACTTTATGGCCCTCGGTAGAGTGCCGTGGCCTCACACAGCTCACAGCAACCTCCAACTCCTGGGCTTAAGCGATTCTCTTGCCTCAGCCTCCTGAGTAGCTGGGACTACAGGCGCCCGCCACAACGCCCGGCTATTTTTGGTTGCAGTTTGGCTGGGGCCGGGTTTGAACCCGCCACCCTCGGTATATGGGGCCAGCGCCTTACCGACTGAGCCACAGGCGCCGCCCTAGTTTTTGAAATTTTTTAAGATCAGGTTTTAGGATGTATGCCTAAAGAAATATTTATTTATATTTATTTATTTATTTTGGGACACAGTCTCACTGTGTCACCCTGGGTAGAGTGCTGTGGTATCACAGCTCACGGCAACCTCAAACTCTTGGGCTTAAGTGATTCTCTTGCCTCGGCCTCCCAAGTAGCTGGGACTACAAGTGCCCACCACAACGCCCAGCTATTTTTGTTGTTGTTGTTTTTGTAGTTGTCATTGTTGTTTGGCAGGCCTGGGCTGGATTCAAACCTGCCAGCTCCGGTGTATGTGACTAGGGGCTTAGCCACTGAGCTACAGGTGCCAAGCCCATAAAGCAATATTTAATCACTATAAGAAAGTTAGGTGAATTTCAAGTCAGAATCACTGAGTAGTGTCCTGGGAGTCAAAGGTCATATGCTTTAAAGTAGAGTTTAAGAAAGTGCTTGAAATTCTATCTCACAGAAGACGCTGTTGACCTGATGGATGTGGGAGCCTCACTGAACATTCTGGAAATGAACAGAGTTCAGAGTGGGGATAAGGGCCTAAAGTTTCTAAATTTCCCTTTCATTACTACCTTCTTCAATTTTCCATCCTACCAACATACACATTCACACAAATGCATAATACAAAGAAGTTACCAGACGTTGGCTCCAAATGTCCTTCACTCAGACTAACAAAAGGGAATATGCACCCACTTTTTTCTAATTGTGAATTAAAGAGGTGGTGTTTTAAATTTTGCGCTAATGTCATAAAGTGCGTGTGCTCACGTCATCATTTCAACAAGGCCAGATAGGCTGGTTAACCCATTCTTTGCCCAGCAGAACATAAAATGCTCCGGTAGTGTCTCAGTCAGATGTTTTAAGTCACTTCTAGAAAGAGCAAGAGATGCCCACATTCTGTGCTACAAAGACTGTATTCATTTTCACGGTTGATAGAAAGCTTTTTCGTTTTTTTTTTTTTATTTTATTTTTATTTATTTTTCAGTTTTTGGCTGGGGCTGGGCTTGAACCTGCCACCTCTGGCATATTGGGCCGGCGCCCTACTCCTTTGAGCCACAGGCACTGCCCAGAAAGCTTTTTTATATGGGACTGCTCCCGGGGAGTCATCACAGGTTGGGTTGAGATGTTTCTTTTTAACTGTATGAACCACAGGAATGATACCTTGTATTTACATACTTTAAAGAAAATACTTCCTTAAATTTCATGTTTCCTCGCCCCCTTTTTTTAATTCTGTAAAGTTAAACACACCCATTTTATATGTCAGAAAGTTGAACTGGAGACACTAAGGTCACACATCTGGCGGCGCCTGTGGGCTCAGTCAGTAAGGCGCTGGCCCCATATACTGAGGGTGGCGGGTTCAAACCTGGCCCCGGCCAAAATGCAACAAAAAAATAGCTGGACGTTGTGGCGGGCGCCTGTGGTCCCAGCTGCTCAGGAGGCTGAGGCAAGAGAATCACAAGCCTAAGAGGGGGAGGTTGCTGTGAGCTGTGTGACGGCACAGCATTCTACTGAGGGCGATAAAGTGAGACTCTGTTTCTACACACACAAAAAAAAAAGAAAAGAAAGAAAGAAAAATGAGAAAATCATGAGTTGGCCATGAAAAAAAGAGCTGACATACAGATTTTCCACCTCCAGCTCTTTCCACTGGCTCACACTGCCACCCGTACAGCATTTGGGGAACTGTGTCAGCCATTAAAAAGTTGCTTTTGCGGGCGGCGCCTGTGGCTCAGTGAGTAGGGCGCCGGCCCCATATGCCGAGGGTGGCGGGTTCAAACCCAGCCCCGGCCAAACTGCAACAAAAAAATAGCCGGGCGTTGTGGCAGGCGCCTGTAGTCCCAGCTACTCGGGAGGCTGAGGCAAGAGAATCGCGTAAGCCCAAGAGTTAGAGGTTGCTGTGAGCCGTGTGACGCCACGGCACTCTACCCGAGGGCAATACAGTGAGACTCTGTCTCTACAAAAAAAAAAAAAAAGTTGCTTTTGCAGCCCTGTTTGGGCTATGATGGCTTCTGAGATTGTGCTGTTTCTTTTTTTCTTTCTTTCTTTCTTTTTTTTTTTTAGGACAGTCTCATGGCATCACAGCTCACAGCAACCTCAAATTCTTGGGCTTAAGCGATTCTCTTGCCTCAGCCTCTCAAGTGGCTGGGAATACAGGTGCCCATCACAATACCTGGCTATTTTTTTTGTTGTAGTTGTCATTGTTATTTAGCTGGCCTGGGCCGAGTTTGAACCCACCAGCGCTGGTGTATGTGGCAGGTGGCCTAACCACTGAGCTACAGGCACCAAGCCAGATTGTGCTGTTTTATTGTGTACTTAGTATATTGTACTTATATTGTACTAAGTACTTGACTTAGTATATTAGTATAGTATATTGTACTTAGTCAAGTGTAGTATATTAGTCAAGTCTTAAGTCTTGCCTTTGAAGACTCAGTCCAGTCTTAGTATATTAGTACTTAGTATGTTAGTATAGTATATTGTAGTCAGTCAAGTATCGTGTATTATTCCCAATTCTCACAACAGCTCTGCTAGCGAGGCATCATTAACCCTTTCTTACAAATGGGGAAACCAAGGCACCAAGAGGTCACGTGCCTTGCACAAAGCCACGTTGTTCAGGATGCCAGAGACTGTCTTCACACCCAGATTAATTTGACCCCCCAGAGCGCATCTGTTTCCCTGTGTCATCCTGCCACCTGTCAGAAAGTAACATCTTCTAATTATCTTCTCAGTTATAATTGAGGCAAGTACAGAGCCCTAGAACAGACTGTTGACCAGAGTTAGCTCAGTATACTCTGCTAAAAACACAAACAGGTGTTTTCTTTGGAACTAGACAAAGACATGTCCTGGGTTGGATTTGGTTTTTAAATTAGAGCTGTAGGAAAACCAGGCTAGGTTGCCATGGGGTCAATTGTGTCTGAAGCGGGGCGTCTTCCTCAGCGAGGTGAGCTGACCCCTTGTTGGGGATATTGTAGAAAGGGCAACTCCTTAGGGAGAAGGTTGGTCAGGTGATCCCCAAGATCTCTTTAACTCTCAAAGTGTTGTGAAGAAAAATTGGAGAGAAGCATTCAAGCCGTTGCTCGTTTGGTTCCTTCTGAATATTGTCTTTCTTCACCAAAGAGCAAAGTCTTTAGACAGCAGAAGAAGCTGAATTGAGTGATGTCCAGCACCAAGGTACAAATGCTGGTTGGCGATCAGAGCGGTCTCAGAGACACCGAGTCAGCCAGAAAGGTGTCTTGGAAGCCAGTTGGGTACAAAAAAAACTTTGTCATGAGATTGACCTCCCGCCGGTCTTGTCCTGTGTAAGAAGAGCCAGTCAGCAGCCGAGCCTCTGTCCTTCCCAGGGCGGCACCTTTCTCTGCACAGCACTTTGACTTTTTCTGCAAATATAAATCGACTTTTGGTTCTTGTTGGGATTAGCAGAGATGATGGAGAACAGGGGCGTCCGAGACATCTTAGTTTGCCTTCCCTTCCAACAGGATTCCCTAGCAGGAAGTTTGCTCATGTGAACAGAAAGGGACTCTTTCTGAAGACTGAATTCAAGAGACTGAATGTTGTCTCAGGTGACATTTTTTTCCCCCTGGAGGATTGTGAAACATTTAAATTAGTCGATGTTTACGTAAGCATCATCTGTCAATCACGAATGCAAATTTGGACTCTGGGTGGAAACAAAACAAAGCCTTTTATGGTGGTTTTCCAATAAAATGGCTTTTCATTGTAAAGCCGGATGAAATGGATATTCTTTCATTTTGTAGTAATAGTAGTAGAGCAATTCATGTTTATAGTCCTCGCTGTTGTTTGATAATAGATATGTCAGAGAAAGTGAGGTCTTATAATGAAGGTATTAAATACAGCTCCCTGCCCCCACCCCCCGCTGAAGATTGTCTATAATCCCACTTATATGATGATAAAGGCTTTGTTACATAAAATGACAAATATTTTAATTGGAATTTCAAAATCGAATAATTTCATAGAAAAAATGATCAGAGTATGGGCTCTGTGGGAAGGACATGGAATCAAGGTCATGTTCAACTCCTGAGCCTTCCTCTGACTGGTTTCCTTTTTTTGGAGCAGGGAAATACAGATAATATCTTATTTTACTTTTAGGAGATTAACCTACTTGATTGCTTCTTCTGGAATATCCTGAAGATGCAGGTTTACTTATTTATCTATTTAGTTTTCCTCTGACTGCTTCTGTGACTTAGAGAAATATCTCTCTGTTCTTAGCCACTGTCGTCTGTACAGCACTCACATTATATGTTTCCTAGGAGCACTTGCCCAGTGGAAAAAATACATATGTGTATATATTTTTAATATATGTATTTATTTACTTACTTTTCTGGTTCTGTAGCCCAGGCTGGAGGGCAGTGCCCTGATTACAGTTCACAGCGACTTCAGACTCCTGGGCTCCAGTGATCTTCCTGAGTAGCTGGGACCACAGGCATATGGTACCATGCCCGGCTAATTTTTTATTATTTTGTAGAGGCAGGGTCTAGCAATGTTGTTCAGGTTAGTCTCTAGCTCTTGGGCTTAAGTGATCCCTCTCACCTCAATCTCACAAAGTGCTGAGATTATAGGAGTGAGCCCCTGTGCTGGGCCAAAGTATATATATTTTTAATTCTAGAAGATAAGATCTATTTGAATACTGTACTGTCATTATAGAAAAATTAAATATCAGGAAATGCTGGCTTATAAATTTTAGTCCAGCATCGTTTAAAGATAAAAGTCTTTATCTTTTCTTCTTTTTTTTTTTTTTTTTTTTTGTGGTTTTTGGCCGGGGCTGGGTTTGAACCCACCACCTCCGGCATATGGGACCGGCACCCTACTCCTTGAGCTACAGGCGCCTCCCAAAAGTCTTTATCTTTTCAAAAAGGAAAGTTAAACAATCTTGTTCTTATTGAACTTATATGAAACTGTAGAAAAAGTTTTTCTTTTCTTTTTTTTTTTTTTTTGAGGCAGAGTCTCATTTTGTCACCCTCAATAGAGCGATGTGGCGTCACAGCTCACAGCAACCTCCAACTCGTGGGCTTAGGTGATTCTCTTGTCTCAACCTCCCAAATAGCTGGGACTACAGGTGCCTGCCACAACGCCTGGCTATTTTTTGTTGCAGTTTGTCTGGGGCTTGGTTCGAACCTGCCACCCTCAGGATATGGGGCCAGCACCCTACCACTGAGCCACAGGTGTCGCTCTAGAAAAAGTTTTTATTTTCTCAATTGCCTTTAGAAGTTGGCAGCCCTAAGTACCTCTTTGGTAAAGAATCTACAATTGATAGATACCTCACAAATGGCATTTTTCTGGGCATGAAAATTATAACCAAATAAAGAATCTGAGTAGAGGGCGGCGCCTGTGGCTCAGTCCGTAAGGCGCCGGCCCCACATACCGAGGGTGGCGGGTTCAAACTCGGCCCCGGCTGAACTGCAACCAAAAAATAGCCGGGCGTTGTGGCGGGCGCCTGTAGTCCCAGCTGCTCGGGAGGCTGAGGCAAGAGAATCGCTTAAGCCCAGGAGTTGGAGGTTGCTGTGAGCTGTGTGACGCCACGGCACTCTACCGAGGGCCATAAAGTGAGACTCTGTCTCTACCAAAAAAAAAAAAAGAATCTGAGTAGAATGTGAATAAATTAAATTAATGGTGATAATTTTTTGGTGGGAGGGACATGCAACACAAATAATCCAATATTTATTAATTCAATTTCTTTTGTTTTTTGTAGAGACAGAGTCTCACTTGTGGTCCTCGGTAGAGTGCCGTGGCCTCACACAGCTCACAGCAACCTCCAATTCCTGGGCTTAAGCGATTCTCTTGCCTCAGCCTCCCGAGCAGCTGGGACTACAGGCGCCCGTCACAACGCCCAGCTATTTTTTGGTTGCAGTTTGGCCGGCGCCAGGTTTGAACCCGCCACCCTCGGTATATGGGGCCGGCGCCTTACCGACTGAGCCACAGGCGCCGCCTATTAATTCAATTTCTATTAACAAAGCCTTGTCATAGAATCTGAGGTTGGGAGGAAGTAGAAAGAAACAGTCTTATTTACAAAAGAAAAAAACTGGTTTACAACCTGCAGTGAGGTGCCATTTCCCTGCCATAAGAAAACCCAACTCAGGGCAGCACCTATGGCACAAAGGGGTAGGGTGCTGGCCCCATATACTGGCGGTGGCGGGTTCCAACCCGGCCCAGGCCAAAAACTGCAAAAAATAAAATAAAAAGAAATGCAGAAAATTAAAAACAAAAACCCAACTCCGCACTCTGGGAGGCTGAGGCATGTGGATCGCTTGAGCTTACAAGTTCCAGACCAGCCTGAGCTAGAGTGAGACCCCGTCTCTAAATGTAGCCAGACGTTGTGGCAGGTGCCTGTTGACCTTCCACTTTTCTTTCTTTTGCTGTTTGTTTTGATTTTGAGACAAGGTCTCACTCTGTTGTTCAGGAGCGGGGGCTGGAGTACAGTGGCATCATCTCATAGCTCACAGTAACCTCAAACTTCTGGGCTAAAGCATCCTCCTGTCTCTGCCTCCCAAGTAACTGGACTAAAGGTGCCTGCCACATCACGTTAATTTTTCTAGTTTTCGTAGAGATGTGATCTTGCTCTTGCTCAGGCTGGTTTATTTTATTTTTATTTTTTTTTTCAGAGTTACAAAGAGAGATTTTATTTAGGAAGATTAAAGAGAGAGTTTAGAGCACGGAAATAGGTTGTTAAGATGGAGAGAAGGTGAGAGACCCTTAGGCTGGTCTTGAACTTCTGGTTTCATGAAATCCTTCCATATCAGCTGCCAAAAGTCAGCCATGTGCCTGGCCTCAGTTGCAATCACTTGAATCTCCCGCGTCTTTTCAGAATATCCAGGACTGACATTACTTGACCCACTGGTCCTTTCTTTTTTTTTTGCAGTTTTTTTGGCTGGGGCTGGGTTTGAACCCACCACCTCCGGCATATGGGGTCAGCGCCCTACTCCTTGAGCCACAGGCGCTGCCCTGACCCACTGGTCCTTTCCACACTCCCCCTTCCCTCAGAGGCAGACCTGCAATCACCTTTCATGAATAACCCTTGTCCAGCTTCTCTTCCTGATGCCCATCGCCTACTGATGACCACTGGCACCTCCAGAAACATCTGTCCAGGCTCCTTTCATCACCCTGATGAAACCACCTTGTGGGGAGAGTCCCCCTGCCTAAAGCAGACTCGTCATCGTACTACTTTTTAAAATTATTTTATTTTTTGCAGAGCCAGAGTCTCATTTTGTCACCAAGGCTAGAGTACAGTGGCCAATCATAGCTCACCGCAGCCTCCTGGGCTCTGTAGTGATTCTCTTGCCTCAGCTTTCCAACTAGCCGGGGCTACATGAGTATGCCACCATGCCCGGCTAATTTTTGTGGAGATGGAGTCTTACTTTGTTGCTCAGGCTGGTCTCGAACTCCAGGGTTCAAATGATCCTCACACTTTGGCCTCCCAAAGTGCTAGGGTTAGGCGTGAGCCCCTGGGCCTGACAAACTCATTATATTTCTATTACGTTTGTTCTTCCTTCTCATCTTTAGTTCTGATGTCAATTTTTTTTTTCTTTAGAGACAGAGTCTCACTTTGTTGCCCTTGGTAGAGTGCCATGGCGTCACACAGCTCACAGCAACCTCCAACTCCTGGGCTTAAGCGATTTTCTTGCCTCAGCCTCCCAAGTAGCTGGGACTACAGGTGCCCACCACAACACCCGGCTATTTTTTTATGTTGTTGCAGTTTGGCTGGGGCTGGGTTTGAACCTGCCACCCTCCGTAAATGGGGCCAGCACCCTACCCACTGAGCCACAGGTGCCGCCCCGATGTCAATTTTTTGTAGTGCTGGTTTCAAGGACAGAAAGTGAAGGAAGATATAAACATCTGATGTTAGTCCCTGGTTCTGAGTCTGTGATACAGCACTGTCCTACATCTGTTCAGGCTTAACAAATTCAACTGTTTTCAGGTTCTGTGTCATTGAAGGCTTACTGATTCACAAGTAATCATTGACACTCCTCCTCCCCCCAACTCCCGCTACAGAGATGGCAAAAACCCTGTCACAGCTGGGGAAACATTTCTCAACAGCACTCGGAGTTCAGGCCACTTTCTTCATGCTTGACTTCCCCTCAGTTCAGACCAGGCCGTATTCATTGAGTGAAGTTCAGGACTCTTTTTTTTTCTGAGCAGAGTACCGAGGACACACCAAACAAATTTGCTATGGGACATGTGTCAGCATGATAAAAATATAACGTGATATTTTTGTGTGATAGTCAACATGATAAATATACTATAATTAGTATAATCTATACTAATTTATATTAGTAAATTACTCGACCTTGACCTTTGTGTAAAGTTCATTGTGATGAGCTGATGGGTCAGCACCAAGGTTTTTAGATGGTGTTAGTGCTGAAGACGGCATGAATGGAAACTTCTGAGCTTGGGGAGACAGGACACGGTGGAAGAAGGGTTGTATCTGCCAGGACCTTGCTTTGAGGGGCCGGGGGTGACTGTATGTGTAATTATCGTCAGGATCAGGAAGGGAAGCTTTCTTTGACTCTCATCTATACATCTTCTGAATCTTGAAAGAAATCAACCACACTTCTTTTTTTCCTTTTTTCGAGACAGAGTCTCACTTTGTCACCCTGGGTCGAGTGTCATGGAGTCCTCAAACTCTTGGGCTCAAGTCATCCTCGTACCTCAGTCTCCTGAGTAGCTGGGACTACAGGTGCCTGGCACAACGCCCAGCTATTTTTTTGTTGCAGTTGTCATTGTTGTTTAGCTGGCCCAGGCTGGGCTCGAACCCGCCAGCCTGGTGCATGTCTGGCACTGTAACCAGTGTGCTATGGGCCCTGAGCCTTTTGGTTATATTTTTGAATGTCACAAGTAGATATGTTAGAATTGTTTAGGCACAGCTGGTAGTTTTGGGGTACCCCCCCAAAGTGTTTTAGGATCTTATGTCATCTTTATAGAATGTTTTTTGAGGTTTCTATTACTATGGAGTTTGCAAAAGAAAGACATTAAGCACACATTTAGTGAATGAATAAGTACACTCTCTAATTTATTATGACTAATCCAGTGGTTTTAAGGCTCACAGTTATGACCTGGATGTTTTTAATTCATTCCAAGAAGTCACAGGATTTAATTTTTAAAATTCTAGTAACAGGTTGGGCACAGTAGCTCATGCCTGTAAATCTAGCCCTCTGGGAGGCCAAGGCATGCAGACTGCTTAAGCTCAGTTTGAGACTAGCCTGAGCAAGAGCAAGACCCCACTTCTACTAAAAATAGAAAAACTAGCCAGGCATTGTGGTAGGCACCTGTAGTCCCAGCTACTCCATAGGTTGAAGCAAGAGGATCACTTGAGCTCAGGAGTTTGTAGTTGCTGTGAGCTATGACACTACAGCACTCTAGCCAGGGCAACAGAGTGAGACTCTGTCTCAAAAAAATAAAGTAACAAACTGAAATCATATACACTTTAATTTTAAAAAGAAAATCTAAAAGCTAACAGCACTTTCGATGAAAGAGTGCAATCACATCAATCACAGATTGCTATAATTTCAAAAATTTCAGAGAACCTTGACGAGCCCTCGGATTTTGGTAGTCTTAATACCAAGGGAATAAAATGCAAATTTCAGTATACACGTCACACAGATTGCACAGCCATGAAGGTTGCTACACTATCTTTCCACCTTCCATTTGACTAAATCTTTTAAAGCAAATTTGAGAAAGCATCGTCTTTTTTAACCTGTAGTATTTTAATGCATCTTGAGAAATATGGAGAATATCTTCTATAACTTGTATGTTGTGATCATTCCTTATCATACCCATCAATACCTCTCATCAATATCATCATATGCACATTTCCTCAGTTGTCATAGTTTCTTTATTAAGCACCAGACAACATCTGCAGAATATGCTTTTTCTATGTCATTTTTCACTATCTTATTATTATCTTATTAAATACACAGCAGATTTGAATTTTACAACAAATACCCACATACCCAAAACATAGATTATGACATTAAAATCTTGCTGTACTTGCTTTATCATATTTCTTTTTTTTATTTTGCTTTATCATATTTCTACCTATGATCTAATCCATCTTCTATCCACGAATTCCTGGTATCTTTTTTTTTTTTAGCTGGGCCTGGGTTTGAACCTGCCACCCACCTCCCGTATATGGGGCCAGCACCTTACTCTTTGAGCCACAGGTGACACCCAATTCATGGTATCTTTTATGCTCTTCAAAACAGATTGCTGAAGATTGCAATATTCTCCCTGAAGTTCGTTATTAACTAAAGTTCAACACCATTTCTTTGTTGTTATTTTGAAATAAAATTTGTATACAATGAAATGCACAGATGTTAATTGTACATTTCTGGAACTTTCACAAAGGCACACTCTTGAGCGGCGCCTGTGGCTCAAGGAGTAGGGCGCTGGTCCCATATGCCAGAGGTGGCGGGTTCAAACCCAGCCCCGGCCAAAAACCACAAAAAAAAAACAAAAAAGAAAAAACAAAAAAAAAAAAAACAAAGGCACACTCGTGTGTAACCTCAACCCTTAACAAGACTGAGAACATTAACACCATACTAGAAAGTTCCCTCGTGCCCCTCCCAAGTGACTGCCACTCCCACCCTCCACCTCCAGAGTCTGCCGGAGATTTTACCCATCATATACTTGTTTTGCCTATTATAGAATTTCATATAAATGACATTCACTCAGTATCTGCTTATCTTCTCTAAGACTTCTTAAAAGTTTGTAATTACAGTATTAACTTACAGCATAATTTATTATTATTATTTGAGACAGAGTTTCACTTTCGCCCTCTGTAGAGTACTGTGGCGTCACAGTTCACAGCAACTTCCAGCTCTTGGGCTTAGGTGATTCTCTTGCCTCAGCCTCCTGAGTAGCTGGGACTATAGGCTCCTGCCACTATGCCTGGCTGTTTTTTGTTTTGTTTTTTTTTTTATAATAGTTTTCGGCCAGAGCCAGGTTTGAACCTGCCACCTCCCGTATATGGGGTGGGCGCCCTACCCCTTTGAGCCACAGGCGCCACCCCCAGCTATTTTTTTGTTGTTGCAGTTTGGCCAGGGCAGGGTTTGAACCTGCCACCCTCAGTATATGGGGCCAGTGCCCTACTCACTGAGCCACAGGCACCGCCCAGCATAATTAATTATTCATCTTCATTGTTATGTCGTTTAAAGATTTCATCAACTGGAAAAGCTCACAAGGCTCAATTACAATGAATATTCTATGAAAATGCAGTGTGTAGCCAACAAATTGGAGTTTTGAGGAGATTTAATTCTAAAGACATCAGTGAGCTTTTTTTTTTTTGCGACAGAGCCTTACTTTCTCACCCTTGGTAGAGTGCTGTAATGTCATAGCTCACAGCAACCTCAAACTCTTGGGCTCAAGGGATCTTTTTGCCTCAGCTTCCTGAGTAGCTGGGACTTCAGACGCCCACCACAATGCCCAGCTATTTTTAGAGACCATGTCTTGCTTTTGCTCAGGCTGATCTCAAACTCCTAAGCTCAGGTTATTAGGCCCCCTCAGCCTCCCAGGTAGCTGGGACTACAAGTCTTCCAGAGTGCTGGGATTATAAGAACATCACTGGAGACTAAGAGTTGGAGGTTGCTGTGAGCTATGACGCCATAGCACTGTACCAGGGCGACAGCTTGAGACTCTGTTTCAAAAAAAAAAAAAAAGAAAGAAAGAAAAAGACTGCCAAATCCTGGGACCCTACAAAGCTTCTAGGGTTTTTTTAACCTTCTCCAGCCAAGGTTGATGTATACTAGTTGGACCAGGTGCTGATCTAGTTCAACCCTGGTCAAAAAGTTTAACAGATTTTCCATAGTTTCTGGTAAAAGTTGCCTGGCAGGGGCTGGGTTTGAACCCACCACCTCCGGCATATGGGGCTGGCGCCCTACTCCTTTAAGGCCACAGACGCCGCCCTAGACTTTATTCATTACCCTGTCTGCTCTCACGCCTTTGTTCTCAGAGGGAAGCAGAAGGCAGATAAAATAAAAGGAAATACAAGGATGGGGATGATCAATGGCTTGTTGGTCCTTTGAGCAATCCCAGTGAACATCAGATACAGAGGAGGGATCCACAGGAGAGGGGGCTTTTTAGGGGCAGCACTTAGACAGCAATCAGCTATAATCATCGAAAAAAGGCTCTCTCCATGAATGGGAGTTCTTTCTGTTAGTTTCTGCTACAGAGGACAGAGAGAGTGATCTGACAACTTTTCAGAAGCTAAAGACAAGGACTATCTGGGAGGAGCCTTCTTTTAGCAAAGTGTGTTTGTCAAATTCCTGTTTGAAAGCTCACACTCCTCTTTTCAAAGAAACGTTAGATGAGCGCCACAATTCTGTTATGCCAAAAACTCTCTATAAATGATTAAATGTCCTTTTCTTTTCCTTTTTTTCTTTTCTTTTTTTTTTTTTTTTTGAGACAGAGTCTATGTCGCCTTTGGTGGAGTGCAGTGGCATCACAGCTTACAGCAACCTCAAACTCTTGGGCTTAAGCAATTCTCTTGCCTCAGCCTTTCAAGTAGCTGGGACTACAGACGCTTGCCACAATGCCCGCCTATTTTTATTTTTGTTGCAGTTGTCATTGTTGTTTAGCAGGCCCAGGCCGGATTCAAACCCACCAGACTTGAGGTACGTGGCTGGCGCTGTAACCACGGAGCTATGGGAGCCAAGCCTTAAATGTCCTTTTCTAAAAGAGCAAAGAGTCATAGAGTAAAACTTTAGGAAACGAATTGAAGAGGGAAATTTTTCTCATGAAAAGCTTTGGAACTGGAAAAATTTCCGATGAGACTTCTTTTCTTTTTTCTTTTTGTTTTTGAGACAAAGTCTCACTTTGTCACCTTCAGTAGAGTGTCATGGCATCACAGCAACTTCAAACTCTTGGGCTCAAGCCATCCTCTTGCTTCAGCCTCCCAAGTAGCTGGGATTACAGGCACCCACCACAATGCCTGGGTTTTTTTGTTGTTGTTTTTGATATTTTCTTTAATGCCTAGTTTTTTAGAGGCGGGGGGAGGGGTGTCTCATTCTAGCTCAGAGTGGTCTCGAACTCATGAGCTCAGGCGATCACATGCCTCAGCCTCCCAGAGTGCTGGAATTACAAACGTGAGTCACCACACCTGGCCCAGATGAGTTTTTTTTTCTTTTTCTTTTGAGACAGAGTCTCAAGCTGTCGCCCTGGGTAGAGGGCTGTGGCGTCACAACTCACAGCAACCTCAAACTCTTGGGCTTAAGCGATTCTCCCAGCTTCCCAAGTGGCTGGGATTATAGGCGCTGACCTCAACACCTGGCTTTTTGTTGTTGTGGTTGTTGTTGTTCTTTAGCTGGCCGGAGCCAGGTTTGAACCCGCCAGCCTGGGTGTATGTGACCAGCACCCTACCCACTGAGCTACGGGCTCTGCCCCCAGATGAGATTTCCACGTGACCTTGGTTATCCCAATCCCATAATAATATATTCCAAGGAAGAAAGCCCCTCTGAGTTCCTTTAACTAGGACTTTATTGGTAGCAAGTAACAGAAACCCAGCCCCAAATAAAGACTCAATCCACAAAAAAAAACAAATACATCCAATACAAATACAACAAATACATAAAAACATATACATATATGTGTATATATATATGTCTAACTGGAAATTCCAAAGAGCAGAGCGTGACAATATTCAAATGAGGCCACTGGGACTGTTTTTCTCTGTATATCTCTTAATCTCAGTTGTCTTTGGTGCTGGTTTTATTTTCTAGTGTTCCTGAGGCAAATGCTTTAGCTTTCCCAAGTGTAGGATCCATATAAATCCCCGAAAGGACTCTGATTGACCCGCTTCTGGACCTGTTCCCGACCTCTGAGGTGAGGGGAAGAGTCTGTTCTGGAAGACCTGGGAAGGTGAATGGGCGGGAGAAACAGGTGTTGTCTGTGCACCTGTGTTCCTCCTCAAGACAGGTGCCTCGTTGATTTCTGGCTTTGGGATCCCCACAGAGTCTGTTGCCCCCAGAGTCGAGTAACCCCTGTTTGTTGCCCTGCCAAGGCTTTACTGACTTTCAGGATTGTTCCTCTGTAAGTGGAAGCGGTGTTATCATTTCAGCAAGATTTTGTTCTGAGGACACCAAGGACTTGACTTATCTCTGCTGAAAAACTTTATCATTTCTTATTTCACCAAGGGAAACCCCATTGATCAATAAGTAGTTCTGGAAATTAGCATGAGGGTACAGGAATGGGCTGATCAGGAAGGGACCAATGTTACATTGCTGCTTTGTTTTAAGAGCAAGAAAACATCTTTTTTTTTTTTTTGTAGAGACAGAGTTTCACTCTATCACCCTTGGTAGAGTGCCGTGGCCTCACACAGCTCACAGCAACCTCCAGCTCCTGGGCTTAAGCGATTCTCTTGCCTCAGCCTCCCGAGTAGCTGGGAATACAGGCACCTGCCACAACACCCGGCTATTTTTTTTTTTTTTCTTTTTGTAGAGACAGAGTCTCACTTTACTGCCCTTGGTAGAGTGCCGTGGCATCACACAGCTCACAGCAACCTCCAGCTCCTGGGCTTACATGATTCTCTTGCCTCAGCCTCTCGAGCAGCTGGGACTACAGGCGCCCGCCACAACGCCCGGCTATTTTTTGTTGTTGTTGTTGTTGTTGTTGTTGTTGCAGTTTGGCCGGGGCTGGGCTTGAACCCGTCACCCTCGGCATATGGGGCCGGTGCCCTACTCACTGAGCCACAGGCGCCGCCCCCGGCTATTTTTTGGTTGCAGTTCAGCTGGGGCCAGGTTTGAACCCGCCACCTTCGGTATATGGGGCTGGCACCCTACCGACTGAGCCACAGGCGCCGCCCAAGAAAACATCTTTACTATGGAAGAATAAAGGGAATATGCTATTCTGCTGTGCATTATGATAATTACTGAGGCTTGTTTTATCTTTCCTAGTCATCTGTAAGTTTGTTCTAAGTTCAGTTTTGTGTTTCTGTCGCCTGGTATCACATAGAACGGAGGCAATAGATAGGTGTTGACTTAAGGAAGGATCAAAAATCTTTTGGCCATTTTTCCAGAATGTCCTTATTTGGCAGAATTAGAATTATTATTTGAAATTCACGATATAACCCCAGGAGATCAACATTTATGTGTTCTACTATAAATTTATTATAATTGGTATCTTTCTGGTTATCATGTTTGTCAGCAGGACAAACCACTTCCTGTAGCTGAGTTAGCCCTTGGTAATCGTCTGGCCAGAGCCTTTCCAGTTTCCACCTCTCTCACCAAAGCATATATGCAGAGGGTGCCAAAAATATGTATACCCATTTTAAGAAAGAAGAAAACTATATTAAATTAGTAATACTCGGGTGGCGCCTGTGGCTCAGTCGGTAGGGCGCCGGCCCCATATACCGAGGGTGGCGGGTTCAAACCCGGCCCCGGCCAAACTGCAACCACAAAATAGCCAGGCGTTGTGGCGGGTGCCTGTAGTCCTAGCTACTCGGGAAGCTGAGGCAAAAGAATTGCTTAAGCCCAGGAGTTGGAGGTTGCTGTGAGCTGTGTGAGGCCATGGCACTCTACCGAGGGCCATAATGTGAGAATTTAGTAATACTCAAGTCATGTTTGACTTCCGCAGCTACGAGAGGTGCTCGATGTGACCTGTATTCTTTTGTTGAGTATTACAATTTTAATACCAGGTTTTCTTTTCTTAAAATGTAGACATCATTTGGCATCCTCTGTACATACACACAACTTTTCACCCCCTAAATTCCTACATTTTGGAAAGAACTTCACACTCTTTGAGTACCTACTATGTACCTCGTGTTCTGTGGCCACATTGTCTTACTTTGTTTTTTTGAAACAGAGTCTCACTCTGTGGCCCTGTGGTTGAGTGCTGTGGTGACATAGCTCACAGCAACCTCAAACTCGTAGGCTTGAGCAGTTCTCTTGCCTCAACCTCCCAAGCAGCTGGGACTATAGGCACCCACCATCTTGCTGGGCTAGTTTTTCTATTTGTAGTGGAGATGGGGTCTTGCTCAGGATGGTCTTAAACCCCTGAGCTCAAGTGATCCTCTCACCTCGGCCTCCCAGAGTTGCTGAGATTACAGGTGTGAGCCACTGCACCCAACCTGGACACATTGTCCTATTGAAATCGCACATCCACCCTAGATTAGGAGAATTAACCATTCCCTCCTCCTCGCCACCATCTCTGGTGCATTTATCCCACTGCTGTGTAGTTACTGGTTTCTGTTTCTCCATCTCCTGCTGTACTGTGAGCTTCTCAACTACAGAGTCTGTATCTTTTTCAGGTTGGAACCTCAGCCCCCAGCGCATGGTGGGGACTCTATAAATGCTTCTTACCAGTGGGTATTGTGTGGTCTTTATTTGACAAATTTGACTTTGTCTTAGGCTTGCCCAAGGTTGCTGGGTGGAAAGTGATAGGGCTCTGGGGTTTGCACTCCGTCTACCAGACCCTAAGGCCTGTTTTCTTCCTGTTGCTCGGCTGGACATTTGCTTCGTCCAGGTTGGTCTCTTGGGAATATTGGAAAGCAGCATTGGTGGGTGTGATGAGGGTGTTGCAGGGGGTGTGGAAGGGGAAGGGGAGCTGTCACTTGCTGAGGCTGGGGAGGGAGGCTGACACATGGCTCAGTTTAACAGCAATGCTGTGACCCCTTGGTTCGCACCCCAGTGACCAGAGAAAGCATTTCATTGGAAACTGTTCCGTGTGAGAATGACAAAGAGCTGGGACACTAAAGTGTCTATTGGGACATAAAAATAGCATCATCGGAACCTTCTCTGTAAGGTTACTCTGCACAGTGAGGCTTCCCCTGCAGGGTTCTAGTCTGAAAAGAAATCAGGGAGAAGATGGAACATGGATGCCAAGCTGCGTGCCTGAACTTTATTCCTGGGAAATAATGGTTGGAAAAGGGGTGATTTAGGGGAAGCCATACTTCTTCTGCTCTTATTTATATGCATGGCTTTTTTTCTCTTTTAAATAACAGCTTTTTAAAGATGTAATTCACATATCATAAAGTTCATCTCTTTCTACTGTACAATTCAGTAGGTTTAGTATCGTCACGGATTGTGCAGCCATCCTTCTAATCACTTTCAGAACATCTTTGTCACCCCTTCAGAAATCCACTGTCCTTGACTCTGGTCACTTCCCTCCCCCCCCAACTCCAGCCCCTGGCAATGGCTGTTCTCTGCTTTCTCTTCTCCATAGATTTGTCTACTCTGGACATTTCCCAGAAAAGGATACCGTGTGTGGTCTTTTGTAGCTGGCTTCTTTCACTTAGCATATTTTCAAAGTTCATCTAAGTTGGAGCCTGTAATTAATACAGGCAGGCCCTGGGTTATGAACAAGATAGCTTCTGGAGCTCCATCCTTGGGTTGAGTTTGTAAGTTGGAACAAGTACATTGGCCTACTACCCTGTTTCCCCGAAAATAAGACCTACTTACAGGAAAGATAAGACGTCCCCTGAAAATAAGACCTAGCGCATTTTTGGGAGCACACCTTAAAATAAGACACTGTCTCATTTTCGGGGAAACAGGGTACCTGTAACTGTCTCTATTTGTGTGAGTCACGTATCAGTTGGACGTTTGTAACTTGAGAACTGCCTCTGTTTCATTTCTTTTTATTATCGCCGAATATATAACACATTTTATTTACCTATTTATTTATCAGTTGATGGACATTTGAGTTGTTTCTACTTTTGGGCTGCTAGGCGGCCACTACAAGTTCACTACAAGTTCTTGTGAGGTCATGGCGATTCACTTCTCCTGGGTATATACTTCAGAAGAGAATTTCTGGGTCTTACGGTAGCTGTGTCCAATGTTTGAAGGAGCTGCCAGACAGTTTTCAAAGTGGTTGTACCCCCGCTCATTTCCAACAGCAGAGTATGAAGGCTCTAATTTCCTCAACCTGTACCAGCGTGGATTATTATTACCTTTTTGATTACAGCCATCATACTGGGTATGAAGTGTTATCTCATCCTGGTTTTTGTTGTTGTTTCATGTTTACATTTATTTAATTTAATTTTTTTTTCTTTTGGAGACAGTCTCTCAATCTGTACCTTGGGTAGAGTACTGTGGCACTGTAGCTCATAGCAACCTCAAACTCTTGGGCCCAAGTGATCCTGTGGCCTCAGCCTCTTGAGAAGCTGGGATTACAGGTGCCCACTGCAATGCTCAGCTAGTTTTTCTATTTTTAGTAGACACAGGATCTGGCTCTTAGTCAGGCTGGCCAATAACTCTCTATCTCAAGCAATCCATCTGCCTCAGCCTCTCCAAATGCTAGGATTACCGGCATGAGCCACCACCCCTGCCTTCATGGAGATTTTAATTTGCGTTTCCCTGAAGCCTGAATGATGTTCATGGACTTAAGCAGCCTTCTGTGTGCCTGTGGCCATTTGTGGGTCTTCTGGAGAGGGTACATTCCAATCCTTTACCTGTTTTTAAATTGAGTTATTTGTCTTTTTATCATTGAGTTATAGAAGTTCTTTATATATTATAGATATAAGGCTACTATCAGTTGTATGATTTGCAATATTTTCACCCATTTTGTGGGCTGTCTTTTTATTTACTGATGTCCTTTGAGGTTCATAAACTTGTACTTTTGATGAAGTCCAATTTATTTATTTGTTTGTTTGTTTGCAGTTTTTGGCCGGGGTTGGGTTTGAACCTGCCACCTCCGGCATAGGGGGTCGGCGCCCTGCTCCTTTGAGCCACAGGCGCCGCCCTTTGTTTACTTACTTCAGACAGTCTCACTTTTTTCTCATGGTAGAGTGCTGTGGTGTCACAGCTCATAGCGACCTCCAGCTCTTGAGCTTAGGTGATTCTCTCGCCTCAGCCTCCTAAGTAGCTGAGACTGTAGGCGCCTGCCACAACGCCCGGCTATTTTTTTTGCAGTTTTTGGCCAGATCTGGGTTTGAATCCACCACTCTCCATATATGGGGCCGGTGCCCTACTCACTGAGCCAGAGGCACCACCTGATGAGGTCCAGTTTAATTGTTTTTTCTTTACTTGTGCTTTTGAGCTCCTATCTAAAAGGCTACTGCTTGCCTGATCTGTGTTTTCTTCTCAGAGTTTTACAGTTTTAGCTTTAGGTGCTTGATCCTTGGTGATTTAATTTCTGTGTATGGTTTGAATTAGGGCTCCAACTTTATTCTCTTGCATTGTGGATACACTGTTTTTCTAGAATTATTTCTTTTCATAATGAATGGTCTTGGCATCCTTGTCAAAAACCAATTGACCATAGACTTAGGCTTTGGGGGTTCCCCCCATACTTTCATTTCCATTCAATTATTCTATGTCTGTCCTTATGTCAGTATCCCACTATCTGTTTACTGTGGCTTTGTAATAACTTTAAAACCAAAAACTTGTGAGTCCTTGAGCTTTGTTCTTTTTCAAGTTTGTTTCAGCTGTTTTGGGTCCCTTGAATTACTGTATGAATTTTAGGATCAACTCAATCAATTACTTCACAGAACCTACCTGAAAAAAAAAATTTTTTTTTTTTTTGAGACAGGGTCTCACTCTGTCACCCTCGGTAGAGTGTTGTGACATCATAGCTCACAGCAACCTCCAACTCTTGGGCTTGAGCGATTCTCTTGCCTCAGCCACCCAAGTAGCTGGGACTACAGGTGCCTGGCTATTTTTTTGTTGCAGTTGTTTAGCTGGCCTGGGCTGGGTTCGAACCCATCACCCTTGGTGTATGTGGCTGGCACTGTAACCACTGTGCTATGGGCACTGAGCCCAGTACAATGTTTAATAGAAGTGACTAGCGTGCAAGTCTCTGCCTTGTTGCTGCTCCGAGGGGAAGAGCAATTCAGTCTTTAACCATTAAATATGCTAGTTGTGGGTTTGTTGTTATTGATGTTCTTTTTCAGATTGAAGAGGTACAACCTGCTGTGCTGAGTGTTTTAGTCGTGAAACATAATACTGTATTATATAAAATTTTTTTTGGTGTTAGTAGGATAAGTTTTTGTCCTTAATTAATATGGTGTATTGCACTGATTGATTTTTTTTTTTTTATCTGTTAAGCCCACCTTACATTCCTGGGGAAAACTGCACTTCTATTTTGGTGGTTTGTATCTTTCCAGGTATTTTTGCTCATGACAGCTAGGTTATCTAATTTGCTGGCACACAATTATCTATATTATTCTTTTACAATCCTTTTTATTTTTATGTGTAGGTAGTGATGTTCTCTCTTTTATACCGTATTTAGGAAGTTGGGTCTTTCCTTCTTTTTTTTTTTTTTTTTTGATGTCTGATTAATATGAGGGTACATATGATTAGGTTACATTGCCTGTGTTTGTAAGGTAAAGTCTGAGATGTAGTTTTGTCTTTCACCCGTGAAATGTGCCTTATACCCATGAGTCTTTTATCTTAGTCATTCTAGCCAGAAGTTTGTCTGTGTTGTGGATGTTTTCAAAGAACTGACTTTTGGTTTTATTAATTTTCTTTATTGTTTTTCTGGTGTCTATTTTTCTTTTTTCCACTTAAATTTTTCCCTTCCTTATAGTGTTTCAGATTGAGTTTGCTCCTCTTTCTCTGCTTTGTTCAAGTGGCAGCCTAGATTGTTTAACTCTTGTCTCCATCCCCAAGCTCTGTTTCACAAGACAGCTTGTGAGTGGGAATGGCGGCTACTGAAAATGAGTCGGGGGACTCGTGTCCCCCTTGGAGACACAGATACAGGTCAACTGAAAGCAGGAGGGGAGTTTACAGAGCATGATGGACGCTGATCTCCCACTGGGGTGGAGGTTGTGGGGCATTGTGGTTCTGTGATCTGGCTGCCTGGGTGTGAATTCTGCCTCTGCCCTCTAATACCTATGAGACACTCGGGGACTTATTTAAGCTCTCTACCTCAATTTCCACATCTGTAAAGTAAGCGGAAAGATAGTTACTACCCGATAGTGTTGTTGTGAGGATTAAGAGGAGTAACATGTGAAGCACTGAGCCTAGAGCTGGAACAGGGCAAATACTCAGTAAAGGTTAGCTGTTCTCATCTCGTTGTTAGGGCCGGTGGACATATGCTGAGTCAATTCCATGCAAAGCAGCTGCCACGCTTACAGCTGTGCTCCCAGAAGTTAGTGCCTCTTTGCCAACCATCCATGACCTTCCCTGCTTATGACACCAGGAGCTGTGACACATTTCTGGCTGTGCAGCCCTGGATGTCACTTCCAAATGAGGTCCATTCTCAGACAGGTTGCAGGCCTTCTTATTTGATCATCCACCCATGGTAGAGTGATGATATGAGAACAAGTAATGATACAAGAACAGAGGCAGTGTTTCCGTCAATGGGTTTAAGAGGGGGATAGACGCGCACTTTTTGAATGCACCAGATCTGTTAAAAGTCCCTTTAGTCAGGGCTGTATGTTTCCAGGATGTTCTCCCCCTGCCCTTTCAGGATTTGAAAAACAAAACATACATTATTACTCTCATCCTTCAGTCAAAGAATGGCCATTACTTTTACAAGAAGAAAAGCATGGATTATTCCCCATTATGAAACTTCCCATAGCCTCTTTTAAAACAAAAATAAAACAAACTCAAGTTATTTAGGAATGGTGTTAGCTAAAATAATCCTAAAACCTTTAGGCAAAGTAATTTTTTTTTTTTTGTAGAGACAGAGTCTCACTGTACCGCCCTCAGGTAGAGTGCCGTGGCGTCACACGGCTCACAGCAACCTCCAACTCCTGGGCTTAAGCGATTCTCTTGCCTCAGCCTCCCGAGTAGCTGGGACTACAGGCGCCCGCCACAACGCCCGGCTATTTTTTGTTGCAGTTTGGCCGGGGCTGGGTTTGAACCCGCCACCCTCGGTATATGGGGCCGGCGCCCTACTCACTGAGCCACAGGCACCGCCCCAAAGTAATATTTTAGTAATATAAAAAGTTTTAGCTATAGGTAGATAATACTTTGGTGTTATTACACTTTGAATGTGATTTTAATATTTCATGTTTAAATAATATTTTAAAATATTTAATATTTTAGTCATAATGCATTCTGGTTAATGATATTGCCTCTCTTCCTGAAAACTCGGAATATTTCTACTCCTACTGTATGTATTTTTCCCTTCAAAACATCTCTGAGATTGTTACAGGGAAATAATTATTCCCATTTTACTTGGGATAAGCACAAGCCAGTATGCTAATCAACCAACCAACCAACTTTCCTTCCTTCCTGCCTGCCTTCCTTTCTCTCTCTCTCACCATTATTCTATTTTATCAGACGTATCACTGTAGCATTAAAAATGTCTATTTTTAGATTTCCATCACCCCCACCCCCACCCCCACCCCAGCCCTGTAGGTACAAAGAAATTTTAAAAATACTAGGCTATATTTAGGGGAAAGTGAAGGAAACCCATTAGTATACAAACTGATAATCAACTTTTTGGGGCAAACGCATCAGGTGAGTATATACACCAAGGATGGGTTAAAAGTAGATTTATTTTTTGGAAGACTAAATCTCTTCATACCCGAGTGTGCCATTCTTATTCCTTGAGTAGCCATGCTTATGAAGGACTCTGTCTCAAAACAAAACAAAACAAATATCAATCAGTAAATTTTATTGACCATTTATTATTTACCAAAACTTTTAGACTTGCCAGAATAAGAAATCACTAGCACCTTAGATGATCATTTTCAAAGAGGGCCTTGACTGTATTCATCAAGTTAACCACACACAGTGAGACGGGTAATAAAGGGAGCGTGTGTATAGTTATATCTAGGCACTAGTGTGGGGTTTTTTTTTTTAATTTAAATTTTAATTCATTTATTTATTTTTTGAGACAGTGTTTCACTCTGCTGCCCAGAGAAGAGTACTGTAGCATCAGTCTAGTTCACAGCAACTTCAAACTCCTGGGTTCAAGACATCCTCCTGCCTCAGCCTGCTGAGCAGCTGAACTACAGGTGCCCACCACAACACCTGGCTAGTTTTTCTATTTTTAGTAGAGATGTGGTCTCACTCTTGCTCACTCCTGAACTCAAGGGATTTTCCTGCCTCAGCATCCCAGAGTGCTAGGATTACAGGCACGAACCACTATGTCCAGTCCAGACATTAGTAAGTCTAACTCTGTCACCCTCAGTAGAGTGCCATAGCCTCACAGCTCACAGCAACCTCCAGCTCTTGGGCTTGGGCTTAAGCTATTCCATTGCCTCAGCCTTCCGAGTAGCTGGGACTACAGGTGCCCACCACAACACCTAGCTATATTTTGTTGTAGTTTGGCTGGGGCCGGGTTCAAACCCACCACCCTTGGTATATGGGGCCAGTGCCCTACTTACTGAGCCACAGGCCTAACTCTAGTTTTCAATGGAAAAGAAACAGAAGATGTTGAATTGAAATCATTAACATCATCAGATGATGCAGAACATGAGAGACATCTCAGTTCCTGAGACCCTAACTTATTCTAGCATCTTTTTCGTGTCACTCAATTCCATCTGCCAATCCCCAGTGAAGGTTCCAGTGTCTTCTGAAAGAGCTTATATCGATGACCCCTGAACATCCTAAAGGTTATGCATGGTAGCTCCCCTTTATGGGGGAATATGGAGAATGATTTTTGTTGGCTACCAAAGTCTTAGGATTTAAGACTACTTCTACTCTAATGAGTGTTTTGAGGAAGTACAGGCATTGACTTTAGGAATCCAAAATAAACCTGGATTCCTGAGTGGACCCAGAATGTCTCTATGGGTAACTATAAGAAACAGTAATAATCAGGGATTACCTAAAAGCTAAGGATTGGCTAAAAATGTATGTGGATTATTCAGATCGAGCAACTTGTAAGTTACCTAGAAATGTGCAATAATTATTGCATAAATGCCTTTGTTGTTGAACAGAATGTGTGTGCTCTGTTGAATCATAGTCACAGGGAGGAATTCTTCTGCCTGACTGTAAATTCATAGACATCACACCCAATGTTTCTCAACCCCATTTCCTCTGAGGTTCTAAACTGGGAGTAGATTAGTTTACCATTTCCATTTAAATCTGTGACCACTACAAGACCTAACATTGTGAAAAAGTACTCTGTATGTGTGATCCATGTCTAAATGTAGAAGGATATTTTAATTATCCTGTACCCTGAGATAAGAGTGAATTTTATACATTATGCCACACTATACAAATATTAGTAATTATCTTTACTACTGAAAATATAAAGATATTTTCTTCTTTTTCTTATGACACTAAAGCTAGATTGGCTCAGTGCCCGTAGCACAGTGGTTACAGTGCCAGCCACATACACGGAAGGTGGCAGGTTCGAGCCTGGCCCAGCCCAGCTAAACAACAGCAACAAAAAATAGCCAGGCATTGTGGCGGGCACCTGTAGTCCCAGCTACTTGGGAGGCTGAGGCAAGAAAATCGCTTAAGCCCAAGAGCTGGAGGTTGCTGTGAGCTGTGACACCACGGCACTCTACTGAGGGCAACATAGTGAGACTCTGTCTCAAAAAAAGACTAAAGCTAGATCAAAATGAACATGAAATGAAAAAAGTAATATATTTTTATTTAACAAATTTTTATTGAGCATCTATGTTCAAGGAAGCCAGTAGTCTAGGCAGCTCAAAGAGTATGGACTAGAAAGACTTCACTCTGTGTCCCCTCTCTTTATACGGTCTTTATACTGATGTATGTCCCCACTGTAATACGTGTGAGCGCCTGTTTCATTAAGTCTCACCAATACCAGCTATTGTCGAATTTTTAAATTTTCACTAATCTGATAGGACTCAATGTTTAGATTTCCATCTACTTAAAGTGAACAAAGTTCAATTTGAAGAAAATTGAACATATTTTCATGTTTATTAGTCACAGGATCCTTCCTTCCTTCCTTCTTGCCTCTCTCTCCCGTCCCCTCTTCCTTTTCTCTTTCTTTTTTTACTTTTTTTTAAGACAGGGTTTTGCCCAGGCTGGAGTGCAGTGGGGCCACTCACAGCTCACTGTAACCTCCAACTCCTCAGCTCAAGCAATTTTCCTGCCTCAGCCTCTTGAGTAGCTGGGACTACAGGTGATTTCCACCATGCCTGGCCAGTTTTTTTTTAATTAAAAAAATTTTTTTTTAATTTTTTGTGGAGATGGGGTCTTGCTATGTGGCCCGTGCTGGTCTCAAACTGGCCTCAAGCCATCTTTTCATGCTGGCCTTCCAAAGTGCTGGGATTATAGGCATGAACCATGGCATCTGGCCTAATGTTTTCTTTTTTTTCTTTCTTTCTTTTCTTTTTTTTTTTTTTTTGAGACAGAGTCTCATTATGTCATCCTCGAAAGAGTGCCATGGTGTCACAGCTCATAGCAACCTCAAACTCTTGAGTTCAAGCGATTCTTTCACCTCAGCCTCCCAAGTAGCTGGGACTACAGGCTCCTGCCACAATGCCTGGTTATTTTTGTTGTTGTAGTTGTAGTTGTCATTGTTGTTTAGCAGGCCTGGGTCAGGTTCAAACCCACCAGCCTTGGTGTATGTGGCCCGTGCCCTACCACTGAGCTGTGGGCTCTAGCCCCTAATATTTTCTTTTCTTTCTTTCTTTTTTTTTTTTTAGGAACAGAGTCTCACTTTATTGCCCTCAGCAACCTCCAACTCCTGGGCTTAGGCGATTCTCTTGCCTCAGCCTCCCGAGTAGCTGGGACCTCAGGTGCCTGCCACAACGCCCGGCTATTTTTTGTTGCAGTTTGGCTGGGGCTGGTTTTGAACCTGCCACCCTTGGTATATGGGGTCGGCGCCCTACCCACTGAGCCACAGGTGCCGCCTATATTTTCTTTTTCTATAAATTGTCTGTTCGTATCATTGCTCATGTTTGTTGGGTTGTAGTTTTCTCATTGATATGTAAACGAGTTCTGGCATATCGTATTAAGGAAACTGACTCTTTAACAACCCACCCCCATCTGTATTTGTCTTTGCTTCATTTTAGTAAATATTTTAAAATTCTATATAATGTTCTTCAAAAAAGGAAAAGAGTAATTGGGACCATATTTTTTACTTAAGTTTGAAATTTAGATAAATTCTCAATTTCTGCCTTAGCTACTGTGTTTAGTTGTTTAATTCTCCAAGTTAAGTATAATTATAAACTTGTATGTCTTTTGGCGCATAAGGAGTCTTACATGGAGAGTTCTTATAATTTTCCCTACTTTGTTTCTGAAAGAGAGCTGAGTACCACTAATGGTATTCTAGTCTTTCAATTAATCATTATTACTATTTTTTTTTTTTTTTGTAGTTTTACTTCCAATAAATGCATTAGGGACAACCACTCAAATGTAGTAAACAATTACCGTATACCACCACGTGCTTGTATGTTTGGGTAACGTGTCTATTTTCTCTTTATAAAAGTACGTTATCACAGGAATATGTCTTGACAATTTGAAAAATTGTCTATCTGAGCAATTACCAGGAGTAATGACTGAGCCGATGGTTGTCCTCTGGTAATTATAGTTTGCCTTGGAACTGGAGGACTGGTAATTTCAGCACTGGCATTTCTAAAAACATACATTGGTAACCTGCTTTTCCATTTCCAGAGTTGTTTACTAAACAGATAAATAGATTGAGCGTTAAGGTCTTTATTTCATAAGAATTTTTTATTTATTTATTTTGAGATAGATTCTGACTTTGTTGCCCTGGGTAAAGTGCTGTAGTGTCATAGCTTGCAGCAACCTCAAACTCTTGGGCTCAAGGGATTGTCTTGCCTCAGCTTCCCAAGTAGCTGGGACTACAGGTGCCTGCCACAACGCCCGCTATTTTTAGAGACGAGGTCTCACTCTGGCTCAGGCTGGTCTTGAACCTGTGAGCTCAAGACAATCTACCCACCTCAGCCTCCCAAATGCTAGGATTACAGGCGTGACACAATAATTCTTTATAAATTAAATCTTCTTCTTTTTTTTTTTTTTTTTTTTTTTGGCCACCTCTGGTATACGGTGCTGGCACCCTACTCCTTGAGCCACAGGCGCTGCCCCTTCTTATGACTTCTGGCTCCATGTTTTGAGTAAAAACTATTTGACCAGTAGTTTAGAATTTTTGTGAATAATCGCAGAGCACCCAAATTGGTGAATTTCTGTGTTTATACCCTGATGGAGAGAGAGGTTGAAAGCAAATGCCTTGGCTATACTTTGTAAGGAACTATCAGCTTGTCAGGCAAACAAAGGACAACTTTTGTCAATTTTGTAAACAAAAAATGTGTATTTTGAAGAGATAAGGTCTTGCCCAGGCTGCTCTTGAACTCCTAGCCTCAAGGGATCGTCACTCCTCAGTCTTCCTAAAGTGCTAATGTTATAGGCCTGAGCTACCTCGCTTGGCCAAAAACAGTTTTTATAAGAGACAGCCTTAAATTTTGTGTATAAGTGGTTATACACACTTAGAAGCATTTGCTGTGGGGGTAGTGTTGTGATAAACAAGAATTCCCATCTGCTTTGCAAGGCTGATTGCAAGGAACAAACACACAATTGCCAAGTACTTAGAAAAGAAGGAAGGCTGAGGTAGTGTGCTGGTAAATAAAGTTATCTGTAGAAATGCAGACACCTGGATAAAAAGCCTTTCTGAAGATTATTCGAGAGGAGTTATGCAGGAAAAGAAGGATCTGGTAGACAGGAAGAAGAAGGGTGGTCTTGGGACGTTTTGCAAGTCAGTATGTGTCTATTAAGGTTAAAGAAAATGGGAAATTACGCAGTGGTGTTTTGTTTTGAGACAGCGTCTCATTTGTCATCCTTGGTAGAATGCCGTGGCAGCGTAGCTCACAGCAACTTCAAACTCCTGGGCTCCAGTGATCCTTTTGCCTCAGGCTCCCTAGTAGCTGGGACTCCAGGCTCCTGCCACAACGCCAGGCTAGTTTTAGGGGGTCTCGCTCTTGCTCAGGCTGGTCTCAAACTTCTGAGCTCAGGCAATCCCCCGTCCTTGGCTTCCCAGAGTGTTAGGATTACAGGCATGAGCCACCACCCCAGGCTCTAGGCAGTGGTTTGTAATCAGAAGTAAACCAAAGGTTTGCAGTTTGTGATCCAAGCTTGTAATACTATGGATGACCAAGGAGCACAGCCGGTTCCTCCGTGGGAGGAGCATGACCCCAACCACACTAAAGGAAGATGGTTCTTCCTACTGCTTTGGAGATGGTTGGCAGGGAAAAGTGTCTGGAAGGAAAGCAAAAGCATGGGAGTGGGAAGTTGTGCATGGGGAGTGCTGAGCTCATTCAGTAAGAGAGGAAAAGAGAACAATTAGCAGAACTTAGTGATGGGCTGAAAAGGAAGGAATAGGGGATAGAACAAAGGCATTATTTTGCCAAATTATTTAAATTTGCTGATCAGAGTTATATATGTTACTAATATTTAACATGTATATCATATATATTTTAAAAATCACCCATTTAATACTCAGAAAGAATGACTATTAACATTTTGTTATGTTTTTCTTTTCTTTTTTTGAGACAGTCTCACTTCGTTGCCCTCAGTAGAGTGCCGTGGTGTCATAGCTCACAACAACCTCAAACTCTTGGGCTCAAGTGATTCTCTTGCCTTAGTTTTTCTTTCTTTTAGTAGAGACAAGGTCTCACTCTTGCTCAGGCTGGTCTCAACCCGCCTCGACCTCCCAGAGTGCTGGGATTACAAGCGTGAGCCACTGCACCCGGACTGTTTTTCTAATTTTTATTTCCACAGTCTCAGGAGAAATCACACTCTCTTACATGAAGCTTTCTCTACTGTCTGTTTTTCTTAATCTCATATATCATGAACCTTTGCTTATGACATTAAAATTCTTCATAAAGGTATTAGTGACGGCAGTGTCTCAATTTATTATGAAGAATTATGAGATAGAGCGGCAGCTGTGGCTCAGTCGGTAAGGCGCCGGCCCCATATACCGAGGGTGGCGGGTTCAAACCCGGCCCCGGCCAAACTGCAACCAAAAAATAGCCGGGCGTTGTGGCGGGCGCCTGTAGTCCCAGCTACTCAGGAGGCTGAGGCAAGAGAATCGCTTAAGCCCAGGAGTTGGAGGTTGCTGTGAGCTGTGTGAGGCCACGGCACTCTACCGAGGGCCATAAAATGAGACTCTGTCTCCACGAAAAAAAAAAAAAAGAATTCTGAGATAACATTTTTATACGTAAACTTCATTTTTTAAATTTCTTTAGGCGAGATCTTTAATGATAGTTAAAGATTCTGGGGAGTGCTAAGTGAAGAGAATGAGTGTTTCCAAGGCTCTTTATATAGATTATCAAATTTCTTTAGAAGCATTTCCAGCCAGGCTCTGTGGAATCCTGTAATCCTAGTGCTCTGGGAGGCTGGGGCAGGTGGATTGCTTGGGCTCAGGAGTTTGAGACCAGCCTAAGCAAAAGAGAGACCCTCTCTCTACTAAAAAAAAATAGAAAGCTAGACCGTCTCGACTAAAAATGGAAAAACTAGCAGGCTTCCTGACTTTTTCCTAACCAATCCAGCCACCAATACAGCGTTTTTCCTTCTAACCCTGCTCAATTCTTCCTCATGGCATTTGTCACCACGCCCCCTCTCCTAAACATACGTATTTGTTTGTTTTTATGGTATCCCCTACAGGATAGGTAGACTTGGTCTGCTTGTCACCACCTAGTCTTGAGGGTCCAGATGCTAGAACAAAGCCACACACCGCCCATGATCAATAACCATTTAGTGGATAATTGAATGACTCATGCAACCGATATAAAATTGAATGCCAAAGTTACCATTTGCTGGTAGAAAATTGGGTTCACCGTGTCTAAATTATTTGCTTCAGTAGGTATTTTATGTTGTTCTTTTGTCCTGAACTTACACTCCATGCTAATTATAACATCCTATCTCAACTGATCAGCCTTGCGTTCGGCCTTGTAAAGATGTCCTCTTGTTCCTAATTTCACCTGTAATCGTGAATGATGTAACCATTGTGTACAGATCCACTGCAGCAGATGTTAGATTTTTTTTTTGCATGATTTCTATCATTTCCATATTCTTTACACATTTCTTTAGCATATCTATTTTTATTTCTCAGAAAACTGAGAGTGGTAAAAGACCATGTTGAACAGGAAATTAAGCTTAAGTAAGAACTGAACTCAAAGGTCTTCTGAATAAAATTGTCAGTTTTTTAGAACAGACGTAGCTTATTTAGTAACTGGCCAGCTTATCAAGACCCTGATAAGATTCCATTTCCTGGTTAATTATTATAACCTACGTATACGACATCCTGTGTTTAAGGTTTGTTCTAATTTTGGTAATGCTCAATTCTTGAAATAGGAAGATTCTAAAGGAAAGAGGTGGGGGGTTTTTTGTTTGGTTTTTTTTTTTAATACAAGGTAAACAAATACAGAAACATGCCTATTTTGAAGCAGTAGGGTTTGTGAAGTAATACCATTGTAAATAAAAATGCAGCCTAGTCACATTTCTTGCAGGAAGCTTTCCCCGCGGACCCTGGTCTAACTAGGTGATGCTCTGGCTTGACTGCCTCACTGCGTAGACAGGACCTGGGGCTTCATTTTGCTTTGTTTTCTACATGCTCTTATTGTTTGTCATTCAATCATTGCCCCCAAAAGTTTATTAGTTGACAGTTTGAGTACATCTCAGAATATTGTGGAAAGTGCTCAGTAAACAACCCCAGATGGGACAGAATAAACCCAATCCTTGGTAAATCTGGAATGGCAGGGGATTTTTGTGTGTGGCCATTTTGAGGAAATTATTAAAACATTGTTTAATTATTACAGAGTAAAACTCACAGAATACTTGGCAAAACCACACACTTCCTGGGTCCTTGTTAACCTGACTGCTAGGCTACGGGAGGAAAAAAATAACTACTTTTCCCATTGTGACTTAATGCAGCTGGCTTTTCTCTAACAAACGTAGAACATGGGTTTTGATTTTACATATTATTTATGACTTTGTAATAGGAACCTTCTCTCTACCTGCCTTCAATATTTACTTTATATCTGCTCTGTACCTGCATTCAATACTTACATAGTGAACTTTCTCTCTTTTTTTTTTTTTTGAGACAGAGCCTGAAGCTGTTGCCCTGGGTAGAGTGCCATAGCATCACAGCTCACAGCAACCTCTAACTCCTGGGCTCAAGCAAGTCTCCTGTCTCTGCCTCCCAAGTAGCTGGGACCACAGGTGCCCGCCACAACGCCTGGCTATTTTTTGGTTGCAGCTGTCATTGTTGTTTGGCCTGCCCGGGCTGGATTCAAACCCACCAGCTCAGGTGTATGTGGCTGGCGCCTTAGCTGCTTGAGCCACAGGCCCCAAGCCTGAACTTTCTCTTTTAAAAATAAAAATTCTGAGGCCAAGGTGGATGGATTGCCTGAGCTCACAGGTTCGAGACCAACCTGAGCAAGAGCAAGACCCCGTTTCTAAAAACAGCCGGGCATTGTGGCAGGTGCTTGTAGTCCCAGCTACTTGGGAGGCTGAGGCAAGAGAATCACTTGAGCCCAAGAGTTGGAGATTGCTGTGAGCTGTGACGCCAAGGCACTCTACCGAGGGTGACCAAGGGAAACTATCTCAAAATAAATAAATAAATAAAAAGTCTGTTAAAACCACCACAGGATACATGGAGTGAAGACTGGTGAGTACTTAGCTTCTGAGCTGCTGTGGCTTGCTGTGTTAGAGGGGCAGAAAGTGATCACCACAATATCTAACAGGTGTCTAAGAATTAATGAAGAGTGCTGCCTAGCAAAGAGGAAGGGTTTAGGGGGAACTATTCTCTTTAGATTCAAATTAGATTTTGTGGCTTTCCCCCCGTTTTTTTTTTTTCACATCAAGCATTATAGGTTTTCATACCTAGCTCCAAAGGTACCTCCAAAGTTCCAAAGTTTTCCCTGTTCAGTCTAAAAATTCCTGTCACTGGTGGGCTGTCAGAGCAGCAGTGGGTTGTAGCGAGGTAGGTGAGTATGAGAGGAGAGAGACGATGACCTGCTTATCTCCAGGTGGGAACGCGTGCTCTGCAGCAGCCAGAGTGCCTGGGTTCAAATCCTCACACCACTATTTGCCTGCCTTTGATCCGGTACAAATTTACTTTGTTTTTCGTGCCTTAGTTTTTGCATCTATAAAGTGGCGATGATACTACTCCCTACCTCAGCATATTTATGAGGACTTCGCGTGTTCATGTATTGAAGAGTGCCAGGAGTAGAACAAACTCTCCATGGGAGTTAGCTACCGTTGTTTTTTTTTTGGCCGGGGCTGGGTTTGAACCCGCCACCTCCGGCATATGGGACCGGCGCCCTACTCCTTGAACCACAGGCGCTGCCCGCTACCGTTGTTTTATTACAGATGGAGGTGATGCGTTGAAGGGGCTGCCTCACCACATGTCCTCACGTCAGCGCCGTACGCAGCAGATGGGGGTGCTAGAAGACCGCTTGTTACACGGGATCGTAGGGAACACTTGTGCTGACTGCTTTTGTGACAAGTTTCAATGTAAAGATAAAAATAGAAATGTCCCTTGCTTGATTGAGTGAAGCCTGGGAGAGGAGTTGGTTGAGATGTAGGTAGAGTTACTTGATCTATTATATGGGCTAATTCATTCATTCAGTGTCTAAGAAGTTAGTTGCCGGCTGCACAGTAGGTGTGATAACACCTAATACTGCGCAGCTTTTGATTTACTCATCCAGTATTGGGGGCTGGAACCCTTCATCTTGGGAAAAGTGAGTCCACATCCATCCACTCCCACACATCTCTCTTGCTCCCTGGGAGTCAGTGTCCTGGTTATATGAGGGACAGGGGTTCTGTAAGTGTACCAGCAGTGGGGGGGAGCAGGGGCTAAAGATTGTGGTTTAAAGGGCATGGATGGGTGATAATGAGGGAGAGTTGGGGGGGAGGTGGAGATCCCAGCCCAGCCCAGCCTGGCCAGTTTAAACCCTCTGAAGTTCCCGCTAACCTGAGAGATCTGTAGGAAATTAGTTTTTTTTTTTTTTGTTTTGAGTTTGACGATCTGTCTTCATTTTATTTCTTTTCATTAGTCACAGTTACCCTTCTCCAGCCTTTGAATCTTGACAACTCCAATAACTCCCAATCTACTCTTTGGAAACTGAGGCAAGAGATAATGGAAATAATATTACCAGCACCTACACGGTGATAGTTTTTGTGGATAATGTAGATGGTCCCGTTTCCTATGATTCAATTTTTTTTTTAATTTCAAATTAATATAAGGGTAGAAAAGTTTAGGTTACATTGTTTTCAATTATAAGGTAAAGTTCAAGTTGTAGTTAGCCCTTCACCCAGGGAGCATGCTGAACACCCTCTAGTTTCAGTTTAAAACAGTCAATCCAACAGCATTATGTTCACTCATGGATATTTTTCCCCTGTACTACCCCATACGTGGGTCCTATTACTGTATTCTGCTGCCTGGCCTATGTCCACATTAGATAGCTACTGCCATGTGAGCAGGAAGTATTTAACATATTTTTTTTTTTTTTTTGAGGCAGAGTCTTACTATGTTGCCCTCTGTAGAGTGCTATGGCGTCACTCTAACAACCTCTAACTCTTGGGCTTAAGCGATTCTCTTGCCTCAGCCTCTCAGGTAGTTGGGACCACAGGCACCCGCCACAATGCCCGGCTATTTTTTGGTTGCAGTTGTCATTGTAGTTTAGCAAGCCTGGGCTGGGCTCGAACCCACCACCCTTGGTATATGTGGCCAGCGCCCTACTCACTGAGCTACAGGCACTCTGCCTTAACATATGATTTAAATGACCTTAGATATATGCCTAGCGTTCTAGTATATCCCATGAGAAATCTAAGGGATTCACATACTTAGTCTTTAGAACTAGTAAGCAATAAATATACTTTCCCTAATAATTATAAATTAGAGACCATGGGGCCACAGTCTTCTCTACAAACATATATTCCTATTCTCTTTTCCTGCTATTTTTTTTTGATCCATTTTTTCCTGCTATTTTTTCTCCTTAGTTCTCTCATAATTTCACACACTATACATTTTCCTGGTTTATTCATCCAATGTCTGTCTCCCCCATGAGACCACAGGGTTCCCAAGGGCAGGAATTTTCATCTGTTTTGCTTACTGCTACAGCCCCAGTGCCTAGAACCAATAGATGAACTATATTATGCAAATGCTAGTTACTGTTATAACTTTGCTCTTTCTTTAAAACAGTTATGGGCGGCGCCTGTGGCTCAGTCGGTAAGGCGCTGGCCCCATATACCAAGGGTGGCGGGTTCAAACCCGGCCCCGGCCAAACTGCAACCAAAAAATAGCCGGGCGTTGTGGCGGGCGCCTGTAGTCCCAGCTACTCGGGAGGCTGAGGCAAGAGAATCGCCTAAGCCCAGGAGTTGGAGGTTGCTGTGAGCTGTGTGAGGCCACGGCACTCTACCAAGGGCCATAAAGTGAGACTCTGTCTCTACAAAAAAAAAAAAAAAAAAAAAAAACAGTTATACAATTGAAAGGATGTCATTTTAAATTTTAAAGTGAAAGCCCTCGGATCATTCTTAATGTCCTGTAAGATAAACCTTTCATTCCAGCTATGGCAATGTCTGCTGTTTAACTATTTTTTCTCTGTGCTTGTTGATACCATAACAAGATATTTGACAATTGCACCAGAAGCTACTGTGGTACATTAGTCCTCCAGGTGGGCCGGTTCTGCCCTTGACCTCCTTTCTTTTCCAGCACCGGTTCATTGGTTTCATGGCCAACTGCTAATAGTTGACACCACCAATACAGTTATAGGAATTCACCGCCCGGGTTTGACACCTGTGTAGATGGAGGTGTGTGTGCTCACACATGTGTGTGAATAATTTCTTACAATAAACAGCTATTTCAGCAAAGATTCTGAAATTTGAAAGACTGTCAAATTGACTTCTGGAACATGATAGACAAATGTTAATATACAAAAGCAGATACACACTAAACATGATCTTTACATGGGCTAAAGCCTTTAGATACATTAAAATAAAAAATAATGCTCTCTTAGTAGGATGGCATGGTGGCCTTTTATAGATATTACCTATATTTAAAATAGCCCACATAATTACGGATCATCTTACCTGTGCCCTGCGTGCTCCTCTCCCAGACCTCTCTGATTTTTGTCTCATGCTCCTTTTTTCAAATCTACCCTAGAGCTTATCTTGTCCCAAGCTTCTATTTTGTTCCTAAATTATTTTTTTCAGTCTTTTTTTTTTTTATCCACGAGACAGAGTCTCACTATGTCGCCTTTGGTAGAGTATATGGCGTCATAGCTCACAGCAACCCCAAACTCTTAGGCTCAAGCGATTCTCTTGCCTCAGCCTCCCAAGCAGCTGGGACCACAGGTGCCCGCCACAATGTCTGGCCATTCTTGGGTTGCGCTGTCATTGTTATTTAGCAGGTCCGGGCTGGGCTCGAACCCGCCAGCCTCCGTGCATGTGGCCGGCGCCCCACTCACTGAGCTATGGGCGCTGAGCCTATTTTTTTCAGTCTTAAACCTCTGATTTGCCTGCTGAATTTCTACTCTAAAACAAAGGTGTGTTGTGAAGACAAAGGACCATTTTTCTAGGGGAGAGTTCAGCCTGTTGCAAGCCGGATCTATCATGGCCCGTGTAGTGTGACATGTCTTCCATGGTACCATTTATGTAAATTTTACACATTTGCCTACACAGAGGACTTTCTAGTAGACGCCACTGTTTAATGTCAGTAGAAGGGGTGACGTTTATTTTTTCTGTGTACTTTTCTTTTTTTTTTTTTTTTTTTTGAGAGACAGAGTCTCACTGTACCGCCCTGGGTAGAGTGCCGTGGCGTCACACAGCTCACAGCAACCTCCAACTCCTGGGCTTAGGCGATTCTCTTGCCTCAGCCTCCCGAGCAGCTGGGACTACAGGCGCCCGCCACAACGCCTGGCTATTTTTTTGTTGCAGTTTGGCCGGGGCCGGGTTTGAATCCACCACCCTCGGCATATGGGGCCGGCACCCTACTCACTGAGCCACAGGCGCCGCCCACTGTGTACTTTTCTATATTGTTTGAATATGTTAAAACTAGTATGCATATATATGTGAGTGTATTTTTTTTTTTTTTTTTTTTGTAGAGACAGAGTCTCACCTTATCGCCCTCGGTAGAGTGCCGTGGCGTCACACAGCTCACAGCAACCTCCAAATCCTTGGGCTTAGGCAATTCTCTTGCCTCAGCCTCCCAAGTAGCTGGGACTACAGGCGCCCGCCACAACGCCCGGCTATTTTTTTGTTGCAGTTTGGCCGGGGCTGGGTTTGAACCCGCCACCCTCGGCATATGGGGCCAGCGCCCTACCCGCTGAGCCACAGGCGCCGCCCTGTATTTTTTTTTTTTTAATTAACCGTGTTCAACACCAAGGAAGAAAAATTTGCTTGTGTTTATTTAGGGCTGGCTATACTTGTACTTATTGTTTTCAGGAATTCAGTGAAAAGCTGCCTTGTCCTTACCTTCTGACTCTTAAAAGTTATCATCTTGAGGCTTGGGGCCTGTTTGTCAGCGGTTAGGGCACCAGCCACATACACCCGAGCTGGCGGGTTTGGATCCAGTCCGGGCCCGCCAAACAACAATGACACCTACAACCAAAAAAAAAAAAAAAAAGAAGTAAGAAAGCTGGGCATTGTGGTGGGCGCCTGTAGTCCCAGCTACTTGGGAGGCTGAGGCAAGAGAATTGCTTAAGCCCAGGAGTTGGAGGTTGCTGTGAGCTATGTAGTTACAGCACTTTACGCAGGGGGACGACTTGAGACTCTGTCTCAAAAAAAAAAAAAGTTATCATCTTGAGACAGTTTTCCTAAGTTTTTGCATTTTGGGGGAAATGATGTTTAGGAAAGAATACACATACCCACTCACCAATTTCCAAACCCCAAAGATTCTTTTCCTAACACTTAAAACATGCTATACATTCAGAATTTTTTCTTATATGATAGACTTAATTACTATTACATAAAAACAGATTTCCAAATCCCATTTGTAGTCAAGAGTAATTCAAATTTACCTCAAATTGCTGGTTTTTTAAAACACTGCCTTTAGTAACTAAGCGTTGCTTTGGTTTTCCTCCAGTCTGAACTTAGCAATTTATTTTTATATAATATTTAACATGGTTATAACCTTGGACTTGTTTTGAATTTTGACCGTTTATTAACTTGATATTTTATAGTTGCTATGGATAGCTTTAGATTACTTTATCTAGGAGTCATAAAACTGTCTTTCTTTAGAAATATGGGGAGGTGAAGAGATTGAAAATGTTCTTGTCACTCTGTCCTTTTTTTACTTCCCACTGTGGATGTAAAGTTGCTCACATTGCTAAGGTTTAATTGAATAAGGTGAACAACGATGCAACCAACAGATGTGTGTAAGTTGGACCAGAGATGGGAAATTCTTGTTTTGGGGAGAGTTACAGATGCTCATCACTCTCCTGTGTGCTATGGAGCTCCTTGTAATCGTAGTTCAGAGGACCTAGGTGTCACATTGCTTTCAGGACCTCCTGGAGGGGACCCAGATGTCACATTGCTTTCAGGACCTTCTCGAGTGCCTCTTCTTTCCCCCTCTCCTCTAATCTCCCAGTTGCCTGAACTGACAAGCTCACCCTCCAGAGGGACTTTGGCTGAAAAGGAGTGTGTTTACTGGGCCTAAGTGCTTCAGGCCCTTCTGATCCCGTTGTTATGTACAGATGCTTTTATTGTCATAAATCAAGTTTTATCATCCCCGCCTTTTTCATTCTGTGGCTCTTTCTCTGTTCTCCACTAATTACCAGCAAATCCGTTTCCAGCTCCAAACTGATAAAGGAAAATAAAATGAGGGTTTAGTAATTTTTGCCTATATATGTATTTCCACCAGACTTATCATAAACATGATTGTTAATGGCAATTAAGAGAAAAGACGAAGGGGTACCGTCTCCAAAAGTCTCAACTAGAAAGTAGGAGGGGGGAGCAACATTTGCTAAAAATATAACATTTCTAAGAAATCATAGGGGCATCTTTTGAGTGCTTTCTACATGCCGGGAGCATTTCCAAACATTTTATGTGTATTCGTTTACTGAATCCCCGTGACAACCTGGATAGGGTAGGAATTATCCTCTACCTTATGTGCATCCAACAGTACAAGGTTATGGTCACTCATCTTGTTCTATTATGCTGGGTTTTTAAAAAATTGCTTGTTTCCTTTTGGTTATTACTGGGGTTTCAATAAGACATTTCAGTGAAATTTCCTTCCCTATGAAAGGCCAAAGCTTTGTCTTCTTGGGGCTCCCCCAAGTCCGTTTTTTGCACTAGGTTTTCCAATACGTTTCAGGTCACTGGTGCATTTTCTATGTGGCAGTTTTAACACCTCCCTTCTTTCTGTACCACCCACTCAAGCTCATTCCAGGTGCCTTTAGCAAATGACTCCGGAGGTATTTAAGTGGCCAAAGCTCATTTCATTGACCAATGAGGAGACCTGTGCCATATATACCAAAACTACGCAGTTCCTGGGATCAGGATCGAAGGTTGCTTTAAGCAAAGCTTTTGTTACAGTTAGCCTGTTGCATCCAGATTTCAAGACTGGAAAGGTAGGGGAAGCCTTATTTGTTTTAATTAAAGAGAGGAGGAGATGATTGTGTTTTGCTAAAGCAATTTAAGTCTGGCCAGATAAACAGATAATATGTTTTGTTTGTTTTTTAACGGAAGGCAAAAAGAAAATTTGGAAGTTTGTAAGAATTTCAACTGCTGCACAATTTCCCTTACCTGCAGTAGAACCAAAATCCTTAAGTTACAACATTTTTTTAAAAAAATCAGTTCATGTAGCAGCTTTTCACTCCCCACAGGTGGGGAATCTGGATATTTACAAAATAAAGTCTTTTTTTGCAATTTGCTGCTACTTAGGATACAGTAGGAATTTACCAATAATTTCCACATTTGTCTTCCAAAATCATGAGAGAATCTTGTAGAGAAGACTGTAATTTTAAGATGTGATGATAAAAAATAAGAAAAAGTAATGGAATTAGCTTTATGATAATTAATACATAATTAACGATAATGACATTTCCTTTCAGAGAAAAGTTCTGATATAGAGATAAATGTCAGTCCTTTTTTTCAAACCAATATTTAAGTTTACAAAAGGGAATTATTTCAGCGTACGTTATCTGCTTTAAACATTGAAATAAGTTTCACTTTCGTTTACTTACATTTTATATGGTGTGTGACATTTGTTTTTATGTTAACTCACATGATCAGAGAAAGAAAATTTTTATTCTATCTGGAAAGGGAGCGATTTGGATAGCATTTGAAATAGAAGCTATTCTTCAAAAGAAAGATATACTCTTTCCTGGTAAGGAGCCCCTGGCCCTCACAGTAAAATCCCTCTTCATTTTGATGACTCCATGTCGGAACAAAATGTATACCTGAGAAATGCATATTATTATATGTGATTATTAGCCACAACTAATGTTTAGTATCAAAAGACAAGTTTGGATTCAAGGAAAAGTATAATTGCTTTTCCACCATGCCTTTTTTTTTCCAAATATGGCTTAATATGGGTTTGTATTTTTGTAACAAAGAGCTATTGAGAAATGGCACCATTGGATTAAAAATTATCTTAAATATTTAGTTTTTCACTCCTTTCGTCTAATTTGTCAAGAGAATGCTCTCAGTGCCCAAGCCACTGAGTATTAAATTTCTAATCATTTCAATTATCTCAGAATCCCTTTTCTGATTCTGCCATATTCATTTTAGAAGATTTACGCCCTGAAATTTTCTATTTGTATTAGATTTGTTCCTAATGCCATTTTGCAAGACATCCCCATTTGGATGTTTCTTTTTCTGGTTGACTCCTAGGGGAGGCAGGTGTGGGGGACAACTTACAGTGTTAATCCTTCACAGTGCAAAAGACTTGCTAGCCATCTTCCCCAGTCTAAATAATGCTGTTTCTTAATTCCAAGCTAAGGCTCAAAGGTCTAGACTAACTTCACAGATCAGAGGTCAGGCCCGAATTGCTGCAATTCGTGGTTCAATTCTGCCGATATGACAGAATTTCACAGCTATGATGATTGCCTTTTCCCCCTTTTGCACACAGGCCAGTCTGTGCAGTTAACAGCATAATTTGTACAAGTTAGCCCTTGCCACCTGAGTTTAATGAGTAACTAGCTGGTGCCTTAGGTTTCCCTGGTACAAGGTGCATAATATAAAAGGGGCCAAATGTCAACGCACATAGAGGGAAGGGGGAGGGGAGTGATAATCTCATAACTACCATCTATGAATCCTAAGATTTCAGTAATTCATGTTTATCTTTAAAATTATATTTCCACTGTGTGAATGCTAGCCTGTTCATTTTCTCTGCTACTGAAAGAGGTAGATAATTTTGTTAAATGTTTGTAAGAAAGATCTGTCTGATGAGAGATTGTTGGCTAACAAGTAGGAAGTAAAATTGCAGGTTCATTTCCTCATTTTGTGGAGTCTCTGATTTCTCAAAATCTTTCTAAAAGGTGACATTTTGTAAAAATCTGGGGAACAAATAGGACTACCAAGTATTTCTGAACCTGTGGTAGTCATGCACATCTGATTTTCTCTACTCTTCACCCGTAAAATTGAACTCCTATCTTTATTTCTAACCCGGGTTGAGAATATCTCTACTGTTCATAAGTTGAATATTGGGCCTCTTGAAGAAATTCTTAGATGGCCTTGACAGTTCAGAGATTTGCTGTTTAGTTTTGATGCTTCATGGTAACTCTGAAGCTGCAATAGGGTTTAGACATGGAGGATCATTTGTTGATTTTGTGGTAACACAAATTTGAACTTTCTGCTCTTCCAAACTGGGGAACAGAAGCAATTAGGTTGTTCCATAGAAGGCCTGGCTTTGAATCCCAACTTTATCACTTCCAGCTAAGGGATCTTATCAAATGGGAAGCCTCGTTGCTCCTCGGGTTCTGTTGTAGAACTTGCCTCCTGGAGTTATAGCAAGGATTAATAACATGATGTCTGTGGAATGCTTAGCACAGTGCTTCGTGCATAATAAATACAAAGGTATTCACTGTTCCAGCCATGCTTAATATTATTACATCGCTTGGGTTGCAAATTAGCTTAGGCTACCCTGCCCACTATTCCAACATGGTTACAGGTTGGTCTTTGTTCATTTCATGAGGAACACAGCTATGACATAGTGGAATGAGGTGATTTGAATGTCAGGGGTGTGTGTATTTTAACGTTGCTCAATGTCAAGTGTAGCCCTCTTTTAGATGCTATCTTTTTTCCTTGCTGATTTGCCGTCACATGGCAAAAGCTGTAAAAGGAGATAAATCCAAATGATCTGGTTTCCTTTGAGAGTTCTGTTCATTCTGCCAAGTAGTGAGAAACACTGGAGCTTTTAATAAAATCCATAAACGATACTTTACCAGTGGGCTAAATTCTGTCCTTGATAATATATAATATTACTCTTACTAGAATTCATGCTTTGTGGAAATGCCAGAAATGAAAATATTGTAGTGATTTTTAAAAATTCTATTATTAAAAATTTCATTCCTATGGAATGTAAAAATAGCATTTGAATAAAAGCATGATTTTAACTATTAATGACAATGTAATAATTATGTGCTTAGAATTGAAAAGGTAATATGATGCCTCCCATTCATTAATTAAGCTCCTAGGATGGGCTAGGATTGGGTGTGGGGCACTAGGATTATAGTCGTGAGTCAGATCTAGATTCTGCCCCTGTGGAGTTAAAATTGGACTAAGGATGACCCCTGATAGCAATTACAGTAAGGTTATTTTTTTATTTTTTATTTATTTTGCAGTTTTTGGCTGGGGCTGGGCTTGAACCCAGCACCTCGATATATGGGGCCGGCGCCTGATTCCTTGAGTCACAGGCATCAGCCTACAGTAAGGTTAAACCAAACAAAATTGTCAACATTCTACTGTTTACTTTTTTTTTTTTTTGGTTTTTGGCCGGGGCTAGGTTTGAACCCGCCACCTCCAGCATATGGGACCGACGCCCTACTCCTTGAGCCACAGGCGCCGCCCCTCTACTGTTTACTTTTATATGGTTCAGTCTAGTGCTATGAAGGATATGATGCTGGAGGAACGTACCTCAGGGGGCTCCAGCGATGGCTTCCCGGGAGGAATGAATTTGGAATGGGTGTCAGCTGGCAAAGCAGGGGGTTGGAGATGGTTTGAAGCTGGCAACAGCACCTAACGATAGAAAGTGACACAAGATGAGGCTGTAGGTGGACCTGGAGTGTTCCTCATGGGCTTTTATGAAGGACATTGACTTTAAGGGCAATGGGAAGAGAATGTAGGAGGGAAGGTTCAGCAGGAGGGTGGTATGACCAAATTATTTTCACTCTGTCACCCCAGCTAGAGTACAGTGACATCATCCTAGCTCACAGCAATCCTCAAACTCCCAGGTTCAAGCTATCCTCCTGCCTCACCCTCCTGAGTAGCTGGGACTATTTGCCCGGCTAATTTCTATTTTGGGTAGAGACAGGGTCTCACTCTTGCTCATGTTGATCTTGAATGCCTAGCTTAAAATGATCCTCCCACCTCAGTTTCCCAGAGTGCTAGGATTACGGGTGTGAGCCACCAGGCCTGGCCCCAAATTGTTATTTTTTTAAAAGTGGAGACTCTGATTGATTGTCATGGGCCCCGGTGGCCAGGATGAAGTCAGCTGAGACTATGGCAGGTATCTAAGCAGGAGCCGGTGGTTGGCAGTTTACAGGATGCCTTCTAATGTTGTATCTTATCTAGTCCTTGTAAGGACCTCACGTGAGTTCCTAGCATCAACTTCAGTGTATGAGTGAGGATGATGAGGCTCAGAAAGTTACATGGCATGTCCATGGTCATACCATGCAGGTTGCAGAGTGAGAATTAGAACTCTGGTATCTGGCACCCTGTTGCAGCCTTAGGCCTATGTATTAACATCCCTGGGTGTGGCCAGTTGATTTATCATAAGAAAGGATGGGGGAGGGATTGTTGTTAGAGACAGGGTTTCATTATGTTGCCCAGGTTGAAATGGTTTGGTGGATGAGATCACTGAGGCCTTGAACTCCTGGGCTCAGGTGATCCTCCCACCTCAGCCTCCTCAGTATCTAGGAGTTACAGGTATGCACTGCTATATGCCCAGCTTATTTCTTTAATTTTTTGTAAGGACGGGGTCTTGCTATTTTGCCCAAGCTAGTCTCGAACTCCCAGCCTCAAGGGATCCTCCTGTCTTGGTCTCCCCAAATGGTAGGATTACAGGCATGGGCCACTGCTCCTGAAATGGATCTCTTTTAAAGAAATAGAATTTTCATTCCTTGGTGGAGGGTTGGAGTAAGAAAGCTATTTTTAGCCCAGGTTTATGATGAAAGTAGACTAGGACATGACTTATGTTAGACTGGAGTGTCTTTTTGGGAAAAAATGAATTTCTTTCTTTTTTTTTTTTTGTAGAGACAGAGTCTTACTTTACTGCCCTCGGTAGAGTGCCGTGGCGTCACACGGCTCACAGCAACCTCCAGCTCTTGGGCTTATGTGATTCTCTTGCCTCAGCCTCCTGAGCAGCTGGGACTACAGGCGCCCGCCACAACGCCCGGCTAGTTTTTTGTTGCAGTTCGGCCAGGGGCTGGGTTTGAACACACCACCCTCGGTATATGGGGCTGGCGCCCTACTCACTGAGCCACAGGCGCCGCCCGAAAAAATGAATTTCTTAATGTCCCATATTTATGTATGCCCTGCCTCGTTCCAAAAGTGGATTTGAAACACCTTTCGAGGGCCAGGCTCAGTGGCTCACACCTATAATCCTAGTACTTTGGAAGGCCAAGTGGATTGCTTGAGCTCACAAGTTCAAGATCAGCCTGAGCAAGAGCCTGACCCCATCTCTAAAAAAAAAAAAATAGCTGGACGTTGTGGGCACTGTGGTGAGCACCTGTAGTCCCAGCTATTGGGGAGGCTGAGGCAAGAGAATCACTTGAGCCCAAGAGTTTGAGGTTGCTGTGAGCTGTGATGCCACCGTACTCTACTGAGGATGACAAGTGAGACTCTGTCTCAAAAAACAAAACAAAACAAGAAAAAACCCACCGCGTAATTTCCCATTTCCTTTAACCTCAATAGATACACACTGGCATGCAAAAAATCCCAATGACAACTGCAACAAAAAATAGCCGGGTGTTGTGGCGGGCACCTGTAGTCCCAGCTACTTGGGAGGCTGAGACAAGAGAATCGCTTAAGCCCAGGAGTTGGAGGTTGCTGTGAGCTGTGATGCCACAACATTCTACCTAGGGTGACAAAGTGAGACTCTGTCTCAAACAAAACAAAACAAAACAACAGCTTTCAAAACTTCATATGGCACAGAAAGAAGAAAGAAGATGGGGCAAAAAACTCAGGGCAGGCAAATTCACATAAGATTTGTCCTCAGATCCCACCATTTACTCAAGAAGGGGTCGTGCACATCTGTAAGAGTCCCATGGTTGAGAGGATTTTGTTCAGGATAGCTTTCCCTACTACTGGAATCTACAAAAATTTCCCCCTTAGATCTTCATGAAACTCGGTCACGCAGTGAGCAAATCCACAACAGCTCAGTACAAGGAGTTGGGGGCGGGAGTGGAATGAATGAATGAACACTAGTAATGTCTGGAAGCCAATTCATTTCCCTGGGAACCGCCCCACAAATCTAACCAATAAATGTATTTTCTACTCACCAGTGTGACCTTCGTTAAGACAGTTTCCTCTGTCGTGAAATCAACGGTTTACATTAGAACTCAACTTCTCAGACTAGGTCCCCTGGGGTACCCAACATTCATGGGGAATGTAAAACCACAGGACATACTTGGCAAATGGGTTTTGTTTGGAGGTTTTGGTGGCAAAACAATAGAACAATATTTTAAAAATGCATAAAATGGATTGTGTTAGGAGTCATTCTGGAAAGTTCTGGAAATTTTCTGTTCCTGGAGTAGCCACAAGAGGCACATCAGTGATCCTTCTTTCCCTTTCTCTGATACAGAACATAACTGTACAATTTTTGTGTTTGGAGTTTATACTCTATTACCTTGATATGACATTTTAAAGAGGGAAATAGTACCATTGTAGAAAGAGTGAAAATTCATAATTCTGTATCAATAATATGAGCCAGGAATGGTGCTTATATATATTTTCTCTCTTCTCCATGATAGTACGACTAAGAATTATCTCCATTTTATGGACGTGAAAACTTAGGCTCCAAAAAGTTGAATAAACTTGTCCGGATTTGCTTATCTAGTAAATGAGTGATACAGCCATCTAAATGTTAGTCCATTGTCTTCACGGTGTGTCAAATTAGTTTCATGACAACATACCTTTTGTAATCTGCATGTTCATTTTCATAGTTTTTATCAAACACCCTGATGTTGATTATTAGCTATTATCTAGGATATAGCCTTTAGGGAATTCTCTTTTCACAAAGTTGGGTGAAGACTATGCATTGAGAAATTGTTTAGCAGCTATTGCTCTGTAATTTTTTTCTTTTTAATTATTATAGGCGCATAATGTTGTATATCTTTATAGAGTACATGTGATGTTTTGGTACAGACATATAATGTGAATTCAGCAAATCAGAGTAATTGGGGTACCCATTAGCTCAGGCATTTATCATTTCTTTGCGTTAGGAACACTCTAAGGTCACTCTTTCATTATTTTAAAGTATACCCTAAGTTAGCATTGATTATAGTCACTTTGTTGTACTATCAAATATTGTTCATTCTATCCAAATACTTAGCTACATTTTTGCCCCCATTAGCTATCCCCACTTTATCCCCCCTTCTCACTTCCCTTCCTAGACACCAATAACCACCCTTCTACTCACTGCCTCTATGAGATCCATTGTTTTTAGTATTTAGCTCCCACGTATGATTGAGACCATGTGAGATTTGTCTTTCTGTGCTTGCCTTATTTCACTCACCCTCTCGAGTTCCAACCCAGTCATTTCCCATGGCAGGACTTCATTCTTTTTTGTGGCTGTGTAATATCCCATTGTGTTTATGTACCAGAATTTCTTTATCCATTCACCTATTGATGGACACTTAGGCTGATTCTAACACTTGGCTATTGTAAATAGTGCTGCAGTCAACATGGGAGTATTACTCTATGATGTGTTTGAGGGTGTACCTTTTCTTGGAAAGGAAATCAGTAAGGATTAAAACTAGGTGATGCTTAAGTATTGTTGTAATCCCATAAGGTTACAAATGGCACTGAGCTGCAAGTCATTCCAACATGAAGATAGTTATGGCAGAATCATTTTGAGCTGTAACTGACTTCAGAGACCACTTAATTCAGAAGTGTCCAATTATACTCTATGGAATCCCCTCCTGTAGGGTTCCCCTGGACCACATAAGATGATGGAGCTAGAGGCACCCTCCACTCGCTCCACACACACACACTTCATCCCTTACCTGCACTCAGCCAGCTCTTGTTTATTGGTTTTATTTGCTTCTGTATCTACTTAGATTTTTGGTGGAAGAAAAGGTACTATCCCCAAAAAATGAAGAAAAAAAGTGTGAAAACTACTGATAATCCAATTCCTTTATTTTTTTTAGGGGAGCAAACTTTGGCTTAGAGAGATGAAAAGATTTGCCTAAGATCACAGAACAGGGCATGGCAAAGCTGGAGTTAAAACTAGCCATCTCGCTCCCAGTTCGGTGTTTCAACCACCGTGCCATATTGAATCTTACACATCCGGACACTTACAAGTCGTTTGGAGCTCAGATGGTTCCATGAGGACTCTCAGCAGTTGAGAGAATCAGGCAGATTATATTTCCACATGTAAAATAAAAATAAAATGATGTGCGGGCGGTGCCTGTGGCTCAAGGAGTAGGGCACTGGCCCCATATGCCAAGGGTGGCTGGTTCAAACCCAACCCTGGCCAAAAAATGACAATAATAATAATAATAAAATGATGGCCTTAGGATATTTATTTACTTATTTGAGATAAGAGTCTCAAGCTATCGCCCTGGGTAGAGTGCTGTGGCATCAGGGCTTAAGCGATTCTCTTGCTTCAGCCTCCCGAGTAGCTGGGACTATAGGCACCACAACACCCAACTATTTTTTGATTGTAGTTGTCATTGTTTGGCAGGCCTGGGTTGCCACCTCTGGTGTATGTGGCCGGCACCTTAGCCTCTTGAGCTACCCATGCCACCCTTAGGATATATTTCATTTTTATTTTTTTGAGACAGAGCCTCATGCTGTTGCTCTGGGTAGAGTGATGTGGCATCACAGCTCACAGCAACCTCCAACTCCTGGGCTCAAGCGATTCTCCTGCCTCTGCCTCCCAAGTAGCTGGGACCACAGGCACCCACTATAATACCCAGTTATTTTTTGGTTGCAGCCATCACTGGCGGGCCAGGGCTGGATTCGAACCCTCCAGCTCCAGTGTATGTGGCTGGCGCCTTAGCCGCTTGAGCCCCAGGCACCAGAACTAGGATATATTTTAATGCCTCATCTGAAATCAACTTTGTCTTGAACTTTTAAATCCTTTTCATTTGAATATTTTCTGTAGCATGACTTTTAAGATGATGCTGGAACCCCAAATTGTAGTTTTCATAGGCCTCTCCATGCAAAGAACATCCTCAGAAGAGTCTTAGCTATGTATTTTGGGGCAGAATAAGTCTTTTTCATGACAACTCTGATTGGTAGTGGATAGCTGGAGTACTTGTTTCAGTGGTTTTGGGGACCCTCTCTGAAATCTATAGGAAGACTGTGCTGAATTGTTAGTGGTTATGTAAGCATAAGCCCCCAAATGGGCTGGGGAGGCCATGAGCTAGATAATATTTTCACCACTCAGGGCCCTACTTCATCTTTTCACGGGATCATAAGTATAAAACATAGGCCACGTCTGTATTCCTTTATAAACATTATGTCCATGTTGAAGTCATGTGTGCTGTAAAAAAGGCAGAGAGAAAAATGCAACAAGTGGGAGAAACGGGTCATTTTCTTATTACTGATCCATGTTTCTTTAGAATAGGAGAAGGCTTGCGTTTCTTCATTTGTAGAGTAATGGTATTTCATTTTCTGATGAAAATCCACCCCTCCCCCCAATTCCTAATGCATATATGAAAACCATCTTGAAATAGGAAACATTTCTTTTTTTTTCCCCCTCTAGGATTTGTCTCAAAGGGCCCTCTGAAAACTGAACTCTAGAGAAGCCACAAGCAAGCTGCCCGAATTTGCCTGTATCCTCTCATTCTACATCTTACAAAGAACCAGACAGATCAAATTGGTTGTTTTTGGTGAGTACACCTCCTGGGATCTTTTCTTTTCCACTTAAAGAAGAATATAAATTTTCATTCCTTTTTTTTGTGTGTGTGTGTGTTGTGTGGTTTTTGGCCAGGGCTGGGTTTGAACCCGCCACCTCCGGCATATGGGACCGGCACCTTGAGCCACAGGCGCCGCCCTAAATTTTCATTCCTATCAACCATGTTGTCTGCTTCGTGGACATTGTGCACCTGGGATGCGTTTAGGGGATTGTTAGTTGTAGAAACAACATGTTAAGTCATTTGGAAGCCATGATAATCTTTACCTTTTTGGACACTTTACATCTTTATAGACTAAGGAAAACAGCTGCTTCTGTATGTATCTGTGAGCATCTTCTTAGGAGTTAAGACCCAAAAAATAATCATGTATTGCTTATACATCTGCCTAGTAGCCCCCACAAAAAGAGAGCCACAGTATTTCTTTCTTTTTTTTTTTTTTTTTTCCAGTTTTTGGCCGGGACTGGGTTTGAACCCACCACCTCCGGCATATGGGGCAGGCGCCCTACCCCTTTGAGCCACAGATGCCACCTGAGGTCCACAGTATTGCAATCAGACTGCCTTTCAATGTGTAGGACATAAGGAAGGGTTTCTTTGTACAAACTAGACTGGATTCAGTGTGATAGTATTTTGTGTTTTTGAGCAATCCTCATACCTTCTCTAAGTTTCTATTTGCTTACCTGTCATATGAGATAAAAATAACTGTCATGTTAGACTCCTCCATCAATCGACGTTGGGTTTGTTTGCACTTGGGGGGGTATTATGACTAATATTGCTAAGAGTGATAGTGTACAAATATTTGTTTGAGTTTTGCTTTCAGTTATTTTGGATATATACCCAGTGGTAGAATTGCTGGCTCATGTGGTATGTCTGTGTTTTTGCTGTTGTTTTGAAGTACCACCATTACTGTTTTCCATAGCAGCTGTGCCATTTTACATTTGACCAGCAGTGAACAAGGGTTCAATCTCTCTACATTCTAATTAACACTTGTTTTGTTTTTTTGATAATGGCTATTATAATGCATGTGAAGTAGTATATCAATGTGGCTTTGATTTGCATTTCCTTAATGATGCTGAACATCTTTTCATGCTCTTATTAGGCATCTATCTTTTTTTTTTTTTTTTTTTTGTAGAGACAGAGTCTCACTGTACCGCCCTTGGTAGAGTGCCGTGGCGTCACACGGCTCACAGCAACCTCTAACTCTTGGGCTTACGCAATTCTCTTGCCTCAGCCTCCCGAGTAGCTGGGACTACAGGCGCCCACCACAACGCCCGGCTATTTTTTTTTTTGTTGCAGTTTGGCCGGGGCTGGGTTTGAACCCGCCACCCTCGGCATATGGGGCCGGCGCCCTACTCACTGAGCCACAGGCGCCGCCCAGGCATCTATCTTCTTTGGAGAAATATCTATTCAAAAATCCTTTGCTCATTTTCAATTAGGTTGTTTGCTTTTTTTGGTTGTCATCATAGAAGTTCTTTATATATTCTGGATACTAATCCCTTATCAAGCATACAGTTTGCAAATATTTTCTCCTACACCATGGGTAGCCTTTTCACTCTCTTGACAGTGTCCTTTGATGAACAAAAGTTTTTAATTCTGATGAAGTTTATTTGTTTTCTTTTTTGCCTGTGCTTTTGGTGTCATCCAGTAATTCATTACCAAATTCAATATCATGAAACATTCCCTTTAGATTTTCTTCTAGGATTATTATCATTTGAGCTCTTAACATTTAAGTGTTTCGTTTGTTTGAGCTAATTTTTGTACATAGTGTAAGGTAAAGCCAGGATTCTTTTTTTTGTTTTCTTTTTGAGACAGCCTCAATCTGTCGCCCCAGGTAGAGTCCTGTGTCATCACAGCTCACAGCAACCTCCAACTTCTGGGCTCAGGCGAGTCTCCTGCCTCTGCCTCCCAAATAATTGGGGCCATAGGCATCCGCCACAATGACTGGCTATATTTTTTTTTTTTTTTTGTAGAGACAGAGTCTCACCTTATCGCCCTCAGTAGAGTGCCGTGGCATCATACAGCTCACAGCAACCTCCAACTCCTGGGCTTACGCGATTCTCTTGCCTCAGCCTCCCGAGTAGCTGGGACTACAGGCGCCCGCCACAACACCCGGCTATTTTTTGGTTGCAGTTCAGCCGGGGCCGGGTTTGAACCCGCCACCCTCGGTATATGAGGCCGGCGCCTTACCGACTGAGCCACAGGCACCGCCCCGACTGGCTATTTTTTTGGTTGCAGCCATCACTGTTGTTGGCAGGCCCAGGCTGAATTCGAACCTACCAGCTCAGGTGTACGTGGCTGGTGCCTTAGCCACTTGAGCCACCCGCACTGAGCCAAGCCAGATTTCTTTTAAGGGTGTACTTTTCATTCCCACCAAGTCTCAGTGAAGGCCTGTGTCAGCTGGTTAAGTAAAAACACAAATCTTCGCACCCCAAATTTGTTCTGAATTATTTTACTTCCTGGAGTTGGCTTAGGTGGTTTCCCAACAGACAGGTGAAAGAAAGCATTTGGGGGAACCGATGGCCCCTGTAGCTAGAATATAACAGGGAGGCTGTGCCTGGGATCAGCAAGCTTTTTGATGTAAACATGCTTGAAGAAATCCCCAAGAATAACGGAGCCAGATAGCGTTTCAGACTAGTAGAAAAGCGTGTGTGAGCATATGGGCACGAGCACGTGTGGGTTGTATAGGTACATACGTTTGGCAGCAGAGGGAAAGGGGACAGGACACACTAGATGTGGTTGTGAACCGTGTGGGCTACAGTAGATAAAAACATGGTTTGTATGATACAAAAATAAACCTCTTCTTGCTACTTTAAGAAACAAAACTAGATTAGACACAGTTATGTGCTAACTGTGTTTCCCAAACAGTTGTCCTACTTCTGTTTGATTGTGGACAGAACCTTAAGAGTTCCCTTTGTAGGATCTTGGCAAGTCAGAAGAAACCCCCGGGCTGTGGAAGATGTCTTCACTCATACCAGATGTCTGCGCGGGGCTGGCCACTCTCCCGGTGTCGGAGAGATAACAACAGTAGCACCACTTGAATGCAACCGACAGTCTCAGGGCTCCACGCAAGCAGATTCTCAATTAGACTCCCAACATTATTGGTGACCAAGTGCCCAAATTCCAAATAAGTTGATGGATGTTAAATCTATTAAAATCTGACTTGGGGACCTGTGCAGCAGAATGCCACCCAGCATTCTGGGATAAGATAGGCCATCCTTCCTATACATAATTTGCAAGACTGGTATAGTATATTTCCCTTGAAGCCTGAAAGTCATTTCACACTTTATTAATTCAAAGAATATCCAATATTTCCCCATGAGACTGGGAATAAATGATTAGCTCAAAGCAGGGCTGTTTTTACTGGTATGTTAGTTTTTCTTTTTTCTTTTTTTGAGACAGAGTCTCAAACTGTTGTCCTGGGTAGAGTGCTGTAGCATCACAGCTCACCGCAAAACCTCCAACTTTTAGGCTTAAGCAATTCTCTTGCCTCAGCCTCCCAAGTGGTTGGGATTACAGGCGCCTTCCACAACACCCAGCTATTTTTTAGTTGCAGCTGCCATTGTTGTTTGGCGGGCCCTGGCTGGATTCGAAACCGCCTGCTCCGGTGTATGTGGCTGGCGCCTTAGCCACTTGAGCTACAAGCGCCGGGCCGGTATGTTAGTTTCTCAATTGAAATATTAACTCCAAGTGCACACAATGGAAGTTCAGAGTACATAAGACATGAACAACAAAGAAATCCAGTAATCACAGGAGTTCGATATACCTAGAAAATCATATGTTTCCTAACATTTGAGCGCTTCATTTTAAATACTGTAGTTTTGGTAAAACTCTGGATATGTATTTTCTGTTTTCCATTCTTAATCTGAGTGCATATTTCATACATTTCTTGAATTAATATAGTTCTGTTTCCCATGTAACGTTTAATGATTTCCAACTAACTTTTAACTGCCTAGGTTAATTATAGAGACTGGGAAAACTGGTTCTCTTCCCCGCCCCTTCTTCTCCTTTTTATAAGTATCTTTCCTTAGAAGTCAATAGAGCAACTTCATTTTTTCAAATCTCTGCAAATTCCACCTTAAAAATTAGTCATACATACACTTAGCATTTCAATAGTTTTTTTTTTGTTGTTTGTTTGTTTGTTTTGTGTGTGTGTGTGTGTGATTTTTGGCCGGGTCTGGGTTTGAACCCACCACTTCCAGCATATGGGACCAGCGCCCTACTCCTTGAGCCACAGGTGCCGCCCAGCATTTCACTAGTTTTTAATTGACAAGCTCTCTTCCCTTTCCTCACTTTAAACCCTATATTGCTACATTTTGTTTATACTCCTTAAAAAGTGTTTGGGGTTTCTTTTCTTTCTTTTTAAAAATATAAACAAGGATTAATGCAAACAGCTCATCAGACTGCATCCTTGCTCCGTTCCCACGTGTTACTCTGGGGTAATTATTAACCAAGGTCTTTGCATTAGAAAACCTAGTGTATTAAATGAGAATTTGCTATGAGAGACAAAAGTCCTATTAACAAGAAAACGAAAAGGTTTTACTTTTGGTTTGCAATGAGAAGGAAAAGAAAGGAAGGAAGCAAGAGAGGAGAGGAAAGGGAAGGAAGGAGAAGGGAAGGGAAGGGGGATAAAGAGGAAAGCTGGCAGGGCTAAATCCAGCCTCCCTGTGCTGCTTCTCCAGCTTTTTCTCCATCTGCTACACAGGATGTTCCCCCCAGTGTGGCCACTCACGGAACACGGAGGGGAGAGTATGTGAGTGGCAGCAGTGGACTGAGAACCTTCGATTCCATAGTTCCACCTTTTCATAGCTGTATTATAGGTGAGGATCAGGCTAACTTGTGACCTGTTCCCAACTCATCAGTACCCTCTGCTGCGTAGTAGGGGACTGCCCTGAGGCATAGACACCCCAGGGAGAAAGGGACCCTGTCCCCATCGCAGTGCCTTCCTCAGTCTTTGGCAAAATGCACTTGTATTCAGTGGTCTGTTTTCTATACTTAAATCAGAGAATCTTCATCCCTCATTTAAAATTAAGCATATATGGAGCCGGGCACAGTGACTCATGCCTATAATCCTAGCACTGTGGGAGGCCAAGGCTGGTGGATTACTTGAGCTCAGGAGTTTGAGACCAGCCTGACCAAGATCTAGACCGCATGCCTAAAAATAGCTGTTGTGGCCGGTGCCTGTAGTTCCAGCTACTTGGGGGAGGCTAAGGCAAGAGAATCACTTGTGCCCAAGAGTTTGAGGTTGCTGTGAGCTGTGATGTCACGGCACTCCATCCAGGGTGACAAAGTGAGGCTCTGTCACAAAAAATAAAACAAAATAAAACTAAGCACACAGAGAATCCATCTTTAAATTAGTAGATTAAAGTTAATGATCAGGCTCGGCGCCCCTAGCTCAGGGGTTAGGGCACCAGCCACATACACGGGGGCTGGTGGGTTCGAACCTGGCCCAGGCCTGCTAAAAACAACAATGAGAACTACAACAAAAAAACACAGGCATTATGGTGGACGCCTGTAGTCCAGCTACAAGGGAGGCTGAGGCAAGAGAATCCCTTAAGCCCAAGAATTTGAGGTTGCTGTAAGCTGTGATGCCATAGTACTCTACTGAGAGCAACATAGTGAGACTCAATAAATAAATAAATAAATAAACAAACAAAGTTAATGATCACTTATCACAGCTGGTACGAGTATTTACTAAGTGCCCCTGTTTGAGATACTCTAAATGTTTATAATAACATAGTGGTGTCCTGTGCCTTATTAATAGCCACACTATATCATGGCTATTTTTACTATTCCCATTTTAAGAGCATGCACTGAGGCTTAGGAGATTCAGTCACCCTCTGAAAGTCACACAGCTGGTGAATGGCACTTAATCTCAAGTAGTCCAGCTCAAGCATTGTAATTCTCAGCCTCTCAAACCTAGCTTCAGATAAAAGAGCAACTGCATTCTGCCTTCATATTCAGGCCCCATTTATCTACGTATTTCCTCGTGGCAAAACATCTCTACCAAATTCCTGAGACCATATAATAGAAGCTAAGGTTATCAGCTAAAGCAAAAGGACAAAAAGCTCGTGGAAATTACAGCTGCCTAACCAGTACCTGCTTTACCAAGAAGGCTGTAGAGCAGCGGTTCTCAACCTGTGGGTCGCAATCCACAAGAACTGTATTAAAGGGTCGCGGCATTAGGAAGGTTGAGAACCTCCTGAGAAAAGTGTCTCACGAATGGAAGGAAAAGTATCCAATGTATTCAGTACTTCTATGAAACCCGACTTACTCACAGGATAGCCCAGGATGAAGGAGAGAAATGGAGTAGGGAGGGCGGGGGGGGGGTGGATTTTACAGATTTTACCTATGGAGCATATTGCAAGGGTACAAGTCAAATCTGTCAAGTGCAGAACATAAATGTCTTAACACAATAATCAAGTAAATGAGGCGAAAGCTATTTTGTTTATTTTGTTTGATTAGTTTGATGTAACTATGTCAGATTGTGTAAAAAAATCAACACATCGTACCCCACATATGCAAAATGTATTCATGATCTATGTGTATATGACTTAATAAAAAAAAAAAAAGGAAGGGTAGTGCCTATGGCTCAGTGAGTAGGGTGCCACCCCCATATACCGAGGGTGGCCGGTTCAAACCCGGTTCCAGCCAAACTGCAACAAAAAAATAGCCAGGCATTGTGGCGGGCACCTGTAGTCCCAGTTACTTGGGAGGCTGAGGCAAGAGAATCAGCTAAGCCGAAGAGCTGGAGGTTGCTGTGAGCTATGACACCACAGCACTCTACCGAGGGCGACAAAGTGAGACTCTGTCTCTTAAAAAAAAAAAGGAAGGTTGAGAACCACTGCTCTAGGGGTATTACACATTAATTGCCATGTGAATTGTACTTAACGTAGGCTAGTTTTGAGCATGGGGCCATGTGAAGCATATATAACTCACGTATCTCTTGACTAATAAAACACCATGCCCCCCCCCAAAAAAAAAAGCTATTTGTAACACTGGCTTTCAGGATAGTCCAGCGGGGGTTGGTATAACTTTTTCAGTTGACATTCCTGATGCTGTGCTGCGAATTAGAGATGCTGGTCTCCATACCCAAGCTGGTCTGTCCATTCTCTGATGAGCTCGTCAGCAAACATGCCAGCGATCAATGCGTGGTGTGACTATTGTACACAATTCTAGATGCAAGTAAACCATAAAACTTGGATCGGTGAAAAAAAAATGTCCAGAGCAACTTAGTGGTAGTTATGTCAGATAATAAAATTCTTTTTGTAGCTTTGTCGTACCATACTTCTTATGAAAGACCATTGTACTCATTCATTGATTCTTACATTCATTCATTTTTTTTAAAACATCCTTTCATGCAGCGCTAGGCAGTGACCACCAAATAAAATAAGGATCCCTGGATAAAATGTTATTCCTGCCTTTTTAAAGCTTCAATTATGGCCAATGAAATAAGGGTATAGGCCATACTGTCTTAATTTTTTAAAGATATTTCAAATAAAAAAAAGATATTTCAAATAGTGTAGAATCAAGTCATAATAGAAAATGATGGCCAGGTGCAGGAGCTCATGCCTGTATTCTCAGCACTCTGGGAGGCTGAGGCGGGTAGATTGCTTGAGCTCAGTAGTTCAAGACCAGCCTGAGCAAGAGTGAGACCCTCCCTCCTCTCCCCTCCCTGCCCTGTTTGTATTAAAAGCAGAAAAACTAGCCAGGCATTAAGGCAGGCACCTGTAGTCCCAGTTACTTGGGAGACTGAGGCAAGAGGATTGCTTGAGCCCAGGAGTTTAAGGTTGCTGTGAGCTAGGATGCCACAGCACTCTACTGAGGGGGACAAAGTAAGACGCTGCCTCAAAAAAAAAGAAAGAAAAGAAAAATGCACTTTACTTTTTCTTTTGTTAAAAACACTCTCACAGATGGTCCCATTTCTAATAGAGTCCTTTGAAAAGACTTAAAAATAAGTGACCCTTATCAAACAGCCCATGGTATTCACAAATACCCACCACAGGGTGACCCAAGTTCCTTCTGATACCAGTGGATTCGTGGTTCTTTTTTCTTCACCAGGTTTTTGTAGTAAAGAATTAAGCTAAGGTGGGGCGGCGCCTGTGGCTCAAAGGGGAAGGGCACTGGTCCCATTTGCCGGAGGTGGTGGGTTCAAACCCAGCCCCGGCCAAAAATCACACACACACAAAAATAAATAAATAAATAAAATAAAATCTATTTTAAAAAAAAGAATTAAGCTAAGGGTTATTAAGGTTTAACCTGAGCTGTACTTTTGCTAGGAGGACCTGTTCATTAGGTATCATTTTTGTTTCTCAGTACATACAAAAAATAGAAAAGTTTGAATATCATCAGAGAAACTGTAAAGCTAAAGAGCTAGATAAAACAACAACATTTAAAGGTGTAATGAATGAAAAGGAAGTGTATTTTCTGGCTTAAAATTGTATGTTAATGTATACTGTCTCATCTCCCCTTAGAAAGTTCACTTCCTTTTAAAATTTTTTCTCACAAACAACCCACTATAGTTATATTGCCATAAAATACTGTTATAGTTTAAGAATACTTTTTCTTTTTTGAGACAGAGTCTCACTATGTTGCCCTCAGTAGAGTGTGGTGGCATCACAGCTCACAGCAACCTCAAACTCTTGGGCTCAAGCACTTCTGTTGCTTCAGCCTCCCAAGTAGCTGAGACTATAGGCGCCTGCACAACACCCAGCTATTTTGTTGTTGTTGTAATCGTCATTGTTGTTTATAATAGACCCCGGCTGGGTTCAAACCCGCCAGCCCCGTGGATGTGGCCAGCGCCCTAACCACTGAGCTACAGGCGCCGAGCCTGAATATTTTTAACTTCAAAACTACCCCCATTCAACTTAATTATTTATAGAAGAGAGTAACTCGTGGTTTATTCAATGTTGAGATATTTGGTCATTGAAATACAAGGCCATAATATTAAACAAGATCTGGGTTTTTTCTTTGCTAGCAGATTTTGTTTTATAGTTTCAACAAAAATGACCAAGGTTAATCAAATAAAATCAGGTCACATTTGAAACTGAAACTAACGTTTGACTGTGTCACCCTATTTCAGACCCTTTATTCCAGTACAAGCAATTTGTCATTTTTCTTACAAAGAGACCTATGATATTCTCATATACTATTTGACATACCACCAGAAGGTATTAATAATGATAGAACACATCCTTTAGCATATGCCCTTGTGTGTGATAGGACATAATAATAACAGACCCAGGGCGGCGCCTATGGCTCAAGGAGTATACCCCCACATACCGTGGGTGGTGGGTTCAAACCCAGCCCCGGCCAAAAAAAAAAAAAAACTGCAATAACAACAGACCATACTATTACTACATAACTACTATTACTACAAACTACCTGCAGTAGTTTGAAATTAGGGGGAAAAGAGCATTTACAAACCATCATCATGACTACCTAGCTTATATTTGGAAAAAATCACTTTCTAAATCTGTTTTGGCCTTAATTCAATAAATTGAACATGAGCTGAGTGCAGTGGCTCACGCCAATAAGACTCAGCTACTTGGGAGGCTGAGGTGGGAGGATAACTGGAGGCAGGAGTTTGAGGCCCACATGGACAACACAGGAAGACCTCATCTCTCAAAAAATTTTAAAAAGAAAATTTAACAAATGAAAAATACCTTTTACATGCAAATTTTGGAATTCTTAAAAAGCTGTGTGTATCTGAACTTTACTATATTTGGACTATTTGTGTTGGTTTTGTTTTGAATATAAAATGACTCTTGTGCTAAATAGAAGTTAAATTGTAGAGTATCACCAACAGTAAGGCATCTTTATTAGATTATAATCCCAGATTTACCATTATCTAATTGTGATTTTGAGCTAAGCACATGATCCTTCCTAGTTTCTCCATCAAGAAAATGAGACTAAGCTACTCAGGAGGCTGAGGCAAGAGAATTGCTTAAGCCCAGGAGTTGGAGGTTGCTGTGAGCTGTGTGAGGCCACGGCACTGTACCGAGGGCCATAAAGTGAGACTCTGTCTCTACAAAAAAAAAAAAGAAAGAAAGAAAATGAGACTAAGACTTTTACACGGCATTGTGAATATATATGTACAGTTACATAGCAATAGTACAAACAGGACAGATAAACACAGTAGGACTCTGTAAGTTGACCACCCAAGGGCGTTAACAAACTGGTCAACATATGGAGGTGGTCAACATAAGGCACTAGGCCTGCTGTACTGACAGGTCTGTGTGGTGCAGGGCCAGTCTATGAAAATAGGTCAACTTGAAGTGGTCAATGTAGGCTGGTGGTCAACTATGGAGGTTCTACTGTATTTATGTACACACACAGATAGCAATTTTTCAAAAACTTCAATCATATTCTAAATGACACAGAAAATTTCCCCACAAAGGAACTCTATTATGAATCCCTTTGCAATTAAAGATTTTTTTTTGGTAGAGACAGAGTCTCACTTTATGGCCCTCGGTAGAGTGCTGTGGCATCACACAGCTCACAGCAACCTCCAACTCCTGGGCTTAGGTCATTCTCTTGCCTCAGCCTCCTGAGCAGCTAGGACTACAGGCTCCCACCACAACGTTGGCCTGGCTATGTTTTGATGCAGTTTGGCCGGGGCCGGGTTTGAACCCACCACCCTCGGTATATGAGGCCAGCGCCCTACCCACGAGCCACAGGTGCCGCCCCTAAAGATTTTTTTTTTTTTTTTTTGTAGAGACAGAGTTTCACTTTATTGCCCTCGGTAGAGTGCCGGGGCCTCACCCAGCTCACAGCAACCTCCAACTCCTGGGCTTACGGGATTCTCCTGCCTCAGCCTCCCAAGTAGCTGGGACTACAGGCGCCCACCACAATGCCCGGCTATTTTTTTGTTGTTGTTGCAGTTTGGCTGGGGCTCGGCTTGAACCCGCCACCCTCGGTATATGGGGCCGGTGCCCTCCACACTGAGCCACAGGCGCCACCCCTAATGATTATTTTTCATAATAAAAAAGTCATCCATCAAACTACCAGTTCATATATTCAACTGTTGGCACATGAAACTTTTCTGAGAATATCATGCCTAAGTTTCTTTCTTAAACTTGCACCCATCATTGGTAGTTGAAAACTACCGCCATTCAACTTAATTATTTATAGAAGAGAATAACTCATGGTTTATTTGATGTTGTTGTTAGGACCTACTACTATTCACTGGGTAGGCACAAAGCTCTCGTGTGGGAATAGTGAGAAGTGATCCAAAGAACATAATACTCAAGGAACTGGAAAAGTACAAAAGAGATCCTAGTGTTAGCTTTTTGCATAATCATTAGTTTTAAAAGTACATCATTGCAACCATATGTTTCCCATATAAATATGGAAGGTAATATTTATGTAAATTCCCTTTCAGTTGGACCATGAACATTTGGGAGTAAATTCCCTCAGATTCATTACATTTTACCTTTTTTTTTTTGAGACAGAGTTTCATTTTATCATCCTAGGTAGAGTACTGTAGTGTCATAGCTCACAGCAACCTTGAACTCTTGGGCTTAAGCAATCCTCTTGCCTCCGCCTCCCAAGTAGCTGGGACTATAGGCGCCCACTACAACGCCCACCTAATTTTTAGAGACAAGGTCTCACCCTGGCTCAGGCTGGTCTAGAATCTGTGAGCTCAGGAAAATCCACCCTGCCTCGGCCTCCCAGAGTGCTAGGATTAACAGGCGTGAGCCACTGTGCCCGGCCTTATGTTTTACTTTTTTAAAATGACATTCTCTGGGGTGGCACCTGTGGCTCAGTTGGTAAGGCACCGGCCCCATATACCGAGGGTGGCGGGTTCAAGCCCGGCCCCAGCTGAACTGCAAACCAAAATATAGCTGGGCGTTGTGGCGGGCGCCTGTAGTCCCAGCTACTTGGGAGGCTGAGGCAAGAGAATCGCTTCGGCCCAGGAGTTGGAGGTTGCTGTGAGCTGTGTGAGCCCACGGCACTCTACCGTGGGCCATGAAGTGAGACTCTGTCTCTAAAAAAAAAAAAAAAAATGACATTTTCTGGCAGATAAGTTATGATTCTAAACTGTGATTGTGTGATTCTCTATAAAGAGAAGATCCTTGAAAAAATCTACTCTTTTTGAAAAACAAAAATAAGAATGATAAAGGGTTGTGAGCTCCTTATTGTGGTCAGGTGCTTGCGTTGCCTTATGTGATTCTCCCAACATTGTTACTGGTGTTATCAGCATTTTATAGATGGTGAAACTGAGGCACAGGGAGATTAAAGCAACTTACGTGGTGGCATTTGTTTCTCAAGTGGTGGAGCCAGGGTAGGAAGCCAGGTAGTCTGGTCTCAGACCCTGTGTGTAGCCAGCCACTGTGTTTCCTGATCTTGTATTCTCACTTAGATGTTTGGATTACGCAAATTCTTGTCTTTCAATATTAGTTTAAGAATTTAATTCAATAATAAATTTAAAAAATATAATTTGAATAATAAATTAAATTAAATATAATTTGAAGACTGGACTCGCACCTGCAATCCTAGCACTCTGGGAGGCCAAGGCAGGGGGATTGCTTGAGCTCAGGAGTTTGAGACCAGCCTGAGCAAGAAGACCCCATCTCTAAAAATAGCCAGGCATTGTGGTGATCCCCTAAATAGTCCCAGCTACTCAGGAGGCTGAGGCAAGATGATTGCTCAAGCCCAAGAGTTTGAGGTGGCTGTGAGCTGTGATGCTACGACACTCTACCCAGGATGGCGGAGTAAAACTCTGTCTCAAAAAAAAAATAATTTGACTATGTTAACTACCTTCCAAAGAGCCAAAAATAGTCCATGGATATTTTTCAGAACTCTCTGGAAGCTGAGAAGAGCAAGTGGGAGTATGGTAGAAAGGAATATGGGCGGCGCCTGTGGCTCAGTGGGTAGGGTGCTGGCCCCATATACTGAAGTTGGCAGGTTCGAATCCGGCCCAGGCCAGCTAACCAGCAATGACAACTGCAACAAAAAATAGCCAGGTTTTGTGGCGGGTGCCTATAGTCCCAGCTACTCGGGCTGAGGCAAGAGAAGCACCTAAGCCTAGGAGTTGGAGGTTGCTGTGAGCTGTGATGTCACAGTACTCTACCAAGGGCGATTGAGTGAGATGATCTCTAAAAAAAAAGAAGGAATAGTTCTCACCCACTTTACCATGGGTCTGTACTTGAATTTCCTTCAGCTGTATCTGCCAGTATCCATGTCTCACTTATAGTGTTTTTTGTTTTGTTTTGTTTTGGCCGGGGCTGGGTTTGAACCCGCCACCTCCGGCATATGGGACCGGCACCCTACCCCTTGAGCCACAGGCGCCGCCCCCCATGTCTCACTTATATAGTGACACGTTCTGGTAACACTGGCTGTCACTAAACCTGTTAGCAAGAAAGAGTAACAAGGTATAATTGAGTTTGGGTTTGTTGTCAGATTGACCTACATTTCGATTCATTGACCTTGATCAAGTTATTTGACTCTTTCTGCATCTTTAGAATGGGTCAGTAATAGCTATCATTTATGAAACCCTTATTATTAATATGAACTTAGTCTTGTTCTAAGCACTTGACATACAGTATCTCATTTATTCCTCATAGTGCCGCTTTGAGATACTGATTCTTATGGCCATTATTCTCATTTTACAAGTAAGAAAAACAAGAAACTCAGACTTTACAGCTACATGGTTGAAGAGCCAGGAAAATCTGACTCTACAGCAAAGGTCAGCAAACCTTTGTAGTGAAGGTTCACGACAGCAAATACCCTGGACTTTGCTAGCCTAACGGTCTCTGCTGCAACAACTCAACTCTGCTGATGTCGTGTAAAAGCTGCCGTGGACATGTAAAAATACAGCATGGCCTCGTCCCAATAAAACTTGAGGATCAGACTCGGCCCCCCTGGCTGTAGCTTTCTGACCCCCTGCTCTAGGGCCCACATTTTTGACTGTTACTTACAGAAATGTTATAAAAATCAAGGTGTCTTTTACACATAAGTGTTCAAGAAAAATGGAAGCCATCCTTGACTCCCGAGTTTTTAAATCATACATTAAGGAAAGTTGAGAGATTATTTGTAATCCATCTGCTTCCCTCTAGGCAGGATTGCTTTTAAGCCATCTACTCTCCTTTTGCCCTGTTCTGGTCTTAGTATGTGAATGAAATACACTCTACAGCCACTTTTGCATTATTGGAATACCAGCCATACAGTGGAACAGGATCCTCCTCTGCAGTCTCTCACGGTGCTAAATGACAGCAGTCAGCAGAATGTCTTACTCAGAAAAACGCTCAGAATAACCAGAGTTTGATTTTCATCATTTTAATTCATTCTGTAACATCGTTGTGTGTCACATGTGTAATAATGTGGTATATGATGACACAGTTCTAAGTGTAAGGGGATAAAGAGAGCTTCTACCCTTGCAAAATTTCCATTAAACCAGAAATGGGCAGATTTTCAGCCTACATGTTATAGCTGGAGCATTCCTTGAGGTCTGTTTTGACGTAGGTCTGTTGTTGCCTACACACCTGGCCAAGCTAGTGTCTTAGCTTGCGCATTTAATAATGGTTTGTTGAAAGAATATGTGTGACCTCTTAGGACTGAACAATATCTATTTTATTTTATTATTATTTTTGAGACAGAGTCTCACTCTGTCACCCTTGGTAGAGTGCTGTGGCATCATAGCGCACAGCGACCTCTTAACTCTTTGGGCTCAAGTGATCCTCATGCCTCAGCTTCCCAAGTAGCTGGGACTACAGGCACCCACCACTATACCTGGCTAACTTCTATTTTCAACAATATTTAAACTCCTTTTTTGTTTTATTTTATTTTTATTTTATTAAATCATAGCTGTGTACATTAATGTGATCATGGGGCACCATACACTAGTTTCATAGACCATTTGACACATTTTCATCATACTGGTTAACATAGCCTTCCTGGCATTTTCTTAGTTATTGTGCTAAGACATTTACATTCCACATTTACTAAGTTTCACATGTACCCTTGTAAGACGCACCGCAGGTGTAATCCCACCAATCCCCCTCCCTCTGCCCACCTCCCCCCTCCTTCCCCTCCCTTTCCCCCTTCCCCCTATTCTTAGGTTGTAACTGGGTTATAGCTTTCATGTGAAAGCCATAAATTAGTTTCATAGTAGGGCTGAGTACATTGGATACTTTTTCTTCCATTCTTGAGATACTTTACTAAGAAGACTATGTTCCAGCTCCATCCATGTAAGCATGAAAGAGGTAAAGTTTCCATCTTCTTTAAGGCTGCATAATATTCCAGGATGTACATGTACCATAATTTATTAATCCATTTGTGAATCGAAAACCCCTTTTTTAAAAAGGGATTTTTTTTTTTGGCTTAAAATATTTCCCTCTAAATGAATTTCAACAATATTTAAACCCCCTTTTTTAAAAACGGGATTTTTATTTATTTATTTTTTTTTGCCTAAAATAAATTTTTCTATGTTCAGTAGGGATGGGGTCTCACTCTTGCTCGGGCTTGTCTTGAACTCCTGAGCTCAAGCAATCCACCGACTCAGCCTTCCAGAGTGCTAGGGGGCCTGGCCTGGGCTAAAGATCTTATGTGGCTTTGTGTGCTCCCATACCTACCCCATGGCCATTGCTTCTTACACAGTGCTTTGTACAAAAGAAGGAAATCACAGTCCATTTATTTATTTAATAAATATTTGTCTTTTAAGTGTCAAGCTTTGAAGACACTGTGGTGACCAAGAAGATACATGGACTTTGCTTTCTTAGACTTTACATTCTACTTGTAGAAGACTGACTCAGGAAAAATAAAGGCAGCAGTGATATGTGTTATGAAAGGGGGGCGTCTACAATGAACAGGCGATTTGACATGGCACGCACTAGACTAAGGCTGACCAGATACAGAACTTCAGGTTTATCTTGTGCCTTTAATTCTTGAGTTTCGGGCCTCCCGTCCCCTTATAAGACCACCTGTTTGCTTAACAGTTATTAAGACCCTGTTTGCTTAACAGAATAGAATAGTTCATGAACATGTTAGTGAAACTGTTTATATCCCTCTGAATAAACCACTAGTGCAAGAACTCTTCGTTCTTTCACTGAGGACTCAGCCTGTGATTTTCACACACAGCTGAAGCTTCAGAGTTCTCCACTGTCTCCTGTAGAAAATGAAAGATTTGAACCCTTCTGGATCTGACTTCTTCATTTTTTTTTTTTTTGAGACAGTCTCACTGTGTCCCTTGGGTAGAGTGCTGTGGCGTCACAGCTCACAGCAACCTCAAACTCTTGGGCTGAAGCCATTCTCTTGTCTCAGCCTCCCAAGCAGCTGGGAGTACAGGTGCCCACCACAACACCCGGCTATTTTTTGTTTGTAGTTGTCATTGTTTGGCAGGCCCTGGGCTGGGGTGGAGCCTGCCAGCTCCGGTGTATGTGGCTGGCGCCCTGGCCACTCAGCTACAGGCCCTGTGCTGCTTCTTTCTTTTTCTTGAGCCTCCTCTTGTGCCTCACACCAGCTTCCTACATGTCAGCCACTCTGGGCTATTCTTGCATTTTTGTAAATGCTCACCTTGGCTTGTGGTGTTCCCGCTTCTATCTCTCCTCTCTCTTCTTCATCCACCCTTGCTGGACTGTGAACTCCAAGGTCTGCGCACTAGTCACCACTGTTTCCCCAAATACCCACCACAGCCTCACACACAGCAAGCGCTCATTTAGTATTTAAATGAGCAAATGAATGAGTGTATACGCAGATAGAGCTACAGAGCCTGGCTGTAGCACCGGTGACTTAACTGTGTTACAGGAGTATATTTTCAGTGATTGCTGACAATGCGGATTTTTTTTTCTTTAAGTGTGACTTTTAAGTGAGGGTTGTTACATTATTGAAGAAACCAGTAACGTCATTTGAGAATGGTCCAAGTCTTAAAAGCCGATTGCCAGCAGTTTTCATGTGTCCACAAAGCAGCACGTTCTTAATTTAAATGAGACACTCGGTTTGGTACTTAGTAGATCCTTAGACTGATTTCAAAGTGGAGTTTGTGTGCCCCAGGCCAATCAATTAAACAGGTGGCCCTGTGGCTAAGTGCATATGGCACCGGCCACATACACTGAGGCTGGCGGGTTCGAACCTAGCTCTGGCCTGCTAAACAACAATGACAACTGCAACAAAAAAATAGCTGGGCATCGTGGAAGGCACCTGTAGTCCCCGCTACTTGGGAGGCAGAGGCAAGAGAATCGCTTAAGCCCAGGAGTTGGAGGTTGCTGTGAGCTGTGACACCACAGCACTCTACCCAGGGCGACAGCTTGAGACTCTGTCTCCAAAAAAAAAAAAAATTAATTAATTAATTAAATAACAGAATCAGTCTGACAGAGCTATGTGGTGGTAGTTGTTTGGATTGAAAAATTACATTCATAGAGTTTCAACTAAATTTAGTAAGTAGTGTGGTACCATGGAGACATTTACTTAAACCCTTGGGAAATGTTACACATTTTTCATTCTTTTTTTTTTTTGGCCAGGGCTGGGTTTGAACCCACCACCTCTGGCATGTGGGACCGGCGCCCTACTCCTTGAGCCACAGGCGCCTCCCCCACATTTTTCATTCTTTTTTTTTCTTTCTTTAAGGTTAATGTGAGGGTACACACAACTAGATTAAAACCTTTGACATTTTTCATTCATTTTTCATTTCATTTTTCATTCTTGATAGCCTTGACAGTAAGAGTCAGATCAAGTCAGCCCATGTTGCAGACAGATGGTATAAAATACCAATTTTTTGGCTAGGTGTGGTGACTCACACCTATAATCCCAACACTTTGGAAGGCTGAGGCAGGAGGATCACTTGAGACCAGGAGTTTGAGACCAGCCTGGGCAATATACTGAGACCCCATCTCTAAACAATATATGTAAAAATTAGCCAAGTGTAAGTGGCACACACCTGTAGTCCTAGCTACTCAGGAAGCTGGAGTGGGAGTATAACTTGAGTTGAGAAGTTTGAGACAGTCATGAGTTGTAATTGTATCACTGTACTCCAGCCTAGGTGACAGAGCAAGACTATGTCTCTAAAAAGGAAAAAAAAAAATGATGAGGTGTAGTGGCTCATGCCTGTAATCCTAACACTTTGGGAGGCTGAAGTGGGAGGATCATTGGAGCTCACGAGTTCGAGACCAGCTTGAGCAAAAGTGAGATCCTGTCTCTACCAAAAATAGAAAAAACTGGGCGGCGCCTGTGGCTCAAGGAGTAGGGCACTGGTCCCATATGCCGGAGGTGGCGGGTTCAAACCCAGCCCCGGCCAAAAAAAAAAAAAAAAAATAGAAAAAATTAGCCAGGTGTGGTAGTGGGTACCTGTATCTCCAGCTACTCGGGAGGCTGAGGCAGGAGGATGGCTTGAGCCCAGGAATTTGAGGTTGCTGTGAGCTACAATGATGCCACTGCACCCGAGCCAGGGCAATGGCCCTGTCTTTAAAAAAAGAAAATTAAAATCTTCTCCTACTATTTAATGAGTCGCTGCCACATACAAGTATATAATCCTAGTTCATAGCTCCAAGACAGACTCAACAGAAAGCAATTTTGTGTAGACTCCCTACCCCCAACATTTGCAGTGTCTGGAGACATTTCTGGTTGCAGCCGTCATTGTTTGGTGGGCCGGGCTGGATTCGAACCCGCCTTAGCCGCTTGAGCCACAGGCGCCAAGCCTGAGACATTTCGGCTGTCCCAATGTTGTCAGGGTTAGAGGTGCTTCTGTATCTCGTGGGCAAAGAGCAAGGATGTTGGGAAACACCGTGCAGCGCTCAGCACAGGCCCACAGCATGGAATCATCATACCCCACTTGTTCCCAGGACTGAGGTTCAGAAACCCTGGGATAAATCTCTAAATTCCCTTTGCAGCTCGAATTATGGGATTTTGTGCAACTAGATAATACATACAAAACATTGCAGAAACTCAAGCTCCTGTTACATGATATAAGCCACCTTGGCTTCTCCCTCCTCCTTTCTGTTCCCTGCCAGAGCCTTCAAAGGCTTATGTCCAAGGACCCAAGATAAGGAGTGAAACCACAAGCGCCTCCTACTGTTTGTTCACAGTTTGGGAAAACGTTAGCCCAGGAGGCGTATGTGTGCTGAATTTGTGGGTTTCATTATTTTTTTTTTTTTTTAGTATCACCCCATCAACCTATTGAATAAAATGAGTAATGCTTAAAGAGAACAAAATAATAGTTCCTAATAGGTATTTCTGTGCTGCCAAATACCTGCAGAAAATCCCCCCCCACCTCACCGATTTTAGGCAGGTGGCTTCAACCTCTTCTGTGGGATACAGCCCAGGTCCCTGAGAACCCACAGCAGAATCCCACGTTCTCAGAGATGTATTCATAGCAAGTGTCTGGGAAAACTGAGCCTCTTGGCTTTGCATCTATTTATCCAATACAAACATTCATTGAAGGACTGCTTTGCCGTAGCAATATCTGTACAAGAATAAACACAGTTAAGACCCATTATGAACAAGTTCTTCCTCAGATCAGCCAGAGGTGGGCAGAAGGGATGGCCCAGTAGGTCATCATCCACCGTGTCTCTATCCTAAAGAGATGATTCATCGGGGAAAGATTTTTATGTGTCCCAAGGGCCATGCCTTTAAATAGCATAAGGTGACAGACAGGCTAAGGCAGAGAAAAAGAGACCGTTGTTTCCGAGTCTTCAGACTATTGTTTAGGTCCCAAGGTAAATTCTAAGTGTTTCGTCTCCATTTCGCCCAGAACTCATCCACTTTCAAACTCTGAGTTAACAGAAACTCCCAGTGCCAGAGTCTGGCGGCCAGGGGGAGTGTTCTTGCTAATGTTTACTCTGGTGGGTTGTGGTAACTTGGACCTGGGCGATCAGATAAAATGCTCAGGGTGAGGCCAGATCTTGGAAACTTTTTACACAAGCTAGTCTTTTTTTTCCCTTCCAATTTTTTTTAACTCCCTGATTTGGGACAGTGTCTTCCTTTACAAAATTTTTCTGTACATCACAAAGTTTTTGTCAACTTTTGTGACAACCATCTCAAAAACTTGAATTTATGGCCTTTAAGCGACCTTCTTTAAAGGAATAGTAATCATAATTGCTGACTTTTTTAAACACATTGTGTGCACCAGACATTGTCATATGTCACTTCATGCTGGAACCAATTCTCAGATACAGTGCTGTCATTAGAATCATCACAGAGGTGTGCAAATGGAAGTAAGGTCATATGCCTCAGGAGACACACCTGGTAAGTGGCATTGTGATGGTCTGAACTTGTATTTCTTTGACTCCAGGGTCCTTGCTTGTGATAATTATGTATTTTATATTAAATATATTCTATTTTATTTATGTTTTATTATATCTGTACACTGCACCCCTCCAAGTAGATTTGTAAATTGCTATTTGTCACTTGGTCAACAAATAAAACTCTCCCAAGAATTCCAAATGGTATAGTCATCTCAAACACACACACAACCCCCATTCACCCTCCAAAAGCTGTGAGCCTAAGCTAACTTGTAGTCTGAATAATTCTAGAGTAAACTCATGCTGTTTTTGTTTCTAAAGACAGGTTTGTAAACATTAGAAATGTTTCCCAGTAGTGCAGTGTTATCTCTTGACCTCTAAGACTTCCCAGTTCAAAGTTAAAATCCTAATGAAAGATACCCTGGACCAAGACTAAAAAGGGACTTCAAGTCCTTGATGATTTCTGCTTTACACCTAAGTTTGCCCTGAAATTCTAGCTCATAGTTCAGAATAATAATGGCTTGATTTTCAAGTATATTTTTCTCCCTTTCTTTTTTTTTTTTACAGTTTTTGGCTGGGGCTGGGTTTGAACCTGCCACCTCCCGCATATGGGGCCAGCACCCTACTCCTTTGAACCACAGGTGCCACACCAAGTATATTTTTCTATGTTTGTTTTATATGCCCAATTGTGAGTAAATGATTTGTCTTGAATATATCACCATGTTTATTTAATGCTAACAGGCTTTGGAGAAGACTACCACATTTTTAGTGTGCCCAACTTTTTAAAAATAGATGGTAGGCCATACTTGGCCCATAGGTGTAGTTTGCTAAACCAAGCATAATTTTTTTTTGGCTAGGGCTGGGTTTGAACCCGCCACCTCCGGCATATGGGGCTGGCGCCCTACTCCGTTGAGCCACAGGCGCCACCCAACCAAGCATAACTGTAATAAGCATTCAATTAAATCTCTAAAATATATTAGTTGTATGGTTTCCTTTTCCAAGGCCTTAAATAAATCATTTATTCATATTTTTAAAATTTTTTATTTTTTGGAAACAGAAAATAAAACTCTGTTGTCCCAGCTAGAATGTAGTGGCATCCTTAGGGCTCACAGCAACCTCAAACTCCTGGGCTCAAGTGATCCTCCTGCCTCAACTTCCAAAGCAGCTGGGTCTACAGGTGTATACCGCCATACCCAGCTAATTTTTTTATGTTTTTTGTAGAGACAGGGTCTTGCTTTGTTGCTTAGGCTGGTCTTGAACTCCTGAGCTCCAGTTATCCTCTCGCCTTATCCTCCCAGAGTGCTAGGATTATAGGCAAGAGCCACCACATCTGACAATCATTTATCCTCTAATATATCCAAGCCTTGGGCCTTAAGAATTCACCAAGCAGCACATCATATCATTTGTTTAACAGTGGTATATTAAGCAGAATGATAAGAATTTGTAGACTAAAAGATGTTCTTAAATGTGTTTACCTGCCACTTAGTGGCCTCCCACGAAATTCTAACTTTACTTTTATTTTTGTCCTTTTTGCATCTCTAAACCTTCTTACTTTAAGGATTTTTTTTTTTTTTTACTGTGGTAAAGTATATACAACAAAATTTTCACCATTTCTAAGTGTGTAGTTCAGTGGCATTAAATATATTTACATTGTTGTGCAACCATCACCACCATCCATCTGCAGAACTGTCTTATCACCCCTAACCTCAAGTCCACACCTGCTAAATCCTAACTTCCTCTGGTAACCACTGTTCTTCTAAGAACTCTTAAGTACCTCACTGAAGTGGAATCATATAACATTTGTCTTTTACTGCTTGGCTTATTTCACTTACTGTCATGTCTTCAAAGTTCTTCTAAATATGGCACGTATCATAACTTTATTTAAAGCTGAATCATATGCCATGGTATATAGGTGCCATATTCTGTTTATCATAATCTGTTGACCGGCATTTGGGTTGTTTCCATCTTTCGGCTATTGTGAGTGGTACGGCTGTGAACATTGGTGTACAAATAATCCATTTGAGTCTTTGGGGTATATATCTAGAAGTAGAATTGGTGGATCATGCAGTAAATTTATGTTTAATTTCTTTTTTATGTAACCATTGCACTTTTTTGCACAGTTGCTATACCATTTTACATGGTCCCAGCATTGCACAAGGGTTCCAACTTCTCCACATCCTTGCCAATGCTTATTTTCTGCTTTTTGCTATAATAACCAAGCCAGTAAGTGTGAAGTAGTATTTCATTGTGGTTCTGACTGGTTTTTAAGCAGTATTTGTAGGTAGTACCAATATACAGTAAATTTGGATATTACATTAATTAACATCTATTGCACACTGGGTATATATAGGCACGGATGTATGAATGTATTCCTCCACTAGCACTAAAATTATGTCACATGGCTTCTAAGAAGTTGGGGGTGACTAATATAAGTAGCTCAATCCATGGCACTAGGAATATAGAAGAAACTAAGAAAATAAAAAAAAAGAAACTATAGCCCAAATTCGATGAACATGAAAGTGTGTTGTAATGCCCCTATTAAATTTGGAATAAAATGGCTAGTCAATTTTGAACTTCCTAGTAGCCAACAAGAAAAGGGACGCAGGGTCACTAACATGGTTTATTTGAGATGACAAAAGCACAATGCTTTTCTTGACTCACTGAGGTACAAAATAAACTATAATTATTTTAAAGTTTTTAAAGAGACTATTGTTACTGAAATCAGGTTTCAGACCAAAAGCTAACAGAATTTTTGATTAAATTATGGGAGTGGGGGGTTTGTAAAAGGACTCCACAGCCTGACCATTATACTGTTTTTATGTAAAACAGTAGCTTCAAAGTACAGTTGGGCTGGGCACTGAGGGCACACTATCTGAGTGATGGGCACACTTCATGTATATAACTTTGACTCAATCGGTACAAAAACAAGTATATAAACAAAAGATGTGTGGCCCTAATATTCTGAAAAAATTTTTTTTCTTTTTACTGTCAATTGTTTTTATTTATTTATTTATTTATTTTTTATTGTTGGGGATTCATTGAGGGTACAAGCCAGGTTACACTGATTACAATTGTTAGGTAAAGTCCCTCTTGCAATCATGTCTTGCCCCCATAAAGTGTGACACACACCAAGGCCCCACCCCCCTCCCTCCGTCCCTGAAAATTTTTTTTTTAAAGTACAATTAGGAAAATAAAATGTCCACTCCACCCATCTCTGCAGAGTGAGAAGTTCTGTTCCTTTGGACTTGATCGGGTAATGTTCGTGATGTGGTACAACAGGTGTAATCCTGATTGCCTCATTTTACACACATACCTGACATTTCCTTCCCAAGTTACAGATTAGACATATATGTGTTTTGCACAGTTTTAAAAAATATGTCCTTATCTTCCATTTGGAAGGAGGGAACGACCTTTATGTTCAAATCTGACATTGAAATTTCTTTTTTAGAGGCTGAGGCAAGAGAATCGCTTAAGCCCAGGAGTTGGAGGTTGCTGTGAGCTGTGTGAGGCCACGGCACTCTACCGAGGGCCATAAAGTGAGACTCTGTCTCTACAAAAAAAAAAAAAAGAAGAAATTTCTTTTTTGACATGCAACTCCAGGACTAATGTCTCATTTTCAAATTTGTACTGAAAAAAACTTCATGATAACTAGAGATGTTGTCAAATTAGCTTCCAAGTACTTGAAGAGCAAAGAAAACAAAAAATAAGAACAGATGTGTTTTAAAGAATTGAGGGGGATGACCTTAAAATTTAACTTTAAAATGGAAAGAACTGGTCCAAAGTTTTACTCAAAAATTTGGATGAAAGATACTAACTTACTTTTTTTTTTTTTTGCAGTTTTTGGCCGGGGCTGGGTTTGAACCCACCACCTCCAGTATATGGGGTTGGCACCCTACTCCTTTGAGCCACAGGCACCGCCCTAACTTTCATTTCTTCAGCATTTACACTGTTATAGGCACAGTTCAAAGTACTTTGTATAGTAACACATTTATTCGTCTAAATTTAATGAGGTTAATACTATCATTATTCCCATTTCATAGGTAGGAAAACTGAGGAACAGAGTAGCTGAGTATCCTTGGCAATTTTCTCAAGCCCTCTAAGCCTATTTCCCCATGGGCAACTTGGAACTAATGATAATACCATTTACTACATTTGTAGGATTTTACTTTGTTTTATTTTATATTGTTGTTTTGATTTAAGGTTCTAAATAAGAGAATGCAGGTGTTAGTTCTCTGAAAACTGTAGCGTGGTTTACCTGGTAGGTAGATGTTGCCTCCAGGTCTCCCAGGTTGAAGTTAATCTAGCTCTTTGTAGACTGACTTCAAACTCATGAATGCTTCATATCAAGAATTTTGCCTGAATGACATCAGAAAAATGAGAATTACTGTAGTTCCTAGACTAAGTCCGTGGCAATGTGGTGGTTGCATTTCTTCCTTGTAAAAAGCTTTAGTACACAGCTCTGTAGTTACATATCACTTCCTCAAAGTTTTCGTTAATAAGTTAAAGTCTTCACTGTAAATACATTGCTCTAGTTTCATTTCTACAATGAAAATGACAGCCTTAAAAAAGAAAATAGAAAAAGGCTGTGTTCACCAACAAAGTCAACGAGGTTAGTTAAATGCTATATAACCGAGGGGGAATCAACCTGAGTTGACAGTGTGGGAATTAAGCAAAAAGATCTTGCCATTCGTGTGCAAGAATATGAGATTTTCACCAAGGACGATTCAAAGCACTTGGGTCCTAAGGAAGCGGAAATACTTAACCACGCTGGTTTTGTTTTTGTTTTTTGTTTGGTTGTTTTCCAAGTCACTTCTGGGTTTTGCTGCAAGACAGCTTGACTCGCTTTCAGATTATTTTTAGGGCTGCCGCATTTCCAAAAGGCCCCCATCCAATTTCTCATGTAACCCTCCCCTCTATGAGGGTTAGCGCGCACCTTGCAAGGCAGCAAGAAAACAGAGCCCGGTTCCGCTGCCCGCGATGCGGATTTCCCACTCACGCTGCCTTCTGCCTCCCCAGGTGGCCACCAGCCGTGGATGCCTTTGACATTATGACCGCAGAGGATTCCACCGCAGCCATGAGCAGCGACTCGGCCTGCGCGTCCTCAGCCAAGGTGCCCGAGGGCGTGGCGGGCGCGCCCAACGAGGCGGCGCTGCTGGCACTGATGGAGCGCACGGGCTACAGCCTGGTGCAGGAGAACGGGCAGCGCAAGTACGGCGGCCCGCCGCCCGGCTGGGAGGGCGCGCACCCGCAGCGCGGCTGCGAGGTCTTCGTGGGCAAGATCCCGCGAGACGTGTACGAGGACGAGCTGGTGCCCGTGTTCGAGACCGTGGGCCGCATCTATGAGCTGCGCCTCATGATGGACTTCGACGGCAAGAACCGCGGCTACGCCTTCGTCATGTACTGCCACAAGCACGAGGCCAAGCGCGCCGTGCGCGAGCTCAACAACTACGAGATCCGCCCGGGCCGCCTGCTGGGCGTGTGCTGCAGCGTGGACAACTGTCGCCTCTTCATCGGCGGCATCCCCAAGATGAAGAAGCGGGAGGAGATTCTGGAGGAGATCGCCAAGGTCACCGAGGGCGTGCTGGACGTGATCGTGTACGCCAGCGCGGCCGACAAGATGAAGAACCGCGGCTTCGCCTTCGTGGAGTACGAGAGCCACCGCGCGGCCGCCATGGCGCGCCGCAAGCTCATGCCCGGCCGCATCCAGCTGTGGGGCCACCAGATCGCCGTGGACTGGGCCGAGCCTGAGATCGACGTGGACGAGGACGTGATGGAGACCGTGAAGATCCTCTACGTGCGCAACCTCATGATCGAGACCACCGAGGACACCATCAAGAAGAGCTTCGGCCAGTTCAACCCCGGCTGCGTGGAGCGCGTCAAGAAGATCCGCGACTACGCCTTCGTGCACTTCAGCAGCCGCGAGGACGCCGTGCACGCCATGAACAGCCTCAACGGCACCGAGCTGGAGGGCTCGTGCCTGGAGGTCACGCTGGCCAAGCCGGTGGACAAGGAGCAGTACTCGCGCTACCAGAAGGCGGCCAAGGGCGGCGGCGCGGCCGAGGCGGCGGTGCAGCCGCCCAGCTACGTGTACTCGTGCGACCCCTACACGCTGGCCTACTACGGCTACCCCTACAACGCGCTCATCGGGCCCAACAGGGACTACTTCGTGAAAGGTTAGTGGGGACCCTTCTCCTGGGTGCGCACACACCTCCCGCCCCGGCCCGCGAGATCCCCGCCTCCCAGGCAGGGCGCGCGGGCTTTGCGTTTCCCTTCTGAGTTCTGTCCCTTCGGTAGCCTTGAAAGAAATACAAATCGTTGTGGGTTGAGCCGTGAAATCATGGGGTGTACACCAGCTCTTGCATTCTGCCTCACCAGAGTGCCAGACCTGGGGCTCGTCCAACAGTTTCTTGGCTTAAAATCAGCTTTAATTGGGGCGGCGCCTGTGGCTCAGTGAGTAGGGCGGCAGCCCCATATGCCGAGGGTGGCGGGTTCAAACCCGGCCCCGGCCAAACTGCAACAAAAAAATAGCCGGGCGTTGTGGCGGGCGCCTGTAGTCCCGGCTGCTCGGGAGGCTGAGGCAGGAGAATCGCGTAAGCCCAAGAGTTAGAGGTTGCTGTGAGCCGTGTGACGCCACGGCACTCTACCCAAGGGCGGTACAGTGAGACTCTGTCTCTACAAAAAAAAAAAAAAATCAGCTTTAATTAATATTAAATCTTAAGATGTGGGTGGGGGCAATGGTTTTTGTTTGTTTGTTTTTTATTACTCACTGAGTAGGATAGACTGAGACCAGGATGAGATGCCTAAGTTCTGAGCCCTGCTCTTTGATTAACTAGGTTAGTGACTTTAGTGGGTCACTTTAACCTTCCCTGGCCTGTTTTCTCAAGCATAAAATGCGGAAGGTATACCAGCACATCCCCTTCCACATCTAACTTTTTTACAGCCTGTGAATGTTTTCCTTTGCTGAAATGGCAAATACAGGCTTTGGAGCTCACCTTGTGAGTTTGCACTAAGGGACATTTGGACTATGCAGATATATTTCAAGTATAATTCTAGGCTGAAACAGAATGTTGGGAAAATATTTACCAGCCCATGAAACAACAGAGGTGTAGCCACCTGCAGCAGACTCAGGGCAAACAACTAAATGCCGAGAACTGTGTGCTAAGGTCTGCCACCTGTGCTGTCCCTTTTGGGTGCTCATCATTTTTTATGCTGTCATTATAAGCAGGCAGCATAAGAGGCCGAGGGCGAGGTGCAGCTGGCAACAGAGCCCCGGGGCCCAGGGGTTCCTACCTTGGGGGATATTCTGCTGGCCGTGGCATATATAGCCGATATCATGAAGGAAAAGGAAAGCAGCAAGAAAAAGGATATGAACTTGTGCCGAATTTGGAAATCTCTGCCGTGAATCCAGTTGCCATTAAACCTGGTACAGGTCAGTATTAACCAGATTGAGATTGCATCTGCTCAGCCAAATTCCAGCCCTCTTTCTGCAGTGAGTACAGCCTTCCTGGGATTCTGTACATGGCTTCCTCTGCTTGTAGGCAGCTAGAGACTAGACAGAAGCAAAGCTACAACTTAAGGGGATGGTCTAGTGCTAACCATGTTCACATCAAACTTTCTGATGGTAAGTTTTTCAAGTGGATGTCACCACTTGTTAGGCTTTTTCTCCATCTGCAGCTGAGTAGGCAGAGTTGTCAGGGATGTGGAGGGGAGAAGGAGAATGATAGAATGTGAGGCTCTCCAGGTCTTCTCAGGCCTGATTCTACCCCAATCATGGGAAACCAGAGGGTGCAGCTCATTGCTCATTCTAGGAGTTGTTGAGCAGGATAGAAAATTCCCCTTCAGGAGCAAATAGCACCATTTGTCCCTTGTCATAGTCCGAGCAAATAGGAATGCCTGGGGACGAGGTAGCAGTGAACGTTTTTGCATCTGCTAATTCCCTAACTATCATCACTCATTTCCTCTTCCACCAGGGCCAGGAGATTGGGTGTGGGGACACTAAAGTATCTCAGACTAGGGACCTTGAACTTTGCTTTCACCTCCAAGCCCCACAAACTAGTTTGCCAATGTTTTAGTGCCCGTGGTTCCCTAATGTGAGGTAGGACTTCAGATCCAAACCTGCAGAAAACATTAGGTCCATTTGTGAGTCTGGCACAAACTTGCTAATAGCACACAAGCATCCAAACAGGTGGAAGGTTCAGTCATGGGTAATTGGAATGATCCTCCTCTAGACCTCTTCTGGCTTCATGGAGGGCAGATTGAAGAGGTGCTTAAAGCTCAGCGACTCTGGTTTTCATCTGGTTGAGACTCTATACTTCTTCCCTGGCCTCACAGGGCTAAAAAGCATTTTCTTAGCAGAGCCTTCTTTTGAATAATCCAATGATGATTTTTTTGCCTGTTTAAAAATCATGCAATCTTTGCAGTTAAGTGACTGCATAGACTGTATTTTCTTCTTGGCAGCTGGGTATATTGGTTCATGCCTACAGATGCAGCACTTTAGGAGGCCAAGGTAGGAGGATCACTTCAAGAGTCTAAGACTAGCCGGGGCAACGTTGTGAACCCTATCTCTAAAAAAATATTATTATTTTGGGCGGTGCCTGTGGCTCAAGGAGTAGGGCGCTGGTCCCATATGCCGGAGGTGGCGGGTTCAAACCCAGCCCCGGCCAAAAACCACACAAAAATATATATATATATATATATATATTATTATGATTATTATTTTGAGTCAGAGTCTCACTTTGCTGCCCTGGGTAGAGTGCCGTGGCATCATCATTGCTTACAGCAACTTCAAACTCTTTTTCTATTTTTAGTAGGTACGGCATCTCACTCTTGCTCAGGTTAGTCTTGAACTCTAGAACTCAAGCAATCCATCCGTGTTGGCCTCCCAGAGTGCTAGAATTACAGGCATGAGCCACTGCACCTGACCAAAAATACCCTTTTTTTTTTTAATTAGCCAGGTGTGGTGGTTCACACCTGTAATCCTAGCTATTTGGGAGGCTGAGGTGGGAGGATCACTTGAGCTCAGGAGTTCGAGGCTGCAGTGAGCTGTAATTGTGCCTCTGTACACCAGCTTGAGCAGCACAGCAAGACCTTGTCTCTAAAAATTGATCCTATAGCTCAGTAGCTACATAAAACAAACAGACCCTGGATATAGGAACTATTGCTTCTACTTGTTGGGAAAGCTTCAGTTTTATTTAGCAAGAGAAAAGAATGGTTAAACAATCTTTAGCCAAGTAAAGATGCAACCTGGGGCCTGAGATAGAAATTCCTATGGCATAGTATCCAAAATAACTCTAGAGTTAGTACAGCCCCATGTCACTTAAACTCAGAACCCTCTCTGGGCCTCATTCCTTTAAAATTCTATTTCCGATCATCCAGAAAATTAGAATTTTGTATTTGAAGAAAGGCACCAGGGAAGTAGTGAAATATCTAGGCACAAGATCTTTTTTTCTTTTTTTTTTTTTTTTTTTTTGGTTTTTGGCCGGGCCTGGGTTTGAACCCGCCACCTCTGGCATATGGGACCAGCGCCCTACTCCTTGAGCCACAGGCACCGCCCATAGGCACAAGATCAATGGAAGATATGGTTGGAAAGTCAAGTAAAAGATAAAGTGGGTCTTTTTGTTGTTACAGTTTTGAGCCGGGGCCAGGTTTGAATCAGCCACCTCCGGTATATGGGGCCAACGCCCTACTCCTTGAGCTGCAGGTGCCGCCTTTTTTTTTTTTTTTTTTAGAGACAGAGTCTCACTTTATCACCCTTGGTAGAGTGCTGTGACATCACAGCTCACAGCAACCTCCATCTCCTGGGCTTAGGCAATTCTCTTGCCTGAGTAGCTAGGACTACAGGCGCCTGCCAGAACACCCGGCTATTTTTTTGTTTCAGTTTGGCTGGGGCTGGGTTCCAACCCGCCACCCTCAATATATATGGGGCCGGTGCCCTACCCACTGAGCCATAGGTGCTGCCCAATCAAGTGGGTCTTTAATAGAATAAATGTACATACAGTTAGAGAAAAGCCATAAATGAAAGGATTCTTTGTGTATAAATTCCGTGTTTTTGACTCATCTTTTCAACACACAACAAGCACATACACAAACTCCCCTAAATCAGGGCTGATGTCCTTTTGATCTCCTTATCATACATTGACACTTAATACCTACTGTGTTTTTGAATCTGATCGCAGTCAGTCCTTTGGACTTCATTTACAGAAATTTTTTTGTATTGGCAGGTCCCACCAAAGAAAATAAAAAGTCACTCCACTGCTTCACTACTACGCCTAGACATTAATAAAATAAAATAAAATAAAATAAATCCCCACTGGGGGCAGCACCTGTGGTTCAAAAGAGTGGAGCACTGGCCCCGTATGCCAGAGGTGGCTGGTTCGAACCCAGCCCCAGCCAAAAACTGGAAAAAAAAAAATCCCCGCTGGCTTGGTGCCTTGTAGCTCAGCAGCTAGGGCACCAGCCATATACCCTGAGGCTGGCAGGTTCGAACCTAGCTTGGGTTTGTCAAACAACAATGACAACTATAACAAAAAAAGAGCTGGGCATTGTGGCGGGCACTTGTAGTCCCAGCTACTGGGGAGGCTAAGGCAAGGCAATCACTTAAGCCTAAGAGTTTGAGGTTGCTGTGAGCTGTGATGCCATGGCACTCTACCAAGGGTGGCATAGTGAGACTATCTCAAAAGAAAAAAAATCCCCTCATTTCTTACGTTTTTCCTTGAATCAGTAATGTTGAAATCTGAAATTCAAGATGAGGAGGATATGCACAGATCTCTGAGCAACACTGCTTCTTAAAAAGCAGCGAAAGTCCAGAAGGCCGTCTCTCTGGTGATGAGTGAGCTGGGTGAGAGGGACCCGCAGACTCACCCTCTCACGTGCTATGGCCCCAGCCTCTGATCTCGCTTATCCCAGAGTCACAAGGCCCTTCTTCTCAGGAGGGCATTAAGAATAAGTTTCAAATGAATTTTTCTGTAGAAATAGTAGAACACGTTGGTGCAAAAGCCTAACTCTGGGCTTCCCTTCCGTGATGATCTATTGGGAGCCCCCATGCCCTGTGGTTCCTTTTGAATGACAAGCAGGGGCAATAGTCACCTGCCACTTTCCTGTTGGGGAACAAGTACCTGGCCACATGGCTTATGCTGATCAGGGAGAGGCCGGGGATGCTAAGTGGATTTTAAATGTATCCCGGAGCGTTTGATGGACTCTTGTTGGTGACTGAAAGGGAGACACCTGTTTGTCCCTCTTCCTTGTCTTGCAGTGGCCATCCCTGCCATCGGGGCCCAGTACTCCATGTTCCCGGCAGCCCCAGCACCTAAAATGATTGAAGACGGCAAAATTCACACGATGGAGCACATGATCAGCCCTATTGCGGTGCAGCCGGACCCAGCCAGTGCCGCTGCCGCCGCCGCCGCCGCCGCTGCCGCTGTTATCCCTGCCGTGTCGACACCGCCACCTTTCCAGGTTGAGCTCTTGACGCAGCCGCTGCCACTTGTGTGTGACGCGCCTCTCGTCACATGTGCTTTCTGTATTCACCACGGAGACTCTACCGTGTGCCTCACTCTCTTAGAACCCCGGGTTTGGGCGACAGTATTTTTAATGTGAATGATGACAGAAGAGACGAGAACAATTTTAAGTAATAATTTACTTCCCTAATGTTACCGTTGTATTAAAGGACGGGAAGCAGAATGAGAAAATGACGTGTGATTTCACGGTGCCCTAATAGTACAAAGACCATTTATTTTTAAATGGCATTGGATAATTTTTCTAGCTCATGTCATTACAGAGCTGACAGAAAGTCCAGGGAGGTCTTTCACATTTCCACATTCCAAACCACAGCTCAATGAAGTTCAATAAAGATTTTTTAAAAAGATATTTACACCCATATACGTATGTGAGTGTGTGTGAGTATATACTTATATGTATGTAGAGAAGGGGAGAGAAAGGATATATGTACGTAGATATGGAACTTTCTATTTTATTTTTTAATTTAATTTTATTTTATTTTGAGGCAGAGTCTCATTTTGTTACCGTCACAGCTCACAGCAACCTCAAACTCTTGGACTTAAGTGATTCTCTTGCCTCAGCCTCCCGAGTAGCTGGGACTATAGGTGCCTGCCACAATGCCCGGCTATTTTTTTTTGTTGCACTTGTTATTGCTATTTAGCTGGCCGGGCCAGGTTTGAACCTGCCATCCTGGGTGTATGTAGCCAGCACCCACTGAGCTATGGGCACCACCCTCAAACTGTCTTGGGCTCAAGGTATCCTCTTGCCTCAGCCTCCTGGGTAGTTGGGACTACAGGCGCCCTGCCACAAAGCCCAGCTAGTTTTTCTACTTTTACTAGAGACAGGGCCTTGCTCTTGACTCAGGCAGGTCTCAAACTCCTGAGCTCAACCATTCCACCTGCCTTAGCCTCCCAGAGTGCTGGGATTATAGGTGTGAGCCACTTGCCCAGCTGATATGTGAAATTTTACAAAATCTGCCTGTAATCCTCTCCTCTAACCAATCTCTCCCACTATTCTCCTATCTCTTCCCAAACTAATCCTACCATTTTGGCCTCCTTCCCCACCTTCGTTTTATCTTAGCGGCCTTTTCTTCAGTCTCGTCTCTTCTGCAGAATCTTTCCCCACCCACCTCGCCTAGAGAAATCTGCTCTCCTGTACTTCTCTTATGAAATTATTACTTAGCATATGACTGCCCATATGTTCTCTCCCAGTTAAAGAAGCTCCTTCAGGCCAAAAGCTATGTCTTAGGGTTTCTCTCTATGTATCTTTAGTGCATAGAGAATGTATCTGTTTAACAGAAAAAAAGTCTTATTTAGAGCTGTTCTCTAAATAAGAGGCAGAGAATTGCAAGCACCAATCGCTAATAATCAAGCCCAGGGTCTCTCACCTATTTGAATAAGAATTATCCAGGGCCGTGTGTTTAAAAAACAGAGATTCTTAGGCTCAAATCCCTGAAGATTGCAATTCAGTTGAACTGGGCTGGGGTTCTAGAATTCATGTCTTGCACAAGTTCTCATGATTATGGAGCAGCGGCAGGCTGGCACACCTCTGCAGCAGGTTGCTGCTTACTTGCCTTTGCCTACTTGAGTCTTGACTGCATTATTCACAGTGGACCAAACTGTTGAAGTTTATTCATCCATCAGTATGTATGTCATTCAGTATTCTTTCTTTTTTGAGACAGATTCTCACTCTTGTCACCCAGGCTAGAGTGCCGAGGCATCATCATAGCTCACAGCAACCTCGAACTCTTGAGGTCAAGTGATTCTCTTTCCTTAGCCTCCCAAGTAGCTAGGACTACAGGCATCCGCCCCAACGTCCAGCAATTTTTTAGAGATGATGTCTTGCTCCTGCTCACGCTGGTCTCAAACCTGTGAGCTTAGGCAATCTACCCGCCTTGGGCTCCCAAATGCTGGGATTATAGGCATGAGCCACCGCGCCCAGCCCCTGAAAGCCATCTCTAGTTTAGCGTTCCCTTTGCTCTCCAGGTCTCTCACTTTCCCTGAGGTCACATCACTGAATTGGAAGATGCAACTCCACCTTCCCTCTTTCCACGTCTCTCATCCTGCTGCCTTACAGTGGTTGTTACTTGCGTCCACCTGCGCCTTCCTGTCCTGAGCCTGGAAACCTTTGCTTTTGCCTTTGTGTTCCCATTGCCTGGGAGGTGCTAGTGGAATGAACAGGTGCTGGGTATGTGCACGTGTTCAGGAAGGGTTTCTTTTTGTTTTTCCTCCTCAGGGCCGCCCAATAACTCCAGTATACACCGTGGCTCCCAATGTTCAGAGAATTCCCACTGCCGGGATCTACGGGGCCAGTTATGTTCCATTTGCTGCTCCGGCCACGGCCACTATTGCCACACTACAGAAGAACGCGGCCGCCGTGTACGGGGGGTACGCGGGCTACATACCTCAGGCCTTCCCAGCTGCTGCTATTCAGGTCCCCATTCCCGACGTCTACCAGACATACTGAGCCTGGGGACGAGCACGAAGACAAACCACAGAAACACCACTGAAGGAACGCTGTACTATTAATGAAGAAAGAACGTGTCGGATCAGCGCACACCCGAAAGTGAAGAATGCTGTCAGATGTCATATTGAGATATTTTATATACATGAAGTTTTCACTAGTTTTTTAAGACTATTTTCCATTTAGCCAGGCCCGCGTTCATACATTTCTAAGATACTTGCAATGGTTCATGCCTTGACACCATCTTTTAAAAGTTTATATGCTGTACTACATTTGTATAGAGGTTTTTTTTTTTTTTTAAGGATATATTTTCAGTATGAAGGTTATTTTCTTAACTTCTGCACTCCAGAGATTTCTATTTTGTAGTACCTTTGATAAAATATCAACTGTATATTAAAAAAAAGCACACTTGAGCAGCTAGGGAACTATTTTGAAAAATATATTCAATATTTAAAGATACAAACAATAGTGCTTTAAAATACTACATAAAACGTTCTTTTAAAGGTTATACTGGAAAGTGCAATTTTAAAATGAGTAAAACCTCTTTATTTCTGCTGGCATTAAGGGTTGACGGTGTTACCAGGCGTTACCCATGGTGGTTCTATTTTTTAAAAGAAATTAAACACCCAGTCTCTCTTTCAGCCAACATTGAAAAGACCTATCACACTTCTGAGTCCAAACACTGGAAAGTGCCCACCAGCCACCATTTCCCAGGGCTCGTTCTCCACCTACCTTTTCCCTTAAAAATGCCCCAGCACCTCCATCTCTTACCTGCTTCCCTCCTCCCCAAATGCCCAAACCCGCTTCTGTGTTTGGCAAGTCTAGGACAAATGGATAAGTCTTGATAGAACAGCTGATGGATTTTATACTGCTTCTCCCCAGGTTTTTGTTGGGTTTTTTGTGTTTGTTTTCTTGTGTTTTTTTGTTGGGTCGTGTTGGTGGGGAGGTATTATTTTCTATGTGTGCTATTTTTAATAGCAGAGTAAGCACAAGGTTTTAATAGGTTTATGGGAGACACCTTTGCATAGTTATTTAATTGCCCAGTATAAAATCTTAATTCCCGTTCTAATGCTTTTGTTTTTGAAGTATGAGTTTTCAGGGGCAAAGAATGTATGCTAATTGTAGGGAAGACCCCCAAAGACTCTTGTCAGTGGAGAATGATGCTTGTTACCTTACCATGTTTCATGCAGAATGTCTGTCCTCGAGGCTGTTGGTGATATTCTGTTTATGGAATGGGGCATTCCTGTGTAGCTGTGTTCTCTGCAGGTGAACTGAATTGGGGTATGCCCCTCCAGGAGAAGGAGGAGAGACCTATAGGAGTTAAAAGATAGTTTGTAAATATCTTCTCATGCTTGTTTTTAGTCCTTTTATGTTGCAGAAGTTCATGGTATGTAGTTTAATGCAAAATTATGCCATATTATTTTCATGGTATTAAAGAGGTTGTTTTATTAGGAAGTAAATGTATTGTTGCAGTGTTTTGTGCCTGTTTCAAGGCTTTTGTTTAGCAGAGTGAATGTAAAATACAGTAAAATGTTAAGATTGTCACCTACTTTATGAAATAGACCAGCTTGGAATTTTTTTTTTTAAGGCTCAATCAAGGAAGTGGGGTGTGCAATAGGTAGCAAGTACGCAATTGTGTTTTTATGTCATGTTAGTGATCCAGAAAATCTGTCCACTCACTGGATTTTTGTTGAAGGCTGAATTCTTAACTTGTGGATTAATAATAGGATCATGCCCTTAACCAGTACTTTTATTTTGTTTTAAATTAAGAGATTTCCAAATGCCCTTCCCCTTCTCCCATCTTGGGATGAGATGAGTTTTTATATATAAGCAATATTTATTTAACTATTCTATAAAATTATTGAGTGCCTGCTAAGGCCTTTAAACATTCCCAGCATTCCCTTCCATCCTTCCCGAATGACATAACGTAATTGTGCAATGTTCCTGATGATGCTGTAGCCAGCACGCTGCATCCCAACTCGAATCTGTTGGAATGAATAATTCCAACAAAATGCATTTTGGATCAGATCCTCATCCCTTGGCTGTGTGAAAGAAGTTCTCTCCTTCCTGTGAAGGATTGTCACATAGGTTCACCGGATGAAGTTCTGACCCAGTATTCTTACTGTATTTTACATGTGCCTGTAAGTTATTTGCAAAAAAAAAAAAAAAGGTATCTTAACATGGCAACTACCAAACTACCTTCTAAACAAATGTTGGTGATATAGCCAGTTAAGTATCAATGAGCCTCCTATTTGTGGACCTGTCTGTTCCTGTTGTTTCAAAACCATTTCATGTACACTACTGAGGTAAGTTTATAACTTGAAATGTGAACTTTTTTTTTTTAGGGTTAAGAACAAACTATATAAGTACAAAAAAAAGTTTTAGAGTTCTGTTTTCAAACATGCTAGTAGTTTAGTTATCTTTAGCTGCTCTGTATTTGAAAAGCTTTTATGTAGATTTGCTCCATTTATAGTACGTTGTTAGGATGTATGTAGTAAATAAAGCTTTCTTTAAAGCAGTTTCAAGATTTTATTTTAAATTGTGTTTTCCTTATACTGATTTTTTTTTTCCAGCAAAATTAACAAAACTCTTACAACATAGAAGGGACTGACTAATTTAGTATTTTCAGTGAGAGAAATAGGCGAGTTATAGTCATGTGTTTGGCTTGAATTCCCGTTGAAGATGGGTTGCATAGTTGGTGAATTATCAGAATCTTCAAACTTCAGCTCAAACACCTCAGCATCAGAATTGAAATAGGTTATGCCAAAGCCTGTCACTGATCTAAGGGCTGAAGTTTGTTTATAATCAGAAAAGCTTTATACTGAGAGCCCTTAATGGAGACAATTGATAATCATGCTGATTTTTTTTTTTTTTTGTGGTCTCATGAATATGCTGGGATGACCTTGATGTTGATCCCTGCATTTGAAACCAGAGCCTTCTCCTTTCTCTTTTCACATTGCATAGCAAGGTTAACAGAACACTTCTCTAGAGAACACCACTGACTTCAGATACTATCAGCACAGTCGATCAAATGATAGGAGGGGAGGTGGTGGGTTATCAGTGGAGTTACTTCTAAAAATCGTTCTGTTTAGGTTTGCTGGTGATTAAGAATTTTATGCCCTAGGCTGGGTGCAGTTGCTCATGTTTGTAATCCTAGCACTCTGGGAGGCAGTAGCAGGAGGATCCCTTGAGTCAGGAGTTTGAGCCCAGCCTGAGCAAGAGTGAGACCGCATTTCGACTAAAAATAGAAAAATTAATTATTCATTGTGGCAGGCACCTGTAGTCCTAGCTACTCTGGATACTGCCGGCAAGAGGATCACTTGAGCCCAGGAGTTTAAGGTTGCTGTGAGCTATGATGGTGGCATGGCACTCTACCCAGGACAATGGAGTGAAACATTATCTTAAAAAAAAAAAAAGAAAGAAATTTGAACCTGGATTATGGCTTCTCAATTCCCATTTCTTGGAATGTTTCCTCTTAAAATGGATGAAGTCCCTTTTAGAGACAGAACAGGCTGGGAAACTTCCCCAAATGAAAGATCATTAGACAATGTTATTAAGGGCAACAAGGTCTGCTGATTCTTTCTAGTTCTAGTAGAAAAGTACAGATGCCCTTAAAGTTGCTGAATACATTCAGAATTAGATTTATCTCGTTTGAAAAGGGATTAACAACTCTGGGAGGCTGAGGCAGATGGATTGCGTGAGCTCATGAGTTCGAGACGACCCTGAGCCAGGGTAAGACCCGTCTGTAAAAATGGCCAGGTGTTGTGGTGGGTGCCTATAGTCCCAGCTACTTGGGAGGCTGAGGCAAGAGGATTGCTTGAGCCCAAGAGTTTGAGGTTGCTGTGAGCTGTGACACCAAAGCACTCTAACAAGGACAACAAAGTGAGATTCTTGCCTCAGAAGAAAATGATTAACAATCATACAAATCTAGCCAGGCGTTATGGCGGGCGCCTGTAGTCCCAGCTACTTGGGAGGCTGAGGCAAGAGAATCGCCTGAGCCCAAGGATTTGGAGGTTGCTGTGAGCTGTGTGACGCCACGGCACTCTGCTGAGGGCGATAAGGTGGGACTCTGTCTCTACAAAAAAAAAAAAATCATACAAATCACGTTATACCTCTCTGAGGGGCTGCAGCTACAGAAAGAATAAAACCTTGCACTATGGCTCATCTTACAGTGGTAGAACACAGACAAAATGAGTCAATGGTATGTCAGGGGAGTCACTAGGCTCCTTGGCTTCCGTAATCTTAGGTGGACCTCACAATAGCTCAGTGAAGTAGGTAGAGCAGATATGTGACTGGCCAAGTCCCACTGGTGGTGAGAACCGGGACTCAAATCAGCACTCAGACCCCAAGTCCCAGATTCCTTCTAGCAGTACATTGGCCCTGGAAATGAGCAAACCCATTCTTTTAGAATAAGAAAAGAAAAGCTGGCTCGGCACCCGTGGCTCAAGCACTAAGGCACCAGTCACATACACCTGAGCTGGTGGGTTCCAATCCAGCCCGGGCCCTGCCAAACGACAATGACGGCTGCAACCAAAAAATAGCTGGGCGTCCTGGTGGACGCCTGTAGTCCCAGCTACTTGGGAGGCAGAGGCAGGAGAATCACTGGAGCCCAGGAGTTGGAGGTTGCTGTGAGCTGTGATGTCACAGCACTCTACCCAGGGCAAAATCTTGAGGCTCTGTCTCAAAAAAAAAGAAAAGAAAAGCTTGTGTGCCAGTGTAGTTTCTGATGGCTTTTCTGTGTGTTTTCATGTGTAACTTAGGGAGTGGAAAGAATGGGTAGAAACGCCCACTGTCAGCTGGAAGGTGCGATAGGTATGGGGGTGGGGCTGGGGAAAGTGTGTACACTGGTCCATTTAAGGAATTCTATCCGCAAGCCCGTCTAAAAGATTATGGAGGAGGCTAAAGAGCTATCATAGGAAATCAGCTATATTTTCCTCTTATACTTTTTTTAGACAGAGTCTCACTTGGTCATCCTGTGGGGTCATACCTCACAGTAACCTCAAATTCTTGTGTTCAAGCAATCCTTTTGCCTCAGCCTCCCAAATAGCTGAACTACAGGCATCCACCGCAACGCCTGGCTAATTTTTAGAGAAGGGGGTCTCACTCTCGCCCAGACTGATCTCAAACCCGTAAGCTCAGGCAATCCACACCCCTCTTACTCTTCACTGAAGCAAATGCTCCTTTTGTGTGTGTGTGTAGAGACAGAGCCTCAAGCTGTCACCTGGGTAGAGTGCTGTGACATCACAGCTCACAGCAACCTCTAACTCCTGGGCTCAAGCGATTCTCCTGCCTCCGCCTCCCAAGTAGCTGGGACTACAGGCGCCCGCCACAACGCCCGGCTAGTTTTTGATTGCAGCTGTCGTTGTTTGGCGGGCCCAGGCTGGATTCCAGCCCGCCAGCTCTGGTGTATGTGGCTGGCACCTTAGCTTCTTGAGCCACAGGCGCCGAGCCAGAGGCCCCATTTTTAAATGATAAAAATATGTCCATGCACAAAATACAAAGGACTTACTTAGTTGAAAGTCAGAACAATTAGGAAACATCTGATTATTTCTTATACATTGCCTAATTTGCACATGACATTTATCACAAATATATGTTCTGGGCTCTCATCTTTTATCTCAGGGTTGTTTGGGGTTTTGTTGTTTTGTTTTTTTAATATAAAGTTTAACATTCTGGCATGGCCATTTTGACAAAGTAACATTTTGACACCACGACCCTAAGCAAAATACATCTTCAGCTTTTTTTTTTTTTAGACAAGAGTTTCACTATGTCACCCTCAGTAGAGTGCTGTAGCATCACAGCTCACAGCAACCTCCAACTCTTTGGCTTACGCGATTCTCTTGCCTCAGTCTCCCAAGTAGCTGGGACTACAGGTGCTCGCCACAACTCCCGGCTTCTTTTGTTATTGTCGTTGTTTAGCAGGCCCTGGCCGGTTTTGAATCCCCCAGCCCTAGTGTATGTGGCCAGCGCCTTAACCGCTGAGCCACATCTTCAGCTTAAAAAAAATATATTGAGTAAGATGACACAGATATGTTGACCTTACACTTTCTCTTCCTTGACATATTCCCCATTTTGAACCCCCAAGGTAAAATGTAAGATGAGGTTTAAACAAAAGAAGAGACTCAGAGAACATCCACAAACTTAGTCTACCCTTTCTAGATGCCCAGTATTCCTCTTTCCCAAATCCTCATGCCAGCAAACCTAGGGAAAAATGTGATTGCCCAAATAACTTAACCTCTATGAGCAAGTCCCATGGCCAGCTGAACAGGCTGGGTTTGCAGTCAGAACTCCTGAGAGAAACCCCAGCTTTCCAGAGTACCAGTCATTTGACCTTGGGAAAGACTTCTTGCCTCTTTGTGCACCAGTTTCTTAATTGGTAAAATAAAGGTAATAATTCTGACCTCATAAGGTTATTGAGAAAATCCAATGAGTTAATGAATCTTAAAGAGCCTGCTGTATTGTAGACACTTCTAGAAAGTTCTTTCCTTTCCCTTTTAAAACTCGTGTGAATGTATTCCTCCATGTTAATTTTATCAAGCCTTTCCATTTAAGCCTTTTAATTCTTCTGTTCATCCATTTATTCAATAAACATTTGTTGAGGGCCAACTACGTGCTACCCGGTTTCCCTGAAAGTAAGACATCCTCCGAAAATAAGGCCTACTTACAGGAAAGATAAGACATCCCCTGAAAATAAGACCTAGTGCATCTTTGGGAGCACACTTTAAAATAAGACACTGTCTTATTTTCGGGGAAACAGGGTAGTATAATGGGAGGCAGTGGTCAACAAAATTGACCCCCTCTGCCTTCTGGAAACATCAGGCACAAGATAATGCTTTAGGGATGAGCACCCACTCACCCAGGCTTGGGCAGCTTTGGAGATGCTGCTTCTTTGGTGCAGGGATCTACAAAATGAGTTGGAGTTAGGGCAGATGAGAAAACCAGGCCCACAGGAAACACAGTCATGTCCCCAAAAGAGCAGTTCAAGGTGGCTGCCTCAAAGGAGAAGGGTGTGAAAGAAACACAGCCAACAGTAAATGTGGTTCGTGGCTCTGAATTAACTGTGGAAGGAAAAGGCTTAGTCTCTACAACAAGGAAGCTGGGAGCCAATAATTAAGTGGGGAGAACCCTACATCATTTAATGGAGCCCTGGGTCTATCCACACTGCTGAAACTGGCTGTTACTGTGCACCGGAGAGCTGCCTCCCTGCTGCCTTCCCAGCCCCAGGGGCTGCCTACCAACATCGGTCTGGCCTAGAGGTGACTTTGTAGGGTAGCCCACCCCTTCCTTCTTCTGGTCCAGGATCTAGCGTCCGGGACCTTCTACACTTTTCTCTCTGGGGTGCCCTTCAGGGTGTCCCCACTGTCCCTAGGAAACCCCCTCAGGATGGAATACTGCCTTTTCAGCAATTGGTGAGGAGGCCTGTAGTTCTCCAGATGATGGAGGATCCCAAGTAAGACCTCCAAGCATTGGCTTCCCCAGTAGGACTGTATCTCCATGCAACTCTGCTCCTCATACGGTACTAGGACCCCAACACCAAACCCTGCATGTGCAAGAAATACTCAGTTGGGTTTGCTATGACCTTTGCTGAGCTAATTTTTAGCCACCCTCATTTCTTGGCTTGCTCCACTTTGTTTGTCAGAAATCTCCAATAATGATTAACCAACCATGAGGTTCAAATAGGCCTTAGTCATTCCCAGGTAGGCAAGACATGTCGCCAAAGCCCAGTTGTTTCTGAGATGACCTTGCTGGGGGTGCTGGGTCAAGACATTTGAGCTTACGGTATTAGGATAATACCAGGCCATACAAGTTGGATTTCACTGGGATTTTTCCTCTCCTCTTTCAGGACATTCCTTTTAAACTGTGGTAGCACCAAGGGGTGGTATCATTTCCAACAACCTCACCATTTTTACTATCCCAACTCAAATATGGTCATCTGACACTTTCTCAATCTTATATAAAGTACTAGGCAGACTCAGCTAATCAACCTTCTCCAAATAAAATGCTCCCTTAAGAAGAGAAATTCTGAAAATACAGCTAATTCTAAATATGCTCTAGCATTTACAGAGAGAACCTTTCTGGCATAAAAAACAACAGCGGGCTGGGTACAGTGGCTCGTGCCTATTATCCTAGCACTCTGGAAAGTCGAGGCTGGAGGATCTCCTAAGCTCAGGAATTTAAGTCCAGACTGAGCAAGAGCAAGACCCCATCTGTACTAAAAATAGAAAAAACTAGCTGGGTGGGTGGCGGTTTCCTGCAGTCCCAGCTACTCAGGAGGCTGAGGCAGGAGGATAGCTTAAACCCAGGAGTTTGAGGTTGCTGTGAGCTAGACTGTCTTCACAGCACTGTAGCCTGGGAGAGAGAGAAGGAGGGAAGAAGGGAAGAAAGGAAGAGGAGAGACAACAGCAAAAATAATCTAGTTACCGGGCGGCACCTGTGGCTCAGTTGGTCGGGCGCCGGCCTCATATACCGAGGGTGGCGGGTTCAAACCCAGCCCCGGCCAAACTGCAACCAAAAAATAGCTGGGCGTTGTGGCGGGCACCTGTAGTCCCAGCTATTCAGGAGGCTGAAGCAAGAGAATCGCTTAAGCCCAGGAGTTGGAGGTTGCTGTGAGCTGTGTGATGCCACGGCCCTCTACCGAGGGCCATAAAGTGAGACTCTGTCTCTACAAAAAAATATATATATATATATAGGGCGGTGCCTGTGGCTCAAGGAGTAGGGCGCCGGTCCCATATGCTGGAGGTGGCGGGTTCAAACCCAGCCCCAGCCAAAAATAATAATAATAATAATAATAATCTAGTTACCATAATTTCCCAGCCCTTAAGTACAAATATCCATACATTGAGCACACAGTCAAGGCTACCTTCAGCGAGCGTTTCTTTTCCCTTGTTCTTCATTTTCCTTATGTTTTAAGAATGACTTAAAAGCCTTAAATGGTGATTACTCAGCAGAAGATAAGGGTAATGGCTACGAATTTACTATGTGCCAATTGAATACTTACTATACATGAAGTAATTTACACGGATGTTTAAAAACTTAGTATCAGGGCGGCGCCTGTGGCTCAACGGATTAAGGCGCCGGCCCCATATGCCGGAGGTGATGGGTTCAAACCCAGCCCTGGCCAAAAAAACTTTGTATCGGCTCTGTGCCCGTAGCACAGTGGTTACAGCACCAGCCACATACACCGAGGCTGGCGGGTTCAAACCCAGCCCAGGCCAGCTAAGCAACAATGGCAACTGCAACAGAAAAATAGCCAGGAGTTGTGGCGGGCACCTGTAGTCCCAGCTATGTGAGAGGCTGAGGCAAGAGAATCGCTTAAGCCCAAGAGTTTGAGGTTGCTATGAGCTGTGACACCACAATACTCTACCAAGGATGACATAGTGAGACTCCTTCTCAAAAAATAAAATAAATAAATAAAATAAAATAAAAACTTCTTATTAAAAGAATAGAGATACATAGCAGTGTACATATCGTATTAGTTTGGTGAGTTTTTGTTGTTGTTGTTGTTTGTTTGTTTGAGACAGAGCCTCAAGCTGTCACCCTGGGTAGAGTGCTATGACATCACAGCTCACAGCAACCTCCAACTAACTCCTGGGCTCAAGCGATTCTCTTGCCTCTGCCTCCTGAATAGCTGGGACTACAGGCACCCACCACAACGCCTGGCTATTTTTTGGTTGCAGCCGTCATTGTTTGGTGGCCCGGGCTGGATTTGAACCTTCCAGCTCAGGTGTATGTGGCTGGTTCCTTAGCCACTTGAGCCACAGGTGCGGAGCCTTACTTTGGTAAGTGTTTGCAAACTGAGCACATCCATCACCAGCATCCAGATGATGAACATGACGAGTGTTCCAGAAGCTTCCCTGTGGCCCCTTTCAGTGACTGCCTCATCAAGAGAGACTACCAGCCTGACTCCTAACCACCTTGTTTTGCATGGCTCATTGTTTCATACTTGAGATGGGCTACTGCTATCACCACACATTACAGATGGAGAACAAGGAGGCGGAAAGAGGTTTAATAACGTGCCCCAGATCACAAGTAGGATCATCTTTCTATATTTAATTTTTCCTGGTGCCTCTCTGGTACTTCACGACACCATTTATCAAACTTTACCCTAGGAAAGGGAAGGAAGACACGAACTTCCTACTGAAGTGAGTTACATGTTTTTCACTAAGAACAAATCCCTTATCCAATAAGCTGAGGAATAAAGCCCCAATTTTGAAATTCAAGGCCACAATCAGTCAAATAGAGAGAATGAGTTCAAAGGTCAGGAGGTCCTTCCCCTGCCCCCATGACATTGCACCACAAAGTCTAGAGAGTCGAATAATTAAACCCTCTGAAGAGTTCACTGAACAGTGTTAACAACCAGTGTCCAGTTTATTGTATAAAATGCTGGAAAGACACACCAATCAAGGATGACCAGCTTATCTTCGAATATAATTTCACCACCCACTGAAGCCTTTCCCAAGCTCCGTCTCACTTGAGCCTCATGACAATCCTGAGTACAGAAGACCTTCTTGTCTGCTTTGCCATTCTTTCAATCAAGAAATGTTTTTCTGGGGCGGCGCCTGTGGCTCAAGGAGTAGGGCACCAGCCCCATATGCCGGAGGTGTGGGGTTCAAAACCCAGCCCCGGCCAAACTGCAAAAAAAAAAAAGAAATGTTTTTCTTAGCCGGGCGTTGTGGCGGGCGCCTGTAGTCCCAGCTACTCGGGAGGCTGAGGCAAGAGAATCACTTAAGCCCAGGAGTAGGAGGTTGCTGTGAGCTGTGTGAGGCCACGGCACTCTACCGAGGGCCATAAAGTGAGACTCTGTCTCTACAAAAAAAAAAAAAAAAGAAAAAGAAAGAAATGTTTTTCTTTTTCTTTTCTTTCTTTTTTTTTTTGTTTTTTTTGTTTTTAATTTTTAGAGACAGCCTGAGCAAGAGCAACACCCTGTCTCTACTAAAAATAGAAAAACTAGCCAGGTGTTGGGGCACACACCTATAGTCTCAGATACTTGGGAGGCTGAAGCAAGAGGATTGCTCAAGCCCTGAGTTCGAGGTTGCTGTGAGCTAGGACGCCATAGCACTCTAACCAGGGCAACAAAGTAAAACTTTGTCTCAAAAAACAAAACAAAACCACGCAATGATAGCTTGAGGCTTTAATTTAATTTAATTTAAATATTCTGTTCGGGACAGAGCAGGGATACCCCAGAGATGGAGGGAGATGGACCCACCAAGGTTACACTTTCACTTTCAGATGTTCCTTCTTTTCTCCCAAGGTCAGTCCTACCTTGGCCAATCACCAAGGGGAGAATCTGGCTTCTGGTGTTTTAAAGATCACTGGTGAGCAGAGTGATCCTCCTAAAATAAATCTGAATGTCACTCGTGTCAAAAGTCTTCAGGGACATCCTACTGAAAGTTCAGATGCTTTTAGCTTACACAAGGTCTTTTATAAATTGGCCTCTGCACATCTGTCTGGAATTATATCGGCTGGTTGCATATAGGCAGCACTGATTCTCAGCCAGGGTGTGTCAGTATGGCCTTTGTGGTCATTTACTGCTGGTGTCCTTCTGACCAGTGCCTGTGCTGGTTAGTGAAGATGTCAGCTTTGTTTCATCCTCTCCACTATCTCTGCAGACTATTTGCAGTTTTTGTTTTGTTTTGTTTTGGTTTGTTTTTTTTTGTTTTGGTTTGTTGTTTTGTCTCACTATGTTGCCCTCAGTAGAGTGCCATGGCATCACAGCTCATAGCAACCTCAAACTCTTGGGCTTAAGCAATTTTCTTGCCTCAGCCTCCCAAGTAGCTGGGACTACAGGAGCCTGCCACAACACCCGGTTATTTGTTGTTATTGTTGTTGCAGTTGTCATTGTTTAGCAGGCCCCTGAGCCGGTTTCAAACCTTGGTGTATGTGGCTGGTGCTGTAACCACAGGCACCAAGCCTATTTGCAGTTTCTTTTTTTTTTTCTTTTTGAGACAGAGCCTCAAGCTGTTGCCCTGGGTAGAGTACCATAGCATTGTAGCTCACAGCAACCTCAAACTCCTGGGCTCAAGCGAGTCTCCTGTCTCTGCCTCCCAAGTAGCTGGGACTACAGGTGCCTGCCACAACGCCCAGCTATTTTTTGGTTGCAGCTGTCATTATTTGGCGGGCCCGGGCTGGATTCGAACCCGCCAGCTCAGGTGTATGTGGCTGGCACCTTAGCCGCTGGAGCCACAGGCGCCGAACCTGCAGTTTCTTTTTAAAAGCTCCCTTCTCTCTAGTAGTGTCTACTTGACAAACTCCCACTCATTCTTCAAGCATTTATTAGCACCTACTTGATACCAAGACTTGTACTTGGCATTCAAGAGAGAAAGCTAAAAGTCCTGCCCTAGGGCAGCATCTGTGGCTCAAAGGAGTAGGGCGCCGGCCCCATATGCTGGAGGTGGCGGGTTCAAACCCAGCCCCTGCCAAAAACTGCACACACACACACAAAAATAATAAAAGTCCTGCCCTAAAGAATGCTCTGTTCTAGTGAGAACACAGATAACTCAAGAAATAGTTATAAAATAGGGACAAAAAGGTTAGCACAAAATAAATCCTGGGTGCTTGGAGAACAAAGAGAAGGGACACTTAACCCAGACTCAGGATTCAGGGAGCTGATCTGGAGGGGGGGAGATCTAAGCTGGCGTCTGAAGGCTGAGAAGGGGTAGAAGGACTCTAGAAAAAGGGAACAATGGGTCTGTAAAGAACACAAAATAAAATAAGGAAAGCTTAGGCAGGAGCGGAGGCTGGGGATGGGAAACTGAAAAGCAATGCGGAGCCGTGTGTGGGGGCAGGAGGTGTGCAGTGCCAATGACTCTGACATGAGACTCCATCTTGACCACTTTGGGGAGTCAGTGATTGATCATCAACCGGAGAGTGGCTTGATCCAAACTGCACTTTAAAGAGAATATTCTGGCCAGAGCCTGGAGACTAGACTGGAACGGGAAGGGTGCCCAAGGCAGGTGAACCAGGTCGGAGGCTGTTGCAGAAAGCAGGTGAGAGGTGACAGTGGGCTGGACTAATGCAATATAGCAAAGGAACAGGGAAAGGACTCAAGAGGTGTTACGTTAGAGTTAATTAACGCTGGTGACTAGTACATGACAGGGCCTAGAGAAGGGAAGGCTGACTCACGGGTTTCTGGCCTGGGAGTCAGATGACCAGTGGTCAGTTTCATGGCGCTCACATTCCCAGGCAGCTCTGTGCTAGCACCTGACATGAATTGGCCCACATAATCCTTGTGATGACTCAGTGAGATGGCATCATTCTTATCTCCATTTGCAGACTCGGAACCTTAGGCGAGAGTGTTTAAGTGGGTTACACAGGGTATCACAGCTGGTAAGTGACAGAATCAGGATTTACACTTGGGCAGTCTGACCACAGAATCCAGGTGCTTCAACACTGGCTGCAATGTGCTGGCTGGGTTACCTGCGACAGTGCTGCTGGCTCCATCTGCCTGTGCTCCCCACAATCTTACATTATACTTCCACCTGCTGCCCCCCACTCCCCACAGTCCCCAACCCAGCAGGGAAGGAGTGGTAACAAGGGTGACACAAAGCAAAGGGTGTCATGTTCACCCAAGGCCGGACCTGGGGGAGGGTGTGACAGACTCGAGTCTGTAGTTCCAACACCAGCTGCCCCAGTGATCTAGATGGAAGATGCAGCCAAACTCCTGGTGCCTGCTAAGAAAACCAAGCAGAGAGGCAGCGCCTGTGGCTCAGCGGGTAGGGCGCCAGCACCATATACCGAGGGTGGAGGGTTCAAATCCGGCCCCGGCCAAACTGCAACAACAATAAAAAAAAATAGCCGGGCCTCGTGCAGGAGGCTGAGGCAGGAGAATCACCTAAGCCCAGGAGTTGGAGGTTGCTGTGAGCTGTGTGATGGGACGGCACTCTACCGAGGGCGATAAAGTGAAACTCTGTCTCTACAAAAAAAAAAAAAAAAGCAGAGATTCACTGGCCACAGACCCCACCAAGCAGCACCAGGACCCAAAACACCCAGGGAACAGGTGACATCAGCTCACTGCCTCAGCAGAGCCCGGAGACCACCCTGAAGATGCAGAGCTTCTCACCATAGTTACACTGATTCCTAGTTTATTCTTTTTGATGCTATCGTAAATAGAATTGTGAATTTCATTTTTAGCTTGTTCATTGGTCATGTGTAGAAACAAATCTGATTTTTATGCTTTTAAATCCTTGTTTCGTTTTTCAGTTTATTCAGACTACAGAAGGGGAAAAGACACGCTGGCAGGTAGAGACGTGGAACAGATCCGACGGGAAGAGAATACTCACAGACAAAGGAGACAGGTCGTGACAAGAGCTTTGGGAACACTCGGGATTAGGGGGCAGTCAGAAGGTGCCCATGTGTGCCCCTGAGAAGCCACAGTCAGAGAAGGGGGAGGAAAACCCTATGTCTCAATTATTTATTGCTACACAAAAATCGACCATAAAACTTAAAGGCTTAGAACACCAACTAGACCAGTTCGGCTTTTTCCTGTCATGGTCTAGGCTGCTGCCCAACATTTGTCAAAATAATTTCCCTCAGGATAAAATAAATCTGGAGACCATCAAGTTAGATTTCTTCTATGGTTTTAGCCCCATGCTTTAAGTGGGGGTGTCCAATCTGCACCCCACAGGCTGTATGCTGATTTCTTTTCTTTTTTTTTCGTTGCAGTTTGGCCGGGGCTGGGCTTGAACCTGCTACCCTTGGTATATGGGGCTGGCGCCCTACCCACTGAGCCACAAGTGCCGCCTTACATGCTGATTTCTCCTTTTCTTTTTTTTTTTTGAGACAGAATCTCAAGCTGTCCCCCTGGGTAGAGTACTGTGCTGTCACAGCTCACAGCAACCTCAAACTCTTGGGCTTAAGGGATTCTCTTGCCTCAGCCTCCCAAGTAGCTGGCACTACAGGTGCCCGCCACAGTGCCTGGCTATTTTTTGTTGTTGTGTCATCATTGTTGTTTAGCAGGCCCAGGCTGCGTTCAAATCCGCCTGCCTCCATGTTTGTGGCTGGTGCCCTAACTGCCAAGCTACTGGCACCAAGCCTGCATGCTGATTTCTTGAGGACATTTTTTTCTTTTGAGCTTATCTTTCTTTTGTGTGGGATATCACAAAAAGTATGCAGAGGACTTTTTTTTGCTAATCAGATTTCATTGGTGTTTGTGCCTTTAATGTGGGACCCAAGATAGCTTTTATTCTTCCAATGTGTGGGAGAAAAGAAAAAAAGGTGGACACCCCAGAAGGTTCTGGACTAGAGCAGTGGTTTACTAGTAGCTATTAACTGATGTTTAACAGCTGGTACTCCAGAAAGAAAAAAAAATGATTGTAGTGTTTATCTTTTTTTTTTTTTTTTTGCTGTGTTTGGCTGAGGCTGTGTTTGAACCTGCCACCTCCAGCATATGGGGCCGGTGCCCTATCCCTTTGAGCCACAGGAGCCACCCAATATCTTTTTTTTTTTTTGAGATAGAGTCTCACTCGGTCACCCTGGGTAGAGTACCATGGCATCATCATATCTCACAGCAACCTCAAATTCTTGGGCTCAAGCGATCCTCTTGCCTCAGTCTCCAAGTAGCTGAAACTACAGGCGCTGCCACAATGCCTGGCTAGTTTTTCTATTTTTAGTAGAGACAGGATCTTGCTCTTGCTCAGACTGGTCTCTGAACTCCTGAACTGAGGCAATCCACCTGTGTGGCCTTCCAGAGGGCTAGGATTATAGGCGTGAGCCACCCCACCCAGCTGATAGTACCATTTGTCAATTTCTGTTGTACAAATACTACCCACCCTTCCTCACTGCTGCTTGCAAACTACCAAAGTGCCAGCACTGAACACAAACGTGGGGAGAGATGTTAAATGGTATGTCTAGCACCCAGATACAATAGATGTGAATAACCTTAAGAGCACAGATAATGGTGGTGAGTTTTATGTATTGCTTTTGTTTTTAATAAAATTTATTTCATGGGCGGCGCCTGTGGCTCAGTGAGTAGGGCGCCAGCCCCATATGCCGAGGGTGGCGGGTTCAAACCCAGCCCCGGCCAAACTGCAACCAAAAAATAGCCGGGCGTTGTGGCAGGCGCCTGTAGTCCCAGCTGCTCGGGAGGCTGAGGCAGGAGAATCGCGTAAGCCCAAGGGTTAAGAGGTTGCTGTGAGCCGTGTGACGCCACGGCACTCTACCTGAGGGCGGTACAGTGAGACTCTGTCTCTACAAAAAAAAATAAAAAATAAAAAAAATAAAATAAAATTTATTTCATTTAAATTTAAATTCCATTTTAAGTTTGATTTTTAATACTACCTATGTTTAACAATTGGCATGCCACATCCCTGAAATTTAAGCAATCAGCTCTCATGAGCCAGCACAAGCCAGCTCCAGCCTGGGCTCTGAGAGGCACACTTTATGCTAAGAGACGTATGTCTTTGCATAAATGGACAAGGGCCATGATGTGAGACAAACCTTTCTCTGACTTCTTATGAAAATTTGAGCCACTCACCAAATCTCAGTTTTTTCATCAATAAAATGGGATGATAATATTGATCTCTGAAAGTGTGATAAAGATTCGAGACTAATACGGAGTCTGATAAACAGGAAGTGTTTGAACATGCCAGTTTAATATTATTTTGCATACTTTTAAGCATAATTTCAGTTTTTCTGTGCACACAGAAAGACAATGAGCAATGAATGACCTGCGGTAGAATTGGAAGTTACCAGGTCCCCAGTCCCATTAGGTAGAGCCCCTGTATGGGAAAACAGATGCAAATGAGTTCCCCTCCTTACAGGCTTTGCACAGGTGGAACTTGGAAACCTTGCCCCTGGGGACTTGGGGGACAGGAAGCAGAGGATCAGGCTCTTTGGGACCCTAGTCATCAGTGAATCAGTCTGAGCGTGTGTCCCCACCAAGGCCTTCCTGGCCTCCAGTGGATCCCTGACTGACTGCTCAGAAACTTAACAATTCTACCCTGTCAATTTCAGCTGTGTTACTTAAAGGGAACAAGAGTCTCCCTGGAGCATGTCACATGGATCAGCTTATCAGTTAGGCCTGGGGCAGCGCACAGGCCCCCTAGAAATGGCTCATGGGACAGGTCTTTATGGGGCAGAGCAAGGCAGGACTGGGGCAAAGGTTCCGACTAGGAGCAGGGCCTGCGGAGAACCCTGGGGATGTGAAGGAAAAGACACCAGGCCCCCCATGAGAGGGAAGGGACAAGAAGAGATGCCAGCCAGCTGGGGCCCCTCCCAGAGCTGCCACAGCCTCTGAGAAGGCTAACATCCTCTTGGCTTTTCTGTCTCCCCACAACAAGTGCCAGGGCTACAGCGAATCAGGAAGTAAATGCCCAGGGGCTGACACCTGACCCTACTTCAACCCGTTTGTCAGCATTTCATGCAGCCTTTTTGGAGAGGGCTGTGGAAAGATGAGCTGGGAGGTATAATCCTTTCGCCGTAGGGAGGCCAGGTGGTTGGTATTTTACCCCTGTTGTACCGGTCACTTGTGAAGCAGCAGTTGCAACCTGCCACTCATGTTTTAGATATGAAAAGCCAGCATTCTGACATCCCACCGAAAAAGAGTCTTACTTTGGAGAGTGGTGGCCCAGAGTGTGTCGGAACGGGGCTCTGTGCTCAGCTGGGGAGGTGGGAGGTGCTGGGCAAGTCACCTGGCTTCTCTGGGCTTCCATTTATTTTCTGTAAATCAGAGATTATAGTGTCCATCCTGCAAGGTTGTTGTGGGAAGTCATATGCAGATAACATCTTTGCCCAAGAGTAGATCACGTAATAGGTGCTTGAAATAAGTTGGAGTGACCAGTGTTGTTACCACTGTCTGCAGGACCTTTGGCAAGGTATTTTATCTTTCTGGGTCGTAGTTCCTCATCTGTGCCCTGTGGGTCAGATGGTCTCAAGGTAGCCTGGTTCTAGCATATTCTATCATTCTAGGACAAACAGGATTCTTTGGCTCAGCTCTGGCCCTGCCTATCTAAGTAAAAGATTAGGCCATTTGTTTTTGCTGTTGCAATGCTCAGATAGCAAAAGCTTTGTCAGCTGAGAAGGCTTGTTCACTCCCTCCCCTTAAATCGAGTTCCAAGGCTGTGGGACAAGGAGAAAACTGGGCTGTTTCTGTAAATACAGGATTAGAAGAGGGAAGGGTTCTGGGCAGCAGGGCCTGGGCATAGCAAAACCTGCTCAGAAGTGGGAATTGATAGGATTTGGGCTTGGGTCATGACAGATACACCAGCATTTGTTTAGAGTCCACCCACCATCTCCTGGGATTTGACCCCCTAAACAGGCAGGGGGTGGGCAGTGGGGGAGATAGGACAGATCCCCACTTTTAGAAAAATTTCCCTCTGGACTCTGCTTGAATGCAGCAAAAGCTCTTCCTTCTGAATGAATATCACGCAGAGGGAGCGATGGGTGGACGAGTCAATGCTGGTGTCTCCCGGATGGAGGGAATGAAAATTGAAGGCAGGTGGAACCCTATTAATGCCTTTTACCTGCCTAGTGTTTTGGGTTGTCCTGATGTCCTTAGGCACATCATGGGATAAGGTTTGAGTACCTTGTACACAAGGCAAAGGGAAATTGGTTCCCACATACTCAGGTCTCTGAGGCCTCGTGCTAAATAACGCACACTGGCTCATTCCTAGAATATCTAGGATAGGCCTCATCTACATAAAAACAAATCTAGAAAAATAGAAAACCCTAGGTTTTATGTAGAGCACATTTTCTACAATTCATGTTTTCTCACAGCCTGTTTGTTTGGAGGCCTCTTCTAATTTCCATTAGAAACTTTCAGATGTTGGCCGGGCGCAGTGGCTCACACCTGTAATCCTAGCACTCTGGAAGGCCACGTTGGAAGGATCACTTAAGCTTAGGAGTTTGAGACCAGGCTGAACAAAAAGAGCCAAATTCTATCCCTACTAAAAATGGAAAAATTATGGGGTAAAACACAGTTGTAAGAGGGACTTTACCTAACAAATGCAATCAGTGTAGCCTGGTTTCTTGTACCCCCGATGAATCCCCAACAATAAAAATAATAATAATAGGGTGGCGCCTGTGGCTCAGTGAGTAGGGCGCCGGCCTCATATACTGAGGGTGGTGGGTTCAAACCCGGCCCCAGCCAAACTGCAAAAAATAGCCGGGCATTGTGGCGGGCACCTGTAGTCCCAGCTACTGGGAGACTGAGGCAAGAGAATCACCTAAGCCCAAGAGCTGGAGGTTGCTGTGAGCTGTGACACCACTGCACTCTATGGAGGACGACAGAGTGAAACTCTGTCTCTAGACAAACAAACAAACACACAAAAAAACCTTAAAAAGAAAAAAATAATAATAATGGAAAAATTAACCAGCTGTTGTGGTGAGTGCCTGTAGTCCCAGCTTCTCCGGAGGCTGAGGCAGGAGGATTGCTTAAATACAGGAGTTTGAGATTGCTGTGAGCTATAAAGCTATGGCATTCTACCCACCAGGGCGACAAAGTGAGACTCTGTCTCAAAAAAAAAAAAAAGGAAAGAAATTTTCAGATGTCAGTTAAGGAGGAGCTGCTTTCCAGCTGGTAAAATGTGGTTCTCATTAAGAATATTCACAAGACCCTAGCGCTTTGGATGACAAGTCACAGGGTTTCTGTCACCCTCCCAGCTGGAAGGTCTCTGCTAAATGACAAACTTCCAGAAGTTTCCCCTACATGGCTTGTACTAGGATAAACTTTCAAGATCACATTTCAGTTTTTATACTGTTTCTCATTTTGTGCTAATTCCATGCCTCCCCTTCAGTGTAAAAGAAGCTTCTGTCACAGAAAAGTGGCTCAAGTGGGCAAGGACACCTCCCAGCCTGTCTGCTGCCTAGGCTCAGAGGGGTGAGGGCTGCAAGGGCTGCAGAGGTCATGTACCTGTATTTTTTTTTTTTTTTGGGAGACAGAGTCTCACTATGTCACTTTCAGTAGAGTACCGTGGTGTCACAGCTCACAGCAACCTCCAGCTCTGGGGCTTAAGCGATTCTCTTGCCTCAGCCTCCCAAGTACCTGAGACTACAGGCGCCCACCACAACACCCAGGTACTTTTTGGCTGCAGTTGTCATTGTTGTTCAGCAGGCCTGGTCTGGGCTCAAACTCGCCACCTTCAGTGTATGTGGTTGGTGCTCTAGCCACTTGAACTACAGGTGCTGAGCCATGTACCTGTATTTAATAGCTCGCTCACTGGTCCTTCCTTCCATGACCACACTTTTTGCTAAACGATGACAATACATCAGCAAAAACTTCCAAATAGGAGCATGGGCCTTGTAGAACGATGTCCCATTTCTATAAAAAGTGTGCCCACACTGCCCTCCAAATGTGGCTCTCATTAAGCAGGGGCACATTTATTTGAACAATTCTGTCATCTGGGTTAAAAAACAAAAAAAGCTTGAGTGTATTCCAGGGCTGCCATAACAAAATACCGCATGCAATGGGTGGCTTGAAGAGCAGAAATTTATTCTTACGCAGTTCTGGAGGCTGGAAGTCTGGGATTGAGGTGTGAGAGGTTTGGTTTCTTCTGAGGCCTCTTTCCTCGACTTCCAGATGACCACCTTTGCTCTGCGCCCCTGCATTCCTGCTGTCCCCAGGTCATCTTAGAAGGACGCTGGTCAGTTTGGATTCAGGCCCATCCTCATGCCTCATTTTAACCTAACAACGCCTTCACAGGCCCTGTCTCTACACACAGTCGCATTCTGAGCTGTGAAGGTTGGAATCCAGCCCAGTAACAGTAAGGCTTCCCTGCTTCTTGTTGTTGCTGATGTTGAGGAGGAAGAAGGGAACGTAGACTAGAAATTCAGAGGGATATAAAAGTAGGAGAACTCTCCTGAGGGTAGCAACGAGAACCAAGAATAAGAAGAAACGTTACAAGAACTGAAACCACTAAATCAGCCTGAAATAGAAAGGGCTGCTTTTCTTTTATTAAAATCTGGGATGACTTAAATACACTCATCATACAACTTGGATGTGCAGGGAAAATATTTTTGCATGTGTTGTCTCGTCTCCTTATTTGCTGCTGTTTGCTAGGCACAGAGAAGAAATATAACTAAATGCCCAGTTCAGTTTAAAGTTTAGTCCAAGTCGGGCGGCGCCTGTGGCTCAGTCAGTAAGGCGCCGGCCCCATATACCGAGGGTGGCGGGTTCAAACCGGGCCCTGGCCAAACTGCAACCAAAAAATAGCTGGGCGTTGTGGCGGGCGCCTGTAGTCCCAGCTACTCGGGAGGCTGAGGCAGGAGGATCACTTAAGGAGTTGGAGGTTGGAGGTTGGAGGTTGCTGTGAGCTGTTTGATGCCAAGGCACTCTACTGAGGGCCATAAAGTAGTGAGACTCTGTCTCTACAAAAAAAAAAAAAAAAGTTTAGTCCAAGTCAATAGCTTCATTGGTCCCTTTTGGGTCCTGCTCAGGGTTTCTTTTTTTTTTTTTTTTTTTGGCCGGGGCTAGGTTTGAACCTGCCACCTCTGGCCCTACTCCTTGAGCCACAGGCGCCGCCCTAGGGTTTCTTAATTCTATTGGCTTCTCCCTGTTCCCCCTCAAAAGGTGTCTGAGTCTATGGCCCATGGAGTTGTCAGGGAGCAAGAAGGCACCTTGGCCTTGAACAGGTGCTTAGGGAGCAGTTGAGGGTGCTCAACCCTAGGGGTTCAGTGGTGATCACTGGTCAGCCCTTACCTCCCCACCCCCGACCCTTCACCTTACTTCAGCTCCTTCTGGAGCAAAGGATCCAGCAGAGCTTTGCCCATTCTCCCTCTGCCTTCCTGGAGCAGTAGACATCAGGGCTGTCTCACTGTATTGATGGAATTTATTTCTGCAGTAGATCCTTGATCTGGGAGATTTGAAGAATGAACCCACAGACCACGGAGATCAGTGATAAGATAGAATTTATTAGCTGGAAAGGAATAGAAGGAATGAAAGGCCCCACAGCCTCTAGCAGAGTGGGGGAGACCCAAGTGAGAGTGCCCCTGCAGGTCTGTCTAGGGGCTATATATTGTTTTGTAAATAGGGAGATCTTGAGAATTACCTTTGGCCATAACCTGGCAGATGTCCAAGGTGATTAATGAATGAATGAGTGTATTAACAAATGAATGTAGTCCCTTCCAGCTCTGGGCAAAATGGCAGGGAGTCTACTCCAGAAGAGGCCCAACTTACATGAAATACAGGAAAAACTGCTTTTCTCCTATCTTGCTCATATTAAGAGAGTGAGTTTGGAAAGAAAAGGTCTGTTTGCTTAGGCCTGGAAAACAGGGGTCATTGTCCAGCCCTGGATGGGAAAACCCTGGATCAACTGGACCTCGGATGGAACCATGGGGTGGCTCCTTTCACTGCTGGGCAAGCCACCTGCTGTTTGTTCCATGTTGGCCACCTACCTTCTAGAAGCTTTAGGTCTCCAGACCTTACATCCTGCCTCCAGATTGCTCCTTCCAGAGTCGTAAACCGGGAGCATAGCCCTGTCTTCCCTGTGCCTCTCAGCTCCAGAGCAAGCCCTTCAGAGGGACATCAGAGCACACATCCCACACTTCCCTCCCTCTCAGCTTCCTGTCCTGGCTTCCTCTTCCCATAGTCACCCAGAACAAGAAGAGGCAGCAAATTCATTCACCTTGATGATTTCCTTACTCCTGACAACCGAATTGCAGCTCAACCTAACCCTGAGCACAGTTATCATCTCTGTCTTTCAGGAGAAACTCCAGGATCTCAACCAACTGGGAGCTGAAGGGATTCAGAAAAACTGTTTCACCCCAGACCTAGCAGTCAAGTCATTCTCTCACTGTGAAATCCTAGTTTCAGTGTCAGGAACTGAACACTGACTCTCTTTGTCTTTGAATTCCTTTGGGAACCATTCTAATCACTTCCTTTCCCTCCGGAGATGCAAGGGTTCCTCCACCACTAGGGAAAATCAAAAAAGAAAAGCACATTAATCCCCCCATTTTTATCCTGTGGTATTAGTTTGTGTGCTTCTTGACGGGCAGGAAAAATCCCCCAGAGCTCTTGGTTTGTGCTCTTTTTAAAGAAGGGAAAAGGAAGGAAGGAAACGAATATTTCAAAGATTGTAACTAATTATTCCCTGATTTGAACAGAAATGGAATCAAGTTGACTGATGAGGAGCTACAAATAAAAAGGAAAAAATAAAATTTAAGAAACTGGAATGGGAAATGTTTTTTTTTTTTTTTTTAATTTGGCCGGGGCTGGGTTTGAACCCTCCACCTCCGGCATATGGGACCGGCGCCCTACCGGCTGAGCCACAGGCGCCGCCCATGGGAAATGTTTTTGAGTAGCATGAGAGAGGCTAGACATGTCACCATCCTTGGGATCTGGAATAGGAGGGATAATCACGTCAAAGACAAAGGGATAAAATCAGAGGCTTCAAATCCCACTCCTGTTCCCCTAACCTTGAGAAAGCTCAGGAGCTATGTTAGTACCATCTTCCCTGTGTGTGCCCTCAGGAGCCCGAGTTCCGCCTGGCCACACCCGGCATTGTGGCTTCTATGAGAGCCAGAATATTATGAGACCAAGAAGTCTTCGGTTCTACACAGCGCCTGTGAAATGCCTCATGGCAAGGCTCCTGATGCTCTGGAAACTGCGGGAGGCTTCTGGGAAGAAGAAAATCTCTCTGTGGGGCCTGCTAGGCAGGGTTCCTGAGGAAAAGGTCATGTGAAACAACAGACCCAGCACCTAGCTCAGGGCCTGGTGCCTAACAGGTTGTGAGTAAATGGTGGCTGCCATTATTTTTAATGAACCCAAAAAGACTACAGGAAAGGCAGGGTGGAAAAACCTGTAAGAAGATCCTCTGGTACATAAAATAGCAACAGGTCACTTTATATGTTTTTTTCTCCTTCTGGAGCAAAGATACCATTCTGACGTGGCAGTTCGTGTTGTCAAAAAGGAGCATCATGTAACCAGGACCATCCAGGTTTTTACTCGGAAAATGGCTAGGATGTTTGACTCCCACACTGTAGGGCAAGGATCAGATGCTGAGGGCCCAGCCCTTCTGTGCTCTTATGACCCCAGAAAAGTCAGACTCCACAGGCTGAGTGATTTAGGGCAGTATATGCACGTTATTGAGTGGGAGGACTCTGGGTTAAGCGAAGAATGGAAAATTTCCATTTTTACAGTGGCTCCGTAACTAGTATGTTAAAATGAGCAAAAGGGACAGAAATGACACAGACCAGAATCCGGAGCAGGAGAGTCGGAGAAGTCAGGAGCCCGAGAAGTAGAGCTGAGAACAAAGACTCTCATGTTAGAATCACAATCACTGAGACTCTGCAGCTCAAGAAATCTTTGCAGTCACCACCTCCCAGTCTCTAGATGAGGAAACCGAGGCTCCTAATGTCAGATTACTTACCCAAGTCTACAGTTCAAAAATCTGCATCTCCCAGCTTCCATTTAGCACTTTTTTCGAATTCAGGGTTTGGAGAGCCAAGAATTGGGGGTGGAAAAAAAAGGTCATTTCTATCAAAGTCCCCAGATCCATGATTGGCTTAGCTGGCAACATGCAGCTTTGTGAGAGGAAACTTGACTCCAAGAACTGCAGCCAGAAGAAGTCTTGGAGTTGAAGGCCAAATGTTAAAACAACAGAGCTTGGGGTTGAGAAACGGATGGCAGAACGCCAGACCCTGGAAGGCAGCACAGGCACCTGCTTAGGGGCTGGAGCATGGCAGGGCTGGGGCAGGCCCGATCCCCAGACGGGAGAGGCTGGGTGAGGGCAGAGCGGCAGGCCTGGGACTATAAACACTGTCCAAGTTTCCGGCATGTCAGTGGACATTATTTGTTTATTCCTTGCTGCCCAGCAACTAAATCCCCTTCCTAATTTTGAGGAATTCCCCAATGTTGTCAGGCATTTTTCTGGTACCAGGATCTTAAGAAATGACCAGAGGCAAGGGAACCCAGTGTAATTATGCTGACTCTTCTGCTTGTTAGCCAACACATACATTGTACAGAAGCTAAAAGATAAAAATCTTGGCCTTTTTTTTTTTTTTTTTTTTCGGTTTTTGGCCGGGGCTAGGTTTGAACCTGCCACCTCCGGCATATGGGACCGGCACCCTACTCCTTGAGCCACAGGCGCTGCCCTTGGCCTCTTGTCCTTGGTTGCCAAAGAGACCATATAGGTTCAAGGGCACCACCATCCAGGATTCTGAACCATGCAAAATTACAGGAACAGTGATACTGGATCCATGGTGGTGGCCAATGTGGTCTAACATTAAGATTAGTGTCCAAGGATGGGGACCTTGGTTGGCAAGGGTAGTGACATCCTGGCCACATTGCAAGAACCATAACTATGTGAACCATATAAAAATTTTAAGACTGGGCATGGTGGCTCACACCTATAATCCTAGCACTCTGGGAGGCTGAGGCAGGTGGATTGATTGAGCTCAGGAATTCGAGACCAGCCTGAGCAAGAGCAAGACTGCATAGCTACTAAAAATAGAAAAACTGGAAGGGCATAGTGGCAGGCACCTGTAGTTTCAGCTACTTGGGAAGCTGAGGCAAGAGAATCACTTGAGCCCAAGAGTTTGAGGTTGCTGCAAGCTCTGACACCACGGCACTCTACCAAGTGTGACAAAATGAGATTCTGTCTCAAAAACAACAAAAACCAAAACAAAACGAAGGATCGCTTGAGCCCAGGATTTGAGGTTGCCATGAGCTATGATGACACCACAGCATAGAGACCCAGAGTGATAGAGTGAGACTCCATCTCAAAAAAAAGATTCTTTTTTTTTTTTTTTTGGCCGGGGCTGGGTTTGAACCCACCACCTCCGGCATATGGGACCGGAGCCCTACTCCTTGAGCCACAGGCGCCGCCCTCAAAAAAAAAGATTCTTAAGCTTTGCAACTAACCCCTTTGTATTTTCCTATTCCCTTAGTTTGTTTTTGTGGAATTCTTAAGAAGACAGCCCTTAAAAGAATAAAGATACGTAGTTGTCCTTGGGGACAGCTAGAGTAAACGCTTTCTTCTTCTTTTTTTTTTTTTTTTTTTGTGGTTTTTGGCAGGGGCTGGGTTTGAACCCGCCACCTTCGGCATATGGGACTGGTGCCCTACTCCTTTAGCCACAGGCTCCACCATAGAGTGAATGCTTTCTCTGTGGCTATTTTGAGAGGCTCCTCCATGCAGGAGCTGGTTTCTAAGCCTGCTGCTCATGCCTTCTCACTGATTCTATGAGTAACCTTTCTATCAATTCCTTTCCTGCCATTATTGGTCAGCATCCAGCGACAGATACCTTCCTGATACCTGTACAGACAACAGGAAAGCCAAGGAGTTTAAGAAGGCCAGCACTCACTTCAACTGTGAATCTTACAAGGCAGAAGATGTAAGAACACATGTGATAGAAGGGTTTTTTTTGCAGTTTTTGGCCAGGGCTGGGTTTGAACCCACCACCTCCATCCTAATCCTTTGAGCCAAAGGCGCCGCCCATGATAGAAGGTTTTATATTATTTTATTTATTTTTTTTTTTTGTGGTTTGAACCTGCCACCTCCGGCATATGGGACTGGTGCCCTACTCCTTGAGCCACAGGCGCCACCCGATAGAAGGTTTTAAACAGCTCACAATGGAACACATTCTGGGAAAAGCCACCTGTCACACTTGCCTTGTACGAAACTGGGAGAGAGATCTGGCTGGATGGTTCATGGTGCAGTCCTGCTGTTCTTCCTATGTTCAAGTCAAAGGCTTCAAAGAGGTAGCCAAGTGACAGAATGCTTGGAAGTGACTGGGTTTACTTGGACTTTGAAATGTCAGGAAGAAAAGGGGCTTTGACTCCTTTTAAAAAGTGACATTATATGCTAAAGGTCTGGTCTGGTCTGGATTATAAAATCTGCACCAAGGACTTCCTCAGTTCCATAAACAATGAAGCATTGACTGAGAGAGGGAGTTTGACTTGACCTTGTTTCCTGATTGGAACAAGGAAAGCCACCCTGGGATTAGTGAATCACAGAGGAATATTCTCTCCCTGCTCTTGCCCTGATTGTGAGAGAGGCAGAAGGGAAACCTGCATGGTGGAGGTGGGGAAATACCCTCTCATCTTCCCTTAAGCTATTTTCTAGGGGCCAGGCCTTGGGCTCCTCTTTTCTTCTTTTCGACAAGCCCCAGGTACTCAAAACTATTTCCATTTCCTCTTGAAAGCTGCCCCTCCCCATGCCTTGGAGTTCTCATTGCTCCTCCATTCTACCCCAGGATGGCTGCAAAGTAAGATCTCATTCTAGCTGTCCCCAAGGATATGTGTTTACATAGCTTTATTCTTTGAAGGGCTCTCTTAAGAATTCCAGAAAAACAAACAAGGAGGACTAGAAAAAAACACAGGGCTTGGTTGCAAAGCTTAAGAATCTTAATACGGTTCACACGGTCATGGTTCTTGCGTGCTGAGCCAATACTAACTTAGCTATCATTTACAGGCATTTATTATCTACCAGGCACTGGGCTCAGAGTTTCAGCAGGTGGAACCTCACTGTATATTCCCAACAACCCTGTGCATTTTAGTAATGGAACAGAGACCAAAAGAGATTAAGGAGTTTTCCAAGGTTGCATGATTGTCAGTGGCAGAACTGGAATTTGAACCTACATCTACCTGACTCTGTGTTCGGTGCTCTTTTTTTTTTTTTTGGCTGGGGCTAGGTTCGAACCTGCCACCTCCGGCATATGGGACCGGCGCCCTACTCCTTGAGCCACAGGCGCCGCCCATATCTCTAGAGTTTTAATAATGGAAAAGCTAAGGATAGCCTGTATTCAAAATCAAAAGACCCAACTGGAACATAGCAGGTGAATGGGTGGGTTAGGGATGAGGGATCTCATCTAAAGGATAATTTTTATTGCAGCCATTTATAAAGAACAAATTATGGACCAGGCATTGTGCTGGACAATTTGTATGTATTATCTCATTTAAAGTTTATGGCAAGGCCAGGTGCAGTGGCTCACACCTGTAGTCCTAGCACTCTGGGAGGCTCAGGCAGGAGGACTGAGATTGCGTGAGCTCAGGAGTTCAAGACTGGGCTGAGCAAAGCAGGACACCAGCATGCTGGCACACATCTTACATCCTGAGCTACTGGGGAGGCTGAGGCACGAGGACTGCTTGAGCCCAAGAGTGTGAGGTTGCAGTGAGCTATGATGACACCACTGTACGATACCCAGGCAGACAGAGTGAGATTCAACATAAAAGCTTATAGCGGCCTTCAGAGGCTGATGTTATCATTCCTGTTACTCACGTTGAGAATACGGAGCTGCATCAAGTATAGGTAACGAAATGACATCACCCAGCTAGTAAGTGGTGAGCCCAGGTCAGTTTGATAGTCATTAAAGCCTGCTTGAGGATGGTGCCTGTGGCTCAAAGGAGTAGGGCACCGGCCCCATATGCCAGAGGTGGTGGGTTCAAACCCAGCCCTGGCCAAAAAACTGCAAGAAAAAAAAAAAGCCTGCTTGATCTATCCATTTCTTAGGAGGATGTTTAAACGCCTATCAGTCTGTGAGTGCTTCCTTCACACGTTCCAAGGCTGTCTTATTAGGTGCCTGTGTGTTCATGACTTTTTTTTTTTATTGTTTCAGATTCATCGAGGGAACAAAGAATTAGGATACACTGTTTGCATTTGATAGGTAAAGTCCCTCTTATAATTGTGTCCTGCCCCCAAGAGGTGTGCCCTACACTGTGACCCCCATTCCTCTCCGTCATCCTCTCTCCCTCTCCCTTGTTCCCCTGCCCCCCACCTTAATTGATTTGAGTTTTTCTATTGTGACGGTATGTATTAGCTCATCTACTGGTTTCATATTAGAATTAAGTACATTGGATTCTTGCTTCTCCATTCTTGTGATACTTTACTAAGAATGATGTGTTCCAACTCTATCCAGGTTACTACAAAAGATATAAAGTCTCCATCTTTCTTAGTGGCTAAACAGTAGTGTTTATGAGTCTTGATCTACAGTTCTTTTAACCACCATTTAATGTGTGCCCTGTCCCTTGTGATTATTTTCATCATAAATTCTGTTTTATTATTTAAATTCCTACTCTAGCTTTCTTATGGTTTACTTTACTTGCAATTTTCCATTTATTATTTTCAAACCCTCCCATATCCTTTTATTTTTTTTATTTTTATTTTATTTTATTTTTTTTTGAGACAGAGTATCAAGCTGTCGCCCTGGGTAGAGTACTGTGGCATCACAGCTCACAGCAACTTCCAACTCTTGGGCTCAAATGATTCTCTTGCCTCAGCCTCCCAAGTAGCTAGGACTACAGGCACCGGCCACAATGCCCAGCTATTTTTTGGTTGCAGTTGACATTGTTGTTTGGCAGGCCTGGGCTGGATTTGAACCTGTCAGCTATGGTGTATGTGGCTGGCGCCCTAGCCCCTTGAGTTACAGGCGCTGAGCCAATATCCTTTTTTTTTTTTTTTTGTAGAGACAGAGTCTCACCTTATCGCCTTCGGTAGAGTGCCGTGGTGTCACACAGCTCACAGCAACCTCCAATCCTTGAGCTTAGGCGATTCTCTTGACTCAGCCTCCCAAGTAGCTGGGACTACAGGCGCCTGCCACAACGCCCGGCTAGCCAATATCCTTTTATTTCAAATGAGAGGGGATGTTTATTTTATTTTTGTCTTTTTTTTTTTTGTTGTTGGGGATTCATTGAGGGTACAATAAGCCAGGTTACACTGATTGCAATTGATTTTCGTCTTTTTTAGACTTTTCTTTTTGAGACAGTCTCACTTTGTCACCCTCAGTAGAGTGCCATGGCATTATAGCTCACAGCAACCTCAGACTCTTGGCCTCAAGCGATCCTCTTGCCTCAGCCTCCCCAGTAGCTGGGACTACAGGTGCCCACCACAACAGGGTCTCACTGTGGCTCAGGCTGGTCTCGAACTCTTGAGCTCAGGCAATCCATCTGCCTCGCTTTTCAGACTTTTAATCTTTGACTTTAAAGTCTGTGTACTTTAAGACCAAGGTAGGACCTCAGTTCTTAAAGAAATAGAATACTAGAAAGGAAAACAGAGCAGAAACGGAATCTCTTTTCTTTTTTCTTTTTTAGAAATGTTTTTTTTTGCAGTTTTTTGGCCAGGGCTGGGTTTGAACCCACCACCTCCAGCCTATGGGGCTGGCACCCTACCCCTTTGAGCCACGGGTGCTGCGCCTTAGAGATGGGTCTTGCTCTGTTGCCTAAGCCGGAGTGCAGTAGTACAATCACAGCTCACTGTAACTTAGAATTCCTGGTCTCAAGAGAACTTCCCTTCTCAGCTTCCTAAGCTCTCAAGTAACTAGGACTATAGGCACATGCCACCACGTCCAGCTTTTTTTTTTTTGAAACTGAGTCTCCTTGTGTTGCCCTGGGTAGAGTGCTGTAGCATCAGAGCTCACAGCAACCTCCAACTCCTGAGCTTAAGCGATTCTCTTGCCTCAGCCTCCCAGGTAGCTGGGACTACAGGTGCCCACCACAGCGCCCGGCTATTTTTGGTTGCAGTTATCATTGTTTAGCAGGCCCGGGCTGGGCTCAAACCCGCCAGCCTTGGTGTATGTGGCCGGCACCCATATTCACTGAACTACGGGTGCCGAGCCTCATCCAGCTAATTTATTTTATTTCATTTTTTGTAGATATGAGGTCTCGCTATGTTACCCAGGTTGGTTTTGAGCTCCTGGCCTTAGGTGATCCTCTCAAAAGGCTGAGACTGTAGGTGTGAACCACTGACCTTGCCCAAGGACCTATTTTTGTTAGAAGGGTGAAATGCAAGATGAGAGTCAGATTATGGGGGTGCAGGAAAGATTAGTGTCACTAGAGTCAAGGACAAAGTCAAAGGCAGTCAATATGAAATATTAAAATAATATTAATATTATCTTAATATTTTAATATATAATAATAAATATTTTAACATCAATACAATTAATTACTAAATGTTATTTAATATTTAACATTAATATGTAATGATTAATATGTAATATTTGTAAATATTGTTATTTTAATGTCATTTACCAATATTAAAATATTTATTATTATATATTTCAGTATCCCGTAGGCTTGTTAGCAGGTGTGATAGATGTTTTTCTCTGCATGAATTCCAGAACAATTGCTTCCTTCTTTCCATGCTTGTGTTTTTTCCAACCTGTGTTCCTGATGTTTGTATTTGAAGGTAAATAAAATTCCTTTAACACATTCAGCTTCCAACACAATTTAAATCTAGCAGCCACTCTTTTGCTCAATGATTGGATTACTTAATTGTCTCTCTCCCCTCCGTTCTTGTGCCTTCTCTCTGACATCAAAGCCGCTCTTCTCACCTGCAAAAGGAAATAATGTCATCAAACACTTTACTTCTAGACTTATTCATCACAGAAAGAGAACCGGAAAGACCAGCAGCGGGCAAGTCTCACAGTCACCCATTCAGCCACTTCATTTCTCTTTGAGAACAAGTTTCTCAGCTTGTTCAGCGTCCCAGATCCTGAAGTTCAGAGTTCTGTTGACTCTTGCTTTGGTTCACTAACTATGAAAAGGTCATTTTGCATCCTTTCCCAGTGGTTACAATCCCTCCCCAAAAGAGAGTATGTCCTCCAGATTATGAAAGAGCTTCACGTATATTACACCACTAGGGGCTCCCATTGCCCAACAGACTGACATTTCACAGGTGGGGAAAAGGAGGCTCAGCGTGGTAGAGGGCTGGGCCTTCTCCAAGATTACACAGCTGGGCTCAGTGCCTGTGGCTCAAGCGGCTAAGGCGCCAGCCACATACACCTGAGCTGGCGGGTTCGAATCCAGCCCGGGTCCACCAAACAACAATGCTGGCTACAACCAAAACGTAGCTGGATGTTGTGGTGGGCGCCTGTAGTTCCAGCTACTTGGGAGGCAGAGACAGGAGACTTGCTTGAGCCCAGGAGTTTGAGGTTGCCGTGAGCTATGATGCTACAGCACTCTACCCAGGGCAACAGCTTGAGGCTCTGTCTCAAAAAAAAAAAGATTACACAGCTGGTCAGTGACTGAACAGGGACTCACACCCAGGACTTCTAATGCCAAGTTCAGTACTTTTTTTTACTTTGCACTGTTTCCTTTTCTCCTTGGGTGATTTTGTCCTCTATCCCACCTCGGCCACTGCAATGGTCAGACCTTAAACCAAGGTTTTTCAACTTTTTTTTTTTTGAGACAGAGCCTCAAGCTGTTGCCCTGGGTAGAGTGCCATAGCATCACAGTTCACAGCAACCTCCAACTCCTGGGCTCAAGAGAGTCTCCTGCAGTCTCCCAAGTAGCTGGGACTACAGGCACCTGCCACAACGCCCAGCTATTTTTTTTTTTTTTTTTTGGCCGGGGCTGGGTTTGAACCCGCCACCTCAGGCATATGAGACCGGCACCCTATCCCTTGAGCTACAGGCGCCGCCCGATGCCCAGCTATTTTTTGGTTGCAGCCATCATTGTTGTTTGGCGGGCCTGGGCTGGATTCGAACCTGCCAGGTCAGGTGTATGTGGCTGACGCCTTAGCCACTTGAGCCACAGGCGCTGAGCCTTCAACTTTTTAATCTCACGGCACACTTGAACCTATACTTAGATTTCAGCAGCACACTTAAGTTATGTTGATCAAAAAAGAGTGAAAAAAAGCACTTACTGTGCTTTGAACTTCTTTCAAAAATAATTTAATGATCTTTAAAATTTTTTACAACACATCTAAGATCTTGTCACCACACACCAGTTGAAAATCACCGCATTAGACCTTGTCACTAACAATCTGTTTGCAATCTTAGTGTTAAGCAGTTCAACCCCTATCTCTCTCTTTTTTATGTTTCCAGCTCCCTCCCTTGTCCCCAACTTCAACAATTCTTTCATTTTTCTCCATCTGTATTAGGGTAAAACTGACAAACAGAAATTGCAAGTCATCCACCTCCCTCCTCTGGCCTACTGCAGGCATGTCCTAATTGTCCTCACACCTCCAGCCTTGTCCCCACTTCTCTCTTTTCCTCACAACAGCCAGAGTGAGCCCTTGACATCAGTAGTTCTCGACCTTGGCTTCACATTAAAATCAGTTTTTTTAAATTTGGATGCCTAGGACTCAACAGCGAATTTGGAATCTCTGAGGGTGGGACTCAGGCTTCATGATTCGTTTTACAGTTCTCAGGAGACCCCTGTGCAGCCAAGGCTGGGAACCACCTTTGCACACACCCTGTAACTTTCCATTTCACTAAGGGGGAGGCAAAGCCCTTGGAAAGGCCTGGAGGGCTGCACATGGCCCTGCCTTCCCATAACTCTGCAACCCCATTCCTGGGCACACTGGCCTCCTCTCTACCCCCCAGGCATCCCCGCCTTAGGGTCTTCACACTTGCTGTTCTCTGCCTAGAAAGCCCTTCCTGGAGATACCCCGGGGCTCTCTGTCCCACTTCCTCCAGGCCTGTGTTCACATATCTTTGTTAAGAGGGCTTTCCCAGGACTCTGTCTATACACACACACACACACACACACACACTTTACCCCACCTTTCTCCATTATTCTGCTTAATTTTTCTTCAGTGTACTATTCAACATTGACTCCTGCCCCCAGTAAATAAGCTCCATCAAGGACGAGTTCTCCTGATTTATTCACAGGTATATTCCCAGTGCCTAAAACAATGCTTGGCATAGAGAAGGAGCTGGGAATGAATGAATGAATGAATGAATGAACCTCTTCTATGGAAAAAGTTCAAACACTGTGCTTCTGCTTGGTTTGAGACTAAAATGGTTCTCATCAACCAAGTTCATCCAAACTGAGGCCACCAGGTATGACTCTTAATTTGCTAAGTAAAAGTATTATTGGATAAGAAAACTACTATCCTCTCTCCTCCCACTTTTTCCCACTTCCTTGGGCTTATTCTGAGATCTTTGAAACAAGATGAATTTTAAGAAAAGTATGCTGAAGTAAACCTGGAGTGTCCCTGCTGGTGAGGTGGCCAGCCCAGTTTGGCTTGGACCCCAACAATGTGGCTGTTGAGTGGCATACCCTGTGGAGGTCCGTCACCCTGGAGGAAGCCATGTGACCCCAGTCCAAAGCCCCCAGCAAGACCAACAAAGGGAGAGAGGAGGACCAGGGACAAAGTCCACGTGGGTCATGGTCTGCTTTCATTACCAGAATAACCAGGCTCTTGGTTTGCAAAGAAAGAGAGCAGAGGAGGAAAGAAAAGGAGGAAAAGGCTCGGCGCCTGTAGCTCAGCAGCTAGGGCACCAGCCACGTACACCGGAGCTGCCAAACAACAGTGACAACTACAACCAAAAAAGACAGCCAGGAGTTGTGGCAGGAGCCTGTAGTCCCAGCTACTCGGGAGGCTGAGGCAAGAGAATTGGCTAAGCCCAAGAGCTGGAGATTGCTGTGAGCTGTGACGCCACAGCACTCTACTGAGGGCAACATAGTGAAATTCTGTCTCAAAAAAAAAAAAAAAAGAAAGAAAAGAAAAGAAGGAAATGGGTTTTTATTTAATGCATCATAGAACCTCTGTAAGTTGCCCAAGGGACTGTTACAGACTGGTCAGCATGCAGAGGTGGCCAACATAAGGAATTAAGCCCCTGTACTGATATATACACGTGGTGCATGTCCGGTCTATGAAAATTAGGTCAGCTTAAGGAGGTGGTCAATGTAGGGAGGTGATCAACTATGGAGGGTCTCCTTTTTTTTTTTTTTTTCTTTGAGACAGTCTTATTTTGTCACCCTCAGTAGAGTGCCTGGCATCATAGCTCACAGAAACCTCCAACTCTTGGGCTCAAGTGATTATCTTTTTTTTTTTTTTTTTTTGTAGAGACAGAGTCTCACTTTATGGCCCTCGGTAGAGTGCCGTGGCCTCACACAGCTCACAGCAACCTCCAACTCCTGGGCTTAAGCGATTCTCTTGCCTCAGCCTCCCAAGTAGCTGGGACTACAGGTGCCCGCCACAATGCCTGGCTATGTTTTGGTTGCAGTTCAGCCGGGGCCGGGTTTGAACCCGCCACCCTCGGTATATGGGGCCGGCGCCTTACCGACTGAGCCACAGGCGCCGCCCTTGTTTTTGTTTTTTATTAAACCATAGCTGTGTGCATTAGTATGATCGTGGGGCACCATACACTTGGTTCATAGATCATTTGACACATTTTCATCACATTAGTTAACATAGCTTTTGTAGCATTTTCTTAGTTATTTTGCTAAGACCTTTACATTCCCCATTTACTAGGATTCACATATACCCTTGTAAGATGCACCGCAGGTGTCAAGTGATTATCTTGCCTCAGCCTCCTGAGTAACTGAGAGTACAGGCTCCTGCCACAGTGCCCGGCTAGTTTTAGAGACAAGGTCTCGCTCTGGCTCAGGCTGGTCTCGAACCTGTGAGCTCAGGCAATCCACCCACCTCTGTCTCCCAGAGTGCTGGGATTACAGGCATGAGCCACTGTGCCCAGCCGGCTTTACTGTATTTTAAAAGACTTTATATTTTATTTATTTATTTTTGAGACAGTGTCTCACCCTGGGTAGTCTCCACCCTGTGGAGTCATAGCTCACAGCAACTTCAAACTCTGGGGCTCAAGTGATCCTCTTGCCTCAGTTTTTCATTTTTTTTAGTACAGACGGGGTCTCACTCTTGCTCAGACTAGTCTCAAACTCCTGAGGTCAAGCAATCCACCTGCCTCAGTCTGCTGGAGTGCTAGGATTACAAGCGTCAGCCACTGTGCCTGGCTTTATTTTTATTTTTATTTTTTATTTTTAAAGAGCATTTTATGTTCACAGCATAATTAAGAGGAAAGTACAACGATAGCCCATATAACCTCACCCACTCCTCTGCTATCAACACTCTCCAGGAGAGCAGCACATTGGTTACAATGGATGAATCTACACGGACATATCGTTACCACCCAAAGTCAACAGTTTACATCAGGGTTCCCTTTGTGTAGCACCATTTATGGGGTTTGGACAGAGGTATAATGTCATGTACATGCTGTTATAGTATCATGGACAGTGTTTCACTGCCCTAAAAAATTCATTTATTTATTTATTATTATTATTTTTTTTGTAGAGACAGAGTTTCACTCCATGGCCCTCGGTAGAGTGCCGTGGCCTCACACAGCTCACAGCAACCTCCAACTCCTGGGCTTATGTGATTCTCTTGCCTCAGCCTCCCGAGCAGCTGGGACTACAGGCGCCCGCCACAACGCCCGGCTATTTTTTTGTTGCAGTTTGGCCGGGGCTGGGTTTGAACCCGCCACCCTCGGCATATGGGGCCGGCGCCTTACCAACTGAGCCACAGGCACCGCCCCCACAGCAGCTTTCTCATAGCCCTCTGATTCCACCTCTCTCATTTCTTTTTTTCTTTTCTTTCTTCACTTTTTTTTTGTTGTTGTTGTTGAGACAGGGTCCCACCCTATGCCCCTGAGCAGAGTGCAGTGGGCGTGGTAGCTCACGGCAACCTCAGACTCGGGCTGCGGGCACCCCGCTGCCTCAGCCTCCGGAAGCCGCTGGGATTACAGGCGCTCGCTGCGGCGCCCGGCTGGGTTTTTCCATTTTTTTCACGAGTCGGGGTCTCACTGTCGCTCAGGCGAGTCTCGAACTCCTGAGCTCAAGCGATTCTCCCCCCTCAGCCTCTCACAGTGCTAGGATTACAGGCGTGAGCCACCGCGCCCGGCTCTTTTTTTCTTTTCTTTTCTTTTTTTTTTAAATTAAATCATACTGTGTATATTAATGCAATCACGGGGTACAATGTGCTGGTTTTATATACAATTTGAAATATTTTCATCACACTGGTTAACATAGCCTTCCTGGCATTTTCTTATTTATTGTGTTAAGATGCTCATATTCTACATTTAGTGAATTTCACATGTACCCTTGTAAGATGCACCGGTGTGGTCCCACCAATTACCCTCCCTCCACCCATCCTTCCCCCCCCCTCCTTCTTCCCTTTCCCCATATTCTTGGGCTATAATTGGGTTATAGCTTTCATATGAAAGCTGTAAATTGGTTTCATAGTAGGGCTGAGTACATTGGATACTTTTTCTTCCATTCTTGAGATACTTTACTAAGAAGTAAAGTTCCAGCTCCATCCATGTAAACATGAAAGAGGTAAAGTCTCCATCTTTCTTTAAGGCTGCATAATATTCCATGGTGTACATACCACAATTTATTAATCATTCATGGGTCGATGGGCACTTGGGCTTCTTCCATGACTTAGCAATTATGAATTGGGTTGCAATAAACATTCTGGTACAAATATCTTTGTTATAATGTGATTTTTGGTTTTCTGGATATATACCTAGTAGAGGAATTGTAGGATCTAATGGCAGGTCTATTTTTTAGATCCCTAAAGTGTTCTCCAAACATCTTTCCAAAAGGAATGTATTAGTTTGCATTCCCACCAGCAGTGTAGAATCGTTCCCTTTTCTCCACATCCACGCCAACATCTCTGGTCTTGGGATTTTGTGATATGGGCTAATCTTACTGGAGTTAGATGCTATCTCAAAGTAGTTTTGATTTGCATTTCTCTGATGATTAAGGATGATGAGCATTTTTCCAAATTCTGTAGGCTGTGCACCTGTCTTCTTCAAAGAAGTTTCTCTTCAAGTCCCTTGCCCAGCCTGTGATGGGATCACTTGTTCTTCTCTTACTTATACGTTTGAGTTCTCTGTGGATTCTGGTTATTAAACCTTTGTTGGAGACATAACCTGCAAATATCTTCTCCCATTGTGAGGGCTGTCTGCTTGCTTTATTTATTGTGTTCTTGGCTGTGCAGAAGCCTTTTAGTTTGATCAGGTCCCAGTAATTTATTTTAAGTGTTGCTTCAAATGCCCGGCACCTCTCTCGTTTCTAATTTGCATCATTGCTTTCTCATCTTCTGCATTTGGAAACTAGAAATATACAAGCATCCCTACTTGGGTTATGGAATTTGTTCGTTTTGTTTGAGGCAGGGTCTCACTCTGTTTCCCAAGTGAGAGGGACATATCATAGCTCACTGCAGCCTTAAGCTCCTGGGTTCAAGTGATCCTCCTGTCTCAGACTCCTGAGTAGCTGGGACTATAGGCGCACACCCCCACACCCAACTCATTTTTCTTATTTTTATAGAGATGGGGTCTCACTCTGGTTCAGGCAGGTCTGGAACTCCTGATCTCAAGCAATCCTCCTGCCTCAGCCTCCCAAAGTGCTAGCATTACAGGTGTGAGCCACTGCCCCAGCCTCTACTTGGGTTTTTATTCTGTATCCGTGAGTGTGTTTTTTTTTTTTGTGGTTTTTTGGCCAGGGCTGGGTTTGAAGCCGCCACCTCCGGCACATGGGACCGGCGCCCCACTCCTTGAGCCACAGGCGCCGCCCTGTGAGTGTGTTTTTAAGGACTTAATGCTTTGGAGATCATGGTGATGGTGAAGCTCGACATTCACTGCACTCAGCAACTGGACACAAGTGTTACTCCTGTCCACCCTCTCCAGTGCTGTAGGGAGTGGACATTACTATTACACTCATTTTACAGATTAAGAAGATTTGGGGAAGGAGGCTTGATTTAGGTCACTTAACTTGTAAGTGTGATAGTCACACCTAGACCTCTGTCTGACTCTGAAAATGGTCTTCTTAAACTTTGCCCTGGGGCGGCGCCTGTGGCTCAGCGGGTAGGGCGCTGGTCCCATATGCCAGAGGTGGCGGGTTCAAACCCAGCCCCGGCCAAAAAAAAACCTTGCCCTGGCTTTTCAATGTGTCTATCAAAGCGTTCCCAACATTTTCACTCTTCTGGCTCACCCATTCCTTTAATAACATATTAATAATGATGATATCTTGAAACCACATCCTATATATTATGTTTGCAGTGTTTTTTTTCTGTTTGTTTCTGTTTTTGGCTGGGGTTGGGTTTGAACCCGCCACCTCCCGCACATGGGGCTCGCGCCCCACTCCTTTGAGCCACAGGCGCCACCCTATATTATGTTTGTATAAAATCTATTTCCCCTCCAAAGATTTCTCAAAATCTTGGGACTTGCTGAATACTGTCATCCCTTACCTAGACAGCTGCCGTGTGGGTCGGTTCTGCCTTCCCATAACCTTTCTCCAGGGTGAAGTTCATCTCAAACACTCCTGACACTACTCTCCAAGGGACGCCTGGCTTCCCTCTTCTCTCTTTCTTCAGGATGCTACCATATTCAGAGCTTGGTAAATGCACGGGAGAGGGAAGGCTCCAGAGCCCCTGACCTACCTCTCACAAAGAGCCTGTCCTCGGTAGGTGGGGCTATACGGTCACTCATCTCTGGCTTCTGTTCTGATTGGTCAGACTTCAATCTAGTGTCTATTCTGACTGGTCAGTTTTTTTGGCCTCTACTATGTAGGTCATTAAATGTTTTGAATATCCGCCTCTTCTTGTGTAAATTTTAGCACGTTGCTTAAACATTGTTAAGCCTCAGTTTCCTCATCTTTTTGCCAGGCGCCACGATGCCCTTTGGAGTTGGAGTAAGGGCAGGCTGCTAATTTGGTGATTGGTATCTGAGGATGATGAGAGGCAGCTTAGAAATTGAGATAGTCCTGTGCATTGCAGCTGAAATAGACCATCAGTCATACACAAGGCCAATCTAGTGGGAATGGGCTCTGGATGGCCCCATAAAAACATCCTAGGCACACGTGACTCTTTGCTGATGATACAGCTTAATGAGGGCAAAATCCATGTGTGGTTACTATAATAAAAATTCTTCATAGACACTCCTTACAGGAAAAGAGCTTACTGTCAGGTTCCTGAAGAGAATGAATTTCAGATAAATGAGCATCAGAGGGTCTCTGGAAATAAGAAAAGGGAAGATTGCCCGGGAAACTGACAGAATTATGAAAAGCTGCTGCTCTAAGAACAAGCTCACCTAACAGGAAGAACTCACAGTATATTTAGCTACATAAAAATATAAACTGTTTTATCTTAAAAGACCATTAAGAAGCTAATCACAAGCTAAAAATATGTATGTTGTAAAATGTGGTGACAAAAGGTTTAATCTCCTTAGTCTATAACTCATGCTAGTTAGTAATGTTTGGAGGAGACACAGTTGTCTTTGGACCCTGTATTTTTTAAATTGCCAAAGAACATGAATAGACAAAACATAGAGAAATAAATAAAAATGTTTAAAATGCTTTTGGAAGAAAGGTTCAGCATCATTAATAACTCGAAAAGTTTACATTTATTTATTTATTTTTGAGACAGAGTCTCACTTTGTCACCTTTGGTAGAGTGCTATGGCATCTTAGCTCCCAGCAACCTCAAACTCTTGGGTTTAAGTGATTCTTTTGCCTCAGCCTCCCAGGTAGTTGGGACTACAGGCACCTGCCACAACCTCTGGCTATTTTTAGGGACAGAGTCTCGCTCTTGCTCCAGCTGGTCTCTAACCCATAAGCTCAGGCAATCCACTCACCTAGGTCTCCCAGAGTGCTGGGATTACAGGTGTGAGCCACTGCACCTGGCAATAAGTTCAAATTCAAAAAAAAATTTTCATGCCTGTCAAATCATGTGTCTGTTTATACAAGAAGTAAATAGGGAACACATATTGTATGCAAGACCCCATTCAGATGCTAGAGTGTCAGCATGAAAAAAGTAGACACAAGGGCTGCACCTGTGGTTCAAAGGAGTAGGGCACCGCCCCATATGCCAGAGGTGGTAGGTTCAAACCCAGCCCCAGCCAAAAACTGCAAGAAAAAAAAAAAAAGTAGACACAAATACCACCCTCCTGGTAATGTCATTCTACTATTGGAGACAGACAATAAAATATAAATAAGTAAAATATATAGTCTGTTAGATGATTGATAAGTGCTAGAAAGGACAGTCGAGCAACAGAGAAGAGGGGATTGAGGTGGGTATACCCTTAGATAAGGTGGCCAGGGATGAGTGCGTGACAAGTGAGGTCACATAGGTATCTGGGAATAGGTCTTCTCAGCAGAGATGTAATAAGGGCAAAGGCCCTGGGGCAGACATCTGGGGGGTGCAGGACTCCTCAGGGAAGAGCAAGGCAGCCACAGGAGACAAAGTTAAGGGAAGGGGGTGGTGCTGGATGGCATAGAGCCCTGAAGGTCATTGTAAGAACTTCAGCGTCAACAAGGAAGAAAACAGAAAGCCACAAAGTTTTTGAAAAAGGATTGTATAATCTAACGCATTAGTTTGCTTGGGGCTGCCATAACAAAATACCACACGTTGGTGGCTTAAACGACAGAAATTCATTTTCTCACAGTTCAAAAGTATGACATCAAGGCGTTAGAAGGGTCAGTTTCTCTTGAGACCTCTGTCTGTGGCTTGCAGACTTTCTTTGCCTTCTCATGTGGCACAAACCCCTGAGGTCTCTTCCCAGTGGATTAGAGCCCCACTGTTAGAACTTCTCTTAACCTTAATCACCTTTTAAAAGGTGTTATGTCCAAATTCACTCACATTCTGAGGTACTGGGAGTTAGGGCTTTAACCTATGAATTTGGTGAAAGGGATCACAATTCAGCTCCTAACGTGTATTTACGTGTTAACAGCATCAGTTTCACTGCCAGGTTCTGAATAGATGCTAGGTTTGCAAGGGCAGAAGACAGAAGACCCCGTCGAGACAGCATGTAGCAAGGAACTGGTGGAGGCCTCCAGCTGACAGCTAGCAAGAGACCGAGGGTTCACTCCAAAACCACAAGGAGAGTGAAGTGGATCCTCTTGCGAGTCTTCAAATGAGCCATGGCCCATTTTGACACCAACCTCAGGAGCGATCTTACATCAGAGGCACCCAGGCAAGGTGTGCCCAGTTTCCCAACCCACAGAAATTGTAAACTGACGAATGTTTGATTCAAGCTGCTAAATTTTAGCAAAATATGTTACTCAGCAATAGATTGCTAACATACTACAGGACTGAAAATAGTGCACTGTGAATATTGGTTGACCAAATGAGTGAAAAATATGTAGATATATGCAGAGGAAAAAAGGAAGAAAATATTCCAAATCACTGATCGTGTTTATATCTGGATAGATTTGTATCCTCGTGTTTCTGAAATGTGTATCATTCCCATACATTGTTCCAGCTTTTCATTGTGAACTATCTAACAAAGAGATAGAAAATTACATAAATGAATAGCCTGATGGAATATTACAAAATCAATACCTATGTAACCACCATCTAGGTTAAGGAATAGAATATTGCCTATAATTCAGGATTGTGGGATTCTTTCTGAAAATACTTTTCTCTGCATATTCTACCCTTTTGAGTCCATGTGTTACTTTTTTAGGAATTACTTCTTTTTTTGTTTTTTATTGTGGTAAAATACAGCATAAATTTTATCCTTTTTACCTTTCTTTTTGAGACAAGATCTCACTCTGTTGCTCAGGTTACAGTACAGTGGCATTACAAATGATCCTCCTACCCTGGCCTGCTGAGTAGCTGGGACCACAGGCACGTGCCACTATACCTAGATGATTTTTTTATCTTTTTTTTTGAGACAGAGTCTCACTTTGTTGCCCTTGGTAGAGTGTTGTGGCTGTCATAGCGCATATCAACCTCAAACTCTTGGGTTGAAGCAATCCTCTTGCCTCGTTTTTTTGTTTTTGTTTTTGTTTTTTTGAGACAAAGTCTCACTATGTCACCCTCGGTAGAATGCTGTGGCGTCACAGCTCACAGCAACCTCAAACTCTTGGGCTTAAACGATTTTCTTGCCTCAGTCTCCCAAGTAGCTGGGACTACAGGCTCCTGCCACAATGCCCGGCTATTTTTTTTGTTTGTTTGTATTGTTGTCATTGTTGTTCAGCAGGCCTTGGCAGGGTTCGAACCACCAGTCCCGGTGCATGTGGCCAGCGCCCCAGCCACTGAGCTATGGGCGCCGAGCCCAACAACCATTTTAATTTCTGTCTCTATAAAGTTTACCTACTTTGAGTAACTCAAATAAGTGGCACCATACAGTATCAGTTCTTTCTACGAATTACTTCTTAAATAAAAACAAAATCCCCTATTAGTATTTGAAAAAATAAGATTGAACTCATAAGAACAAGTTCAGCCTTGTTAAAACCCAGGATAAACAATAAACAGTTCAGACATGATTTCAGCAGCTCAATGAATGTCTCAACATGACAAGACGTAGCAATTTCTTGGCAAAGGCATATTTCTTGTATATTCCTACTGTTCCTAAGTTTCCCCAAACCAGTTTGGGTGGGAGTGGAGCAGAAGCTACAGAACAGGAGGAAGGCTTAGGGATGTCAAGACATCCTCCAGCGTGCACGCCACCTTACCCTGCTAGCCCTTGCCTGGGAAATGTTCGGAGCAGAACAAGAAGTGGAGCGGGGTTATTAATAATTAATTATATCAGCTGTCATCTATTAAACCCTCGATCTAGGTGAGGTCCTGTCTTAAGCACTCATAGGTATGAACTCACTGCATCCTCACAGCAGCCCCGTGAGGCAGGGATTGCTATTATCCTCGGTGTGCAGATGAGGGAACTGAGGCACGGGAAGTTCAATCACTTGCTCAAGATCACACAGATAGAGGAAGTGGAGCTGGTTTACATCCTGGCCAGTCTGTCTTACCGCCTGTGCTCCTCCCAGCAGTTCTCAAACCCAACAAACATCGGGATCCCAGGAGGACCTGTAAATCACTGGCCACGATGGTCACCCCAGTTCCTGATTCAGCTGGGTTGGGGTAGAGCCCCAGAGTCTGCATGTCTATCTAACAAGTTCCTGGCTGGGCCGATGCTGAAATAAATCTGATTGAAAACCACTGCTTTTAATAAACCTGGCGGCGACTAAAAGGTAACTACCATGTCTCAAGAATCTGAGAGAAATTGTTCCCATTTTATGAATGAGGATTTGAGAATCAATAAGATTGAGGACCTGTTCAAAGTCGTAGAGGTGACAGTGCTGCAGGCCAGCTTTCCAAATGCCACAGGCTCTGTCCCTTGCGGATGGCCTCACCGACAGAACTAGACCAGCTGCTCGAGGCCGAGCAGTAAGTGGCACCTCTTTAAAGCTACGCTCAGTAAATGTTCATTGTTTATTTTAGCTGAGACAGGAGAAAGGGATTTTCTATTAATACAATCAGATACATCACACACATATATTTTTATGTTCAAAAACAACATAGCATAGATTTTTTCTACGCTATGAAATGAAAATGTCTTTCATTTTATATTGTTTCTGTCGCTCAAAACTGGGTAGTATGTGGTCATTCATGGGCATTAAGGATGACATAGTGATATAGCTTCAAAGTCTTATTCAACATTTATTAAGTTTGCTTTGCTCTTTTCTGATTTTCTTTTTCTTTTTTTGAGACAGAGCCTCAAGCTGTCGCCCTGGGTAGAGTACTGTGGCATCACAGCTCACAGCAACCTCCAACACCTGGGCTCAAGCCATTCTCCTGCCTCCGCCTCCCAAGTAGCTAGGACTACAGGTGCCTGCCACAACACCCGGCTATTTTTTGGTTGCAGCCGTCATTGTTGTTTGGCAGGCCCGGGCTAGATTCGAACCCCCCAGCTCAGGTGTATGTGGCTGGCGCCTTAGCCACTTGAGCCACAGGCGCTGAGCCTTTTTTCTGATTTTCATGTTGGCATAATATCCCCTTGGTTTCTAAAGTTCTTTTTCTCCTTATGTATTCTTTTACAATGTATCAAACCAGACAAAGAATAAGAAAAAATAGTACAGGACTGAAGTTTCATGCTTTCAGCAGGCTCTGGGAGCCAACCTTATGTTGCTGTTGGCTGGTTGATATCAGAGTTGGTGGTGGGGTCTATGTAATTGGACTCTTTGCAACATGCATTACATAGAGAAGAAGTTTTGCTCCCCATTCAAGGATGATGTCCACTTTGACAAGACAGGGACAAATTTATATTGTTACATAAAGAGTGATGCGTGGATACCCAAATTAATTGGTGCCCTATTTTCTATTTTTTTCCAATGTTGTTGTCGTCCATAATGCTGGGCACCCAACAAAAACCTTCCTCCCAAGGCCTGTTATTGCTTAGATATTGGGAGTGCAGTGGGGGAGCAGGGCAGAGTTCACCCCTTCCCCAAGGAATAAACCTAATTATTCTAAAGTGAGTCACAGTAGTCCACATCTTTGTTGGATCATGGGGTTCATGTGTGACCAAGTTCTGGCCAAGACAGAAAGAATACTGCGGAAGCCTTTGAGAAGGATTTTGTTCCCTGACAAAAGTAGGAAAAAGTTATTCTACTTTTCAAGGCTTTCTCTTGCAAATCTTTTTTCTATTACTTGCTCCACTTACAGAACATCTTCCAGAATAGTTTCAATTGCTACCTCCCAAGTTCTCTTAGGAAGGGTTGAACTGAATGTTAGAGCCAGTTCCTATGAAAAGATACAACTCCTGGAATTCTGTAGCTTTGAGCCTGCGGCAGTTGCCCAAGATGGGGCAAGAATTAGAATGCTGAGAGTCTGCTCCTGGGGACAAAGAATACCTGGATGCCAGCCATCTCGCTGCCTAGTAGCTGGTCTCTGGACCTTGGCCCAATTATCTGATGTGAGAATCTCAATTGCTATATGTTCTACAGCCATATTACCTATGAAAGCTCAGATAATCTTACGGCTTAAATTACTCCCCACAAAACCAACCATTAAGAATTCAACATAGCTAGCACAGGAGACAAATCCCTCTCTGTAGGTAGGTTTTAAGGATTACAGGGACACCTGTGGGCTGTTTCTGAGCCCTTACAACTGTTCAATTACAACTACAGTCATGTACCATTTATTAATTGAATTAATTAAGAAAACAAAGATGATAATATCAACTTTGGCTTGGAATTCATTTCAACCTGGCCCAAGACTCTCAGGGGTTGGGGAAGACAGCCCTACTCTGAATCTCCAAGACATTAGAACAGAGTCATTCATTTTCTCTGGGTTTATGTATCCCACAAATGGAGTTACTAGACTGTAAACGACTGAGCCCAGACGGTTCTAACGCCAGTCTTCAAGCCAGAGACAGAGCAAAGAAAACCTTTCCTGGGTTTATAGCCAGACAGGGGACCTCCCAGGCAGAATTTGTGAAAATACTGTTTCCCCAGACTCACAGAAGTATCAGACTTTCCTTGCCTGCACAAAAGCAGGGAATTGTTCTACAGCTCATCCCTCTGAATCACACCACTGTCTCTACTTACCTACAGTTTCTCAACTCTTTTTATTTAAACTCAGGCCCCCTTCAAAGCTTTCTCACCTTGAATTCTGTGTACTCCTCCCAGCCAAGATTTACTCAGCTTTGTTCCCTGTGGTTTGATTAGTGAAAACAATAGCTGTGTGGAATATTCATTCTTGAACCACAGGCACATTTCTCTTCCTCTGGGTGCCCTAAAGTAGTGCCCTCTTCTTGATTTGGGAATGTGTGTTTTAGTCTGAATAATCCTAATCCTTGCACTTTCAACCTGTGGTGAGTCATTTATTTCTAAATGCAATCAAGGCACAAAAATAAAATAGAAATTCTATTATAATTGGATTCCATGACCTGGACAAGGAAACATGTAAAAAGGAATGAGATGGGTGGTGCCTGTGGCTCAAGGGGTAGGGCACCGGTCCCACATGCCGGAGGTGGCAGGTTCAAACCTAGCCCCGGCCAAAAACCCAAAAAAAAAAAAAAAAAAAAAAAAAAAAAAAGGAATGAGATGTATTATAGCCCTCATAATCCCGATCCCCACACCTCTCATACACATATGTACTTATTTTATTATTGTTACTTCACTCCCACCAATTGACACGAATGATGGGCTACAAATCAGTGTATTTTTGTGTAGCTTTTATTATACCTTCCCTTAGATCTCTGAAATTGTATTGCTTATTAAAAGCTCTATGAATTTTTCTATTAATATGAAGATTCTACAATTTTATCAAGTATGCATGCCTGTTATGAGTTGAACTGTATACTGAAGAAGATACGTTGAAGTCCTAAACCTTGATATCTGCCAATTGATCTTTTAGAAATGGGGTGTTTGCAGATGTACGTACGTATTCAAGTTGAAATGATGTCATCCTGGATGAGGGGGGCCCTGATCCAATGCCCAGCATTCATATGAGGAAAGAGTAATTTGGACACAGAGAGAAAGACGTATAGGGAGAAAGCCATGAAGAGACAGAGGTCCAGCACAGAGCACCAGAGCTGTAGACCACTGTAGACCAAGGAACGTCAAAGACTGTGAGCAACTGCTAGAAATGGGAAAAGGCAAGGAAGTCTCCTCTAGAGTCTTACAGGAGAACAGGTCTCTGCCAACAGCTTCATTTTGGATTTCTAGCCTCTAGAACTGTAGGACAATCACTTGCAGCTGTTTTTAGCCACCTCGTTTATGATATTTGGTTCTAGTAGCCCTTGGACAACTCCCAGCGTAATGATGGAAATGTGAAAATAAATAAAACACGCTTCCTGTCATCAGGTGGTCACAGGCTAGAAGACACAGCTGTGGACATTTTTAAATTACACATTTTAAAACATGTGTCCCGGGCGGTGCCTGTGGCTCAAAGGAGTAGGGCGCCGGCCCCATATGCCGGAGGTGGTGGGTTCAAACCCAGCCCTGGTCAAAAAATTGCAAAAAAAAAAGTGTCCCAAGTATGAATGTGGAAATGTACACATTGTGGAGGCGACACCAGGGAGGGGATAATTAACAAACTAGAAGCACAGGGAAAGTTTTGCAATAGAAGGTGAATGTAAATTTTTTTTTTTTTTTGCAGTTTTTGGCCAGGGCCAGGTTTGAACCAGCTACCCCCAGCCTATGGGGCCCACGCCCTACTCCTTGAGCCACTGGCACTGCCCCCAATTTTTTTCTTTATATACCAAAACATTGGTCTTTTAAAGGGAATCCTTTCTCCCTTTTGTGCTTAGCTCCTTTTCTTCTCTCTTCCCCTGTCAACCCATGTCAGTCAGCAACCCCCACCCTAGTTAACCTTGTTAATACTCTTGTATTTATTTTTCCATGTTTTTCTCCATACTTAGGTAATCAGTCATGTGGTAATTGTTCATTTATTTTTTTGGTTGCAGCGGTTATTGTTGTTTGGCAGGCCCGGGCTGGATTCGAACCCGCCAGCTCAGGTGTATGTGGCTGGCGCCTTAGCCGCTTGAACCACAAGTGCCGAGCATAATTGTTCATTTATAAAACTGTGATCATATTATAGATGTTTTCTGTATATTTGTTTCCTCAACAAAACCTTGCAGAAATCCCTCCATTTCTATCCAGAGAGCTCTAATTCATTCTTTTTGGTGGGTGCCTAACATTCCATCCTATAAGTCTATCCAATCACTCTCCTGTTTATGGGCATTATAACCATTGTTGCAAGAGACATCTTTGGACATATATTCTTACATATTTCTGTTCCTATTTTTATGGGCTAGATTCCTAGGAGTCGGATTTCTGTAGACAGTGACCTACTTTTTTTTTTTTTTTTTTTTTTTGTGGTTTTTGGCCGGGGCTGGGTTTGAACCCGCCACCTCCGGCATATGGGACCGGCGCCCTACTCACTGAGCCACAGGCGCCGCCCAGACAGTGACCTACTTTTAATATTTTAAAATGTCATTAGAATGCTTTCCACAATAAGGTAATATAATAATGACATCTTACTAATTTGTATTTCCTGGATTTTTTTAGCCACATCAATTGGTTCTTCTGTGAATTATCTTTTCACATTATTGAATTAATTGTTCCTGATTGGGTTGTTTACTCTTTTTTGTCAGTTAGGAAGAGTCATTTGCATATGAGCAGAATTAAAGGTATTTTCAAGTCTATCATCTATCACTTAACTTCATTAACTATTTCCTTTTTTTTAATCCTTTCAGATTTATAACTATTTTCATTATACCTTTTGTGACATAAAATTTTGGGTGCTTTTTTTTTTTTTTTTTTTAAGAGACAGTCTTATTTTGTCGCCCTCAGTAGAGTGCCTTGGCGTCACAGCTCATAGCAACCTCCAACTCCTGGACTTAGGCAATTCTCTTGCGTCAGCCTCCAGAGTAGCTAGGACGGCAGGCGCCCGTCACAACGCCCGGCTATTTTTTTGTTGCAGTTTGGCCGGGGCCGGGCTGGAACCTGCCACCCTCAGTATATGGGGCCGGCGCCCTACTTACTGAGCCACAGGCACCACCCCAATTTTTGTTTTTTTATCTAGTCAAATATGTCTCTGTTTTCTTTATCGTGTTTCTGCTTTTTGTAAGATCTCTGCTTCTTACATGTAGACTCCTAAGATTTATGTTTTTTGTTTCTTTTGTCTTTTTGCATTTAAGTCTTTAATCTATCTTGAATTAATTTCGATATTCTATATGAAACAAGGGGCTGATTTTTTCCCTAAGGGAGGCTTCTCTCATTGATTTAACCTTCTCTTATCTTACAGTAAATTCTCATATGTACTGGGATCCATTTTTGGATTCTCTATTCCTTTCTACTGATTTCTTTTTTCTTTATTTTTTTAATTAATTAAATTTTTTTTTTTTTTTTTTTTTTTTACTAATCCTAGTCCAATCCCAATTTGATTTGCTTACTATGACCTCCAGTTTCCTCTCAGGCAAGAACCCTCACGGTCTTCTTTGTGTTTACCTTTCTGATTGGTATTAGGTGTCCATTTTTCATATACACACAAGGTCTTGGGTGAAGGACCCGTCTGGCTCAGCCAGAGTCACGCGCTCAGGGTAAAAAGTCAGCTTTGTTCCTCCTTCCTAAACTGTCAGCCCCCAAAGGTCTCATTTCTCTGTCCTCTCCCATGACAAAGACACTGACTTCATCATCATCCCAGGGGGCTCAGACCCTCATGGCAGGAGGGATCTGACCACTTCCTTTGAAAGAGGTTGGAGGGTGGTTACTTTCTATGCCAAGGAGCTAATTCACATGACTGGGGTCAACAAAGGGACAGCTCGTCCTGGAGCAGCAAAAAAGAAAACACCACACACATTTTTAATCTCTGCTATATCGTATTAAGGAAGTTGGATTTTATCCTGTAGGCATTTAGTTAGCCATTTAAAAGTTGTAGGTGGAAAAGTCACAAGATCAGTTTGGCTGCGGTGAGGAAGATGGAGTTGAGGGGAGGAAGTCAGAGGCTAATTTAGGGTGTGACCCTGAGAGTCCAGGCAAAGATGACAGAGACCTGAGGGAACAATTGTCAGGGGCACAAGAGAGATGTGGACAGACCTGAAAACCACTTAGCAGGTGCAGCCGACAGGGGCAGTGACCGGTTTGATACTGGGTTGGCTGAGACTCCAGAATGACTGCTCAGATTCTAGCCTGGGTGATGGACAGGACGGTAGTACAACTAAACGACTCAGGAGGCACAGGAGGAGTAGACTTGGGGGCAACATAATGGAACCTGGTTGGGGACATGTTGAGTTTAAAGACCTGTGAGACGTCCAAGTGGAGAGAAGCAGCAGACATGAGAATCGCTCTGGGTTTGGGGTTAAAGGGAGAGTAAGATTAGACAACCGGTTTTGAGAGTCCTCAGGATATAAGTGGTGTAAAATACGTAAGGAAAGAGCCCTGAGGATGGAACCCTGAGGAACACTGACTTTTACCAGAAGAGGAGGAATCAGAGCCAGACAGAGCTTCTGAGCAGCAGCCTTTTAAGAAGTAGGAAGTGGTAACGGGAAGATAAGAGAGTTGTTTCAGGAAGGAGGGAGGACTCTGCCTCCCTGGGAAAGACAGCGGGAGGCCTCAGAGGCTTCCAGTGGACCTGACAATGACCTAGTTCAGGGTGAACTTGGCAGAAGCAGCTTCAGTTGAGTGTGGAGAAAAGAAGTCAGGTTTTAAATGCAGAGTGAAGGCCAAGAGGGAGGGAATGTGCGAGATGCCTCCCCTTTGTCGCTCCAGGCTCACCCCCTTCCCACTCTGCTCTCTGTCCTGGGCACGCAGGTGACATCAAGAGATTCCCATGGCTGCTGGCTGAAGGTGAGCCCTGGAGGGGACTGGGGGGAAGGAGAGTGAGGGAGGGATATATACCCCCAACTCCCTCCCGGAGGGGTCTGCTGCACTCACTCAACCAGCAGTCACACTCTGGTCCAGTCCAGGTTGCCACACCCTCTGACCACTCCTCAGGCCTCATAGCTGAAATAGCTCATCTTTGCTGGGCCTGGGATTCTCTATCACTGCCCACACCTTGGAAGTGTGGGAAAAAATCCTCATGGCCCTGACAAGAGTGCAGCCATTTTGGGAGATAGCTGGTGAGAAAAGGAAGCTGGGAACCAAATGGTATGATCACTGCAAACCTCCTGCCTAACTCCTGGTATGCTTTAAGGCCAGCGTTCCTGGGAAACAGAACAGTAACCTCTACTGTGGCCCTGGCTGGTAGCCAATTGAAGGAGGAACTTTTAGATTTGTCTTGAGTGAAAAAATTAGTCCCTCTGCAAAAGCGATGACTTCTGGAAACTCTACCATATTCAACCCTACTGGTAAAGGGTAATAAAAGCCTCTTGAAACTGTGTAAAAGCTGAGCTGGTTCCTGGTCAGATTCCACTCTGTTCTTTTCTAATAAAGCCTTTCCTAGCGCCTGAACTGGCCTCCTCTCCTTCTTATAGAGCCTTCCCTCGACTCTACCCCCTTAACCCCTCAAGAAGTATTTTATTAAAATGTTTTGTGGCTGAGAGGAGCAGAGAGATAGAAATACACAGAGGCAAGGGAGGTTTGTCCTGGGGTTTTATTTTTTAAGGGTTGGAGAGGCTTGGATATATTGACAAGTCCATGAAGTTTTAATAGCCAGGTCTGATTTCAAAGTGTAATCTGAGAGGAAGGAAGAAACCAGCACAGTGCTTTTTGCAAAGCTAGCCAGTTGGTGCCATTACAAGTGGCCTCACCACAATAGCTTCAGATGTCCTAGAACTCGTGTTTCCAGTTTGTCCAAGACACTCCACTTGCCTGCTTTGCCCATGGCTGCGTTGGCAAGTGTTGGTCTGAGCCCTGAGCTGATGGAAAAGCAGATACAGAGGCTAAAGAAGGAGAAATAACAAAGGTCAAGGCCTCAACCAACCCAGACACACCTCAGTGCACCGAAGCAGTCAGACAATAAGCAAAGCAGTGGGTGTTTTCTTAAACTTTGCAAGGCTCTGCATGGCCTGGCCCTGCTCACCTGGCCAGTCCCAATTCTGCATCTCTTGTGGGTCACTGGTTTGACTGCACTGCTCCACCTCGGGACCTCTTTTCTCTTTCTCAGAAGTAATACGCCCCATTCTGCCTTTGAGCCTGAGCTCTGACCTGCAATCTGGCACTTTCCTCAACTCTTACCCTGGCCAGCTCCATCTTGGACACGCCTTCATCAGCTGGCCACCCACCACCCAGGCCCTGGGTTACTCTCCTTCAGGGAGCCCTGGGCTCTTTAATAGCACCTACCACATTTTAAAAGGTATTGAAGTGGGAAACTTCATGCAGAAAGTCTCCTAAATTTTCTTACAAGCTTTTTTTTTTTGAGACACAGTTGCAGTCTGTCACCCTGGGTAGACTGTGGCCCTGGGTAGACTGCAGTGGTGTCATCACAGCTCACTGCAACCTCAAACTCCTGGGATCAAGAGATGCTCCTGTCTCAGCCTCCTGAGTAGCTGGGACTACAGGTGTGTGCCAACACACCTGGCTAATTTTTTCAATTTTTAATAGAGACAGTGTCTTGCTCTTGATCAGGCTGGTCTTGAGCTCCTGACCTCCAGCAACCCTCCTGCCTCAGCCTCCTAGAGTGCTAGGATGACACGTTAACACTGGGCTCGGCCACAAGCCTTTTTGTTTGTTGGTTGGCTGGTTTGTTTTTGTTTTTATATCTAAGTCTTTAATCCATCTGCAATTCATTTTTGTATACTACTGTCTGATTGTGCCAAGAGTTACCTAACATTTACCTTCCCACTTTGCCATCGATTTTGGTTTTGTGTTTGTGTCTGTCTGCATTGCGTACCCGTGGCTGAGAGCAGTCTAATAAAGTGTCACTTTCCCCCCTTTCTTGTCTTCTTTTCTGTAGGAAAAAGTTGACATATCCTTTTATTTCCTTTTCAACTTGGAAGACACAACTAATATTTCTGGTTTTTGGCCAGGGCTGGGTTTGAACCCGCCACCTCCGGCATATGGGACTGGCGCCCTACTCTTTGAGCCACAGGCGCCACCCGACACAACTAATATTTCTATACACCGCCCCTCTTTTTTTTGAGACGGAGCCTCAAGCTGTCACCCTGGGTAGAGTACCGTGGCATCACAACTCACAGCAACCTCCAACTCCTGGGCTCAAGCGATTCTCCTGCCTCTGCCTCCCAAGTAGCTGGGACTACAGACGCCTGCCACAATTTTTTGGTTGCAGCCATCATTGTTGTTTGGCAGGCCCGGGCTGGATTTGAACCCGCCAGCTCAGGTGTATGTGGCTGGCACTTTAGCTGCTTGAGCCACAGGCACCGAGCCAATATTTCTGTACTCTTAATGCTGACTTTTAATTTTTTAACATTTGTTCAAACTTTACTTATTTTATTTTACCAATGCTAAAAGTCCTTTGATACCCACAAAGATGTTAGCATGGGTTGGGTACCATCTTATCATACTATAAATGACGGTATAACAAGGCAAAAGTTTTAACATTCAGGATGGTTGCAAGCCTCTAGAATTCTGGCATGAAACAGGTTTTTATTCAATTATTTCTTGCAGTCTGTAGTAGTTTGTCTTACTCAATGAAATTACATTTTCCAAATCCTTATGTAGAGTTATTGCTCTATCTTTTATTCAAACATGCTTTCTATTATTATTAATATGAGTATTATTGCAATAATTACACAAATTTTATTATTATTATTATTATTATTGAGACAGAGTCTTACTATGTTGCCCTCAGTAGAGTGCTATGGTGTCACAGCTCACAGCAACCTCAAACTCTTAGGCTTAAGCAATTCTCTTGCCTCTGCCTCCCAAGTAGCTGGGACTATAGGAGCCCGCCACAATGCCTGGCTATTTTTTGGTTGTAGTTGTTTTTTTCTTTTTCTTTCTTTCTTTCTTTTCTTTTGAGACAGAGTCTCACTATGTCACCCTTGGCAGAGTGCCATGGCATCACAGCTCACAGCAACCTCCAACTCTTAGGCTCAAGCGATTCTCCTGCCTCAGCCTCCCAGGTAGCTGGGACTACAGGTGCCCGCCACAATGCCCAGCTATTTTTTGTTGCAGTTGTCGTTGTTGTTGTTGCAGTTGTCGTTGAACCCAGCCTGGCCCGGGCTGGATTTGAACCTGCCATCCTTGGTGTATGTGGCTGGTGCTGTAACCATGGTTGTAGTTGTCATTGTTGTTTGGCAGGCCTGGGCTGGATTCGAACCTGCCCACTCCAGTGTACATGGCTGGCGCCCTAGCCACTGAGCTACAGGCACCAAGCCACACAAATTATATTTTATTGATGCTTTTCTCATTGTTGATTCTTGTATTTTTCTCCTTTCCATTAGATTCCCTTTTCCTCTTGTTGAAATTGCATGGTTGTTTAGATTCAGGGGCAGGGATAAGGAGCAAGGTGAATATTTTAATTTTTTGTCATCCTCATTTTTTCTGCTACATGAATAGTTCAGTTGGGTAGACAAATTCTGAGTTGACAGTCACTTTTTCTTCAGCATTTTGAAGATATTACTTCATTGTTTTATGGCTTCTATTGTTGCAGAGGAGAAATCTGTTTCCAGTTCAAGAGCTGTTGTTTTGAAGGTATTGTATTGCACATGAGGAGAATCTTTTCCGGCATTTCTGTTGTACTTTGTTGGGCTCTCTTACAGCTCTCCCTTTCACTTAATTTTTTTTTTTTTAAGACAGAGTCTCACTATGTTCCCCTCAGTAGAGTGCGGTGGCGTCACAGCTCACAGCAACTTCAAACTCTTAGGCTTAAGTGATTCTCTTGCCTCAGCTTCCAGAGTAGCTGGGACTACAGGCGCTTGCCATAACACCCGGCTATTTTTTGGTAATAGTTGTCATTTTTGTTTGGCAGGCCCTGGCTGGGTTCAAACCCGCCAGCTCTGGTGTATGTGGCTGGCGCTTTAGCCGCTGAGCTACAGGTGCCAAGCCAGTCTCTAACTCTTAATAGTTTAATGGCTAACAATCATTTCTTCAATAGTTTAATGGCTAATAATAACACATGAAGCTCTTTGGGGGGCCAAAAAAGAATAAAAAGAGAATAACTGTATCACAAAGGATTAAAAGAATAGTGACATAGCTTCTGAACCTGGGTCTGGATGGGACGTCAATACACTGGGAGAAGCAGATGGCTGAATAAAGAAATGACCGTATAACAAGGTAAAAGCTTTAAGGATTTAGGATGGTTGTGAGCCTCTGGAATTCTGGCAAGAAATATGTTTCTGTTCAATTGTTCTTCACAGTTTGCAGTACTGTGTCTCACTCACTGAAATCATTTAATAAATGCTGTAACAATTACTGTGAATGCCTTAAAATATTTTTTTTTCGAGACAGAGTCTCAAGCTGTCACCCTGGGTAGAGTGCCGTGGCTTCATAGCTCATAGCAACCTTCAACTCTGGGCTCAAGCGATCCTCTTGCCTCAATTTTTCATTTTTAGTAGAGAAGGGGTCTTATGCTTGCTCAGGCTGTTCTTGAACTTGTGAACTCAAGCAATCCACCTGCCTTGGCCTCCCAGAGTGCTAGGATTACAGGTGTGAGCCACCACCACACCCGGCCTAAAATATTTTTAATTTTTAAATTATTTAGCTTTCGCTTTTCCCCAAAGCTTCAAATGCCTGTTCAACTACCTAGTAAATGTTTCCATCGGGATGTGCTATTAGCATTTCCTACTCAAAATGTCCTACACAGAATTATTAGCTCCAAAACCTTGTATTCCTTTCCTCTTCACCCCAATAGTCTGAATAATTCTCAGTGATATCCAGTTAGTCACCGAATTCTGTCTACTTCACACCATAACTATTTTGTGATCTGTAATCTTTTCCATTTTCTTTTTTTTTTTTTGTGATTTTTGGCCAGGGCTGGGTTTGAACCCACCACCTCCAGCATATGGGACCAGCACCCTACTCCTTGAGCCACAGGCGCCGCCCATCTTTTCCATCTTCTTATTCCCACCATCTTGGTCAAGCTTTCATTATCACTTCCCTGGTTAAAAGAAAATCTCCAAAGATTTCTTGCTTTTATTCTTTTTTCCTGCAATCTTTTAATTGCCACTACAGTTTTATTTCTGAAACACAGCTCTGAAATTATCACTCCCTTGCTTAAAATCTTTTTGTGGTTCCCAGTGCTTCTAAGATAATGTTCCATTTTTGTTAGTGTGGCTCAATAGGGCCTTCTCAATCTGCCTATAGAAAAATCTATCCCAATTAAATAATCTAAAATATGAAAAAAAGTATAAATAATAATACTCTTAACAATTAGAGAATTAAAGTTAACATGAAAACACAAAATATGAAATACATAGATTCTTTTGCCTCAGCCTCCCAAGTAGCTGGGACTACAGGCACCCACCACAACACCGGGCTATTTTTTTGTTGTAGTTGTCATTGCTGTTTAGCAGGCCCGGGACAGGTTCGAACCCATCAGCCCCGGTGTATATGGCTGGTGCCCTAACCACTGAGCTACAAGCTACAGGTCCCAAGCCTGTATTCATTTTCTATTGCTACATTAACAAATTACTGCAAATTTAGTGCCTTAAAACAATGCCCATTTATTATCTTAAGAGTTCTGGAGGGTCAGAAGTGTAGGATGGGTCTCACTGGACTACAATCAAGATTTCGTAAGAGCTGCTTTCTTTCTAGAGGGTCCAGGGAAAATATGTTTCTTTGCCTTTTCCAATTTCTAGAGAAGTGATTTCCAACTGGGGTGCTGTGAGAGGATCTTAGGAATCCCTCAAAAAATTTTAAAGATCATTAATTAAATTATTTTTGAAAGAAGTTCAAAGCACACTAAGTATATTCTTTTTTAAAAGCTCTTTTTTAAATCAGCATAATTTAAGTGTGCTATGGAAATTTAACTATAGGTTCAAGTGTGCTGTGAGATAGAAAAGGCTGAAAATCGCTGTTCTAAAGGCTACTTGCATTCATGGCTTCCTTCTTTTTTTCAAAGCCAGCATCATTGGCTGAGTTCTCATGATGTCAACTCTTTGGTTTTCAATTCTGCTTCCTTCTTTCAATTAAAAAGATCTTTACTCACCTCAATAAACCAAAACAATCTCCCCATCTCACGGTCGGTTGATTGGTGACCTTAAATCCTCATTGCTAGGTAATTTAACACACTCATCTATGGACTAAGGCATGGACATCTTTTGGGGACCATTATTCTGCCTACCACAGGTTCTATAAAAATTGAAGTAAATTATGTGTCCAGTGAGAGAGGAATGATTGCGTAAATCATGATAGAGCTACTTTCAAGAATAGTCATTTAAAAGTACATGAATAGAAATGGCAAAATAATAAATGCACAGTGATTATAATTATAGTAAAAAAGGAATCAGACACATAATAAGAGTAAAAGAAAATACTTTCCCCTTCCTTCTAACAGAGATAAAACTGATTTTCTTTGGGAAGGTAAAAATATCTCAAGACTTTCTTGCAGTAGGAGCAGCCTACCAATGTACTCTAGCTAATGAGTTGTAAAAGAAAGTCATTGATGTCCTTCTAGAAATCCCTTTTTTAAAGAGTGAGGTTTGGCTGTATGTCCCTTTGGCCTTTCATACCTTTTTCTTCTCATTTGGAACGTGGATGCAAGGCTTACAGGTGCAACAGGTGTCTGCGACCACAAAGCACCACGCCGAAGGCTGTCAGACTACACTCTGCGATTAGAGGAGAGGAAAAACCGTGAGACCCCTGGACTTGGAGCTCTGGATTTAATTTTGTGTGAGATGACTAACCTCATGTGCTTAAATCATGGTTCATTGAATTTCTGTTACGTGCAGCCAAATGCAATTCTAACTGATAAAATTACTTCTCTAATTAAAATAAAATTAAAGAAGAAAATTTTTCTAATTCCAAGTTGCATCCCCCTAATTCCTCATCAGTCCATTCTAAGGGCAGACCCAGGTCTCTGTTCTTCTAAGCTCTGAAGACTCTCTTCTCTTCCTTAATGACTTCTAATCCTCGGGGGCGGCGCCTGTGGCTCAGTCGGTAAGGCGCCGGCCCCATATACCGAGGGTGGCGGGTTCAAACCCGGCCCCGGCCAAACCGCAACCAAAAAATAGCCGGGCGTTGTGGCAGGCGCCTGTAGTCCCAGCTACTCGGGAGGCTGAGGCAAGAGAATCGCTTAAGCCCAGGAGTTGGAGGTTGCTGTGAGCTGTATGAGGCCACGGCACTCTACCGAGGGCCATAAAGTGAGACTCTGTCTCTACAAAAAAAAAAAAAAAAAAATGACTTCTAATCCTCACCCCACTTCTTTTTCCATCTAGCAAACCCCTACTCATCCTTCAAAACTCAGTTCAAATGTTACACTGCTACAAAGTGTTTCCCAAGCTTTTCTTCAAGCAGATTTACCATCCTTGTTCCCTTGGCATTTTATCCATGGTTCTGTGATGATACTTTTTACACTAGATTGTGTTTGTCTATTTCTTTGACTGTCTTCTCCACTGAATTGTGAGCAGCTGGGGACATATGTTATGTTTTGTATTTGTTCTCTCCAAGGCTAGCATAACTAAGTAAATAGTAGGTACACAACAAGTGGGGTAAAAACAAGAATAAACACAAGAATAAAAAGACAATGTCTATATGTTTAAACAAAATACCATCTTCTTCCTAGGCTGACCTCTATTCCTTTGTTCATTTTTAGCTGGAAAAAGAATAGCTGAAGAGTTAGGAGTTAGGGAACATATATTAATACCTGGATCATTTAAATTCAAGTGGGAATGGGCGAGGGTGATTTGAAGTCACATTTGATTGAAAGTAGGAAAGACGTTGACAAAAGTAGAAAATAGGGCGGCACCTGTGGCTCAGTGAGCAGGGCGCTGGCCCCATATACCGAGGGTGGTGGGTTCAAACCCAGCCCCAGCCAAACTGCAACAAAAAAATAGCCGGGCGTTGTGGCGGGCGCCTGTAGCCCCAGCTACTCGGGAGGCTGAGGCAGGAGAATCGCCTAAGCCCAGGAGTTGGAGGTTGCTGTGAGCTGTGTGATGCCACGGCACTCTACCAAGGGCGATAAAGTAAAACTCTGTCTCTACAAAAAAAAAAAAAAGTAGAAAATAAATTAGGGCAGAAGTTCAGAACTAGAAAATAGCCGGGTGTTGTGGTGGGTGCCTGTAGTCCCAGCTACTTGGGAGGCTGAGGCAAGAGAATTGCTTAAGCACAAGCGTCTGAGGTTGCTGTGAGCTGTGATGCCACAGTGCTCTACCGAGGGCGATACAGTGAGACTCTGTCTCAAAAAAAAAAAGAAGTTCAGAACTGGAATGAGAATTTCCCAGTTTCTCCTGTCCTAAATCAAAATTTGTCATAGCCAAAAGCAGTGTGGTGTTACTAGACCTGAAGTCACAATACTGAGGGCTGGAATCCAGTTCCACTTACTACCTTGTTGGAGGTTGAGAAGGTAGGTCTTGTGACTACTTTTTAAAGGCAGTTTCTTCCTTTGAGACAGAAGAACAGCAACAGCCCTGCCTAACTCACAGAACGGTTGTGAATGTCAAAAGTGATCGGGCTTGTGTACAAGATTTGCTATGACACCTAATGCAAATGTGAACCATGTAGCTTTATCCTACGCAGGAGAAACTTAATAATGTTTGGTGCGGGCGGTGCCTGTGGCTCAGTCGGTAAGGCGCCGGCCCCATATCAAAAAATAGCTGGGCATTGTGGCGGGCGCCTGTGGTCCCAGCTACTCGGGAGTCTGAGGCAAGAAAATCGCTTAAGCCCAGGAGTTGGAGGTTGTGGTGAGCTGTGTGATGCCATGGCACTCTACCGAGGGCCATAAAGTGAGACTCTGTCTCTACAAAAAAAAAAAAAATAATGTTTGGTGCATAGTTAAATGAATGAATGTGAATGAATGAATGAACCCGGCTTGCGGGTCACTTTATTTTAATTCAAAGACAGGAACAATCTCATCTATCTTATGACTTTTTTTAAATTTCAAAATAGGGGATACAAACTTTTTGGTTATGTGGATCGCTTTTGCAATGTTTGAGTCACAGCCATCTATCTAATTTTAATCAAAGGCCAAATGCAGGAAGGACCTCATCTTTTGGGTTCATATAAAATATAACCAGCATATACGACATCACCATTATGAAGAGAGCTCTCTTTTCCATTAAATTGCTATCTTAGACTTTCTTTTTTTGTGTGTGTGTTTTTTTTTTTGGCCGGGGCTGGGTTTGAACCCGCCACCTCCGGCATATGGGACTGGCGCCCTACTCCTTGAGCCACAGGCGCCACCCTGGACTTTCTTTATATGGGACAAAACCTTTATTTCACCATTTCAGATTTGGCTTGAAATATACTATGTCTGACAAAGGCAACATTGAGACTTTGATAAATCCCATCAGGGTGTCCATGACTAACTTCTTTTTTTAAAAGCACGGTTTAATAGGAACTAAGGGGAAAGTGAGTTTGTTTTGCTTTGCCTTTTTTTTTTTTAATTAAATCACAGCTGTGTTGCTTTGCCCTTTTTTGTTTTAAATGTGGAGCAGTAAAGCGGTATACTTTGCGATCTACACTGCTAAAGAGGTGACTAGTTATATAAACCAGAGGCCAGTCACGTACCACTCGGGTAGGCAATAAAAGGGGTCCTCTTCAATTTTCTCCATCTTCCTGCCCTTGAGATTTTGGATCTCCTACTTAATGTAACATGGCGGGTAGCTATTATACAATATGGATTTGAAGTTGTTTTTTTTTATTTGAAGTTTAAAAAGAAAAAGTACAGACAGTATACCCTTACATCATTTACGAATAAAAGCTGGCTGGGAAGAACCCGGAGGAGACCACGGGGAATTTTATTAATTGCTCCTCAGGTATCAAATGCCTACTAGTCTGCTCTCGCTATAATTAAAATCGTCATCACAAACACCATGATGAAAAAAACCCACATGAAGAATCGGTCTATGACTTTTGCGACCTTCTTCCATTCGCTGCCCTTGGAATGGGTGGCCTTGTGGTCCTTGAGGCACTTGGCGATGTACTCGATGTTCCTGGTCAGCACCCTGTACCGCGCACAGTCGGCACCCGCGTCCCCCGCATTCTCACCCTGCCGTCCCAGGTCATTCTCGAAGAGTTTGTTCAGTTCCTTCTTTCTGGAAAGGTCTTTGTTCCTGGCTGTTTTCAGGTCAGACTCTGGGAGTTGGCTGTAAACCATGGTGAGGTGGTCCTGCTCTCTGCAGTGGCGTGGGCTGAGGCAGCTCTCACCCACGTCGCGTACAAACAAGATCCTGGACATGTATTTCAGGATGACCACCCTGGCCCAGTGTGGCACTGGCCGGGCCTCGGCCCCACAGAAGTGGATGTTCATCACCATGATGGTCAAGGCAGTGGACGCTGTGATCAAGGCCATGGTGGCTATGTAATATTTACCTGGAATCAAAACAACCATGACATTAGCTTTAAAATTATCCTCACACAGCCATGTGCCGCTTAGTGACGGGAATCTGTTCTGAGAAACGCATCATGAGGGGATTTTGTTGCTGTGCGAACATCACAGGGTGACTTGTGCAAACCTTGGTGGTCTAGCCTACTACACGTCCAGGCTATACACCTGCGCTGCTATCCTGACTACTGCAGGTAACTGTGACTGCGTCTCTAAACACGGAAAAAGTAATACTGTGAAGGCTGTGTTAACCAGTTAGATGAAAAGGTTTCAAATTGTATATAAAGCCAGCACATTGTACCCCATGATTGCATTAATGTACATAGCTATGATTTAATAATAATAAAAAACATGGGAAAAGTGCAATAAAATATGACATGCTAATGTTATGGGACCAGCACAGTATATGCGATCTGTCATTGCCCGAAAATGTTGTTATGCAGCACATATCTGTGGCTGGCTTAAAAAGAAAAGAAGCGAACAGCATTTCTAAGGAAGTGGTCTACCCTGAGTGGTTGCCAATGGAGATTTTTGAAACAGACTTCCTTGGTTCAAATCCCAGCTTTATCATTCACTAGAGTGGCCTACGGCAAGATATATAACCCTGTTTGGCCTCAGCTTCCTTCTGTATAGGTGTAATAACATCATCTAAATACTGAGGGTTGGGCAGGGGCATGAGATTGTCTTAGCCCAAGGTGGGGTTATGGGATTGATCAGAACCTTTAAAAGCTCTGTGCTTCTGTTTAGAAGGGGGATGCTGGTATTCTTTTTTCTTTTTTCGAGACAGAAGTCTGCTGACCTATCCATTTGCTAGCAAATTAGTAAACTCTCTTTCCTTCTCTGTGTATGAGGTCTGACAATTAAGTTTACAAACTTGTTGCCCTGTGCTTATGACGGCAGTATTGTGCAAACAACTTGGTGAGGTATCATAACCTTGGGATATCAGTGTTTCTCTGCTATGTTCTTGTCAATGTGTGGCAGTGTCTTCTGAGTGGTGTTCACTACTGTTTTTGTGTGCCATAAAATGCCAACTCTGATGACGATTCCAGAAAAAGACTTCCAAAATTGCTTTGAAGGGTGGACGAGGCTCTGGCGTTGGTGCAGAGCTTCCCGAGGGGAGGACTTCCAAGGTGGCCATATGTTAGTCAGCAATGAGGTATGGAGCACTTTTCTGAGGACAAGTTCATGAACTTAATTGACAGACCTTTATATGCCAGGTTCTGAGCTAGGCAATGACACAGAAGGGAGCAGTTACACAAAATTTGCAGATGCTAAAGGGACTAAAAGGTTAAGTGATTTGCTTACCGCTGATTAAGGAGTGAGTGGTGAAGTTAGCGTTCAAATGCAGGGTTTTTTGACTTGAAAATCAGGTCTTTCACCTCTAGGTCAGTGGTTTTCAGACTTGAATAAAAAGTGCATCAGAATCACCTAGAAGACTTGTTAAAACAGACAGGCAGGCCTCCCTTCCACAGTTTCTCGTTCAGTAGGTATAAGGTGGGCCCTGAGAATTTGCGTTTCTAAAAGTTCCCAGATGATACTGATGCTGTGGGTCCCGGGACCACCGCTTGGAGAACCATTGCTCTAAACCAGTGGTTCTCAACCTTCCTAATGCCTCCTAATGCCGTGACCCTTTAATACAGTTCCTCATGTTGTGGTGACCCCCAACCGTAAAATTGTTTTCGTTATTATTTCATAACTGTAATTTTGCTACTGTTATGAATCGTAGTACAAATATCTGATATGCAGGATGTATTTTCATTGTTACAAAGACCCATGAGCTGAGAATTGCTGCTCTAAATCAGAACACCTCTCATTGTTCTTTTGTGTAAACCCAAAGACCATAAAGCCAGTTTTGATTCCAACAGCCACATCTCTATTCAGTGTCGCCTACTGCAGACACCAAAGGAATGACTGACAGCCTGTGTGGTGTCTGAAGTTGGCCTGCTCGTGACAACTCTGAAGATACACAACAGGACAGGCGTGACCCCAGTGGCTATGACGCTGGCTCGAAGTGTAAGACGCTAGAACTCACCTATCAGAGGGACATTTTCTGAGGCTGGCATAATCTCTGCCACCATTAGCTGAAAGACAGTCATGGCCAACAGGATGGTCACCCCCAGGGAGACCTTTTCCCCAGAGGCTGCCGGGAGATAAAAACTCAAGGGAGCCAGAAAAGATATGAGGACACAAGGGACGAGGAGGTTGACGGTGTAGAACAAGGACCTCCGCTTCAGAAGGAGCGTGAACGTCACGTCCGGGTACGGCTCCGAGCAGCAGCCGTAGGAGATGACGTTCTTCACAGCGGGCATGCCATGGACCTCCCACTCCACGTCCTCTATGAAGTCGGAGAGATCGCCGCTGTCCAGGGCGTTGAATATGTCCACCTGATTGCCATTGTAGGTCCAGGAGCCAAAGGTCAGATTGCACTGCTGGTTATCAAAGGGGAAGTAGGTGACATCCACCACGCAGGAACTTTTGGTGATGGCTGGTGCGTCCCAGGTGATCAGCCCATCATACCGCAGGACCACATTGGTGTTCACGGGCTCTGAGGAGTCATCGTCAGCCCTGGAGGTTAGATGAGGAAAACGAGAGCTGCTTGCCAGGGGCCCTCTCCAACTTCCTTACCCCAGACAGCTAGCTGCCCTGTGCCCATCACCTCAGTGCTTTGGCAATGGATTGCCAGTTTGCTTGTCACCCTGGCTTGAAAATCTGGACTGAACTAACTCTAATTCGCCCTTCTCCGTCTCCTGTAATTAGGCAGGACCAAGTTCTTTCCCCCGGTCTTCTTTTAAAGCATCTGTGCCCTATGTTCCTCCCGCCTATTCCCAATGCTACTCTTTTGGTCCAGGTATGATGAATTAAACATCCATTCAAAAAGTAAGCCTGCTAAGGCCAAAATCTGCTGACCTGACTTCGTTTACTGTAGGTGTTAGCATATTAACAATAGCTTTTTGTTGCTGTTGTAAGAAGTACAATTGTTTATTTGGAACATTTGGAAAACAGAGAAAAAGGGTCATTCACTCATCAGCTTAGACATAATCACTTATTCTGGAGATATGTATTTTTTGATCTATCAACATTTATACCTAGCATTTTGGGGTGTAGAATTTCTATTTTTCTCTAGGGAATTACTCGTTCTCCACCACTATTTCAAGGCAAAGCATCTGTTGGTTAAGGTTTCCCAGCCTCACCTGGCGGGGACTGGCTTGGGTGAAGCTGAACAGGTGCAATTAATTTACATGCCCCGGAGTTTAGATCTCAAGCCGAGTGACCCAAAGACCAAAAATAGTCACCCTGGTCATGGCGCCCTGTAAAATAAAGTAGCTCAATAGTCTCCGCTGTCTCAAACACCACAGCAGTCTCAGCTTGGTCCTTTCCAAGGACGGAGCATTTTCTTTTTCCTTTGATTCAATGAGATCTACCATATCTTCTAACAAATTCATGTGTTCACAAGGTACCCAAGTCATTTCTGAGCCTATAACCAAAGAATATTAACTGATACGTTTCTGCTAACATTTGGATGCATATGTTCCCCACTTTTCCTAACAATTTTTTCCTTGTAATATATTCTGGCTAAATGTAACATGGTATCCCGAATTCAATCCTAGAACAGAAAAAGTACACTAGTAGAAAAACTGGTGAAATCTGAATAAGGCGTGCAGTTTAATTAATGGTATTCTTTCAATTTTGATAAATCTGTTACAGCGATGTAAGGTGTAACATTAAGGGGATCGAAGTGAAGGTTATGAGAACTCTGTCCTGTCTTTGGAACTTTTCTGCAAAGCTAAAATTATCCCAAAATGTAAAAGTCAATTTACAAAAAGAAAACAAAGGAGAAAGAAAAAAGAAAAAAAATGGATGAGACAAAATTTTAAAAATGTATGTGGTCATCTGTTTATGCTCTTCTTCAACATTCTTTTCATGGCTAAAGTGAATCCCCTTATATTCTACTACATAGATATACCATAGTTGTTTAGCCAATCTATTAATGTTTGACATTATGGTTGGTTCCTGTTTTTATATTTACTCATATAAGCAATGTTGCAGGAAACATCCGTGTAGTTGAATCTTTGCGACTACTCCCTGACTCTTTCCTTAGGTTAATTGCTGGAAAAGTATGTGCTGGATCAGAACATACTTTAAGGTTGCTTTTTTCTTTTTCTTGTTCCTGCTTATTAAAAATTATGGACCACAGGGTTAACTGCAATGGTCTGAGTCCATTTCATACCCAGAGGGATCTTTTTTAATCTTTTCCCAGATTAATATGAGGGTACAAACGATTGGGTTACGATGTCTGTGCTTGGGTAAGGGCTCTGTTGTAGTGTGCTCTGCCCCCAGGAGGTGTGCCGTGCATCCTTACATTGTGCCTAATAGGTGGGAGCTCACCAATCCCCCTCTCTCCTCCGTTCTCCCCTTACCCCGTCCCCTGCAACTTGATTAAACTGAGTTTTTCTCTTGTGTGGGCATGTATTAGTTCATCTACTGGCTTTATATTCGTACTGAATACATTGAATACTTGCTTTTACATTTTTGTGATACTTTATTAAACAGAATATTTTCCATTTCTATCCAAGTTAATGCAAAAGATGTCAAGTCTCCATCTTTTTATGGCTGAATAGTATTCCATGATATCTATGTATCACGGTTTATTAAACCATGTATAGGTTGATGGGCACTTGGGTTGTTTCCATATCTTGGTGATTGTAAATTGAGCTTCCATATACAATCTAGTGCAAGTGTCCTTATGATAAAGTGATCTTTTTCTTCACCCAAAGGGATCTTTAATGCAAATCTTTGTGAAGAGCAAAATGAATTTTTTTAAAATGCCTGGACTCCGAATGATGAGAAATCTGTATATAGTTATACAAGAAGTGAGACCACCACTTACCCCTCCTGCTTCTTTATCGTGAGAGGAGAGACTTAGGGGTCAGAAAGCAGGAAATTGATGGCTCACTCAGATTAGAGAGTTTGAGGAGAGTTAATGAAAAGACTAGTCAGAAAGGAATGGATAAGCTGTGGGGAACCAACTGCATCCAGTGACAGCAGAGCCATTACCGTCCCTCAGTTTGAAGAAGGGAAGAGAAAGTGCAGTCACCAGACCCTGGAAAGGAAGAGTGTCATGAAAAGTCACTATGACAGGAGGGAGCAAGGGGAAAAGCCCACCCTCACCTCCCTGTTCTCCCTGAAATTGCCCCCTGGTGCTTCCCATTGGCCAAACCCAACCCCAACCCCAGGCCACACAGCAAGGGAACCCACTGACGGAAAACATCACCCCAGCTACTCAGGAACCACGCAAAAAAATTTCATTTAATCACTTCGTGACCACCAGAGGGTGCCGAAAAAATGTACACACACTTTGAGAAAGGAAAAAAAACTGAATTAAAATTGTAATACTCAAATCACATTTGATTTTTGCAATTACAAGAGGTGCTCAAAGTGGCTTGTATTCATTTTTCATTATCATTATATATTGAGTATTGCAGGGTGCAGTGGCTCACGCCTGTAATTCCAGCTCTCTGGGAGGCTGAGGTGGGTGGATTGTTGAGCTCAGGAGTTCCAGACCAGCCTGAGCAAGATTGAGACTCTGTCTCTAAAAATAGCCAGGCATTATGGCAGGAGCCTGTAGTCAGCTACTTGGGAGGCTGAGGCGAGAGTTCAAGGATGCTATGAGTTCTATGACATCACGCCACTCTACCCAGGCCAACAGAGTGAGACTCTGTCTCAAAAAAAAAAAAAAAGTATATATTGAGTATTACAACTTTAATACAGTTTTTTCCTTGCTTAAAATGCATATACATTTTTGGGGCACACTCGGTATTATTGTTTTATATCCCTGGTTTTTTCTGATCATCTCATTATACAGCTCAAAACATGGTGGCTTCTATGGCTCACTAGATAACTTTCCATGCTCCTTGTTTTAGGGTTCCCGACATCCCCTGGTCTATTCCCACTGCACTTTCTAGCTTTAGTCTCCCTCAGGTCCCTTCGCTCACAGTCCCCCAGTCAAGGCTCAAACATACCATGTGAGTTTTTCCCTTATTTAAACTCTTTTTTCTACCGATAGCAGCCTCCCTTTCTTCATGTCCCAATCTAACACATCCTTTAAGACTCAGCTCAAGGTGTCACCTTCTCTGTGACACCTCCTCTGTTTTTCTATCTTTGAAGGGCCAGAGCACTTTACTTGTGTGTTACAGAGGACTTACATTTCACCTTATATTATAGGTAGTTTTACATACATTTCTTATTAGCTTGTTCCTAGATGTCAGAGATCTTATTTATTCCTCATAACAATATCACAGAAAGATTTGGATTCGAAATCTGATTCAGAGTCCTTAAGCAAGTTATTTCTCTGTCATTTCTCTGTGTATGTGGGCATTATACTACTTTAAGTCTTCTGTTACATTTCATTTTAAGGAACAATGTATATTAATTTCCCATTGCTGCTGTATTCAAACCACATCTTTGTTTTAGTCGCATAAAGCAACATAGATTTATCATTTTAACAATTCTTCAATTTAACGTCAGAAATCCTAAAATTAACATGTATCGGGGCTGCATTCCTTCTGGAGGCTCTCAGGAGAAATTCTGCCTTGCCTTTTCCAGCTTCTAGAAGCGACCTGCTTTCCTTGGCCCCTTCCTGGCATCACTAATCCCTTCTTCCTTGGTGACACTGCCTCTGCGTCCCCTTCCTGGCCCTCCTGTGTCCACATTAGCCCCACCAGGATAATCCTCCCATCGCTAACCTTTAATTCAATCCCACCTGCAAATTCTCTTTTGCCATGTAACATTGCATATTCACGGGTGCAGGGGATTAGAATGTGGTTACTTGGGGGAGGGCAAGATTTTGTCAACACACTTGCTAAAGGCCCACCTTGTTGCCAGTGCACAGTACCTGATACATGTGAATTTCTTCCCTTCTACTTACCAGTTTCTCACCGGGTTTCATTCTCAACTAGCACGTGAAAAAAATATAGCAGCGAAATTCAAAATGGAGGTCAGGAAGTTTCTTCAAGAATCTGAGCCTCCCATCATTTCCCTGTGTGTTTCCCTGTGATTTCATTTTAAAATTTTACTTTGTGGCCTTCAGGCAGCCCTTCCTCCTCCTCTGTATCTGATCAAAAACAGAGCTAACTTTAGTTGTTTTTCACTTGAGTGAAGAAGCCTTTGCCAGTGGTGGGTGTAGGAAGCCCCCTCGTGACAAGTGGGGAGGAACAGGCTGGCAGACAAGGGAACTGGAGTGTCATCTGGGTTTTCGGTTCATAGGGAATGCTGAAACCTTGGCATAGACTTGTCTGTTTGTTCAGCCCCAATTCCTTCCTCTTTCTGTCACCAAGTCCTCCCCCCTTTCCAACATTCACTTCCCTTCCTGTGACTCCTCTCCTCCAATGCCTCCTTAGAGCTCTGCCTCCCATGGTCCCTGTCATTCTCTCCTCCCCTCCAGTCCCCTCCCAGCTCTGTCCCCAAGTCTCTCCTACCAACCTCTACCCCTTAAAGTCACTCCCTGCCTTTCTTTCCTTGTCTCTCTCTCTTTCTTTCTTGCTAGACAGAGTCTCACTATGTCGCCCTCGGTAGACGTCACAGCTCACAGCAACCTCCAACTCCTGGGCTTAAGTGATTCTCTTGCCTCAGCCTCCCGAGTAGCTGGGACTACGGGCACCTGCCACAATGCCTGGCTATTTTGTTTTGCAGTTGTCATTGCTGTTTAACAGGCCCAGGCTGGGTTTGAACCCGCCTGTTTTGTGTATGTGGCTGGCACCCTAACCACTGAGCATAGGCGCCGAGCCAGCTCCCCACCTTTCTTCTCCTTCCATAAGCTGCTCACAAGAGTAAACTGATGTTCATGCTGTCATCACGTCCCATTTTGTTTTTATTTCTCAACTCCTACATTTTGACTTCTTTCTGACAAGTGCAAATTGGCAAAATCTAGAGACCTGAGTCTTCATCTTGTCCCACTCTGCCCCAGCATTTCACCCTGTGGGTTGTTCCTAGACACGTCTTCCTTTGGTTTCCAAGGCGCAACTCTCTCTCAGTTCTTCTACCGTTTAAGCTTTCATTCCAAGTAAATTCCGAGTTTTCCCTCCAACTCTATCCATGCTGTGTGTCTGTGTTTAGAAGAAGCAGAAAGAGACGACAGAGACAGAACTGCTGTAACAAAACACCAATACCTAAATGTTCTCTTTCCTGGGCAGGATATGGAGGTGGGGAATGACCAGGAGGATCAAGGCTTCGATTCAAGAAGTCAGGACCCATGGATGAGTTATCTGAGTAAAGAGTGAGACTAAAATCCAGGCTGTAACCCACCAGCATCGCTTCCTTGGAAATTCATGCCCATTTGAAGCCTCCACCCAGGGGAGGCCCCCAACTGCCCCTCATTTGCATTGTTCTGAGTTGCAGAAGACCCTTCCCCAATGCATAGAAACTTGGGTTCCAGATACAAAGAGCAAAAAGCTCCTTCGACAACAGATGACAGAGAGATTTAGCTCCTTTCTCCAAGTAGAGCCTAAGGCCAACACTCTCTGTAGCTGGCAGAAACGCAGAGCCACAGGCCCCATGCCAGGCCTCCCAAATCAGAATCACCCAAGATTCCTGGGCGATTTGTGTGCACTTTACAGTTGGAGACAGAAACCTCACCTACTCATGTGTACAAGGACCTTTACTCTCAGATCAGGAAAAGGTGCGCTGTGTTCGGGTTCATCTTCCACTCCACTCAAAGTCCAAAATCCATGGCCCATTTCAGTCTAATCCAAGTAGCATCGTGGTTATTGATGTGCGATTTTGGACAGTGAGTGCCCCTGTTAAGGGTTGAATCGTGTCCCTGAAAATTTCACATGTTGAAGTCCTGGCCTCCCACACTCAGAATGTGACCTTGAGAATGGGTTGCTGCAGAGGTGTGTAAGATAAAGTCACACTGGAGTAGGGGGCACACCTAATCCAATGTGACCAGAGTTTTTATATAATGGTGATATTTGGACATAGGGAAGGGCAGGGAGAACACAGGAGACCACCCAGGGGGAACGCCCTGTGAGGATGAAGGCAGGCATCAGAGTGATGCTTCTATAATTCCAGGAACACCAAAAATTGCCAGCAAACCATCAGAAGCTAAGGAAGAGGCCTGAAACAGATTCTTTCTCGCAGTCCTAAGAGGAACCCACCCTCCCAACAAACTAATGCAGCCTTCAATTTGTCACCTGAAAAGGGGGACTCTAGATTGAATTGGATGGTCTCCTTCCAGCTCTAAACTTTTATGACCTGCTATTTTATTTATTTAAGATTTCATGACTACTATTTCGAGGCCTAGGAACATGGATTAATACTTAACTTTCTGCATGTTTTCAAACATTCCTTTTTCATTGTGTTTAAATTCCATGAAATCAGCTAGTCCCCTCCTGGAAAGCCTTAATTCTGACTTGCACTTACTTGTTGTACAGGACGATGTCTGGCCTCCACACCAGGTCACTGGGAATCCTGATGGAGTCCAGCCCGTCGTACTGGTCTCGGTCCCAGGTGAGGTGGGCATCGTGCCAGATTTGGCGGATCCACAGATAGGCCGTCAGAATTTGGTTTCTTTCATCCTGCACATGAATCCAGATGTGACTTTATCCAGCAGACACCTCAACCAGATGTCTTCCATCTTTAGGACAATTGTTCTTCATAACAAGAATTTTAAGAACATTACTCTATTTTCAATAAATGAGAGCTTTTTTCCTGTTCTATCCCTTTGATTGACTACCAACACCACATTATTTTTTCTTTCTGGATTTATTGTTCAGGATGCAATGTAGACACATTTTTAAGTCTTCGGATCTTTGTAGAGATCTGCTCAAATTTCTCTGAAAACTGATCAACTAATGATATACAGGGTGGCTGTAAAGTTCATATGCTGCACACAACTGAGACAGTGAGGAAATGATATAATTTACAGAAGAAAAATCCTTCAAGTTTCATAATATTGTGTGATTAAATGTAATAAGTATTCAATAATCATCTTACAATACTACCTTCCTTTTTTTAAATCGAAATTAAATTCATGTAACATAAAACTCACCATTTAAACTAGTTTAAAAGTATTCAGTGGTTTCCAATACATTCAGAATGTTGCATAACCATCACAACTATCTAATTCCAGAACATTTTAATCACCCCCACAAAGGAACCCTATTAACCATTAAGCAGTCATGGCCATTTCCACGCCCCTCTCCCAGCCCCTGGCAACCACTGTTCTGCTTTCTGACTTTATGGATTTGCCTATTTTGAAGAACTCATGCAAATGGAAGCATACAATATATAATACCAATGTTCTTTAGACTATTACAGTTAATGACCAAGATTAGCTAACATTTAGTGAAATTAATTAGTCTTGTAAAAAGCTTCCTTCCCCTGGCAGCTTGCACCCAGAGCTATCTACTTGAATTCCTTCTCAAATTCCCCATCCACTTTGGAAAGCATGATTGTTGCCGTTCTAAGAACCATTGCAAAGATTCACCACTATCCATCACTCACCATGTCCTTAATCTGAGAAAGTGTGATCTGCAGTGTGACGTTCAGAACTTTATCTGTGTCTTCCACTGGACGAAGAGCATTGGAGTAGTCTTCAAAAAGGTCATTAAACAACTTCTGAGCATATTTTCCATTTGCTGTTTCTACAGCTGCTCAAAAAGAGAGACCTAGATCAACCTTCAGAGTGTCGTGTGTATTTCAAGCCAAAGAACACCAATCTGAGGTCAAAACCGGGACAAGCTGTGGGTTGATGGATGACTTGGTTTTTTTTTTTTTGAGACAGAGCCTCATGCTGTAGCCCTGGGTAGAGTGCTGTGGCATCACAGCTCACAGCAACCTCCAACTCCTGGGCTCAAGCGATTCTCCTGCCTCTGCCTCCCAAGTAGCTGGAACCACAGGCACCTGCCACAATGCCCAACTGTTTTTTGGTTGCAGCCGTCATTGTTGTTTGGCCAGCCCAGGCTGGATTTGAACCCGCCAGCTCAGGTGTATGTGGCTGGCGCCTTAGCCGCTTGAGCCACAGGCGCCGAGCCGGATGGCTTGTTTTTCTGGCACTCATTACCCAGACCGGCGAGCGTCAGGATGGAGCTCGGAGCCCTTCTGTGCAGTTGGGTCATTTTGGTTTTATCTTCCCTGTCCCAACCCACCTTCCACCAGAGAAATGGCCCCAGATAAGCCACCAGCTTCTCACCTCTGGGTCTGGATGCAGCAAAGTAAATCCAGCAAAAGGAGATGCAGGGATGGCACCAGTTCATCTTTTTGCTGAGCCCCTATGGAATCCCAGTCAGGCAGCTGGGACTTCTATTCCTTTGTGAATATGAAGGGTTTGGGCACAGACAGCCCTCGCGCCACAGTCTGGTGGTGGCAGACAGAGAACTGGGCTTGCACTGAACATGGGACTGAGGTCTTGAGACCCAGACCTGCCCTCCCTCCCTTCCTGTAATCCGAGCCTGGCAGCTCCGGTAGCTGTGATGCCAGGACCCAGGGTGGGTTAGTCCAGTAGTGTATGGGGGGGGGGAGCATCTCAGGTGAAGATCCTTAGCCACCCTCAGCAGGAACATCCCCCCAAACAGCAGAAGGTAGGAGCAGGATTCAGGGTTATGCCTGGCTCCCCAGAGACGCCACCTGAGCAGAATGAGAGCTTTCTAGTCCTGCAGCAATCAGTTCCAGCCTGAGCCCACAGAAGTAAGGGCCAAGACTAAGTAAGGGAAGCTAAACAGATCCAGCCATGGGGCAGCCACGCAGAAGGGGTCTACGTGCTGAACAGTTCCATGAACTCCAGAACACATCAGCATTGGGGTCTATTCTCCGCCTCTGCTTCTGATCACTCCTGGGCTGTGCCGCTGGGCACGGATCTTGTGCAGTCAATGTGTGTGAGTGTGAGAGGGGCGTGTTGGAGGGGAGAAGAGTATTTGCTCCCTCAAGAAGCACCAGCTCTGTGAATTGGATTTGGAGTTGAGCATCTGGATTGAACTGCCAGCTCAAACCCTCACTAGCAATATAATTCAATATAATAAATTCCCTAACCTCTCTGAGCCTTCCTGACTATAGGCTGGGGAAAATATTCCCTCCCCCCACCCCAGAGGAGAGGAGATCCTGGATGTTAGAACACTTTGTAAATGTTGGGGATTTTCACCTCTGATCAGCTTTGCAGATCCAGAATTTCTACATTTCCTAAGTCATTTCGGGGTTTACCAGCTCTAAAAAAAAAATTGTAGATGTTTCAGAGGCTATCCAAATCAGCACAAGGGTGACTCATAACCAACTTCACTAAGGGTGAGACTTTTTGCATTTGAATCTTTACATAAAATTTCAGTCATTTCTCATATGTCATCTAATTTTACTCACACAAATTTCTCATTGCCATATCCGAGAATTCATGTCTGTTCCTTCATTTGCCTGGGGAAACTGCCTTGGAAAACCAAACTAAGATAATTTGTTTGCCTGGAATCAGAGCGCGGAAATTGGCTGGCTTGATTTCATCAGGTTACAGCCATCTGATGAGCCGCACCACCCCTCTTCAGGAATATCGGTGCGTGGAACAGACACTCAAGCCATCAGCAAAGCGCTTTTCTTAATTGCCTTTCCGCTTGCGTTGATTGTGAAGATAATTACTTTCCTGACACCCCTGGTCTGACTCACTCATTGAATGACATAACTCTTGGCGCCCACGCTCAGGCCTCCTCCAGCGAACCATCCAGTCTGGAATCTCAGAGGCCGAAGGTACTTTTGAAATTGAGTCTGGTACTTCCCTTCCATGGAAGGAAACTGAGGCCCCAAGAGACCCCTGTGGCGTTGGCCAGAGACAAGGTCCAGACCACCTGTCCCCATCCTTCGCTCATCACAGCACTCACAATTCATCTCCGCACTGTCTTCCATCAACATGGCATTTGATGCCGTCTGGGTGGTGACTTTCTTGTGGGCAGAGACTCCATATTTCTTTTACTTCTCACAGCACTCACGGGGCTGGCTTGAGTTCACACAGGATCCACCTGGAATGGTACCCCTTTCCTTCCTACCCCTCTTTCCCACTTAGAGTCCCTGCTTCCCTCAGGGACCCCTCTTGGGCGTAGCTGCTGAGAACCTTTGCCCACTGGGGTCAAGTCTCAGGGGGCCTCCCTGGCTCCATTCCAGGAGGATGGTGATGGCGCGGCCCTTCCTTGGGATCGGGCTCCCTTCTGACAAAGAGTACTAGTGAATTCTTTTGCTAAAACACCCTCTCCCCCGCAACAGGGTGGGTAGGGCAAGAAAGACAAATACCTACATGTATTTTTGAAACAAAAACTGCAAAAGTGGAGCACCCTGTCAAGAGTACATGTCAAGAGTTTCATTCCTCCACAAATTGACATGGCACAAATGTTTTCTTCATTTCATTAAATGCAGAATCAGAACATTTCTAACCCAAGAAGAGTCTTCAGACACCCTCTAGCTGAGCTCATTCATTTTGTAGATGAAAAAATTGAGGTCCAGAGAGGTGAGGCGGCTTCCTAATATGGCGTGGTTATCTGGGCAAGGAACCCACTGCCTGACTCTAACCAAAGTGCTCCTGATGACCAGAGCAGCCAGCAAGGAAGCTCAGTAGAAACCACAGCCAAGTGCATGTTTAGGACACATACATTCAGCCAAGGACAAGTGAGACCCCGATCTGCCCCACAGGAATGTGGATGGACAGAAGAGGCAGCTGATTCTCCATTAGGGTCTCCATCAGAGACCCTCGGCCCCCCTTGAGCCTGAGCACTTAGCCAAGGAGTATTGTCCTGGGCAACACCTGCTCATCAGTGCTCACAACTCACTGAATCTGCAGGAAAGACCTCAGTGGAACTCTGTGCCTGGGTCCTATTTCCCTGCTTCTTTCTAAAATTGAGTGCAATTTTTTTTTTTTTTTTTTTGAGACAGAGACTCACTTTGTCACTCTCAGTAGAGTGCTGTGGTGTCACAGCTTACAGCAACCTCAAACTCTTGGGCTTAAGTGATTCTCTTGCCTCAGCCTAGTAGTCCCAGCACCCAAGTAGCTGTGACTACAGGTGCCACCACAATGCTCGGCTAGTTTTTTTAGAGACGGGGTCTTGCTCTTGCTCAGGCTGGTCTAGAACTTGTGAGCTCAGGCAGTCCACCCACCTCGGCCTCCCAAAGTGCTAGGATTACAGGCGTGAGCCACTGCATCTGGCTAAATAAGTGATAATTAAAGAGGAAAACTTCACCCCAGCATATAACCTAATCTGTAGTTGCAAATCCACAGTCTCTCTTCTCTTTCTCTTTTTCATTTCTTTTCCCTCCCTCCCTCTTTTCCTCTCTCTCTTCCTCTTCCCTCTTCTCCCTCCCATCCCTCAATCTCCCTGCCCCCGCCAGCTTCTTGACAGACCTAGTTAGAGGATAATTATAAATTGTTTTATCTGACAAGTAACTTACACTGTGGGGTGGGAGAAAATCCATTCTGCCATTTTCTTCTTGTCCTTTTTTTATTGCAATGTTAACATTATTGTCAATCCACGGCAGATTTATTTACTTACTTATTTTTGTAGCAGTCTTTTTAATACTCTTATTCACTTTGTGAGAGCTACTCCCTCTAAATCTATCACAGAGATTGGCAAACTCTTTCTGTATAGAGCTAGATAGTAAATATTTTCAGCATCGTAGGCCATATGGTCTCTGTAGCAACTACTCTTCTCTGCCGGTACTGTGAAAACAGCCATAGGCAAAATGAATGTGTGGCTGTGTTCCAATAAAACTTTATTTACAAAAATAGATGGCAGGCCATAATTGTTGGCCCCTGAAATAGGTCATCAGATCCATAAATCTACTTACCCAGGCTTGTGCAAATTGCAATAGGACTCAGTGTCCCAGATGAAGGCAGAGCAAAGCCTGCAGGGCAAAGAGAGTTGATGTGGGTGGGTGTGTGCCAGGGCTGGGGCTGGTACAGAGCACAGCTCAGCCAGTGAGACTCCACCTGTTCTCCAGCAGAGGCTCTGGTCGGAGAAGGAGGCTTTCTGATGCAGGGCGCTGGAGAGTGTGCAGCAGCCCTGTTTGATGTGTAAAGGCTGGGCAACCTCCACACTTCCACAGAGTGACCATTAGAGTGCCGTGGACAAGGAATTAGAGTCCACAGATATGGGTGACACATCCAGTGAGGAGAGGAACTGTGGCTTCAGCCAGGCCAGGGGCTGGCAGGGTGAAGAACAGAGAGACATTAGAAGTTCCTGTGAGTCTCTCTGGTCCCTGGGAGTGAGGAAGGGCCTGGAGGGCAGGGCTCTGGCCATTGAAGAGGTACAGAGTCCCAGAACACTGTTTCGTGTCTAGGATCCTGACCTTCATCCCTCAATTGTGCCCAAATCCGTATGAGTTGGGGAGACACCCGTTAGAACAAAAGGGATTTCAGGAAGGCAAGGAAGGAGGAACAGTAGCTACAGAGCTCACTGCAGCATGGGCGCCAGAACGGTTTACACGGGGCAGGGGCCAAGTCCTCCTGTAGCTGCACGGACGCGTCTTACCCTTTCCCCCTGGTGTTCCAGTGATGTGTCGCGGACTGGAAAGCTCTTCTTGTGAAACCCAGCAGGATGGTTTCTCTTGGTGCCTCTGAGCTTCATGAAGGAAACATCCCATTCTCTGACTTTTCTAACCATGACTTAAAGCACACCTGACTCCTGGGCCTCAACCTCACTGCTTCCCTCTCACGCCCCACCTGTTAGTCTGCCCAGTGACTTAAACAACAAAAGTCTATTTTCTCACCATTGTGGAGGCGGGAGATCCAAGATCAAGGTGTCAGCGGGACTGCTTCTGAGGCCTCTCTCCTGGGTTGGAGATGGCCGTCTTCTGTGTCTCCACATGGTCTTCCCTCTGCGTAAACGTGTCCTCTTCTAAGGACACCAGTCAGACAGGATTGGTCCCAACCCAAGGACCTCCCCTTAATCTATAAAGACCCTATCCTCAAATATGGTCATGATCGTTGGTAGCAGGGTTAGGGCGTGGGTAGCAGGGTTGAACTGGAGCACACAATTCAACCCACGACACCCTGCGTTCAGTCTGTCAGCAAACCGTGCCCGCTCCACCTTCTCAACATGTCTGGAACCCAGACCCCTCTCTCCACCTTCCCCACCTGCGTCCTGGTCCAAGTCACTCTGACGCCCACGGGCACCACTGCGCTTCCTGCTAACAGCCAGCCCAGGCCCATCTTCTCACAATGTTGCGGTGGTCATTTGAAAACACAAGTCTGGTCATGTCACCTCTGCTCAGCCCTCTGCAGTGGATTCTCACCAAAATCCTCAGCAGCGACTACAAGGTGGTACACGATGTCTCCCCAACTTTCCTTCTCTGACGCCTGCCCCATCTGCCCTCCCTGCCGCTCCACAGGCACAGCCACCCCCACTGCTCAGGCCTGTGCTCTTTCTGTCCCCTCTGCAGGGCTACCCTTGGCCTTCTGCTCTCACTCCCTCCCTCTCTTTTGTCATAGAGCAGCCCGGACCACCTCACTAGGAGTCTCCCCTTGTGGCCCTACACAGCAACACTCTACCCTCCACCCGCCCCGTCTTCCTTGCTTGGCTTTTCCTCACACTTAACAGCTAGCGGACATGTGTGTGTGCACGTGTGTGCAACCTCACTTATTAATTTATTGTCTGTCTCCCTATTAGAAATTAAGTCTCATGAGAGCAGGGGCTTGGTCTTATTCTGTGCTGGTCTCCCAGATATAGAAAAGCTATTTATTGATGGCATAACTGAGTAATATTGATAGTAAAAAAGAAATCTAAGAAATTAAAAAGTAGGGACAGGCCACTCTTTCAGATGAAGAGTGGTGGATGGATTTCTTATGATTCATAAACTTCCCAGATCTTTTTTAGCAGTGATGGCTGGGGTGTTATTTACAGTCTTACATTGTTAGGCTACTGCCATGTTATATTTTAGCGTTGACAACATGGGCCATAATTTTTCCCTTGTGTCCAAAGCCTGTGCCTTATCCGTAGTCCTCACTCAAGGAGAGCCACCACCAAGATCCGTCAACAGCATCTGCCACAGGAGCATGAGCCGGGGTGGAGGTATCTCCCTATGTCTCTGCTGCCCTAACGCAACAGAAAGAACACAAGGACATCAGAGGTCAAGGCCAAGTCTTAGGATCAGCACTTACTAGTTAAGTCAGTAACAATAATTTCTTTTTTCCTTTTTTTTTTTTTTGTAGAGACAGAGTCTCACTGTACCGCCCTCGGTAGAGTGCCATGACATCACACAGCTCACAGCAACCTCCAACTCCTGGGGTTACGCGATTCTCTTGCCTCAGCCTCCCCAGCAGCTGGGACTACAGGCACCCGCCACAACGCCCGGCTATTTTTTTCTTGCGGTTTGGCCGGGGCGGGGTTTGAACCCACCACCCTCGGCATATGGGGCCAGCGCCCTACTCACTGAGCCATAGGCGCTGCCCAGTAACAATAATTTATCTGAGTCTGATTGTCTCGTTTGTTAAAGTGAGGATTGTAATACTCACCCAAAAGGGTTACAGTGAGGACGAAAGAGAAAGCAGAGAGCCAGGAACACACCTGGCCTGTAGCAGGCTCTCGGTAAATGTGACCATGACTTCCCCTGCTAACCCACACGGGCTACGGTAGTCAGCAAAATGCCAACTAATAAAACAAAAACCCACTACACTGCCAACAGAAAAGAGAAGTTCATGAAGAGACGTGAGCAGGTGATAGGAGGCATGCCTTTCTGGGTCAGGAGAGCAGCTGGTACATGATACGGGGTATCCAGTGTGTCCTGGTGAATGATCCGGGGGACAGTGGCGGGCTCTGATGTCTGTGCCTTGTTGGAGGGCACATGCTGTTCTCCCTGAAATGCTCTAAGGGAATATATTTGAAAGCCTTAAAACTCAGTCTCTCCTGGCTTCTTCTTATTTCTGGGGTCTTTCTTTACTGGGTGCCAAGGATACCCTGTCCGTAAGAAATTTCTAGCCTCCTTGATGGGCCACTTGCTTCTTGGAACTTGGAATTTTTCTTTGTTCTTGAGTTTCTGAGGCTTTCTCAACCTGGTATATTCTCACCCCACTGGCTCTACTTACTTCCTCTTTTCCTAACAGATGGTGTGGTCATAGTTGCACAATATTTCTCTGCTATTTGCTTGCAAGCACTGTCTTTCTGATGACAATATAACAGGCAAATGACACACCAGAGAAAGCCCCCTCAGAAGGGGACACACTCCTCCTAAGAACAGAAACACGCAACCTCAAGATTTCTAATCCTTGCAGAGAGGGGCAATGTGGAGATAGCACTGTGCAAACCAAACGGATCCCCTTCCCAGGCTATGGGGGAGCTCCGGACATCTCCCACAGCTGTGTGCCCCAAGAAGCAGCACACCCTGTGGCCTCATGTCCTCACTTTTTTGCAGGGCAGGAGAAGTGTCTTAAAAAGTATATCAGGGGAACCGGAGCTCTAATTGCCAATTTCTTTTCTCAGGGCCACTTTTTAGTTTTCTCTACTTCTTCTTCTCACCTACCACTCCATTGACCCAGGCTCTGTAGACCTGAGCTGAATGAGAGGAGACCAGGAGAGCCGCAAAAACGAGAGGGGCACCCCTGTGAGGGGAGGGAGGATGGGCATACATCCGGGCACCATATAGGAGCCAGGCCCGGAGACAGGCCTCTGGGGACCTTAGCTCTTTTCAACGCCTTTCAGAGCCATCTTGGAGCCTGAGATAAAAAAGAACATCAGTAATACTAATCCTGCTTTTAAAGTTTGGATAGTTCTGCTTATAATAAAATATTTTTTGCATTAATTTTGACCTTAAAAATATTACATTAAAATACTATCTATATTCGTTACTAAGATTGTCGGCACCCCCTTAAATTTACACTGAGATAGAGTCCCTGCCTCTCCCTGGTTCTGGCCCTGATTAGCCTAGTTGACAAGCAGCTCAAATCCCTGGTAGACGATTTTTTTTAGGAACAAAGACTAGGAACTCCAAAAAATAATATAAATAAATCAAAGTCTACTTTTTAAAAAAATATTTAACTGCAATCCTACTAAAAGAATTAGAAGAGTGAAATTCTCAGCCACAAAAACAAATGAAATTTTAGACGCAATTCAAATCCTTTATCTGCTAACAAAGCCGATGTAGTTCCCGCTCCCAGCCACCAGATGTCTCTGTGAACTCCCTCAGGTCTCTGCTCAGGAAGCCGAGTCAGCTACGAAATCTGCTGTTTGCAACCCACTCTGAAGAGATGACTCACACCCACACACCAGCCAGTGTGACATATGACAGCCTCGAATACCAAATTCACAGCAATCCATCCATTTATCCAACATTTCTGGCTAATAGCCAAATGCTTATGATAATAAAATCTATTAACAGATTTAAGCTAAAGAATGGATTATCAGAGTCATTTTGTCTCTGATAAAAATAAATATACTTTCTAGAATGTTTCTGCTTTATTCTTTCCTTATCAGTTAGCTGGATAAACTTCTAGTACAGAACAGTTCTTTAAGACCAAAACAGTACTCCACGAGACTCTCAGGACCAGATTTTACCCACTACCTTCAGGCAGCGAATTTTGGAAACAGTATTAAAAATATTTGCTTATGGCTGGGTGCCTGTAGCTCAGTGGGTAGTGTGCCAGCCACATACACAGGAACTTCCTGGTTGGAATCCAGCCCGGGCCTGCTAAACAACAATAATAACAACAACAACAAAATAGCTGGGTGTTGTGGCGGGCACCTGTAGTCCCAGCTACTTGGGAGGCTGAGGCAAGAGAATCTCTTAAGCCCAAGAGTTTGAGGTTGCTGTGAGCTGTGACACCATGGCACTCTACTGAGGGTGACATAGTGAGACACAGTCTCAAAAAATAAAAAATGTTTGCTTATGTTAAAAAAAAAGAAATATCTGATGTGCTAAAGCCCAAAAATCAAAGTGGTGGAAAGCTGTACTTTTCTTTAAAGATAAGTTTAGGCTTATCATCCTTCCCTCCATGACCTCACCTTGCACTCAAAAGAAAATGTAACACTTCAGGGAACAAACTGATTCAATATTTTTCTGAGTTAATTCTGCAAATAAGCCCTTCTTTGTTCAATACCCTGGGGTAGTGGTTCTCAACCTTCCTAATGCAGGGACCCTTTAATACAGTTCCTCATGTTGTGGTGACCCCCACCATAAAATTATTATCATTGCTACTTCATAACTGTAATTTTGCTACTGTTATGAATAGTAATGTAAATATCTGATATTCAGGATGTATTTTCATTGTTACAAAGAGGTCGTGACCTATAGGTTGAGAACTACTGCCCCAGGGGGACCACGATCCTTCCTCTGAGGGTCCAGGCAAATGGTTCTTGGGAGACAGCTCTGTAATAAGGCTCTTTGAGCTTCTCCAGCCTGTCCAATCTGTTCTTCATTTTAAAACTACTGCTGGGAATACAGCAGAACCTCTGTAAGTTGACCACCAAAGGACTGTAATGAACTGGTCAACAGGAGAGTGGGCAACATACGGAACAGGCCTACTGTGCTGATATGTACATGGGGTGCATGTTGAGTCTATGAAAACTGCGTCACCCCAAGGAGGTCAGTGTAGGGAAGTCGTCAGCTGTGGAGATTCTTCTGTATTCACAACAGGACCAATGGCTAATGTTGACAATGGGGTGCTCACTGCTTATCCTGAGGTCATTTCTCTGAGTTTCCATGGCAATGAAATCCTTCTGATTTTCTTCTTTCTGGGCAACTCTTCCTCATCTATCAACTCCCCCAACGTTGGATTTCTCAGGATTCAGTTCCAGACCTCTTCTCTTGGTCAACATAGCAGAATGTCTCGGCAGTTATGATCAAGTCTCAAGCTGTAAGAAAAGAAGGAGCAATAGGGGTTCTAAGATGTTCATTGCACTTGCTGAAGAGGAGTGCACCTGTGGACCTGGTCACTCACCTCTAGCTGATGCCTCCTTTGTTTTAAAGTGCAAATTATGAGGTCTTGTTCAAATGCAGATTCTGAGTCAGTAAGGCTGAGGTTCTGCATTCCACAGGATACTGACTGCTGGTCCATGGACAGCTTGCTGAGTAGCAAGGGGTAAAGCCTACCTAGACTGTCAATACACCAACAGACCACATCAGTAACATCAGCATGGCCGAACTGTGCGATCAGAAATGTAGATTGTGAAAAATTTAAACAAGTCATGCTTCTGGTTTTTAAAGCTCAAAATCTATGTGAACATAAAAGTGACTTAAAAGTTCCATGACACCCTGCCAAACTGCAACAAAAAAATAGTCGGGCGTTGCAGCGGGTGCCTGTAGTCCCAGCTGCTCAGGAGGCTGAGGCAGGAGAATCGCGTAAGCCTAAGAGCTGGAGGTTGCTGTGAGTCCTGTGATGTCATGGCACTCTACCAAGGATGGTAAAGTGAGAAGTGAGACTCTGTCTCTACAAAAAAAAAAAAAAAAGTTCCATGACATCCGGCAGCACCTGAGGCTCAGTGAGTAGGGAGCCGGCCCCATGTACTGAGGGCTGGTTTGAACCCATCCCCGGTCAAACTGCAACAAAAAATAGCCAGGCATTGTGGCAGGTGCCTGTGGTCCCAGCTACTCAGGAGGCTGAGGAAAGAGAATCGCCTAAGCCCAAGAGCTGGAGGTTACTGTGAGCTGTGATGCGACAGCACTCTACTGAGAGTGCCCATAGCTCAGTGGGTAGGGCTCTGGCCACATACACCCAGGCTGGCAGGTTTGAACCTGGCTCGGGACAGCTAAATAACAATGACAACTACAACAACAACAACAAAATAGCTGGGTGTTGTGGCGGGCGTCTGTAATCCCAGCTACTTGGGAGGCTGAGGCAAGAGAATTGCTTAAGCCCAAGAGTTGGAGGTTGCTGTGAGCTATAACGCCACAGCACTCTACCCAAGGCAACATAGTGAGACTCTGTCTCAAAAAAAAAAAAAAAAAAATTCCATGACATCAGATACAAAACCACACTTTTTAAAGGGTTCAATCTGAAGACAACAGGTCTGAATTACTAGGCCGAATATCCCTACGAAAAATCAATTATTTTATAACTCAGAATCCATAGCTCTGGCTAGCCTGAATTTTTTTTGGTGAGGAGGAAGGATAATCTGTATGATTGTTGCAATCCCAAACTGATATAGAAATAGAAACCCTACGAAGATAAAAAATAAAATTAAGAATTAAAATATGCATAACAATGGAGATGATGGAACAATCTTAAATCCATGATATTAGTAATTTTTAAATCAAATTTATATCATAATTAGTATGTTTTATCAGCTATTTTAAAGTAATGCATTTAGGAAGATACAATGTGTTCATGTTGTGATTTTAATTATACAAACAGAAGAATTTAATTCAGGCTTGCTTTTAATCCATGTTTAAGAGTTTGAGGAAAATTATTTTCTTAAAAGCATAGGATTTGTGGGCGGCGCCTGTGGCTCAAGGAGTAGGGCGCCGGTCCCATATGCCGGAGGTGGCGGGTTCAAACCCAGCCCTGGCCAAAAAAAAAAAAAAAGCATAGGATTTGTTTTATTAGTTTTATATGTACTGTATGAATAATGACCATTGATCATGTAAAAGAATGCTAATTGCTTAACAAATTTATGAGAAGGTCTCACTGCTCTGTTGACCTTGTGGCATTTTGAACAACTCAAGTTCCCGAGCCAGCCCAAGACTTCCGCAATTTTTCCTAGAATGTGCCTCCCCCATCTTTGCATGCCCATTTGTGAGTTTAATGATTCTCTTAACCTGGATTGTGAGCCACAGTGGAGACAGTTTGTAACCTTTATATCCCTATAAGATTTCTAGTATTATCCCATTTATGGGAGGTTGTCTGGAGAGTTTTTAGCAGCATGTGTAAGTTGCAGGGCTAGGACAAAACCAAGGTCTCTTCTACTGTGAGCCCATAGTCATTATTACTGTGCCGAATTCAGAAATAAATGGTGCTCTCTGATGCTGAATTGTAGCGTTGCTCAGGTCACCTGCTGTGTTTGGCAAACACAAAGTCACAGAATTAGGGGAACTCCCAGAACTTTCTCTACGAAGAAGGTTTGGGGCAAATCTTTTTTTTTAAACATCAGCTATTATTCTCCCTTTATTTTCTTATTTTCTTTTTGCAGTTTCTGGCCGGGGCTGGGTTTGAACCTGCCACCTCGGGCATATGGGGCCAGTGCCCTACCCCTTTGAGCCACAGGCATCACCTGGGGCAAATCTTTTAATATTGCTTCCTCAAAGGGCCAAGCATAAGAGAACACAATGAAAATATACACCTGGAATTTAGGCCTTAATATAAATTATGCCACTTGCCCTTTATGAAATCCATGGACTGCTAAGAAAGTGAAGGCCCCGCAAAGGATATTTCCTAATTTTTTAATTATCATATGGAGAGGCAGTCATAGCATAGCAGTTCAGAGCACCTGCAAGGGTTCTGGGTGCAGATGGGACTGGGTTCAAATCTTGCAATGGCCACTTTTTGGGTGATGGCCCAGGGTAAGTCGTTTAAACTCTCCAAGTTCAGTTCACTCATCTCTAAAGGAGGCAGAATAAGGGACCGGCTATGAGGTTGTTCTGAGGATTGCATGAGGTAATACACACACAAAGAGCTTACAACAGTGACTGGATCTCTAAAAGCCAGTTAAACATTCGTTACATGTCTGATAATGTATTACTGACACCCAACTTGGACTTGAATTCAGGACGTTAGATTTGCATCTCCTTGCCACCTGGTGGGATCACTGCCTCTCCATTTTGGCTGGAACCTGCTAATATATTTGCCCTGCAGGCAAGCTGTGCCCTCTGCAGAGCCCTCTTCCTTGTTTCCATGGCTGCATTTTTTTTTTTTTTCTGCTGTGTATATGAAAACGCTGACTGCAGAGGCAGGTTTATTTATAGCTGAAAAATTAGTGTTACTTAGCTTCAGCTTTTCTGCAACCATCAGTCCATTACTGTAGGAGCATCCACATTTATGTTGCATCCATCCTTCTATTTTCCCAGCTCCCTATAATCTTTAATTAGCTGCTCAAAACAATGTTTACTGAGTGTCTATGGAGAAAGAAGCCCCGCCCAGCCTCTGTCTTCCAGCAGCCAGTGTTTTCCCCAAGCTCAGATGTCCACAAACAACCACAAACAACCACCTACTGGACAGCTCCATGTAAATGTCCCCCAAGCACTTCAGACGTGGCCAAACCTAATTCACAATCCCCGGCCACGTTTCCCTGTCACATGTTTCTGATTTCTGTGAATGAAGCCACCTTTCTCCAGTCCCCTATGACAAAGCGTAGGAGCCGCCTGGGACTCCCCTCCCACCTGCCAGCAGGCTCCATCGGTCCCATCTGCTGAACCCACCCTGGAAGGGAGAAGCGGCTGCACCCAGACATGAGACCAGAGGGCGGAGAAGTTTAGGTCTGATTTATTGAAAGGGACAGCGCCCCTCCTGGGCAGCGCTAAGATGGTGCCTGGACCTGTGGGCAGTTAGAGAACCCTCTTATATGGGGCCATAGAGGGTGGGCAAATTTCACAGTTTGCTCAGAAGGCTTTGGTGGGTTAGAGTCCTCTGCCTCAAACTTCGAGGGGTGAGGCTAACTAGATCTTTCATGTTCTTTGTCTTAGGAGGAGGAGGGGGTTCATGTTAGGCCCCCAACACATACCACCCCTCTCTCCTCCCAACACCCTACAGGGAGCATGTCCTGGACTCAGGCTGGTCCCTCTACCTTCAGGCTTTTCCTGCTCTGGTCCCCCTCACATTGTCATTACACAGATTCTGTGATCCCTGACGGTGCTGCACGCCTCCATCCATCTGAAACTCTCATGTGCCCACCACCCGCAGGAGGAAGCCCCTGCTCTGAAGCTTGGTGGACTTGGCCCTTCACATCCTCAGCTCCGCCTTCCTCACCAGATGCTTCACCTGCTAGGTGGACCTGCCGTGTTCTTCCTGTCCCCATGCTGCTCCTGTGTTGTTCCCCACCACCACAGTACTTGTCCCCTCCTTGCCCAACCAGTGAACAACTTCTCTTTCATTGACAATCACCTAATCGGGAAAGCCTTTCCCATCATCTCTGAGCAGAATTCTGAACTTCCTCTTCCATGTCCTCGAAGGTTCTGGTATGTACGTCTACCACCTGTCCTATGTTTAATTGTTCACATATTTGTCTCCCCAACTAGTATGACACCATCTCCCAAAGGCTCTGTTTGTCTTGGTATCTCCAGGGCCTGGCATACAAGAGGTGTCCAATAAATGCTTATGAAATACATGACTATAGTGGCAAGATCCAGGCAGGTCGGGGTCTCCCGAGTGCTAGCACCTCTTCCCACGCCACACTCCCCCTGGCAGTCCTGGCTGGCACTGCCCTGTGTTCACTGTGAGAGGAGGGCAGCTGCTGAGTCCTTGGGGCCCCACCTTGCGGTGTCCATCCTCGTGCCAAGCGTGGTTCCCTAAAGGAAGAGAAAACGAACCCGGATGAAGATGTGCCTGGCACAGAAGCTGGCTACTTCTGCTTCTTCCCCGGCTCATCAGTGACCTAGCGTGTCTGAGTGGATCCCTGTCTCTGAAAGGCTGTGTGTGTCTGGCCTGGGAACTGGCAGATTCCAGAAGGAACTAAATGAATTTAGAGTCCACCTCTGACCTGAATGCAGTATAGAAACAGCCAAGCTAAGTATACATTCCAGAGTCTAAGCTTCTAGAGAAGAGACGTGTATTTAACATCTCTCAGGTTAGAAGACCCTCAGTGGAGTGGGGGCTGGGAGAGTTACTTTTGTTTTTTTTTTATAAAGTATACTTTATTATTTATTTATTTATTTTTTGAGGCAGAGTCTTATTTTGTTGGCCTTGGTCAAGTGTCATCATAGCTCATAGCAACCTCAAACTCTTGAGCTCAAGTGATCCTTTTGCCTTGGCCTCCCAAGGACAGCAGCTGGGACTACGGGCACCTGCCACAATGCCCAGCTATTTTTTAGGAACAGGGCCTCGCTCTTGTTCAGGCTGGTCTTGAACTTGTGAGCTCAAGCAATCTACCTGCCTAGGACTCCCATAGTGCTAGGATTGCAGGTGTGAGCCATGGGGCCTGGCCCCTACTTTTTTTTGTTTTTGGCAGTTTTTGGCTGGGGCCAGGTTTGAACCCACCACCTCTGGCAAATGGGGCCGGCACCCTACTCCTTTGAGCCACAGGCCCAGGGAGCCACAGGGAGGGAGGGGGCTCACAGTGTATGGCACACCTCTTGGGGGAGGGACACAATTATAAGAGGGACTTTACCTGACAAATGTAACCCAAACAATAAAAAAGAAAAAAAAAAGTAATGCAAGAAGAAATACACCTAAAGGGGTGAGTCACTGCCAAACCACAGGTTAGGACCAGGAGTTCAGAGAAGGGAGAGGATGTGGGGCCCCTCAGGGTGAACTGATCAAAAGGAGGCTCTCGTTGGACAGGTTGCACCAGCAAGATGCAGGGCAAGGTGGCTGAGCATCTTGGCAGAAGGAAAAGTGCAGATCCTTCAGAATTTGGGGTTGGAGTTTCTGTTCCGCCATTTATTAGCTAGAGACCTCTGGCACTTTCTTAACTTCTCTGTACCTCGGTTTCCTCATCGGTGAAACAAGAAACGATGTCATCCACCTCCATGGGCTCCATATACCATGCAAGACCACAAATATTTGTGTCATCTAAGCCTTGTGACAAGCTCAGGAGAACAAAGAAAGAAAGAGAAGGGCCTGCCCTCTAGAACTACCACCTGAGGAAGGGCAGGAATGTTAAGGCTCTGCTCTTTCTTTACCCTCCAGGTGTCTGTCATTTTAAAGGAGGGCTGGGTAGACCCAGGAAGCCATAAGCACAATGCGGGGTGTTGGCTCAGAGACCTGGAGACACAATAAGCTCTTTCATCCACTTTGGGAGGTTCCTGCCCTCCTGTTTCACTTTCTGTGAGAAAATGGGTCTGTCTCTCCCAAGGCTGGAGCTCCTAAATTTTTTTTTTTTTTGAGACAGAGTCTCACTCTGGGGCCCTGAGTGAGTGCTCTCGCATCATAGCTCACAGCAACCTCAAACTCTTGGGCTCAAGTGAGCATCTTGGCTCAGTTTTTCATTTTTTATTTTTTAGTACAGACAGGATCCTGTTCTTGCTCAGGCTGGTCTGGAACTCCTGAGCTCAAGCAATCCACACGCCTCAGCCTCCCAGCGTGCTAGGATTGATTACGGAGTGGGTCACCACGCCTTGCCTAGAGCTCTTGATTTTGAAGACCTCTTTCTTGATCTTTGAGGAGGTCTTGGGGGGAATTAAGGTCAAAGGCAGTAAACTGTCCTCATCACTCCAAGTGCCTACTGTTTATTTCAAGGCACTGAATTTTTTTGGTTGCAAAAGACAACCACTAGGGGGCCCAGGGACTAGCAGCTGAGCTCTGACCCCATTCATAAGGCAAAATGCCTTTTCTTTCTTTCCCAGGAGTGTAGTCAGATCAGCAACACACTGAAGGCTGAGAACAATACCTTCCGCAACTTCTGTGCCTTCTGCAAACCTTTGGTTCTCCCTTGAGGAAAACTCAGTCCATCCTCCACAGCCCATCAAGCTAGGCCAAAGGCTTCTTAGGCCTGATCCCCTTTCTCAGTGTTTCCTTCTGATTAAAAGCCCTTTGGCTCAGCAGTTTTGTCTATGGTTCTAGTGATAGTGAGGCAATCTTTTCACATCTTGGGCTGCAATTCATCTTGTAAAGCCTTACAACTGTCTGAATTCACAGCCCTGATTCTCAGCACGGTCATCCGGCAGGGGGTTTTGTTTAGGGCTCTCCCCACTCCCTCCCGCCCTGAGTTTCTTACACCCTATACAGAGACTGGAACATCTATCACACTGTAGCCTACCTATGGCAATCCTCATTAACATCAATCATTCCTTTGCCAAAAAGAAAAAAAAGAAATCTCAGGCCCCATGTGCCTCTGGGGTCGCAGTAACTCAAGCCCCCATGACCAAAACTGGGTGGCAAAGCTTGTTTTTCCTTAGCTGGAGCCTGCTGTCGCAAGGGTTCATCTCTTACATTTTCCTTGAGGCACGTACGTTCCAGCAACAATGGAAATGAACATAATTTCCCAAGCAGGTTGCCTAGAAACCACTCCTGTGTTTCTGAAACTAATTTAAACATGAAAATTCAGCTCCTGACTCATGCTAGGATTACACATCATGGTTTTCTTGGTATTTACTTTCTTTTTCTTTCACATCATGAAATAATGCAGGCTCATTGCAGAAAATTGGAAAGAATGTGAAAATATAAAGATCCAGAAATAAAAAAAAAAAAATCTGCCATAATCTCACTATTAGAAGTAATGGCTGTTATCACTTAGGGCTATTTCTTCTATCCTTTTTTTTTCTCTGCATTTTAAATATCATTGAGATTAATACTGATTTTATGTTGAGATTAATACTGAATTTACTTACCATATTGCCAGCATCTCCCCATCTGGCAAAATTTTTCAGAAACTTAATTTTTTTAAAGGTTACATTATACTACAGTCCATTTTCCACTGGACCTTTAGATTAGTAATAATCTTTCACCATTATAATGAATGCTGTGGTGATAATTCTGGTACACAATACTTATTATATCTCTTTTTTCTTCAGGATAAAATTGAAAAGGAGTTTCTTTTTTTTTTTTTAATTTCTTGAGACAGAGTCTCACTTTGTCACCCTTGGTAGAGCGCTGTGTTGTCATAGCTCACAGCAACCTCAAACTCTTGGGCACAAGTGATTCTCTGACTTCAGTTTCCCAAGAAGCTGGGACTACAGGCACCCACCACAACGCCTGGCTATATATATATATATATATATTTTTTTTTTTTTTTTTTGTAGTTTTTGGCCGAGGCTGGGTTTGAACCTGCCACCGCTGGCATATGGGGCTGGCACCCTAGTCCTTTGAGCCACAGGCGCCGCCCAACACCTAGCTATTTTTTTAGAGACAGGGTCTCGCTCTTGGTCAAGCTGGTCTCAAACTCCTGAACTCAGGCAATCCACCGACTTCGGCCTCCCAGAGTGCTAGGATTACAGGCATTAGCCACTGCATCCAGCCAAAAAAGGAGTTTCAAAGAGCATGAACATTTTAAAACCATTTCTTTAAAACATAAGGTAATACATGTTTATGATTTTTTAAAAATTAAAGCAGCAGATATAAAGTGAATTTTCCTTTCTCCTCCACTTCTTCCAGGTACCACTCTACCAGAAGTTTTTTATGAATGTGGAAGCACATATATATCATTTGTTTATTTGACATTTCACATTGTTTTACCCAACACTTGCTTGTTTGAATTACTGTATCTCAGACATCTTCCCATATCAATCCAAACTGATCCATTCTTCTACAAGTTGCAGAATATTTCATTAGATGATGTACTTTCACTTATTTGCTCTAGACAAAGACCTCTTAACAAAAGCACATGTGATGAGAAAAAGATGGAGTCTGTCAGGCTGGGGCCCACAGGACACAGCTGACCTGGTCGGTTCAGGTCCTGCCTGACCTTCACCCCCCGACTCCCATTCTCACTGCTTTGTAAATTTAGCTCCCACCCTAAAGATGCCTATCTTGAGTAGTTTGGGTGGATTGATTTAGGACAGAGGTCCTCAAACTTTTTAAACAGGGGCCCAGTTCACTGTCCCCCAGACCATTGGAGGGCCGGACTATAGTTTAAAAAAAAAAAAATAACTATGAACAAATTCCTATGCACACTGCACATATCTTATTTTGAAGTAAAAAAACAAAACAGGAACAAATACAATCACACCGCTTCATGTGGAGTTTGAGGACCCCTGATTTAGGAGATTAACTTCTAAATTAGAATATTATTGTTTACTATGGGTCATGGGTTCTGCCAATTATTGTTTATAAGGGTTAACTGGTTTTCACTTTGAACTTTAATGTATAAAACTGTAATTTTGGAAATGGAAAGAACAGAACGATCTTGGAAAGGTTACTCTCATTGTTCTCCAGAATTCCGGCCTTCTGACAAAGTTTGGTGGACCTAGCTCTGTCTCTGCATACTGGCTGACAGTGACAGGCGGCTGGACCCTCTTCATCCCATAACATTAATGGACTGTACACATGCTCAGTGAGCTGGGTTCCCAGCATGGGATCTGAGTCTAAGCCAGTGGTTCTCAACCTTCCTAATGCCACGGCCTTTTAATACAGTTCCCACAGGTTGAGAACCGCTGGTCTAAGCTGTTCCATCCACTCCACACCTTTGCAGGAACAGCGGACAGATGGTGACAAAGGTAACATCTTTATCTAGCTGTAATATTATAGTCTGATCTAGAGCTCCCAAAACTTTCCTGATCTCCATACTTACTGGTTAAAATTTTGAGCATACACTCCTTTATGCATATATTTGTTTATAAATTACATATGTGTGTCACACATGTAAATTACATATATTCATGAACATATGATATACATGATAGAAATACACACAAAATGGACATCTTAATGGGGCAAAATAAAAGTGAAATAAATATGTTACATTATTTATTTCTATAATGATAAATCATACACAATATTATTGTAATAAAGGAAATGCACTCTTTTGATAAGAGCAATGTGATTGTATATACTTCATTATATGTAAGAATATTGGCTTAACATCCCATTTTGTAGTTATTCTGGGGTCTGATTTTATTTTATTTTATTGTATTTTATTTTTGTACAGACAGCGTCTCACTTTGTCACCCTCAGTAGAGTGCCATGGCGTCACACAGCTCACAGCAACCTCCAAATCCTGGGACTCCCAAGTCGCTGGGACTACAGGTGCCCACCACAACACCCGGCTATTTTTTGTTGCAGTTTGGCCAGGGCTGGGTATGAACCTGTCACCCTCGGTATATGGGGCCAGCGACCTACCCACTGAGCCACAGGCACAACCCATGGAGTCTGATTTTAAACTTGGCATGTTTCAATCACTGATTTTAAGGATCATTGTCTCAGAAGGAGACCTCACAGATACACCTAGATCCAAATGGAAGAAGGATGCTTCTGACCACTCTTTGAATCCTGTCCGCCAAAAACACACTATTTTGGAAATTCACCTATGTTTTTATTATTAAGTTTATCTTTGTGGATAGATGCTTTGTAGAAATCTTTGCAAGGTAATTAGCCATTTTATGAGCTTTAGCTTAATAATAATTAGATAATATATCCCAGGAATCTATTGAACCAGGCCCATGACCACACTAGATTTTTTTTTGAGACAGAGTCTTACTCTTTCACTCTGGGTAAAGTGCTGTGGTGTCATAGCTCAGAGCAACCCCAAACTCTTGGTCTTGAGCCATCCTCTTGCCTCAGCTTCTTGAGGAGCTAGAACTACAGGCGCCCACCACAGCGCCAGCTAGTGTTTTCCTATTTTTAATACAGACTGGGTGGAGTACAGGCGTGAGCCACCTGGCCCTAATACTAGACTCTTTTTTTTTTTTTTGAGACTGAGTTTCACTTTGTGATCCTCAGTAGATTGCCATGACATCATAGCTCACAGCAACCTCAAACTCTTGGGCTCAAGCAATTCTCTTGCCTCAGCCTCCTGAGTAGCTGGGACTGCAGGCGCCCACCACAACACCTGGGTGGTTTTAGAGACAGGGTCTCACTCTAGTTCAGGCTGGTCTCAAACTCCTGAGCTCAGGCAATCCGCCTGCCTCGGCCACCCAGAGCTAGAGTTGTCAGCAACTGAGACAAAGAGAGAGGAATGGTTTAAAGTGACAACCACGAGTCTGATGCTGGAGCCAGGCCTGGTGGCTCACGCCTGTAATCTTAGCACTCAAGGTCCATCTGCCCTTTACTGGTGACATACATTTTAATCACCTTGTCAAGGCCTTGCTTGACCTCTCCACTACAGTCACTACTTTTTCCCTTTGTCCACCAAAAACACACTATTTTGGAAATTCACTTGTTTGTATTATTAAGTTTATCTTTGTGGATAGATACTTTGCAGAAATCTTTGCAAGGTAATTAGCCATTTTATGAGCTTTAGCTTAATAATAATTAGATAATATATCCCAGGAAACTATTTAACCAGGCCCATGTCCACACTAGATTTTTTCCCTCGTTTTTGCTTCCCCAAAGCAATCTATGATTAGGCACTCTCAGGCCATGCAAAAACCATGCTCGTCATCAAATTCCCACTTAGATTTAGCAACCATCAAAGATTGCCTGAGCCAGGTTTTACTTGAGTGGTTGCAAATGGTGATTTTCCAACTTTCGCTCATCCTGCACATCTACCAGTTAGCACTTGGCATCACCCCATAGGCAAGATCCCTCCCTTTCCCTATCCAGTTCTTGCCAGGGTGCACGTGTGCATTCCTCCTTTTCAATTGTTCATCTTCCGTTCCTGTCCTTGATTATTTTGGCGGTCAAGTTGCATCAGATTTGGTGCAAGTCATCCCTTCACCCTGGCTATTATGTCCTTGCTTTAAAATCAGATCATGCAACTCTCCTGCTCTAAAGCTTTCAGCCTTACCACCTCTCCAAACAAAGGAACATTCCTAGCTCTGGTTTCAGAGAATTCACCCAAAGAAACAGCATGCTGCCCTGGACAGTCTTAGGATGTAAGAAAGGATTGACGCTGAATATTTCCCAACTAAGAGGTCTCTCTCCCAACACTCAGGGCTGGGTGTACATCAACTCCATCACTGAACACTCCCAAGGGCCACACTCTGTGCAAGTAAAATAGAGTGTTACAAACACACAGGCTGGTTGGGAGGCTGATGTCTAAATGACTGGGCAAAGAGAGGCAGAATGGTTAAGAGCACAGACTCCCAAGCTAGGCTGATGGGATTGGAACCCAGGTTCTTTTGCTTCAAAGTTGTATGACTTAAGCAAGTTACCTAACATGGCTGTGCCTCAGTTTTCCCCATCTGTGAATTGGGGATAATGGTAGTGTATGTAGCTCAGAGCACTGTCAAAATGATTAAATAAATCAGTAATGGTAGAGTATTTATTTATTGTATATTTTTATTATTATTATTATTTTGAGAGAGAGAGTCTCACTCCATCACCCTGGGTAGAGTGTCATGGGGTCATAGCTCACAGAAACCTCAAACTCTTGGGCTCAAGCGATCCTCTTGCCTCAGCTATCTGAGTAACTGGGGTCATAGCTCACAGAAACCTCAAACTCTTAGGCTCAAGCGATCCTCTTGCCTCAGCTATCTGAGTAACTGGGACTACAGGTGCTTGCCACAATGCCCAGCTAGTTTTAGAGACGAGGTCTCGCTCCGGCTTTAGCGAGGCTCAAACTCTTGAGCTCAAGCAATCCACCTGCCTTGGCCTCCCAGACTGCTAGGATTACAGGCATGAGCCCTGGCCTTGGTAAAGTATTTAAACTTTACTGTCTGATACACAGTAAGCGTTCAAAAGTGTTAGCTGCTGTTAAAATAAAATATAGTAAGTAGATGTGATGTAAAATGGATGATGTAACCCTTCTGAGAGTTTGGAAGGAAGTAACAAGTGAGTTAGACTAGAAGAAACGGAAGGACTCCCAGACAGATGGGGGATCTCTGGTCATGGGAGCAGCATTCCATTTATTCCATTTTGTTTACATACTCTGTTTTGATTCCAAGTTTCCCCTCCCCTCCAACTTTCTGTTTTCCCTATTATGTAAAAGAATGAAAGAACTTAGTAAAAAAACCCACAGCCCCACTCGGTGCCCGTAGCACAGTGGTTACGGCACTAGCCACATACACCGAGGCTGGCAGGTTTGAACCTGGCCCGGGGCCAGCTAAACAATGACAACTGCAACAAAAAAGTGACAGGCATTGTGGCGGGCACCTGTAGTCCCAGCTCCTGGGAGGCTGAGGCAAGAGAATCACTTAAGCCCAGTAGTTTGAGGTTGCTGTGAGCTGTGATGTCACAGCACTCTGCTAAGGGCGACATAGCGAGATTCTGTCTCAAATAAATAAATAAAATAAAATAAAATAAAATATACCACAGCCCAAGACACACTGACAATATTTTACAATGTTATGTTTTTTTAAAAATATTACTTAAACTCAGGTAGAAATGACTCTCTATCCAGCTGATCCCACCTCCAAGGCTCTAAATCCCACCTTCCCTCTGATCCCTCCTTTCAGGCCTAGGCATTGGGAAACCATGCAGCCAGTGTAAGGCCCGGCTTGAGCTGATCAAAGGATAGGCTAGGAATAACAAATTCCAATGCAGAAAAGGAACTAAAATGAATGAGAAGGCAAATAATAAGATGATAGCAAGTTGGGGTGCCCATGGAAGCTTGTGCTGGTCATGACCAACTCAAGGTTTTCATTTTTTGAATATGCTGCATTGGCAGCATTGGCAAGGGTGACATGACAACTGGAAGGACATGGCATCCAACCATCAGAACAAAGCAGCATGGACAGCCAGTGCGGTGCCCACCAGCTGAGAGCCAGTCCTACACCCTGGCCACACACTGTCAGAGTAGAGCTACCCAGCACCTCCGTCCCAGTCAAAGTCAGAGCAGGCAGCTGAGGCGTCAAAATCGGGATCACAAGCAGCACCAAACACAGTGCCTGCACACCGTAGGTGCTCAATGAGCCCGGCAGGGCCTGGAGCTGGCTGTGTGGCCTTGAGTGAGTCACTGGAACCTGTAAAGTGGGGATAACAGTAGCCATGAGATCAAATCAGAAAATACATGCTAGAACAGAGCCTGGCACACAGTGAGCGCTCAGTGAGAAGCTATCAATGTTGGCCATCCAGCATTGAATAAAAATGTGTATGGGGGCTCATGCCAAAGTTAGCAGCCATCAAAGCTGACACGGAGGATCTAGGATTAGTCAGGCAGTGTAGGATAATATTCAAAAATAAACATATCCTACATCAAGCACACAAAGTGAACTCAGTGTGAGTTTAAAATGACTTACTTTTCTTCCAGAGGCTTAAGGGACCTGGAATACACGCAGAGTTGGCTTCCCTGGAGTTATAAATTCCATAAGCCATTTCTCTGAAGCTGTACACTCCGTGAAGCCTAAGATCAAAGGGCATGCCTCCCTTCCTCAGAGATAGGGCCCAGAGGGTTGACGTATATTAACAACATATTGTCAGAGGCTATAGGTGCTCTGCCCTGAGGAAAAGACACAGTCGTTACTTCATACTGAGCAAACTGAGTGAATGCTTGAAGATATTCTTCCATTAATTCTGTTCCCCTGTGGCTACTTTCTTCTTTATGATTTTGTTTACACACCTGCCCAGAGATTAGTCAGTGTTTAGAAGAAGATGTTTACTGCAAAGGTGATTGTGTTGATGTGATAACAGGATATTTCCTTTTTAGTTGATTTCAGATAGGTAAATTGAGGTAATGGTGAAACTAATAGATAATAGATTAAGTGTGTACGTGACTAGAAAGGTATAAAATCAAACCCCTAAATAAAGATCTTTGCTACACGCCATCTCATCTCAAGTAGTCTGTTTCTTGACTTAATAATTACAGGAGCGAGTTTACACCCACGGCAAAGCTCCTGTTCATTCGCGTCTCCGGTCACGCAACAGGCAGGGGCCAAAATGTGGGGCAGCCACAGGGAGAACTTGCTCTCACTTAAGTAAAGTGAGACTGTTTGTTTGTTTGTTTTGGAGACAGGGGTGTTGCCCAGGCTAGATTGCAGTGGGGTGATCACAGCTCACTGCAGCGTCAGACTCCTGGGCTCAAGTGATCCTCCTGCCTCAGCCTTCTGGGTAACTGGAACTATAGGTGCATAGCTATAGCATGACCAGCTAATTTTTTAATTTTTTGTACAGCTATATTGCCAAGGCTGACGTTGAGCTCCCAACCTCAAACAATCCTCCCATACTGGCCTCCTAAAGTGCTGTGATTACAGGTATGAGCCACTGCACCTGGCCCATTTTTTTGTTTTTTAACCACAGTTCCAGATACACTCTGCCTCACTCCAGAACTTTCTGGGTCCTTTCCCCTTCATCACTAAATGCTACATCTGGGAGTGCCTGTCCTCCTTATCAGATGGCCAGTGTCTGGGGAGTCTCTCCCAAATCAGGAGCAAGGCTCAGCCTGGGACTGGGGGCTGCCATCTGCCGCCCCATTTCCTACTCTGATGCACTGTTTACCCTCTTCCTGCCGTCATCAAGCCCATCCAATCTGTCACATGGAACCTGAAAAGCAATGTCTTGTAGCCATGGAGACCAACTAGCACACAGCTTCACTCTCTTGACTCAAAAGCAGAAAAAGTGGCTTTTTTTTTTTTTTTCAGGTTAGCCATTTGTTAAGGCCCATGACAGGGCGCATTGGCTGTCTGTAAGGAATTGAGCAATGGCCAGTTCTGTTTTTCCTCCTTTGGGTGGGGATGGGAGGTGTTTTTTCAAACATAGTGTCTTGGCAACCGAGAGGAAAGCCTCCTTGAGTTTGTGGCTAATCCAGGTGCCTGTGGCATCACTGTTTCCTCGAGATTAGAGAACTCACAGCAGACACCCCTTTTATCAACTGGCCGCATAAGCTTCCTGTCCCTGTGGTTGAAGATGGGCGATTACAGCCACTACGACCTGATATAAACAGAGACTTCACAGCCACGAGGTTCTTTGTCAGTCACTTCAGACCTTCTGCTTCCAAAGCTCGGTGGGAAAAGAAAATGGATCTCTTGGCCAAAGACTCCATTTCTAGCCAGTTCCTTCAGGAGGGAGTTTTGCTGAAGGATGGCAAGGTTAAAGGATAAGTGAGACCCAGCAACGAGTTCTCTCTTCTTAATTATTCACAGCATTGGATGTTCACAATGGAAAGGGAGATAATACATTGACTTTCTTTTCAGTCGTTTGGTTACAGGTGCCATGGCAGTATTATATGAAGTCATAATGTTACAGGAGGAAGTAAATTTGTTTTAGAGAAACTGAGGCTCTGGAATGTTAGACAACTCTCTCAAGGCCATAGTAGTTGTTAGGAGCCTAAACCCTCCCTTTCCTCCCCTCCCAGAACAAAAGGCCTCCATGGCCCTGCCCCAGGAGTTCCACAGGAAAGACCCTAGTCAGCCAAAACCTTCCAGCCACCTGTGGAATCTTCCTCCTGCTATGCCCACTGGAAAAACATGCCCCCAACTACCGTCAGTGTAGCCGCCATCTTTGTCTAGGCCGGTCTCTATCCCTGTTCATTAAACTTGGCCAGAACTGCTTCTGGTCTCATCTCTGGGTACACTGCCAAACCCCTTTCAGCAGTGGACAGTGGCAGAGCCAAACTGGGCTGAGGGTTCAAAGCACTAGCCCTTGTTCCAGTGGCATGTCTACAATGGCAGAACGAGAATGTTAGAGCCTCTCTTTAGTCCTGGGAGCTGCTCCTACGCAGGTGCGAACATTTCTCATAGCCGCAGCAGATTGGTTCCAAAATCCATCCTTTCAACTTCAATAGTAAAACATCAAATTGCTGGGGGCAGCCACATTCCCCAGTATGCCTTCCAGTGAACTCATACCCAAGTCCTCCTCAGCAGGGTGAGCACTTGGAAGGAACAGAGTGTACCTTTCTCCAGCCTTTCCCTCCTGACCAGTGACCAGACTGCTGACCCAAAGTTACAGCTACAACAGCCTTCTTCGGTCAGGTATTGAAAAGATTGGAACAAGACAGAAGGAACCTGGTGATCAGGGGGCCACCGTCCTAGCTTTGGGTGGCCTCTACAAGGGGGAAAACCCCACTGTTATCCAGGGTTTTCAGTCCTCCCTCTGAATAACACCCAAAGTGCAACTATTTCAAAGTTTCTGGCAAAATTGCCTGGAGAGAAATAGAAGGATTTCATTCCTGGATGCCTTCTTTTTTTTTTTTTTGTAGAGACAGAGTCTCACTGTACCACCCTCGGGTAGAGTGCCATGGCGTCACACAGCTCACAGCAACCTCTAACTCCTGGGCTTACGCGATTCTCTTGCCTCAGCCTCCCCAGCAGCTGGGACTCACAGGTGCCCGCCACAACACACGGCCATCTTTTTGTTGCAGTTTGGCTGGGGCTGGGTTTGAACCCGCCACCCTCAGCATATGGGTGCCCTCATATCACTCATATCACTCACTGAGCCACAGGCGCCGCCCCCTGGATGCCTTCTTAAAGAGAAGGTAGGAAAAACCCCTGAGAGCCAAGGAAAAATATAGCTCCTTCACTTCCTGCTGATTTGAGTTCATTTGGGTTTGTTAAACTGGTTCCTCTCCTCATTTAAAAGGAATGTCCCCTGGGAATGCTAAGCTCGCTCATGGTCACACCTGAGAACCAGGAGCATGGTTTGCCGGTGTGGGAGCAGTCTTGGGGGAGGAGAGGGCTTGGGACTCTGCTGCAAGAGGAAGTGATGCTCGGGGTAGGCGGACAGGGAAATGCAGAGGTGACCGGGTGTCGGAAAAGCTCTGCTTCGTCTTGTGCTCCGGACAGCCTGCGACCACGAGGGGGCAGTAGCAGGAGGTGAAAGTCCAGGGACTCCAGGGGATGGCTAGGTTCAGGTCCCAGCATCACAAGCCTTCCTGGCCAACCTGGTCTTCCTGATTTTCTTTGTCAAAAGTCAACCAGGGTGAAGACTTCAACCAAACTGGAGTGGAGCAGAGAGGGCGGGCAGTTTTCATGCACGTTCACTGGGGGATCCCGGATGAAATCCGGGCCCCCTTTCCAGTCCTTCTCTACAACATGTTTAATGTTTTTAGTAAAATAGTCTTTGACTTGGGTTGCATTTTTAACTTAGTCTTGCCCTAAGCAATAAGATGTGTGAAAATGATGGGTTTGGTGTTTGGGTTTTGGTGTCACCAGAAACTCACGTCACTGCCACCTGTCCTGTGCATGTCACACTTGGAAAAACACGGAATGATTTCACCAAATCCTTCCAGTGACCCAGCGAAGAAGGCGATAATATCATTATCTTTGTTTTCTAGACAAAAAGCTGAGGCTCAAAGAGATTAAAGAGTTTCCTCAAGAGTTTCCACCAGAGCTAGGATTTGAAGCAAGGTCTGTTTGACTTTGAAGGCAGCCGTCCTTTCTTTCTCCTGAGGGAAGGAAGCTGAGACGCCTAAAGCTGAGGTGGGGAGGAAGGACAGTGACCCAGCTGGGGTCAGAGGAAAGAGGGCCTGACTCCTTATCCCACCCGAACATCCTCCCTTCAGCTAGGCCTCTCTTGCTCCCTTTTTAAATTTGTCTTCTACTTCTAAGAATGTCTCCCTCTCACCAGAACAGCATGCTCCAGAAGGCGTGCCTTCTGAATGAAGGCTGCCAATTCTGCACCAAGAATAAGTTCCCCTCTGAGAATTTTTTAGCACTTCTAAAACAATAAAGCAATTTAGTGATTGCAGCTCTGGATGCATTGGGAGAAAGGAGGGACAGAAGTTTCTGCAGGGGCTCATTACATAACTGCAGGGAGCTGAACAAAGTGAGTGGATCACACTGAGCCCACTGAGCCCAGAGGACTGCAGATAACAGAGACCCGGGGATAACAGAGACCCTAACAGGTATCTGAAGCATCTGCTCATCCCTGAGACCAGGGGAACAGTTGTGGTAGAAAGAGAAAATCCTGGACTCTGCCACTTACCAACTATGTGACCTTGGCCCAGCTGCTTCTCTCTGAGCTTCAGTCTCCCTATTGAAGGATAACAGTCTTCAACGTAAGAAGACAACAATGGCTGTCTCAGAGGGTTATCAGAGCGGCAAATGAGGAAGAACCTATAAATTAGTGCTAATGCCACATGACTATTATAACTTTTTAAAAATATCATGAGAGGGCCAGTCGTGGTGGCTCACAACTGTAATCACAGCATTCTGGGAGGGTGAGGCAGGTGGATTGCTTGAGCTCAGGAGTTCGAGACCAGCCCGAGCCAAAGCAAGACCCTGTCTCTACTAAAAATAGAAAAACCAAGGCAAGAATATCGCTTGAACCCAAGAGTTGGAGGTTGCTGTGAGCTATGATGACTCCATGGCCCTCTACATAGGGCAACAGTGTGGGACTCTGTCTCTACATAAATAAATAAAATAATAATTAAAAAAATAAAAATATCATGAGAGGGAAAAGGGCCTTCATGCTCAGAACCCAGTCAGCCTAATGTAAATTGTAGCACTTGACAAGTTCTGCCTTTTCTACTTGGAAATTTCACCTAAAAAAAAAAAAGATGAGGTCAAATAGCAACTCCTCAAGAAAAAGGAAATTGCTTAACTCTCGACCCCAAAGTTCCACTTCTGACCATGTTTTCCCTTTCCCATGAATAACCCTTTGCTTCTCCTGGCCCCACAGGAAGAATGGACAGAGGGAATGAAGCCCCAGTTAGTATCACTTCCTCCCAAGCACCCCCAGGTCACAGTGATGGAGAACTGTTTTCTGCGGTGCTGGGCCAGCTACATTTCCATTTTAATCAATGCAAAGTAGGCAAGGACTTAAATCAGAGAGCTCGGTGATGTCATCAATTTTCCAGCTGCCAACAACATTAACTCCTCATCACGCTTGTTTTTCTTTCTGACCTCAAATCTAGCAGGTTCCCATTCACAAGGCCTCTTATTAGCACCATGGGTCAAGAATAAATGAAGCAAACCTCGTCTACTACCTCACTCCCATCTGACATCACCAGAAGGCATTTACCATATTTTGCCGTATATAATGTGCTTCAGCGTATAATGCACGACAATGTTTTTGTCCCACACTTTCAGGAAGAAAAATCTTTTGTTTCACTTTTTAATTCAAATTTTTATTTGTTTATATTTAAAACAAATACTTGTACTTGTTTTTTGTATTATAAGGAAGGTTAGCATTTTTTTCAATGGATTATGGGCCGGGCGTGCTGGCTCCCGGCTATAATCCTAGCACTTTGGGAGACTGAGGCGGATGGATTACTGGAGCTCAGGAGTTCGAGACCAGCCTGAGCCAGAGTGAGACCCTGTCTCTAAACAAAACAAAACAAATTATGGTAGAAAGAGTTACACTTTTAATGCATAAATGTAAATAATTAAAAACGTTTATATAGATATGGGATTAGTACTCCTCAAAACTTTGGGCAAACAGGACACATGGTACTTGGTGAAATATAGTTATGTATTGAGAATAGCAGAGCAAAAAGGAAGAATCTGAGTCCTCCACACCACTAAGCCCATATGCCAGCTCTGGAAGGTTTATGTGTGGTGAAATCTCCAAGAATCCTTCTGAAAACCAGAAGTCCTTGTCCTTCTCAGTATCTCTGCAACTCTCTGCAAGCCTCACCTCCATCCTCAGCCTGCTGTAACTCAAGCATAAACATAAGTCTGTAGGACTACCAATGGCCTTGGAGTGTCATTCTCCAGGCCTTATCAATGTCTCTATTTTATCCATCCCTACTCCTGTCTAGAGGACGATATTCAATCACCTGAGACTCATCCTGGAGATGAAGCTTGACAGCCCAAGTTGAGAGGGAATCATTCTCGTTTACAGCCTGAATGCAGACATCTGGAGCCCATCTGCCCACCTTCCGCCACTCAAGTGTAAACAGCCACAGCTCAGACAACTCCTCAACTTCTAATCAGCTTAGTGTAGGACTTTGGAGCTGTCAGACACCCATCAATGGCCAAGAAAGAAACATATTAAAAGATCTGTTGGCAGTCACTTTGTGCCAAACAGAGCTTGCATTTGTCATGTCTAAAAAGCTGGCCATTAACTCCCAACAGAATTTTGCTGATGCTGTTAGAAAAATGTTTTACCTCTAAATGAATGTGAAGATGAACTGCCTCTCTGAAGAAGTACAAGGTAAGAGATAAAAAAAAAAATGAATGTTGATACAATTTTGCTTGATGTTTGATGACATCCCACGTCCCAGAACATTGCTTCAGGAATTATTTTCTCCTTTGATCTGCACAACAGTATGAACAGACATAAAGCCCATTTATATAGAAGAATCACCTGGGTACGTAGGGTAAAACTAAAGTAGTTGCCAGGGATGGGAAAACTACACCCATTTAAATATGGAGAGCTCTTAATTCCTCTGTCTGGCTGACTATTAGGTGGTAATTCCTTCTCTATCCCTTATCATATCTACCAGTTATTCAGCAAGATTATTCGCTGTAAAGAACATTCATTGTCAAATTTATTTTTCACATTGTTCTCGTCTCACTGCCAGATCAGCCCTCCCCAGACCTATCTGCCAACTGCCTCTCGCACATCCCTTCTACCCTATAGACTAGAGTTGCAATGGACTTGACTCTGTAATCTGTGTGGTCCTTGGATGATCTGATGCAGGTATAGCACCTTTCGATGTATCTTTCCCATTTTCTTCACTCACTATCTCTGCATCCTTTACAAACTACCCTCCCCACCCAGATCCTTTCCTCCCCAGAGATTTTCACCTTTATCTTTTTTTTTTCTTTTTTTGGCAATTTTTGGCCGGGGCTGGGTTTGAACCTGCCACCTTGGTATATGGGGCCGGCGCCCTACTCCTCTGAGCCACAGGCGCAGCCCTTGACCTTTATCTTTCTTGCCTTCTCCCCCTGATTAGGCTAGCCTTCAAGCACCCGTGAGACTGAGTAATAGGGAATAAACACAAGTCACTAGATTTACATTAAAATCCTGGCCTTTTGCTAGATGGGTCAGAGGAAGACGGCTGAATAGAAACCTCCAGCAATTGTCCCTTTACACAAATGCTTAATCCAACAACTATCCATGCAAGCAAGTACCTTCACAAGAACCAAAATCATCTCAGCGAGGACGTACCACCAGAAGTGTGCAAAAGTCACAGCATTACTGGGCTTGGGTCACTGCCAATGCTGATACGGCTGCGGTGACCAGAAACTTAGACCACAACACTCAATTCCCTCTGAGTATGTGCAAACCATTTTTTTTTTTTTTTTGTAGAGACAGAGTGTCACTGTACCGCCCTCGGGTAGAGTGCCGTGGCGTCACATGGCTCACAGCAACCTCTAACTCTTGGGCTTACGCGATTCTCTTGCCTCAGCCTCCAGAGCAGCTGGGACTACAGGCGCCTGCCACAATGCCTGGCTATTTTTTTGTTGCAGTTTGGCCAGGGCTGGGTTTGAACCCGCCACCCTTGGCATATGGGGCCGGCGCCCTACTCACTGAGCCACAGGCACCGCCCCAGTGCAAACCATTTTTAAAGAAGTTCAGACAAGCCCAGACTGTGAAGATTAAAATAAATACCTAAATCTTCAATGCCCAGACAGCAACAAATACCCACAGCATCAAGAATATGCAGGAAGACAGCACCTCAGCAAAGAAACCACATCAGGTACCAGGGAACAGCCCTGGAGTGATGGAGATAGGTGACCTCTCAGACAAAGAGTTCAAAATAGCTGTCCTAAAGTAGCTCACTAAACTTCAGGACAACACAGAAAAGGAATTCAGAAGCCTATCAGAGAAATTTAACATAGAGATTAAAATAATAATTTTTTTTTGCTTTTTTTTTTTAAACTTCTTTTTTTTTAATAATAATTTTTTTTAAGTCCTGGCTTTTTACTATGCTTAACTTCCTATGAAGTTTTGTCAAGTTACATAACTTTTCTTAGCATTTCTGCTTTTTTAAAATGGAGTTATAGGCCAGATACGGTGGCTCATGCTTGTAATTCCAGCACTCTGGGAGGCCAAGGCTGGAGGATTCCTTGAGCCCAGGAACTTGAGACCTGCCTGAACAACATCGTGAGCCCTCCATATTTACAAAAAATAAAAAAATTGAAGCCAGCCGTGGTGATTCATGCCTGTAATCCTAGCACTCTGGGAGGCTGAGGCAGGTGGATTGCCTGAGCTCACAAGTTTGAGACCAACCTGAGCCAGAGTGTGATCCCTTCTCTAAAAATAGCCGGGCAATTGTGCCAGGCGCCTGTAGTCCCAGCTACTTGGGAGCTGAGGCAAGAGAATCGCTTGAGCCCAACAGTTTGTGGTTGCTGTGAGCTATGACACGACAGCACTCTACTAAGGGCAACAAAGTGAGACTCTGTCTCAAAAAATAAAAATAAAAATAAATTTAAAAAATTAGCCAGGCATGGTGGTGTGTGCCTATAGTCCCATCTACTTGGGAAGCGGAGGCAGGAGGTTGCTTGAGCAAAGGAGTTTGAGATTGCAGTGAGCTATGATGACACCATTGCACTCTAGCCCTGGCAACAGAGGGAGACTGTCTCTAGGCTATTTTTATAGATGAGGAGTTATAGTACTACATCATAGGATTTTTGAGGTGACTAAATTAGAAAATGTACATATTACTATAGCACATTAAGTGCTCATTAAATAGCAATTCCTTTCTTCCCTCCTGTTCTCCAAATAGTCCTGGCTTGGAAGAAAAATGTCCCAGGCTACACTAAATGGCTTCATATTATTAAGACCCAGATTTCATTCACTGTTTTCATTCATCATTCTAAGGAACACAATAACCTGTCATTTTTGGCACCTGTCTCTGGGGAAGTAATAACATTTTTTTGCATTGGTCATTTTCATAGCTGGCTCTTTACCCTCACATAATACACAAGGGTGGCTCAGATTGAAACCATCAGGATCCCCAATGGTTTCACACTTAACACCAGGAAGCCTCTGTCAGCCCCTTGGAAACCAGACCAGTGAAGTTTCAGCCTCACTTCCACTCAGAGGGTACTGCCGAGAAAGGGTGGGAGGGCTGCCTGCTCAAGTGTGGCTTTTAAAGGTGGAAATGGAAAAGAGGTGAGAATGCGGTCCTGAGGCCTGTGAACTTGAGACACAGCTGTGGGGAACGGTGGCCCCGAGGGAACCATTTGTACAAACCAGTTCACAGCCACCTGCAAACAGGGCCTTCAAGACACGGAAAGGGTTTTCCAATATCATTTTACCATAAAAAGGAGTTTACGGCTCGTCTTGGCTCTCCGAGCAATTTGATGTGATGCTGCCCGCACGGGTGCCATTTATGAGGAAAAACAACTTGGAGAATCATGAAGTGTCTTTTCCTTTATGCAGTGTTTTCCAACATTTTTGATCTCACAGTACTCTTGAACCTATAGTTAAACTTCAGCACACTTAAATTATGTTGATCAAAAAAAAAAAGAGTAAAAAAAAAATACTTCCTGTGTTTTGAACTTCTTTAGAAAATAATTGAATGATCTTTACATTTTGTCGAGCCACACCTAAGATCGTCTCCCAGCACTTGGGCACACTTTCAACCAGTGTGCCAAAGCACTTTAATTTAATGAATGATCTTTAAATCATTGGTTGAAAATCACTGCCTTTATACATCAGTTCCAGAATTTCTTGGTTTAAGCCAGGGGCCACAGATCCACTTGCAAACAGGATACAGTAGCTTGGACTGCTGTAAAAAAAGAGACAGAAATAGAAGTTTATTTTTTAAATTTATTTATTTTTTGGAGACAGAGTCTCACTTTGTCACCCTGGGTAGAGTGCTGTGGAGTCATAGCTCACAGGAACTTCAAACTCCTGGGCTCAAGCAATCCTCTTGACTCAGTCTCCCACATAGCTGGGACTGTAGGTCTCCACCACAACACCTGGCTATTTTTAGAGATGAGGTCTCGCTCTTTCTCAGGCTGGTCTTGAACTCCTGAGCTCAGGTGATCCACCCACCTCGGCCTCCCAAAGCGCTAGGATTACAGATGTGAGCCACCAGGCCTGGCCTAGAAGTTTATTTTTCTGATTTAAGAATCTGAGCACCAGCGTTCCAGAGCACATGTATGGGTATGTGAGGTTGGGAATCCAGTTTCCTCCTGTCTTTTTGCTCTGCTGTTCTTTCTTAATACATAACTTCTATCTTGTGATCTCAGACAGCTGCTCCCGCTCCCACTATCACATCCACATCCACAGCAGGAAGAACAAAAGGAACAGGAGCCGACATCCTGCTTTCCTTTAAAAGCACAGTCTTTAAATCTCCAATATCGTTTCCACTTTCATCCCCTTGACAATAATTTAGTCACAGGGCCACACATAGCAGCCAACAGAGGGTGTAAACGTAGGCTTAGGTGGGCAGTCTTGACCCCAGCTGGAATAGTACTGTGGAAGAAGGAGAGAATGTCTATTGGGAGGCCGCTGGACTGTCTGCATGAATAACCTGACAGGAACTAAGTCAGTGAACCCTCAAGTACAAAGTCATATCTGCTGTGGGGGCTAGAGCACAAAGCAAACAGGAGGGCCCTACTTTAAGCAGCAGCCATGCTCGTTTTAGATAATATCACACAGAAATTCAGGCTCCATGTCCAGATCTGCTGGTTTTCAAAAGCAGTCAGAAATCAACATTTTTAAAATTATGAAAATGTGCTTGGTGCCTGTAGCTCAGTGAGTAGGGGGCCAGCCACATACACAGAGGCTGTGGCTTCGAGCCTGGCCCAGGGCCTGCTAAACAACAATGACAACTACAGCCAAAAAATAGCCGGGCGTTGTGGCAGGCACTTGTAGTCCCAGCTACTTGGGAGGCTGAAGCAAGAGAATCACTTAAGCCTAAGAGTTTGTGGTTGCTATAAGCTGTGGTATTACAGCACTCTACTGAGGGCAACATAGTGAGACTCTGTCTCAGAAAAAAAAAAAACAAAACTATGAAAATCTCCCAATTTTAAAATATTGGCTAAAATAATAAATTTTTTTTTTTTTTTTGTAGAGATAGAGTCTCACTTTACCACCCTTGGTAGAGTGCCGTGGCATCACACGACTCACAGCAACCTCTTAACTCTTGGGCTTACGCGATTCTCTTGCCTCAGCCTCCCGAGTAGCTGGGACTACAGGCGCCCGCCACAACGCCCGGCTATTTTTTTGTTGCAGTTTGGCCGGGGCTGGGTTTGAACCCGCCACCCTCGGCATATGGGGCTGGCGCCCTACTCACTGAGCCACAGGCGCCGCCCAATAAATTTTTTTTTTTTTTTTTTTAAATACTATGTGGGCCGGGCAGCATCTGTGTCTCAAAGGAGTAGGGCACCGGCCCCATATGCTGGAGGTGGCGGGTTCAAACCCAGCTCCGGCCAAAAACTGCAAACAAACAAACAAAAAAAAACCCATGTGGGCCAAACATTTCTGTGGACTGGATACGGCCCAAGAACTGCCATTTGGGACTCTATCTTATATTCAATCCACATTCAAGTGTTTGTTGTGCTTAAATCTCTGCCTGAAATGCAAAACTTTTGAAATTCAGAATTAGAGCTAAAAACCAAATAGGCTTAGCAAAGAGCTGTTATCAAGACAAACTCATCAAAGTAATTCATTTATTTGGTTTGTTAGTTGGACATTGAAACATGAGAAAATCATGAATTGGCCATGAAAGAATCCAATGACCAGGTAGTTAGTTAACCAGGTACGTGAACTCTGGCTTTCGTCTCCAGGTGTACAGTGGATGGTATACACAGCAGGCGTGAACGGGGGCTCTGGGACCCAGGACTGAGTGCCACCCCAAAGCTGCCCTCTGGATCCAACACCCTGTGAGCTGCTACAGCCACTGACTGAGCCAGAACAGAGACAACTCCAACAGTCCACTGTGGCTCCGGCCCCAGGGTCTTCCGATCCAGTCATCCCTCCTATCACAGAAGTCAGCACCCCTCCCTGGCTTCCTCCGGCTTCCTCCTTCCTACCCTTTCACAGGCTTGAACTTCATCCGTCTCTTGCACAGTTAATATATCTTGACATCTGCTCCTCAGCAGACTGATCTGTGATGCTGGTGAGCACACTGCACATGTAGGAGCAAACGGTGTGCCAGGCACTGTGCTCACACAAGCACAGTTCTGAAAAGGGGAATTAGATTCCCTGGCAGTAAGAAAAATAATGGCTAACTCTGTGGAGCATATACAATGGTCTGGGGCCCTGTATATCACCCTTACATGGATTGTCTTCACAGAAATCCTAAGGTGGGTAATGGATTGCTAGTCTTCTGATTTTATAGATGGAACTAGGTTAAATCATTTGCTCATCCTCCTTGTAGGTGGTCGACAGTAATTCAGATCAAGTTTGTCTTGTTCGAAAACCCATTAAATATTTATGTATTCCTTTCACAATTTTCATTAGATTTCAATATCACTACATACTATCCTCATGACTTTTGTTACTTATGAATAGCACACATATAATTCTTTGCTTCATAGTTTTCTTTAAATTAATTGATTTAAAAAATTTGTATATATTTATTTTAAAATAAATCTTAGCTGTAATCCCACCACTTGGGAGGCCAAGGCGGGTGGATTGCCTGAGCTTACGAGTTCAAGACCAGCCTGAGCCAGAGGGAGACCTTGTCTCTAAAAAATAGTCAGGTGTGTGGCAGGAGCCTGTAGTCCTAGCTACTTGGAAGCTGAGGCAAGAGAATCACTTAAACCCAAGAGTTTGAGGTTGCTGTGAGCTGTGACGCCATGGTATTCTATAGGGCGACAAAGTGAGACTGTGTCTGTAAAAAAATAATAAATAAATAAATACAATAAAATAAATCTTAGTAGTCCTAAAGTAAATGGCAGATTGCTATCCCTTGCCATAAATTAAAGGTAACCCCCAGGAGAGAAGGGGTGGGGCAAAAACCTACCCAAAGGGTATAATAAACACTATTTGGGTGGTGGGCACACTTATACCTGTGATTCGAACATTACCAAAGTGATCCATGTAACATAAACATTTGTACTCCATTAATACTTTGAAATTAAAAAAGCAATTAGGTGGGTCCACACCTAGGGTGCATCTTGGAAGGCTGCAGGTGAAGTTTACTAAGTGTAGAGTATAAGGGTTTGAATACAATAATTAAGAAAATGCCATGAAGACTATGTTAACCAGTTTGGTGAAAATATTTCAGACTGTATACGGAACCAGCACATTGTACCTCATGATTGCATTATTGTACCCAGCTATGACTTAATAAAAAAAAAAATTTAACTTAAATCCACAAAAAAAAAACAATTAAAGGTAATCTTAAAAATGATCACGATAAAGACAAAACAATATTAGCAAACTTTATTTAGACGAGATTATAACATTTAGCTAGACACTTCATCAAATGAAGGCTCCAAATCTGAGGTCTGCATTCATTTTGTTTTCGTTTTTTTAAACAGGGAGATTAACAAGGGTTAGATGTTAAAGATATACTAACTTCAAAGGAAAACGTTTTTCTTCAACCAGAAAGATTGAAAGCATTGAAAAGTTTCTAAGTTTCTCAGTGTGCGCTCAATGATCTTCCACACTGTGTCCTTGTGTCCCTAACATCCTCTTGGATGATTTCTTTTGGGAATAATGACCCATGTGAAAATGGAGCATTTCACTTGAAGTGGGGGATGTATAGAATTGCCTGTCACTCCCAAAAGAATATAAAAGAAAATAAATTTCATGGCTCTTCAACCTTTGCTGGCTCTCAGTGCACACAATTGTGTGCTCTGGTTTATCTAGTGGGTACAATCTTTTAAAAAGTAATACAAACCAGAGTCTGCAGCATAAGCGAACCCTGCCTTTTGGGCAGGTGTATCCGGTAGAGAAACAAAACACGGCTCTGTGGTTAGGCCGCTGGTGTGCTGGAGTTCAGCGCATTCACAAATCAGCCTACCTGGGAGGGGGCTCAACCACACACCGTGAAAACCTCCAGGTCTCTGTGTTCAGAAGACAGCGCTGATCAGACAGAGCTGAGCGACCGCGATGGCCGTGGCAGCCATCGCACCACCAGACCCTGCCTGGGGCCCTTTCTAGCCCCAGCCTCCAAGCTACTTGTGGAGACAATGGATGGAACCCTGTGTGACAGACCCCATCACTTGGTAGCAGTCTAAACACATCCAGGAAGTCATACTCTCACCGTCCAGGTTTTCACCCCAAAAGAAAAGACCAGTTCCTGGCCCCTCTATGAACTGGACAGTGTTTTGAGCCCAGCAAGAAAGTGGAGACGGTTTGTGAGCAGCCCTTTCTGCCTCTGAGTTCCCCAACCAATTTCCATTACGTAACATTTACATTTGGTTTGGAGAATGGTCAGCAAATGTAGCTGGCCTTGGAAGTAGAGAAAGCACTGGGGCGCCACAGGGGAGAAGTATTTCAGGTTCTCTGTTCATTGTCCCTGAGCCCACTTTACAGAGGGGACCTAGGGAGGTAAAGTGAGTCTCCGGACGCCCAGTTCTGAGAGCAGGTGGCCAGCACATCCTCATCCTGCACCTCTTCATATTTCTGGACTTCTGTGATATTATTCTTTTGAATAAATCACCATCCCCAGCAGATGTAAGTAGTATAGGAGAGAGAAACAATAGCTTTCAAATGCCAAACACTTGAAACAGCTTTTCCTATTTAATGCTAAAATCTCTATGAGGCACTAGCCACACACACACAGTGCCAAAAATATATATACTCATTTTAAGAAAGGAAAAAAACTAATGAAATTGTAATACTCAAGTCACGTTTGACTTCTGCAAATACAAGCAGTGCTCCATCTCCGGTTATTGATATATATTGACTATTATAATTTGGATGCACTTTTTTTTCCTTTCATAAAATGTGTGCCCAGTTTTTGGCATCCTCTTTGTGTGTGTGTATCATCTACCCCCACACCAACAAGGAAATTGAAACACAGAGAGGTTAATTGTCAAAGATTACCCCAAGTGAGAATTCAAGCCCAAGTGGTCTGACTCCAGTGTTTAAACTCCTAACCACTGTGCTGCCTTTGGAGGCCAACATACCTGATTTCAGATCCAGGCTCTGTCTGCTACAGGTGTGACTTGGTAAGTCATCTGACCACTCCGGCCGCTGTTTTCTTATTTGTAAAGTAAGGATAAACATGGTGCCTACTGCTAAGCCTGGTAAGAAGAGAAGTTGAATGAGATTAACGCAGGTAACGTGGTTTGCATGTCTGGCGCCCAGGAGGCGCTCCATAGATGATACGTATTATTTGCTATATAATCACGGCCCAAAGGATAGCTCCACTTTCTCTTTCCCTGTCTCATGGGTACCCTCTTCTCGTTCCAGTTCCTACCTGCTGTGGACCTAAGCAAAGGTTCCATTTTATTGGCCATCCTCTGTACCTGATCGGGGTAGGAGAAGCCCACAAGACAAAGAAAAACTCACTGTGCTCCAACAGTCTTTCCCCTTTAAAGCTGCATGCCGGGAATCATGGCAGGCCCCACAGAGCACTTTTAGATCCATCAAGGGTTTCTTTTAAGACAGTGACAAAAGCCAGGAGTTAGATGGCATTATAGAGCTGTTTGTCATAAAAGGTGGCATCCAGTATGGGGACCTCTGAGAACCAGTCAGTGTGCTGAAAATCTATGTGTGCCCAGGACATTTTGGAAGATAAGTCCACTATTAAGTATGAATAATCATTCTATGATGAAATCCATAACCTTTGCCGAAACTCTGTATGTGATGGTTTTAAAATATGTCTACAGATTCTCTGACACTGGTCCCATCAAGAGGTAGATTCTAATTTCCTTATCCTTGAATATGGGCTGGACCTAGTGACACTGTGACCTCCAGCCTAGCTTCTTTCCTGGGATGCTTGTCTATCCTGGCTGCCATGATAGGAGGAAGACCAGACAACAGCAGAGAGGCCAGACCTATGGGTCTGATTCTCAGCCCTAATTGAAGTCCTAGTGAGCAGACAGCCTTCTGTCACTCTCTGATGGGACCTCATGAAATACTTCAAGTGAGAACCACCCCTAGAGCCCAGACAACCATGAAGCCTTGTTTTATGCCTCTAAGTTTGGAGTGGTTTGTCATACTTCAATAATAACTGAAACACTATAATATATTCCACAAAGCTCTACCTACGGTCATTGTTAGCTACCACGAACTTGGTTATTGTAGACTTTTGATTCTTAGAAGCTGTTAGTTTAACACTTATTGTCATAATATATAAAAATCAATTTTATTAGGCACTTACCAAACATTCTTATGATTCACAGTAATTTTTTTAATTAATTTATTTAAAAAGAAGTCTGTCACAAGAACTGGAAATAAGAGTCACTTTATACTTCTTAGGCAATCTTTCCTTAGAATACCCTGAGAAGTTTCCTATATCTCCCTAAGCCATCAAAACTGGGGAAGCTTATGGGAGTGTCCAAGCACAGGCCACATGTAGATTATTTGAGGCCTGTTTTGTGTATTTGTGGTGTTGGATACTGGGGAAATATATTTTGTTCATTTTAGGGTTTTTTTGCAGTTTTTGGCTTGGTTTGAACCCACTACCTCTGGTGTATGGGGCCGGCACCTTACTCCTTTGAGCCACAGGCGCCGCCCCCATTTTAGTTTGTTTTTTTTCTCCCAGCTTATCAGCTTTCGTTAGTGTTTGTATATTTAATGTGTGGCCCAAGACAACAATTCTCCTTCCAATGTGCTGCAGAGTGAATTGACCCTTGAAGTTCTCTTTGAAGCAGGACTAGACCCAGTAGAGAAGCAGGACCTTGACCACAAGGCAGACCCAGTGTGTCTGACTGGAGATAATAAAGCAGAAGTTGTCTCCAAACATCAGCCAACTGCCAAATGTTTCTACAAGCTAACTTTGGCTTCATCACTTATGGATGTAAAAATTACAACCCTCAGCAGCTACAAAAAAAGGAGTGTTTATGTGAAAGTTAACTCATATACATACACACACAGACACACAGGACTCTAATAGTTTGTTTACTGTGCCTTGAACAAATTACATAATTTCTCTGTCTCAATTTCTTCCTCTCTAAAGTGGAGATGATGGGGGAGGGGAGCATTTGACAAGTTCCTGCCCGAAGGGAACCACGTGCGGGTATAAGTCTCGCTTCTTGGGTGAAGGGAATAATTACAGCCTGGACACTGTGACTCCCTCCTGTAATCCTAGCACTCTGGGAGGTTGAGGTAGGAGGATCACTTGAGCTCAGGAGTTTGAAACCAGCCTGAGCAAGAACAGACCCCATCTTTACCAAAAGTAGAAAAATTAGTTGGGTGTGGTAGCAGGTGCCTGTAGTCCCAGCTACTTGGGAACCTGAGGGAGGAAAACTCCTTGAACCCAGGAGTGTGAGGTTGCTGTAAGCTAGACTGATGCCGTGGCACTCTAACCTGGGTGACAGAGTGAGACTGTCTCAAAAAAAAAAAAAAAAAGGAAACAACTACAACTTGGACTTTGCCTTACAAATGCAAACAGTGTAACCTAATCACGTGTTCCCTCATATTAATCTGAAATTTAAAAAAAACTAACTAAAATTTTGATGAATACCTAGTGGTTGGAAATTCCAGTGTTAAATAAATATCCTGCAGCATGGATGGGGGGGTGGATCTGCTGGAACAGGTTGGGTTCAGGTCTTAGAAGGCCTCCTTAAATTACTTTTTAAAAATAAATAAGTGGGGTGGTGCCTGTGGCTCAAAGGAGTAGGGCGCCGGCCCCGTATGCTGGAGGTAGCAGGTTTAAACCCAGCCCCAGTTTTTTGCCAAAAACTGCAAAAAAAATAAAAAATAAATAAGTAGTTGAAAACTACAGTGTTAAATAAATAAATAAATGAAAATAAAGTGGAGATAACATTATCATAATGGAGGTGAAGATTTCAACGTATGAATTTTGGGGAGGCACAAACATTTAGTCCATAGCAAAGGATGAGTAAATCCTGGGGACAGAAAAATAGAAGGGAGGAGCTTGGGGGTCACAGTGTGTGGCACATCTCTAGGGGGTGGGACACAATTAAAAGAGGGAATTTACCTAACAAATGCAATCAGTGTAACCTAATTCTTTGTACCCTCAATGAATCCCAAATAATAAATAAATACATAAGAAAAATGGGCATTCCCAGAGGCGGAAACGGCCTGGTGAACTATGAGCAGTTTGGCATTACCAAAACAGTATCCTTCAAACTTTTTCCTCACCACAGAATCCTTTCTGAACAACAAAGAAAACTGTAAGTGAGAGCCCAGTAGATGAACTCAGGTTGACTGTGTAGGGGCAATAGTAGACCCCTCTCCCAGGAAGTGGCCCATGAGGCTACAGGGTAGTAAGGACTGGGGACCCAAGACGGGATATCCCTGCAGCATGATGATGGGGGGTGGATCTGCTGGAGCAGGTTGGGATCAGGTGTTAAAGGCCCTCCTGTGCTTGCCCTCAGTCAGGAATGCAATGGGGCGGGGTGGGGGGGGTTGTCTGACAAATCTGTGCTTTGAAACGAGGAGTGGCAGCATGAGAAGGAAGTGTCTTAATCCAGGGAAAGGGTCATAAGGTCTTGACCTGAAGAGGTGGGAACATTTCACTAATGCTCCTCCTGGAAGGTGATTTGCCCCCAGGAGGTTTCACAGGAGGGTGGCAGCCTGAGCTGGATGTCAGACCCTGTCAGTGATCCCACAGCCTGTTGTTCATACTGATTTCTTTGCCAGCAGACACTCCCCCGTGCAATCCCATTAGCCCAGCCAAATCCGTGCCTATTATAAAGATAAGGATGAAGGGATACGTGGCAGTGATGGTTAATTTTACCTGTAAACTCAGCTAGGTCACAACACCCAAGTATTAGTTGAAACACCAGTCTTAATGTTGCTGCGAAGGTATTTTTAGGATAAGACGAGATTTAAATCAGTGAACTTTGATTAAACTTTGACCCTTCATAACGCGGGTGGGCCTTATCCAATTGGTCAAAGGCCTTAAGAGAAAAAAAGACCAAAGTTCGCCAGAGGAAGAGGGGGCACAAGTGTGACAGGAACTCTTCCCTGGGTCTCCAGCCCGTCAGCCTATTCTGCACATTTTGGACTTGCCCGATTTCACAATCAAGTGAGCTAATTTTTTAAAATAAAAATAAATCAATCTCTTGATAGATAGATCGATAAATGAAAAGAGAAAAAGAAGTAGAAATGCATGACAGAGAGATAGAGATGGAGAAAGAGATAGCAATAGAGATAGAGATAGAGACAGAGAAAGGGATAGAGCTAGAGGCAGAGACAGAGATAGAGACGGAGATAGAGATGGAGACGGAGATAGAGATGGAGAAGGAGATAGAGATAGAGATGGAGATAGAGATAGAGATGGAGATAGAGACAGAGATAGAGATGGAGACAGAGATAGAGGTGGAGATAGAGATGGAGACGGAGATAGAGATGGAGAAGGAGATAGAGATAGAGATGGAGATAGAGATAGAGATGGAGATAGAGACAGAGATAGAGATGGAGACAGAGATAGAGGTGGAGATAGAGATGGAGACAGAGATAGAGATGGAGAAGGAGATAGAGATGGAGAAAGAGATAGCAATAGAGATAGAGATAGAGACAGAGAAAGGGATAGAGCTAGAGGCAGAGACAGAGATAGAGATGGAGATAGAGATGGAGACAGAGATAGAGATGGAGATAGAGACAGAGATAGAGATGGAGATGGAGACAGAGATAGAGGTGGAGATAGAGATGGAGACAGAGATAGAGATGGAGAAGGAGATAGAGATGGAGAAAGAGATAGCAATAGAGATAGAGATAGAGACAGAGAAAGGGATAGAGCTAGAGGCAGAGACAGAGATAGAGATGGAGATAGAGATGGAGACAGAGATAGAGATGGAGATAGAGACAGAGATAGAGATGGAGATAGAGATGGAGACAGAGATAGAGGTGGAGAAGGAGATAGAGATGGAGACAGAGATGGAGACAGAGACAGAGACAGAGATGGAGACAGAGACAAAGATAGAGATAGAGATGGAGACAGAGATAGAGATGGAGATAGAGATGGAGACAGAGATAGAGATGGAGAAGGAGATAGAGATGGAGACAGAGATGGAGACAGAGACAGAGACAGAGATGGAGACAGAGATAGAGATGGAGATAGAGATGGAGACAGAGATAGAGATGGAGAAGGAGATAGAGATGGAGACAGAGATGGAGACAGAGACAGAGACAGAGATGGAGACAGAGACAAAGATAGAGATAGAGATGGAGACAGAGATAGAGATGGAGATAGAGATGGAGACAGAGATAGAGATGGAGAAGGAGATAGAGATGGAGACAGAGATGGAGACAGAGACAGAGACAGAGATGGAGACAGAGACAAAGATAGAGATAGAGATGGAGACAGAGATAGAGATGGAGATAGAGACAGAGATAGAGATGGAGATAGAGATGGAGACGGAGATAGAGATGGAGAAGGAGATAGAGATGGAGACAGAGATGGAGACAGAGACAGAGACAGAGATGGAGACAGAGACAAAGATAGAGATGGAGACAGAGATAGAGATGGAGATAGAGATGGAGACAGAGATAGAGATGGAGAAGGAGATAGAGATGGAGACAGAGATGGAGACAGAGACAGAGACAGAGATGGAGACAGAGACAAAGATAGAGATAGAGATGGAGACAGAGATAGAGATGGAGATAGAGACAGAGATAGAGATGGAGATAGAGATGGAGACGGAGATAGAGATGGAGAAGGAGATAGAGATGGAGACAGAGATGGAGACAGAGACAGAGACAGAGATGGAGACAGAGACAAAGATAGAGATAGAGATGGAGACAGAGATAGAGATGGAGATAGAGATGGAGACAGAGATAGAGATGGAGAAGGAGATAGAGATGGAGACAGAGATAGAGATGGAGATAGAGACAGAGATAGAGATGGAGATAGAGATGGAAACAGAGATAGAGGTGGAGAAGGAGACAGAGACAGAGACAGAGATGGAGACAGAGACAAAGATAGAGATAGAGATGGAGACAGAGAGATGGAGATAGAGATGGAGACAAACATAGAGATGGAGACAGAGATAGAGATAGAGATGGAGATAGAGACAGAGATGGAGACAGAGATAGAGATGGAGATAGAGATGAGATAGAGGCAGAGATAGAGATGGAGACAGAGACAGAGATAGAGATAGAGATGAAGATAGAGATGGAGACAGAGATAGAGATGGAGACAGAGATGGAGGCAGAGATAGAAATAGAGATGGAGACAGAGAAAGGGATAGAGATGGAGACAGAGATAGAGGCAGAGACAGAGAAAGGGATAGATATGGAGCTAGAGACAGAGGTAGATGGAGAGAGTTGGAGGTAGAGCTATCCTATTGGTTTTGTTTCTCTGGAGAACACTAAGGCAGTGGCTTGACCCATCATCTGGCTAGCTGGGGACAGAATAGAAGGAGGAATAAAGTTCTGATTTGTAATGATCTACTACTTCAGCTTTTTTTATTCCTCCTACCACAGTGGGTTCCGAAGGTGGAGCAGGTCATGCTCTTCCTCGGCATTCCTAAGGCATAGCCCTGATAACATCACCACCCTGCTCAAAATTTTTTGGTGATTCTCGGCAGCCTTTCAATAAAGTTCCAATTGTAAGGTCTAACATTCAGAGATCCCTCTGTTGCAGGTTCCCTCTCCACTCTGGTCCTACCCCTTGCATCCAGTGAATTGATCCTTGTGCTGGAGTATTCACAGTCTCCCTTTAGGCAGATGGTCCTGTGCCTTGTGACTTGCAGGGCCCACTCGGGAGGAGCCTCCATTCCTGCTCTGTGGGGTTTGTCCACATCACTTGCTTAGCCCAACAAAACGTAATGCAGTGTAATCAGGCATGACCTATACTTGTCCTAACAGAAACTTTAAGTGGTTGTGTGGTTTGGCTGAACCGAGAGCAGGTGGCCCCTAGCAAGTGGGGAAAAAGAACATAGAACTCTCTCATGAAGATTTTTCTACATTGCAAGTAATAAGAGGAACAGCTGTCTCTTCTGAAACTTTTTCTTGGAAGTCTGGATTTTCTGCTCTGCCATAGTGTGAAATTATTTGATTTTAAGCAAGGAACAGCCTGTGTTTCTTCAAGGTTTGTTAAATCACTTAAGATTTGGGGTATTTACATGACAGACCAGCGGATCTCTCTGAATCTTAACTCATTTGTTTTTAGGAAAAGTGTCTTAAAATGGTGCCTTGCTTTATTTTTACCATGTAGTGGGACAGGGAACATAATCTTCACGGCTGGCACAAACTCCCAATTTGAATATGAAGTGTCTCTGTTTAGGACAATAGCTTTGTAGGTTATTTGGGATGGAAAGTGAGACCCTGAGATACAGGAGAACAGAAGAGGGAAAAATGAGAGGTGACTAAAATGTGCCTTTTAGAAATAAATAAGAATGGGGTCAGGGGCCAGGGAGAGAGAGCTGAGATAAAACAAGAGTGGGAAGAGAGCATAGCACTAAGCAAAGCCAGGAACCAGGTCGGTTGAAGCAGAGACCTCCAGTTGTTCCCCCCAAAACCTTCCCCCCTCTTCTTGTGCACTCACAGTGCTGTAGCTGGGCACACCACTGCCCCATTACAGACTCTGTTTCCCAGGCTTCACTGCAGCCTGTGTGATCACGTGACTGTGTTCCTGCCAATGGACCAAGAGTGGAAGTGATGTGAACAACGGCTTCCCTGGAAGGATATCCTTGGCCTCCATACCCTCTTCTTCCATCCTTCTGATTCACCGTTTGTGGCTGTGATCTGACCTGGCTTTGACCATGCAGATGAGGACACACACCCTCCTAGGGGATGGCAACCCAACAAGATAGCAAGAACTGTGGCTTGCATCCCTAGGGAGAGAGAGAAAGCCACAAAGGTTTGCTGAGAATGGGAAGGGCTAGGGGGTATTGTTGTTTCAGCACCTTAGCCTAAATCTCCGCTAATACAAGGGCAGAAATTACTCTGGGGCTTTTGAAAAGTAAAGATAAATCTTATTCAATTATTAAAATTTGTGTTTTCATACCCACATAGAAGAAAAACACAATTCAGTTCAAGTTGGGGGGAGGGGGAAGAGGAAAGGAGGGGTCATGAAGTGGGGGTGTACGGCACACCTTTAGGGTGTGGGGCACAACTACAAGAGGGACTCTACCTAACAGACTCAAATATGGTGACCTGATTATTTGTACCCTCATACTGGCCTGAAATAAATAAATAAATAGAAATAAAATTTGCATTTTCTATACGGTAAACCCTCCTTCTCTTGACTTTTGGCAAAATCTGTTACAAACATAAAGGCCTTGAGTGCGTGAAAGTCTTGGTAGGAATCTCAGAAGGAAACTGGTTTCCACAGACTACAGACCAAGAAGAACAGTGCAGCACGGGCCATAAACTGAGGTAACTTCCATGACAATGGACGGTCACCTGAATTCACAGGAATCTCAGGGAGGGTCTCAACTTTGCACAGAATATGGAACAGACGATGATTTACTTCAATCTAAGTCCTAGGGAACAGAATAACCCAATGGACTCCTGAATGAAAACATAGTAATTAATCCAAGAAGCAGGAATGTGTAGTAGGTGGGAGTCCAGATTCTAGAGTCAGAATGCGTGAGCTCCAGTCTCTACCACCTACAACCATGTAACTTCAGAGAAGTTACTTCAACTCTAAGCTTCATTTTTCTTCTCTGTAAATTGGGTATAATACTAATATCTACCTCATAGCCTTGTCATAGAGAAGTAAAAGGAATGATGTACCTAAAGTACTTAGCAGAGGGCTTCTGTATGGATCAGTAAGGATTAGCTCTTATCGTTAATGATAACATTAGCTAATTTCATTGTAATATTAATATGAAGCCCAAACTCTCATTCAAGGCTCAGAGAAAAATCAGTTTGAGACTCCTTTGGCAAAGTCAGATGCTCAAATGTTTCTTCCTTGACCTGGGGAAGGTGAGTGGGGAGGAGAGTTTTGCTTCAGCCTGTGAGGAACAAGGGTTAGGAGCACCATTGCTCGGATGAGAGCACAGACAAGTTGAGAAAGGCATCTGTCTTCACATGTTTGGGATGCTAGGACAAAATCACAGATTGGCTGGCTTGTAAATAATAGAAATTTATTTTCTACGGTTCTGGAGGCTGGGAAGTCCAAGATCAAGGCACTGGTAGATTCTGTTTCTGGTGAGGGCCCACTTCCTCCTAGACAGCTGACTTCTTAACCTAATCTCATCCAGCAGAAGGGGAGAGGGTCTTTCCAGGGCCTCTTTTCTGGACATTAATCTCATCATGAGGGCAGAAGTTCACCTCCCAAAGGCTCTACTTCCTAATACCATCATGTGGGTCAAGATTTCAACATATGTATGGGTGAGGATTTCAGCTGGGAGCCACAGTGAGTATTCGGACCATAGCAGCACCAAACATGCCAAGTTAGTGGCAGAACCAGAGGTAACACTAAGGTCTCCATCGTTTGAGTCCCAAGGGCAGGTTGAGAACAAAATAATAAGACTTTGGGTGGCACCTGTGGCTCAGTGAGTAGGGTGCTGGCCCCATATACCGAGGGTGGTGGGTTCAAACCCAGCCCTGGCCAAACTGCAATGAAAAAAAAAAAATAGTTGGGCATTGTGGCGGGCGCCTGTAGTCCCAGCTACTTGGGAGGCTGAGGCAAGAGACTCGCTTGAGCCCAGGAGTTGGAGGTTGCTGTGAGCTGTGTGACGCCATGGCACTCTATTGAGGGTGATAAAGTGAGACTCTGTCTCTACCAAAAATAATAATAATAATAAGACTTTTACTGAGGTTTCAGGCTACTCCCTACTTTCCCTCTCCTTTCCACTGTATTTGCTCTCGGTATCAGGACACTGAGAGGCTCACCATCCACTCGGGAACTCACAGAAAGCTACCATCTTTCTGTACTTCCTATTTTTCCATACCCCCTATATCTAATCAGTCCTCAAGTTGCGTCTATTTCATTTCTGAATTTGCTTTCAAATTTATCTACTTTCTACCTCCACTACCACCAGCCTACTTCAAGCCACACACAGTAGCCTCTTACTCGGCATCCACATTTGCCTTTTCATTTTTCTCTGCTCTTGACAGGCAAAGAGATTTTTTTTTAAACCCAAATGGTTATCATTCCTCTCCCTGCTTAATACCTTCTACTGGTGTCCCACCACCTTGGGATAAATTCCAATCAGTTACCTGATTAGTTTTAGTTTATAACACGCTCTCCAGCTTTCTTTTTTTTTTTTGTAGAGTCAGAGTCTCACTGTACCGCCCTCGAGTAGAGTGCCGTGGCGTCACACGGCTCACAGCAACCTCTACTCTTGGGCTTACGCGATTCTCTTGCCTCAGCCTCCCCAGCAGCTGGGACTACAGGCGCCCACCACAACACCCGGCTATTTTTTTATTGCAGTTTGACTGGGGCTGGGTTTGAACCCACCACCCTCGGCATATGGGGCTGGCGCCCTACTCACTGAGCCACAGGCACCGCCCCGCTCTCCAGCTTTCTAAGCAAAAACAATACCAGTTTTTCTGTTTCTAGAACCAAAGTTCCCTGCCTTCGAATGCAGTTTCCTCCACCTAGTATAGGCTTTCCTTTTTTATCTTCCTTCCAGCCAACTCATTCATTCAAAAACATTTTTATTGAGCCCTTATCACGTGCCAAGCAGTGTTCTAGACCACAGAGATAGTTAATCTTTTTCGAACCATGAACACTTACGGCAACCTAGTGAAACCTACGGACCTTTTCTCAGGATAAAGCTTTTCAAACGCATAAAATTAACACAGAGGCTCATAAGAGGACCCAAATGTATTAAAACAGTTACCATAATATCTAAGAATTGTGATATAGTAACATACATCTTTCTTTGTTATTTCATTAAATAATAAGATCTAGCAGTAGGGCTAAAAACTATATATTAATGATCAGCATAAATGATATTTCCAGATATCTGCAAAACTGGAGTATGGGACAAAGTCTGAAACCCAGTTCATAATACCATGGATCATTGTCTCTGTGTTCATGATGGAAGGAAATTCTACATTTCAGTTTGGGGACTGGTGAAAATAAAGTTGTAATTTTTTTTTCTATCCAAATTCATAGAGCCCAAACTCTACCGCAGACCCCAGTGGGTCCCCAGGATTAGTCAAACCAGGGGCCTATCACAGGAGCCCTGTGACATAGGAGGTTCTGTTCTAGTCATGGCGGGCTGATAGTAAACAGAATGATTTTAGATTGTGATCCGTTGGCTGATAGCAAACAGAATGATTTTAGATTGTGATCCGTTGGCTGATAGTAAACAGAATGATTTTAGATTGTGATCCGTTGGCTGATAGCAAACAGAATGATTTTAGATTGTGATCCGTTGTATGTTAAGGACAATAAGCAAAATAATTCCAGGTGATGATGATTCATTTAAAGAAAATAAAGTGACATTAACTAGTAAGTAACTAGTGGAGTAGGGCTGAGGAAAAACGGTCTCCAGGCTCCAGCTGAAACCCAAAGAAGAGAAGGAACTAATCCACGTTCTATCTCACGATGCATTTGAACCTGTAGTTGAACTTTGGTAGCACACTTAAATTGTGTTGATCCCTTTTTGTTTTTGTTTTTGCAGTTTTTGGCCGGGGCCGGGTTTGAACCCACCACCTCTGGTATATGGAGCCGGCGCCCTACTCCTTTGAGCCACAGGCGCCGCCCTGTGTCGATCCCAAAAAAAGACTAAAAGGAAGAATATACTTACTGTACTTTGAACTGTTTAAAAAATAATTTAATTAACCTCTCATGGCTCACCAGTGTGCACACCAGTTGAAAATCACTGAGCAAATGTCATGAAAAGCCAGGGAAGAGTGGCTCAGAGAGAGGGGGCTGTGAGGGGCAGGCCCTGGGGTGGCCTGGGTCAGGCACAGAGGGCGGTGTGGCCACTGCACAGTGTTGGGAGATGACGTCAGAGAAGCAGGCATGTGTCCATTTCAAAGGCTGGCGACAGAAGTCTCTGAGTGTAATAATGGCAGCTAGTTTTCCCTCCTCTGGAAAATTATGATGGTGTTGACAGTCAGTGTCCCAGAGTCATTCTGGGAGCCCTTACGACAATGAGAATTAAAGGACCTGGTAAGGCCAACATTCGCAGGGCGCTTTTCACGGGTTCTGCATCAGTCTAGTCACCCTCACTGTTGTCCTATGATATGCATGCTACTGTCATCCCTGTTTCCCTGAGGGGTTAAGTAATGTGCTTAAGGGCCCACAGGAGGTACCCAACACAGCCAGGATTCAGGCTAAGTTACTTGACTCTAAAGCAGTGGTTCTCAACCTTCCTAATGCTGAGATGTGTTTTTATTGTTACAAAGGGGTCACGACCCACAGGTTGAGAACTGCTGCTCTCAAGCCTTTCACTTCACCCCTACGTTTTTCCATCTCCTGTCTATGGGCGAAGCATAAACTATTTCAAGTCAAATTCACCCACCTCCCCAGTTGCTCCCAGGACACACCTGTCCACACGCTGATTCTTTCCTTCCCCCCTGCAGAGCAGAGAGACTGTGGGGAGAAAAAATTAAAATCCAAAATCAGCAGCTAAAAGCTACATGGCCCGAGGGAAGCCACTTAGCCCTCGCTGTTAAAACCAGTATAACCATGGCAACCCACTCCTGGGGCTTGCATTGTATGAGTCCGACAGTGAAAATCAGCCTAAATCAATGGCAGGAGGAGAGGAGGTCCATCTTCTGTAGGGCTGGTTTGTCCGCTCCCACCTCCCCACAGGGCATGCTGCCAACCTACTAAGGACACTCTGTCCTTGGGGGTGCTCTTGGGCCCTGCCCCCTTCACACAAGAAGCTTCTCTCCTGAAGTAGGTAAGGGCTAAGACTTCTGAGGGCTGAGAGTTTTGCTGTATTTGCCTTCCTTTTGAAAACAGCCCCAACCCAACCAGGCAGTGTTTCCTCCCAGGTTTCAAGGAGGTGAGAAGAAAGGAGAATTGGCTCCGCGCCTGTAGCCCAGTGGTCAGGCCGCTGGCCACATATACCGGGGCTCACTGGTTCAAACCCAACGGGCCTACTAAACAACAACGACAACTCCAAAAAAAAAAAAAAATAGCAGGGCGTTGTGACGGGCGCCTGTAGTCCCAGATACTGGGGAGGCTAAGGCAAGAGAATCGTTTAAGCACAAGAGTTTGAGGTTGCTGTGAGCTGTGACACCATAGCACTCTACCCAGGGTGACATAGTGAGACTCTGTCTCAAAAAAAAAAAAAAAGAGAAAGCAGAATCAGCTGAGGGTGGAAGGCTGTGCAAATCCCTATTTCCCACTCAATCTTTCTTTTCTCTCTCTTTTCATCCTTTTTCCAACAACTTGACCTCAGAACCCTCTCTTCAAGGTCTCTCTTAAGATCTCCTCTGGTGGGTGTTTTGGCCTAAAGTATTTGGAATATGGGCTCTTCTGGCTTTATCCAGGTGCCCGGGCCATATGCACCCTGCCCTGGGGATGAGGAAAGACCTCAGCTCTGGGTACAGTTTCTTAAGGCCTTCCCCCAACTCACAAAGACCCAGGGACCACCTGCGTTGTGTGCACAGCAGACAACCTATGTTAGACCAAGTGGTGTGTTCCCCCTCCTTTTTATTTCACCCTCACTTACAAGACTGAGGATGCCCCCCATCAAATGACAGAATTGAACTTTTTACTGAGTGTCCATGCATTCTTTCATTTAAACTTTGTAATTATGTTATGAGATGGATACTAGTATTGTCCTATTCAATAAAAAATTATTATTTTACAGGACAGAAAAATAATATTTAATTTCTTTTTTTAAAGAAATGGCAATGGGCTCTCATTGTGTTGCCCAGGATGGAGCACAGTGGCTATTCACAGATGCAATCAAAGTTCACTGCAGCCTCCAACTCCTGCCTTCAAGTGATCCTCCTGCCTCAGCCTCCCAAGCAGCTGGGACCACGGAAACTGACATTTAGAATGTTTAGTAAGGCTGGGCATGGTGGCTCATGCCTGTGGTCCTAGCACTCTGGGAGGCTGAGGCAGGTAGATTGCCTGTGCTCACAGGTTTGAGAACAGCCTGAGCCAAAGCAAGACCCCACCTCTAAAAACAGTCGAGCATTGTGATGGGTGCCTGTAATCCCAGCTGCTTGGGAGGTTGAGGCAAGAGAATTGCTTGAGCCTAAGAGTTTGAGGTTGCTGTGAGCTGTGATGCTACAGCACTCTACCCAGGGCAACAAAGTGAGACTCTGTCTCAAAAAAAAAAAAAAAAGAAAGTTTAATAACTTGCCCAAGATCACTGAAGATTTTGAATTCAGGTCATCTGACGTGGTTTTCACTTCTCTGAAGTGAAAGGGCATTTTATTTCCATCTATCCATTTAGCAAGATTAGCTTGAGAGGGAAGCTGGTCAAAGAACAAATCTGCATCCTTTTGATGGCAATCAGACTAATGTTCACTGCAGGTCCCAACTGATTTGTCAACATGAGGTGATGTGGGTAATGTTATGTCATGGGGACTCTTACACATGTGCCATAAAATGGTCACGGATACCCTTTGGGAATGGAAAACATGAGCTGCCCCCGGTTTACTATGGGCGTCCCACGGAAACGCAGGCCAGCTGACTCACTCGGACTGCAGACACCTAATGGTACAGAGCCTTCTCCTTTGATGTGGCTTCCCCCTCAAGCTAACCTTGTCAAACTGCTAGAGAGAAATGAACTTCCTTGCATTTGACTCAGTTTCCACTCACCCTGCTAGAGAGGAAGGAAAAGCGGAGAGAAGGAAAGGGAGCCAGTGGGTGAGGACGCTCGCTCTGGGCTGCACCACGCCCGACTCCTGACAAGCTGCCATCTCTGTTGGACAAATGGAAAATACGCGATGGTGCCCTCAGACTGTGCTCACAACACTGACAGACACTGAGCGCTACCAGGGAGAAACAGACCCGGGGAAACAAGGTCTACATCTGAGGAAACCGAGTTTTCATCCTCAGCCCCTCACTAGTTCTCTACTTGGACCTCGAGTTCCTTGGCACAATCAGGGCACTCGCTTATTGCCCTGTCTTGGCAGCATATTCCCCCAGGAGCCTGGAGCATAGGAGGGTGAGGATATAGCCCTGCACATCCTTATCGTCCAGCACTCAGCTGCCCCCAGCAGGTGTGCAGGACCCTTTTGGAGAATAAACTCAGGAGACACTGAGACCCTAGAAGCAGCCTACAGAGTCCTTCGAAATCAGCCCCATTTTCTCCTGGGAAACATGTGCCCTTAGCTTAAGACAGTGCAGGAGCAGCGAGGTGGAGAGTGAAGCTGGGGCAGGGTGAAGATCTGGGGAGGGAGACTCCTGAAGGAAAAGAAGGCATCCAAATGGGAAGTGCCGCTGTGTGCTGGGGTGCAGGGCTGCTCCGCATTTTTAGCACCAGCTTTTGATACTTTTTTTTTTCTTTTTTGCAGTTTTTGGACAGGGCTGGGGTTGAACCTGCCACCTCTGGCATATGGGGCCAGCGCCCTACTCCTTCGAGCCACAGGCGCCTTCCCTCAGCACCAGTTTTTGTGTTCATTTCTGTTTCCTTGGTTTGAACAGGGAACTTACATCCCCACCTAGGTGCACACAAACTCAAGAGTTCTGGGAGGAAGGAGAAGGGCAGGGCCCTCACCCAGCCATGTGCGTATTCTGTAGGGGTGTGTGTGTGTGTGTATACACAGACCCTATCATCGTACCACCAGGGAGGCCTCTGAGTCGACCCCGCAATAAATGGCTTTTCGCTTCCCTACCTGGGTCCAGAACAGACATAGAAGTGAAGAGAAGGTTGGAGACCAACCGTCACCTTTATTGCTGCTCAAGCTAGGTAAGAAGGGAGAGAGCTTGGGGAGTGAGCTGAAGGAGCCCCTGAGCAGGTGGATCAGGGGATGCTCAGCAGTGCTTCACAGGGGGCAGCTAATGCCCCCAGGGGATCTGCCACATAAGGCAGGGAGGAGACCACACGCCCCTCGGCCAGGCCTGGCCCCAACAGAATAAAGGGAAGAACTGAGCTGGACATACATGGTGGTTTCCCCCATCCACCTCCAGGCTGTGGAATGAATAAAAGAAATGCCTCTTGAGGGAAGAAATTGTGAGTCTTGCACTCAGAAGACACATAGAGGTTTGCTGAATGAATAGAGACCTGGTATCCAGACTGACCTAGGTTCAATTCTTCTCCTCAGCCAATTACCAGGGAAACTTTTTACAGAGACTGCAAACCGATGGCCCACAAACCACATCCAGCTCTGATAAAATCTGTTTGACCTATACATTTTTGACCCACTAGTGTCTTAAAAGCTTGTAGATTAGTTGACAGTTTGTAAAAATTGGGAGGTTTCACATAAAGATCTGGATTTCTGGCTTCTTCTGAAAACTTGGGAGACTTTCTGTGGTAGATTGAGCAAAAATGGCTCTAATTTTTTTTTTTTTTAAGAGACAGAGTCTCACTTTATTGCCCTTGGTAGAGTGCCGTGGCGTCACAGCTCACAGCAACCTCCAACTCCTGGACTTAGGCGATTCTCTTGCCTCAGCCTCCCGAGTAGCTGGGACCATAGGCGCCCGCCACAACACCCGGCTATTTTTTTGTTTCTGTTTGGCTGGCGCCAGGTTCAAACCCACCATCCTCAGTATATGGGGCTGGTGCCCTACCCACTGAGCCACAGGTGCTGCCCAAAGCGGCTCAAATTCTTTACTTCTTCCTTTGTTCACATCCTTTGCATTGTTGCTACAGTTTTTCCCATAAAGGCTTGGGGCCTCTGTCTCCCTCCTATGTCTCTGGACTGGCCTTGTGACATATTCTTCTCTTGAATATGGCAGAAATGACTGTGCCAATTCTGAACCTGGACGAAAGAGGCCTTGTACACTTCCTTTCTCTCTTTCACATAAGCCGCAAAGGCCTCATTTGAACAAGCTTGGGCTGGCCTGCTGGAGGATGAGAGACCATATCAAAGAAAGAGAAGTTGTCTCAGTTGTTTCATAGATTGCAAACAATAGCAAATGCCTATTGATGTAAGATACTGGGTTTGGGGGTTAATCTGTTACGCAGCAATAGCTAACTGATACACCCAGCCATGTTGGGCCTGCTGTTGCTCATTACAAACTGTTAGCTGGGGCCGAGTAAGCCCTTAAGATGAGGCATGAAATTTTTAGCTCCCAACTGTATGCTACACTCTGTTGTCTCTGTGACACAGTGACTGAGTGACAGCTGCCATTAACCATCATTCCCGAGATACTGCTTTTCTCATTGATTGGGTTGACAGTAAACTAAAATGGTTCTTATAACCATGACTATAAATATTTGTATACAAAAGAGATTGCAAAGACTAGGGAGAAATATGGGAGAGCAGAGGAAAAAAATTAGTTAGTCCTCTGTACCCATGGGCTCTGCATTTGTGAATTCAAACAACTGCTGATAGAAAATAGAAAGTCTGATATCAAGATTAAAAAGTTAAAAAATATATTCAGAGAAAAAGTGTCTGTACTAAACATAAATAGACTTTTATTTCTTTTCCTTATTCCCTAAGCAATATACTGTAAAAACTATTTTTTTTTTATGGTTGGGGATTCATTGAGGGTACAATAAGCCAGGTTACACTGTGTAAAAACTATTTATACAGTATGTATGTCTGTATTTATTTATTTAGAGATGGGGTCTTGCTCTGTTCCCCAGGCTGGAGTACAGTGGCTTCAACATAGCTCACTGTAACCTGGAAGTCCTGGGCTCAAGCAATCCTCTTGCCTTAGTTTCCCAAGCATCTGGGACTACAGGCTCATACCACCTGGACTGGCTAATTATTACATTTTTTGCAGAGATGGGGTCTTGCTATACTGCCCAGGCTGGTCTTGAACTCCTGACCTCAAGAGACCCCCTCTCATGACAGCCTTCCAAGCTGCTGGGATTACAGGTATAAGCCACCTTGCCCAGCCTACATAGTATTTACAATGTCTTATATTATATAATCTAGAGATGATTTAAGGTATATAAGAAGAAATGCATAATTTCTATGCAAATACTGTTTTAAATCAGAAACTTGAGCATCTCCAATTTTAGAATCTGGGGGGGGTGTCTTGGGACCATTCTCCTCAATACCAAGGGATGACTATATGTTCTTACACTGCCCCCCCACACACACACCTGCTTGACACTCATATACACTTCAGCTTGAGCTCTTAATTCACTCAGTCTTAGTTTTCTTCATAAGACTGGCGGTTAAATACACATGCCTGAAGGATCCTTCTAGAACTGAGTCAGGCTTGGCAGAATGGCATGGTGGCTTAGTAAATGAACTCCAGGCTACATTGCCACGGTTTTAATTCCAGATTTGAGGGTGGGCACTGTGGCTCATGCCTGTAATCCTAGCACTCTGGGAGGCCAAGGTTGATGGATTGCTTGAGCTCACGAGTTCAAGAGCAGCCTGAGCAAAAAGCGAGACCCCTTTCTCTACTAAAAATAGAAAAAACGGAGGCAAGAGGATTGCTTGAGCCCAAGAGTTGGAGGTTGCTGTGAGCTATGATGGCTCCACAGCACTCTACCCAGGTCAACAGCTTAAGACTCTGTCTCAAAAAAAAAAAAAAAAATTCCAGATTTGTCACCTACTACCTAAATCCATGCGTAGTGCTTGCCACTGCCCCATAGATGGTCAATAAAACTTCTTTTGTTCATTTCCCTTGTTAGAATTTTTGATCATCTATACATTGGTCCGGAAAGTTATCAATCAAAGAGAACTTTAAAGAAAATTACTGTTTTACAAATAACCTAAGAACTGATAGATACCAAAACAATGTCAATTTGTTGAGTATTAAACAACTTTTATAAGAATTATAAAATATTTATACCTTCTAAATATACCCTAAAGAGATAAACAGAAGCAAAAACACATAGATATTTATAACATCCATTCAAGCAACAAAATAAATATCACCACGAGAAAACATGAAAAGTTGCTCAGAAAACAATGTTAAGCAAGAAAAAAATCCACGCATAAAATAGTATATATGCATTCATTGCAATTCTATAAAAATATAACCACAATTAGAAATGATTAGACTAGGGCGGGGCCTGTGGCTCAGTGAGTAGGGCGCTGGCCCCATATGCCGAGGGTGGCGGGTTCAAACCCAGCCCCGGCCAAACTGCAACCAAAAAATAGCCGGGCGTTGTGGCGGGCGCCTGTAGTCCCAGCTACTCGGGAAGCTGAGGCAAGAGAATCGCGTAAGCCCAAGAGTTAGAGGTTGCTGTGAGCCGTGTGACGCCACGGCACTCTAGCCGAGGGCGGTACAGTGAGACTCTGTCTCTACAAAAAAAAAAGAAAGAAAAAAAAAAAAGAAAAAAGAAATGATTAGATTACTATATAAATAGCATAAATAGTTGTCATCCCAAGTTTATAAGATTTTAATAAAATAGTTAACAAGCATACTACAATTTTAAATTTATAAAATGTAAAACATTATACTATACTATCATAAAAGTGTAAATATTTGCAAATAATTAAGTCATATCATTACTCATATCATATCATCTGGTTGGCATTTATCAATACATTTAAAGGATTGGTATGTTTTATTAGAAGCCATAAGAACTATCTATTAAATAGGTATAAGCAAAAAAAAATTCGTTCTCCTAAAGCCCTCAATTTGAATGCCTGCCCTTAGAGCTTTTTCTTTGCTCCCATTCTCACACCCATAATCATCCTCACTTGTAGTTAAAAGCCAAACAAAATAGAACAAAAATTTAACACATCTAGCTCCAGATCACACGATATTAAGGGTGATAACAAATTATCTGTGAGGAGAGGATATTGTACTCAGCCAAGCAGGTGGACCAGCCTTCCCTGGATACACAGCCCCAGTTCCGTGTTACGTGATAGAACATCACACCTACCGTGTTCCACTCACACTGAGCTTTCAGCATGTACCCTGTGGTTGCACACGAAAAGGACAATCTTCCTCCTTCTGGGTATTACTACTGAGTAAAAGTCCCTATAACCACTCTGACATTCTTCTAAAGGAGTGCGAAGCAAGAATTTATTTGGATGTGGGTACTTTTTTGTTTTATGTTAACAATGGGGAGGGGCAACTCGATAAAGACATCTTGACTGATGAGCTTGATGGAACGTCATTCTCTTTGTGCATCTGGCCAGTTGAACATTGACTCTTCATTTTACTATCTGTAAAATGAGTTGATTTTTGCTCTTTCTTACTTTATAAATGGTGGTCATCATGATGGCAGCTGTAAGTACCTCTGTGTATCTTATTATTCATTTTGTTCAGTCTCCACAAAAGCCTTATTAGAAAGATACTTGTATTATCCACATTTTACAGTAGAGAAAACAGAGATTCTGAAATGCTATATAATTTGCCTTTGATCACACAGCTAACAAATAGCCACAAACGGAACTTAAACTCAGATCCATCTAATAATGCTAAAATCTGGTTTTCAACCTTCATACCGCCTACTCTTGACTAAATTGTAAAACATCGAGGAACTCACATTACACGTCCAAAAAAGATAGACTGCTTGTATTAGAAGAGTAATGAAAACAGAAGACAGTTATATCTTATTATTCTTTGTATGCAGTGTTGGGTTCCAAAATAAACTTCACTTCTGAAACACTAGTCTCTACTTGTTAATAGCATCAAAAAACAAAAAAATAAAATTGTTTTAATTACTCTAAGTCCATGGAACTTGCGGTTGTGTGGTACCATTTCAGAGCACCAGACAGGACCTTCCCAGCCATACAGACCAGTGGCCTCCTCTTGTATTTAATTGAAGACACTTGGCTGGGAGAGCAGGTCACCCACCCAGCCGCGTGCAGCTCCAATGTAGGTCAAATTTGCCAGCCTTCATTTACTTTTCTCCTGGTCCTTTTCGGGGAGTTTTAACCTCTGTTCAGATGCTTCTTGGAAGCACTGAAAATTCCCCTGTGCCTATTCCTTCCCTCACTCCCTCCTCTACCCGCCATCTGAGCACATCTTTGTGCCCTGGGTCAGCAAGCTGTGTGCTTCCCTGGCTGCCTGTATTCACAAAGCTCTGCGTGAAGGCGGCAGGATGGTCTACAGAGCGAGCTCTGTTTAAGCCAGTGGTTCTCAACCTTCCTAATGCCACGGCCCTTTAATACAGTTCCTATGGGTCGTGACAGAACTGAGAGATTCCCCCCAGACCCAAGCTATCCTCAGCCCACCACAGCAGAGAGAGCATCCCCCCACATCAAGGCAACTGCAGCTGAGATGTTGGCAGACCTGGTCGAGCATTGCATGTCCTGTCCTTGCACAGATCCATGTAGGAGCAAAGATGTGAAATTTATCTGCTATGGTTTGAATGTGTCCCCCAAAGTTCATATTTTGGAAACTTATTTCCCAAAGCAATGGTACAGAGGGGGTCCTGTAAGATGTGATTAGGTCCTGAGGGCTTTGCTCTCATGAATGGATTAATTTACAGCGCCAGCCACATACACCGAGGTTGGCGGGTTTGAAATCGGCCTGGGCCTGCTAAACAACAATGACGACAACCTCAACAAAAAATAGCCAGGTGTTGTGGCGGGCGCCTCTAGTCCTGGCTACTTGGGAGGCTGAGGCAAGAGAATCCCTTAAGCCCAAGAGTTTGAGGTTGCTGTGAGCTGTGATGCCACGGCACTCTACCCAGGGCGACAAAGTGAGACTCTGTCTCAAAAAAGAAAGACGAGTTCTGCCATCTCTCTCACACACTTGTGCTCTCTTGTCCCTCTGCCTTCCACCATGAGATGATGCAATAAGAAGGCCCTCGTCAGATGCAAGCCCCTTGACCTTGGACGTTCTAGCTTCTAGAACTTGGTAAATTACCCAGTCTGCGATAGTCTTTAATAGCAACACAAAACATAGTAAGGTAATAACTAAACCAAATACAGAGATCTATTGAAATATAACTAATAAAAGCCCACTCCTTAAAATGTGTTAGATCCAAATGGAAAATTCTCAGTGGAACACACTCCAAGCAAGCCTTTGCCAACATCCTCTTGCTAGAGATTGCTCTCAGGAAGGTTATTGCTAATAAATCCCAGGGACAGTTCTCTTCTATCTGAATCACCAATAGTATTTGACATAATTAAAGCCAAGGTGAGTCCCCTAGATAATGATGTCCCTAGGCTAAAGGGTTCATCAATGCCCTGGGGACAAAGTTTTAGTAGTTAACACCAAAGTAAACCAGTATTCTTTGTAGGTATTCAGTCTACAAAGGGTGCCCCCAAAAGGTATACACATTTTTAAAAAAGAAAAAAACTGTATTAGAATTGTAATATTCAATATCTACCAGCAACAAAAAATGAATACAAGTCATGTTTGAGCACATCCTGTAACTGCCGAAGTCAAATGGGACCTAAGTATTAACAATTTTCATACAGATTTTTCCTTTCTTAAAGTGTGTATACATTTTTTGGCACCCTCTGTATATTTCTGCTGAAGTCAACCACACATAGGTCCATTTGTGAAATATTCAGTTCTTTTCAACTAAGCTTTTGTTCTGTCTTCAGGACGTACCAAGTAATCAAGTCTGCATAGAGAAACTCCTCAGAGATGGGCGAGCCGAGGTGGGTGTAGCGTTCTCAACTGCTGCTACTTCCACCACTGTCGCTTAGTGGGGCCCGACCAGGCATCAGACCTCGTGTAGTCTATGACTAAGGTCACGGACTTAGTAGAGCCTTCTGTAACCTAACTGCCTGAGTTCAAATTCTGGCTCCAAGGCTTACCAGCTTAGAGAGCAAGAGAAATACAGACCATGTACGTGTAGGCATGTCGTGAGCAGCTGCCTAAGTTGTTCACGGCATAAAGATGCCCGGCCAAGGACTGAGCAGCGGCTGTACTTCTGCCCACGCTGCTCTAAGCTCTGTGTCCAGGACCAGGTAACATCCACTTGATGCAGAGCGGGCTCAGCTTGCAGAGGTATGTCTGTTCAGATGGGCTGACTTTTCCTAATTTAGGTGCCAAATGGCCAAGCAGCAGCCCTGAAGCTGGGTTCCCAAGAGGCAGAAATTGGGACTTTTGTCTTCCCTTTGGTCATTGATCAGTTATACTTAGAACTCGAGTGCCCAGAACACTGCCTGGAACACAGCAGCACTTAACAAATATTTGTTGAATAAATGAATATACAATAATCTGAGAACAAAATATAAATACTAAATGTTGAAGAATGTAGCTGCATTTCTCAAAGTATGGCCCAGGAAACACTGGGGTTTCTCAAGATTTTAGGGGGACCCTGGGGCCAAAATTATTTTCATGATAACACTAATATCTTTTTTTTTGCAGTTTTTGGCCGGGGCTGGGTTTGAACCCTGCCTGGTGCCCTACTCTGTTGAGCCACAGGCACTGCCCCTAATATCTTATTTGTCTATTTCAATCTCACCCTTTACTATTACCCCAAAGTCAGTAAGTTCATGGATATAGTTTCAGATTCCATATTGCAACTAACTTTTAAGAAACTGTAACTTGGTCAGGTGTGGTGGCTCACACCTATAATCCCAGCTCTTTGGGAGGCTGAGACGAAGGGGATTGCTTGAGGCCTGGAGTTTGAGAACAACCTGGGTGATGTAGCAAGATGCCAAAAAATTAAAAAAATTAGCAGGGTGGTGGTGTTCACCTATAGTCCTAGCTACTGAGAAGGTCAAGATGGGAGGACTGCTCGATCCTGGGAGTTGGAGGCATCAGTGAGCTATAACCACGCCACTGCACACCAACCTGGGGAACAGAGTGAGACCTTGTATCTATTGATAAATAAGTAATCATAACTTAAGTTTTTTGAGTACTGTCAAAGAAAAAATATCCATAATTATCTGAAAATACTATTAAAACAGTTGTCTTTGTCCTAACTAAATAAGTATTAAGCTGCTATTTTCTTCATATATTGAATCCAAAACAGCAAATTGCACCAAATTGAATGCAGAAGCATTACCTATTAAGTTAAACATTCAAGCAATTTGCAAAATATAAGACAATGGCACTCTTCTCACCAAAATTTTTTGCTTAAGAAAATTATAGTTAATCCGGGTTCATGCCTATGATCCTAGGACTCTGGGAGGCTAACGCAGGTGGATCACTTGAGCTCATGAGTTCGAGACCAGCTCTGAGCAAGAGCAAGACCCCCATCTCTAAAAATAGCCAGGCATTGTGGTGGACACCTGTAGTCCCAGCTACTCGGGAGGCTGAGGAAAGAGGATCACTTGAGCCCAACAGTTTGAAGTTGCTGTGAGCAATAATGCCTGGCACTCAACACCAGGGCGACTGAGTAAGATTCTGTCCCAAAAAAGAAAAAAGAAAACTATGGGCAGCACCTTTGGCTCAGTCGGTAAGGCGCTGGCCCCATATACCGAGGGTGGCGGGTTCAAACCTGGCCCCGGCCGAACTACAACAAAAAAATAGCTGGGTGTTGTGGCGGGCGCCTGTAGTCCCAGCTGCTCGGGAGGCTGAGGCAGGAGAATTGCGTAAGCCCAGGAGTTGGAGGTTGCTGTGAGCTGTGTGATGCCACGGCACTCTACCGAGGGCCATAAAGTGAAACTCTGTCTCAAAAAAAAAAAAAGAAAAAAGAAAACTATAGTCATTTTTCACTTGAAAATGTGTTATTTTACTAACATTTAATGGGTTTATTATTGTTACTTTGAATATATGAATATTTAATAATTTATCAGTTATAATTTTAATGTGGTAAATACTAATGTCTACAACCCACATCAACAAAAACCCTTTGGGATTTCCAAGGATTTTTAAGAGCATAAAATGGTCCCCAAACCAAAAAATTTGAGAACTGTAAATATAAAGCCAACTCGATTATCAGAATCATCTAGAGAACTTCGTGAAAACATGAATTCTGGGCCACACCTCTCTAGTTTGTGATTCAGTAAAGCTGGGCTAGAACTCTGAGAATTTGTATTTCATGATAACTTTTTCAGTAATTCTGATCATCAGTCCCTGGTAAAAACAATAAATACAATAGAAGTTTGGGGAAATACAGGGTCAAAATGCCCTACCATTGTCAGAGAAGGCTTCAATTATTCAACAAACATTTCTCAAGCTATACCATGTTCCAGGCCCCCTTCAGACACCAATGAACTTGACACAGACTCTGAATACTTTTAGACCAGTAGACAAGATGGACTGGCCAGACAAGAGTTAGCACAACCCTGATGAGTCCACAATAGGGGAAGTGGGGTTCTACTAGAACACAGAGGCAGGCCCCCCACTTTGAAAGAGCTGACCTCAAATTGTAGAGAGGATGTGAAGAACCAAGGAGAAAAGGTGACAGGATATTGTGAACGGTGGCCTGGAGGCAGATGGCCATGACGCCCACATTGTGGACAGTATGTTGACCATCAGGAGAGCTGGCTGAGGAAAACAGCAAGGTGTGTTCAGATAGGTAAGGACACAGGAGCTTCAAGCCTTGGATGACAACTCTGGGGACACAGTGAGGTGGCTGAGAGGGTGATGGGGCTGAATCATGGGACACCTGCAATTAGAATAATGTGATGCTGGGGGCCACACAAGCCACTCAGGAAAATAAGCAACATGCTTCATGCCCATGGTCTAAAAGGAGTTAGATAACCTGCTAAGAATCAGACAGTGGGATAAAATGAATTTAATAAACCTCCCTGAACTTTCTGAGCCCTTTTATTAGAAATTTTATGAATCCTTTCATAGAGGTGGCTCTTGAAATTCTGTGGTCACGGACTCTTTTGAGAAAAAGCTTTAGCTATTCTAAGAACAAAAAGTGAATTAAAGCAAAAAAATTGTGTGTGGCTAGGCAGGATTTTTTCCCCTCTCGGCTTCCCTTGCCCTCAAATCTCCTTTTCTTCTACTTTATCGTTGATAAGAGGGGGAGGAAAAAGACTTTTTTAGGCACCAGTTACTGGTTGTGAATATTAGGAGTGGAAAGTTTGGGGGTAAAAATTTCGCTCTGAGAAGTAGGAAGCTTCTTTCTGAGAAGTGAAACAAATCAATACAGGGTTGGAAACAAGGACTGAGTCCAAGTCTGGGGGAAGAGGAGAGAGAGAGCTGAACTAGATTGTGTGGGGTTTGGTGAGTGCCTCAGTGGAGGACATAAGGAGTTATACTCAAAGAGTAGGAGTGATTGCCTCATAGTAAGGCTTTCTGGAAATAGACTGTACCTTTACACCCATCAGACATTGTAGCCATAACCAAGGGCAGGTTTCACATCTTCACTTATCTCAGTTCCTTGTGAGCCTTCATCTTCCACAGCAGCTGGGATCAATCTTCCCCTGATCAGGGCTGCTGGGCACAGTTGCACAGGCTGTTCACTGAGCAAGGCTCTAGGTAGCGGAACAGTGAGGACTAAAACCCCGCCTATGCTGGGCTGGCCAGGCCCTGAGCACCCAGAGCAGGCGCCATTTCTGAGCCTCACAAAGATGCCGCAGGCTAGCAGGGCTGCACCACCTGCCTCACGCTCTGCTCTTTCTGTTCTGTCCTCCAGCCTCCTCCTCTTCCCTTTACCACAGGGAGCCGTGGCAGAGAACCCTGCTTGTGGTCTCCACGATATCACGCAGGCTGGTGACTCTGGTCAGACTGCCATCTCTTCTTCTCCCTTTTCTAGAGTCTCTTACACATGGACTTTGCTTTCTCAGAGTAAGTAGATTAGACTAGGATTGAAAAAGAAAAATCACTATGTGACAAGTGTGCTTTTCCTACCAACAGGCAGAAAGAAAAGAGATGCAGACAGAATACGCAGCCTCCCTCCTGCCCTCAACCCAGCCTGGAGCTAGAGAAAAGCTGCAAAAAAGAACAGCCCTGAAATGGTACCTGAGCAACAGCCGCAGAGCTCAAACCACAGGAGGGCCCTGCCTTCTTCCACAGTTGTGGGGTGATCCGGCTTGGCCGGGTTCCAGATTGCACACCTGCTGTGGCCCAGGCTCCAGGAGCCCCCATGCTCCTTCCGGCTTCACTTCTTCCCCTCTGCCCTTGCTTGGAAAGTGTGGGAAATGGAAGTTTTCCCCTATGTGCAAGCCCAGCTGGGCCTTCCAGGTTCAGGGACTGGGCCCAGAACTTGGCTGGGACCGCTAGGAGCCTGGTGCTCCAGGACCCTTCACTTCAAGAGATGGAGGGACAGCACAACTCCCCCTCCATTCCTGCAGGGTCCCAGCTGAGCCACAGGATGAAACTGACATTAGAATAACCAGAGAAAAGCTCCACCTTTATATCACACAAGCTTCACATGGCACGGGAGTCCTCCTAAGGAAATGAGGACTCCAGATAAGCAGTCACAGTCAGTTACTTATATCTTGTATTGGACAGAGAGTAGTAAGCCACGAGGAAGGAACTAAAGGATGCAGGGAAGCTTAAAAGGTAAGTTATTTTAACAAGGTCTGTGCAGACTAGGCTTGGTCTCTACTTTCCATCCTTGAGGATAAGGAGGCTGCATTTTGCACATAGGAATTTCATCTCCTGCTTTTAAGAAACAGCGCAAAGGTCAGAGTGTTCTTCCTGCACCTGCTGCTTTTCAAGTGCCTTTAACTTAAACGGTTGAGGCGCCAGAATGGCATCTTTGGGGGGGGGCATATTTTTAACCTCTTCAGGGGCCATACTTGTCATCATCTTAATGGTGACCATTTATGGTACCCTAACATGTGCTGGGCATGGTAATAAACTCTTTCCATTCGATGTTTAATCCTCACAACCAACCTCCCAAGTATTATTGTCTCCGTTTCACAGATGAGAAGACCGAGACTCAGAAATATGATGAAGCTTGCTCGGGTCACTTACTCCCACCAACTCCATCAGCCCGTCAGAATTATCTTCTCCCGCCTCTTCAGTTACGGTCATGTGTCACGACTATACTGCAGCCTTTCTTCCATGGGAAGGCGTCTGGGAGTCCATTTCCAAGATTCTCACTCTGGGAGAGGTCTTTTTATAGGCATAGAGAATGGCAGATGGTCATTGTTAGAGGAGACACAGAAGGAAAGGAATGTCTGGGTCAAGGTCCATGAGACTGAGCTAGACTGTTGTCTGAAAGCCTGTGGGGGTGGGGGAGGAAGGGGTGACTGGTTTCCCCAAACAAGTCTCAATCCCCTTATAGCCCCCAGAAGGTGGCTTCGGAATTTTATCAGGAGCACTGTTTCTTCCCAGAAGGAAGTTGTGAATTATATCATGCACAAAATGGGTCTGTCCCAGACCAGGTCTGGGACTGTTTCCCTTTTCAATGCTGTTCCAGTGAACATCGCACTCTATTGCTTGTTAAATGACTATTGCAATTCAATGATGTAATGGTGATAACGCATGATCATGATGTCACCCAATCATCTGGGGACAGAGAAAGTCAGTATCACCTATATGACAGGCTTACAATATACTTAATGAATATTACTCAGTGAACACGTGAACTTTCCTAAAGAGAGAAGAAATGAGCGGATTAGATCAACGCTGCGCAAAGTGCCGTCTGCCCTCAGGGCGTGTCTGCAAACTGTTTCTAGACCATGGCAAGGTTAGAAAGAAAAAGAACTTTTTATCTGAGGAATACACACCCCTGTAAATTATTAGGCCCAGAGAGGCATTACAATGAGATTGTAGTCACCTCTAATCATTTTGAAGGCACTAGCTTAATAGACTGAGTGTTGCACAACTAGTTATAAATTAACCGAGCAATGCCAGGTTCATACCCTACAGGTCAACAATGCGTAGCCAATCAATAAATAACCAATGTGATTCCCATGAACTTGTGAGAATTCCTCAAAAACAACTTTTGTCATGGCCCCTCCCCCGATTCATTCTTTTTTCTTTGAAAACTTGTCTCTTCTTTGCTCCTGGGAGAACTCCCGGTAATCCTGGGCTACAGTCCTCAACCCTGGCCCAAATAAACGATCTTAACTTTGCCCCAGTTTCCATCTTTAGGTTGACAAAGCATAGAAATTAAAAGTATGATGGATGTTAAAAGTTTGATAGCAATTATTAGATTCGATGTCTGTTTAATTTACTAATAAAAACCCAGATTTGCATTTTAATATGCCCTTGTTTTTTTTTTTCCTATTACTCTTTGGCTTTTTTTTTTCATCTCAGACTTCACTGTGCTGTTCTTCAATGACTGGAAACTTTTATAATCACAAATTTTATTTTATTTATTTATTTTTTGCAGTTTTTGGCTGGGGCCAAGTTTGAACCCGCCACCTCTGATATATGGGGCCGGTGCCCTATTATTTTGAGCCACAGGCACTGCCCGACTATAAACTTTTTAAAAGGAAAGATCCTACAGCACACCAGTTTAATCGGAAGGTCCCTGACCCATTGGAAAGGATGGAGTTCTTTAGCCTATGCGAAGTTCCATTTCTAAGAAAATGCCCTGGCAGAAAACGGAATACTGAGTCCCGGCTACATAAACCCTCAGCAGTCAAACCTAGTAACAGCCCCACCTAAAATGATTAGCTTTTGGGGGGGAAGGGGAGGGAAATTAGAGGTATCCCCTCCGGGGTCCTCCTCTACAGCGGTCTTAGAGCTTCCGCGGCCTGGAGGCTCAGCACTCGTGAGCTCTCCTCCCTACCCCACCCGCAAACTTCAGAAAGAACCAGGGAGAATCAGAGACGTTGGCATCAAAGCAGAGCAAAATCCGGGGCTCTGTGTTGTGGCAGGATGGGGGTTTTCTCCCCCCCTTTGCCCCCACCTTTCCTTCCTCCCCACCGCCCCTCCCAGCCCTTCCTGGGAGGAAGTCTGGTAAAATGGAGGAAAGTGACTAGGCGAGCCTGACACTCAGCAGCTCTGTTGTGACAGGTGTCTAGGGTGCCAAGAGGGGGGGCTTTGTTTCACAGCTGTTTTACCCCAGATAATCTGAAAGGCTTGAGCTTCCTCTAGAGACAAATGGGGTCTGAGGCAGCCTCACCTCCAACTCAGAGCCCAGCCCTGTGGGGAAGGGCAGAGAAGGTAGAAAAAGATACAGGGGCAGGGCCAGCAGGAGGAGCAGAAGGGACCAGACAGAGAAGGGCGTCACTCTGGAACGGAGTCTTCTCTCCCAGTTTCTGCAACCCAGGAGTCAGGGTATAGAGCCCCGACTGTGGAGCCATCACTGGCAGTATGGTGGTCAAGACCGGGCATGGGCTGGGAGCCAGGTTGCCTGGATTGAATCTTGACTCTGCCACATGCTGGTGTCAGACTGTGAGCAAGCTCCCTCATCTGTAAAATGGGGATGATAATAGTACCTCTATCTTGGGCGCTAACAAGAAGGAAGTAAATTAATGTATGTGAAGGATATAGTATTGGATATATCTGTGGTTAGTACTGTGGCAAGACTACACTCACACACAGGGACATCTGTACATAAGCACAAGCACATACAGACACTTTCCACTGTGAAGTTCAATGGAAGCCCCTAGATGCAATCAGCAAATGTGGTTACAGGTTCCTTGGCAAAATCTGGGCTAGCTGCCACACTGCCATTACACAAAACAGTGTAGGAGTATGTATATTCATTAACACGCTGACATTGAAAGCTGTTCACAATATAATAAGTGAAAAAAGCAGATTGCAAATCAGATTGCACCATATGATCTTACTTTTGTAAAAATACACACATATGTGGGTAAGAGAAAATCTGGAAGGTTAGAGACAAAAATTCTATAACAGTGGCTATCAGAGTGATTTTTATCATCATTTCACTGCTTTGCTGCTTTTTCTAATCTTTTCAACAATAAGCATGTACTATTTCTATAATTTTTTTTGAGGACAGATCTATAATGGGAAAACAACTGTACAAAGAATCTCTTCCCTTTATGATTCCTTTAGTGTGTGCTGGCCAGGTTGGATTGAAGGTTTTCTTTCAACGAATGGAAGGTGGGGATGGAGGTGGGTGAGAGAGAATCCTGGGGCGCCCCAGGATTTCAACAAATGGAAGGTGGGGATGGAGGTGGGTGAGAGAGAATCCTGGGGTGCCCCAGGATTCCTGAAGCCCCAGACTTCATTGTTCAGGGCTCACAGCTGGTGGTTGAGCTTGTAACTAACAAGTAGGGTAATGCCCCTGCCTGGCTGGCTGGCCTGTGTCCTCCTGCCTGCCTCTCTGCTCTTGCTGGCTTCCCATGATGGCCTTTGCCTCTGACATTTTCATACTTTTTTTTTTCTTTAAGCACCTGCAAACTCTCCCAACATTTTAAGCAAAGAGTAAAGCTTGTAAACGTCCATCACTGTAACCTGAAACAAATAGGCACAATCCAAAGCTCCAGGATAGAGGCTGGAGGCTGAAGGCTGCAGGGGGAGGCAGGGACACCTGGGAGCTGAGGCTTTAGAGTCCTGGCTCTGCCCAATGCCATCTGTGTATCCCTGGGCAAGTAGGAGAGTCACGTCTTCTGCTGTAAAGTGATGGGTTTGAGCTAAATGCTCCTTGTCTTGGCCAACTTCAAAAAACATGAGTCTAGGAACTAACAGAAAAGTAGAAGAAAATGTCCTACCATGTTGATTTGGATATTAGACTTAATGAAAATACCCACACTAAGAGGAGAGGGGAAAGTTCATACTGATTTGTATGTAGTTTACCAGAGAATAAAACCAAATATGGTTTGGAGCCTGGACTTATGGATAATTTCCTTCTTTCAGACTTTTCCATTTGTCAGACAGAGATAGAATCTAGATCTGTCTACCACCTAATGAGCGCTTAGCAGACAATCACACAGTAATAGGGCAAATAAAAAATACATACATTCTGTCTAATAATGAGGCTGATGATATGACAGCTATGACTTGGAACAAGACCTCCTTTCTGGTCAGTAACTGTATGTACGTGGCCTGGACAAGCCATGTCACCTTCCTGGATCTCATCGCTCCCTCTCCCATCCTGAGCCTCCCATGAAGGCTGGGTTGGGAAAAGGGAATTTTGGAGCAAGAGACGCAAACACAAACCTGATTCTGCAAGCATTAATTATGCACACATAGATTCATTTTTAGCCTTCTTAAACCTTAGCTTCCTGTCTTGCAAAATGAACAGAATAATAACTCACAGCACTGTTAGAGTGTTATGGAAGACAGTGTACTTAAAGTGCTTTATGAAGTGCTAACCAAATACTGGCAATAATTATCAGACAAGGAACATGGAATCAAACTATGTGTCCATCAGCAGGTGAGAGGATAAATGTGGTGTGTACCATGGGATAACACTCAGCCATGAAAAAGAGTGAGACCATGTTCTCTGCAGCAACCGTGGTGGAGCTGGAGGCCATTATCCTAAGTGACATACCTCAGAAATAGAAAGTCAAGTATCACATGTTCTCGCTTGTTAAGAGGAGCTAAGTAGGGGGTATACATGGGCATACAGAGTGGGCCATAGACATTGGACACACCGAAAGGTGAAAGGTGGGAGGGGGTAAGGAATGAAAAATTATCTGTTGGGCTTGGGGCCTGTAACTCAGTGGTTAGGCCACCGGCCACATACACCAAGGTTGGTAGGTTCGAACCTGGCCCGGGCCTGCTAAAACAACAATGACAACTGCAACAAAAAAAAATAGCTGGGCATTGTGGTGGGAGCCTATAGCCCTAGCTACTTGGGAGGCTGATGCAAGAGAATCACTTAAGCCCAAGAGTTTGAGGTTGCTGTGAGCTATGACGCACGGCACTCTACCAAGGGTGACATAGTGAGACTCTGTCTCAAAAAAAAAAAAAATATCTGTTGGTAGCATGTACACTATTCAAGTGCCAGTATACCAAACCTTCATCAATATGCAATATATCCATGTAACAAACCTGCACTTACGTCTCCTAAATCTATAAAAATAGAAAATAAAGCCAAGACAAGAAAAAGCAGTGTGGCAGATCGTATAGTGCTAACTGAATCAATGTGTGGAAATGATGCTTGTAAGTGTCGAATCACTTAAGAATGGACACAGCACCGTTTCAAAGACAGGTGAGAGGGGTACCTGGCTGCAGAGAGATGTCTTGAAGAGGAGGAGGAGAAAGGGGAGGGAGAGGAGATATATTTGCGCAGTACGTGTTTGCAGGGATACATACATCTGGGGCTCTCTGAAAACTTTTAAAAAACCTTCACTCCAAATCCTCTGTACATCAGTTCCCTGAGGTGACCGTCTACCATACGACTTGCCCTTGGGATAACTCTGTTGCCTCCCTTGTTTGTATGTTTGCTTGTTTTGAGACAGAGTCTCAAGTTGTCGCCCTGGGTAGAGTGCCGTGGCGTTACAGCTCACAGTAACCTCAAACTCTTGGACTTAAGCGAATCTCTTTTCTCAGCCTCTCAAGTAGCTGGGCCAACAGGGACCCGCCACAGCCACAATGCCCAGCTGTTTTTTTGTCGTAGTCATTGTTGCTTGGCAGGCCCGGGTAACAGCTCGGTTGTATGGAGTTGGTGCCCTCGCCCCTGAGCTACAGATGCTGAGCTTGTTGCCTCCCTTATAAATTGCATCCTTGCCTGTTTCAATCAGGGTAAAGGTTCCAGACGCAGGTGGCGGCACCTTCCTGTGTTCTATTAGGACGGCATGGCTGTAAATGACATCCCGGGGCATCAACAGCTAGGCTCCTACGAGCTGTAACCATTCTGGCTCTGCCACCTATGTGCACAGCTGCAGATTCTTGGAATCGCTCTGCAGGGCCCAGAGGGCGAGCTCTTGACTCTACTTTGAGTTCTATCTAGGCCCTGAGTTCTCGTCATTTCCTTCCTTCCAAAATTCGTTAGAAACCATTTGCCTGTATAAGCCCCAGCACCCCTGCTTCTATGAATCATGTCAGTTTTCTGTCCCCAGCTATTTTCCAGTCAATCCCCTGAAGGTGCCCTGATCCAGTCATTCCCAGCTGGCAACCACATGGCTGCAAGTCCCCAGAAAAGGCAGTCACTTCCGGAGTAGTCTGGGCAACCTGGAACGCTGATCACTGTGGAAAGCGTGGATGACTCTCTTGGGGTGGCAGGGAAAAACGCATGCTGCCTTCTTTTTCAGAGGGGTTGTTTGTGTTAAAAGTAAGTCGCTGACCCAATCTGTCATCATTATCCAGGCCTCTCCTCAATGAGGCCTCCCTCTGCTGCCAAACTACTGAACTCTTTTATACTAATTTATTTTCCATATAGTACTGATCATACATCCACATTGATCTTATTTCTTTACATAATTATTATCAACACACCTATCCTGAACTAGAATCTAAACTCCATGAAAGCAGGAACTTTGGCTATTTCCCCAGTTTGGTATTAAGAAGACCATGGTGCAATGAAAGAGCTGGAAATTCAAATGAATGTTTACGAAACAATGTGGCAAGTCCAGCAATGGACATGTGCTCTCTGCTAGTCAACGAGTCCTCTACTTCCCTGAACCAACCCCACAGAGAACTTGAAGGCCTTAGTATGTGCTGAATGGATGAACAGGTGAATGGAGGTCTGTTTCCACGTGCAAAAAGGAACTGAGCCCTGTTGATACCTTTGGCAAGATACTAAAAGATGTGCTAAGAAACAGTACTACAAATTATAAAGGACAGGAAACACGGCTTGAAAACAAAACATACAAAAGGTGAGCAAGTAGAAATCCAAGTTCCTCTCTACTTACCAAGTGTAGAAAAAAGAACAATAGGCTCAGCGCTCATAGATCAGTGGTTAGGGCACCGGCCACATGCACTGGCCACATGCACCGGGGCTGGTGGGTTTGAACCCGACCTGGGCCTGCTAAACAAAAACAAAAGCCAGGCATTGTGGCAGGCACCTGTAGTCTCAGCTACTCGGGAGGCTGAGGCAAGAGAATCACTTGAGCCTAAGAGTTTGAGGTTGCTGTGAGCTATGATGCCACCACACTCTACCGAGGGTGACGTAGTATGATTCTGTCTCAAAAAAAAAAAAAAAGAAAAAAGTACAACAAAAAGAAAGAAAAGGCAGGTGGTCTGGGTCAGCCACCAACTTGTAGGACTTTGGGTAAGCCAGTTAATGGTCTCAAGGCCTTAGTGCCTTTATCCATAAAACAGCAGGGCTCCCCCCAGCTCTGAAGTGTGTATCCGACAACTGAACGGTACAGCTGCCATTTATTGTGCCAGATATAGAATAGACTTTACCTGTAATAGCTTCTCTAATGCTCACTGTGCTATGACATTTTCTCGATTTGATGGATGAGGAAACTGACACACAGGGAGGTTAATTTACACAAGGCTGCAGAGCTGGTGAGTACAGAGCTGGGATTCAAGTCCAGGCAATTGGACTGTAGAACTTGAACTTTTATGACATACATTTATTTATTTATTTAGAGACAAGGTCTCACTATGTCCCCCTTTACCATGGCGTCACAGCTCACAGCGACCTCAAACTCTTGGGCCCAAGCAATTCTCCTTCCTCAGCCTCCCAAGTAGCTGGGACTACAGGCGCCTGCCACAACGCCCAGATATTTTTGTTGCTGTTGTTGTTGGAGTTGTCATTGTTATTTAGCAGGCCTGGGCCAGGCTCGAACCTGTCAGCCTCGGTGTCCCTATGTGGCCGGTGCCCTCCCCACTGAGCTATGGGCGCCGCCACTTTTTATGATTTTAAAATTAATTTATGTCATACACATAAAGAATATACAGGGTGAGGGCGGCGCCCGTGGCTCAGTTGGTAAGGCGCCGGCCCCATATACCGAGGGTGGCGGGTTCAAACCCGGCCCCGGCTGAACTGCAACCAAAAAATAGCTGGGCGTTGTGGCGGGCGCCTGTAGTCCCAGCTACTCGGGAGGCTGAGGCAAGAGAATCGCTTCAGCCCAGGAGTTGGAGGTTGCTGTGAGCTGTGTGATGCCATGGCACTCTACCGAGGGCCATAAAGTGAGACTCTGTCTCTACAAAAAAAAAAAAAAAAAGAATATACAGGGTGGCCATAAAGTTCAGGGCGATTTTAAATTGCACACAAACTATGGCCACCTTGTATAATATACATAAGTTTCTTTTAGCATACTCACCAGTAAACCTAGTTATTTTTTTTATGTTTGTTTGTTTTGTAGAGACTGGGTCTTGTTATGTTGCCCAAACTGGTCTTGAACTTCTGGCCTTAAGCCATCCTTCCACCTTGGCCTCCCAAAGTGCTGGGATTACGAGGGTGAACCACCACACACCATATGAATATTTTTGAGGACAAAATAATAGAAAAAAATTAACAAACACTCAAGCACCGACTTCCCAAACTGAAGAAGTAGGACACTAACGTACCCCGTGACACTCTTGGGTGACCATGCTCCAGCTCCTTCTCCTACCCAGGGAGAGGCAATCACTACTCACTTAAAGGCTATGTTAATGATTTCTGTGCTTAAAACATTTTTTAAACCCCAAATATTACATTGTTAAGTTTGGCTTACATTTGAACGTCATATAAATGTCGTCATACTGCGTACGGGTGTATTATTTTGCTACTTGCTTTTGTCCCTCAACATAGTCTGCGCTCATCCATATCCATATGTATTGATGTGTATAGCTTTAGTGTATTCATTTTTCACTGCTGTGTGTATTCTATGTATGAATACACCAAAATTTATTTAGCCCTTCTCTGTTGATGACATAGGGTTGTTTTTGCTGTTCCTGACAATACTACTAAGAATGTAAACTCAAGCATGTCTCCCAGGAAATCTATGCAAAGATACCGGACATGAAATTTCTGGGTTAAGAGAATAGGATATTCTGCACTACAAAGTAAGGCCAAAATTTTATACCAATTTACACAATCATGAGCAGCATATGAGTTCCTATTGCTTTTTTAATCCTATGTAAGTGTCCTGGCCAGTGCTTGGTGTTGTCACATTTTTTAATTCTTTTGCCAACATAGTAGTTTGAAAATATCTCATTAGCAGATTACTCATTTCCCTGAGTGCAAGGGAAATTAAGTACTTTTTCTAGTGTTTGTTGGTCATTTATATTTCTTCTGGGAAATGTCCATTTTAACATCAGACTGTGTTTCTTGTTGATTCAAGATCACTCTTTGTATAGTATGGATAATTGTAGAGCTCCTTAAATATTAAGAAGTGTCATTAAAGCCCCGGCGCGGTGGCTCATGCCTGTAATCCTAGCACTTGGGAGGCCAAGGCAGGTAGATTGTCTGAGCTTACAGTTTTGAGACCAGCCGGAGCAAGAGCAAGATCTCATCTTTAAAAAATAGCCAGGTGTTGTGGCGGGTGCCTGTAGTCCCAGCTACATGGGAGTCTGAGGCAAGAGAATTGCTTATGCCTAGGAGTTTGAGGTTGCTGTGAGCTATGATGCCACAGCACTCTACCGAGGGCGAGAAAATAATACTCTGTCTCAAAAAAAAAAAGTGTTATTAGAAGACTTTTGGTTCTTGAACATTGCTACCCCCTATTCTTTGGATTACTCAGTTAGAATGAATCAACATAATCCTCCTTTCTCTTCCAAGCAAACAGATGTGGAGAGTGATATTTCCTAGGCTTTGAGACTCCAGAAAAGGCAGTTATCCAGGCTGCCAGCTTATACCTTTCAATAGGGATGTGAGTAATCACTTAGTGATAGAATATGACTCTTAATATTTAGTGACTTTAGGACTCAGAGTCCTGCAGGAAACCACATTTATTCCAGGTGGTTTAGATGAACAGGCTTGAATGAAAGTACTAAAGTAGAAGTCTGAGGTAAGGGGTCAGGTCAGGTGCCTCTAATACCTCCTTTAGGGCTGAGGGGCAGGGGAGGAAGCATTGTTGGAAGCTGGAACTGTGGAGGACGAGCAGCTGGGCAGGAGCTGTAGCCATGAGGGGTATGCAGAGCTATTGCCAAATAAGCAGTACCAAAGCAGGAAAGGTATGGGGGATAAACACCAGCTATTTTCTCCTCTTACCCTATGACTTCCCACCAAAGTCTCTCATTGGCTGAACCTAAGTGCAAGCCAGGCAGGAAGAGATACTGGGTGATTCAGTCCACAGCGTCGGCATCGCAGGCACAGAGGAAGGCAGGGAAAGGTGGAAAATGAAGAGGCGACCAGGACGGGGGTGGGCTGGGGCTGAAGCAGCTGAGACTTCTTTATGAGAAGAATGACAAAAGGAAGCTTGTACGCAAAGGCTGCCTGACCCTAACCACCACCACGCCGCTACGGTTCTTAGCTCAATGAACACTGGGTGTCATTATTGACACAATTTTTGGCTGGTCAAGTTTAATTATACCAAAATTATATAGTAAAACTGGGACATTCTGAAAAGTAACTGTAAAAGGGAAATATCTCTGTGTATCTCTGTGAGCCTCATTTTCTGATCAACAGAAAGAGGTTACCCTGTGAGCGCGTTAAATGAGCCGTGCTTAACACCGGGCCTGGGACCAGGATGCCTTCTTATGTAGTTTGTTACCATGTTCATTATCCATATGTGTCTTTTTACTCATCTTACTGTTGTTAACAGTGTCACAAATGGAGCCTGCTTCTGTGTGGGTTTCCCATCATATGGCCCACATGGACGTGTTCTAGAATATTCTAATCTGATCTGGACTATTTAGCCTCCGTATCTGCGTAGGCAATCTACCAAAAACATGATGACACCACCATTTGAGACATAGTTTACAGATAAAAGCACTTCCACTGTCATTATTGTACCAATAATTATAGAGTATCCCAGCAATTAGTATCTTTGTTTTAAAAAAGGGAAATTGAGACTGAAAAACACATACTGCAGAGTTTTCTGACTCCAAACTTCACCACAATTGTGGTGACTTTCTATCTACCACTGAGTAGTGCTAGGTCCAAAAAATTCATATGGACTTTAGGTTTAATCAAATACTCTTTATTAACTTATTAACTTATATCACAAGTTATTAACTTATTAATTTATATCACAAGTAATTTCCATAGTTTATTTGGTCTTTTTCTTGAACCGCTTGAGATCTTGGCCATTGATTATGTTTCTTTGCTTTATCAGGAGAGGCACGGTCTCAAGAAAAGCAAGTCTGTACCATTGAGTTGTGCTGATCTTACTTAGCCTGCAAATATTGCCTTCTCAATATTGGGAAGGAACACTCACACCCTCTCCCCTCTGCCACATGTAACCCTACAGATGTACCAAATCAGAATCCTGCTACCTCATCTCATTTTGTGTAAAAATCCTTAAAAGGAAAGAACCGGACTCTCCTCTCCCGTCACTCCCTAATTCAAAGGAAATACCTGAAACTTAAGGGGTGGAAAAATGAGATAAGAGAATACTTCCCAAGCTTTTTAAAACTATCAAATCATGATGCATTTCATTCTGCCAATTTACACAAAATCAGCCTATGAAATTACACTTAAAAGCCAATAATTAGAGCAGGCATCTTTGCAAAGGAAGGTGCTCTGTTGACTTAGGTGGGTCCTGTTCTTATTGTCGGAAAGAAAAATAAAAGGGGAAAACTAAGATCAGACTTGGAATACCTTATTTAGAAATAATTCTTTAAATTTAGGCCACTTGACTGGTGGAGGAGGGGCCTGCGAACTACCAGGGTCGGAAGTGGCGAAGCCATCAGTCAAGGGGCCCTGGGTGGAAATGGGGCAGAGTGGTGTTGAGCAGAGCTTTGGAGTCACCCAGACCAGCTCAACGACTCCTGGTGGTGCCTCTCACCTGCCACACGGGCTTGGACTTGTCCTGTCCACAAGCTGACCCTCAGTTTCCCCATGCGTGACCTTCTACACACGCGGTGACATAAATAAGGCTAAGTGCTTCACACTTGCCCGTCACGTCTGCGACACTGAACAAGTTTTAACCCTTAGACTGTTGCCAGCTCTCTAGTCGCTAAGCCTAATTTCATTACATTGGATTCTGCTGCCCATGTAACCAGTCAGCAAACGTAAGACAGAATAACATTGCTATGGACAGAATGTTTGTGTTCCCCCCAAATTCTGAAATGTCAAAGCCTAATCTCCAATGGATGGTATTTGGAAGTGGGGGCTTTGGGAGGTGATTAGGTCTTTCTCTTCCACTTGAAAACACAGCAGGAAGACCGCCATGGCAAAGCAGGCAGAAGGCTCTCAGCAGAAGCCAACCAACTGGGCCTAAGCTTGGACTTTCCAGCCTCCAGAACCACGAGAATAAGTTTCTGCGGTTTAAGCCACCCAGTCGGTGGATTCCACCACAGTAGCCCAGACTGACTGAGACGAGCACTCAAATCAACTCTTTAATGTCAACAAGAGCATATTTCATGTTGCTATTTGGAATAGTTAAGAATAGACATATAATAGTCAACAAAATGGTACTATAAGTTTTGAAATGTAAGAAACATGTCTGGATCTAGGCAGGCAGAAATAAATATTTGCTCACTCAAAAGACATCCAGTATGTGAACTCCATCAAGATGGCCTGTTTTCCCCTGCAGGGCTGGTGAGGGTCTGCACTGCCCATACCCACTTTGCCACAGGGAGGCCCTATTCCTGTCTTCCTCCCTACAACTCAACTCAGCCTAACTTTGGCCACATTTCCTTCCCTGTGCTGGGCCCTGGGAACACTGGGGTTTGGCAGGAGAGACAGATGTTGATTGGCGCCATTCCTGCCAAGTTCCAGCCCTGGGGAGGTTTTGCACACAGATTCCTGGTCTCAGCACTGAGAGTTCCCACAGGGAGCCATTGAGCTTGGCTCCTGCCAACAGGAGAGGTCTCATGTGTGGCACCCTGCCTAGGTGACAGCAAAAGCATTTGACTGTGCCCTTTCTGACCTTCCTTCCTCCTCCACTTCCACCAAAGAACCACCTCCTCTTTCCTTACTTAGAATCAGGTTCCTGGGCCCTTCCCCCTTTCAGACAACCCCCCATCTTTCCTCAACAAGGAAGAAAGAAAAGCTTGAAAGACAGCCAACTTTAGTAAACAGAAATTCATTCTTACTGAATGAAATACCTCCCACACAAAGACTAGCCTTGAAGATCTGTATTTGTTATTTAAGACCCTGTGGGGAGGGGAGGAAGAAGATGGGAGATCCATCACAGGACAGGAGCACCCATCTTCCCCCCACCCCCACCAATCCTGGTCTGGTCAGCCTTCAAGCCCCTAACCTTTAGGACACCTTATGCTGAGGTCTGGAGCTAGGGACTCTCGAGTCAAGGGATGCATGCTGGTGACAAAGAGGCAAGGACAAGCCTGGGACCGGAGGGCTGAGATACCATCAGAGCTCTCCCAGCAGAGACTAAGACTGGGGACCCAGGCCTTTCACTGGCTGTGAATGGGAGAAGAGAGATCAGAAGGAGAAAGCGATGTGGAGGTGGGCACAAATCTGGTCTGTACGCTGATTATAGCTATGAGGACTGGGGGCCAGGCCTTTCACTGGCTGTGAATGGGCGAAGAGAGATCAGAAGGAGAAAGCGATGTGGAGGTGGGCACAAATCTGGTCTGTACGCTGATTATAGCTATGAGGACTGGGGGCCCAGGCCTTTCACTGGCTGTGAATGGGAGAAGAGAGATCAGAAGGAGAAAGCGATGTGGAGGTGGGCACAAATCTGGTCTGTACGCTGATTATAGCTATGAGGACTGGGGGCCAGGCCTTTCACTGGCTGTGAATGGGAGAAGAGAGATCAGAAGGAGAAAGCGATGTGGAGGTGGGCACAAATCTGGTCTGTACGCTGATTATAGCTATGAGGACTTGACCCCACATGGAAACAGAAAAATTGCTTTGGTTATGGCAACATAATTCTAATCACAATCATTTATGCCACTACCTTATCTTTTGTATGCAATAACCACATTGCCCCCCACCCCCAAATGATGTACTTTCATAAATGTGGTTCAGTGTTTCTATGTGTTACTTGATCGGAGTAGTAAATGGTATATGTGGGTGCCAGCCTTATTAGCACTTTCTCCCTCAACTCACATCGTCCTCTGTTCTCAACTTGAACATCTGATCTAGTAGACAGAATGGGGTTGGATGGGGTGTGTCCCTATTTATTTAGAATTTTCCCTGAGAATTTTATTATCTGAGCAATTGCTATATGACTTTCCTATGCCCTGTGCTCAGAATTTGTGATGTTTTTTCATCCCAGTGATTCACATTCATGAAATGCTACCAATTCTACCTTTTTTCCCTTCTGTGTCAAATTTACCATCACACAGTACTTTGAGGCTTCTCTGTGTCACAAGACTTCCAGCAAGAGAGGAACCACCATGTCAGAAGAAGGGGGCAAGGAGAAGTTCCAGAGGTAAAAGAGACTCCTCACGTGTGCTCCAAGTTCTGTGGCTGTGACTCAGAGCAGTCTGATCCCTTACCTGAAAGATTTTGCTTCAATCTGTCTTGGTGAATGAGAAAGTGATACTTAGTGCATAGTTGGAGTTAAGTGAAAGGTAATATCATAAATAAATAATTTTTTTTTTTTTTTTGGTTTTTGGCCAGGGCTAGATTTGAACCCGCCATCTCTGGCATATGGGATTGGCGCCCTACTCCTGGAACCACAGGCGCCGCCCCAATACTTTTTTATAATTACAGGGAAATACAGGGATAACTTTAAAGGCATTAGGCAGTATTAGACTATTTTATGGAACTGTATTTTATATACAACTCTGAATAACAGGTAGGTAAGAAATGAATTGCAAGGGATCAGTTTACGGTTGTTTTAAAATCTGATTACTTAGTGAAATCCAGCAGGCAAGTGGTTTCAACAAAATTACTATTCAGACAAAAATAATGACACTACAAACACATGGCAGAGACCCACGAGGTTCTTTCACACATACAGCAGTTTGTGTTTTTGAGTATGTAGGAAAAGATTTTCCAAGTGTGAAAACTAATTATATATACAAGAGCAATACATTTTGTTATTATTTAAATAAAATGTGTCTTTAAATATGGAATTCTTTGGAGAAGTCACTTTGTTGTCCAAAATTATGGAACTCGTTTTAATCTGTTTGTTTATTTTGAGATAGGGTCTCCTTTTGTCGTCCAGGCTAGAGGGCAGGGACAGCACCATAGCTCACAGCAATGTCAAACTCCTGGGCTCAAGCAATCTTGCTGCCTCAGTCTCTTAAGTAGCTAGGACTACAGGTGCACACCACACACCACCCCTCCCATGGACTATTTTATTTTTTAAATGAAGATGAAATATTCATTACAGCTTCCCAAGGAATTTTCTAATTGGACTGGGGAAGGAGTTCCTCTGTGGAGTGTGGCCAAGCCTTGACAATAACTGTATCCAAAAGGAAATGCTGTTCAAGTTGCACCAGAAAGAGCACTGACCCCTCCTGGCTTGTCCACGCTTCCTTTCCCTGTTCATCTTGGGGTGAGTACCTAAGAGTTGGGTGAAAGTCTCTTGGGGCCTAGAGGATCTTGCATTCATTAATGGAGAAGAGCCTCCTTCTGTTCCGTCTCCTGGCCTGGTTGACAGCAGTCCGGACGGCACACTCAAATACCTGCTGCACGCCCCGGTTGCTCAGGGCTGAGCACTCCAAGTAGCCTTTGGCTCTCACATCTTGGGCCAGTCTCTTCCCTTCAATGGCATTGACACAGGCAGCCCTGTGGGGCCCCATCTCCCGCTGGTCAGTCTGGGTGGCCACCACCAGCACAGGGGTACAGGGCAAGTTGCTCCTAATTTCACCAATCCACTTGTTCTTCAAGTTCAGGAACGAGTTGTGGTTGGCCACAGAGTAGCACATCAGCACCACGTCTGCCTGCTGGTAGGACAGGGGACGGATGCTTCTGAAGGCGTCATTGCCGGCTGTGTCCCAGAGGCCCAGGCTGATCTGGATGCCATCCATGAAGACGTCCACCCCGGTGTTCTCGTACACCGTGGGCTTGTAGGCCTCGGGGAAGGTCTCAGAGGTGAAGCGCACCAACAGAGAGGTCTTCCCCACAGCGGAGTCACCCACCAACACGCACTTGATGGAGCTCAGCATCTTCTTCCCAGCCCAGCGTCCCACTCACAAGTCCTAACCAAGGAAAAGAGCCCTCAGTGGGCTGCTGCAGCAAGTGTCATTTAGCAAGGGGGGTGACAGCCAGACAGGGTTGAGTTTACAGGACCTCTGCCCCCAACTGGGGGACTGTTACTTCTCCCCATCCATCTGAAAGATGTGCACCAGCTACTTCGAAAACCTCAAAGCTGAGTCTTCAACTGAAACAGAAAGAGAGGAAGGAAAGTGAGCCTTTCTTTTTTGCCTTTTTTGAGGATGGGGAGCTTGCTGGTTGACAAGCTGATTACATGTGGGCCGATTTCAGCGTGGCCATCGGACCCTTTTGTGCAACTCCACTCTTCCCCTTCACAAAGAAAGCTCTGTCTCTGCCCCTCCCAACACCCCTCCCCCACAACGCCTCCTGGTCAAGAAGCGGAAGCTGATTTTAAATCAGCCTAGTGATAAAAATATAAGCAACTTCTCTGACGGCAACTTGAAAAAGACCTCAGTAGCACCTGCTGTGTGAATGAGATGTTTCCAGGCGTCTGCTCCAAGTGGGGAAGCGGGGCTGAGAGCACTCCCCTCTCACAGTGGGTTCCCGCGACCTTGGGAACTGCAAGAAAGAGAAGTGTAGTGAGTGGCAGGCACTTTATGAATTTCCTTTCATTTACTGATCAATCACTCAGTCTTTGGTTGATGGGGGAATTTATGTTGAGGGAGGAGAAAAGAAATCATCAGAACTCCAAAAATTTGCTATGATTTTTCCTCCTTGAGTTTTTTCCAAATCTGGCTATCATTGCCAGGGACGGGCCTGGGGGTCATCTGAGTCTGAACTTAGGCTCCATCACTTACGTAACAGTGTGGCTTTGAGCACATGGCTTAGACTCCAGGCCTCAGCTTACACATCTGCAAGATTGTGATAAACTTAGAAACCACTTCTCAGAGATGTTGTCAGGACTGAATTATTTCTTTTAACGTTTTTGCATGGCCACCTGCATATCAGGAACTCTGCTAGGCCTCTGGTTAAACAGAATAACTTGCTTGAAAGCAACCATATTCCATGTCTGTCACTAAAACACGACTGCATAAATGTGACAGAATCTGATTTTCAAGCAAAGGCCAAATAAATTCTCATTCAGTGCAGGTGAGAGACCTCTGTCACCACACAGACCCTGTCCTGTCTGTCAAGGCGCGTCGTCACAGGGCCACCCCTGCTTCAAAGGAATTATCTTCAGAACAAAATTCAGAGTAAAGGTGATTAATTCCATTTGGGGCTATAACCACCCATTGGTCATCTTCCCAACATGTGACATGTAAAGTGATAAAAGTAAACAAACCTACAGAAACATAATTTTTTGAAATTACTCCTAATTAATTTTTAAAACTCAATCCTAAAGGACATCCCTTCCAAGCCATTTTTACTCTTGTCAACCCACTTAGTTTAGTTATACCTAATATTCTTTGTAAATGAGCCAGTGAAATAAATAATTCACATGATTTTCACATATTCGTGTTTTTAAACATAAGTAAGCTGGGTTACCTTGGTCAAATTACTTAACCTCTCGGAGTCTTTGTTTCCTTGTTTCCTCACAAAAATGAAGAAAGAAAAGCGCTTTCCTCATATGATTATCGCAGGTTGAGAGTTTGGCATACAGGAATTACAGAGAGACATCAAGTTATCTATTTCCATTACTATGCATTTAAAATACTCCAAATCAGCTGGGCACCATAGCTCAGTGGTTAGGGTGCCGGCCACATGTACCAGGGCTGGTGGTTTTGAACCTGACCCAGGCCTGCTAAATAAAATAAAACAAAAATACCCCAACTTGAACATCCATAGCATAGATATGGGATGCCAAATGTTTGCCTAGACCCTTTCTGAAGACTTCATACCCGGTTACTCTCAGCACGATGGTCCTAGACCCTCTTTGTCACCAGACCTTTGTGGAGGAACTCCTCAGGAGATCTATAGGATCTCAGTTGTTGCTTAGACCAGAGGACCACTTAAAAATATATATATATTTGTGACCTAGTCCAGAGCCAAGACCTCTTAAGACATTTTTAAGGAGGTTTTGTTTTGTTTTTATGAGACAGGGTCTTATTCTGTCACCCAGGCTAGAGTACAGTGGCCTGATCATAGCTCATCATAACCTTAAACTCCTGGGCTCAAATGATACTCCTGCTTCAACTGCCCGAGTCGCTGGGACTACAGGTGCCCACCACCATGCCCAGCTAATTTTTCTATTTTTTGTAAAGATGGGGTCTCACTCTTGCTCAGACTGGTCTCAAGTTTCTGGCCTCAAACGATCTTCCTGCCTTGGATTTCCAAAGCCATAGGATTACAGGTATGAGCCACTGTGTCCAGGTTTCAGTTTTACCTTGACCCCAAGGCAGCAGGACCAGAGTTAAGGAAAATGTGAATATGTCAGGCTTTTGCTAATTTAAATGAAACCTTTCTAATAAATTGATTGAGCTAACGCCAAATTTCCAGAGGTGAATATCTGTAAAAGGAAGTCGATGAGGCATAATTGTTAAGAACACAGGCTTTACGGTTGGGTAGACATGGAGCTATATCTGAGCTGTGCAACCAACTACCTTGTGTGATGACCTTAGAAGATTCTCTCAAACTCCCTAACCCTCCTCTGTAAAATTAATGTAATAATATCTATATCACAGAATCACAGGGTTCTGAGAGTATTAAGAGCATGTGTAGATGTATAAAATCCTTAGCAGAGGACATACTGAAAACATACCATATGTACATAGTAACCACACAATAAATAGTCCCTACTAATATGTGTAACATTGTTAAATAATAATTACTAAACATAATGATAAACAATTCCTCATTATAAGTGGGGAATTTGAAGTAGCACTAAAAGAAGTTTCTCCAGCAAAGGGTGCTCTGATCTCAATCTACAAAAACAAAAAAGAGAGAGAGATTTCTTTTTGTATCATAAAAATAAAAATGTTGGCTGGATGCAGTGGCTCACACCTATAATCCTAGCACTCTGGGAGGCGAAGGTGGGAGAATTGCTTGAGGCCAAAAGTTCAAGACCACCCTGAGTGAGGGCCAGACCCCATCTCTACAAAAAATAAAAAAATTAGCTGGGTGTGGTGATGGATCCCTGTAGTTTCACCTACTCAGGAAGCTGAGGCAGGCGGATTGCTTGATCCTAGGAGTCTGGGGTTGCTGTGAGTTATAATGGTCCTATGGCACTCTAGTCAGGGTGATAAAGTGAGACCTTGTCTCAAAAAAAAAAAAAAATACACCTTTTTTTATTGAAATTTAAAAAATATAACAAAACTAACAAAAGTATTATGTGAACAAACAAATGCCTGTTTGAGCTTTGCTACCCAGAGAGCCCCAAAGAGTGAGACTGGAGAAAAAGGCTCTGTTCAATCAAGGGACATTCATGTGCCAGCCAGTGCTAGCCCTGGGGAGCACATCAAGTCAGCTCTCAGAGTCTGCTTCCTAAACTATACAGTCCAGTAGAACCTCTGTGAGTTGACCACCCAAGAGACCATCACGAACCTGTCAATCTAGGGAGTCAGGCCTACTGTACTGATACGTACATATGGTGCATGTCTGGTCAATGAAAATTAGGTCAACTCAAGGAGGTGGTCAATGCAAGGAGGCAATCGACTATGGGGTTCTACTGTAGTTAGATAAGATTAGCTTTCTTTGTGGTTCTATTAAAACTGAAACTAAAGGGGAAATCTTTATCATGTTTATTACCTGCCACAGTGAATACAACATAAACTACGGCCTTATTCCCCAGCAGTAAAGATGGACGCTCAACCTTAGGACACCCGTAGCCTCCAGCAGGAGGAGGAGCTGGGGGAGAAGAAGAGGGGTCAGGGGAGGAGCCCATCCAGGTTAGAGCAATACCCTATATAGACATGATAGATTATCTTCAGAGCAGGTCACATGCCTGAGAGTGAGAGGCTGTGATTCATGTCTGTGTATAAGGTTGATGGGCTTGGTTTCAGTGGAATTTCTTCTCAAGGGAGAAATCCTCCCTAAAAGGGCTTCTAGGTGAAAAGTAAAAGTGAGTTTTCAGTGGCATTTTCACAGGCAAGGGTGCCCAAGTATCTGTCCTTCATACAGAAGAGAGGCTGTGAGTGTCTTGCATAGCATCGTGGGTGACGACGCTCTATCACCCCCTAGGCTGGGCTTGGATCAGACAGGAATTAATGAACCTTCAGCCCCAGAACCTAGAAGGTCTCCATTTGGTTTTTCTTGCCCTTTTTCCTCTTTGCACCATTTTCATAGCAAGAGCACTTTCAACAGGCCCTATGGTTCACACAGAGAGAGACCGAGGAGGGAAGCGGGGTTCATGTACAAGTCCAGGCGTTGGGCCCTCTGCCTGCTCTGGGACAAAGGTGAACAGAAGGGAAGAATGAGGTCTCCTAATCCATTTTCTCCTCTGGGTAACTGAGGGCTGTCCCGGAGGAAAACATCATTTCATGTTAGCATCAGATATGGTGGCCATGCTGACAGTCACCCATTCTGTCAGTGAAACCCTCCCACACGCACTCCTGCCCCTGGCTCAATCCCCAACTTCCACCCCTTCTTGAAAGCCCTCCAGGCCGCCCCTGCTAGGTCAGGCCCTGGATGTGTCCCCATGATGCCCTCCAGGTACATTTCTGGTAGAAATCCTCACTTTCTGCTGCACTGGCTGGCCTTCCGGGGTGTAGCCCTCATTGGGTAAGATCTGCCCTATCTCCTTCCCAGGGCACTCATAAGGATCAGGTAGAAATGACAGCAACACGGCAGTGGTCTGTGCTTGTTATTTTCACAATAGCAGGCACATTTGGAAAAACCGTCTTGTCGGTTTTGGGAGAAAGTCCCTTTAAAACAATACAAGCATAATATAAAACTGAGGAGGAATCCTGACGACTAGGAACTCATTATTATTACGGCAGGTTTGGGCTTAGCTGGCCTTTGGGGGAGGCGGCCGACTTCAGAATGCTCATGGAATCTGCAGTTATCTTTTTTCAAAAATGGGAATGCATGGCAACCTTCAGCCAGAGACAGCCTATCAATAACAGAGAATACATCTAACTGTCATCCTCTTCAAAGACCTTTGAACAAAGTGCCTGTGCTGGCAGCAGCCAATTTGTTCATCAAGGAAATTGATTCTGTCCTGAACCTAATACATTGAGATGACCAGAAGTCACCATCTCCTCAGCAACCCCCATCCAGCCAGCACCTTCTGTCAGCAGCCCCTTCACAGCTTCTCAGGGAGGTCACAGCAAGGGCAAATCTTGCTTGGGATAGGTGAACCCCTGGGAGCTCCCCAACTAGCAAGGGGAGCTGGGAGCCTTGTTTTTGTTTATTTTTCTTGTGGAGGGAAAGGGAAGAAATTAGGAAATATCTTAGGCAACTTAATAGAGAAAAAGCATATCCATCTCTAAACTGTCATTCCAAATTCTTGCTCAGTTTTCATATATAAACATATACCTGTGCATATCTTCTAAACATTTTTTCAGATTTTAAAATTTCTTTTAGTTTAACATAGTCTACATGCTTGTCGGGTTTTAGCTAAATAGCTTTTCATTGTTTCAACAATTCATAACTGCACAGCTATTCCTCGTTGCTGGCATTGTCTTTGAATTAGTTCCAGTATTTCACCATAACTAAGGATATACGAAGGGTCTTCTAAAAGTTCATGGAAAATGCATATTATGAAAAACTATGCATGGATTTCAAAATTTTTTTCCACTAAAATAGACATGTACTAACTTGGCATAACATGTCTGAACAGGATCTAGTTTGAGACACTAAGATAAACAGGACATCAGTTTGAAAAGAGCTCCAGTTGGAGCAACATGGATTCTGCAAAAACTGAAGCAAAAACAAACATCAAATTTATGATGAAGCTTGGATGGAAAAATGGTGAAATCCCTGAAGCTTTATAAAAGGTTTACGGGAACAATGCCCCCAAAGAAATCATCGGTGTATGAATGTATAACTCATTTTAGGAAGAGCTAAGGCGGGCTTGGTGGCTCACACCTTTAATCCTAGCTCTTTAGAAGTCCAAGGCAGAAGAATCACTTGAGGTCGGGAGTTTGAGACCAGCTTAAGCAAGGATAAGACCCTATCTCATCTCTACAAAAAAAACTGAAAAATCAGCCAGGCATGGTGGCACAGGCCTGTAGTCCCAAGGACTCTGGAGGCTGAGGCAGGAAGATCATTTGAGCCCAGGAGTTTGAGGCTGCTGTGAGCTATGATGACAACACTGTACTCCAGTCTGGGTGACAGACTGAGACTCTGTCTCAAAAAAAAAAAAAAAAAAGAAAGAAAGAAAGGTTGAAACAATTTTGAAGATTAAGTCTACAGTGGCAGACCATCCACATCAATTTATGAGAAAAAACGTCATCTTTTACCCTAAATAAAGAGAAGCAAGGGTACCAGCAGAAATACTAACCTATATCTCAGGTAGCTCAGCTTCCACAATTGTCACTGAAAAATTAAAGCTGAGCAACTTTTCACTCGATGGGTGCCAAACCACTGCACTGAGATCAGAGAAGAGCGTTCAATGAAAATTGTAAACAAGTGGGACCTAGATCCTGAAACATTTCTTTGAAGACTTGTAACAGGAGACGGAACCTGGCTTTATCAGTACGATCCTGAAGACAAAGCACAACCAAAGCAATGGCTACCAGGAGGTGGCAGTGGTCCCGTCAAAGCAGAAGCCAACTGGCCCAGAGCAAAGGTCATGGTAACAGGTTTTGGGATGCTCAAGGCATTTTGTTTGTTGTCTTTCTAGAGGGCCAAAGATCGAGAACATCTGCTTATTATGAGATGTTTTGAGAAAGTCAGCCAAAGCTTTAGCAGAAAAACTCCTGGGAAAGCTTCACCAGAGAGTCCTTCTCCACCTCGGCAAAGCTCCTGCTCACTCCTCTCCTCAAAAAGGAAGATTTTGCAAGAGTTTCTATGGGAAGCCATTAAGCATCCAGCTTTCAGCCCTGATTTGGCTCCTTCTGACATCTTTTTGTTTCCTAATCTTAAAAAAAGGGCACCCATAAAGGGGCGCCCATTCTCCTTCCATCAATAATCTAGAAAAGACTATGTTGACATGGTTAAATTCCCAGGACGCTTAGTTCTTTAGGGATGTGGCCACTGTCAGCACTTACAAAAGTGTCTTGAACTTGGTGGAGTTTATGTTGAAAAGAAAATATTTTTTAATGTTATCTTTTAATTCCATTTTCCATGAACTTTTTGAAGTCCACGCATACGGATGTGTAGGTATGTATATAGATATGTGCACGTATGTTACATATATGCAGATAGATGAGTTACTTCTCCGTGGGATGATTTTCGTGAGGGATCTGTTGACAAACGGCATTCCTGGGTCAGTGGGTCACTTTGTGACTTTCTTCACGTTATTGTGCCTCTTCCAGGTACTGTACTAAGTACTTTGCACATAATATTGATTAGCTGTTTTATTCATTTAATACTTTTTCTGCTTAGAGTATCCTGTGTGTGAGGCACTGTGATGGGTCCTAAGGACGCAATAGTGAACAAGAGATGACTGGGTCACAACTACAGAGCACTCGGGAGGTTGAGAATCTTGCCCAGAACCACACAGGCAGGAATGGCAGAAGCAGAAGTAAACCCAGGTCGAGTCTGACTCCAAAGCAGCGGCAGCTCTGAGTGACACCCACACACCGTAATTTTCATCAGCCGTCTCAAAGGCATCTCAAATAAAGAGATCCCTTCAACCAAGTTCCCGTTCCCATTCTCTTCCCACAGCTAATAAATCAGTTCTTGATATTTTAAAAGAAGTCTGTTGCTTCCTGATCTGGAAGCAGTTCCACGGGTAAGTTTAGTATGGAAAAATGTCTCAAGCTGCGTGCAGTATGTTCCCTTTTTCTATAGGTAAATTAAACTGCATAAAAAGTATCTTAAAAGATAAGGTTTCATCTTCTCAAGTGGTATTTTGTCAAGTTTCATCTTGCAAGAGTTCATCTCATTAATTCCTAGTCCTACTTTAATAATCCCCCTAGTGCAGTGATTTTCTTTTTTTATTTTTGAGACAGAGTCTCACTTTGTAGCCCCTTTTAGAGTACTGTCGCGTCATAGCTCACAGCAACCTCAGACTCCTGGGCTCAAGCGATTCTCTTGCCTCAGCCCCTGGAGTAGCTGGGACTACAGGCACCAGCTACAATGCCTGGCTATTTTTAGAGACAGAGTCTCACTCTAGCTCAGGCCAGTCTCGAACTTGTGAGCTTAGGCAATCTGCCCGCCTCAGCCTCCCAGAGTGCTGGGGTTACAAGCATGAGCCACTTCACGCAGCCAAGTGCAGTTATTTTCAACTAGTGTGCCATGAGAGGATCTTGAAAGTTTTTTGTTTTTTGTTTTTTTTTTTTTGTGGAGACAGAGTCTCACTTTATGCCCCTTGGTAGAGTGCCGTGGCATCACACAGCTCACAGCAACCTCCAGCTCCTGGGCTTAAGCGATTCTCTTACCTCAGCCTCCCGAGTAGCTGAGACCACAGGTGCCCGCCACAGCACCCGGCTATTTTTTTGTTGCAGTTTGGCCGGGGCTGGGTTTAGAACCCGCCACCCTCGGCATATGGGGTCGGCGCCCTACTCACTGAGCCACAGCCGCCGCCCAAGGATCTTGAAAGTTTATTAAGATCATCAATTAAATTATTTTCAGGCTCAGCCCCTGTGGCTCAAGCAGTTAAGGCGCCAGCCACATACACCTGAGCTGGTAGGTTCGAATCCACCCCAGACTGCCAAACAACAATGACAGCTACAACCAAAAAATAGTCCGGCATTGTGGCAGGTGCCTGTAGTTCCAGCTACCTGGGAGGTGGAGGCAGGAGAATCGCTTGAGCCCAGGAGTTAGACATTGCTGTGAGCTGTGATGCCACGGCACTCTACCCAGGGTGAAAGCTAGAGGCTCTGTCTCAAAACAAAACAAATTATTTTCTAAAGAAGTTCAAAGCACAGTAAGTAGATCCCTTTTTTATTCTTTTTTTGATCTTCATAATTTAAGTATGCCATAGAAGTCTAACTACAGGTTCAAGTGTGCAGCGAGATAAAAAAGGCTGAGAAACATTGCCCTAGCATGTTGCTAATTGCTACAAATAATCGTTCAATTCCCCCTCAAAAATCACAAAAAGAAATCACTTTTAAGTCCATGTATTTTTATGCACAGATCATTTCTGTTCAAAACAGATTTTGTCCTGGAAGTTTGTTTGTAAGATGCTGGCTTACAATGTTTAATGTATGTTTGTTCCCAGAGTCAAGATTCCACAGTGATTACATTTGTAAGCCTGAAGCCCATTTAGCCCCTGCATAGTTGAATTAAAACAAACAGGGCCCCCAAGCGCTGAGTCATCCCATTATCTAGAAGCCTCTCTGCACCCTCCCCCTGTGACCTCTAGCCTTCTCCTCTACGGTTCCAGTGGCCCTGCCCTGACTAGTCTCTTCCTCTGTCAGGAGCACAATCCAGGGACTGTGGGTTCATGGTCCAAGTTCAGAGTCAAATACAAAGCTAGCCACCTAGGTGACGGTCTAGAGTACCCTCAAGGGATGCTCGTACCTCATGTCAAAACTAAAGCGATGGAAAAAATGGAATGCTCTGACAAACTGCTTGGAGTTGAAGGTATAACCCCCAAGGGGCTACTCAAGGATGGCTACACGGTCTCTGAACTTCTTTCTAAGGAATGTGAATCTCATTTACTGAAGGTCTTATGTTTTCTTGGTTGGGTATGCATGTTTGGAGCTGGAGCTGAATTATTTAAGGAGAGAGTGCACAAAGGGACCCATCAATCATGCATCTCTAATTGTATGATGTCACGGTGCTGTAAAGCAAGATTGTCAAACTAAGGCCCACCCGTGGGCCAAATCCACTCCAATACCTGTTTTTGTATGGCCCACAAATTAAAAACGGTTTTTACATATATTGATGGCTGGAAAAAAATCAAAAGAAAAGAATTTTATAATGCACAAATTATAAAAATCTCAAAATTTCAGTGTCTATAAGTAGCACTGTATTAGAGGACGGTCATGCGCCCTCTTGTACATATTACCTATAGCTGCTTTGTGGCAAAAGTGCAAAGTTGCTGCAGAAACTTTATGGCTCAACTAAGCCTAAAATATTTTCAATCTTGTCTTTTTCACAAAAGGTGTGCTGGCTTCTGCTATAAACAGAAAGCCAGTGCAGAGTAAGAAGGAGGGTCGGGCAGGCTCGGGTTTCACTCTAATGTCTGCCACTAACTGTGTGACTTTGAGCCAATGACTTAACCTCTCTGAGCTTCAGCTCCTTTAACCACAAAGACAGTGTGGCATAGTGATTACGGCATCAACTCTGCCTTTCAGCCCCACCAACTGCTGGCTGTGGGATCTCATGAAAGTTACATAACCATGATAAGCCTCTCTTCCTCAACTGTAAGTATGCAGTAATAACAGTTCCTACTTTACAAGCTTGCTGTACTGAATTAAATGTGTAGTGCATGTAAAGGATGTTGAATGGCACTGGGCACAGAATGAGAACTACAGAAATATTTACCATTATTATCATTTACCTTGAAGGCTTATTAAAAGGGTACTGTGAGCAACCATATATTATGAGCCTAAAACAGTGCCTGGAAAAAATAGGCATAGCCTATGGTAGCTCCTTCCTGGAAAGGAGATAAGCAGAGCTGAGGAGTTTGGCCTCCTCTCTCTTCACTGACCACAGTATCTTCAGCCCCAAGCCCATCTCCTCCTCCTTACTCAGAACAGAGTTCTAAAAGTCCTTTTTAGATTTTTGTAAAATATTGAGAGAAATGTGAATATGGCCTGGGTATTCGATGACATTAAGGAACAACTGCTAATCTTGTTAAGTGATTGTCATATTTTTAAGGTCTTTATGTGTTAGAGATGTTGATGTTTTGATGAAATGTATTAAGTGTTTAATAAAATATGATGTCTGGGATTTATTTTATATTATTCCAGAAAACAAGAACAACAAGAAGTAGAGGTGATGGAGGAAACAAGTTGGGAAAGGGATAAGAGCTGTTGAAGTGATGAGTACACCACATTGTAGTAATTTATTCTAAAACTGTAGGTGCTAAAAGTTTTAGAGGGTGGAGTCTTCTGTTTCCTACGGCATTTTGTCTAATCTGCAGTTTCATTCTCCCTCTCTAGTTATAGAGAAAATGCAGAAAAGTATCATCAAAAAAAAAAGTACACTTTATGCTATAGTGACTTTTTCGAGTATTTGAAGCATGAAATAAGCAAGTGACAAAAGGATGACAGTGCAAAGGCTTAGAGCCTGTATCCCGATGGAGGGGACTGGAGGAGGAAAAGCCACAGCCCTGGGAAAGGCTCTCCAGACAAGTTGTAGAAGAAAGTCTTAGGCTTCGAGTTCAGACTGTGCCATGCAGTGGAGACATCGCTATCCAGGCCTGCACCAAAAAAATATTCCAGCCAAAGCATGCTGTTAACATTGCTTTGAGATTACTGGACTTCTTCACTTCCTAGCTGATAGTTCTATGTTCACTGACTTCCCTTGGCCCTCCTGCCCTAATTCTGCAGAATTAGCTCTTTGCAAAAGAGCAAAAAGTCATAATGAAAATAACTTGAAAGAAAAGAAACTCAAGAGTGAAAATGGATTACCTACAGGAAACCAGACCATAAATCAAAGGAACCTGGAGTGTGAGGGAGACCCTCTGCCCTGGGGGTGGGGTGGGGTGGGGTGTCTTTTTATTTGAAAAGGTGAGAGGTCAATGAAGTTTCTATTTTAGGATTTTAAGTTTTCTTCTTAGGTTTAAAGTAGCTCTTTGTCTTACTTGTGATAATATCTGACTGACATCTTGGACGTCCACCAAGTCCAAGATACCTCCAAGCTCTAAAGCAAGATCTATGATTAAGAAAACTGTCATGTTCCTGGGTTTCCCCCAGACGCCAGCCGGGACCCACCCCCACCATTGCCATCTGACACACAGTCAAACCATCCATTGGTCAAGGCCGCACCATGACTCGTGGTGAACAACACATCCCCTTCTTATTTGCTGGACCAAACAGACCGAAAGTGATTCCCCCATCCTGGCTAACTTCTCCCCTCATTTTCTCTAGACTGTTTCTGTATAACCTTATTTTCTGATCATGAAAGTAGGACATAAGACAGGTTAGAACATTTCAGCAACACTGATATGAAGGAGAAGGCAAAAACCAATGACCACCTAGAACCAAAACCTGTAAAACATGAGTGTATCATTTCCTGTCTCTTTTTTCACTGCCTCACATTATTTTTAAACTAATACCGTACTTAGTATGCAGTTTGGCATCTTGCTTTTTAAATTTAACATTTATATGTTAAACATTAACCAGATCAAGATTCCTCAAACATAATTTTAGTTTCCTTATGCAAACATAGTATTGTGTCCTAAACCAATTACCTACTTTGGTTTTTCATTGTTTCTAATTCTTACTATAATTACATTGCGTGAACATTTTTAAACGTAAATGGGTATAAATATATGATGATTTGTTTAGGATAGATGTGAGTACAATTGCTAGAACTAAAGAGATGAAAAATTGAACCAACTGAACCAATTTATACTTCATAAACCAAGTATGAGACCATCATTTCATTACACTATCAACTATCCCTGGGTATAGTATTTGCCAGTTTGACTTGTTTTCATTCACATTTCATGTATGATTGCTGAAGATTAAAATTCTCCCATCTGTTTTCTGACTGTGCATATTTTTTCTTTTGTAAATGATTGGTTTATGTCTATGGCGATACCACCCTGAACATGCCCATTTCCTCTGTACATTATTATTGGTGTTACCTACTTTTCTAGCAAGATGGTCACCATTTTTTAACTTTCAAAATCTTTTAAAAGTTGTTATTAATAACGTAATGTTGTATTAACATTAAGGATATTAATCTCTTCTTGATTAAGTATGCTGCAAATGTTTTATTTATATACATATATATACATATATATGCGGAAGTTGCCAAAAAGTATACACATTTGAAGAAAGGGAAAAACTGTATTAAAATTATAATACTCAATATATACTGGTAACTATTATCTTGTGAATTGTATTCTCTTGTAATTGGAGAACTCAAATGTGACTTGAGTATTACAAGTATATGCGTGTATGTGTGTGTGGGGGGGGGGGGGCTTTCCGGAAAGTATTCAGCCATGTAACATGAAAAATAGAGACATACATGGTTGGATACTTTCAGGACAACTCTCATGTACACACACACACACACACACACACACACACACACACACATATTGTGCCCATGTATTCTGGAAATTCCCCCAAATTCTTGTTACTCTCCCATCACTGAGCAACCCCTAATCATCGTGTAAAGTAGGATGGCTCCTTCAGTGGAAAAAATACTCAGTATGATGAGACGCACAAAAGGTCATCTCATTCAACCCACTCGTTTCCCCGCAAGGAAGTCAAGAACTAGAGAGAAGCGGCTGAGCCTCTGGGGGCTCACTGAAGCCCAGAAACTGAACCAGCTCGGTCAGCATGCTTTTTACCTCTAGAAAGCATTTTCAAAGACACATTTTGTCTATATTTTATAGCCCATCCTTACTTTCCTTGATCTTTTAAGCACAAAGCCTATAGTGATAGCTACCCTGTTTCCCAGAAAATAAGACATCCTCCGAAAATAAGACCTACTTACAGGAAAGATAAGACATCCCCTGAAAATAAGACCTAGCGCATCTTTGGGAGCACACCTTAAAATAAGACAGCGTCTTATTTTCGGGAAAACAGGGTAGTTAGAGATTCCAAATCATTCAGTACAGTAACCAGTTTTGCCTTTTCTCCAGAGATAGATTTTATTGTATTCTGGTTTAATATCAAAATGCTTTTCAAACAGCTGTTCCCATTCTCATTGGTTTCCTTCCATTTGGCTCATCTCACCTAAGGGCGATCACTAAACTTTTCAACATTCTCTAGAATTATTATAGGCTAAACCCTTCATTTATAGATTACTTTGAAGTGAAGGTACTTTGTTCCAGATAGTTAGCCCAGAGCACCAAATGGAGTGAAGCAATTCAGTTTTAGATTCGATGTATAAAATTGCCAATATTCGATCATTTTCAGAGAGTCAGGAGCCTGAGTTAAATTCTCAACTCCCCCATGAGTAATATAACCTTGGGCAAATCGTGTAACTAACAACTGCAAAATGTAGATAAAAATCCACCATTGTAGGGTCTGTAAGGCAAATAAAAAAAAAAAATCTATCTCCTAGGCCTGCATATATAAGCCTGACCCTTAATAGACACACATAAAAATAAACACATTTGCCAGACACTGATTTAAAAGCTTTGTGAAAATGCCGTTTTGTTTCATTTTTCAGATGAGGAAACTAAGGCCCAGAGAAGTAAAGTATCGTGGCCAAGCGAGCAAGCCAGAGAGGAGAGACGCTGGGGTTTGAACCCTGAGGTCCAGCGTCTGTGAGCCTGGTACCCGCTTCCCCACCTCTCCTTGGCAGGAGTCTGCCTACCCTCTCAACCCTGAAGAAACAGACAATCCCAAAACAAAGGCAGGAGGTGAAGAGGGAGAGCCGAAAAGTCATTTTTCTATTGGTGGGTGATCTCTTTCTTACTACCATGATTTCTAACAGCATTTGAAAGATTTCTTTCTTCCTAACAGACACTCTCCCACATCACTGGTAGATGTGCAGAAGGCGGCCATCTTTGTAGACAGCAATGAACAGCATCCGGTGGCAAACTGTATTTGATGCCTGGAGCTGATCATTTTTTCAACCTCACTCCTCTGTACGACAAAATAATTTTCATAATAATGTGTGAGCACAAAATCACTTTGAATTCATTCTTTACCTTTAAAACAAACAAGTTAAAATTCACAAAGAAAACTGAACTTCAAAAAATTATTCGAATTCAGCAAAATATTTCATGGATGAACTAAAATTGTACTTACCAATCAAAACAAATTATATTTTGTAGTTTTCCCTCTGCCTTTAAATTTTTTAATTTTTTTCTTTCTTTTTTTGTAGGACAGAGTCACTCTGTTGCCCTGGGTGGGTGCAGTGGTATCATCTTAGCTCATTGCCACTTCAAACTCCTGGGCTGAAGCAATCCTCCTGCCTCAGCCTCTCCAGTGTACCACAAGGCCTGGCTAATGTTTTATTTTTAGTAGAGACAGGGTCTCACTCTTGCTCAGGCTGGTCTCTAACTCTTAAACTCAAACAATCCTGCCTCAGCCTTGCAGCGTGCTAGGATTACAGGTGTGAGCCACTGTGTTTGGCCTCTGCCTTTAAATTTAAATACAAAAGTCCAGGAAGTCATATAGAATAACAGCATTGAAGTAACTCAAGTTCTGTTTTATGGTCTCCACAATCATTGCACTATCATTGTTTATTTCAAATCTACTGTTAAAGCTCAAGAATATATAGTCCACAGGGGTCAGAGACGTAATTTGCCCTCAAAGCTCTCGTGAAATCTGTGCACACCATAAGAACTTATTCTGCTCCTGTAAATGTATACAGTTATGATTTAATAAAATATATAAATTAAAAAAAAAAAGAAAAGAAAAAAAGAACTTATTCTGCTATAGAGTGAGACCCTGTCTCAAAATTTAAAAAAAACATATATAATCTATATACCTTTTTTTTTTTTTTTTAGAGACATGTTGCCCAGGCTGGAGTGCAGTGGTGCAATCACAGCTCACTGTGGCCTTGAACTTCTTCCTACAGAAGTACTCAAGACATGCAAGAATTTCCATTGCTGCATTATTCATAACAGAAAAAAGCTGGAAATAACTGAAAAGTCCATTAAGAGGCATTATTTAACTATGCCATATCCGAATGGCAGCATCTGACACAGCATTAATAAGAATTAGGTCAGTGTATGAGTATTGCCCAGGAAGAGTATGATAAAAAGCAAGCAGGAATTGCTGGATTAAAAAGTCTATAAACTGGGTGCAGTGGCTCATGTCTGTAATCCCAGCATTTTGAGAGGCTGAGGTGAGAGAACCACTTGAGCCCAGGAGTTCGAGTTTATAGGGAGCTATGATTATACCACTGCACACTCCAGCCTGGGCAACAGAGGACGACCCTATCTCAAAAAAAAAAGAATGGAGCTAAAACCACACTAGGAAAATAGCAGCTACTCCCTAAATTATCTAAAGGAGAAGAGGAGCATGGAGGAATAATCTAAGAACAAATTTGTACAGATTCTCTTAAACTTTTTGAATCCCCTTTTGGAATAAAGCCATGTGTTTTTTATACAGACAAAAGGCAGATACGTAGTAACGGGATTTAATACTTCCCCAGATGTTCCGCTTCTGATCAAGGACTTGATCAGAAAGATCAAGAAATTAGAAGAAACAAGCGTGTAATGACCCTGAAACTTGCAGGATGTTCCAGAATAAAATTCTTTTTTAATGGATTCATTCATTGCTTATGAATACGTAATGTTCAATTAACATTAAATTCCAAATTCATAGATGTCTGAGAACAAATGACAGAATAGTTTCCTTTAATTGGTTTGAAACTAGGCCTATTCTTAAGGAGTCTAATGGGCACAAGATAATAAAGAAAATGTTCATATAGTTTAGGCTAGGCCTAGAGGTTTAAAATAAATTATTTTTTACTTAATTATGTCTCCAGTACTCACATTTTATTTTTGTCTATAGAAGAAATGATTTCGTGAAAAGAGGTCATGCAATGGCCATGAAAAGGCAGTGATGTGGCTGCACTTCATCATAGTAAGGTCCCACGTAGCTGGGACCCGCGAGAATAAAATGCTGAATTAGAGAGAGGAGCAGCCACATTCTGCATATAAATGATCTTGCTCTCAGCTTCATCTCACAAAACATCAAATTTTAAGTGGACAAGTGCTGTATAAAGGTAAATGCAAAATGCCAAGAGAATACTGAGGATAAAGTGTTAAAATCTGCCAGGGTGGAGGGGTGGAGAGGAAGATCGTCTGATCTGGGTCTCGGAGGAGACAAAGAAAATGGGGCGGGTGGCTGATGCCCAGGTGCACACATGGGAAAGGCCTGTGCGTTTTTGCAGGGTAGAGAGTTGGCTCTTGCGGCTGAAGCCAGGTGGAAGATGATGTCGGAAAAGGACAGTGGGGCCAGTTTGTAAAGGGTCCTTTATTCCACGTGAAGGAGAAAGCAACCTCCAGCCAACCTTTTCCCTCCCCACCTTCCTCTTCTGCCCTGTCCCCACGTCACCTAGCCATTGCTGCAATGTCTCCAGACTACGTAATATCCCTTACCCTCTCCCTGCCCTTTTCTGCATCAATAACCTTAATCATGCTGTTCTCTTCTCTTAAAATACGACCTTCTCTGCTCTGACCCTTCCTGGTAAACATCTACCGTTCCAGAGCCTACCTCTACCGTGAGGCCTTCCAGAAACTCCCAGAAAGCATTATTTTTCTCCCTTACTTGAGCTCACATATCATCTTTAAATATTTTCTCATGTCCTTTTTGGAATAGTTACTATATTCCCGTAGTAAAATTCAGTACAGAAGCGAAAAAAATATGTTTTCCTCCTGTCCTGCCAGTTAGAGCCCAGGACACTTCCCCAGAAGCAACCACTGTACTGGGTTTCTCATGCATTTTCCCAAAGCTACTGCGTTATTGCACAAATTCACACGCACAGACATAAGAATCCATGTGGGCAATCATCACACACACACACACACACAGGCATTTTTACATGCAAATTGTAGCATGCTATACTATATACTCCACGGTGCCTTTCTTGGTAATGTATCATAAAACATTTCAGGAGATTTTTAGTTTCTTGATTCTTTTTTTTTTTTTTTTTTTTGCAGTTTTTGGCCGGAGGCTGGGTTTGAACCCGCTATCTCCGGTATATGGGGCCTGTGCCCTATTCCTTTGAGCCACAGTCCTTTAGTAGAGGAGTAAACTAGGCCTCCTCAGTTATAAATAATCTTTCTTTTTATTTTTATTTATTTATTTTTTTGGGACAGGCTCTTGCTCTGTTGCCCTGGCTAGAGTGCAGTGGTGTGACCATCGCCCACTATAGCCTCCAATTCTTAGGCTTGAGTTATCTGCCCCGCCTCAGCTTCCCGAGTAGCTAGGACTATAGGCATGTGCCACCATGACCAGTTCTTTTTTATTTTTTGGAGAGACAGAGTCTTGATGTGTTGCCCAGGCTGGCCTCAAAATCCTGAGTCAAGCGATCCAAAGTGCTGGGATTACAGGCATGAACCAGCACACCTGGTCCTATGGATTCATCTTAAAATATAAATACTGTAAGACCAAATGTAAACGGAGAGCCAGTGTGGCAGCTGAGACTGTTCCCCAGTGTCACATGTAGATGGCAGCTCAGGGTGATCAGAGCCTGTCTTAGATTTACACAAAATACTACGTACGTAGAAATTACTCAAGAAAGAATTTGGGCATCTTTGCCTGGGAACATGTTCCAGATCAATTTAGAGTTCACTGGCTTACTCTGTGACAAAGATAAATTGCATATAATGAGTGTCTCAAAGAGCTCTCAGAGACGGCTTGGAGAAACCACCCAGCACCTTGGCAGAAGGATTAGGTGGCCAGGGTAGCTGAGAGGCCCAGAGATGTGTCATTTCGACTCTACGAAACCTCTCGGTTCTCTGAGGCATCCTCATGCCTTCCTAGACAAAAAGGCAGCCACAGACCACATCGCTCATTTGCCTCCCAAATGTCCACACCAAGGACACAGTTCTGGGGTTTGGATAAAGCATTAGATAACCTTAAAACAACTAAAGGTGGCCAGGTGCGGCAGCTCATACCCGTAATCCTAGCACTTTGGGAGACCAGGGCCAGTGAAAGGCTTGAGCTCAGGAGTTCAAGACCAGCCTGAGGAAGAGCAAGAGCAAGACCCCATCTCTACCAAAAAAAAAAAGAAAAGAAAAGAAAATTAGCCATGTGTTGTGGCAGACACCTCTAGTCCCAGCTACTGAAAAGGCTGAGGCAGGGAGATCACTCGAACCCAGGATTTTGAAGTTGCTGTGATCTATGACACCATGGCACTCTAGCCTAGGCAACAGAGTGAGACAGAGTCTCACTATGTTTCCCTCAGTACAGTGCCATGGCATCGCAACTCTCAGTGCTCTCTGGGCTTAAGTGATTCTCTTGCCTCAGCCTCCCAAGTAGCTGGGACTATAGGTGCCCGCCACAATGCCCGGCTATTTTTTTGTTGCAGTTGTCATTGACGTTTAGCTGGCCTAGGCTGGATTCAAACCCACCAACTTTGGTGTATGTGGCTGGCGCTGTAACCACTGTGCTACGGGCACTGAGCCCTGAACTATTATTTACCTGATATCTTCTAAAGATCAACTCCATAGCTGGGAGTTGTGGCCGGGTTCAAGCCCAGTTGTGGAGCTGGGAGTCCCAGCTACTTGGGAGACTGAGGCAAGAGAATCACTTGAGCCCAAGAGTTTAAGGTTGCTGTCAGCTATGACGCCACAGCACTCTACCAAGGGTGACAGAGTGGTCTCAAAATAAATAAATTAATAGAAATACTATTTAGCCATAAAAATGGAGACTTCACATCTTTTATTTTAACCTGGATAGAGTTGAAACACATTCTTCTTAAATATCACAAGCATGGAAAAGCAAGAATCTAATGTACTCAATTCTAATATGAGTCCAGTAGGTGATCTATTACACACCTACATAAGAGAAAAACTCAAATCAATTCAAGGGGGTGGGTGGGGAGAGGGGAAGAGGGTGGGGGATGGGTGTGCTCCCACTTAATGGGTATATGGCACACCTCTTGAGGGTGGGACATAATTATAAGACGGACTCTACCTAACTAATGTAAACACTGTAACCTAATTCTTTGTACCCTCAAATTAACCTGAAAAAATAAAATAAAATAATAAATTTTAAAAATAAAAATAAATAAATAAAAATAAAGATCAACTCCAGTGAATTCATGAGGTCCCAGGGGTCTCCAATCTTTTTTTTTTTTTCTGCTAAACATTGGAAGAAGAATTGTGTTGGGCCACACATTAAATATACAAATATTAACACAAGCTGATGAGCATAAAAAATGTCTGTGCATAATTTTCTAGATATCCAATGCCACAGATAAGCAAAATAGGCCTCAAAAAATCTGCATGTGGTCCATGGGCCACAGGTTGGACACCCCTGAACAGAAGCAATAAAATGTATGAAATCAGATTTGATTGCCAATTATATTTTCTGAAAATATTGAAAGAAATAGATAATTATATTTTTAAAAACTTTTTTAAAATGCTTGCCCTAAAAAGATCTTGTTTACCACCTTTGATATATATATTGTACTTAGGGTAATATATACGCAATCTAATACTCAAAGTTTTCAGTTGAGAAAACTAATTCCCAGAGAAATAAACCTCTTGCCTAAAGACCCATATTTGTGTGGGAAGGAGTTGTGTGTTTATTTTTTTATTTGTTCTATTTCCTTTCCTTTATTTTGTTCATCAGCCTCTACAAAACAAATAATAATAATTCAGCCTAGAGTCAGGTAGGTAAATAATCCTTGGAGTAGGCTAACCCGACACTCATTTGTTGATTTTGAATAAGGCACACAAGAAGATTATAATAATCTTTGGATCTCTCCTGATGTTACCAAGAAACAGGGTAGTCATTAGTTCATAAGGGCAGCATTTGATTTAGTCAAATAAGGCATTTTCATAACTTATTTTACTGCAGATTTAATGTTACCTATATTTGGAACAAATAGAACCCATACTGAAGAAGCTTGAAATAATCCATCTCATCAATCATATAAAATCCCATAAATACAGCTCACAGACATTTTTATTCTTATTGTGCAAAAAAATATGGAACAACTTTATTTCAGGGCTATTTTGATAGCAACAAACTGGCCTGCTATCTAGTTAGCAAAATACTACTCTGAGTAAATTCATCCTCTGATCACCCAAAATCAGGTTTAGAAACTTATTAAAGATTTTATTAACTGAGACTAAAAATAAACAGCTTCAGACTAATAAGGATAAAGACTACATTTTTATTTATTTATTTATTTATTTATTTATTCATTGCAGTTTTATTTATTTATTTTTTTTGGCCTGGGCTGGGCTTCAACCCGCCACCTCTGGCATATGGGGCCAGCACCCTACCGCTTTGAGCCACAGGTGCCGCCCAAGACTACATTTTTAATGATCAAACACTGCTATGTTTGATAATGGCAAACTGTACTTTTTCCCTCCTTTTTGTTGTTTGTTTCTTTTGTTTTGAGACAGGGTCTTGCTCCGTCTTCCAGGCTGGAGTGCAATGGTGCCATCATAGCTCACTGCAGCCTTGAATTCCTGGCCTCAAAACTCCCAAACTCCCCCCTTGTCCTCCCAAATTGCTGGGATTCTAGGAATGAGCCACCACGCCTGGCCTCAATCTTCTTTCTAATGGAAATAAAACAAAACCTTAAAATGTCTAAAATATAAGAACATCTTCTTAAAAGTTGCACAGAGGTGAAAATACGTCAGGAACTATTAGGCCAAAACCTAAGAGAAAATGAGAACCCAGTGAGGTAAACAACATTTGTCAACTGAAAGAAATGGAGATGAAAAGTGACAAATGGTGGCTCGGCGCCTGTAGCTCATACCGCTGGGGCGCCAGCCACATACACCGAGGGTGGCAGGTTCAAACCCAGCCTGGGCCGGCTAGACAACAATGACAATTGCAACAAAAAATAGCTGGGTGTTGTGGCGGGCGCCTGTAGTCCCAGCTACTTGGGAGGCTGAGGCAAGAGAATCACTGAAGCCCACGAGTTTGAGGTTGCTGTGAGCTGTGACACCACGGCACTCTACCAAGGGTGACATAGACTCTGTCTCAAAAAAAAAAAAGAGAGACAATAGTAGAATTCCTAAAGAGAACCCCATGACATAAGCGCTAACCAACCTTCTTAAATCTATAATCCCAAAGTGATCTGAATTGCACCAGAAAATAATCCCCTAACCTCCTCCACCATCCTCTAATCCAGTGTTGTTCAACCTTTTTTTATCTCACAGTACACTTCAACCTATAGTTAAACTTCCATGGCACGCTTAAATCATGTTCATAAAAAAAAAAAAAAAAAAAAGAGTAAAGAAAGAATATACTGACTGTCCTTGAAACTTCTTTCAAAAATAATTTAATGAATGCTGTTTAAAATTTTTCCCAGCGCACCTAGGAGCCTCTCATGGCAGGCCAGTGTTCCGTGGCACACAGTTGAAAATCACCTCTCTCACTAGTCCTTCACGTGGGCGTTATGCTCCTGTCTCATAACTCAGATACACACGCAGACGTCCATCAGAAAGCTTCCTTTGGTTTTCCCACAAGTGCCGCCCAAAACAGCTCACTGATCAAAAATCCAACATGGATATTAAAGAACTTGAATTTATATTAAGCAAATCTTCACAGTACTGTACGCTTTTGTGAACATAAGCTTTTAAAACACAGGATCTCGAGGAAGGAACATTCCAGGGACAGGTGCAGGAGCAGGGGTCCAGACCAGTTGTCCCAGGATTGATGACGGCTTTGAAGGAAGTCACCCTTCTGCATTATTACCCCACCCTCATTCTTACCAGAGCAACTCTTTGGTAACCATGCTCTAATGGCTGTGTTCTTATTGGTTTTCTCAACCAAATCCCAACAAGGGTTTATTTGTTTTAGAGAATTTTTGTTTTGTGTTAATAATTCTTACCTAGTAAGATTATATTTGAGAACTCCCATTGTCTCCTCTATGTTCCATTTCCTTTACTAACTGGCCCAAGATGTGTGTGTGTGTGAGAGAGAGAGAGAGAGAGAGAGAGAGAGAGAGGAATAGATAGATCAGGAACTAGAAGAGCGAGACCCAGACTTACCATTTTTCTAAAACAAGATCCTAGGAAACATCACTACCATAGAGTTAACTGCCCATGGTAAGCCGAGAGTTAACTGTCTATGGTAAACTGTATCTCCTCCTTTTGGCACCACTGTGCACATCATGATATAGGAGGCTTTAATCACATGAAACTCTATTATCTCTTCTTCCACCCTTAATGAAATTCTCCTGGCTGAATTCCAGTGTCTTCCTAGCTATGAGTCATCACTGCTGTTCGTGCATAAAATGAAGTATTCTAGGCCTCTCATTTTTAAGAAGGACTGTAGTCAGAAACATCTGATAAGATTCCCACAGCATGCCTCTTAGATTGGGATTATTAGAGGCTCAGGTTGGGGGAATCCTCCCTCTGGGGAGACTGCAGAAGAATCAGCTCCCCAGGAGCAGGAGCGGCTGCCACCCCTGCTGGTAATGAGCCCCTGCAAGAAAGTTCGGCCCTTGGGGTTACAAGCCAACTGGCACAGCAAGTCCACCGAGTCCCCTTCCAGGGGGACCAGAAGGCACCTGCATGGAGTGAATCAAAGGTGATAAGAAGTCCCCTCTCCCCCAAATTTACCTTCCACCATTGGAAGAGCCCCTTTTCTTGGGGCTCGGTACTTTGTCGACATGTAAATACCCTTAGAAGATAAAGCCTCGTATCCCCTTTCCTCATTTACATGAATGTGGTTCCACTTCTATTCCTTCCTCAAAGCCACTTTTGGCCAGAGGACAAGGAAGTTTTTGTAAAGATCATCTATACAAAAGAGAGGAGGAGCATCAAAAATACACATTACTTGGCGTTAATCCCACTCTCTGAGCCGTTCCTGGTAAGTCTGGGCCCCTACTGACTTAGACTAGCCCTGGCGGCCCCTCAGTTTCCTACGTCCTCTGTGGCCTAATAATCTGATGTGTCATAGAATCAGTCCTCAAGTACGTACTGCATTCTGACAATGCCCTGGGCAATGTACTAGATGTTAAAAGATGAAGTAAATAGAGATTCTAATCTGTTCCAAAGTTGCGTCCAGTGCGTCAATAAAGATCACCTTGATTAATAATATTGATCATAACTCAGGCGTTAGGAAGCCTTTGGCAATTTACTCACTGCATTTGCTACCCACCCCGCAGGCCTAGGAAGTATCATTATTCATAATCTATAAAGCAGTCAAGGTCCCCAGGGTGAAGTCAGAGGTGTCCAAAGTTGAGCATCAAAATTGCCCTGGGAGGCTGTTTCAATTGCTTTCCTGGGCCCTGGTGAGGACATTCTCATTCAGCAGGCCTGGGGAGCCAGGGAAACTAAAAGTACCAGGGTAAGTCAGAGCAGTCAGGTTGGAAAAACCCTGTTGTTATAGGTGCTGCTTCCTTAGCTGTTCACTTGACTTTCATCATGATCTGCGGAGGACGGGTTATTACATTATCATCCTCCATTCTACAATTCAAACTGCTCAGGCACAGGAAAAAACAGTGAGGCCAAATAAACAAATCAAAACAAAACAATCTCTCCCCATGTTCTTTCTTTTTATCTCTTACAAATAAAGCAACGGAACTATCAGATCTGATTATCTCATAAACAATCAAACCTCTTTGGGGTCCGTACCATCTGCATAAGAGCAGTCGGACAGTTTGCTGTGAACCCAGTAAAACTACCCCCAAAGACAATAACGATGACTCTTAAATTTCCTTCATCACTTCATTTTAACCATTAAAAACGATCAATATTGGAGGGGGATGAGGAGTCAAGGTATATGGCATAACTCTAAAGGGTGGGACACAATTATAAGAGAGATGTTATCTAACAAATGCAATCAGTGGAACCTAATTCTTTGTACCTCAATGAATCCCAAATAATTAAAAACAAACTATCAATATTAAAGGTACTTAAGAGACTTAACCACATAATGGATAGACTTTCTTTGGATGCTGAATTCAATAAACCCACCGAAAAGTATATATTTTGAGACAATTAGGAAGGAACACATGTGAACTGGGTGTTAGACAATTTCAAGGGTTACTTACTGCTAATTTTATTAGGTGGGAAGATGGCATCATGGTAGTACGTGTATAAGAAAATACTCTTGTTTTTAGAAATGTATAGTGAAGTACATATGGGTGAAGTGACTTTTAGGGCTTTACTTTAAACTGCTTCAGTAAAGGGAGAGAAAAAGAGATGAAACACATAGGGGCTACCCTAACAATTGCTAAATTTGAGTGATAGGATATGGGGACTGATTTTACTACTTGCTTTTCTTTTGAATGTGTTAGAAATTAAAAAAAAAAAAATCAATATACTCACTTTCCCAAAGTGCCATTTTCCCCATTTAAAGGTAGGTTCCCACTGCCTACTGAATCAGCTTGCCCAAAGCATAATTATGTATCAGATAGCCCCTGCACATTTTTTTCCTAGCTTATTCTCCAAAAGTGGTACATATTTCTTTAACTAACGGCCATGGAACATACCTATATATAAAATTATTTGTTGTTTATCTGAAATCCAAAAATTAACTGGAATCTTGTATTTTTTATTTGCTACATCTAACAACCTTAGACAAGTTAAAAAAACAAACAAAAAATCCTAATCAGGAATGACGATAACTGAATTCAAGACTCAAGTTCATCTCTGCCATTGCCTTTGTAATCAGGAGCAAATTACTGGGCTTGTATCCATAAAGCAAGAGGGTTTCATTCCAGTTCAAAATGCTAAGAAATGTGGGTATTACTCTTATTTTAACTACTCTGATAGAAATCCCAATTTTGGACAATTACAGCTAAGAGACTTCCTTTCTTCCACACAATACTGTGAAGAAAACTCAATCAAACGAAGGGATTTTGCCCCCCAAACATACACAACACCATTTACCAATCATGAAGCAGGAACTTTCATATACAACCTCATTTTATCCTCACAACTATCCCACACGGTAGCCAATGTTATGAGCATTTTTTAGACATGATGACTGGGGCCAAAGAAATTAAATAATTTGTCCTAGATTCACAGTGAATCGTATCAGAGCCAGGGCTGACTTAACCTCAGGGCTAACTCCAAAATCCTAAGCTTTAGGCAACATCTCGGTGCCTCCAACACTCCCACACACTCTCTTCCTGGAGCTGGAAGGCAGAACAGAGCTAGTGGCTGTTCTGGCTCGCAAGTCAGGCCTCTACGTTTTTTCCTTATGAGTAAATCCCCATGATGCTTGGTATAGCTATGCTGAAACACAAATACGGTGGGTTCTAGAACTGCAAAGAGAACAGGATTTCCAACAACTTGCTGGCTCTCATTTTATCTATTGATATTTGGACCTGCCTACAGACCTCACAGAGGCAGGGACATCAAATAGACTAGAAGGGAAAAGAATTTGACAGCAAGAAGAGGGGGGTGGCAAGTACTCAGAGGACTAAAAGCAAAGTTGTGTTAAGGAACCAAGTGGCTCATTGTTCCTGGACTCCAAAGGACATTCTTCCTACTGTTCCTGAAATAGCAGTAGGAAGAAGAAGTTGGACCTTGTGCCTACGATCTGCTGGAAGCCGACAAAGGCTTTGGGGTAGAGAAATATGTGCAAATCGACCTTTGGGGGTGACAGTCCAGGTATAAACTGCATTAGGTAAAATTTTTGTTCCTTTCAACTACATAATATATATATATATATATATATTGAGGACTAGTACACTACTAATATACAAAGATACACGCCCAAATAAGACATAGTTCCTAATTTTATGGAGTTTGCAGTCCATGAGAAATGATCAACAGGATAATGTAGACGATTCATTCATTTATGACATTATCTATGGCACTGTAAGTTTTCTGTTCTCTGTAACAAGTAATAGAATTCAATTTTGTTTGTCAGACAATCTGCAAAACCTCAGGCAATGGATCGTGAGTGGTCTAGGCCAGTATTTCTCAATTTTTCTTTCATTTTTAGACGCTTTTTTCCTAATTGCCCCATCCGTGAGGTTTTAACACCCTATAGATAAACTTCATGCCATGTTTAGGCTCTGTATGTCTATCTGTGCTTTATATACATAAACAATCAGATTTTTTTTCTGCCTTTTCCTCCTACCAAAAACCCTGATGTTTTTCCCCTTAGGGAGGATGTTAATAGCACCATCCCACCTCCACCACCACCCTCACTCCTGCCCACCATCCCTGTTAAGAATGCATGATTTGAGGCAATTATAACTATTCTCTTTCCTGTTTCTCCACCTTCCTGGCAGCTTGGATGCCCCTGTATCCCCATCTGCCAATGACATAGAAGCTGATTATCTATTTGGGAGGTCTCTGGGAAAATTCTTATTTTCCTGGAAAAAAGAGACAGATACTGCCAAAGCTCCCTCCTGTCCACCTCCACCCTCCTTTGCCTCTTGAACAGAGTAGAAGGCTCAGAGCTGTAGCAGTCATCTTGCAACCATGACAAGAAAACTGCAGGGACAGTTTCATTGAGTCATCGAACTGGTGCCAAAAATGCAGACCTCCAAGCTTTTGTAATGTGACAAAATGAATCCGGGTTGGTCTAAGCCCCTCTGAGTCAGGTATTGTATAACTTGCAGCTGAAATCTTGTTGCCTCGGTATGCTGTGTCTCACAGACAATAGCTGTCCTAACATGTCATGAGTTATTGCCAAACCACAGCCAGAAAGAAGCACAGACAAAAAATGTAATCAGGAATATGACACAAATGAGACACGAGATTTCACTTATGTTTAAAAGGAAAACATTTTGGGCGCCTATAGTCCTAGCTACTTGGGAGGTTGAGGCAAGAAAATCCCCTAAGTCCAAGAGCTGGAGGTTGCTGTGAGCTGTGACACCATAGCACTCAACTGAAGATGATAAAGTAAGACTCTATCTCTAAAAAAAAAAATTTTTTTTTAAAAAGGAAAACATTTTTTCACAAACCTGATCAACTTTTCAAAGAATTTTATAATATTCCAACTAATATTTGGCATTTGAAATGAACAAACTTTTAGATATTTGGTATTACTGTATAGAAAATGCCCATGAAAGGCTCGGCACCCGTAGCACAGTGGTTACAGTGCCAGTCACACACACGGAGGCTGGTGGGTTCCAACCCAGCCTGGGCCAGCTAAGCAACAATGACAACTGCAACAGAAAAATAGCCGGGCGTTGTGGCGGGCACCAGTAGTCCCAGCTACTTGGGAGGCTGATGCAAGAGAATTGCTTAAGTCCAAGAGTTACAGCTGTGATGCCACGGCCCTCTACCAAGGGGTGACATAGTGAGACTCTGTCTCAAAAATAAATAAACAAACAAAAAAAGGAAAATGCCTATGAAAGGATCCAAGGTAATTTTCCTTTATTTTCCTACTTTATATCCAAATGAATACATTTATGATTTACCTAAGAGGTAAGTTTTTCAAAATATCTGAAAAACAATGATTTGAAATTGAATATTTAAGATGCATAAAGAAAATTTCTTAAAGAATCACTTTGGGAACCATTTCATATGTTAAAAATTCAGAAACAATTATCAGTATTCATCACTTCAAAATTTTACATTTTGCTTAAATTCTTATCTCTTGTCTTTAAAACAAAACCACTCACAAATATTTAATAACTCCCATGGCTCTCATTAAAAATGGTTTTCCTTCAGGGCGGTGCCTGTGTCTCAGTGGGTAGGGTGCTGGCCCCACATACCGAGGGTGGCGGGTTCGAACTCAGCCCTGGCCAAACTGCAACAAAAAATAGCCGTTGTTGTGGCAGGCACCTGTGGTCCCAGCTACTCGGGAGGCTGAGGCAAGAGAATTGCCTAAGCCCAGGAGTTGGAGGTTGCTGTGAGCTGTGACGCCACAGCACTCTACTGAGGGTGATAAAGTGAGACTCTGTCTCAAAAAAAAAAATAAAAAATAAAAATGGTTTTCCTTCAGATTGGAAGCTGGGATACAGTAGGGAAAAAATGGTTTCTATGGTTACCAAGGCTCAAGACCAAGAAAATCAAAATTCCTCTGAACCTAAAGAACTTTAATTTTATTAGGTAACATTTAATTATAGATTTACAGCTTTCCAAGCATTAGGTTTCCTTCAAAATGTCAAAATAATTCTCATGTCAGAATTATCTTATTAGTTTCATTGTTTACCTCTCAAAAAAAAATTAACTTTCTTTTAATAATTGGCCTTTTTTTTAGAGACAGGGTCTCACAATGTTGCCCAGGCTAGTCTCCAACTCCTGGCCTCAAGGCATTCTTCCATCTCTGACCTTAGCCTCTCAAAGTACTGTGATGACAGGGGTGAACCACTGTGCTTGGCCTATTGGCCTTTTTTACATAAAAATAATACATGCTAATTACAGAAAGGATAGGACCAATGGAAAACATTTTAAAGTCCCATGTAATCTTGTCACATACTAGAAAACAACTTTTAACATTATAAAAAATGCATAGATGGGCCATTTTTATGTATACAAAATATGTAATTTCATATTCCAATTTCTTTCACTTGTCGCTAACCATTTTTCAAAAATATAGCAGCAAATCCTTAACAAACTCAAAGATAAAAATTTTAGGTTCTTTTTGGTGTCTCTGTTATTTAAAATATCGTGTTGAGAAGTTGTTTTTTTTTTTTTTTTTTTGTAGTTTTTGGCCGGGACTGGATTTGAACCCTCTGTCTCTGGCATATGGGGCTGGCGCTTTACTCCTTTGAGTCACAGGCACCGCCCGAGAAGGTTTGCTTTTATAATAGAACATCAAATATTGCTAGTCAAAGACTATGAACATTTTAAGCTGGTCATGCATAGCTGAAATGTTTCAAGAAAAAAAGGCCTCTCTACAGCCACCTAAAACAATTCAAAAATATTAATTTAGGCAGAGCATATTTAGTAGAGAGAAGGGGTCATCTGGCTCTTTTCCATGACGGGCTGGTGATATTACTTATAAATTGACCAATAGTTTATAGAAAAAGGAAAAACTTGATTATAATTTAAAGGTTTCCAATTAAACCTCAAAGAATTAAAGACACCCAAACTTGTTATTTATTCTGCATTTTACCCTAGTTATTCAATCAGGATATAGTTCTTAAGAGTTTTTAAGCATTCTCAAAATTGGCAAAGGAAATAAAATAATTACAATTTGTGGTTAAAATAAAGAGCGACATACCTGTTGAGAAATGAAACCAGTCCAGGCCCAGATTTATGAAGGAAAGAGCACTGATGTTTAAATTCCAAACAGAGTGAACACAGGAAAATAAAGAGGATGATCATTTCAGTCGTCCAAAGAAAGGATCAATAAATCAGAGGAAGCTTTAAGGTAATATAACTTCATAAGGTTGGTTCGTTACAGGTTGAAAAAAAAAAGTGAACATGAACTTAAGCTGAAAGCACTGACGATTTTTCTTCTTGAGTACAATTGCACAATCTGGTTTTAAACAGAAACCACAGCATTTAGCCCCTGTTGGAAGAGAAACCTTAAATTTTCCTTCCACATATGTGTGTGATGGGTCTTTCCTGGATGACACGTCAAATGGGTATCCCTTAGGGAAATCCAAAATTATTGGTTGGGGTCTTGAACTTTGGATTGGACTCCCCTGCTCCCATGTGAAAACTATCCATATATTTTTGTGGTTCCAGAATTTACTGGAAACATTGCCACAATCTACATTTTAATTGGCTTTCCTAAGATAAGAATGAAAAAAATGAAAAGATGGCCATAGGTCTCAAAAAAGATACCCATTGTTGTCCTTCATTAATGCAAATGATTCTTCTAAGCATTAGCTTTTTTTTCTATTATACTAGGAAGCAATGTTTAAGCTTCTTTCTATAGATTTTGCACATCTTGGAGGGAAAACACTGGGATGATGGAAGTTTTAATACATAAAAACCTAATTAAAGACATAAATAGGATGTATACAAGCATATTTAAGTCAAAAGGCATAAGCCACATTTGCTACAATTATGGATTTCTTTTGTTTTGTTTTGTTTTTTGAGACAAGAGTCTCAAGCTGTCGTCCTGGGTAGAGTGCTATGGCGTCACAGCTCACAGCAACCTCCAACTCCTGGGCCTAAGCGATTCTCTTGCCTCAGCCTCCCAAGTAGCTGGGACTACAAGCACCCACCACAACGCCTGGCTATTTTTTGGTTGTAGTTGTCATTGTTGTTTGGTGGGCTTGGGCTGGATTCAAACCTGCCAGCTCCAGGGTATGTGGCTGGCGCCCTAGCCGCTGAGCTATAGGCCCTGAGCCATTACTACCGTGTTTTTAAAGCTAACATTATTACAGATACTTCTCTGATATTGCCAGTCTGTGCATAGGAATATAGTGACAATATTGTTTTGGCAGATGTAGGAAATTGTGGTACTGTCACGATGTAAGGTTTTTCTGGCCTTTCCCCTCCTATTTCCTGTACATACCTCCAACACCTTTTCTTTCTCCTTTATCACACCCAGAGGAAGAAAGAGAGACTATCAATAAAAATTCCAGCAAGTGACTCCCCAAAGATACTGGAGCTTGAGAAAAATCAGGTTTTACCAAGAGAAAGTACATCGAAGGAGATTTCTAGATCCCTTAGGTGTTTTTGAAGTCGCTATCAATGGTTTTACATCATTTAAATTTGAGCCCAGGGCACAGTGCCTGTGGCTCAAAGGGGTAGGGTGCTGGCCCCATATGCCAGAGGTGGTGAGTTCAGACCCTGCCCTGGCCAAAAACTGCAAAAAAATAAAAATAGAAAGTAACCCGTATGGAATTTAAAAAAAACAAAAAAATAAAAGTAAATAAATTTGAGCCCAATATATACAGTTTTCCTTCTTTTTGTTAAAATCACAGGCATTCTTACATCGCTCAACCATGGTGGGGATCATTTTCAGCTGACAGTCGGAGTAAAGATGGTAGAATTTTTTGTGGCAACTGAAAAACATTGCAAGAAAGGGAGGAAAAGCTTCATGGTGAGGGTTGCACATTTAGAAATGCTTAAGAAGGGGCGGCGCCTGTGGCTCAAAGGAGTAGGGCACCAGCCCCATATGCTGGAGGTGGGTGGGTTCAAGCCCAGCCCGGGCCAACTGCAAAAAAAAAAAAAGAAAGAAAGAAAGAAATGCTTAAGAAGATAATAGCTGAACCAGAAATGGGGGGAAATGAAGCAAAAGTGGAGATCCTGCCTCCAAACAAGAAAAGCACCAAGGAAAAGGTATGTGCCAGGCAGTTCCCTGCTTCAGCAACTAGATTCCCAGACATAATGACCAAAAAATGGAAATAATCTCCAGGAGATGGAGATAAGAGAGTTCGCTACTGGCCTTTGGTATATATGAAACATTTGTGTTTTGAGGACTATGCCTGGAGGTGATATGACGCTGTATTATGATTAAAATACATATTGAAACTAGCAAGAAACCTAATCATGGATGTACAATAATTAAAATGGTTACACAAGTTAAGGTATACAAATTACATAAATATAGTTATAGATTTTCATTTTCTACCAAAGACAGACTTGTGATCTTTATACTGTCCCAGACCAAGAGAACTTTGGCTCACACGGTATTTAGTCAATTTCACAGACTTTTTCTCTGGAGGGTTGAAGACGGGCTGCATTTCCTCTTCCCGTCCTGTGTCAATGCACTCAGTGACCGCGACCTGAGGATGTGGTCTCATCTGGTCATTTTCAGCAGAGGTGGCTAATATATACAGATGGGTTTGGACCCAGCCTCCAGACTCTGGCTGATCTCACAGTGGACAGGAGATTAACGAGAGCAAGAGCTTTCAACTGAAAACACCCCGTTCCCCCACATTGCAAGTCGGGTACCCACTAATGGAAGATGGCTAACTGGGCTTCCATGGTCCAAAGTCTACACAGGACCAGAACTATCTCCAGAGCCATCAGGGCCCATGCCTTGTCCCCTAAAGGCAGCCCAGCTGGGAATCCAGGACTTGCTGAGGGGCATCAGCTGACCCCGCACCACGCACAGAGGCTTTCTAGATTGGTATTTACGACCCGCCTGTACTTCCTGTGCCATCCACAGCTCACATGATGGAAAGCAAGGCATTAAAGTGGAATCTTGAGCCGCACTGCTTTCCCAGACAGGGACTGACCCTGGCTTCATGTAAGAGAGTTCAGAACTAGGGACTCAGAACATGAATCATATATGCCCTGAAAGGAACCAAGTCTCCCGCCAGGTGCTACTCAATTTAAGAATCCGATGCTATAAAGCAATTCACATATCCGCCATCTTGTCATTTCAGCCACCAACTGGAGAGTCAGCATTTCTTTCCTTAGGGGCTTAATCTGATGCCAGCAATAACCAGAATTTACTCTCACAGCCTCTGCCAAGCTTCCTCTGCTACACTGAGGCATCTGAGGCCCAAGTTCTTAACATGAAGCCTCTGGATCCTTGGGAGTCCATGGATGGACTGGAAAGTGTCCCTAAATCCCCTAAAACTATATGGCAAATGTATATGCACCTGTAAGAAGAGAAACTCTTTGGTTCTCATGAGATTCTCAAAGGAATTTATGACCAAAAAAAGTGATTAAGAAACAAAGTATTGGGTGGCGCCTGTGGCTCAAGGAGTAGGGCACCGGTCCCATATGCCGGAGGTAGCAGGTTCATACCCAGCCCCGGCCAAAAAGCACAAAAAAAAAAAAAAAAGAAACAAAGTATTAAGAAAATCAGATCCACAGGAAACCCTGTACTTGGAGACTAGGCCAGTGGACAGGTGCTTGTGGAAGGAGGTCTGACCTGAGGTGAGAGGCCCTTGCACACCCAACAGACACCGTGTTGTGACATCTTTACTTATCTCACCGCGTCCCGAGAGACTAGAGGCCTGGATAATGGAGAACACGATTAAAGTAAAACAATCATCTTCAGTGCAAGAACACCGAGGAACTTGGAAGGCTATTTAAGAGCTCATTACAATTAGTACATTTCTAACGCCATTTGAAATAGATCATCTCAGGACCATGGCAAAGAAGTCATTTCCTTTCAACAGGTTTATTTGTGGTATATTCTTGTTATGGCATATTTCTAATTGCTATTACTATTTTAAGTGTTAGAGTTCTATACATAAAATACTACATACATTTCATCAAAAATTATACTTTCTTTTTTTAATGTAATGTCCATCATACACTAAGGCCCAAAACGTTTTCTGTACATAGCGCCCCCATCTTCTACTGCAAGTTTGCCTTCATTCAGCAGTTTGAAATAGAATGTCTGTGGGTCCCAGGCTCTCCCCATAACAGCCTTTCTCTGTGCTTGGACTCCCCCCATGTTCACGGCTACTTTCCGTTGGTGTAAATGCTGGACAAAAGCTGTTTAACTGTAGAAAGGAATTTGGTGGTACAGTCTGTGTTCCTTTTAGGAATATCCTAAGTACAACCTTCTGTTTTCAGTTTATCTCTGTAATAAATACATAACTTGTCCCTTCTGGGTTTTCTCTGTTGTCACTTCCCTATCACGTAGTAAGTCCTTAGATTCTAAGCTTCCAGGCAACGGCCTAAGCCACAAGACACACACACACACCCCTACATTAGCCCAACCAAACCATTACCTTTAATCTGTTAGTGTTTCTCAAAGTACATACAATCTGGGGACCATTCTCATCAGTCTTCATAGGGTAGAAGGACTTGTTAAAAATGCATATTCCCGGCTCGGCGTCTGTGGCTCAAGCGGCTAAGGCGCCAGCCGCATACACCTGACCTGGTGGGTTCAAATCCAGCCCGGGCCTGCCAAACAACAATGACAGCTGCAACCAAAAAAATAGCCGGGTGTTGTGGCAGGCGCCTGTAGTCTCAGCTACTTGGGAGGCAGAGGCAGGAGAATTGCTTGAGCCCAGGAGTTTGAGGTTGCTGTGAGCTGTGATGCCACAGTACTCTACCCAGGGCGACGGCTTGAGGCTCTGTCTCCAAAAAGAAAAAAAAAAAAAGCAAATTCCTGCCACCTTCCAGACCAACTGTATCAGAAAACATAGGGATGGAACCTAGGATGGTATATTAGTTAACACGTCCCCCACCTATCAACGTGATTCTTAAACACGCTAAAATTTGAGAACCAATAATTTGGAAGCATCATTTCCACTCTGGTTAGGGCTTCTTTTTTTGGTCAAAATGGAACTATTTTCACATCTGTCTTGTTCACCTCTGAGATTAGCATCCCCTTGCTCTTCCTAAGAAATCTCTCCTTTTTCTCTCTTGGTGGCAGCTTCTGTCTGGGCTTACTTCTCATCCCCTGCATCTAGCTTAGCAAGTCTTCAGCACCCAGCTACTCACTTCTTCCTCCTTCCTGAGCTGCTATAAAGAAACCCCCTTAGCATCCACACCTCCAGACTCAAGACATCCCAGATCCAAACTCCCTTCATGATGTCCTGCCCAGGGATTTACAGTAACATCTGCATATTAAAAGCAAATTTCACTTGCTCCAGGAAATTCACAGCCTTCCTCTTAAATATTAATAAGGCCAGGAATAGTGGCTAACGCCTGTAATCCCAGCACTTTGAGAGGTTGAGAATTGCTTGAAGCTGGGAGTTCGAGACAAGCCTGGGCATCTACAAAAATTTTTTAAATTTTCACAAGAATTTAAAAGCAATTATCCAAGTATTCAATACTAATATGAAGCCAGTAGACTATCTAGCAGGGATCCCCAAACTCCACATGAGGCGGTGTGATTGTATTTGTTCCCGTTTTGTTTTTTTACTTCAAAATAAGATATGTGCATTGTGCATAGGAATTTGTTCATATATTTTTCTTAAACTATAGTCCGGCCCTCCAACGGTCTGAGGGACAGTGAACTGGCCCCCTGTTTAAAAAGTCTGAGGACCTCTGATCTAGTGCATGCCCACATAAGAGAAAAGCTCATTTCAATTCAAGTTGGGGGCAGGGGGAACAAGGAAGGGGCAGAGAGGTGGGGTGGGGTGCTCCCACTGCATGGGCAGGGTGTAGGGGTGTTTGGCACATCTTTGTGAATGTGGGTCAGAACTACAAGAAGGACTCTACCTAACAAATGCAAACATTTTGACCTGGTTGTTTGTACCCTCATATTAAACTGCAATTGAAAAGAAAAAGCTTAAAAATTAGCTGGACAGGGTGGGTATGTGCCCATGGTCCCAGCTACTCCAGAGACTGACGTGGGAGGATCACTTGAGCCCTGGAGTAGGAGGCTGCAGTGAGCTATGATCAGGCCACAGCAGTCTACCCTGGACAACAGAGCAAAACCAAGGATCAAAATTAAAACTACTCGAGATCACTTACTTACAGGTGTCCTCCAAATCCTTTAAATGCACACACACTAATGCTACATTAAATGAAGCAAAAACAAGTTCTACTATTTCATCATTCGAACACACCAACTATTGTCATTTTTTTATGGCTCACATCTATTCTCAATTATAATGAAATCAGAATATAATTAAAAATTTTAATCCTGGTTTTCTAACTTATCGTATAAAATATATTTTCATAACTATCAGAACTTCAATTTTTTTTTTTTTTTTTGAGACGGAGCCTCAAGCTGTCGCCCTGGGTAGAGTGCCGTGGCATCACAGCTCACAGCAACCTCCAACTCCTGGGCTCAAGCGATTTTCCTGCCTCAGCCTCCCAAGTAGCTGGGCCCGGCTATTTTTTTTTGGTTGCAGTTGTCATTATTGTTTGGTGGGCCCGGGCTGGCTGCAAACCCACCAGCTCAGGTGTATGTGGCTGGCGCTTTAGTCACTTGAGCCACAGGCGCTGAGCCAGAACGTCAACTTTTAATGACTATAAAACATCCCACAGAGTTAATGCTACCAGAAACTCTATTGCTGTGTGCTGGCAGATCTTCAGATTTTACTGTTATTAGTGATAATACAGTGAATGTGTTCATGCATGCTATTTCTTCCTCCTTTGAATTATTTATTTAGAATAAATTGCCAGGGATGGATAAAAATGTATGAACATTTTAATGGCTCTTAATACATATTGCCAAATTACTGCATTTGTATTTTGCCCAGTTCCTCAATCATATGCTAGTGAATGGTTTTACAACAGGTTTACCCGAAAAAGGACTGGGAGGAGCCCAATTTATTGTGTTTGCTGATTTTTTTCCTACCGTGGCCAATGTCAAGCTACATGGCATCACTGAATGCAAAACTAAAAAGAAATGTTCAAAGAGCACACCATTGTACAGTACTTCCGTCACGGAGATAAATAGAAGAAAATAACTTCCCTGGCTTGGAACATTTCAGAAAATATTATAATCAGCTTTTGCAAACAAGCACAGGCTAGTTCTAGAACACCACTGTAAATACCCCACTTGGTATTTTGCAAGAGCATATCTCTTTTTCTCAATGAAGCCATTGAAAATTCACCTTATTCCCATTTGGTGACAAACAATGACCATGTTTTGGGGTCAGCAGATCATACAAATAATGAATAAAACACAATAAAAACAGAAAAAGGATAGAGTGGGGTATCTGTCTCCTATTTGGGTCAATTCATTGTCTGCAAGACATTCATTTTACAGTGTTCCCCCCCCCCAAGTCCTGTATGCAAACTATTCGGTCATTTACTCACCTTAACAATGAACTGAACAGATGTCTATGTGTAGTTCTCATGGCAAATGTGAGGAGAACCACTATTACTTAACCACTCTCTTCCTTGGTGATTTCTACGAAATGAGGAAGAGATCACTGCTGACTTCAGTTTTACAAGAAACTAAGCAGAGAGATAAGAAAGCTCTAACTCACTCTCCAAGAAGCTATTGAACATTCAGTAATGCTCTGGAAATTTCTTCCAAGTGTAACGCATTAATATTATATTTTACCAGAATAGAGAGATGGGAAAGTGATTTGGCACATTGTCCCTAAAAAGCAAATTCTTTTCTTTGGGCTCTCCCTGAGCAATAATACATAGTTTCTGCATGTATATGACGCTTCAGAGTTTTTAAAGAAGTGATGCCCTATATTTACATGCTAAAATGTACATGAGCTAAATATGCTCACACCCTTGACACAGTCATCCACTTCCAGGAGCTCATTCCAAGGAACACATTTGAAACAAAGGGAAACACTTTCTGCGTGAACGTAATAATCAATCACAGTGGAAAGTGGATTGATTTGTTGCAGAGAGAAATGAAATAATATGTAAAGCATTATAAACAGTTATTCAACTTACCATCTTGGTTTTGGGGACCCTAGCAGTAGAATTTTGGTTTGATGGCTCCCCAGTCCCTACTGTGAAATGTTTGTAAGTTGTTTTAGGGTTAATCACACAGATTCCTGGACCCAACCCTAGGGCTGGGCTATGGTACATGAAAATTCCTACTTCTTATAAGCTCCCCAAGCCGAGGTCCAGACAGCCTTAGGAACTGCTCTTCTAGGACTGAACCAGACATTTCAACCTCATCTCTGAACAAGGGTCCATATCTGGGGAACAGAATGACAACTTCTTGGGCAAGTTGTCAAGAGGGCATTCAAGCAGCTGCTGTAAAGCTACAATGGAGCCATATGTTTCTGGCACCCTTCCTTGTACCCTCTGGTCACCTGCCCCATCTCTGACACCCTCTTTGCTCTCACTGACTGACCAGCCCCTTGGACTTTCCTGCTGCCTGCCAGCCTTCGCCTGGGCACCCCATCCTGGCCATGCCTATCCTTTGCCATCCACCATGCCCCCAAATGTCCTCCCTATGATCTCAAATGTTTTCCTCTAGAAGGAAAACACTTCACTGAAGTCATCTGCACACATAATTGAGAGTCTTCTGCATAATTAACATGCCAGCTGTATATGCATTTTTAAAGGGGAGATTTCTCATCCCACAGAACCTCTAATCTAGAACGTGGAATGGGGGAAGCAGGATGTTTTTTAATCACACAGATTCCTTTTAATCTTGGTTTCCACCCAGATCCAAACACCCAGAACCCAAATAAACGCTTGTTATCAAAATGGTCCCCAACTCCTCAATAAAAATGGATTTTTAGCTGTGCCTTGCTTGTGTTGAAATTAAAATAGCAAAAAATTAAAGAATTTAATTTAAACTGGCCAAGGAAGAAAAGTCATTCTCTCTGTCTCTAATTCCCAGCACCTCTATGGTTCCAGGCAAAGCCTTCAGGGAGCACCATCATGCAGCTCCGCAGAGGAGGGCTCTTCTAAGCCTGAGAACCTGGCGTGGAAAGGTTCAAAAATCAGTTCCTAATCTTGTTGTCTTTTGTGATATGCATTATCATTATAAAACACTCGACCCCTGTGCCTAGTCCATACTCAGTGCTTAAAAAATGTTGATTCAGGCTTGGCGCCTATGGCTCAAGTGGCTAAGGCGCCAGCCACATACACCTGAGCTGGTGGGTTCGAATCCAGCCCAGGACCGCCAAACAACAATGATGGCTGCAACCAAAAAATAGCCAGGCGTTGTGGCAGGAGCCTGTAGTCCCAGCTACTTGGGAGGCAGAGGCAGGAGAATCACTTGAGCCCAAGAGTTGGAAGTTGCTGTCAGCTGTGATGCTGTGATGCTGTGACACCATAGCACTCTACCCAGGGCGACAGCTTGAGGCTCTGTCTCAAAAAAAAAAAAAAAAAAAATGTTGATTCACAACCTCCGCCTGTCACCCCCAATTTCCCTTGATAGGAATACTGACATTTAAAAAGTTAGTTTTCAGATTTCTTACTCCCAAGCCAGGAATCATATCATCTTCTTTTGCCTCAAGTTCTTTATTTTATATATATATATATATATATATACATTTTTTTTTTTTTTGAGACAAAGTCTTACTCTGTCACCCTGGATAGAGTGCCATGGTGTCACAGCTCACAGCAACCTCTAACTCCTGGGCTCAAGCAATCCTCTTGCCTCAGCCTCCCAAGTAGCTGGTGCCATAGGCATCTGCCACAATGCTTGGCTAGTTTTTCTACTTTTAATAGAGACGGAGTCTTCCTCTTGCTCAGGCTGGTCTTGAACTCCTAAGCTCAACCAATCCACCCACCTCGGCCTCCCAGAGTGCTAGGATTACAGGTATGAACCACTGCACTTGGCTTTTCATAGCCAAGTTCTTAATAAGATCCATAATAACTAAATCTATTGAAAGTTTATTTTATGCCAAGCACTGGCTAAATGCTTTACATATCTCATTTTCTCTCTGCAACAAACCTGTGAAGTAGTAGGTATTTTCAGTTATTTTTACTGCCTGTAGTTATTTTATAATTTTTTTTTTAATCTGACCATTGAAGAAGTAACGTGTCTGAGGTTCCCACAGCCCAGAAATGATAGAACTGGGACTCGACCTGAAGCAACCTGACTCCAAAGTGTGGGTTCTTATTCACCATTCGTTTGTTATTATATGGATTTAGATATTTTGTGATGCAGAAAAAAGGTGTTTGGAATCATTATGATCCATTGACTCACTAAAGGAATGTCCAAAGAACAGAAGCAAATCCATACTATCCCATTTAGACAGAGGAAGGAACACACATTTCATGGAACTGTTAGACAGCCTTCTGAGAAATAGAGACTTGTTCATAAATCATCAACCAACGTATTCTCCCAAGAGGAAGGCCACTTCAATTACTGGATGATTGAAGGGCCTCCTAAAACTGTAGAGGGGGAGGTCTGACAGGTACTCCATGCCACACAAACCTTCCTCTGCATCCGTGATGTACAAAGGGAAGATAGTACCAGCGGGCAAACAAGGGACCGCAGACGGATGCAGGGATGCAGAAAGAGCCCCGACACCAGGAGGCAAAGCTCCCCTCGTTCCCACGGAGACGGAATGCTGCCGGGCCTGCAAGAGCTGGTGAGGAAACGCTGAAAGGCAGATGACTAGAAACTACCAAATGGAGGCTCTTCCCCCCCGTGGCCTGGCAAGGTCCTCCCTAATCTGTCCACACCCCAACTCGCCTTTCTTATTTCCTGCAGTGTGTAAAATAAGCTTTCTTGTCTTCTCCAGCCATCTCGTCAATGGACTAGTCACCTCCAAATCAGCCTCATCTTGGTGTCTTTCCCCATACAGTCCCCCAAGTCCGAAATAATGTTGCTCTTTCCCACTAACTCAGACCTCACCTCCTGCAAAGTCCACCTCTCCTGAATACTCCAGTCCACTCCCAAACCGCTTCTTGGAACTCCTGTAAGTCTCAAAGCCTATGCCACCCTGTCTATCACTGAATTCCCATCTCACACTGCTTCCTAAATTTTACTTTTCACCACAACTACTGGATTACAAAGTCCTCCAAAGTAGAGATTTCTTTGTACATATTTCTCTTATAGCCTCCACAGCACCAGCTTAGAACTGATAAGTAATCAAGTTTTTGTGGTTTGCTTGAATATACCAGGGCAGCTTTAATTTAGTAAAGCGTTGAAACCTGGTGATTTCCCAAACTTTGTTTAGCTACAACTCGGGCTGTACTGATGGGTACCTCACAGCGTGTCTCCACGCCAAACCATTTCCAAAACCAAAATTTGATTTAATTTAAAAAGAATACTTACATATCATATACCACTTTTAGAAAATGGACATCAGCTGTGGTGACAGGTGAAACAAACAAGCTCGGAATCCCAGATCCAAGTCTATATATTTAGACTTTGATTCTGTTTCCTTTCTGAACTAGAAAATTTTAAAATTCATGTTTGTGTACCTAAGAGGATCTTTATATTTTACTTCATGAAACCTTGGGAGATATTTATACTACCCATGTAGGTGATCTCAGTCATGGTCAAGCACAAGCATAAGCATTCTGGAGGAGAACATCTGGGAAAATAAAAAAGCCAACTATTACAACTTTTAATGTTTCAAAGACTATAAGCATCTTGTTAAGACTTTGGTGGAGGACACAGCAGATAACACAGCAACCCCCTTGTCCTCTCCCTGTAAACTGGGAGAACAGGGTGCTTACCACCTTCAGCCTAGAGCAAATACTATGTGGAAGTAGAAAGATTCCTTTTGACACTAAAGAAGTATTTTTAAAGAAGCAAAAGTCTTACCTGTGGTGGAATACTGAAGAAAATTCTTGACGCCAAAAGGACTGACTCCGGAAGTCAAGTGTGCTCGGCACTGGTGGGTAAAAAACAAAGCAGCCCAAGCCCAGGTCACCCTGTGGTGACTTCCTTCCAGGATCAATCTCTCCTTCTTCCCCAAGAATGTAACTGATTCACATCAGAAGAACAGAAAACAGAAGAGCTGGGCTGGTAGAGAATCCAACCCAAGATGGTCAGGCTGAGTGTGCGTGGCGACTGAGGTGGCAGAGACAAGCCCGATGTGACAAAAGAGATTAGCAAGTTCCTGTGCACAAGTCAATTTCCTGTAGCCGGCTTCTCCGCAGAGGGGGTTTCATCTGTGTGGGTTCAGAGGTGTGTGTGTGTGCACGCGCATTCCGCTCCATGAGAATGTAACACCTCCTCAGATAAGAGGCAGAATACGGCCTCTGTTACATGGCTGGATTTGGGTTTTATTTATTCCCTCTTCCCCCACCTTCAGCCCATATCCTCCCCTCCCCTCTCAGTCACCTCGTGAAACTGAGAGGAAGAGTGAAAAAACCAAGATGATTCCTCAAGGAAGTGAAATAAACCAAGATGATTCCTCAAGGAAGTGAAATAAAGCAAAAAGAAAAAAAGTGTCCCCACCACTGACCAGTCTTGGTTAATTTAAGCTTAGGAAAAAAGCCCCTTAGAACTTCCAGGTCAGCTTGGTGACCATACTAACTACGGGGTGGGGGTGGGGGGAACAGTAGGCAAGTTGTTGGGTTTGCTTTGCTTTATTTAAAAACCACCAGATAATAATTTGGAGAGAACAGACACAGCCATAGCGAGAACTCAGGCATCCCACACACTCACCCCACATGGATGGCCACCTGGATTGCAGGGGACTTGACTGTGAGTTGTTTTCAGACTCCTCGGAGTTTCATTATTTGCCTAAAAACACAAATTGACTTGTTTTGTCCTTCTGTGCCATCCCAGCTGTAGAAACCATCAGCAACTATTTAAATTATGGCTAAATTGCCTAAGCCAACAAATTGAACTTTTCACAACCCTCTGTGTCCCAAATCCCCCAATACTGTCAATGCTACCACCCAGCTGATATCTTGGTCAGAATACCTACCCGCAGTAAGGATCCAGGCAGCTCCATTCATGCCAAGGGCGTGTACAGAGCCCCCACTATGTGCGGGTACAGACCTCAGCGCTGGGGCAGACTCAGAATCCATTCATGTGCCTGACACCGCACAGAAAAAAAGCACAAAGACTGAGACAGACGTAGTCCCTGTCCTTACAGCAGCTAAATCTCAAGAGTGACCAGGGGAAGACACATAGAAACATCCAATAAATGCAACAATTCCAAAGATTCCAAAGTATGAACATTATTACAAAGGAACTGGAGAAGAAGCTGAGCTGGATGGCAAGACCGTAGCTTCCTCCTAGAGGTGCTGGAGGAGGGCCTCTTTGGATAGCTGACATTTAAGCAGGGACCTAATGCCACATCTCTCAGTCCCAGCAGTAAATTCATCTGAGAAGCTTTTTAAAAATATAAGTGCCTAGGCTCCAAATGCAAAGATTCTAGTTTAACTGGTCTGGGTTGGGGCTTGGGCATCAATATTATTTTATTAATAATATTTATTATTTACTATTAATATTATTAATATTGCTAATATTTAATTATTTAAATATTAAACAAAGTTCTAAGGGGCTTTTTCCTAAGCTTATATTTATTAATAATATTAATAATTATTATTATTAATATTTATATTATAGTAATATTTATATTTATTTAATATTATTTTAACTCCCCTAATTAGCCTAACGTGCTAATATCCATCTAATGCAGTAGTTCTCAACCTTCCTAATGCCGCAACCCTTTAATACAGTTCCTGTGGGTCACGACCCACAGGTTGAGAACCGCTGCTCTAATGGATGAGAAGGAGGCAACCTGGAGAGAGTGGGAGGAAGAACCTTCCAAGTAGAGGCACACAGTGTGTGCAGAGGTCCTGACACAGAAAACAGCTTGGCACACTCAAGGAGGTCAAAGATAATTTCTAAGTCCTGAAAGAAGCCCAAGTGCCCATTGACCCACGAATGGATCAATAAACTGTGGTATATGTATACCATGGAATATTATGCAGTCTTAAAGAAAGATGGAGACGGACGGTGCCTGTGGCTCAAGGAGTAGGGTGCCGGTCCCCATATGCCGGAGGTGGTGGGTTCAAACCCAGCCCTGGCCCAAAAAAAAAAAGAAAGATGGAGACTTTACCTCTTTCATGTTTACATGGCTGGAGCTAGAACACATTCTTCTTAGCTAAGTGTCTCAAGAATGGAAGAAAAAGTATCCAATGTACTCAGCCCTACTATGAAACTAAATTTAGCTTTCATATGAAGCTATAGCCCAAGAATATGGAGAAAGGGGATAGGGAGGGGAGGGGAGAGGAGAGGATGGGTGAAGGAAGGGTAATCAGTGGGACCACACCTACAGTGCATCTTACAAGGGTACATGTGAAACTTACTAAATGTAGAATACAAATGTCTTAACACAATAACTAAGAAAATGCCAGGAAGGCTATGTTAACCAGTTTGATGAAAATATTTCAAATGGTATATAAAACAAGCACATTGTACCCCAGGATTGCATTAATGTACACAGCTATGATTTAATAAAAAAAAGAGGAAAGGAAAAAAAAGAAGTTATAGAAGATTAATGTATCTGGTCTGTAGTGATGGAGAGAACGAAGGGTACCAGATGGGCATCATCACAGCTGCACACACAATTACCGAGCTCTCAGGGGACTCGACATGAACCCGGGTGTCAGTCTGTTAATGTACAGTAGGAACCCAGTCTTCCAGGTGAGACCCTGGAGCCCTCTCCTGGGCATGTCCTCTCCTCCTAGAAACCCCTCTGTGGCAACTCCATCACCATCCTGATGTTATTAGATGAGCAGAACATACGGTGTGTGGCTACTTTCTTTACCTCAGGTTTTGTTCGTCAAAGGATTTAGGACAGCTTAAAAAAATCTATACACCACAGCAAGGTAAAATGAATTCAAAACAAGATATTTTAAAATGAGGTCAAGAGCAATGAAGACCAAAATGAAGCTAGAACCACAGGGGAGATAAATACAGAGAATGTGTGCCGGGTGGGTCTAGGCCTTTTGGCAACTGGTAGGAAACGGGAAAAAATGATCACATAGAAAATCCAGAGCTGGCCGCATAAAAATGAATGTGTTGTTCAGGATGGTAAGGTCTTCCCGGCTCCCCAGGGCTGAGACTACAGAGAAACTTTGCCCCTGAATCCGCATAGAGAGGACATCATGGCTCAGGGGAAACACCATGCTTAGCCCCAATGCAGCCAGCCACAAGTCTGTGGGGTGGGTCCTTACATTATTCCTCAACATAGGCTGACTTTAGCCAAAGAGTTTACTAAAAGCAGCCCTACTGTGGGAGCAGGAGAGAGTGTGGCAGGGAATCAGTATGGTGCTTGCTGCCCCACAGGGCTGCTTTGATGTTCCAATTTAATCCATAGATGTGCTTTAGAAAATTTGGGTACAAGATTTCTCGTATCCAAGCTTATAAAAGGTTCAGGGTGACCCAGAGTTCAAAACTGATTGTTCGCCCAGCAGGAGATCCAGTGGTTTTCTCAGTGTCTCAGTGGGATCCTGTCCTCTTAAAAAAGCAGAGGAGGCAGACAAGGACAGCTGCCAGCATGACAGCTCCCGCCCCTCCTGAAGGGGAGGCCAGACCCTGCCCTTTGGAGAACAAAGCAAGAAGCACCCGGAGCATGATTCATCAGCTCAGGGCCTCAGCTGTACAAAAATTGATGCACAAAAGGGTAGAAGTACTCCAGGGTCAGAACGGGGTATATGTGCGGGCCCAAGAACTTCCCCACTCCACATCCTGGACAGCACTGGAGAAGGCACGGCCACGTCTGGCTGGAGGGGTCGCTGTTCCTCTCGGCTCCCTGGCTGACCACCCTTCTCTTCCCACCGCCTCTCTGTTCATGGAATTGCCAGTTTTAGATGGCCAGCTTCACGCTTCCGCATGGTCCCGGGGAGAATCTGTTTTATCCCGTTGCCTCCTACACACGTCTAAATCCTCACATGCAGTTTCTTCTCTGAGGGGATTTTCTTGGGAGGAACAGGAGGGGACATGCGTCTCATTCTGTTCCCTTCCTGAAAGTTCTCTTTCTGGTGTTCTGTCTCTCTCTCCTCCCCTCGTTCCTTCAACAGACTTTTAACCCACAGGAGTAGGGGTGATGGGGAGAGCAAATGACTGACAGCACAAGCACACACACACTGACAGCACATGCGGACCCCACTCACACGGCCACCGACACACGTGGAAACATGGCCCAAAGCTCAGGGTGTCACTCCTCATGCTGTGTGCTCCAGGTTTGGGACAGAGTGGAGGGAATCCTGGGGACCTCCGAGTGGCAGAAAGGAAGGAGACTATGGGCCTGGACCCTCCAGGAAGCCTACTGTGACCACCACCCACTTCCGCTGCTGACAACAGCCAGGTAAAGTGCTCCCCAGAGTGCCAGAGCACTCAGCAGACGGCCCTGCCATGTCCACGTTCAAAGTCCCCAGGCTCAGGGCCCAGCCCTGCTTACTGAGATATCCCACTGGTCACTAAATAACCACTTGCTGACCAATAGATTGATTCTCCTGTCTAACCTTCACAGCCACCGTCTGTGGTAACCATTTTAAAACCAAGGAAACAGAAGCCTCAACTGCTTAAATGATTTGCATGAAAGCTTACTGCCCATGAAGGAAAAGCAGAACCCAGATCCGGCCCCCACTCCCCAACCCTGGTCCTGACTTTTCACTCTGCTGCCTCCCAAGGGGAAAAGTGAGCCTCTGTGGGGAGGAAGGGGCGCCACAGCCCCAAGGCTTACTGCTTACAGGCGAACACAATCCCCTACCTGTCAGGTTCAAAAGCAAAGACTTACTTTCTCAAAAACACCTCTGTTTGAACCTAAATGCCCACCAGCCCAGGAAGATTAACAAGCTGTGGCATAGGTATACCATGGAATACTATGCAGCCATTAAAAAAGATGGAGACTTTACATCTTTTGTATTAACCTGTTTGCAGGTGGAACACATTCTTCTTAGTAAAACATCACAAGAATGGAGAGGCAAGAATCCAATGTACTCAATTATAATATGAAGGTAGTAGAGGAGCTAATACAAGGGGTGGGGTAAGGGAATGAGATAGCAGGGAGAGGGGAGGAGGGAGAGGTCACAGTGTAGGGCACAACTCTTGGGGTAAGGAACTTTTTTCTAAGAAACGCAATCAATGCAACCTAATTCTTTGTATCCTCAATGAATCCCAAGCAATAAAGAAAAAAAAAACCACCTCTGTTTGAAATGCTCTCTGATATGTCAAAACAACAGCTTATTTTATTGTTCTCTTAAGAACAAAGACCTCTTTTATGGAGGGTTTTTAAATAATATGACCACTGCCGGCGCACCCCGTACTCATGGGTAAGTGCACGGCTGTCGCTGACTGCAAAGGTTCTCTCTGCCACATGCCAGAAAGAACTCTTAGTGACAACTGCAATTGTAATGAATATGAATCATTTACTAAACCGCTTCTACCCTGGGGAAGATGCCTCCCCCTCCTTCTTACTATTAACATACTAACTGAAAGCTGAAATGATTTAGATTTAGTGGTAGTTCTTACTGTTAACACAGACCCCCGCCTAATAAAATATTTCCGTGGGTTCTGAAGATGGGAAATATGTACTAAAACCTCATCTGAACGCCTTGAACTTCAGACAGGGCATTAGTACTACTGCAATTATTCTCTTCCCAGCTCCACCTCCCCCCCCATCACTTTCAGGGTAAAAATAAATTCATATAAAATACCCTTTAAAATTCCAAATATTGAAATATCTTCGAAATGCCACAGGCTAGAAAGCTCAGGAATGAATTCCTCCTCTGGCATTTTAATTCATTATAAACAACAGCCTCCCTAACCAGATAAGAATATCATTTTAAACATCTTCTAGCTTCCTTCTTATTACCATAACCATAAAGACATCATTTCCTCCTGCTGTTATTCTGATCGCCTATTTTCTCTTCAAGTATTTTAATGTCACATAATGTATTATTTTTTGTTTCAGTGAATAATATTAGGTTCTCAGGCTTCTCAACTGTCATTTTTATCCTGACGTGCTTGTCCTGTATAATTATGTTTATCTGGCAAACATTCACATCCTGGTTCTTTTCATTGCAGAGCCATAATTCATAACAATATAGAGTCTTGTTGCAAAAGATGATAGCGCCCAAAGTAGTAATTCAAGCTGTGGCTCTAAAGTTACCATACAACTTTTTTTTTTTTTAAAGACTATCAGAGCAAAGCCAATGTGGTCAAATGACCGTCACCCTTCAACACAGTCCCTTAGTAGCTGACACACTTTTCCAACATCGCAGACATAAGCCAAAGCACTTTTAGAACCTTTTTTACAGTATCCTTCAGAGACAGTTTAATAAACTAGAGAATAAAACCAGTATCACCATATTCTATTCACTCCTTGTTTTTTACTCAAAATATAATCCAGCTTTTTCACTCACCTATTCACTGCCTGTAGTTCCACATGGCTGTCTTGTAAAATCAAATTCACTCTAAACGGATGATGACATTTTTAAAGCATGTGCCACAGACTCTGAGACTAAGTCCAGAAGAGAAATTTGAAATGCGGTGTTAGTAAAAGTGGCATGGTGGGGTCGAGTGCCCAAACTACTGGGGACATACCACAAAGCACACAACATGAGTGCTGATGTAAAAATTCTGGTTTTTGTTGTTTTTTTTTCAAAAAAGAAAGGGGTGAAGAACAAGCCCATCCCTGCTTCTTCTCAGACTCACGTTTTACACATTAGTGTGATAGGGATCTTCAGTTTGGGTACAAACATCACAGGGTAACTGCAACCCAGCACATCTGCTCAGAGCGGGCGTTGCAAACATTTCAGTTAGAAGGCAGAGCAGACAAGCTTAAACTTAACATCTTTTCAAAATAACAGATCGCCTGCACCGTTCTGGGGGGAAGGGGTTGAAGCTTATACTCAAAGGCAATCTGAAATTTTGGAGAAAGTCTAAGTTTGGATTCAGATAAAGCAAAATTCAAATCCCTCTCTCCTTTTACTGCTGTGGATGAGGCCCTGATCTTACCATGTGCAAAACAGGTAAAATATCCACTTTGGGAGAATTTTATCAAAAAAAATGCTGTATAGTGCTTGGAATACAACAGACACTCAACATGGTGGCTAGTATTAGCCGCTTCTGTTTTGAATTTTGCCTTCTGGAGCTATTCTTTCCATCCCTTCCCCCTCTTTAAATAACAACCGTTGAATTGCAAAATTTGAGAGGCTTTGCCAGAACCTAAATTCTGTTGGCATCAAGTCATACAAGCTCACACATCACGCATAGGATTCTTTTTTTTTTTTTTTTGTTACGCATAGGATTCTAATGTCATGTGTTTATTGTCTTAATGGGTAAAAGGGTCCAGAAACTTTAAACCCAAATTGCTAAAGTTAATTCCTTATTCATAATGTAAACAACACGGAATCTTCAGAAATGCCTCCTGAGATCATCTGATCGCCACATTACGAATGCCTTAAGATAAATGAGAAGTTAGCCTTTCCTTTCATTCAACAAATATGTACTGAATACGTTATAATATTTACTGAGCACTGGGCTAGGCGCTAGGGAGGTAACAGTGAGCAACAAGAATAAAAATAGCTGCCCTTGTGAGTTTACCTCTACTTATTAGGAAAATAAGTTTGAACTTGAGACTTTAGCAGGCGAGTATGTCGCAGTGTGCTGATAACTAAGAAGGAAAATAAAGCAGGGAGGGGAGATAGGAAACTGGGGTGTGGGTGCATATTTAAATACAGTGGTCAGGAAAATCTTTGGTGGGACGATGAAGCAGGTGTTTAAAACATCCAAAAGTCATTTCAATGTTTAATGGTCCTTAACTTCATCAGCACAAATCCCTTGGCTTGATGGTCACAGCATCACCAGTCCTGGCCTTCTCTTCACGGACGGAAGGCCGGCTTCCTTTTCTGCTCATACAGGGTGGAAGTGGGCTGCCCACACAGCTCTGCACTGGGACCAAGTTCATGCTCACCTCGCAGCTCCAACCCTCCACTTAATGCTCACCCCTCTAGCTTTCTGAGTCTCTTCTCTTAATCCTTTAAAGTTTGTTGATTTTTTTTGAGACGGAGTCTCACTCTGTGCCCTGCGTAGAGTGCCACAGTGTCATCATGGCTCACAGCAACCTCAAACTCTTGGGCTCAAACTATCCTCTTGCCTCAGCCTCCTGAGTAGCTGGGACCACAAGCGTCTACCACACCTGGCTAATTTTTCTATTTTTAGTACAGACGAGGGTCTCACTCTTGCTCAGGCTGATCTTGAACTACTGAGCTCAAGCAATCCACCTGACTCGGCCCAGCCCCTGAAAGTCTTATAAGACAGACCACTGACATCTAAAGATAACTAGAGAGATCCAAGCTAATTGCTTTTTGGAAAATTCCAGGGTAATGGGAGCTTTTTAAGACCCAGTGTCATGACGCTGCTTTCTTCTTAGGCTTGCTATTCTAGGCTCCCTTGACCCCGTTAACAAATCATAATATAACTTACTAGTTACGTTGGCTTACGTATTACTGAGTACTTAACATGTGCCAGTTAAGCACATTGTATATGTTTGCTTACTTCATCATACCAGCAATTAGGAGCTGGGTATCACTGTTATCTCCATTTACAAAGGAGGAAACTGAGGCACAGAGGGCTTAAGTATCTTGCCTAGGGTCCCATAGGCTATAACGACATAGCCTGATCCCATAGTTCATCTTTTCACTTCTTTATGATGGTAGCCAGTTGAATTCTGCCAGTATCGTTGGTATCCTTGACTGCAGGACACAACTCTATCATTTCAGTATTATTTATTAGGTCTCTCACTCCAGGTGGTACCCCAACCTCTCAAGCTAGTTTGTCTGACGCTGAATTCCAAATAGATCATTGACAATAGTCAATTTTAAACTTCAAAAGTTTCTATTATTCTTAGCTCCCTACCCAAAAAAAAACATTTTCCTGTGGACTCTCTTTGTCCCTTGCACTTTTAAAGAACAGTTTCTTGCCTCTTTTTGTCTTTTTCTTTTTCCTGCTGTAGCATATAGGACATAAATTTGAGACATTCTATGTTATTTATGTATTTATGTGTAGACAGGGTCTCACTCTGTCGCCCAGGCTGGAGTGCAGGAAAGCAATCATAGCCCACTGCAGCCTTGAACTTCTAAGTTCAAGGGACCCTCCTGCCTCAGCCTCCCAAGCAGATGAGACTCCAGGCATGTACTACCATGCCTGACTGTTGGCTATGTTTCTAAAATATATTGTAGGAAAAGGGTCTGGATATGTTGCCCAGGTTTGTCTGCAACTCTTGGCCTCAAGCAATCCTCCTGCCCCAACTCCAAAATTGCTGGGATAATAGGCATGAGCCACCATGCCCATCTGACATTTGATTTTAAATGCTATTTTATTAGTTATTGCCACTATACAAATAGTGAAAAAATTTCACTCACTACTGCACCGCTCTGCAGACAATGTGAGGGACATGTGCAAAAATGACTTACATGATATAACACGGTGGCTCATGCTTGTAATCCTAGCACTCTGGGAGCCCAAGGCAGGTGGATCCCTTGAGCTCAGCAGTTTGAGACCAGTCTGAGCAAGAGCAAGACCCCTTCTCTACTAAAAATAGAAAAATTAGCCAGGCAACATGGCAGGCACCTGTAGTCCCAGCTACTGAGGAGGCTGAGGCAGGAAGATCGTTTGAACCCAGGAGTTTGAGGTTGCTGATGCCCTGGCACTCTACCCCAGGGCAACAGAGTGAGATTCTTCTCCAAAAAGAAGGCTTTCGTTTGCCCTCCAGAAAAAGGTTTGGAAGATGTTACAGACATTTACAGATTTATAGATGAGGTGTATCTTTGTTCTGAGAGTCACACAAAACTAGAAGTGATACAGCTTGTCAGGTCATAATCTGAACAGGTATTTCTCTTAAGTGAATTAAATGCACCTAACAGGAATATATAACCAACAAAAGGAAGTCAGGGTATATTCTGAGTTGGAAATAAAATGGCCAGTGTCATTTTAGATACATGTAGCAGTTAAAGAATTATTTTGCACAAATACCCCAAATATGTATACCTTTTGGCTTTGGATGAATGTGGATTTTGTTTCTTAAAGATTCCATTTATAGTTTTTCTGTTTTTTTTTTTAGACAGAGTCTCACTATGTCACCCTCCGTAGAGTGCTGTGGCCTCACACAGCTCACAGCAACCTCAAACTCTTGGGCTTAAGCGATTCTCTTGCCTCAGCCTCCCAAGTAGCTGGGACTACAGGCACCCGCAACAACGCCTGGCCGTTTTTCTGTTGCAGTTGTCATTGTTGTTTAGCAGGCCTGGGCTGGGTATAAACCCACCAGCTTCAGTGTATGTGGCTGGCACCGTAACCACTGTGCTACAGGTGCTGATTCTCATTTATAATATTTTCAAAGGTCAAGAGGAACTGACCAGAAAGTAATATATGCCTGAGTCTTTCTTTACTTCCACAGAAAATTTATATTTGATATTTGACTGCTGGCAAATCTGGAATAATTTAGACAGAGCTTTAGGAAGACAGATTCAGATTAGCATATCCCTTCTTTAATTAACTTCTTGCCTTGGAAATATCCACTTAGACAAGATAAATGACAGATGTGGAGTAAGTCAAGTAAAACTGTGAATTTCATTTACTTTATTACTGTTGCAGCCTTCATGGAAAGAACCAGCCTCAAATATCTGTGTAAAAGTTTGTTCTCACTTATAAATTACAATTAGTCCCACAGATTAAAAAAAAAAATCATGCCATCTTGCTGAGACTTGACATCAGTTGCCACTGTTTGTCAGTAAAAATAGCCATGGGCGCAACAAAAGAGAGACAAGTGCGGGTACTACAGGCAACCACTTACTTCTGGAAGGCACTGGTTCCATTTCTATACTAAGAAGCAGCCAAAATCAGCTCTCTGTAAATCAAAGAACCTTTAATGATGTGGAAACATGCTCACAATATGTTGTTAAGTGAAAAAGGCAGGTTATAAAACTTGAATTTGAATTCAACCTGCTCCATAGGTAAGGCAATTGTTTATAGAGGTTACCTTTAGTTGACAGGTCATGAGTAATTGTCATGGTATTCTTTTTGCTTTTCTGTATTTCCCAGATTTTCTATAATGAGCATCTATTATTCATATAAACCAGATGGAAAGTTATTGTTTGTTTTAACTGCATTGAGCAAGTCCACCTACGTTTTCTCTATAAATCCTTGTCATTGCTTCAGCTGCAATGTGTTTTGCGCAATGACCAGCAATTTTATAGCAATTGATTCTCAGAGGAGAATGGCTGAACCACAGCTGAACATAGCGAAGTCATCTTCCTCATTAGCCCTCACAGGGTCATTTTTAGATTATTCCAATAGATGCAAATTCCAACTTCCAGACAGACTCTGAAAACAAAGGAGACTTTTGCATTAAACCTCTTAAAAGCCCCATCTTAACTTTCTCTAAAAATGGAAATGACACTTGGGAAAGATATCCTGGGCTATATTAGTAGTTTTATCTTTTCATGGGAAGATTAAGGAGTACTCAAAATTCAAAGAGTGAGGTTTCCGGGAAATTAATTCAGCGTCTGAGCTCAAAAAGAAAGAGGTAGTGGGAAATGCTTGACGCTTATTAGAGGAAAACATGTTTGTTACAAGTGCAGTCAACGATTACAAGATCTCTTTTTTTTTCTTCTTTCAGTTTTTGGCCAGGGTTTGAACCTGCCACCTCCAGCATACGGGGCTGGCACCCTACTCCTTTGAGCCACAGGTGCTGCCCAACGATTGCAAGATCTGGTTTCAAAGTAAAACTTGCTATTTTCTTCTTATTATGATTATTACCTAAATTATTGTAGCTGTGCATTTTTTAATCATTTAAAAGAAAAGGAAGTATTTTTATAAATTCTCCTAAATGGGCATTTCCCGCATAAAGGACATTTTAAATTACACATAAAATTTCAAGATTAGTCATAAGCAAATATCTGATTTTTTTAACTTATTTTTCACCAAATAAACCAAGGCGCCGGCCCCATATACCGAGGGTGGCGGGTTCAAACCCGGCCCCGGCTGAACTGCAACCAAAAAATAGCTGGGCCTTGTGGCAGGCGCCTGTAGTCCCAGCTACTCGGGAGGCTGAGGCAAGAGAATCACTTAAGCCCAGGAGTTAGAGGTTGCTGTGAGCTGTATGACGCCACGGCACTCTACTGAGGGCCATAAAGTGAGACTCTGTCTCTACAAAAAAAAAAAGCAAAATTTCTATTAAAACATTTTTTCTAAGTAAAAATGTAAATTCTCAAGTGTTTATCAAAAGCAGATTTTTCAATTTTGAGTAAACCTATCTCTATATTTATTATTCAAAATATAAAAGAAAATCATTTTTGTTGTCTAATTCCTGTCTTTTAAATTAATCTTCTAAGTATAAAATAATGTAATTTCTAAAATACTTTAAAAGGATATTAGCATTGCTAAGTTTTCTTTTTTTTTTCTGTACTTTTTTGGCCAGGGCTGGGTTTGAACCCACCACCTCCGGAATATGGGGCCAGCACCTTTGAGCCACAGGCGCTGCCACTAAGTTTTCTTTTAACTTTGAATTTTTATCTTTCAGATTGAATTTATAAATACTATATTATCATTTATGTATCATGAGATCACCATAAAAATAGCAAAAAACAATGTTACTATGATTATGAACATCTTCATTTTTTTAAATGAAAAACTGAAGCTCAGAAAGGTTAAGCAACTTATATAAGGTCACACAGCCAATGAGCGAGGGAACTCTCTGGATCAATGTACTTCTACAGCATTTCCCAACCCCAAGATAACAAATTACTTTTCCTAATTAATTATAGCATGATAAGAAGTACATACTGAATAAAAGAGAGATATGCAAAAAATAGAAAAAAGTCTGTTATTTTTAAGGAGTCATAGATTTATTGTTATAAGGGGTAAGATACATGACTAAACTGTGCAGTAAAATCCCAATTTTATATTAAAAAATTTATTCATATGTCCAAAAAGGTAAAAGTAAATATACCAAATAATAATAGTAATTGTTTCCAAAAGGTGAAATTGGAGACAATTTTTTTCTTTCAATTTTTGTACTCTGCAAATTTTTAATAATCAGTAAGGATTAACTTTATAATCAGATACACATTACAATCTATTTTTAATAACATATATAAAATCATGGTGTCAGCTGGGCAAAGAAAGTACTGGACACATCTAGCCTAGCATTTGGTTTCACTTCAGTTTTTTGGTTTTCTGGGAATTTTTTATTTAAAAAAGGAAACAAATGAAGTTTCATTGAAAAAGAAAAAGCAATGTGAAATCACAATTATTTATTTTGAGGGTCTGTTTCTCCTTATTAGTCCATGTGGAAAATAAAGGGCAGGTTTTGAGTACCTGAAAAACCGTTTCTATGGTTTTCTTTGTCTCTATAATAAGTCCCAACTTATTTACCATAGGTTGACTACCTGTCATTTCTTCTTCCTTAAAAGAACCTATGTTTGTCTAAGACCATGAAAAAGAATCTTAAGGCTGGGCGCGGTGGCTCATGCCTGTAATCCTAGCACTCTGGGAGGCCAAGAGGATCTCAAGAGTTTGAGGCTGCTGTGAGCTGTGATGCCACAGCACTCTACCAGGGGTAACAAAGTGAGACTGTCTCAAAGAAAAGAATAAAAAAAGAATCTTCTGATTCCTGCTCCTCAGTTTCCCTTGCAGGTATGGGCGGCCATGCGACCCAGCCGGGGAAAGCCTTCTTTCTTGTTCCTGGGAAAAGTGTTCTTCAGCAGTTAGATCAGGGAGGCCTGGGCAGGAACACCTTTCCTTTCATGCTTTGGGTGTTGTCATGTGAGAATTTGGTGCCGGGAGAACAGCATTTCAGGACAAGCAGGAAACCCACCGCCAGAGCCTGACACTATTGGCCCTCTTACCACCTCTCAATTTTCATTATGTGCTGTAATTAAATCAGTGTTTATTATCTAAGCCACAGTTGAGGGATTTCAAATATTAGAATAACACTTGAAATCAAATGTCTCCTAATGATTTAGTATCAAGTAATAAAAGTCTGAAGTTGAAGCTGCCAACATCTTACAAAATTTAACCCATGTCCAATCTAAATGGCCAACAATGTAGAATGTTTACTATGGAAATGACTGGAAGATTTATTTTACTGGAATAGCATACAGTCATTTAGAAATAATATTTAAGAAGGTCGTTGATCGTGATGCTGTGAAAAGACAAAAAACAGATTTGGGGGTGTATATGTTACTGAAAGCTCAGCATTTGGGTACTCAAGCTTTCAGTAACATATATATATTGTGACTATAACAGTGTTTCTGTTTTCTAAATGTTGGGCCTCATACCTTACAATTTTTACAGTAAAAAATATAAAATGAGTTCCTATAGACAAACCATCAACTTAAATCCTGCAAGAATCAATATCAAGTATAAGAATGTTTGGCTCCCTCGTGCCTATAGTACAAAATCAAACTTCTTAGCCTGACTTTCAGTCTTTCCTAAGGTGGCCTCGCCTGTCTTTCTAGCCTGATCTCCCACCACACATCCTGTACCAGCCGCCGCGAACACACTTTCCTGCCCTGTGAGATAAAACATTGTAGCTGAGACTGCTGGCCACCCCCAAAGTCCCTTTCCTAGGTGGTAGAACATAACTCTCAACTGAGTATATAGCACCCTAGAAAAAAAGCTATTTTTTCCCAATCTTTTCAGCTAAAAGTAGTGACGGGGCTAAATTCTGCCTAATGGTATGGAACAACCTCTAGGCAACCTCCAGGAACGTCCTAAGGGGGAGAGATACTCCCTTCTTTGTCCTTTCCTTCTAAGATTCTTACATTTGAGCAGCCAACTTCAAACATGAAATGAAAGCCATGAGTTTGATCTGGAAGGAATTAGAAAGAAGATGAGGTTGCTGCCATACCAGCCTGGGAGCGCCCACCTCCAGGTCCCACTTACCTAGAAGAGAGAAATCAACTTCTATCTTGCGTAATCTTGCGTAGCCCAGTACAGTTTTTTAGTTTTCTTTCACACACACCTTAACCTAATCCTGACATATTAATCTATGAGACGAACTACCCTGTTTCCCCAAAAATAAGACAGTGTCTTATTTGCAGGTGTGCTCTCAAAGATGCACTAGGTCTTATTTTCAGGGGACGTCTTATCTTTCCTGTAAGTAGGTCTTATTTTCGGGGAACCAGGGTAGTAGCAAAAATGTTTTTAGAAGAGGGATGATAACAGTATGTGTGAAATAATAGACCTTAAGTCAGTCTGTCTCAAAACTTTCCCGGTGACCCAAATATCACTGAACTGCTGTCCAGAAGAAATGACCAGAAAGCTGGGGACCTCGGGCTCACTTGAAAGGGAAAGAGGAAGAGACAGTGGGCTGGCGGTACAGGGAGAGCCACCAGGAACTATTTGCTTAAAGGATTTTTAAGGACACAAATGACGGAAAAAAAAAACCAAAACCAAAAATGACTAAAATACTGTCTTCTATTGTACTCTGCTACAATTTCATTCCCTAATGTCACCACCAAATCAATAGGCTGATGTAAGCAGGTGTTTTAGAGGATCAAGTAAAAGGATCAAGGCAGGATCGAACAACAGCAGAAGTGAAACATAAAAGGCTGTATATAGAAGAGGAAAATCAGCCCTAATGATAAATACCATCTTCCCCAAACCCTCAGAAAATGGGTAGAAATGCTGTGTTACCCCACTGAATATGGAATAAGTTGTACAGGTGAATTTTACATATATTTGCATGTTTTGATCATGTATTTTATATATAGTTTCTCTTTGTACTAGAAATAGGGTCAGAGACATACTGTTTTGCAACTTAGTTTTTTGTTTGTTTTAACCTATCAATATGGAAGGGACATCCCAGTCTGGCAAACAGATGGATTCTGCTTGTCCTTTGACAGCAGCAGAGTACTCCATCATACAAAAGTGCCTTAATGAATTTAACTAGTCCATCTTGATGTAAATTCACTTGTTTGCTGTTACCAACAATGCTATGCTTGTACAAAACGTTGTAACACTTCGATGTAATTGTGCAGGAGGACTTAAGTATTCCTGTGGAATAATGACGGGAAGTGACTTTGCAGGGTTTTGTTGCAGTCGATATTAGTAAATTACGCTCCCAGAAAATCCATCAATGATGCATCAGAGTGACCATCTGACTGAACTGTCACATTAGTTGTTGTAAATCTTTTTCACTTTTGTCGCCCAGAAGGTGGTATCTAATTATTAGATCACAACATGTTTTTCCATTTTTACTGGTCATTTTTATTTATTCTCTGAAATGTATATTTACATCCTGTGTCTATATATTTTTTCTTTTCTTTTTCCTTTTTTTTTTTTGAGACAGTCTCATTATGTCACCCTTGGTAGAGTGCTGTTGTGTCACAGCTCACAACAACCTCAAAACTCTTGGGCTTAAACAAGTCTCTTGCCTCAGCCTCCCAAGTAGCTGGGACTACAGGCGCCTGCCACAAGGCCCCAGCTGTTTTTTGGAGGCGGGGTCTCGCTCTTGCTCAGGCTGGTCTCAAACTTGAGAGCTCAGGTGACCGGCCTGCCTCAGCCTCCCAGAGTGCTAGGATTACAAGCGTGAGCCACCACACCCAGCCTATATTTTCTATTGAATGGTTTATTATTTTCATACTGGTTTAGAAAAGTTGTTTATATATTAAAGGTTATCAATAACCTGTCTCTACATGTTTTACAGACATAGCTCTCAGTCTATCACTTGTCTTTTAATTTTATGTCCTTTGCCATGCCCAAATTCTAGAGATTTCTTAGGAAGACTTTACCATTTCAAAATGTAAACAATATTTTCCTATAATTTATGATTTATCGTTCTTTTGAAATTATACAGCAATAATGTAACGGTTAAGAGTAAAGTCTCTGGCACCAACCTGCCTGAGTTTACATCTTGATGCTGCTGCATAACCTCAGGACAATTATTTAATTCCTATGTGACTCAGTTTTCTCAACTGTTGAATGAGAATGACAGTACATCTGCATCAAAGGGCTATTATAGGAATTAAATGAGTTAGTACATACCAACTTCTTAGGCCTTAGAACACCTCCTTACAACAACACAACATTTCAGTAACATTAGCTGTTATTTTTGTTGTGACTTAGTGATGGTAGTTTTGCAAAATGTTTTAATATCTAATATGACCCATAAATAAATCCTCCACAAATCCAGCCCATCCTTACAAATGGTCTTGCTCTTTCTGCTACCTGCCTGCATCAATCAAAATGAAAATCAGTGACTGAAAACACACAGCAAACAGGAGACTGCAACGAGAAGGGCAGGTGTCACACAGCAGATCAAACAAAACACGCTGTGAACAAATAGAACGTAAGGTAAGGATTATGTGTTTCAACTGGGAATCTTGCCCTGGCAGGGCTTGGGAACGGCAGCTGCACAAACCTGTCCAATCCCATGGAAAACAAACACCCATCAGATTCAAGGGAAGCTGGTTTCCTATACAGCGTGTCTCAAGGAAACCTTGTAGACTGCGTCGGTTCAGACCTTTCCAAATCTTTGTTCAGTCCTGGGTATGTTTAGTTATCTAGACAGCTTGATCATTGTCTTTGTTAAGCATCATAGCTGGAGGACCGAGATTGTTGGTTGTTGTTTTTACACTGTTCATGTTTTGTTAATAGTCGGTACACACCACCCCTAGCACTGCGAGCTCTTACAATCCTACACTGTCTTCCATATCTGTGAGTACCTTTCTTGTGCCTAAAGAGGAATGTTTTTTTCTTTTCTTTTCTTTTCTTTATGACTCTAGACAGAGCCTTCCCTGCAACATTTATATATCTTAAGGGAATAGCTTTTGGGTTTGCTTACCAGCTCTTGCTATAGCATTATTTTCTAATTTATTCATTTCTGGTTCTATCTATTCCATTTGTGTTGACACGTGACGGGAAGGTAAAGGCCGTTTTTAGATCATATGCATTTTATGTCTTTTTGTTTTCTGTGACACTTCCTTCATAATAAAAGCATTTATTTGAATTTCTAAAGAAGGTGTGACCCTAGCAGACACCTAGGCTAGGTAAGATTTATGAAAATAGAGCTGCTCTCTCCTAAAAAGGCCTGTGTGCAAAATGACTGTGGAGAAAACAGAACATTAGAACTGGGAGCACCCTTAAGGAGAACCCACATCTTGTACTCTACAAATCAGGAATCTGATTTCAGAAAATGACATCATGTATCTGATATTAAAAAGTCAGATATCCTCACACTGAGTCTGTGCTCTAGTTGAGCAAGAAATCTTAAAAAGCAAATCAACCAGGAGTTTCCTTCCTTCCCTTCCTACCAGGCAGATCACCTGATATCCTCCAAAGAACCTCACTACCTATTTCCTTCCGTGATCAATCCAAATACAAATACTGCACGAATTGTTTGCAAAGTTGAGCTCCAGCCAGGCACTGCCCCAGGCCTCCTCTGCCCCCCCTCCAGGTTGGTCACTGGGGGAAAGTTCTGGAAGGAAGAGCAGCAAGCCAGCTTTCCACTGCTGTCTGCTGCAAAAAATACTCTTGATGACATCTGCTTTGACTGTGAATTCTAGATGCAAGCACAGGGAGCTTGCAAAATTAGGCAAATTCAGTGAAAAAAGAGATATCACAATTTGGGTGTTTATTGTGGTTCCTCTTTTTTTTTTTTTTTTTGAGACGGAGTCTTTATAGTAGAGTGCTGTGACATCACAGCTCACAGCCACCTCAAACTCTTACTCTTGTTTCAGCCTCTCAATTAGCTGGGACTACAGGCACCTGTCACAACGGCTGGCTATTTTTAGTGATGAGGTCTTACTCTGGCTCAGGGAATCCACTCATCTCAGCCTCCCAGAGTGCTAGGTCTTCAGGCATTTACTATATTTTCTCCCAGCTACCACACCATCATTTCATTACCTTAATCCTGCGATTCTTTTTTTTTTTTTTTGTAGAGACAGAGTCTCACCTTATCGCCCTTGGTAGAGTGCCGTGGCGTCACACAGCTCACAGCAACCTCCAAATCCTTGGGCTTAGGCGATTCTCTTGCCTCAGCCTCCCGAGTAGCTGGGACTACAGGCACTCGCCACAACACCCGGCTATTTTTTTGTTGCAGTTTGGCTGGGGCTGGGCTTGAACCCGCCACCCTCGGCATATGGGGCCGGCGCCCTACCCGCTGAGCCACAGGCGCCACCAATCCTGTGATTCTTAACCAGAGTCGGGAAGAGGGAGGTATACTTATCAGAATCACCTTGGGAGTATTTTTTTCAAAATGATACATTCCCCACCCCTTGGGTGATAAGCAATCATCAAAGAAAGAGGGATATAAAAGATGAAAATATATATAGGAATCTAGTTGCGGAAATAATTAGAAACCAAGATAGGTATTTGTCATGTTAATGACGAAGACTTTGATCAGGTTGAGTGTCAAACAACAGAAGATAAACTATGTTATCTATTATGGACGATGGCTGTGAATATTATAATTACTTTTTTTTTTTTTTTGTAGAGACAGAGTGTCACTGTACCGCCCTCAGTAGAGTGCCGTGGCCTCACACGGCTCACAGCAACCTCTAACTCTTGGGCTTACGCAATTCTCTTGCCTCAGCCTCCAGAGCAACTGGGACTACAGGTGCCCGCCACAACACCCGGTTATTTTTTGGTTACAGTTTGGCCGGGGCTGGGTTTGAACCTGCCACCCTTGGCATATGGGGCTGGCGCCCTACTCACTGAGCCACATATAATTACTTTTTAACACATCAGAAAAGCTGCATAGTTTAACTTTCATTGTGGAAATCATTACATAAATGTATATGAACTATGACTACAACTGTAGATGTATTTTAATTTGTATGTACAGTAGAAAGGCTGGATAGAAAAATCACCAAAAGGTTAACAGTTGGGTTGGTTTCTTTTCTGAATGGGATACTTTATTATTAACTATAGTCCTCACATGTTCATTAGATCTTTAGATTTCTTCATTCTACACATCTGCTACTTTGTAGCTCCCAACCTATATCTCCCCATTTTTCACCCACCCCCTGGTAACTACTGTTTTATTATGTATCTCTATATATTTGGGGAGGGTTGTTTATCTTTTTTAATTCTACATATAAGTGAGATTATGCAATATTTTTCTCTTTGTGCCTGGCTTATTTCACTGAACATAATGTTCTCCAGGTTATCTGTGTTCCAGCACATGGCATGATCTTCTTTAAGGCTGAATAACAGTGCATTGAGTACACTAACTGCAACTTCTTCATTCCTTCATCCACCAGCAGACACAGGTTGTTGCTCTGTCTTGGCTACTGTAAATAATGCTGCAGTGAACACAGAAGCAGACACCTTCACAAGGTGGTGATTTCATTTCTTTGGGATATGTGTATACCCAGAAGAGGGATTGCTAGCTCCTGTAGTAATTTTATTGTTAATTTCTTTAGGAGCCTCCATACTTTTTTTTTTTTTTGGGGGGGGGGGCAGTCTCACTATGTCACCCTTGGTAGAAAGCTGTGTTGTCACAGCTCACAGCAACCCCAAACTCTTGGGCTTAAGTGATTCTCTTGCCTCAGTCTCCCAAGTAACTGGGACTCCTGGTGCCCGCCACAATGCCCGGATATTTTTTGTTGCAGTTAACATTGTTGGTTAGCTGGCCCGGGCCAGGTTCAAACCCACCAACTTGGGTGTATGTGGCTGGCACCATAACCACTGTGCTACAGGCGCCGAGCCAGGAGCCTCCATACTTTTTACCATAATGGTTTCATAAATCTACATCCCCAACAATGGTGTATAAGGCTTCCCTTTTTTCCACACCTTCAACAACACTTTTTATCTTTTGTCTTTTTGATAATAATTATCAGTTGTTTTTTGAGTGGGTTTAATAAAGACTTAAATTGTTTCTTCTTTACACCATTTTTGTACTTTCAGTGTTTTTCTCATAAGGATTATTGCTTTTATAATCAGAAATAAGAAAGGGTTATAAGTAAAACCTCAAACTTGTACCTTGTATTTCTTGCAATCAGTTCTGGAGAAAGACAAAAAAAGAAAAAAGGAGAGGAGAACATGGAAGAGAGGGGAAAAAAGTTGTAACACAGAGAAAAGGAAGTATACTGGTTTACCAGTGGGGACGGTATGCGAAGGTTTAACACGAGTCTCTAGCCCAGGCTCTGTGCAGCAAGAACAGTTTGGCCGTGACTAAGTCGTCCACCCGACTGGAAAACATCCACTGTCAGCCCTTTTTTCAGGTCTGCTTTATGAGGATGTTGTTGGGAATATCCTGACCATGACTCTGAGTTCTGTGTACACTGTCTCCTTGTACGGAGTATATTTCCCTTCACCTCCAAAAGGTGCTTGCTTTATAATCACGAAGTCTTTTCTCCAGCTACTCAGGAGGCTGAGGCAGGAGGATTGCTCGAACCCAAGAGACTGAGGTTGCTGTGAGCTATGATGCTGCAGCACTCTACCCAGAGTGACAGAGTGAGGGTCTCAAAAAAAAGTCTTTCCTGGCCGTCCCGGGCAAAATAAACATTTTCCTTGCACGAATCCTTGAGGGCAGCAGTCATATTCCTACAACACCTAACTGGACTAGAGATCACATCTGAATCTTCATCCAGCTATCCTCAAGGCAAGAACTCTGTCACCATGGGGTGCCTTCCAGAGCGGCCCTGGCATTAGAGCAGTCAACTGTCTTTTGCAACTTTGGGCTGCCAATTTGCTCACACCCAGGATCTCAGCAACTTACTGAGGTAAGAGAACAGAGGCTTCCTAAAGAAACCCCTCTGAGGAGACAAGGGGTTCAAGGGAACGTTGTCCTGATGTGTGAAGATGTCCTCTACTGATGCTGAAAGTACAGACTTAGATGTATATGAGAACCTCCTTTGCTCTGGGCTAGGCGTGCGGAGATGGGGAGAAGGTGGGGGAGCTGGAGGAGCAAACTGTCAACATCAAGGTGTCAACTAGGTATTCCCACACATTGCTGCAGGGAATATTGGTGATGCTTTTGCAAAAAGCCAAAGAAGTTCACAGATTCAATATAATCATTAATTTGTTTATTCAACAAACATGAATACTGCTTTAGCCAGGCATGTGCTGGATATCGAGAGATTTCAAGATATCATCATACATGTTGTTGGGAAGGTTGCGGTGAAAACGGTCACAGACTCCAACACAGACTGCTGCTGAGTTGAAATGGTCCAACTTCACTATATTAGTTTGCGAGGGCTACAGCAACAAAGCGACACAGACCAGGTGGTTAAACAACAGAAATTTATCATCTCACAGTTCTAGAAGCCAAAGTCCAAAAAGCAAATGTCAGCAGGGCTGGTTCCCCGTGGGCTGTGAGGGAAGGAGCTGTCCAGGCCTCCCTCCTTGGCTGGTGCGGCCGTCTTCTCCCTGATTCACGTCATCTTCCCTCTGTGGGTATCTCAGGGTCCTCTTCTCCTTCTTATGAGGACACCAGTCATACTGGATTAGGACCCACCCAAATGACCCCATTTTAACTTGTGTATCTCTGTAAGGACCTTACCTGCGATCAAGATCACATTCTGAAGTACTGGGGGTTAGGACTTCAATATACTTTGAGGGGACATCCACATGGGATAATCCAAAGCTCAACCCAAACACCATCAGACAACACTGAAGTGTTTCTCTGGCCACGCTGCGTGTGGACACCACCCAGCGTTGTTCCTGGTTGCAAAGGCAGCTGGGACACCAAGCCCGGAAGCAACAGGTAAGAAGCAAAATGACACATTCCTCCTGCCTAGGAGGTTGTCAGCCTTCTACCGGAGCTCCGCTGTTTTTCTAATTTCTAGCAATAGGGATGAGCAAACAATGAAGATGGTAGCAGGCCCTGGCACTGCACACTGGAGGGATTTGCCAAAGCCTGAGGAAAGCGGAAGCCCACTTTCACATGCAACCCACCACGATAGGTTAAATACATCTAAATGCCTCTACCAAACTCCAATAGAATTGATAACATCATTAAACTGAACACCACTAAATAAAGTACACCAATTTGCTTTCGGTGAAATATTAAAACTGAATTCTCAAGTTCTCAAGAAAGTAAATACATCTCTCAGTTGTAAACATGTTAAAACATACTTCATATCACTTAGTCTCAACCCCTTTCCAACATATCGGAGCTGAACTAAAGCAGAAAAGACATCATTGGGCACAATGTAGATATCTGAAATGCAATTGCACGTCTAAAGTGGCCCACGACACATTAGCAGCGTAATCATTTAAGTTAATGCTTAACCCAATACAGCTATTGAACAGGAAATGAGCTCAATGGGTAGCATCTGGCCAAAAGATACAGCTAAAAACTACTTAGAGTCAACAAATTCTAATTAGAACACAAAAATGGGTAAGGTCTGCCGTGATCATGAATCTTCTTACTGTAAGTCTATCTAGTACATTCTCTCTTTTTTATTTGTTATCTGCAAATATACCACAATGAACACTTAAATTGGGATGGTCAGCATGTATAATAAGCAAAAAAAAAAAAAGAAATTGAGGTTAATAAGGGTAGCTTGTAGTGAAGACACCAAGTAATCCTACTGCTAAAATTTTGTATTAAAAAGATATAGGAGGTCCTTTTAAACCTTAAAGGTATCTAGTAAGTACTCTGAATCTCATCAGAAATATGACCCAGACCAGATGTGGTGGCTCACACCTGTAATCCCAGAACCTTGCAAGGCTGAGGCAGGAGGACTGGTGGAGGCCAGGAGTTTGAAACACAGTGTGATCCCCATCTCCGCAAAAGAATTTTTTTTAAAAAAATTAGCCAGGCAAGGTTGTGTGTAGTCCTAGCTACTTGGGAGGCAGAAGAAGGAAGAACCCCAGAGTTCCAGGCTACAGTGAGCTATAATCACACCACTGCATTCTTGCTGACACAGCAAGTCTTTGTCTCGTCAAAAAAAAAAAATAAAAAAAAAGCATGAATCAAATAAAACAAAATACATAAAGCATTATCTACCAGTATGCTCCTGGTGGAAGTAATATAGTATTGTTCGTGGGCTAATTTCTGACTTCTAGTGGCAAAGTTATAATAAGGACTACAAATACAGGGTGTCCATAAAGTTTGTGTACAATTTATGAGCTTAAAACTATTTTAAATTGCACACGAACTTTATGTCCACCCCATATATCATAATCCTGAACTACTATTGCCATTGAGAAGAGAACTCATATATAAAGGATTTAAAGGAAAACAATCATCCACAAATTCAGAGAAAACTGGTCTCTTTAACATTGGGTTCTGGGATATTAGTGATTTCTTGACTAACTTAAGTTTTTAAACTGATTTCAAACCTCATGAAAGCAAGCCTTACCCAAGAACTCCAGACAAAGAAAAATCTTTGGGTGGTGTTCAGACTCCTTTCTTCCTTTCTCCAATCTCCTCAGAGTACCAGTGATCAGGAGAAAACCCAGAAGCAAGAAAGAAAAAAAAAATAGGTATGGACCATTGGTCCCCATGTAAGTGCTAACAGGTGCAATATGCCACTTAATCACACACGATAAAATGTTTCTAAAAACACTTAATCCTAGCACTCTGGGAGGCCCAGGCGAGAGGACCGCTTGAATTCAGGAGTTCAAGACCAGCCTGAGCAAGAATGAGACCCAGTCTCTACCAAAAATAGAAAAAAACAATTAGACCATCATATTAATTTGAAATTTTAAAAAATGGGGGAAAAAAAGAACAAAACAATTAGCTGGGCATGGTGGTCCACAACTATAGTCTCAACTACCTGGGAGGCTGAGGCAGGAGGACTGTTTCAGCCCAGGAGTTCGAGGTTTCAGTGAGATATGATGTCATCACTGCACTCTGGCCTGGGTGACAGAGATCATCTCAAAAAAAAAAGTACTGGGCAGTACCTGTGGCTCAGTGGGCAGGGTGCGGGCCCCATATACCGAGGGTGGCAGGTTCAAACCCTGCCCCGTCCAAACTGCAACAAAAATAGCCAGGCGTTGTGGTGGGCACCCGTGGTCCCAGCTACTTGGGAGGCTGAGGCAAGAGACTCGCCTAAGCCCAAGAGCTGGAGGTTGCTGTGAGCTGTGACGCCACAGCACTCTACCGAGGGCAACAAAGTGAGACTCTGTCTCTAAAAAATAAAATGTCCTGTAGAGCCCACATAACACACACACTAATCGCCACATCCCCTCCTTGTTTTTCTCTCTCCTACTAGCACCTTCTTCGTGTGTGTGTATACAGGTAGGTACGCATGTACTTAACCTTCCTGTTCACCTCTGCCTCCACCTGGCCCCACTACCTTCAACCAAAGTTAACACTTGCTATTTATCTTTACATACCCTCTACCTGTTCATGTATTTATACACATAACAAGAGTTGCTATTAACTGTTTTATAAAAATATATATAGATTTTTCTCTTTTTGTTGGCTCAACAATACTACTTCATGGAATGGTCTCCAAGTTAAGTGGTGTGGATTTGTGGGAGGTTGTATTATCCCAAAACAGTTCAGTACGTCCTGTTATACATAGTCTTCCAGAACCTTGTCACACTTTCCTACAAAAATGTGAATGGAGTCTACAAGTCTCTCTTCTTGAATCTGGGGGTTGAGGAGGCTTGTCACTGTCTTTTTCTTTTTTTTTTTTTTGAGACAGTCTCATTTTGTCACCCTCAGTAGAGTGCTATGGTGTCACAGCTCATGGCAATCTCAAACTCTTAGGCTCAAGCAATTCTCTTGCCTCAGCCTCCCAAGTAGCTGGGACCATAGGCGCCTGCCACAAGGCCCAGCTGTTTTTAGAGACGAGGTCTCACTCTGGCTCAGGCTGGTCTTGAACCTGTGAGCTCAGGCAATCCATTTGCCTTGGCCTTCCAGAGTGCTAGGATTACAGGCGTGAGCCCCTGCACCCAGCCTGCTTGTCACTGTCTTGACAAATACAATGTGGCAGAAGCGGCACTGCAGGACATCTAAGACCAGGTTAGAAAAATGATCAGGTTCTCTTACTCTGCCCTTCCACCCCCACCAGCTACCGTACTGTGAGGAACCCCTGTGTGCTCTAGCTAAGGTCTCCGCCAACAGCCAGATTGAGTGAATGTGCCCTCAGATGACTGCAGACAGGCCATTGAGCCCTCCTCAGCTTTCTTACCTTCCAAAGGAGAACTCAGATACCACCACGGAGAACAGACAAATCATCTCCACTATGCTTTCAGTCTCAGCTGAACCGTATCCAAATCCCTGGCCCACAGAATCCATGAGCATAATAAAATTACTGTTTTAGGTCCCTAAGCTGTGGGAAACTTTTTTGAATGGCAACAGGCAATAGGTAACTGAGACAGGATTAGCTCATCCATCCAGAGGCCGCGTCATGTTTCACAGTGTTCCTGTAACACAGCTTGTTCCATCATTCCCTCTTGCGTTCACTTTGTTTCCAGTTTTTCCCACTATGAACAATCCTACAATAAATATCCTTGAAATATATACATACATATCAAGACTTTTTATTTTCATGAGAATTGTAAAGAATTGCTGAATGAAACATGTATTTTAATTTTTGATTTTTGTTTTTGTTTTGAACTTCAGGTTCCTAAAGTGCTTATCTGTTTTAAGAGGAACTGTTTGTCTTTTCTACATTTCATTAATATTAATGTCTTTCTTTTCATTAATTCCCTCCTCTATTCTATGATTTTGTTTTTTTTTTTTAAAGATGAACACGGAATTCTTATGTTTCTAACCTTTCTGTACAGCTTTTGCTGAGTCTTGTAGGTTTATGTTGGGTTTTCCTTTTTTGTTTTGGAGTTTACGATTCAATTTAGTTTCTAACATAACCCAAGAATTATTTAGGAGGGTATTGCAGTTGTTTAGCTGGCCCGGGCCAGGTTCGAACCCGCCACCCTCAGTGTATGTGGCTGGCACCATAACCACTGTGCTATGGGTGCCGAGCCTACTATATATATATATATATTTTTTTTTGTAGAGACAGAGTCTCACTGTACTGCCCTCAGGTAGAGTGCCGTGGCGTCACACGGCTCACAGCAACCTCTAACTCTTGGGCTTACCCGATTCTCTTGCCTCAGCCTCCGGAGCAGCTGGGACTACAGGCACCCGCCACAACACCCGGCTATTTTTCTGTTGCAGTGTGGCCGGGGCTGGGTTTGAACCCGCCACCCTGGGCATATGGGGCCGGCGCCCTACTCACTGAGCCACAGGCTTTAAACATTTATTTCTAATTTCATTAATTTACTTCTAATTTCATCAGATAGTGTGAAATGTAATAATCTTTTAATTTTTTTTGTTTTTTGTGGCCAATTTCTGACCAATTTTTTAACTAGTCAATGGCCATTTGTGAATATATATTTAATCTGTTTGAAGTATGTAGGATGCTGTATATGTTACAGGAAATGTATCAATTGGTTTTCCTATGATCTTCTTCTATTTTTTGTCTACTAGATCTGTCTGAAAAAAGCATAAAAGTTTATAAAATCAACTCTAATGTCATTTTTATGATTTTCTTTACTTTATAATAATCTTTTGATATATATATTTAAGCTATTATTGTTGCCTGATTCATATCTTCATATATTATGTTTTTTTTTTCTTTGCAGTTTTTGGCGGGGGCTGGGTTTGAACCTACCACCTCTGGCATATGGGGCCAGCGCCCTACTCCTTGAGCCATAGGCACAGCCCAATTATGTCTTTTATAGGTAATGTTCATCTCCCTGTTTAGTTTACTAATGGTTTGTCATACCTTGTCTGATATTAATATTGCCTCTTCTAATTTTTGATATACATTTTTTGTTTGCTTTAAATATTTATCACTTTAAGTAGTTTCTGGTGGACAACATATAACTTGGTTTGTTCTTAATCTAATTCTGTCTTTTGACAGGAAAACTGAGCTCATTTACATTTGATACAATCACTAATATTCTTGATTTTATTCCTTCTCCCTTATGTTTACTATTCAATTTCATTAATTTTTTTTTTACCTTTTCATTTTCATATACATAATATAATCACATTACTGGTATGATCAAGTTATAATTTATTCCCCTTTTCCCCTTAGAATTTCAAAACAATATTATACTTTCTCACTCCACTAGTGGTTATGTTCAACATTCATCATCAAACACGTTTCATTACTATAATGTAAAGATACAACTATTTCCTCTAAGGTACTCTATTTCCTGATACTTTCCCCCCACTTCAATAAGATAATACTTTTAGAATGTTTTCATTTCTTATTCCTTTTCCTCTGACCTTATCTCTTAGGTTTCGCTGAAACATTTTGCAACTTTTACTTCTAGGTTCTCATTAAACGGGTCTCATTTAAGAGTCTTTAACACATATTGCATACACTTCCAGTAATCCCATCATCCATATACTTTACAAGGCTCATTGTTCACTCACCATTTTCCCTTCTACTTCACCTTCTCATGTCTTGACATTTCTAGTCTCATTAATTTGTTGTTTAGAGTCCTCTTTTCATAGTTTCTTTAGTTGGGTGTATATGGGTGATAAATTCTTAGAATTTCTACATTTCTGCATCTCCCGCACCCCAGCAGGTGAATGAATGAGTCTTGGCTGGAAAGAGATTTCTGGGTTACGTTCCTTTTCTCTAATTATAGATATGATTGTACTGTCTGATGCCAGTTGTAAATAACTTCCACTTTGTCTGGAAAGTTATAAGATTTCTCTCTTCAACCTTGAGATTCAGGAATTTTGTCAGAGTATGTTTAGGTAAGTGCCTTTTTCATCAATCCTGCCTAGAATTTAGCGAGCACTTTCAATCTGCAAATGTAAGACTTTATTCAGCTCAGGAAATTTGCCTTTTCTCCTACTACTCACACATTAGATTTCCTGAATCTGTCTTCCCTTCTCCCAACACTTAAAGTATCAATTTAAGAATTTAAAACACAGATTAATGCTTTTCATGGTAATACTGGATCATCACACATACCAGCTCGATTATCTGATTGTGACATTTGGTCTCAGAAAACAACCTTAATTAAAATGTAATAATACCGGGGGCAGCTCCTGTGGCTCAAGGAGTAGGGTGCTGGCCCCATATACCGGAGGTGGTGGGTTCAAACCCAGCCATGGCAAAAAAAAAAAAAAATGTAATAATACCTATAATTTGTACACTAGATAAGTCACTCTATATTAAATATGACATTTTCACTATATTTTTAAATATACATCTATTAATTTCAATGTCATTTTTTAATGTTTTCCTAAAAGCAATACAGTTTTGTGTTTGTTTTTTTTAAGATACAGAGTCTCACTTTGTCGCCCTTGGTAGAGTGCCGTGGCATTACAGCTCACAGCAACCTCCAGCTCTTGGGCTTAGGCAATTCTCTTGCCTCAGCCTCCGCAGTGCTATTTGAACTTTTTTTTTTTTTTATTTTGCCGGGGCTGGGTTTGAACCCGCCACCTCCGGCATGTGGGACCGGCGCCCTACTCCTTGAGCCACAGGCACCGCCCACCCAGTGCTATTTTTTGTTGCAGTTTGGCCAGGGCTGGGTTTGAACCTGCCACCCTTGGTATATGGGGCTGGTGCCCTACTCACTGAGACACAGGCGCTGCCCAGCAATACAGTTTTAAAGCAAAAAAAACCTATTCAGACAATGAAAGTAAAATCTTCCCAGACTATCCCCAAGATACCTGCTGTTCACAGTATCTTACAGCATCTTTCAGAAATTCTTCATGTATAATGGGGAAAAACCTTACTATTGTAGAAGTATTCACAGCTTCCTTCCTCCTGCCTACTAACAAAAAATTCCCATATTTGCACCCTGACCACTTCTCATTCCATCTCCCTTGTTTTTTATGCAGAGAGGATAAATAGGAGGGAGGAGGGAAATACACAGAAGAACAGAGGAAGCTGAGATGGAGATTTACATCCAAAAGGCCCAGAGCTATTCACTGCAGGGAGAAAAAAAACTGAAAGAAGCTGGAGGCTACATAGATGAGAACCAGCATGGACAGAGATAGGGAGGGTGGTGGTCAAGAGGGGAAAAGTATGAAGACAGAGTCTTGGGATGTCTACAGGATTTGAGAGAGTGGGAAACAGAAAGCTGATGTAGGGAAAGGAAAATTAAAGAGGTGTTTCACATAAGCTATGTTTGCACAACTTGTGCTGTATAAAACACAAGCATTTCATGTAAGTTCTTTGAGGAAAAGATCAGAATGCCTTTTACTGTCTTCTGAACATGACATCCTCTGCAACTGAGTCTTGAAGTACCCAGAATCTTTTCTATTCCCGCTATGTGTGGGTTTGCATTCACATGTATGTATAGGTACACACACACAAGTCTATATAATAGAGAGATGTATAATATACAAGTGAATCTATCTACATCTACATTATAGATATGTATATATACTATATAAAACATACATCCTTTTAAAAAAACACAAATGTGAGCATCCTAGGAGTCCTCTTTTGCATCTTGCTTCTTTCTCCCTTCAGAATACAGATTGATTGAGTTTTATCCTGCCTATTTCCAAGAAAAGGTTACTTACAATAAAATCACAGGCATATGACTTAAAACTATTAACATGACTCCAAGGACAGAAACCGAGAAATACAAGGGCAAAGGAAGAGGCTACATTCAGAAATTCTAGCTAATCATTTCATGAGTGTAATACAGAATTAATAAGGTGCTTTAAAAATAGATTCCCATGATCTATGTGTATATGACTCAATAAAAAAAAGAATAAAAAAAAAAGATTCCCATGTAACCAACTGCCCAAAAATTATTTTTGAAGGGAAAATTTAATTTTACCTAAGAAAGGATAGAACAATGAGAAATATTCACATTTAAAAAACTGAAACTGGACCCGCAACTCTCTCTACTCACAAAAATTGATTCAAGATGGATAAAGGACTTAAGACATGAAACAATAAAAATCCTCAAAGAAAGCATAGGAAGAACACTGGAAGATATCGGCCTGGGGAAAGACTTATGAAGAAGACTGCTGTGGCAACTACAACAACCACCAAAATAAAAAATGGGACTTAATTGAACTGAAAAGCTTCTGTACAGCTAAGGAAACAACAACCAAAGCAAACAAGACAACCTACACAATGGTAAAGGATATTTGCATATATTGAATCAGACAAAAGCTTAATAACCAGGATCTACAGAGAAGTTAAAGTAATCCACATGAAAAAAGCCAACAATTTCATATATCAATGGGCAAGAGACATGAATAGAATCTTCTCTAAAGAAGACAGATGAATGGCTAACAAACATATGAAAAAATGCTCATCATCCCTATCTATTAGAGAATGCAAATCAAAACCACCCTGAGATACCATCTAACTGCAGTGAGAATGGCCCACATCACAAAATCTCAAAACTGCAGATGCTGGCGTGGATATGGAGAGAAGGGAACACTTTTACACTGCTGGTGGGACTGCAAGCTAGTACAACCTTTCTGGAAGGAAGTATGGAGAAACCTCAAAGCACTCAAACTAGATCGTCCAGTTGATCCTGCAATCCCATTACTGGGCATCTACCCAGAAGGAAAAAAATCCTTTTATCATAAGGACACTTGTGTTTGTCACAGCTCAATTTACAATCACCAAAATGTGGAAACAGCCTAAATGTCCTCCAGTCCAGGAATGGATTAACAATTGTATACTATTCAGCCATAAAAATGGAGACTTTACAGGCTTTGTATTAACCTAGATAGACGTGGGAGACATTATTCTTAGTAAAGCATCACAAGAATGGAGAAGCATGAATTCTATGTATTCAATTTTGATATGAGGACAATTAATGACACGGTAGGGGTGGGGGAAGGGGAAAGCAGAGAGAGAGAGAAGGAGGGAGGGTGGGAGGAAGGAAGAACAGAGAGGGGGAAGGGGTGGGGGGTGGGATCTCAGTGGGTGACACATCTTGTACCCTCAATGAATCCCCAACCAAAAAAAAAAAAAAAACAAAGAAAGAAAAAGCTGTAGCTTTAATCCAGGCTAGGCCCCTTCCTCCTTGCCATCCCCACCTTTAAAACCGAACAACGAAAAAAAAGATTCCCATGTAACCAACTGCCCAAAAATTATTTTTGAAGGGAAAAAATTAATTTTACCTAAGAAGGGATAGAACAATGAAAAGAAAAACAGATCATAGCTTACAAACACAGAGAGCTCTTCTTATCAAACATGGACAGCCCATCCACTTGAGAATCTTGGCAAAGAGATTCAGGAGGGCTGCCATCGAATCTCAACTGTTTCTATAAAAATAAACTGCAATTATCATATATATTATTTCCATTATAAACTGCAATAATCCAAAGTAGTGGATAATTCTAAATACTTTATTGGTTTTCATAAATTCAGATAGGTAAACAAACAGGAAAGAAGAAACTTCAAACAAAACAGTGAGGTCCCATTCCAAAGAACTGTTTGAGACAGATCTGGGAAACTGCATTTCTCACAACCTTCTCCTCTCTGCTCCTCCGGTTCACCCTATCCATCTCTGGTACAAAGCAGCAGACTGAAGCAGAATAATCCTTACATACCCTTCATCAAAGCATGGCTGCGTTGCGTCAGATCTTATCTGTGTGAAGAATGGGGACCAGGCAAATGAACAAAACATTTTTTTTTTTTTGGCAGGGGCTGGGTTTGAACCCGCCACCTCCGGCATATGGGACCGGCGCCCTACTCCTTGAGCCACAGGCACTGCCCGAACAAAACATTTTTTAATTCACCTGTATTTCCAGCAGACTGGTTTTCAATCTTCCTCTCTGTTCCCATACCGTGTCACCTTTCTGAGTAATACATACACAAAGTGCATGATCCAGAAATTTTATATCAATTCTGTGACATTCCCACTCTGATGACCATGATCTCCAGGCTCAGCCACAAATCAAACTCTGTTGGGATAAGTATCTGCATCTCTACAGTCTTGAAATCTGAAATTCTCTTCCTGCAATTTCTTCCCACTTATCCTCTGCCTCTCAACTTCTTGAATCTGTTCTTTACTTCAATAATACCTTTACTACTCCCCTCTATTACCTCCGAATTGATACATATTAGCACCTCTGGATTCCACTCAACCCCTTACCCAGCCTGTATCTCAATCACATCAACTCTACTCACACAGCACCCTGAATTTCTTTCCTCCCCACAAAAGTTTCTACCATACCTGTTCTCCCAGTCACTAATCCTGTTTAAACTAAATGATGTCTCTTTTTCCTTTGATTCCTAAAAATTGTTAAAGAAAAACCACTTAACTGATACACAAGCAAGCACCAGGTACTTAGCACATAGAGATCTCCGTCTGAAATCTGGCTCTGCCATTTATTAGCTGGGAAAGTTTTGTTAAATTATATTATCTTCCTGAACATGTTTCTTACTCTATAAAATGGGGTGTATCAAATCATTAAAATGCTTTCAGCTGCACCTAATGAGAAACCCAAGCAAAAGTAGCTTATTGCCTCTGCAAGGAGGCAGCTAAAGGTTAGTTCCAGAGTTAATTCAGGGGCTCAATGATGTCAAGAAGAGCAGAGAGGGTCTTTCCTTTCCACGCTCACCATTCTCAGCACATTGGCTTGGGCCTCTGCTTTGTCTCAAGCTTTCAACACAGTAACTGCAATTCTTCCTGTATGCTTCACTGTATTAGTGAGGAAAATCTTTCCTAGAACATCCCAGTGGAATTCTTTGGTATGGTCATATATCCACCCTTTACTAATCACTGGCAAAGGGAAGTGGGATGGCCATGATTGGCTTTTTAATCAATTATAATTCACCCACTGGGGCTACAGAGGGGTGGAGCTTCCCTGAGCAAACTGCCATTAGATAACCGAATAAAAAGAGTTGTGTTAAGAATACCTATTAGTGTCTGCCAGGTGGACAATAATACCCACCCCACTGGGAGGCTATGAAGACTATTAGATCCATTTGCAAAGTACCCAGTGGTGTCTAATACCATGTGCCTGGTAGACATAATGGTTTCCAAATATGTCCACAAATTCTACCACATTGTACCCTTCAAAAGGTAAAGCAGATTCTCCTATGCTTGAGTGTGAACTGAATGAATTTAGTTATAGTTCTAACAAACAGAATTTGATGTAACCTTAAAACACTAGGTCATACAAGGCATCGCAGCTTCTATTTTATTTACTCTCGTGGATGGCCTGCTCTGGGGAAAGCCGGCCTCCATGTTGTAAGGACACTCAAGCAGTCTTTGGAGACGTCCACATGGGGCCCTCTGTCCTGGGGTCCTTGGGGCCGCCGCCTTGAATTGAGTGTTACACCATCAGTTTACCTAGTTCTGAAGTCTTCAGACTTGAACTATGTGAGGCTACTGTATTCTTTGGTTCGGCAACTTGCAGATGGCCTGTAGTAGGACTTTTGAGCCTCCAAAATCACTTGAGCCAATTCCCCTAATAAATCCCCTCTCATCTACCTATTTCCTACTGGTTCTGTCACTCTGAAGAACCGATGAAACACATACAAATAAGCTACCCTAAATAACCGTGTGCATTATTTGCCAGTAAGACACACTAAGTTTATCCCAGACTCGGAGAGCTTCCTAGCAGTTCTCTAAATACCCCAGCTGACATGTAAAGCTTTTGTGACTAACACGTCAACCCACTTTTTTTCTAGTACCTGGTGTGACAAGTATCACGAGTGTAGTAAACATGGACATTCTGATACTCATCCTCCAGCTCTACTTCTTCTAATGAGCCTTTCTGTACAGAACAGGCTGGAATATTTACAACCAGTCCCCTTCTCCAGGTTAAATACTATATAAAAAATAGCTTCCCAAGTTAGATACACTCTTAAGAGACTGGAGAGGCAAAGGTAAGCTGGAGGCTATTTACCTACCGATACAGCTCATTCTACTAACAAGTCAAATTGTGAAGATGTCAGGTTTTCCGTAGCATTTTTCTGGTGTCACCAACTCTGGGTATGTTACAGTTGTGGCAATGGTGCGTGGTGGCCTTCTGACTTGTCATAGTAACTACTCTGCAGGTTAACTCCTCAGTGTTGTGGAGTTCATTCCCAGAGCCAAACACAGAGGCTACTTCTCCACCTCTTCCACAAACTTTTAAATACTTTCTTATAGAGTTTTATATATATTCAAAAGTAGGTAAGTATAATGTCTATATAAAGTAAATATGGTCATATACAGGTGGACATAAAGTTCGTGCACAATTTACTATGTTAAACTATTTTAAATTGCTCAAAAGTTCATCACAGCACATGAACTTTATAGTACAATGTCAGCTAGTTTCGTAACTGCCCCCACCCACTTCTCCCACCTTCTTTTGAGGTAAAACTCTGAGATAGTATTTTACGTACACATCTCAGCTTGCATCTCTTTTTATCAAGCCTCCCTCTTGTTCTAAGTATGTATCTCTCTTTTAAAAAAGTAAAGATTCTTAAAAATATATAACCATATCATCCCTAAAAAATAACTGTTCTTCAATACAATTTTCTAGTCAATGTTCACACTGCCAATTATTATTGTCATAGCTTTTCTTCTACACTGGTACCCAAATGAGGTCCACAGTTTGGAACTGGTTGATATATCCCTCATGTCTTACTGTATAAATTCGACCTCCCCCGTGTGGTTTTATATGCTTTGTAAGTTGAAGAAACTGTGTTGCTAGTTTCCCACAGTCTATATTTTGGTGATTACAACCCAACGGTAGTGTTTGATATATTCCTCCACCCTCTGTAATTCCTGTATTTGTTATTGAATCTACTGGCTTGATCAGATTTAATCATCAGAGATGAAAGTGACACTCCCTGAGATCTGCATTTGCCTTTGCCAGGCAGCTGATTATCAGGCTGGGACCTCTACAAATCCAATTAAAGACTTGACATTTTCAACTATCCTAGGTGATATGACTTTGGGTGGATAGTCTACCGGGCCCAACAGTGATTATAACTGCCCAGATTTTGGGGAGAGGGGGGAATTTGTCTCTTCTTTTGTACAGTGCCAAGGCAACATTCCTTGCAGTCCTTCTGGAAGTAGGAAGGACACCAAAATTATTTTATCCATCCCTATTCCCAGTGAAGATAGGGCCCTGTCCAGTGCTGGCTTTATGGCTACTGGTCTCCCACTACTGCTACTAGTCTCCGAGTATGCTGGACTTTGTCTTCTGTCCCTCCATTGCTAATCTTTGAAAACTGAAGCTCAAGGTGAATTAGGATCAGAGGCACCTTTTGTGAAAATGCCTGTAAGTATTCTCACTTAGAGTTTTCACCTAAGCCCCTATATTATCAACCATGTAATGTTTTTAGTATTTTTTTTGTTTTTGAAGACAGAGTTTTACTGTGTCACCCTTGGTAGAGTGCCATAGCATCACAGCTCACAGCAACCTCAAACTCTTGGGCGATTCTCTTGCCTCAACCTCCCAAGTAGCTGAGACTACAGGCGCCTGCCACAACACCCGGCTATTTGTTGTTGTTGTTGTTGTCATTAATGTTTTAGCTGGCCCGGGCCAGGTTCGAACTCGCCAGCCTCAGTGTATATGGCCGGCACCCTACCAACTGAGCTACGGGCACCACCACAGTCTGAGTTTCTAACTAAGAAATACGTATGAAATACTCCTCAACGTATGATGAGGTTATGACCAAAAAAAAAAACTTCAAAAATATTGACAATCAAAAATGCATTTAATACACCTAACCTACTGAACACCATAGCTTAGTGCAGCCCTACCTTAAACATGCTCAGAACACTTAACATTAGCGTGGCCAACTGGGAGGTGCGGCTCACTCCCCAGCATCACAGGAGTATTGTATCACCTGTCACTAGCCCAGAAAAGATCAAAACTCAAACGTTGAAGTATGGTTTCTAGTAAATGCATATAGCACATTCGTACCACCGCACAACTGAAATATCCCAAATCAAACCATCCTAACTGGGGGACCGTGAAGTAGCAATGCCAGCAGCACGCTCTGACTAAGGTGTGTGCTCTTCCTTCCTTCCAGGAGCACTGACTGAGCTTGTCCTTGTCATTCACTTTCTTTCCCAATTAAGGCTAGAAACAGACCCTACACAGCAGTCCTCCCCAAATCAACTTCCCCTCAAGCTGCAGGTAGGACTTGTCCCAAGTCCAGTGTTAGATGCTATCAATGTCTTTTGTTTTCCTTAGAGGACAACCCAAGTTTCTGAAAATTTCACAATTAAGGATGACATTCTAGAGCCTCATTTTCCTCAAATTTTTTGGGATTCATTGAGGGTACAAAGAATTAGGGTTTGCATTTGTTATATAAAGTCCCTCTAATAATTGTGTCCCACCCCCCAAGAGGTGTGCCTAGAACCTCATTTTTTTTTTCTTTTTTTTGTAGAGACAGAGTTTCACTTTATTGCCCTCGGTAGAGTGCCGTGGTGTCACACAGCTCACAGCAACCTCCAACTCCTGTGCTTAGGCGATTCTCCTGCCTCAGCCTCCCGAGCAGCTAGGACTACAGGCGCCCACCACAACGCCCGGCTATTTTTTTGTTGCAGTTTGGCCGGGGCTGGGTTTGAACCCTCCACCCTTGGCATATGGGGCCGGCACCCTACTCACTGAGCCACAGGCACCGCCCTAGAACCTCATTTTTAACAGAATTTCATTTGTTAAACCACTGGCATAACAAAACACAATCTAGATACCTAAAGGTAAGGTTAAAATAAAGGTTATTGATATATATTTTCATAGATTCTGGTATAAAAGAATTATTTTCATGTTACGCGTTTAAATCCAGAAGTACGTATATTTGGCATTGACCATTTTGTCAGATCTTGGAAGTGACAACTCCATCACCCCATTTCCATACTGTGCAGCCACTTCTATACCTGACCAGGGACAGAACCCTGGATGGATCACGCATTCTGTCACTTCTCTACCCAAATAGTCATTCCTTATGTTGAGGAATTTGTTTATATTCTGAAACTTCATTAATATTAAAATGCTAATATTTCCTTAGCCACTGAAATTAAATAAGCCTATAACAGATTAAGTAAATCAAGATTACCATGAAAAGTGCTCCAAAGCTATGAAAGGTACAAAGATCGTACACTTATATAACATATGTACAAGTCTTGAATTTGAAGTCTTTGTTTGATCTTGTCCCTACAGAAAATCACTTTAAGATTTCTTTCTTTCTTTCTTTTTTTTTTTTTGTAGAGACAGAGTCTCACTTTATCACCCTCAGTGGAGTGCTGTGCAGTCACAGCTCACAGCCTCCAACTCTTGGCTGCAGTGATTCTGTTGCCTCAGCCTCCCAAGTAGCTGGGACTACAGGTACCTGCCACAATGCCCGGCTATTTTTAGAGCTGGAATCTCACTCTGGCTGGTCTCGAACCTGTGAGCTCAGGTGATCCACCTGCCTCAGCCTCCCAGAGTGCTGGCATTACAGGCATGAGCCACCACCCCCGGCCTCATTTCAAGATTGCAAGCAGCAAATTTCAAATTCACCATCTCTAAAAGAAGCAATAATTCCCCATTTTCCTATTAGTGTTACCAGTTCTTTTTTTTTGAACTGGCACAGTTCTTTCTTTATATCCAGTTTCAGTCCTTAAGACATGTATGTACATATTTACATCTTTCTACCCTGGTTCACTTAGCTTTAAATCACTTGCACCAAGTACTGAGTTTTTGCACATAGACGTGAAGAATAAATGTTTAAGAGAAGAAAAAAAGTCAATATGCAAGTATATTAACTAAACAGTATCATTAGAAATAACTTACGTACCTAATCTAGTTGCCACATCTGGGTTATGAGATCCAAAGTGATCCCATTAGCTGTTAAATCATCGACTGGAAGTCCAGTTCATCCAGTCCTGTTGGTTATTAAAGTTTGACTATTTAAAGTTAACACATACAACTATGATTTCCTTATTATTCTTATCACACAGAAAGATCTGTCAATGCAATATATCAAGAACTCATTTTCACATTATTTACACATAATGATCAAAAATGATGTGGCAGAGACTGATATTCACTCCCCTAGAATCTATTTTTCTTTTCTCCAAGAGAATATTCACTCATAATTTAGTGGAACAAAGGCCAGTCTGAAATAGACAATCTGCAAGCATCCCCTGCATCTAGATAGGACATGACAAAGTTCTGGCCAACAGGCTGCAAGTAGCAATGACCTTTGGCACTTCCAGTGGTCACCTTTGAGACTGCTGGCATTTGCCCTTTGCTCCCTCTGGCCTTGTCCTTCCTCCAGAAGAGTGTAGAAGTGATAGAGCCCTAGCCAATCACCCGGTGTAAGAAAACAAGGGCTCTATCCTGGTATGGCAGAATGGCGAACTAGCCTAGATGCCCAAAACCTTCAAGGAAAAGATGGTTCCCATCAGTCCTAGACTCTGCCTCTGGGATGTTATATGAAGAGAGAAATAAACTTGTATCTTCTGCCATTGGTATTTTGATTATTCCAAAATATCAGCTTCCTTAGGATAAGAGGAGGAGGCAGATTCATAAATGGCAGATTTTCAAAGACATACACCGTGGAGCCACATTTGTCTCAGGAGGAGATAATAGAATATTGTATCTTTGTAAATAACTATTCTCTCTTACGACAGATGCAACTGCTCTAATACTAAGTGTCAAAAAGCCAAAGTTCGAGACACACCTCTGCTCCAAACCAGAAAACCAGTTAACTTCTCTAAGACTAGGTAGCTTTATTCATTAAATTGGGATAGCACCACCTACGTAATAGGATTCTCTTGAGATTTAAAATATATCCTATATGAAAGTATTCCACAGTATAAATACTAGTACACTTGTTTTGTAAGAATATAACTATGGATAAAAGCTCTGTCTCATACTGTGACTCTAGTAACAAGTACTCAATAAATATTTGCTGAATCAATATTGTTAAGTCCTTGCTAAATGAGTGAATTATCCTGTGTTGGAGCAAAAGTTCAAAGGTCCTTAATGTTATTTAAAATATTACTGGAGACCCTAACAGATACAATTCTTGATATTGATGCCAGTCAAAAGATACAGGGCGTGAACAGAGAAACCACAGCTAATCCAATTAACTGACCCCTATTTACTACAGCAAAATAATTTAAACTAGAAAAGAAGTTGAGGTACAGAAATGAAAGTTTTATGATTATTCTCCTCCAAAATTACAACGTTACACATAAAAGTTTTTTTTAATATTTAAACCACTAACCCTATCATGTCAAATGAATGATTTCCTCACACTGGACTGTGGCTAAAGTATTTTATTAAATTAAGTATGTAATTTGCAAATGGTTTTATAAGAAATTTAAAAGCAAAGTTATAAAACATTTTCAATAAGAAAGTACAGAGTTAACAGCAAAATTACATTTTCTTTATGGTACAAATAAAAACATTTTGTTTCTAATATACTGTCTGAAAATTTTTAAATATTTTCTCCAACCGATAGCTGCAAGATTGTATTTTAATGAGAAGTCTCATGTTAAATTCAACAGGCTCATCATTTAGACCATACAAGTCAACTGCTCAACTTTAAGGAAAATAATACACTTTGCCATCATATAATGTGAAGTTATAAAAGGCTCTTCTGGATGTAGACATGTTCTAGCCTTGTTTCTCTATTAAATTCTGTAAAGAAGTATTAAGTAATACTGTAAACTGGAATTACATTTTAAAAATAAGCACCATTAACATACTTTCTACAGAAACTTACTTTACCTTTTGAATGACCCTCTTTTGGCCACACAAACATTTAAATTTGTTTTCTTCACATGTAAATAAAAATAAGCAATTTTTAGCCACTACACAGAAAAATTATCAAATTTTACCTCATTGCACAATGAAAAAACACTTTTAAAAAGCACTTGGAAAAAACAGCACACATTATCATTGTATTTTTATACATTTTGTCATGTTCTTAAATCGAGAGCAGTTAAAACATTGTCAGAGCAATTTCCTGAGTTTCAAAAGTTTCCCATTTCCAGCTCAGAAATAATCAATCTCACTATTATACGTGTCCTATTCTAAGCATACAAAACACTTGAATTCAAAAAGAAAAAGACCAAAACAAGGGACTAGAAACCATCCCGAGAAAAGTATAGTTTTTCCTCTCAAAATGTGTCACAAAACACAAGACACTTTAAACTCACAATTTTTACTATATAGTATGTCCTATATTTAAAGGCCACAGAATTGTAAATAGTATGGAAATGCTAACAAATTGAAAAAACTTCACCTAGAAAATAATATAGAGATATATGAATAGATAATAAATGTAAGAAAATATGCTTCCATTTCTCACACTGGGATAAGAGATGAACAGACTGAAAATGCCGTTAAAGAGTCTCCCTAGTCCAACTATACACCTTCTGAGGTTTCCACATTAGTTCTTTTTTTGGAAGGTTTTTATTGAAACCTTCCAAACTACAGAAGCACTGTACTACTTTAAAATATTTCAAAAACAACCATTCTAGTGAGCCATGTATTGGCACAAACATATGGGTTAAGTGTCCCTTATTCAAAATGCTTGGGATTGCAAGTGTTTTGCATTTCTGGTTTTTCCAGATTTCAGAATATTTGCATCGGGCTTACCAGGTTCACATTCCTAATCTCAAAATCTGAAATCTGAAATGCTCCAATAAGCGTATCTTTTTGTGTGCTGTGTCCATGCTCAAAAAGGCTTGAATTTTGGAGCACTTAGGGAGACTCGACCTGTACCAAGACATGAAAAATCTCCAAACTATCTTTGAATACAAATGGGCAAAAGAAGAAAGGAGAGATTATATACAATTTTCTTTCATAATTATGTGTTCCTCAAACTACGCTAGATAGTGGGTAGGAGGCAGTCTGGAATTAAACAACTGCAAAAAAATGCTTAAACCTTGTCTATGTGTTTATGAATAATGATTAAAAAATACAGTTAGATTTACCAAAATAAGGTGTAACATTAGAGTTGATACTACAGAACACATAGCTTTTTTCATTTGATTTCTGCCCATAGAATAGCACATGTCCACTTCATTGGACTGCTCCCTCATTAATCAGATTACTAGACTACTAAAGTAAGTCTAGCTGACATACTTGAAAGTGATTTTTTTTAAATCAGGCAAGAAAATATATAAACACAGAAAATGAGTATGCAGCTGCATACACTTCAGGAATATAGGTTTTGGTATTGTTTTCCATATTGTTAAATCATATTAATTTGTACATAAGAAGATTTAATTTTATTAACAATTAGTTTTATAATAAATTGTTGAAAGGAATTACTTTATTTTTGATCTATAGAACTGTTCTAGAGATTACAAAAACCTGTGCTAAACTATTGGCATTTTAAAAAAAAATTACAAACATAAGAACATGAATAATACTTCAATACCTAACCATTTCAAGATAAGCACATTCTTATTTTTACAGACATAAAATACAATGATAAGGCTCTTCTTTTAAAAGCAGGCATTTATAATATATAAAAGCAAGTGTTTTTGAGTTTTATTTTCATTAAAATGTTCCCTCTTTCGGGAAGCCATTCTGTAGTATAGGATTCTTTCAGTATCAGCTCAATTCTATAAGTCCTCAAAGGATTTTTTTAAGCTTAAGAAAAAGCAACATAATTTTTTGCTAAAATAATGTGTTGAAAATATTCTCCGTATCTGAAGTAATTTTTAGGCCATTGTCTCATATTAGAAAATTAGACTTCGACATTAAATCTGTGTAAAGGAAATTATAATTGCCACAAAAACCTAACCAAACAACAGAAGTCAATGAAGTTTCCTTTCACAAAACTGGCTCTTTCAAAATAAAGGTAAAAAATTTTTCAATTCTAATGATTCCTTTTATGATTATACTCAAAATGTTTTCTATGTTTGTTTTTTGTTATTAAGATTTTGACCTACTGCATTCCAGGTGCACCACCGCAAATGTAAACTACACAGCCAGTTCTAGAAGCAGTTCTGAAAGGCCCCGACCTCCGTAGACAGGTAACCACTTCTCTGAAAATCTGTCTGCCTATCGAAGGTATAAAACTGCAATATACTCTCAGACCCAACCTTCCTCCCATAAAATGCACACATCCAGAAGAACAGAATGAAAAATAAGAGATCAAGTTCTAAGCAAAGGAAAGAACAAAAGCCTGTCTCCTCCCTGTAGGACTCGGCAGAAATGAAATGGTTTCGTGTGTTTAGTTTTAAAAGCAAAAAGTATTCAAGTGTTTTTGTTAGGTCTCCTTTCTTTCTTTATTACTGCTACCACTACTTCTTTTTCTTCCTCTTAAGACAAGTCTTTGAAAGGCTATCCAACACTTTAAATATCTCTCACAGAAACCTTTAGGACTTTACTAAATGTCAAACCACCATGAATACAAAGGTTAACATTTTCTGTGTGAGAAACAATCAGAGCACTTCAAACTTTAAAACTGCAGCTGATAATTTGCTTACACATTTCGTAATCAGTAAAACTCCACTTTAATATTTTTAACAGGTAACATTATTTGCTATATGATTCAGTGAAAAATTAAATTTCTCTTAAATTTTGAAAAACATAATTTTTTGTTTCATAACTAAACATTATTTCTGATAAAACACAAGTTTAGAGAACTGCCTGAAATACTGCCAATGAAACTAATTTTAACCTACAAACCTTTACACTTCTAAGTCAAGGACGTTTATTTTACTTTAGCATGACTTTCAAGCACCCTGGTTTAATTTCAGAGAACCTGTAGAAATGAGAAAAGAGTTATTTTAAAAATAAAAATTTCAAACTAGCCAGGGAATATAATTTCGACTCAATTCCAAGTGCCCCTGCCCAACACGGTATTCATAATGGAAGCATTCTCCTTCACTAAGCCAAGAGCCAAGACTGGTGTCTATGTTTATGTTCCTTGAAATCTACCGCCAAGACAAATACAACCCTAAAGCTGGGGGTTACTCCTAATTTAGTAGCTAAAATAATTAAAAAATGTTCAAACCTCCAAACATGAATTATACCTTCATGAGGATGAGCACACTGAATGAAGGCTAAGATGAGGTCTCCCTTACGTTGTTTCTGTGCATCAAGAAAGCACCAAGAAGAAATCTCTGATTAACAGGTAAATCTGATTAATCTGGCCATGGAATGCTTTCAATTCCCTCAGTATAAATTTTCCAGGAACACTAGTTTCTTTTTCTTTCTTTCTTTTTTTTTGGGGGCGGGGGACAAAGCCTCAAGCCATTGCGCTTAGAGTGCTGTGGCATCACAGCTCACAGCAACCTCCAACTCCTAGGCTTAAGCGAATCTCCTGCCTCTGCCTCCCAAGTAGCTGGGACCACAGGCGCCCACCACAACGCCCGGCTATTAAGGAACACTAGTTTCCAAAATAGATGATTAATCTCAATATGATACTGTTCTGGCTTAATTACTTTTTTTGTAAAAATAACAATGAAATATTACCTGTCTTCATGGTTACAATGCTACCATTTTCTATAACGTAGTAGCCAAATAACATTGTATCACATCACATAGCATAAACTAAACATGCTACACTAACTCAAATTCCAGGGGTGGATTTGATGCACATGTTGGGAAACTATCTATCAACAGATCTTTAATCTCTGACTTTTCTTGTCATTTTCTGTTACTGAATAATGATCACTTAATGAAAAAGCCCACATCTGTCAGCAAAGACCATGAACAGCATTTAACTTATGAAAACAGAAATTCATATCAACTGGAAAGTTCCTGCGATAATTGAAACACACCCAAATTATAACTGTATTTCAGCAGAAGCTACCCAGTTCATCCAAAATCCACAAATATATATTTCCTTTTAAAAGAATAAACAGCAAATCTTAAACTATAATATATGTAATCTAACTATTTTAATAATATATTATCAAAGAAACACAAATATGTTTACTTTCTTCTAGAATTTTAAATGTATAATAGGAAGTTTTATCAGGTAATTATTGTCAACAATGTTTTATTTCTGGTTTATCAGGTAACATAACTAGCAGGGAAAGTTACATCATAATTTAAGCATTAACTTTTGGCGAAATTAGATGAATAAATTTAGTTAACTATTTTGACAAATAGTTCCGAGCATACTGCTAGTGTTTACCTAGTTATATATGGGCAACTGCCATTATCAATAACAGAAATCTATACTCACCTGAAGCTATGGCTTGTGAGGTATTTAATGACAGCTGGTTTGATGCGAGCAACTCCTCCCTGGCTGTGGTTTCCTCTCCCCGTAATCACAGACAGATAAGGCTTCCCACCATTCTGCTTAAATTCTGTTACAACAGGAATTACAACAGGTAAAATTTACTTATCTTATGTTCTCAACAGAAAATAATCTTAGATACACAAACACACATGAAATTGCCTTCATAAGGATTTAGAGATTACCTCAATAAGCCCCTAAATTAATGTTTTAAAATACATATACGTTTTAAAACACAGATAGTGGTTGGGTGCAGTATGGCTCATGCCTATAATCATGGCCTCTGGGAGGCCAAAGGGGGAGGACTGTTTGAACTCAGGAGTTTGAGACCAGCCTGAGCAAGAGCTAGAACCCAACACATCTATGAAAACTTAGCGGGGTATGGTGACGCGTGCCTATAGCTGCTAGCTACTGGGGAGGCTGAGGCAGAATCACTTGAGCCCAGGAGTTGGCGGTTGCAGTGACCTATCATGATGCCACTGCAGCCTAGCGGGTGACAGAGCAAGACTCTGTCTCAAGGGGGAAAAAAAAAGTTTCATTGCAATCTACCCATCCAAAGACTTCAGGGAGACTTCTTCCCCTGTGGGTAGGGAGATTTCTGTGCACTACCAGTCCTCTCTCAAGTAATTATGACAAAGACAATATAAATGACATCTAACAATATACACATGGAGTCAGGCACTGCATTAAATGATGGATTTATTAAATAAGAATCTTTAGCTTGGGGCGGCGCCTGTGGCTCAGTGGGTAGGGCGCAACCCACCACAAAGGGTGGTGGGTTTGTACCTGGCCCCAGCCAAACTGCAACAAAAAATATCTGGGCACTGTGGCAGGCACCTGTTGACCCAGCTAAACGGGAGGCTGAGGAAAGAGAATCGCCTAAGCCCAGGAGCTGGAGTTTGCTATGAGCTGTGATGCCACAGGACTCTACTAAGGGCAACATAGTGAGACTCTGGCTCAAAAAAAAAAAAAAAGAATCTTTAGCTTGGTCAGATAGATCTGAAAAATAAAAAGAATCTTCACAACAACCCTATTAATTAACCACTCTGAAGCCAGTCGGCTTTGGGCTGAATCACAGCTATGCCACAAATGACTATGTGACAGCGGACAAGTCACTTCACTTCTCTGTGCCCATCTCCTCATCAGGTAGATGGGATAATGACAGCAAATATTCTATATACGATCCTCCAGAAATATCCAGGAGCACAGATTATAGCTCCACTGTTAAAGACAGTCATTAACATAGCCGGGTGTTGTGGCGGGCGCCTGTAGTCCCAGCTACTTGGGAGGCTGAGGCAAGAGAATCGCTTAAGCCCATGAGTTGGAGGTTACTGTGAGCTGTGTGAGGCCACGGCACTCTACCGAGGGCCATAAAGTGAGACTCTGTCTCTACAAAAAAAAAAAAAAAAAAAAAAGACAGTCATTAACTTAGGAAACTCTACCTGATAGATAATTCTTAAAATATCAAATGAGCCTGAAGCCTCTTGAAAGAGGATAATTGCTATTTGAGATATAATCTGGTGAAAATCAAGTATATCAATCCTGAAAACCAGTAAAAGCTGTCATAGAATTTTTTAACTGTTAGTAATAAAATTTGAATTAATGAATTTATAAATATTTGTTCCTCAATGATAAATAGTTGAAGTTTTGCTCTTTAGCATAAAATATATACATACAAAGCTGGTGGCTCATGCCTGTTATCCTAGTACTTTGGGAGGCAGAGGCAGGAGGACTGCTTGAGGCCAAGAGTTCAAGACCAGCCTGGGCAACACAGCAAGACCCTGTCTCTACCAAAAAATTTAAAAACTAGCTGTGTGTTGTGGCACATGCCTATAGTCCCAGCTACTCAAAAGGCTAAAGGGGAAAGATTACTTCAGCCCAAGAACTTGAGCTAACAGTGAACTATGATCAGGTCACTGCACTCTATACCAGGTGCCATAGTAATATCCCGTCTCTAAATAGGAAAAAAAAAAATAATAATACATACATAATACAAGCATTACACATTCTGCTCATTAAGTTAGCCTAAAACTCCAGCAGAACCACACAAAACTTGGTTTTTTCAGCATCATATCTTTGGTTAATATTGAGTCTGGAATTTTAAAATGCCATGTTGCCCTTGTATTTCTAATTCCTTATGTTTAAGATCTCCATGTCTGGCTCCATCATTGTAGCTCAGTGGCCAGGGTGCCGGCCACGTACCCCCAGGCTGGCAGGTTCAAACCCCATCCAGGCCTGCCAAAAAACAATGACAACTGTTAACAAAAAACTAGCCAGATGTTGTGGTGAGCACCTGTAGTCCCAGCTACTTGGGAGGCTGAGGCAAGAGAATCACTTATGCCTGAGAGTTGGAGGTTGCTGTGAGCTGTGATGCCATAGCCCTCTACCAAGGGCGACATAGTGACACTCTGTCTTTAAAAAATCCCCAAAACTCCATTTCTACTCTTATCTATACCCATTACTCAAGCAATATATTGTTCAAAATTCGGCTCTCTCTGAGTGCCACCTTCACTAGGGCGTTCGCTTTTTAAAAAGTTTTTGCATGATAGACTCCTAATGTTGTATACTGTTCTTTATACATGTTATATGTATGACGAATAAAAGTTTACTTAAAAGAAAACCTAAATCTCTTAACCATAACTCAGTCTCATCACTCTTTCAATACCAATTCCCTTACCAGTTAGGTCAGTCAGTCATTTATACCATCTCGTCATTTTTATTTTTGAGACAAGAGTCTCACTCTGTTGCCCAGGCTACAGTACTGTGTGCCACAGCAACCTCAAAGTCCTAGGTTCAAGCAATTCACCTGCCTCAGCCTCCTAAGTAACTGGGACTACAGGTGCCCACCACAACACCCGGCTAATTTCTTTTTTAAATGTTTAGTAGAGACAAGGTCTCACTCCTGCTCAGGCTGGTCTCAAACTCTGAACTTGAGGGATCCTCCCAACTTGTCTTCCCAGAGTGCTAGGATTTGCCATGCCTATCCCACCTCACCTTTCAATAGGTCACCTTTTTACTCCGAAAATGTTTTCCAGTTGATTGATATACCTCAAATAAAATAAGACCTCAAAAGATATCTGTTGTATAAGTGAATATATATATTTACTTTCCCAAATTAACAGGCTAATCCTGTTGTTTATCACCTTAGAAAGAACTATTTACCTCATTTTAAAGCACACTCCAGATTCTTATTTCAACTACAAATATTTCAGCGTATATCTCAAAAAAGTTAAGGACTCCTTTAAAAAACCACAATGTTACCATCATCCTACAAAAATTAACAATAGTCTCTTAATAATCAGTTTCCAAAAATTTCCCCCAATTATCTCAAAAATATGTTTTTATGGTGATTTATTTAAATGAGAGTTGAAACAAGTTCCTACACTGTATTTGGGTTATATATATATATATTTTGAGACAGAGCCTCAAGCTGTCCCCCTGGGTAGACTGCCGTGACATCACAGCTCACAGCAACCTCAAACTCCTGGGCTTAAGTGATTCTCCTGCCTCAGCCTCCCAAGTAGCTGGGACTACAGGCGCCCGCCACAACGCCCAGCTATTTTTTGGTTGCAGCCATCATTGCTGTTTGGCGGGCCAGGGCTGGATTCGAACCCGCCAGCTCAGGTCTATGTGGCTGGTGCCTTAGCCGCTTGAGCCACAGGCACGGAGCCAGGTTTATATATTTCTTAAGTAACTTTTAACACAAAGGTTTTCCCTGTGTTTTTCTTTTCCCTAGATTTTCAGTCTAGATCTGTATCCCCATGGTGTTGTTTAACATGTTCCTCTGTCCCTACAAATCCTTATAAAACAGCAGTCAGTTCTAAAGGTTCCATGTGCTTCTGGTTTGATTTGGGGGCAAAAAATACTTCATAGGTGGTAGCGTGGTGGTGTATGTTTCAATCAGAAGGGACATAAGGTCCATGTGTCCCTATTATTTTTATTCAGCCCCAATTTGACAATCCTTTCATCTTATGCTGAAAGCAATGCAGGGCAGAGCTGGACTTCACTGGCCAGCTTCTATTCGACAAGTCCATTCTATACTGCCACCTGGTGGTGATGGACAGCGACTACACATGTGGCAGCAGGCACGGGGTGGGCCTGGCCACCCAGAAAGGATTTGCATCTCGGGTCTGAGTCACCTTAGACAAGTTACTTAACATTTTTTTCTTGCAGTTTTTTTTTAATTGAGATAAAATCCACATAACATAAAACTCACGATTTAAGAATGTACAATTCAGTGGGGTTTGTTATATTTACAATATTGTACCATACCACTAATTCCAGAACATTCCATCATCTTACAGAGCAATCCCATGTCTCTTAGCACCAGTCACTCCTCATATGCTCCCACTCCAGCCCCGGTAACCACTAACCTATTTTCTCTCTATGGATTTATATATTCAAAACATCATAAAAATGCAATCCTACAGTATGTGGCGTTTTCATCTGGCTTCTTTCACACAGCAGACAGTTTATAGGTTCATCCATGTTGCCGCATGTATCAGTACTTTAATTCTCTTTGTGACTGAATAAAATTCCATTCTAAGGATTGACCACATTTTGTTTATCCAGTCATCATTCTGGGTTGTTTCTACTTTGGGGTCGTTACAAACATTCAAGCGCAAGTCTTTGTGCAGACAAATGGTGTTTTAACTTCTTGGGTACATACCTATGAATAGAACTGCTAGCTCATGGTAATTCTATTATGTAACCTTTCAAGGAACTGCTGAAATTTTCCACAGCATATGCATAATTTAACATTTCTGCCAGCAATAAATAAGGGCTCTCATTTTTCCATATCTATCCCAACCCTGATTATTTTCCATTCTATTAAACTTTGAATATTTCCTCATCTATAAAATGAGTTTAAATCGTATGGTGGATCCCCACAGAAACTAGAACGACTGTATCCAGTAATCCCATTTCTAGGTATGTGCCAAGGGGAAATGACGTCAGCATCTCAAAAAGATACATGCACCCCTATGCTCACTGCTCACTATTCACAATAGTTAAGACATGAAAATAACCTAAATGTCATCAACAGATGAAGGCATAAAAACAATGTGATACATACGTAGAACAGTAGTCAACAATGAAAAAGAAAAAAATCTGGGCTCGGCGCCTGGAGCTCAGCAGCTAAGGCGCCAGCCACATATGTCAGAGTTGGCGGGTTTGAACCCAGCCTGGGCTTGCCAAACAATGACAACTACAACCAAAAAGAAAAAGAAAAAAATCCTGCCTTTTACAACAAGATAGGTACACCTAGTCAGACAGAAAAAAACAAATAATGTATGATCTCACTTAAATGTGGAACCTTGTCAAACTCATAGAAACAGAATAGAATGGGAGTTGCCACAGAATGAGGTAAATGAGGAGATGTTAGTCAAAAAGTTCAACTTTCCATGCCTGTAATCCTAGCACTATGAGAAGCCCAGGCAGGAAGATCTCTTGAGCTCAGGAGTTTGTGACCAGCCTGAGCAAGAGCAAGACCCTGTGTCTACTAAAAGTAGAAAATTAGCTGTGTGTCATGGCTATGCCCATAGCCCCAGCTACTCAGGAGGCTGAGGCAGGAGGATTACTTGCACCGAGGAGTTTGAGGTTGCCGTGAGCTATGGTGATGCCACTACACTCTACCCAGGGTGATAGAGCAAGACTCTGTATCAAAAAAAAGGAGGGGGTGGGTTTAAACCCAGCCCCGGCCAAAAACTGCAAAAAAAAAAAAAGGAGGGGGGCCTCGATGCCCATAGCACAGTGGGTAGGACAGTGGTTGTGGCGCCAGCCAAATACACTAAGGCTGACAGGTTCGAAACTGACCCAGGCCAGCTAAACAACGACAACTGCAACAAAAAATAGCTGGGCACTGTGGCAGGTGCCTGCAGAACCGGGTACTTGGGAGGCTGAGGCAAGAGAATCGCTTAAGCCCAAGAGTTTGAGGTTGCTGTGAGCTATGATGCCACCGCACTCTACAGAGGGCAACACAGTGAGATTGTCTCAAAAAAAATAAAGGAGGGGGGATTACAACCTTTCAGTTATAAGAAGAACAAGGTCTAGGGATCTAATGTGCAGCATGATGATGACATCGAACACTACTATATTTTGTCCAGGCACAATGGCTTATGCTCGTAATCCCTGCCACTAGAGGGGCTAAGGCAGGAGGACAGCTTGAGCCCAGAACTTCAAAATCAGCCTGGGCAACAAAGTGAGATAAGGTCTCCATAAAAAAAAAAAAAAAAAATTTTAATAATAATTATACTATTAATATATTGCATACCTGAAATTAGCTACAAGAGTACATCAAAGGCGTTCACTCACACTGCACATAGACAAATGATAACTGTGTGAGGCAATGGATGTGCTAAATCACTTCACTAGGGTAATCAATTCACAACACATTTATCAAATCATGGTGTACACCTTAAACATACACAATCTTATTCGTCAAAAGGAAAGGAATACCTACCCTTATTCAGTCACTTATTCAAAAATTCTTTGAGTGTTGAACAAAAAAGCACTAATGATTCAATCATCGTCTTGGCCAAAAGACAGGCATTTAACAATCAATTATACAATAAGCTTTTTATAAACACCATGATGCGTAGGAATGCTTCAAGAAGCTATTAACAAGAAGCCCAGGGCGGTGCCTGTGGCTCAGTGAGTAGGGCGCCAGCCCCATATGCCGAGGGTGGCGGGTTCAAACCCAGCCCCGGCCAAACTGCAACCAAAAAATAGCCGGGCGTTGTGGCGGGCGCCTGTAGTCCCAGCTACTCGGGAGGCTGAGGCAAGAGAATCGCGTAAGCCCAAGAGTTAGAGGTTGCTGTGAGCCGTGTGATGCCACGGCACTCTACCCGAGGGCGGTACAGTGAGACTCTGTCTCTACAAAAAAAAAAAGAAAGAAGCCCAACTAGGGTGAGGGTGAAGAATGGCAGGGTAGCTACCCACAGGAAAGGAGGCAGAGCCAAATACAAGATGAGACTGGAGAGGCAGCTAAGGAACGTGTTATGCAGAGACTTTGGAATTTATCTGAAATGCAACCTGAATTTTCTTATCATACTGCTAATGACGTAGTTACAATTTGTTCACTGTCATATACTCCATTAGACAGTAAACTCTATAAAGACAGGGAATCTTTTTCATTGCCTTATCTTTGATGCCTAGAATACAGAAGATAATCGAATATTGAGTACATGACTATTAATCCATCCTCTACAGAAAGAATATCTCTCACATTATTTCTAAATATTTGAAGAGTTTTTCTTTTATCTGGATTAAATAACAATGTGTTCATTTGCCCTTAAATTTTCTCCTTCCTAATGTTAAGTCATGTTTTCTAGTTTTTCTCTAAGATTTCCAAAATTCGACTTAAATGCTACTAGGGTAGGAGAATCTTCCACTTTATCAAAGAATGTCAGTTAATAACACGTAAAATGAACACAAATTACAAAATCCCATTAAGCCACCATCAACATAATAACTGATTCAGCCAAGAATCATCAATGAATGCTAAAACCATGAGGTGAAATACTACTGAGGAAAAGTGATTCACAGAGCCACAAAGTTTCAATCAGCACAGATGACTAATTCACTATAATCAGAAAAATCCAACAGAGTCCCACCACAGCTGAAGAAATCAAACTATGTTAGCAAAAATGGGAAAAACTGACCACATATGTCTCTTGATGTATTCACCAAGGATGACTTAATATCACCCATGTAGTATTTTTACCAAAAACAATTTTAACTAAATCTAGGCATGAGGAAGTTGTAGACTTTGTGGTGTCAGACAAGTTAAAATTGTAGGACAATCTAAAAAAACTGGCTTGGAGTTTTCAAAAAATGTCAACAGGCGGCACCTGTGGTTCAAAGGAGTAGGGCACCGGCCCCATATACCAGAGGTGGCAGGTTCAAACCCGGCTCCAGCCAAAAACTGCAAAAAAAAAAAAAAAAGTCAACAATGTGGATGATGAAAAATAGGCAGAGGAACTAGTCTATATTACAGGAAATCACATAGACATAGGACAATCAGCTAGAACACGTGATGACTGACGGATCATGGACTAAAGGGAAAAAAGGCACAGCTATCCAGACATTACCCATACAAAAGAGAAATCTGAGTGTGGCCTGTACTTTAGGTAAAATTACTACGTCAATGTTAAAGTGACAATGACATTATGGCTATGTCAGAAATGAATTTGTTCTTAAGAGATACACATCCCAAGGTATTATGAGGTAAAGCACCACAAGGTCTACAACTTATGTGCAACTGGTTCAGCAAAAAGCAATTTTAGAGAGAGTAAGCAAATGTGGCCAAATATTAACAAGTAGACCAATCAAGGTAAAGGGTATATGGGTGTTCACTGTACAATTCTTGCAACTTTTTGGTAGGTTTTTAATTTATTCAATGTAAAAATTTAGGGAAAAAGACAGTGCTAAGAGTATAAATGCTGATATGCAAAAGCAAGCTCAACGCAACATTATAACTAAATTTCCAGCAAGATATGAATGGATACATTATGATGCAGGCACAGAATATTATATGCAGTTAACAATCCATCAGGATGAATACAGCCATCAAGGTAAGTAGCCCCTGAAAACTGTAAACTGTGTTAGGTGGAAATAAAGTAAGTGGTTTGACGATGACACAACGTGACACCATGTATGTTTTCTTAAAACTCACAAAATGAATATACTATAGATTAAGTATAAATACATGCATATATAGTAAAGGTATAAAAATGGGCAGAAAAGATATAATCAAATTTGCAGGATGATAATTACCATTGGAAATGGAGAGAAGAAACAGCAAAAGATTGGGAAGGAATACAAAGAGAAAAGTTAATGAGAAATATATAGGGCAAAATGTTATCACCTGTTACTTGGATCCACTGGTACAAAGCTGTTTATAATATTACTCTGTAACCTTTTCAACATGGTTACAATATTTTATGATGAACGTAAATTTTCAACCTTCCATATCAATTCTATTTAGTCAGCTATTTATTTAATTAATATTGAGTGTATTAAGTTGATAAACCTGTATAAAGTATAGTAAAAAACCTCCTAGGGTGGTGCCTGTGGCTCAGTGGGTAGGGCACTGGCCCCATATACCAAGGGTGGCAGTTCAAAGCTGGCCCCAGTCCAACTGCAACAAAAAATAGCCAGGCAGGTGTTGCTGGGAAAGGCTGGAGGAGAGATTGGACATGACTTCCAATGGATCTCTACTTAAGTAAGGACAGTCATGAAGAAATAAGAATAAAAGGGAGCAGAGGAAAAATAAGGTCACGACATAAATTTACTCCAGATGACCTGAAGATACTTCAACAGGCATTTGAACAAAATCCTTACCCTGACTATTCAACAAGGGAAGAATTGGCCAATCGAGTCCATTGCCTTGTTTGTGTAATTAATAACTGGTTTCAAAACAAAAGATCAAAATTGCCACTGAGAGAGAGACAGAGAATGTTTGCTGCCTGGAAACAGAATGGGTTTCTTGTCCAAAGTCACCCACTTAGAAGCCTCCAGGAATACCAGGTGGAGTCTCCCAACCACAACACGGAGCAGGCCTCCTCTTGCGCCCTCTGGGTAGAGCTGCCTGTTCTTCTCTGGAGACACAGAGGGTTCCCAGTGATCTGGATGGCTGGAGTGATTCTGGTGGCTCCAGCAATGAAACCAAGCCGTGCTGTTGAAGATGAAAGTGAAACAAGAAGGGAACCTTCTCCTAGTTATGGATCAGAAACCATTCTTCATGCTCCTCTACCTTCTATGTGTGGATCTGAGAGGAGAAGGCCTCAGACAAGGAAGGCCAGCCTGCAAACCTCTCCTTCTGCCCTGTCCTGTGCAGCAGGGGGAGACAAAGCCCCACTGTCATTACTCATCATTTCAAGGACAACAGAGTAGTGGGGGATGTCATCAAGAGAAGCTGCTCCTCCAGGATCAAGTTCTAATGTGCCCAAACCCTAGGCATTTAGATGACAGTACTGTTTGTGGAGCCGAAAGTGGTGAATTAGTACCTGGAAGGGGAGAATGAGGTCAAAGTTTGCCTCTGGAGATGACTGTCTGAGCTTGTTCTGGCAGGAGTGTTGGGACTCATTCCCTGGCAGGGGCAACTGAGCCTTAGTGCAAGTGGGACTGGGAAATGGAACTATAGATGGCCAGGTGAGGTCGTTCATGTCTGTAATCCCAGCACTCTGGGAGGCAGAGGTGAATAGATTGCCTGAGCTTAGGAGTTGGAGATCAGCTTGAGCAAAGCAAGACCCCATCTCTACAAAATAGAAAAATTAGCCAGGCATTGTGGCAGGCATGTCCCAGATCTTGGCAGACAGAGACAAGAGGATTGCTTGAGCCCAAGATTTTGATGTTACTGTGAGCTATGATGTTACGGCACTCAACTCCAGGGCGACAGAGTGAAACTTTGTCTCAAAACAAAACAAAAGAAATAAAACTACAGATAAGACCTCAAGCTCTCCAGATAAGATGGAATTTCTGTAGCTGACAGAGATAGCCAGATTAAAATAATGGGAGACAAGCAGCCAAGTGGGGTGTATGGAACACCCTTGATGTAAGAACCTCCATCTTAGACAAACACTCATCTCTCATTTCAAAAAGCATGATGCCAACAGGGACAAGATGTTGAGAGACTACACCCAACCAGATAGGGGCATGACCGTGTACTATTTATTAGCCCTCAGCAAAGTTCTCAAAGGCCATAAAAAGAGCAGAACTTCACCAGCTAGAAACAGTTGTCTCCATAGACACCATTTTGCTGTCACTGGTGATCAGCACCCAGCTTGTCTCAAAACTGCAGATGCTTGTCTCATAACTACAGATGTGGACAGAAGGGAACACTTTTACACTGCTGGTGGGACTACAAACTAATACAACATTTTTGGAAGGCAGTTTGGAGAACCGTCAAAGAACTCAAGTTGGATCTCCTATTTGATCCTGCAATCTCATTGCTAGGCATCTACCCAGAAGAAAAAAAATCCTTTTAGCACAGGGACACTTGGACTGGACAGTTTATTGCAGCTCAATTTACAATCACCAAAATGTGGAAACAGCCGAAATGCCCACCAACACAGGAATGGATTAACAAGCTATGGTATATGTATACCATGGAATACTATTCAGCCACTAAGAAAGATGGAGACTTTACATTTTTCGTATTAACCCAAATGGATATAGAACACATTATTCTTAGTACTGTACTCAAATGTCAGATTAATTTCAGTTGAGGGACATGCTATAAAATAACCACAAGTAATTCTCAACACTGTTAAAGTTCTCAAAAACAGGAAGAATCTGAGATGCTGTCACAACCAAGAAGACCCTATGGAGGCATAACTACTAAATATAATTTGGTATCTTGAATGAGATCCTGGAACAGAATGAAAAAGGACATTAGGGAAAAACTGAAGAAATCTGAATAAAATGTATATTTTGGTTACAAAAAAAAAAAAAAAATAGCCAGGCATTGTGGCAGGCGCCTGTAGTCCCAGCTACTAGGGAGGCTTAGGCAAGAGAATTGCCTAAGCCCAGAAGTTGGAGGTGGCTGTGAGCTGTGACGCTACAGCACTCTACCAAGGGCGATAAAGTAAGACTGTCTCTAAAAAAAAACAAAAACAAAAACAAAAAAACCCTTCTAAAATGCTGACAAACCAATTAACCAGAATAATACAGCTATAAGTGACAGGTCAGGGCTGTGGAGCCATAGGTAATAAATAGCTGAGGCATGGAGCTCTAGCAGATCCACAATAAAACCGAAGATAACGAGAAAGCTAAGTTAAGAATTCATTCAAAAATACTCTAGCAGTAATGATGTTGATGATATACTGTATTAGAGTCAGAGATAATTAGAACAGATTGAGCTGTAGTACTACCATCTGATAATGTATAAGAATAAAATGCTAAACCAACATGATACCTAAATACACGTGAAGTATTAATACATAATACTGAATGGAGACGTATAAAAGATCCTCATTCAAAGCCCGGGGAAGACGCAGAACCCAGATGTGAGGCAGGCGGTCTTTCCTCCTGGCCTACAAAGATTAGAGACACGTAGAAGGGGGTACCGCCACACTGAAAGCACTTAGGAAGCCTGTCTCTTGGGATCTACAAAGTTTAATAAATGTCTACTGAATAAAGATGTTCACTTTGTCACCCTCGGTAGAGTGCCGTGGGTGTCACAACTCACAGCAACCTCCAACTCCTGGGCTTAGGTGATTCTCTTGCCTCAATCTCAAGTAGCTGGGACTACAGGCGCTTACCACAACACCCCGCTATTTTTTTGTTGCAGTTTGGCCGGGACGGGTTTGAACCCGCCACCCTTGGTATATGGGGCCGGGGCCCTACCCACTGAGCCACAGGTGCCGCCCAAAATGCATGTTTCTGAAAGTTCTCATTTATGAGTCACAGAGTCTCACAGATTACACTATACCCTCCCTTTAATAAATACAAAAGAGAATACAAATAACTGAAATAGGGAAATAAAAAACAAAAAAAAAGTTCATGGTCATGCCAATGAAGATTCTTTCCCTTTTCTTTTTTGAGAGAGTCTCACTATGTTGCCCAAGCTCAACTACAGTGTCATTATCACATAGGTCACTGTAATCTTGGACTCCTGAGCTCTCACACTGCTACTGCCTCAGCATTCTGAGTAGCTGGACCTACAGGTGCCCACCACCATATCCAGCTAATTTTATTTTTTGTGAAGTCAGGGTCTTACTACATTGCCCAGGCTAGCAAGTTTTCTTAAAGAATAACTAATACAAACATCTATAAACATGACCCAGATAGCGTTAGCCCAGCTAGTCTGACTCTCCTGAATTTGCAAGTTACATCAACATAAGCAAAAATATACATATATTCTATTGAAAATTAACATTATCGTGGTCCTACCTTCAGTTTTCTGCTGTAAAACTGCCATCAAATGTTCTATAGCTTCATCCACATGCAGCCCATGGAGGTCTAGAACATTCTGTGGCAGCAGCGAGGCATTGACTTTCTCAAAGATCTCCATGGCAGCAAGGTGATTGGCTTCTTTCATCTTCTGCTCATGAAGACCACCCTTTAATTACAGACACAGCACCAATTGACACCTTAGATGTTTGCTATGTAGGCAATGAGGAAATTAGTAGTGCCCCAAATAAAGGCAGAAGAAAATAAAACACGGTAAATCTAAAATCGTAAATAATGTAATGGGCTAATACATCTAGGTAATCCATCAAAATCTAGGTTAATTTCAGTGAATTAAATAATTCAGTTCTTAAATTTCTGAATCATTGGTTCTAACATTTTCTGCACCAAAAAATCATAGAAGAGATAATAAACTCAACTCAACACTACCCATCTGGGATGGTTAATTTTAGGTATCAACTTTACTGCACTGAGAGATGCCCAGATAGCAAGTGAAGCATAGTTTCGTCTGTGAGGCCATTTCTGGAGGAGACCGGCATGCAAGCCAGTGGACTAAGAAAGGAAGTCCTGGCCTCCATGGAAGCAGGCACAATCCAGTGGAGGCTCGGCTGGCATAAGACTGCTCGCTCTCTCTCTCTCTGCTTTCTCTTCTGTCCAGAGCAGGAAGCTTTTTTTCTTCCTGCCTTTGGACATCAGACTTCCTGCCTTTGGACATCATAGCTTTTGGACTATGGGAGTTGCACCAGATGCCTCCTGGTGGTTCTTGGGCCTCAGACTGGGGGCTGCACTGCCAGTTTCCCTGGTTCGGATGCTTTGGACTTGGACTGAGCCATGGTCTCTTCTACTCTGGCTCTCCATCTTGCAGACAGCTGCTGTGGAACTTCTCCAACTCTGTGATCATTAGGGTGAGCAATACACCCTAATAAATCTCCTCCTGGTTCGGCCCCTCTGAAGAATTCTGACTACTATACCATCCCAAGAAGGAACCCATTGGTTTTTTATCTGTGTATCCTTTGAAAATCCTGGGCCTTATCTTGGCATTCCCTTTCAACATCTTGTAATAAGCCTTGAAACCATCCCCAAGATCTGCTCTTAGGGCTATCCCTTTTAGATACCCTTCTTTGCTCCATCGTAAAGAAGTAAGCCATATGGAACCACAAAAAATAAAAAATGAATCAAGCAGCGGGGTTTTTTATACACCACGTCAAATAAGCCTAGGTAAAAATTTTATATCCCTGAAAATATTAATGTCATTTTCTTTTTCTGACTATAAAAGTGATACATTACTAAAAATTCAAACTTAACAAAAAGCACAAAATCTTTATGATCCCAGCCTAAGATGACCAACTGTTAACATTCTGCTGCCTGTCCTCTAGAAAATTTCTATCTGTTTAGAAGTAGCACTGAATGACAGATTCTAACCTAAAAGAAAATACAGACGGTCAGAATAAACTCTCGTGTAGGTAAGCTGTAGATGCAAAAGCAACCACAGAAATTGAGCATTTCTAAGGAGATAAAATTCTCAGAACAATACATTTCTTAGGTATTAGGATACCTTATTTTTCTAACTTACATAATCACTACATTCCCCAGAATAACTTAATCTTGTCACAATATAAGTAGTGTGATCTGCTCCAAGATTATTTAGATATTTAATTGACAAAAAAAAACCCGTCATCATCCTTCCACTTCACCTGCTGGGCATAAAAGGTGGCAACATTTTTTTTCCCCATCCGATAAGCTTCCTTTGCCTTGCTGTAGCACTCCATCCTCTTCTGCTGGTGCAGGAAAGCCTCTGCCCGGTAGTCATCATATTCTGGGTACTCAAAATCCTGAAAAGATGCTTCGCTTGGGATATCTTCAGTCTCTTTCGATTTCTTTGCCTATAAAATGTTACACAAAAAGCAATTACAGGCATGGGCATGGTGGCTCACACCTGTAATCCTAGCACTCTGGGAGGCTGAGGTGGGTGGAACCTGAAGTCACAGGTTCGAGACCAGCCGGAGCCAGAGTGAAATCCGGTCTCTAAAAATAGCCGGGTGTTGTGGTGGGCACCTGTAGTCCCAGCCACTTGAGAGGGTGAGGCAAGAGAACTGCTTGAGCCCAAGAGTTGGAGGTTGCTGTGAGCTGTGATGCCACAGCACTCTACACAGGGTGACAAGCGAGACTGTCTCAAAAAAAAAAAAAAACAAAGCAATTACAAAGAAAGTAACCCCCACAAACCTTATCTTCAGAAAATGCATATGAAACCCAGACTCTCTGTTGACTACTTCCTCACCTCCTTCCACCGCAGGTTTAACTAATTCCTGGATATAGCCAACCCCTGCCTGCCAGCACACCTTTCATTTACAAACCGACCAATCCAGAGCAACCTGCTTTATGGGGCTCTTACACTCCAGGCCATAACCCCTACCCTAATCACTCCAGGGCCAAATATTAAGACGCCTTAGGGCAGCTTCTGTGCTCCAGAGTCTGCTAAAATTATTTAAACTAGCCAATCTTAAACCTGCTTACCCTGCCTTGCCCATTCCTTCCCACAGAAACCCACATTTCCTCCCCAACTCCTTCACCACCTGACCTACCCTGGTGGCCCCCGACGCAGTCTTGATGGTGAGCCACACCTCCCGCTTCTAGGGAATCTGTGAGTATAATAAACTTCACGACATTTCTGCATGTCTTACTGTACTTGATTACAACAAATCTTGGGTATCCTTAAAACAACTTCATACCCACTAGGATAGACATAATCAAAAAGACTGATAATAACAAGTATCAGGGAAGATTTAGAGAAATTGTAATCCTCACACATTTCTGATGCAAATGTAAAATGGTACAGCCACTTTGGAAAAAAGTATGACACTTTTTCCAAAGGGTAAATATTTCTGCCCACACATTCACAAACCCTCTGCTATTCGATTAAGCAGCAGAGTACAGAAATTGCAGAAATTCAAGTGCTTGTTTGTCATTCACATTGAAGAAAAAAAATCAGGTATAAATTCATTATTCTGAGTGCCTAGATATTCTAAACCAAATATGCCACTGCTGGTTAAAACTTTAATCTAGTCAAAATGATGAGAAACAATGATTAAGTTTTTATATGCAACAAACAAATTATATTTTTATACACAAATATCCACCACTATAGGAAAAATTAGTAATCCCATACCTTCTTCTCTTTATTTTTTTATTATTTTTTTTTTTACCTTCTTCTCTTTAGACTTCTGTGCAGTATGAGAAGAGACATTCTCATTTTGGTGAACAAACTCCTGTGCTACAACTGTTTTCACAGGGTCCCCTTCAAGAACACAGTTTAGAAACTGCACTGTGTGCTCCAATGAATAACTGCAGGGAGTATAAGCACAAACACACTGTCAGTAAATGAAAATAAAAGTTATGTGGAGACCTTCACATAAGCAATTTTCAAACATTTTATAAGAATATTAAAAACGTTGAAATTAAATGCTCATTGTATATCATAAAGTCAAGAATAAATTGAGGGAAACTATCAAGCAATAGGCTATCAAAAATTAATTTTCAAAAAATGAACAGCAAGGTGGCACCCGTGCTCAGTGGGTAGGGCGTCAGCCCCATATACCGAAGGTGGCGGGTTCAAACCCGGCCCCAGCCAAACTGCAACAAAATAGATAGCCGGGCGTTGTGGCGGACGCCTATAGTCCCAGCTACTCAGGAGGCTGCGGCAAGAGAATCACCTAAGCCCAGGAGTTGCAGGTTGCTGTGAGCTGTGACGCCACAGCACTCTACCGAGGGCCATAAAGTGAGACTCTGTGTCTGCAAAAAAAAAAAAGATAGAAAAGAAAACTAAGATAACATTGATAATTCAATTTCTGATCTTTTTTTTTTTTTTTTTGAGACAGTCTCACTATGTCATTGAGACTGTCTCGTTGTGGTGGGCACCCGCCACAATGCCCAGCTACTTTTTTGTTGTTGTTGTTGTTGTAGTTGTGTGTGCAGGCCCAGGCTGGGTTGGTACCCGCTGGCCTTGGAGTATGTGGTTGGGTCCCTAACCCTGAGCTACAGGTGCTGCCAATTTCTAATCTTTTATTTCAGGCGAATTATCCACAACACATTTTTCTTTCATTTTTATCATATATTCTCCTTAAGTATCTAGCTAAATTCACACATGGCTCTAGTTTCCCTCAAACGTAGATAATAGACTTTAAAGCTGACATTTTTATTGTGTCAAATTCACTTTCACTTTTATTTGTGCCATGGGATTCTAGTCAAAGACTGTCTAAGCAGGGACACAGAATATAAAAAGTGAAATATTATCCTACCTCCCCTACATTATTCAGGCATGTTGTCAAGGTGATCCGATATTGTAGGAAATTCTACCAACCGACAAACATCTGATATACTCATGTTTTAAAATTTGAAGAAAATCATTCCCAAGAAAATTATAAATGACTTTATGCTGCTCATTATTTCATACTATTTATGCCACTCATCTCTCCCATGGGCCAGATACTGAAGAGGTGATCACATAGGAATATCTTCTGAAAAGTGGTAACAACCTATTCTAAAACAGGGCAGTATTTGGCTATTCTTCAATTTATTAAACACAACCCTTGGAGGGATGCCATTTGGGACCACAGTCCCTCTTTAGCCCTCCCATCACAGACAGGACTCTGGAGGGTAGATGCCATTACCAATAACCATATCCTTCCTAGCCCTCAAAATCACCCACCCGCTCATGGGGCTGGAGATTCGTCTCCATCAACCACCGATGTGTGCTTGGGGGGTGCAGCCAGAGGACAACACCTCGAGCACAGACGGCAGTGACTGAGCCCCCCTCCCTCCAGGATGAAGCTGAAACTACCATTCTCAGAGGAGAACCATCCTGCTGTTTGCAGACAAATGAGGCAATCAACCCTAAGGTACCTGACTGACCAATCACTCTGGTCACCTGCAGAAAGCATTCACCCAGCCCTCTCACCTTGCCGGGGCAGCAAGACTCTGGGCTGTTTTGCCTCAAGCCCTCTAACCTTAGGCCTACATGGAACACAGTGGCCATACACCAGGGCCTTCCCCTACCCCCCAGCTTTTGGAAGAATTTAGCACATAATTCTACAAAAACTACCAGTTAGGTGACTAAAAATAAACAAGTAAATTACAGATTGGAATAATTATCATTAAAAACTTGATTTAATACCTCCAATAAAGGTTTAATAACCAGAATCCACAGAGAACTCAAACGTATTAGCAAGAAAAGAACAAGTGATCCCATCTCAGGGTGGGCAAGGGACTTGAAGAGAAACTTCTCTAAAGAAGACAGATGCACGATCTACAAACACATGAAAAAAAGCTCATCATCCTTAATCATCAGAGAAATGCAAATCAAAACTACTTTGAGATACACCTAACCCCAGGAAGAGTAGCCCACATAACAGAACCCCAAAACCAGAGATGTTGGCGTGGATGTGGAGAAAAGGGCACACTTCTACACTGCTGGTGGGAATGCACACTAATACATTCCTTTTGGAAGGATGTTTGGAGAATACTCAGAGATCTAAAAATAGACCTGCCATTCGATCCTATAATTCCTTTACTAGGTTTATACCCAGAAGACCAAAAATCACAATATAACAGAGACATCTGTACCAGAATGTTTATTGTAACCCAATTCATAAATGCTAAGTCATGAAGAAGCCCAAGTGCCCATCGACCCACGAATGGACTAGCAAATTGTGGTACATGTATACCATGGAATATTATGCAGCCTTAAAGAAAGATGGAGACTTTACCTCTTTCATGTTTACATGGATGGAGCTGGAACATATTCTTCTTAGCAAAGTATCTCAGAAATGGAAGAAAAAGTATCCAATGTACTCAAACCCTACTATGAAGCTAATTTATAGCTTTCACATGAAGGTATAACCCAACTATAGCACAAGACTATGGGGAAAAGGTCAAGGGAGGGGAAAGGGAGTGGGAAGGTTAGGGTGGAGGGAGGGTAATGGTGGGGCCACACCTACGGTGCATCTTAGAATGGGTACAGGCGAAACTTACTAAATGCAGAATACAAATGTCTACATACAATAACTAAGAAAATGCCATGAAGGCTACGTTGAACAGTTTGATGAGAATATTTCAGATTATATATGAAACCAGGACATTGTGCTCTTGATTGCATTAATGTGCACAGCTATGATTTAACAATAAAAAAAATAATAATAATAATAAAAAATAAAAATTAAAAAAAACTTGATTTAAGGCCGGGCGCGGTGACTCACACCTGTAATCCTAGCAACTCTTGGAGGCCAAGGCAGGTGGATGGCCTGAGCTCACAGGTTCAAGACTAGCCTGAGCCAGAACAAGACCTCTTCTCTAAAAATAGCTGGGTGCTGTGGCAGGCACCTGTAGTCCTAGCTACTTGGGATGCTGTGAGCTATGACACCATGGCAGTCTACCAAGGCGATGAAGTGAGACTCTGTCTCAAAAAAAAAACAAAAAAAACAAAAAAAACCCAAAAAAAACAAACCTTGATTTAAGTGACATATTTAAAATTCTGTATACTCAACAGAGATTAAATATGCTATTCAAAAGAACAAGTTGAGTATCCCTTATCCAAAATGCTTAGGAACAGAAGTGTTTCAGATTTTGGATGTTTTCAAATTTTAGAATATTTGCATAA